>NW_026988553.1:0-1293333 GCF_030222135.1 Aotus nancymaae
AGTCCTACCCAATTAGCTGGGGATTACAGGCGCCTGCTACCATACCCGGCTAAGTATTGTATTTTTAGTAGAGATGGGATTTCACCACGTTGGCCAGGATGGTCTCGATCTCCTGACCTCAAATGATCCGCCTGCCTTGACCTCCAAAGTATTGATATTACAGGCGTCAGCCACTGCGCCTGGAACATTTTCTTTAGCCATTCATTGATCAAGGGACACTTAGGTTGATTACATATCTTGGTTATTGTGAATAGTGCTGCAGCAAACATGGGAGGGCAGGCGTCTCTACCAGGTGCTGACTTACTTCCTTTGGGTATATGCCTAGAAGTAGGTGACAGACAGTTGTATTTTGAATTTTTTGAGGAAGCTCTGTGCTGTTTTCCACCCATCAGGGCTGTGCCCAATTTACATTCCTATCAACAATATACAACGATTCCCTTTCTCCATTCACCAATATTTATCTCTTGTCTTTTTGAAAAATAGCCATCCTAAGAATTTCGAGGTGATATCTCATTGTGGTTGCAAAAGCTTCCCTGTTCTCCACACTCACCAATACTTGTCTTTTTGATAATAGCTATCCTAACAGGTGTGAGATGTCAGGTTAAAGGATACAGTGTTTGGCATTGTGTAGGATGAATATGTCTAGAGAGCTACTGTACAGTAAAGGGACTATAGTTAATAATATCGTATTATTTACTGGAATTTTGTCAAGAGAGTAGATTTTACATGTTCTTACCAGGAAAAAAATGTTAACTGTGAGATGATGGATATGTTAATTGGCTTGAATGTAGTGATCATTTAACTAAGTATTTTTGTGTATCAGAACATTTATGTATATCAGAACATCATGTTACATACCTTAAATATATACAATAAAAATAAAATTAAAAATAAAAAAGACAAAGTTATTCACATTGCAAAAAAAAAAAGGCAAGAGAATATTTAGGAAATAAGGATTGCTGGGACTTGGTTGGGGATTGGGTGTGGTGGATGAGGAAGAAGAAGAAGTTAAAAGTGAGTCCAGGCCAGGAGCGGTGGCTCACGCCTGTAATCCCAGCACTTTGGGAGGCTGAGGCGGGTGGATCACCTGAGGTCAGGAGTTTGAGACCAGCCTGACCAACATGGAGAAACCCGGTCTCTAGTAAAAATACAAAATCAGCTGGGCATATGCCTGTAATCCCAGCTACTTGGCAGGCTGAGGCAGGAGAATCGATTGAACCTGGGAGACGGAGGTTACGGTGAGCTGAGATCACACCGTTACACTCCAGCCAGGGCAACAAGAGCAAAACTCCATCTCAAAAAAAAAAAAAAAAAAAAAAAGGTCTAGTTTTATCACCTGGGGCAGTGGAGGGATTGCGGAGTCTTTCAAAAAGATAAAGCCCTGGCAGGACGCTGTGGCTTACACCTGTAATCCCAGCACTTTGCAAGGCCGAGTGGGGAGGATTCCTTGAGCACAGGAGTTTGAGATCAGTCTGGGCAACATAGAGAGACCCCCATCTCTACAAAAAATACACACACACACAAATAGCTGGGCATGGTGGCATAATCCCAGCTACTTGGGAGGCTGGGGTGAAAGGATGGCCTGAGCCCAGGAGATCAAGGCTGCAGTGAGCTATGATTGCACCACTGCACTAAAGTCTGGGTGACAAAGACCCTGTCTCAAAAAAAAAAAAAAAAGAAAAAAAAGAAGAAGAAGAAGAGAAAAGAGCCAAGAGGAGAAGGATCATCTCCAGGCTGCGCAGTGTTCAGAATGGGTAGCAGGTCCAAGTTCACACTTCTCCAGAGGGAAAGGTTTGTAACTTGGAATCACAGACCATTTGTGCTGTCAGTCTAAGCAGATCTCCCCTTTCCCTCTTAAGACTTGATTTGAATGTGCATTTTCAGGCTATTTCCCACAAGTTTCCCTCTAGGGAAATCTCCTGCTTCTACACCCTGGTACGATCTGTCTGCTATGGTACAATCTTATGAGGGTGTCAGAGCTAGAAATTTCCCTGGAGGGAAATGGAATCCCTTGGGCTAGAAGGGGGATTCCCCCTTCCACACTCACACTTCTGTTTCTAAACTGGGAGCATTTGTGGAAAAGCTCAAAACCCTTTCTGTTATTGGCCTCAGGCCCTAGTTGGTTTTCTCAATCCACATAGGAAATATGAGATGCACATTTTTCTAGGCTGTGTGTTTTGTTCCAGGCCTGTGGTGGGTTTTTGTTTGAAAAGTCTTTTGGAAGCATGTCAGCGGTGATACTATGGCAATGTTGAACACAAAATTTGACAGTTCCCATTGCAAGATGTGTAGAACATATGACGCTTTTGTCCTCTGTCCAAACCCTCAGTAGTTTACATGAAAAAGGGCTGATATTTCAGTGATGAAACATTAGCAGAAGGCTGAAATATGTCACTTAAAAATACTGGGCTAGCCATGATTTTTTTTAATCCTCTTTTGCTGGAGCTGCTTTTAACTTCTATATCAAGAACTCTCTTCTGCATATGTTTAATTTATTAAATAAAAGAAGCTGATTGAGGAGCATAATCCCCAAAGTTTCCACCTCAATTTAGATACTGAAGATCATCCTAAGACTAAGAGGCCCCATGGGATTGTAGAATAAACAGCAAGTAATGCAGTGCCATAAAGCAGGAAGAGCAAGAATATGGACTCCCCTTCCTCATGCTGCTTATCGCCCAAACTCCCAATTCCAGGAATGAGAAGGTCTGGGATCTAGAGAGGTTAAGTGACTTGTCTAAGGTTATATAGATAGTTAGGGATGGAGCTAGGATTCCAGCTGATACCCACTGACTCCAAAGCCTGTGAACTCCGTCTACAGAGTACATACTATGTGCCAAGCCTGCTACTGGAAGCTGAAGATATGGAAATTGTGGTAGTGTGTCATGATTCTGGCCCTCAAGGAATTCAGAGAATGCTGTAGTGGAACAGACAATGAAAGCACAGAGTGATAATTGTGCTAATAGAAGTCAGTCAAGGCTTCTAGATAGTAAGAAAGTGGAACGATGTATGCAGTGCCCCATTAGGGAAGTCTTCCTGGAGGAGGAGATGCCTGAACTATTTGTTAAATGTAGAAGGGCTAGCCAAATGAAGAGGAATGGAAAGAACACACACAAAGACACAGGAGAAGCATGATTTGTACTGGGAAAGTCCAGTTTCCTTTCTTAGGAACTGTATTAGTTATTTATTGCTGCAAAACAAATTACCCCACATTTTAGCAACTTAAAATAACTTTTATTATCTTACAGCTGTGTGAGTGTCAGGAATCCACTGCTTAGCTGGATCCTTCGGTTTGAGGTCTTCACAAGGCTGTAATTAAGGTATTGGCTAGGATTACAGTCATCTCAAAACTTGCCTGGCGGAGGATTGCTTCCAAGTTCACGCATATGGTTCTAGGCAGTGTTCAGTTTCTTTCTCCTTCCTTCCTTCCTTCCTTCCTTCCTCCCTCCCTTCTTTCTTTCTTTCTCTCTTTCTTTTTCTTTTTTGTCTTTCTCTCTTTTTTCTCTTCTCTTTTCTCCCTTTCTTTCTTTTTTTTTGTTTCTGGTTTTTTTTTTTTTTTTGGTTGTGGGTTTTCTTTTTTTTCTTTTTTTTTTTGAGATGGAGTCTTGCTCTGTAGCCCAGGCTGGAGTGCAGTGGTGTGATCTCGGCTCACTGCAACCTCCGCCGCCTCCCTGGTTCAAGCAATTCTCCTGCCTCAGCCTCCGGAGTAGCTGGGATTACAGGTGCCCACCACTGCCTGGCTAATTTTTGTATTTTAAGTAGAGAAGGGATTTCGCCATGTTGGCCAGGCTGGTCTGGAACTCCTGACCTCAGGTGATCTGCCCACTTCGGCCTCCCAAAGTGCTGGGATTACAGGCGTGAGCCACCGTGCCCAGTCTGGTTGTTTTTTTTTTTTTTTTTGAGACAGAGTTTCACTCTGTCACCCAAGCTGGAGTAGAATGGCGTGATCCCAGCTCACTGCAACCTCCACCTCCCAGGTTCAAGTGATTCTCCTGCCTTAGCCTCCAGAGTAGCTGAGATTATAGGCATGCACCACCACACCCAGTTAATTTTTTGTATTTTTAGTAGAAATGGGATTTCACGATGTTAGCCAGGCTGGACTTGAACTCCTGACTGCAGGTGGTCTGCCCACTTCAGCCTCCCAAAGTGCTGGGATTACAGGCATAAGCCATTGTGCTGGCCAATTTTTGTATTTTTAGTAGAGATTAGGGTTTCGCCATGTTGGCCAGGCTGGTCTTGAACTCCTGACCTCAGGTGATCCACCAGCCTTGGCCTCCCACAGTGCTGGGGTAACGGGCAAGAACCACAGCGCTCAGCCTCTTTTTGTTTTTGCAACAGGGTCTCTCTCTGTTGTCCAGCCTGGAGTGCAGTGGCGCAAGTGCAGCTTGCTGCAGCCTCAACCTCCTGAGCTCAAGAGAGCCTCCTGCTTCAGCCTTCTGAGGAGCTGGGACCACAGGCCCAGGCCACCATGCCTGGCTAATTCATTTTTTATTTTTGTAGAGAGAGTTTCTTGCCGTGTTGCCCAGGCTGGTCTCGAACGACTGGGCTCAAGCAATCCTCCTACTTTGGCCTCCCCAAATGCCTGGCCCAGTTTCTTTTTTTCATATTTTTCTTTATTGCTATTTTTTCATTGTTGACTAAAAATAGTCAACAATGAAAAATTAGATTCAGGAGGTACATGTACAGATGCAGTGATCAGTTTTTTGCTGTTGATTGGATGCTGTCCTCGGTTCCTTGTCACTTGGGCCCCTCTGTAGGGCATCTTACAACATGGTAGTTTGATTCATTCAGAAGGATCAAGTGAGAAAATCCAGAGAGTGTGTGTGAGCAAGATGGAAGTCACAGTCTCTTTGGAACCTAATCTCAGAAGTGAAATCTGATCACTTTTGCCATACTAGGTCCAGTCCTCACTCAAGGAGAGGATACTACATAAAGACATAAACATCAGAAGGTAAGGATCGTTGGAAGCCATGTCAGAAGCTGCCACCTGGCCTGTGATGATTCACATTCCTTACACAAGCAAAATACATTCACTTCTCCAAAGATCTCTAAACTCTCATCCCATTGCAGCACTGGCTTAAAGTCCAGAATCTCATTATCTAAACCAGGTCCAGGTGTGGATGAAGCTCCTTGGCTATAGTCCTTAAGTACAGCACTTGGAGTACAGTCTTTCTCCATCTATAGACAAGTTATTTCTGTCTATTTCCCAATATGCAATGGTCGGATAGGGCAGAATAACCACTATAGACATTCCTGTTCAAAAAGCAGGGAAAACAGGCGGCACAAAGAAATCACTGATCCATAGCAATTCTGAAATTCAGCCAGGTAAATATTGGAAGTTCCTTGCTTATGTTTCAAGGCCTGGAAATAATTCTCCATACTTTCATTTAGGTTGTATTGATTTTTGGTTTTTTGAGACAGAGTCTCACTCTATCGCCCAGGGTGGAGTGCAGTGGCATGATCTCGGCTTACTGCAACCTCTGCCTCCCAGGTTCAAGTGATTCTCTTGCCTCAGCCTCCTGAGTAGCTGGGACTACAGGTGTGTGCCACCACACCTGGCTAATTTTGTATTTTTAGTAGAGATGGGGTTTCGTCATGTTGGTCAGGCTGGTCTCAAACTTCTGACCTCATGATCCGCCCGCTTCAGCCTCCCAAAGTGCTGAGATTACAGGCATGAGCCACTGTGCCTGGTGCACCCTGGTTTGTTTAACAGTAGACCTTTAATTTTCTTTCTAATCTATTAATGACTGTTTCTGTCCTCAAGTTTTCTAGTCTTTCTTGGGTCCATATAAGTGTTTTATATTTTACTAAGAAATCATATTTCATCTTCTATATTTTAAAATTCATTGCCAAAGAGTTTATAATAGTTTTATCAAGATATAATATACATACAAAATAATTCACCTATTTTAAGTGCATAACTTGATGATTTTTAGTATACAGAGTTGTGTAACTCACCACTATCTGATTTTAGAACATTTTAGTCACCTCCCCAAGAAAAACCTGTACCCAATAGCAGTCACTTCCCATTTTCCCCCCAACTTCAGTGCCTTTCAGCTTTAGGCAACTCAAATGCCCATCAGAAAAGAAACCATCTGTGGTATACATGCACAATGGAATATTATTATACAGCAGTCAAAATGAACGAACTCAATCAATTTCTACAACATGCATAAATCTTTGTGATATAATTTTACATGAAAAATAAACTTTAAAAGGTTGCATACATATATACACAATGGAATATTATTATTCAGTCTTAAAAATAGAGGAAATCCTGTCATTTGCAACACTATGGATGAATCTGGAGGACATTATGCTAAATGAAATAAAGGAGGTACAAAAAAGACAAATACCACTTGATATCACGTATATGTGAAGTCTAATAAAATTGATCTCATAGAGGCAGAGGGTAGAATGGTGGTTGCCAGTGGCAGGAGGAGTGGGAAAGGAGGGAAGGAATGGAGTAATCGAGGGGTAAAAATTTCAGATAGGGGAAATAGGTTTTGAGATCTATTGCATAGCAGGGTGACTATGGTCAATAATAGGGCATTTTACACTTCAAAATAACTAAGAGTAAATTTCAAATGTCTCACCATACAAAATAATAGGTGGCTAGGTGTGGTAGCTCATGCCTGTAATACCAGTACTTTGGGAGGCCAAGTTGGGAGGATGACTTGCGGCCAGCAGTTTGAGGCTGCAGTGAGCTATAATTGCAGCACTGCACTCCAGCCTGGAGACAGAGTCTCGCTCTGACACCCACGCTGGAATGCAGTGGTGTGATTTTGGCTCATTGCAACCTCCACCTCCTGGGTTCAAGCAATTCTCGTGTATCAGCCTCCCCAGAAGCTGGGATTACAGTCACGTGCCACCATGCCTGGCTACTTTTTATATTTTTAGTAGAAACAGGTTTCCCCATGTTGGCCAGGCTGGTCTCGAACTCCTGGCTTCAAGCAATCCACCAGCCTTGGTCTCCCAAAGTGTGGGATTACAGGAGTGGGCCACTGCACCCAGCCAGACCCTGTCCCTTAAAAAATAAAAAAGATAAGTAAGCGAAGTGATAGAGGTGATGTATATATTAATTGGCTTGATTTAATCATGCCACATTGTAAACTATATCAAAATATAACATTGTATCCTATAAATGTATACAAAATTATGACTTCCCAGTCAAAAATAATAATAATACATTTAATATTTTTAAAATTCAAAGACTGCATATAGAATGGTACCTTTTAATAAAATTAATGCAATTAAAATTGTAAAATGTAGTACTTTGGAAAGTATACAAATGTGTGTATACAACACACTTGATAGTACTATATGAAAAGTAAGCAAGAGAATGATAGAATTTAGGATGATGCTTCCCTTGTGTAGAGGCAAGCAGGAGGATCGACTGGCGGGGGCATATTGTGTAGGTTATTGTCAAGATCATAGCTTTCCATTTAGTGTGGTAGGGTCATGAGTGCCAATTACATTACTAAAAATACATACATACATAAAGTTGTTCACTTATAGTCTAATGTTGAGTGTTTGAAGAACCAAAAATTATAAGTAATTCAGTTCTGTGTGCTTGAGACTCAATAAAACATAAAATAAAATAGGGAGGATTAAATAAGGTTACGTATAGAAAGCACTTATAACCAGGTGTGGTGCATAATTAGTGTTCAAAAAAGTGTTTGCTATTGTAAATTTACCTTCTAAATCCACTTACAAGTGCACAAAGATATATGAACAAGGATGTTCCCTGAAGAATGTTTAATATGTGTTTTAAAAATCTGATACAACCACCGGCACGGTGGCTCATACCTGCAATCCCAGCACTTTGGGAGGTTGAGGTGGGTGAATCACCTGAGGTCAGGAGTTCGAGATCAGCATGGCCAACATGGTGAAACCCCATCTCTACTAAAAATACAAACTTAGTCGGGTGTGGTGGCGCACACCTGTAGTCCCAGCTACTCGGGAGGCTGAGGCAAAAGAATCACTTGAACCCAGGAGGCAGAGGTTGCAGTGAGCCGAGATAATGCCACTGCACTCCAGCCTGGGCGATGGAGCGAGACTCTGTCACAACAAACAAACAAACAAACCAAAGAACCATTATAATCACAATCATGTTGCAAAAAAGAAAAAAAGAAAAACAAGAAAAAAAAAAAAAAAAACCAAAAAACCAAACCAAAACAAAAGCAGGGTGGCCAATAATAACATAAAAAGACGTTCATTAGCTAACAGGAAAATGTGTTTTAAAACCACAATAGATATCAGTAGACATCCACCAGAATGGCTAAAATAAGAAAGACAGGCAACACCAAAGGTTGGTGAGGATGTAGAGCAAGTGGGGCTCTCTGTCATACAATGCAGGTGAGAGTATAAAATTGTAGATTCATTTGGAAAAACTACCTGGTAGTATTGATTAAAACTCAACATTTACAATTCCTATAATGCAGCAATTGCATTCCTAGGTGTGTATGTCCAACAGAAATTGGGTACATACTCACAAGACATGAACAAGACAGTCATAATTGGCACATTTGTAATAGCAAAAAACTACAAACAATATAAATGTCAATCAACGATGGAACATGTAAATAAATTGTGGTATATTCATACAGTGGAGAACAGTGCAACAATGAAAGATTATGTGATATAGGTATATGCAACAACATGGGTGAATCTTGCAGACACAAAGTTGAATGAAAAAAGCTAGACACAAAGAGTACATGGCTGGGTGTGGTGACTCAGACCTGTAATCCCAGCACTTTGGGAGGCTGAGGAGAGTGGATTGCTTGAGGCCTAGGAGTTTGAGACCAGTCTGAAGATGCAGTGAAACCCATCTCTAAAAAAAAAAGAAATACAAAATACTAGCTAGGTGTGGTGGCATGCACCTGTAGTCTAAGCTACTTGGGAGGCTGAAGTGGAAGGATCAACTGAGCCTGGGAGGTCGAGGCTGTAGTGAGCCATGACCATTTCAATGCCCTCCAGCCTGGACAACAAAGTGAGACACTGTTTCAAAAAATAACAAAAGAGTACATACTGGCCCAGGTATGGTGGCTCACGCCTGTAATTCCAGCAATTTTGGAGGTCAAGGTGGGAGGATCACTTGAGCCAAGGAGTTTGAGACCAGTTTGGGAAACATAGCGTGATCCTGTGTCTACAAAGAAAAAAAAAAAGAAAAGAAAAAACTTGCTGAACATGATGGCATGCACCTGTAGTCCCAGCTACTTGGGAGGCTGAGCCATGAGGACCACTTGAGTCTGGGAGTTCAAGGCTGAAATTAACCATGATCATGCCACTGCACTCCAGCCTAGAAGACAGAGTAAGACCCTATCTCAAAAAAATTAAGTTAAAGTTAAAAAAGTACATACTATATGATTTCATTTATATGAAGCTAAAAACAGGCAAAAAAAAAAAATGATAGCAACAGTGGCTATTCCTGGGAGTGGTGTCCTGACTGGGAAAAGGAATGAGGAAATCTTTTGGGGTGCTTGAAACATTTCTTGTCTTTATCTGAACAGAGGACACATGAGTATATGCATATATATGCATATATAAAATGTACCTAGTCGTACATGTAAGTTTAGTAAACTTTATGCACCTTGCTTGACATGGCTTGGGTCTGTTGTCCACCCAAATCTCATCTCAAGTTGTAATCTCATCTCCCATGTATCAAGGGAGGATCTGGTGGGAGATGATTGGAACATGGGGGTGGTTCCTCCCATGTTGTTCTCACGGTAGTGAGTTCTCACGTGATCTGATGGTTTGAAGTGTGGCTCTTCCCCTCACCCTTGTTCTCTCCTGCCACCATATAATAGGTGCCTTGCTTCCCCTTCTGCCATGATTGAAAGTTTCCTGAGGTCTCCCCAGCCATGCAGAACTGTGAGTCAATTAAACCTCCTTTTTTTTTTCACCATGTTCACCATGTTGGCCAGGATGGTATTGATCTCTTGACCTCGTGATCCACCAGCCTCGGCCTCCCAAAATACTGGGACTACAGGCGAGAGTCGCCACCCCTGGCCTAAACCTCTTTTCTTTATAAATTACCCAGCAGTGTGAGAATGGACTAATACATTACTATACGTACGTTCTTCTTCTTCTTTTTTTTTTTGAGACGGAGTCTGGCTCTGTCATTGGGCTGGAGTGCAGTGGCGCAATCCTTAGCTCACTGCAACCTCTGCCTCCCAGGGTCAACTGATTCTCCTGCCTCAGCCTCCCGAGTAGCTGGGACTATAGGCGCCTGCCACCACGCCTGGCTAATTTTGTATTTTTAGTAGAGATGGGATTTCACAACGTTGGCCAGGATGGTCTCGATCTCCTGACCTCATGATCTGCCCACCTCCACCTCCCAAAGTGATTACAGGCGTGAGCCACCACACTCGGCGATGTACGTTATTCTTAATAAAAACGTTATGTATTATATTGAAAAGGATGTGCATGTTTCAGACTTTAATTTCTGATTATGGTAGACTAGATAATTTGGACCAACCCTTCTTTTTTAAAAAAACCTGGGAAAAATCACCTTAAAAAACATCAGTGAACACCGTATGTTCTCACTCATAGGTGGGTGTTGAACAACGAGAACACGTGGACTCAGGGAGAGGAGCATCACACACTGGGGACAATTGGGAGGGATAGGGGAGAGACAGCGAGGGGTGGGGAGGGAGGGGAGGGTGGGGAGGGATAACATGGGGAGAAATGCCACATATAGTATGCACCTAAAGTTAAATAAATAAATTAAAAAAAAATCAGTGAGCTAACTAGATAGTGACAAAAAAAATAATGAACCAAGATCTGAGAGAAAAAGGGAATCCTGAGAGGTGAGTCTGGCAGTGGAAATGCCTTTGCCGTGGGCTGTTTGGAGATTGCTGACCCGAGAAAAAGCAGCTGAGGGGCTGAGCTTCACTTGTGGCTGCCTCCAGGGGTTAGGACAAAGAGTCACAGTCCAGAGCCCACCAAGAGCATGCATGGATACTTGACACGTGACAAATGTGTCACTGTGCTCTGACAAATCTTTAACTGTGCTAGGGCAATTAGTCATACAAAAAAATAAAATTAAAGCCCTGCCTGGCACCACACACAAAAACAAACTGCAGGTGGGTTATAGACTAAGGCAAGACTAAAGGTAAAACAAGAACACTTTTAGAAGATAATATTGGGAGGATATCTTCCTAAAATAGGGTACGGAAAGACTTTGTAAGCAAGACACACAAACAAGTACTAACCATGGAAGGCTGATAAATTATACGACATCAACATTAAGAACTTCTGCTCATTAAAATACATCATTAAGAGAGTGACAGACAACCTTGAGTGGGAGAAATTTGTAACGTATAAGTGCAAAGAGCTTGCATTCAGAATATATAAAGAATGGTTGGGAATTAATAAGAAAAAGACAACCTGTAGAAAAATGGGAAAAAGCTTTGAACAATTACTTCACAAGAGAGGATACCTAATGGCCAATAAGGATATAAAAATGTGTCCAATCTCATTAGTAATGAGAAATATGAAATTTCATCACAATGAGATACCATCAGCTACCCATCAGAAAAACCAAAATTAACAAGTTTGAGATTTCTAAGCATTGATGAAGACGTGGAACAAAGAGAGCTTGTGGGCTGCTCATGGGAATTTACATTGGTGTGACTACTTTGAAACACAGCCTAGCATTACTTAGCAAGTTAAGTGTGCACCTTACAGAGGGGTAGGCACATGACGTCCGGGAGACATATTCACAGCAGCACTGTGTGTTATGGGCCCAAAGTGGAAAGAATCCAGATGTCCATGACAAGAGAATGAATAAGAAATTTGTGGTGTGTTCATACAGTGGAAACAAATAAAGTTCACATACTCACAACAACATGACTGAATCTCACAGGCATCATGTTAAGTGAAAGATGTTAGGTGAAAGAAGCAAGATGATTCTGTTCATACAAAGTTCATAAACAGGCATCTGTTATTTAGAGATGCACTCAGAGATGGCTCAACTATAAAGAAAGGCAAGTAGTGGTTACTGTAAAAGTCAAAATAGTGTTCATTCCTGGTAGGGGATGAGGGAGATTATTACCATGGAAAGTATTATGAGCTGTGTCATATCCCCCCCAAATTTATGTGTTGAAGTCCTAATCCCAAGTACCTTAGCATATGAATGTATTTGGAGAGAGAGCCTTTAAAGACGTGATTAAATTAAAATGAAGTCATTAGGGTGGACCCTATTCCAACATGACTGATGTCCTTATGAAAGAAAAGGAGATAAGGACACACACACACTAAGAGAGAAGACCATGAGAAGTCACATGGAGAAGACACCATCTACAAACCAAGGAGAGAGGCCCCAGGAGGAACCAACCCTGCCCACACCTTGATCTTGGACTTCCAGTCTCCATAATTGGGAGATGATGCATTTCTGTTGTTGAAGCCCCCCAGCGTGTAATACTTTGTTATAGCATTATGAGAAACCTAATATGAGAAGGCATTTGGGAAGTCTTCTGGATGCTTCCAATTTTGTATTTCTTGATTAGGGTGGCATTCGCTTTAACATAAATTGTTAAATTGTACATTTCACTTTTCTGTACAAATGTTATTTTTCACAATAAAAAAGCAAACTAAAAAAGTATGGTTTGGTCTGGGCAGGGAAAAAAGATTTTGCTTTCATTGAGTCCTTCACCAATCCTGTGAGAATGACTTGGCAAAGACTCTTTTAGTAAACAGCTTTATTGAGATATAATTTGCATATCGTTCAATTCACTCATTTAAAGTGTACAGTGAATAGTTTTTGGTGTATGAAGAGTTGTGCAATCATCACTGTAGCCAATTTTGGAACATTTTCATCATCTCAAAAAGAAACCCTGGCCGGGCGTGGTGGCTGACACCTGCAATCCCAGCACTTTGGGAGGCTGAGGCAGGCAGATCACTCAAGGTGAAGAGTTTGAGACCAGCATGGCTGACACGGTGAAACCCTGTCTCTACTAAAAATACAAAAAAAAAAAAAAATTAGCTAGGCATGGTGGTGCAGGCCTGTAATCCCAGCTATTCAGGAGGCTGAGGCAGGAGAATCACTTGAACTCGGGAAGCGGAGGTTGCAGTTAGCCAAGATCGCACCACTGCACTCCAGCCTGGGTGACAGAGTGAGACTCTATCTCAAAAAAAAAAAAAGTAACCCTGTACCCTTTAGCTGTCACTCACCTAAACCCCCATTCACCCCAGCTCCTAGCAACCACAAATTGACTTCTTTCTCTATGGATCTGCCTATTCTAGACATTTCATATAAATGGTATCATACAGTATGTGGTCTTTTCTGTCTGGCTTTCTTCACATAGCATCATGGTTTCAAGGTTCATCCATGTTGTAGCATGTATCTGTTCTTCATTTCTTTTTATGACTGTGGATTTACTGTATCATGTTTCTGTTCATCAGTTGATAGACATTTGGGCTATTTCCACTTTGGGGCTTGTATGAGTCCATTCTCATGCTGCTATAAAGAAATACCCATGACTGGGTGATTTACAAATAAAAGAGGTTTAATTGACTCATGGTTCTTCATGGCTGGGGAGGCCTCAGGAAACTTACAATCATGGTGGAAGGCACCTCTTCACAGGGCTGCAGTAGAGACAATGAGTGCAAGCATGGGAAATGCTAGACGCTTATAAAACAATCATATCTTGTGAGACTCACTCACTATCCCAAGAACAGCCTGGGGGAAACTGCCCCCATCATTCAATTACCTCCACCTGGTTCCGCCCTTGACACACAGGGATTATTACAATTCAAAGCGAGATTTGCATGGGGTCACAGAGCCAAACCGTATCATTCCAAGCCTGGCCCTTCCCAAATCTCATGTCCTCACATTTCAAAACACAGTAATGCCCTTCCAACAATCCCCCAAAGTCTTAACCCATTTCAGCATTAACCCAAAAGTCCAAGTCCAAAGTCTCATCTGAGACAAGGCAAGTACTTTCCACATGGGAGCATGTAAAATCAAAAGCAAGTTAGTTACTTCCTAGATACAATGGAGGTACACATGTTGGGTAAATACACCCACTCCAAGTGGGAGAAATTGGCCAAAACAAAGCGGCTACTGGCTCCACGAAAGTCCGAAATCCAATAGGGCAGTCAAGTTTCAAAATGATCTCCTTTGACTCTATGCCTTATATCCAGGTCATGCTGATGCAAAAGGAGGGCTCTCAAAGCCTTGGGCAGCTCTACCTCTGTGGTTTTGCAGGGTACAGTCCCTCCCCTCCCAGCTACATTCACATCTGGCATTGAGTGTCTGTGGCTTTTCCAGGCACACAGTTCAAGTTGTTGGTAGATCTACCATTCTGGGGTCTAAAGGATGGTGGCCCTCTTCTCAAAGTTCCACTAGGCAGTGCCCCAGTGAGGACTCTGTGTGGTGGCTCCAACCCCACATTTCCCTTCCACACTGCCCAAGCAGAGGTTCTCCATGAAGACTCTGCCCCTGTAGCAGACTTCTGCTGGACATCCAGGCATTTCCATATGTTCCATGAAATCTAGGCAGAGGTTCCCAAACCTCAATTCTTGTCTTCTGTGCACCTACAGGACCAACGCCACATGGAAACTTCCAAGGCTTTGGACTTGCACCCTCTGAAGCAGTGGCCTGAGCTGTACCTTGACCCTTTTTAGCCAAGGTTGGAGCAGCTGGGGTGCAGGGCACCAAGTTTCAGGGCTGCAAACAGCAGTGGCCCTTGAACCCAGTCCAGGAAATCATTTTTCCTACCTAGGCCTCCAAGACTGTGATGGTAGGGGCTACTGCAAAGGTCTCTGACATGACCTGGAAACATTTTCCCCACTGTCTTGGTGATTAGCATGTGGCTCCTCATTACTTATGCAAATTTCTTTAGCCAGCTTGAATTTCTTTCCAGAAAATGGGTTTTCCTTTTCTACTGTGTCGTCAGGCTGCAAATTTTCTAAACTTTTATGCTCTGTCACATCTTGAATGCTTTGCTGCTTAGAAATTTCTTCTGCCAGATAGAATTTAAAGTTTCTCAAGTTTAAAATTTCACAGATCTCTAGGGCAGGGGCAAAAAGCTACCAGTCTCTTTGCAAAAGCATAGTAAGAGTGACCTTTACTCTAGTACCCAACAAGTTTCTCATCTCTATCTGAGACCACCTCAGCCTGGACTTCATTGTTCACGTCACTATCAGCATTTTGGTCAAAGCCATTCAACAAGTCTCTAGGAAGTTCCAAACTTTCCCACATTTTTCTGTCTTCTTCTGAGCCCTCCAAACTGTTCCAATCTCTGCCTGTTACCCAGTTCTAAAGTCACTTTCACATTTTTTGGTATCTTTATAGCAGAACTCCACTTCTGGTACCAATTTACTGTATTAGTCCATTCTGGTGCTGCTATGAAGAAATACCCAAGGCTGGGTAATTTATAAAGAAAAGAAGTTTAATTGACTCACAGTTCTGCATGGCTGGAAGGCCTCAGGAAACTTACAATCATGGCAGAAGGCACCTCTTCACAGGGCCACGTCAGAGAGAATGAGTGCAAGCAGGGGAAATGCCAGATGCTTATAAAACCATCAGATCTTTTTTTTTTTTTTTTAAACCATTAGATCTTATGAGACTCACTATCACGAGAACAGCATGGGGGAAACTGCTCCCATCATTCACTTAATCTCCACCTGGTCCCACCCTTGACATATGGAGATTATTACAATTCAAAGTGAGATTTGGATGGGGACACATAGCCAAAGCATGTCAGGGCTATTATGAATAGTGCTTCTTCTTTTTAAGACGGGGTTTCACCATGTTGGTCAGGCTGGTCTTGAACTCCCGACCTCAGGTAATCTGCCTGCCTCGGCCTCCAAAGTGCTTGGATTATAGGCATGAGCCACCACGTCCAGCCTGAATAGTGCTTCTATGAGCATTCATGTACAAGCTTTTGTGTAGACATATGTTTTCAATATCTAAGGTTACAATTGCTAGGTCATATGGTAATTCTGTGTTTAACTTATTGAAGAACTACCAAATTGTTTTCCACAAAGGTATTTTATATTCCCATCAGCAATGTATGATGGTTACAATTTCTCCACATTCTTGCCAGCACTTGTTATTCTCTGCCTTTTTAAGTCATAGCTATCTTATTGGGTGTTAGGTAATATCTCATTGTGGTTTTAATTTGCATGTTCCTAATGACTAATGATGTTGAGCATTTTTTTTTGAGACACGGTCTAACTTGGTTGCCTAGACTGGAGTGCACTTCATCCAGGGCTCAAGTGATCATTCTGCTGTGGCCTCTTGAGTAGCTGGGACTACAGGTGCATGTCACTACTCAGGAGGCTGAGACAAGAGAATCATTTTTTTATAATGTTTTAAATAAAAAATAAAAAAATGATCCTTCTAATTGTGTGTGTGTGTGGAGATAGAGTCTCACTCTATTGCCTAGGCTTGTCTCGAACTCCTGGGCTCAAGTGATTCTCCTGCCTCAGCCTCCCAAAGTGCTGGGACCATAGGCTTAAGCCACTATGCCTGGCCCCCAGAGCATCTTTTTATGCACTTGTTGGCTAGGACTGTTGACTCCATTTTACTGATAAGGAAATTGAGACTCAGAGAGGGTAAGTGACTTGTTCCACATCACACAGTCCAAAATTCATTTGTCCTTCTGCTACACCTCTGCCACCTCCCTGGAAGGCAGGATCCTCTCAGCAGATAATCATGAAACTCAGCCTAGTTCTTGATTCCAGCCACCAACCCCCCTTAGGAGCCTGCTTCGTCCCTACCCTGGGTCTATTGGTTTGTGTGGGTCAGTTTCTTTGCTGCCACCAAACCCCTGAAATCTTACTGGGTCCTCTGGCAACAACTCACAGTGTTTGTCGTCTGTTTGTTCCATCTGAGGCCTTCTTGATGCCCATAACTTTCCTACAGAGGGGATCTTGGCTTTACCCAAATCTGATACTCAGATATCTCAGGTTAGCAAACAGATAGAGAATCCCAGAATGTCAAGACTGGCAGGGTCCTGTGAGAGCATCAAGTCCAAACTTTTATCATTCCGAGGTTAAAATTGAGGTTCAGAGAAGTCAAGGAGCTTCCTAAGGTCTTACAGAATGTTAGTGGTAGAGTTAGGGGCAGGGCAGAGCTCGTCCTGCCATCCACACAATGGAGAAAACTGAAGAACATTCTTCCATTTACACTATTCTCATGCAAGGAAGCATGTGGCAAAGGCTGTCTTGATAGGGAAGGGCAAATGTTTGCTGGCTGCTGCCCAGGCAAGAAGGAGGCTAGAGCCATGCTTCCACATACACTGGTGGGTGTTGATGGGCAAACAGGCTGCAGCCACTGAAAGCTAGATTTGACATCCCCCTGCCCTACTCTGTGTTGCAGGTGTCCTGATTGAGGAGTACAAGGTCTTCTGCCCTGGTGACAGGTTAACCACAGTCACTTGAGAAAGGTAAAGATAAATAGATCTCTCCTCCAAACCCTTTGACCTCTGAAAGCCAGTGGCAAAGCATGCTTAGACTCAATGGAGTTGCTGGGGGAGGGAAGAAATGCTAGGTCTTTTCTTTTTCAGTTTTACAAGCTTTGACCTTCAGCCAGGTCCACTTGTTTCCTCAAAGTTAGTCTCTCACTATGGCCAGCAGGAGGTTGGAAAGCCAGTATCTGCTGGCCCCCTCCCAGTGATGTTGTTCCTATTCTACTTAGAGGACTGGGCCTGTTGGGGCTGGAAGTCATTGTCCCAAAAGGTCACCGCTGCTTATAGAGTGTCAATGGTGCGAGAAGGCCTAGGGAAACCACCTCTTTCAGTCCCAGTGGTGTTGAGAAAGCACTCTCGGCTGGCCGATGGAGGCCTAGGTTCTGCTCTCAACTTCTCTGTAAACTCACTCCATCCCTATGGGCACATACTTCGCTCTCTTTCTCTCTCTCTTAACAGAGTCTTGCTCTGTTGCCCAGGTTGGAGTGCAGTGGCATGATCTCAGCTCACTACAACCTCTGCCTCTTGGGTTCAAGCAATTCTCGGCACATATTTTTCTAAGCCTCAGTTTTCGTTTATAAAATGGAGTTAAGAATAACCCTCTTCATACCTTTCTCATGGGAGCCTTGTGAAGATAAAATCAGATCATGCATCTCGCTGTACTTTTAAAGTTCTGTTTTTTTTCTTTTTTCTTTTCATCAGCCTACATGGAAAAAGTAGTTTTAAAGTTCTGAATGGGCAGATAAGCAGGTAATATCCTGATATAAAAAGAGCTATTAATAGGAATAGGGGCAGGGAGTGGTGGCTCATGTCTGTAATCCCAGCACTTCGGGAGGCCAAGGCTGGCAGATCACCTGAGGTAAGGCGTTTGAGACCAGCATGACCAACATGGAGAAACCCTGCCTCTACTGAAAATACAAAATCAGTCAAATGTGGTGGTGTGCGCCTGTAATCCCAGCTACTCGAGAGGCTAAGGCAGGAGAATCGCTTGAACCCAGGAGGCAGGGGTTGCAGAGAGCCGAGATCTGGCCATTGCACTCCAGCCTGCGCAATAAGAGTGAGACTCTGTCTCAAAAAATAAAAAGTGTACATACTTTACTCTTGAAGTGTACCTTAAGAAAGCCACTCATATATGTGCAAAAATATAAGTGCATACCATCATATTGTTCTTTTAAAAAATTTTTAAAATTCAGATGGTAATTTTTATTAAAGCAAACTTCCGTAGTGCTTTTAAAAATATACCAATTTAGGCAGGGCGCAGTGGCTAAGGCAGAGGCAGGTGGATCACCTGCCGTCAGGAGTTCGAGATCAGCCTGGCCAACATGATAAAACCCCACCTCTACTAAAAATACAAAAAATTAACCGGTGTGGTGGCATGTGCCTATTATCTCAGCTACTCAGGAGGCTGAGGCAGGAGGCCTGTGTGAATCTGGGTAGAAGAGGTTGCAGTGAACCGAGATCATGCCACTGCACTCCAGCCTGGGTGACAGAGTGAGACTCTGTCTTAAAAAGAAAAAATCATATATATGTATATATATATATGTCAATATAAAAGTACATTTATTTTAAGGTAAAAATTTTCTTTCTAATTTATCTTCTGACTATTCAAGCAAAAAATTTATAGATTTCCCATTTTATATTTCCTTACTGTGCAGAATACAGAAATTTATAAATTACATATTAAATATATTTAAGTGGTAGAAATGGAGACTTTTATTAGAGAATAAATGCATTTGCTCTATATTCTATATATGTAAAATGTATAATTGCAAAGTAAAAGTCTACACAGTTATAAGACCACTCTTTATACCTGGTACACCTACCTACTCTTTATATTGTTTTAATGTTTTTTGTGTATATGGAATGTTTCATAATACATTTAAAAAAAGAAAATAAGGCCAGACACTGTGGCTCATACCTTTAAACCCAGGATGGGGGGATTGCTTGAGCTCAGGAGTTTGAGACCAGCCTGGGCAACATGGTGAAAACCTGTCACTACCAAAAATACAAAAAACTAGCTGAGTGTGGTGGCGCACACCTGTAGTCCCAGCTACCCAGGAGGCTGACATGAGAGGATCACCTGAGTCCAGGAGATTGATGCTGCAGTGAGCTGTGATCATGCCATTACAATCCAGCCTGGGCGACAAAGTGAGCTCTCGTCTAAAAAATAAATAAGTAAATAAATGAAGAAAAAAAGAAAATAAAGAAGGTAAATGTATTATAAACTGGAAAAAATGTTGAACAAGGATGATTATCATGGCCTTGCTTATAGCAGTAAATAATTCTAAAAATTTTATGTGTGGTAGATTGTTATAATAATGTCCCCAATGAATTATACCAACATGTGTCTGTCTTATTTTTGCAATGTAACACTGCTGCTCCTTCCTCTTTGACTCTGGATTGGCCTTGTGGCTTGCTTTGACCAATGGAATGCATCAGAAGTGATATTGTGTGACTTCCAAGATTAGGCCTTAAGAAACCTTGCTATCTCAATTTTTACCCTCTTGGAATCTCCAGACAATTAGGCTGTGAAGAGACCCAGTATTGGAAGATGAGAAGTGTTCAGTAAAGGGTTAAGTTAGTAGGCTTGAGTTGCATAAAACCTGCATACTCCAAAGAAAGGGCTGGCCTTTGGCTCTGGTGAAGACAACCTCTGAGACTTTGGAATAACCCGCCCGATATAAATCTGTCTGAGAGTGTTTACATATGCCTGATGCTTTGGGCTGTGCTGTATCAGTTTGACCTCTAGGGGGCTGGATTCTGAGTAACTGAGGTCAGTAACATGGGCATTGCCTGCCTACAAGACTGAGCTCCAACAAAATCCCTGGACACTAAGGCTCAAGTGAGCTTTCCTGCTTGGTAGTACTTTGCATGTGTTCTCACACATTGCTGCTGGGAGAATTAAGGATGTCTCCATGAGATTTCACCATGAGGAGATGCCTGGAAGCTTGTGACTGGTGGTTTCTTTTGGACTTTGTCCCATGGGCCTTTTTCATTTGCTGATTTTGATCAGTATCTTTTCACTATGTTAAACCCAAACCATGAATATAACAGCTTTTCTGAGTCCTGTGAGTCTTTCTAGTGAATCATCAAGCCTGAGGGTAGTCTTTCAAACCCCTGGCACAGAGGCATGTAGAGAACTGAGGAGCCCTCGCTAGCGGACAGCACTGACTGGCAGACATGTGAGTGAGAACATCTGGGGCCCCTGAGCCCCACTCAAGCTGTGGGATGTCAGCAGCTGCGTGAGTGAGCCCAGCAAAGCCCAGCAGGACAGCCAGCCAACCTGCAAAATCATGACGCAGAATATATCA
Organism: Aotus nancymaae; assembly: GCF_030222135.1. Taxonomy (NCBI): domain Eukaryota; kingdom Metazoa; phylum Chordata; class Mammalia; order Primates; family Aotidae; genus Aotus; species Aotus nancymaae. Next base: position 20,729 of record NW_026988553.1, read on the forward strand.
TTATTCGTTTAAGGCATTAGGGTGTGAAGTGGTTTGTTAGCACAAATAGGTACCTGAAACAGTAAATGATCAAAAACAGACAATTGGTTAAAGAAATCATTGGATATTTATACACTGAAACACTAAGATGACACTAAAAATGCTGATGTAGATTCTATACATATTAACAAGGAACTATGTTCATATACATTTCAAGTAACAAAATGTTATAAATATGTATAAATAATCCCATTTTGGAAAATTTTAATATATATGTATTTATATTTATATCTAAATGTGTGATTAGGATGAGCCACATTCAATCATTTTTGACTTCCCAAAACAACTATTTCCTGTGATATTGATATAATCAACTCTGGAAGGTGCCATAGCAAGATGTTAACTGTGGTTCTGTTTGGTTGGTGAGTTGCTCATCTGTATTCTCTAATCTTGGACTTCAAATATGTATTTTTTCTTGTAGTATTAAGAAAAAATTCTGGACGTGATGGCTCACGCCTGTAATCCCAGCACTTTGGGAGGCTGAGGCAGGCGAATCACGAAGTCAAGAGATCGAGATCATCCTGGCCAACATGGTGAAACCCCTGGGTGTGGTGGTGCATGTCTGTAATCCCAGCTACTCAGGAGGCTGAGGCAGGAGAATTGCTTGAACCCGGGAGGTGGAGGTTGCGGTGAGCTGAGATCACATCACTGCACTCCAGCCTGGCGATAAAGCGAGACTCTTATCTCAAAAAGAAAAAAAAGAAAGAAAAAGAAAAAAAGAAGACCAGGTGAGGTGGCTCATACCTGTAATCCCAGCACTTTGTGAGGCTGAGACAGGAAGATTGCTTGAACCCAGAAGTTAGAAACCAGCCTATTTCCTCACAGCAAGAACTGCCTCTCCAAAAATTTTTTTAAAAATTAGCTGGATATGGCCAGGCACAGTGGCTCGTGCCTGTAATACCAGCACTTTGGGAGGCCAAGGCAGGTGGATCACTTGAGGTCAGGAATACAAGACTAGCCTGACCAAATTGGTGAGACCCCATCTCTACTAGAAATACAAAAATTATCCAGGTGTGGTGATGTGTGCCTGTAGTCCCAGCTACTTGGGAGACTGAGGCAGGAGAATTGCTTGAACCTAGGAGGTAGAGGTTGCAGTGATCTGAGATCATGCCACTGCACTCCAGCCTAGGCAATAAGAGTGAAAGTCTGTCTCAAAAAAAAAAAAAAAATGTCCAGGGGTGGTGTCATGTGCCTGTAGTTCCAGATACTTGGGAGGCTGAGGAGAGGGGATCACTTGAGTTGAGGAGTCTGAGCCTGCAGTGAGCTATGATCACACCACTGCACTCCAGCCTGGGTGACAGAGTGAAATCGTGTCTCAACAAAAGGGAAATGTATTATTATTGTTGTTGTTGTTATAAAATGCTAAATAAACTTGTTAAAACACGATGAATAATGAGAAAATCAAGCCAGAAAGGTAGAAGGGCTGAGTTGGAGCTTGGAGCCAGGTCCCCATTTGTTGGGATTTAGGTTCACAACTTAGAGGAAGGTCACACAAGGTGGGCAAAGCAAATGGAGCCTGAAGTCAAGGGTGGAGGTTTCCAGATCAGGTGGCTAGCTGGGGAGCTGGGCTTATGTTTTGTATCTGTTTGTCCAGAGCCTCATTAATCACTGCCTTTTATTTCTTACCATCTTCTCCCTAGGTACTTAGCTGAGCACTGTCAGCCTCAGGCCTCAGGCAAGTGAGCAAGAAGTGAGAGCCAGCCTTCCCCCGTGGGCAGCCTGGGCAGGTATGAGAGGGCCAGCCTAGGCCTGTGACCTCAAATGGTTAGTGGAACCCCTGCTCAGGTGACTGCCTCTTTCTTCAAACTGGAGCATATCTGGGGGCAGGGGATGGGATGTCTTAGCTCTGAAGAGAACATTAAAATCATCTGGTGCCATCCCTTCAGGATGAGAGGACTCTCCCCAGGATGAGCTCCCTGCACCCCCCACAAAGGTTACCATCCTCTGCTTGTCTACCCACAGCCCTGCAGTAATGGGCACCCACCCCCATGTGGCAGGCAGTGACTGAAGAAGGTTCATACTTACTTGATGTGATGGTTAATTCTATGTGTCAACTTGACTGGGCCACAGGATGCCCAGATCTGGCTAAACATTCTTTCTTGGTGTCTTTGTGAGGGTGTTTGTGAAAAAGATTAGAAGTTGAATTGGTGGATTGAGTAACACAGATGTGGGTGAACATCAGCCAATCTGTTGAGGGCCTGAATAGAGCAAAAAGACAGAAGGAGGAGGAATTTCCTCTCTGCCTGACTGCTTGAGCTGAGACAGTGATTGTTTACTGCCCTTGGACTGAGACTTATACCATTGGTGTTCCTGGTTCTCAGGCCTTTGGACTTGGATGGGAATTTATACCACTGGCTTTCTGGGTCTTCAGCATGCATATGGCAGATGTTATAACTTCTCTGCCTTCATAATCCTGTGAGTCAATTTCATATAATAAATCTCATTGTATATACATACACATATACATATATACAATGAGATTTATTATAGAAATGTAATCAATATTATATATACATATATGTATATATTTATGTGGATGTATATTTGTGTGTCTATGGTATCTATATCTGTACAGTCATGCACCATATAATGATGTTTTGGTCAATGATGGACTTCAGATGGAGCAGTGGTCCCTTAAGATTATAATACTTTTTTTGTACTATACCTTTTCTATGATTAGATATGTTTAGGTACACAAATACTCACCATGTGTTATAATTGCCTACAGTACTCAGTACAGTAAGATGCAGTACAGACCTGTAGCCTAGGAGTGATGGGCTATACCGTACACCCTAGGTGTGTGGTAGGCTACACCACTTGGATTTGTGTAAGGGCACCCTAGGATGTGTCATAACAAAATAGCCTAATGATGCATTTCTCAGCATGTATCTCTGTTGCTAAGTGATGAATGACTGTATATAAGTGTGTGTGTGTGTATATATATATATACACACACACATATAGATATGTATTTGTATGTATTTATATCCTATTTGTTCTGTTTCTATGGAGAACCCTGTCTAATAAACTTGGAATCACAAATCAACCTCAACCTTTGCCCCCTCCCCCAGAATCTTCTTTCTTCCACTCAAGTATGAAGCCCATGGCAACCTGTTTTTTCTAAATGAAATACCTCCCTTAAAGAAATATAATTTTTTTTTAAGATGGAGTTTCACTCTTGTCACCCAGGCTGCAGTGCAGTGGCACAATCACAGCTCACTGCAACCTCCGCCTCCTGGATTCAAGCAATTGTCCCGCCTCAGCCTCCTGAGTAGCTGGGATTACAGGCATCCACCATGAGGCCTGGCTAATCTTTCGTATTTTTAGTAGAGACAGGGTTTCACCATGTTGGCCAGGCTGGTCTCAAGCTTCTGACCTCAGGTGATCCACCCGCCTCAGCCTCCCAAACAGCTAGGATTACAGGCATGAGCCACCACGCCCAGCCTAAAAAAAATATAAATCTTTATTGACTGCATACTATATTTCAGGAATGGGGCTTGCTGTTTTGATGTACATATGATATGGTATTTTATTGAATTATTCAAACAACCCTGTGAATGTGGTATTATTATCCCCATTTTACTGATGCCTACGGAGGCCTACTAAGGGAACATGAATGCCCAAACTAACATACTAGGAAGTGGCAGAGCTAGGGTTTCAATCCTGGTCTGTCTGATGAAACCCCTATAGCATACAGCTGCCTTTATTTCATTGATTGACACCTGGTCTCATTCCACAATGGATTTGGGGTAGCTTACAATAAAACACAATTTAATAAAAGAGGAAAAGAGAATCAGGTCTAAAGAAAATAGAAACAGCAGTATAAAATCAAGACCAGGTAAAGAACTGTATGAATATGAGGAACATCAGGGCTATAGCTCAGAGTAAGGGTTATTGTTGGCTCTGAATTTCCAGGCTGCTAAAGCAGGATGGGAAAGCCAATTACTTTTACAATTCTCATTACCAGAAGCAAATGATTTAGCAGAAGGTAACAATAAATTCTAAAAGCCATCTTTGAAAGCTGTTGATGAGACTGTCAATTCTTTTTTTTTTTTTTTGAGATGGAGTCTTGCTCTGTCACCCAGGCTGGAGTGCAATGGCACAATCTCGGCTCACTGCAGCCTCCACCTCCTGGGTTCAAGTGATTCTTCTGCCTCAACCTCCCTAGTAGCTGGGATTACAAGCGTGCACCACCACGCCCAACTAATTTTTGTATTTTTAGTAGAGACTGGGTTTCACCATGTTGGCCAGGCTGGTCTCAAACTCCTGACCTTAGGTGATCCACCCACCTCGGCCTCCTAAAGTGCTGGGATTACACTGCACCTGGCGAGACTATCAATTCTTAACACTTGGTATCTTCCATGTGCCACTAAACCTAGTTTTGGATTAGATGTCAATATTGAGGAAAAAGTATACCTGTACCTATGTCTTCTGGATTTGTTTATCTGTCTATACCTGCATGTGTGTCTCTATATGTATCTCTATCATCTGGTCTGTGTTATCTGTATGTGTATCTATGTGTCTACCTGGATCTGTGTTTGTGTTTATATCTGCATTGGTGTCTCTATATGCATTATGTCTGTGTCTCTATCTGTATCTGTGTCTCTAGATGTTCTCTTTCTCCATATGTGTGTGTTTTTCTGTCTCTGTGTATTTGGTTGGTGTCTCTATCCACATCTCTGTCTGTTTCTGCATGTATCCATATTTGCGTCTCTCTCTGTATCTGGTCTGTGTCTCTACCGCTATCTGTATCTGTACCTGCTTCTGTGTCTATAGATTTCTATCTGTGTGTCTATCTCTAGTTCTATCTGGGCCTGTTTATATATTTGTATCTGTATCTGTCTCTACCTTGTACTTAACTGCACCTATATGTGTATCTGTCTCTATCAGTATGTGTATCTGTGTCTCTGTTTCTCTGCTTGTACCTGTATCTGTGTCTCTATAGATACAGATCTGGCTCTCTGGCTGTATCTGTCTGTACCTTTATTTGTATCTGTGTCTCTAGCTGTATCTAAGTCTGTGTCTATGTCTCTACCTGTATCAATATCTGTATCTGTTTCCATTTGTATCTGTCAGTCTATTCGTATGTATATCTGTGTCTTTACCTTTAACTATATATGATGATCTACTTGTACCTGTATTTGTTTTTAATTTTTTTCTCTTTTTTCTGCTACTTCTTCAGAGGCAATTGTACTTATATTTGTGTGTCTAGGTATGTATATCTGTATCTGTGTCTTATTTGTATTTGGCTTCTGTCTATGTGTATCTATCTGATTCTGAATCTCTGTCTCTACCTGTACCTGCATCTGTATCTGTATTTTTGTTTCTACTTGAAGAAGTATCTGTATATGTGTCTATACCTGTATCCGTATGTGTCTCTAAATCTATCTGTATCTGTATCTTTATGCATCTGTGTCTCTTCCTTATGTTGTCTGTACATGCATCTGTGTCTTTACCTAATCCTGTATTTGTGCCTCTACCTGTATCTGTCTCTCTGTGTCTATCTGTACCTGTGTCTATATCTCCGTTTGTACCTATATCTGTGTCTACACCTGCACCTCTGTCCTTACCTATATTTGTATCTGTACACATGCGTGTCTTTATCTGTATCTGTGTCTCTACCTGTACGTGTATCTGCATTTCTACCTGTATCTGTCTCTTCCTGTATGTATGTGTCTCTCTCCATCTCTGTCTGTACCTGTATCTGTGTTTCTATCTGTACCTGTATCTGCATCTTTACCTGTATCTGTCTGTACCTGTGTCTATATCTGTGTCTGCATCTCTACCTGTATCTCTGTCTGTACCTATATTTGTGTCTCTATATCTGCATCCATGTTTTTACCTGTGTCTGTCTTTGTAACTGTGTCTGTATCAGTTTATGTCTCTGTGTCTGTATCTGCGTCCCTATCTACATCTGTATCGGTGTCTCTATTTGTATCTGTCTATACCTGTATCTGTATCTCTACCTTTATCTGTATTGTGTCTGTGTCTCTCCATTTGTATCTGTTTCAGAATCCATGTTTCTGTCTCTATCTGTACCTGCATCTCTGCCTCTCTCTATATTTGTATCTGTGCCTGTATCTGTGCCTGTATGTGTTTCTGCATCTGTGTCTCTACCTGTGTCTGTTCTGTACTGTGTCTATATCTGTACCTATATTAGTGTTTCTACCTTTATCTGTATCTTCCTCTGTACCTTTATCTGTGACTTTATATCAGAATCTGCATTGCTGCCTTTATCTCTGGATCTTTGTGTGTATATGTATGTTTATCTGTATCTGTCTACCTCTATCAGTATCTCTTCCTGTAGGTGTATTTGTATTTGTGTCTTCAGTTATATCTGTATCTGTATCTGTATCTGTATCTGTATCTGTATCTGTATCTGTATCTGTATCTGTGTGTCTCTACCTATAGCTATATCTGTGTTTATCTTTGTGTCTGTGTCTCTAATTGTTTCTGTATCTGTGTCTGTACTTGTATGTGTATCTCTATATGTAAGTTCTGTACCTGAATCTGTATTTCTATCTGTATCTGTATCAGTGTAACTAACTTTATCTGTATCTATGTGGTACCTGTCTCCATTTGTATCTGATCTTTGTCTCTCCCTGCATATGTATCTGTGTCTCTATCTGTTTTGATCTTTACCTCTGTCTCTTTCTGTATCAGTATCTGTGCCTCTATTGTATTTATATCTGTGTCTGTGTCTCCATCTTACTCTCTATCTGGTCTGTGCCTTTACCTGTATCTGAATTGGTATTTGTGTCTCTACTTATATCCAAATCCATATCTGTTTCTGTATCCGTGTCTTTATCCGTATCTGTATGTGCATTTCTCTCATCCGAGTACTAGCCAGGCCCAACCCTGCTCAGTGTCTGAGATCAGAAGAGATCAGGTGAATTCAGGGTGGTATGGTCGTAGCGTAGACTGTATGTATATTTCTACCTGTGTCTCCACCTGTGCTTCTACCTCAATCTATACATGTGTCTCTACCTGCATCTGTGTCTCAGTAAGTATCTCTGTCTGTACCTACATCTATGTCTCTATCTGTATCTAATCTGATGTATCCCTGTATGTATATTTGTATCTATGTCTTCTTGCATCTATATCTCCATCTGTGTCTTTATCTGTATCGGTGTCTGCATTAGTGTCTGTACTTGTATCTCTCTGCTCCGATGGCTGAGTGTCTGTATCTCTATCCTTGGTTCCACCTGTGTTTATATCTGTGTCTGTGTCTATTTGTATTCATGTTTTCACCGGTATCTGTATCTGTGTCTAATCTGTATCTGTGTCTAACTGTATCTATAGCAGTACCTGTGTCTCTATCTGTATCTGTACCTGCATCTGTAGCTGTATCTACATCTGTATCTCCTATTCAATATGTATCTCTTTCTGTAACTGTATCTGTATCACCATCTGTAGCTGTATCTGATTTGTTCCTATGTGCATATTTCTATCTCTGTCTCTACCTGTATTTGTGTTTTTGCCTGTGTCCGTGTCTCTACCTGTACCTGTTTCTGCATTTGTGTCTCTATCTGTATCTCCCTCTTCCTGTATCTGTGTCTCCATCTGTATCTCTGTGGCTCTACATGTGTCTATATCTCTATCTGTGCCCATCTGCATTTAGGCCTCTTCCTGTATCTCTATCTATGTCTCATCCTATATCTCTGTCTGTACTTGCATCCGTGTCTATCTGTATTCATATCTGTGTCTCTACCTGTTTCTACATCTGTGTTTCTATCTCTAGCTGTGCCTCTACCTGTGTCTATGTTTGTGTCTGTATCTGTGTATTTGTCTCTACCTGTTTCTGTATCAGTGACTCTTCCTGTATCTCTGTCTGCACCTGTATCCGTAACTATGGCTCTACATATATCTTTATTTATACCTGTATCTGTATCTGTGTCTCTTATTATTTTTGTTTTCAACATGTATCTCTACCTCTATCTACATTGCTATCTCCATCTCTATCTCATCTGTATCGTGTATCTACCTGTATCTCTTTCTGTGCCTATATCTTTGCTTCTATTTGTATCTGTGCCTTTCTATGTATCAGTTTCTCTATATTTGTCTGTATATGTGTTTCTGCCTGTATCTCTGTCTGCATTCATTACTGTGACTAGACTTCTATCTCTGTTTGCTTGTGTATTTGTGTCTCTACTTACATCTCACTTTGTACCTGTATCTTATCTTTATCTTTATCTGCATCTGTATCTGTGTTTCTACTTACATCTCTGTGTGTTTCTGTGTCTTATCTGTGTCTCTTCCTGTATCTATACCTGTATCTGTGTCTTGTCTGTGCCTGTATCTGTGTGTCTCTACCTCTTTCTATACTTGTTTGGTAAAAACACTAGTACGATATTCAGAAAAATATTAATAGTGGCTATTTATGGACTCCAGGATTATGAGTGAATTTTTTTTTTTTTTTTTTGAGACGGAGTTTCGCTCTTGATACCCAGGCTGGAGTGCAATGGCGCGATCTCGGCTCACCGCAACCTCCGCCTCCTGGGTTCAGACAATTCTCCTGCCTCAGCGTCCTGAGTAGCTGGGACTACAGGCACGCGCCACCGTGCCCAGCTAATTTTTTGTATTTTTAGTAGAGACGGGGTTTCACCATGTTGACCAGGATGGTCTCGATCTCTTGACCTCGTGATCCGCCCGCCTCGGCCTCCCAAAGTGTTGGGATTACAGGCTTGAGCCACCGCGCCCGGCCCATAAGTGATTTTTCATTTTATTCTTATACCTTCTGTCTCACCAAGTTTTCTACACTGAGCACTATTACATTAAAAAATACCTAAATTTTAATTTTGTTACTATTTTGAAACATTTATTTGTTTAGTTAAAGACAAAAAAGAGGCGGGGCTGCAGATTTGACAGACAGGCCAGCAAATACAGTGGGAAGGAGTGGGGCAGTCTTAAGCCTGTGTTCCCAGGTGCCCCTGAAAGTCAGCGTGAGGTGCTTTAGGCCTTCAAACTACCTTCACTCATTTCCAGTGGGACAGGCTCTGAGTTCATTTTCTGCATCCATGTTAACATTTAGTTTAAAGAAAGGACTTCATGGCAAAAAAAAAAAAAAGTTTGGAAAGTGCTGCAGTAAAGAATGCCACTGGGGAAATGAGCTTAGACCAAATTTTGGGATCATGTCCCAGATGTCAGTGAATATATTCAGGCTGGGAGCATTTAGAACTCACCACTCCACCCAGGCTGGTTACTCAAGGCTCTATTTACTTAAGATTTTCACTGGATGAGCTAGCTGAACCCAGCTCAGAGAGACTCAATCCCTCTGGCTGAGAGAGACTTTGGATTTACACATTATGAAGCTTCAGCCTAGGATAATAATGCTGTTAAAATGTATCCTACCGGTGGCCGGGTGTAGTGACTCACGCCTGTAATCTCAGCACTTTGGGAGGACGAGACAGGCAGATTACTTGAGGTCAGGAGTTCGAGACCAGCCGGGCCAACATGGTGAAACCCCATCTCTACTAAAAATACAAAAATTAGCCGGGTGTGGTAATGCACACCTGTAATCTTAGCTACTACTAGGGAGGCTGAGGTGGGAGAATTGCTTGAAGTAGGGAGGCAGAGGCAGATTGCGCCACTGCACTGCAGCCTGGGTGACAGAGTGAGATTCTGTCTCAAGAAAAAAAAAGTATCCTACTGAGAATCCATTGGCATCAATATGTTTATACTTTGCCTCAGTAAAATTATCTCTGTCAAACTCTACCCCTTTCTTCCTAGGTGAGTTCCATTGTGGCTACAGATAGGTCCCAAGAATGTTATGGGGACATTTGGACAGAGAGATTATCAAGTAGAGAGGAAAGACGATGTGGAGACACAGGGAGAATGAACGCCATCTCTGTGCCAAGGGACACTTAAGGCTGCCAGAGGGTAGAAGAGAGGCCTGGAATGGGGATTCTCCCTCACATTTTAGTTCTCCGAAGGACTCACCCTGCCAACACCTTGATCTTGAATTTGTAGCCTCCAGAACTGTTAGACAATCCATTTCTGTTGTTTATGCTGCCTAGTCTTTGGCATCTTTGTTATGGCACTCCAGTCAAATGAATACAGGACCCAAACATCTCTGCTGGGGAGAGCAGATCACAGGCTATGATCACTATCCAGCACTGTCTACAGCAGCACTGTCCAGTAGAAATACAATGTGAGCCACATGTGTAATTTTAAATTTCTTACTAAATAGATTTAAAAGTAAAACAAAAAACAAAAGCTAAAATTACTAAAAACTAAAAAGGAGTGGAATTAATTTTAGCAATATATTTTATTTAACTCATTATTTGCAACATGAAATCATTTCAAGACGTAATCAATAAAAAATTATTTTTAGTCTTTGAAATCCAATTTTTTTTTTCTACATCTCAATTTGGACCAACCCAGCTTTAAATGGTCTGTGACAACAAGGGGCTTGTGGCTCCTGGATTGGCCAGCATGTTTACAGCCCAGGTCCCTGCAGTGGGCCTGTGCGTGCAGTGCCCCCAGACTTACTTCACAGGCAGCCAGTCAACACCAAATCGAAATGAGACTGGACTTGACTTATAAATCTGCAGATCAGTATTAGGAAGACACATTTTCCTGAGTAGTAATTCCCAGGTAAACAGCTCTTCAATCTACACTGACTTCAGGCAGATCCCCGGTATATCTGCTTCCACCTGGCATTTAGCTCTCCCGAGCCTTTGGATACCTCGGGTATATATGGCCAACTTGGCGTGTGCCTCATATGCTGTTCAGACTATGGCTGCTGATGGCTTCTGTGAAGGAGAATCCTGCAACAAGCTTCATGTTTTTTGAGGGCTCCAGCATCCCTCACTCCTCAGTTTGAACATTTGATTCTATCCTCAGTGCGCTCTCACTCACCACTCACCTGCCATGGTGCTTTCCTGGGCCGCTTCAGTACAACACACCTGCTGGGCACTGCCACCATCTTCCAACACTGCCTTCCTTCCCACCTACAATTTCAGCTTCCTTTCTGGTTTTACTTGTTGGGTTTCAGGGAGCTCAATTCATAGCATTTCTATTCCTCACTGGAGTCTGCAAGCAGCTGAGACCTAAAAGAAGGAAGAAAGGCACAGATAGACTCTCCTTACCTCCTCCCTTATGTATAGGCTTCCTCTCTGGACAAGGGCAGTGGAGAGAAAGTGGGAAATGGAAGAAGAAGGAGCTGGCCTACCTATGCCTGGTTTCTCCTTTCAAACTTACCCACCACCTTACTTGCTTATTATTGTTTGTGGTGACACATTTGAAATTTACTCTCTCAGTTATTTTGAAGCATATAATGTACTATTATTGACTATAGCCACCCTGCTGTGCAATTGATTTAATCATCCCACATTGCATACATATGTCAAAACATCACTTTAAACCCCATAAATGTATACAATTAGGATTTGCCGATTTAAAAATAATATTAGTGAAAAAAATTACAAAGTTGTCTGTCATATAAAGCACCTTCTCCTCTCTGAGGAAGAGGAAGTAGGTGTTCTCCTTGCCCCAATGTGACTCAACCACTGATAGCTCTTGAAATGACACCTGAAAATTGCTGTTTCTATGTACTGCTCTATCCTGGGCCTATGTGCAGGAGTCAGACAACAGTCTTAGAAACCTATGTGTCATCTCAGGGGTGCCAAGGCACATGACAATGGAAGCTTGCTTGACAGCAGTTGCTCTGTCCTGCTGATATGGTGGTAGAGGGGCATATGTCTATCATTGTGGTGGGCTAATATGGGGATGGAGTGCCAGAGACCCTGCACCCCTCAGTTCCAGTAGGAAGCACTGGCTGTTCCTCCCCCATGTGGCTCCACTCTAGGCATTCATTCCACTTTCAACAGTTATTATTTGAGTCTGTAGGTGCCAGGCACTGTCCTGGGTGCTCAGGGTTGGCAATAAATGAGAAGTTCTTCATTTATTCAATTAACACCATTAAATGGAAGCCTCTTATGGTCAGGCACTGTTCAGGGCTGGGGTGTGGTGGTCAATAAGACAGATGGAATTCCTGCTCTGCAGTGGGTAATGTGGGAGAAAAATAAACAATAAATAAACAGATGTACCAGATGGTGTCGAAGTGAGTAATGGATACTAAGGAAATGAGGCAGAATAATGTTATAGAATGAGGAGGAACTTGCTATTTTAGAGTGAGAAGTCAAGAGAGTCCTTTCTAGGAAGGTGACATTTGAAATGAACTCTGAATGATCAGAGGGAGGCAGAGAGTGGATGACTAATGCAACTGTTGAACGTAAATGCAACAGCAGGTGAAGAGGTCCTGAGATGGGAACTAACTTGATATGTTTAGGGAAGAGAAAGATAGTAGTACGCAATGAAGCTGCAAGGAAGGCAGAGGCCTGGCCATGTTTGGCATTGGAAGCCATATTTAGGGGCCACGGGAGACCTGAGTATACACTGAATAAGTGGCAGCTAATGGAAAAGTTATGCATCTCAGTCCACAAATTTTGGGGTACCAGAAACTTCTCATTAAAGGAATTCTTCAAATAAATTTATATTCAACTCACAATCCCAGGCTGGCAGAAAATTCTATTTCAGTCACTATTGGGGCTTCTTTCCAGGATCATGCCAAAGTCTAGGGGTATTCTCAAAGTCCAACAACCAGTGGTGGTCCTTGTAACTTTGGTCTATAGGGGTTCCAGCTGGGATGTCTTTTGTTCAAACTCTCAAGGTCCACTGATTCCAGCCCATGCTCGATAATCTTTGCCTAGTCTGGGGACCCACTTAGCCTGCCCACATCCCCAGCTGCCAAGGGAACTGAGTAACACTCTGAAAACTGCATGAAGGGCTAAAAAGTTTGCCTATGAACACTGCTGCAAATTTCACTACTATTTCTCATTGTATTCGTTTTCTAAGGCTGCTGTAACAAAGCACCGCAAACTAAATGACTTAACCAGCAGAAATTAATTTTCTCACAGTTCTGGAGGCTGCAAGTCCAAGACCAAGGTGTGGGCAGGGTTGAGGTTCTTTCTGAGAGCTGTGAGAGAGGATCTGTTTTAGGCCTCTCCCCTAGCTTTTGGAGGTTTGTTGACAATCTTTGGCATTCTTTGGTTTGTAGAATCATCACCTAACCTTTAATCCTCTGCCTTCATCTTCATGTGGTGCCCTCCCTGTGCGTGTCTCTGTGTCCAAATTTCCTTCTTTTTTTTTTTTTTGAGACAGTCTTACACTATTGTCCAGTCTGGAGTGCAGTGGCACAATCTTGGCTCACTGCAACTCTGTCTCCCGGGCTCAAGAGATCCTTCCACCTTAGTCTCCTGAGTAGCTGGGACAACAGGCGTGTGCCATGTCACTTGGCTACTTTTTGTACGTTTTGTAGAGATGGGATTTTGCCATGTTGCCCAGGCTGGTCTCAGACTCCTGAGCTCAAGTGATCCTCCTGCCTTGGTCTCCCAAAGTGCTGGGATTACAAACATGAGCCACCTTACCCAGCCCCAATTTCCATTTTTTATAAGGATATATCAGTCATCTTGTATTAGAGGTCACCCTACTGTGAGTTCATCTTAACTGCTTACAACAACCCTATTTCCAAAGCAGCACCAGTCACATTCTGAGGTACTGGGGGTCAGGATTTCATATGAATGGGGTTGGACACAATTCAACCCATTAACAATCATCTTATGTCTTCATTTTACTGCCCAGCTTGCTCCTGACCTCAGCCTTCAGGCTGACTCTGCTCTAGGCTTTCACCTGGGCCTGGTACAACTTATTGAGAAGGTCAAAGCCATTATTTGGGGGAAAGTAGCTCCAGGGTAACCCCAAGGATAGGTCTGTGGGGCAAAAGTCTAGTGGAGGGACAGGTCCCTGTGCAGAGGTGCTCAATTATGGAGAAGTAGTGGGTCCTAGATCTGGAGCTGGAATTTGGGAGGAGGGTGTGTCAGTCAGGTTGGGCTACGTAATGCTGCAGTAACAAACAATCCCCAAATCTCAGTGCTAACTCAATAAGGCTTATTTCTCACTTTATTCTATGTGTCCATTGCAAGTCAGCTGAAGTAGTCAGCTCTCTATTACCCTGACTCAGGGTCCAGGCTGAGGGAGGTGCCATCCTCACCATGCCTAATACATTTGTAGTGAAAAGAGAAAGACACACATGAGTGACACATTGGGGGCCTGGATTACTGCCCCGAACAACTGGCAGTTATGTGAAAGCAACACCCTGCAGGTGTCAGGGACAGCTATTTCAGATTGACACAGAGAAGTCTGAGTGTGAATGGGCCTTGTGCTAGGCAGTGGTGTCTGGGATCGCCTGCTTCTATCACCAGCTGCCTTCATGAGAGTGGTGCACGTCCACCCCCAGCAAAGGAGAGAGAAAGGAGGAAAAGGAGGAGGAGAAGGAAGAGGAAAAGGGGAAAGAAGAAGAGGAGGATGAAGAAGAGGAAGAGGAGGAGTAAGATAATGACAATGGCAAATTTGAGCAAGCCGTCTAAGCCTCTGTAGGTGAGGAGACAAAGTCACGTAGTAGCATTCCTGGGGCTCAAGAGGAGTGAGAAGCATCCCCTCTTGCCCTTTTCTGCCTTCTTCCATGTGAGAATGCAGCAAGAAGGCCCTCATCAGATGCTGGTACCTTTATCTTTGTCTTCCCAGCCTCCAGAACTATGAGAAATAAATTTCTGTCCTTTATAAATTACTCAGTCTTGTGTGTTCTGTTATAGCATCACGAAATGGACTAAGACGGGAGCCAAGGACTCCACTCCCTGCCATCCCTGACCCCAGCTCTGGGACAGGATACTGCTCACTAACTCTTAGACAGTCATTCCAAAACTCCCTCTAAGATATATATCTTGAATCGGTCCACTTCTTTCCTTCCCCATGGCTACTGCCCTAGTCCAAGTCACCATCATCTGTCACCCTCACTATGGCAGTAGCTTCTTTCTGGTGTCCTGGCTCCAATCCTGCCCTTTATAATCCATTCTCTATATAGCATCCGGAGTGAGCCTTCCGAAAATGTAACTTCAGCTCATGTCACTCCTCTGCTTAAAATCATGCAATGGTATCTCCCTGTACTTAGAATAAAAGCAAACTTCCTTCCTGTGACCCACAAGGTCCTATATAATCCGGCTGCCGCCCACCCCAGCCTCATTTCCTGCCACTTTCCTTCACTCGCAGGTACTACAGTCACACTTTCCTGCCACAGGGCCTTTGCACGTACTCCTCCCTCTGCCTGGAATATCCTTCCCCTACTCTCCTCATGTCTGGTTTCTCATCCATTTGGATTTGGCTAAAATGTCCCTTCCTTTGAGAGATGGCTCCTTATTACCCTCTCTCAGTAGATGTCACCTTCCCTTCATCCTCTGTCAGAGCACCCCATTTATTTCCTTCATGACACTTGGCACAGTTTTTGAATAAGTATTTCTTCGTCAATTCTTGTTCTCCCTCTAGACTATAAATTTCATGAGGATAGAAACTATGCCTGTTTTATCCATTATTGTATCCCATAGCCTAACATAGTTCTTGGCACATAGCCTTTAGTACATATTTACTCAATGACCAAATCAATGATTAAATAAATGAATGTATTTGTTTGAGTTCAGTTTCCAACGATTTTTTTTTTTTTTAATTTCCTGGCACTAAAAAACGATGCAGGAAGCAGGAAGGTCAGAAGCATCTTGGAAAACTGAAACCAAATTCTAGTTCAAGATGGGCATTCCTAGAAGGTCAGACACATGAAACAGAATTATTTGGAGACCATGGTGTAACTCAAGAAATACATGAAAACACATTGGAATATACCAAAGAACAATACATACATACATATATATATGTATTTTTTTTTTTTTTAAAGGAATCTTGCTCTTGTTGCCCAGGCTGGAGTGCAATGGCACGAACTCGGCTCACCACAACCTCCGCCTCCTGGGTTCAAGCATTTCTCCAGCTTCAGCCTCCCGAGTAGCTGGGATTACAGGCATCCGCCACCATGTCTAGGCTAATTTTGTATTTTTAGTAGAGATGGGGTTTCTCCATGTTGGTCAGGCTGGTCTCAGACTCCCGACCCCAGGTAATCCGCCCACCTCGACTTCCCAAAGTGCTGGCATTACAGGCATGAGCCACCCTGTCCAGCCCAAAGGACAACCTTAATCTGAGGAGGGCAGCAGGCCTTTTGGAGTATTTTTGGCTACTCCAGTAATACTCATTCTCCATTGATGGCAAGTTCTGTGGCCTTGAAGATTGGTGCCAACACACGGGTGACATGTTTGCGGCTCACTAGAGATGACACTGTATAAAAGGAAATATATCTGGCTGTTCGCAAGAATCTGATAGCTTGGTGGAGAGACCACAAGTACTGAAAGTCTCTCTTTGCCAGATAGAAGTGTACTATATGCACTCAGTGCTAGGATTATTAGCTCCAGTTTTCAGAAAAAGAAACTGAGGCTCAAAGATGTTAAGTCCATTGTCCAAAGTCATGCTACTACTATGTAGAAGGCAGGCAGGCTGATCTTCCCCACTGGTCCTTGTCCTGTATTAGACTCTCAGTTGGTCATGGGGTGAGGATTGGAACCCAGAGCTTGTATCTGAGCAGCACTATCATTGGCAATGCAGATAGATATAAATGTAACTGCTTTGTGATAAACTCTGGGAGGGTCTGAATCCTTGGCTGTGGTGAGTGAAGGTACTTACCTTGATAAAGACCCCCAGATAATTCTGAGACACTCTCTGCCTTAAGAGCACTTCCTCCAACCACCTGATCCCTTGAGAACCACTGTGTTAGAAGGCACATGGGAAACAAGTTCTTAAGAAACTGACTTTCATTTAATGAGTTCATTACAAAGGCTGCCGAACACATTCCCAACTAGACGTCGGTTACACCTACATTTTTCAAAGTAGCACAATCACTGACACTCAGGGGTCATCAGGGTGACAGTGAGGCTTGCAAGATATGCAAATACCTTCTGAGTGATCAAAGAAGAAGTTTTCTTTGGTGGAGTATTGGTGTTCTGTGTGCTTGGTATATTTTAGTTCTCTGGAATGAGCTCATCAACGTCTGGGAATTCACAGTAATTCTGTTCGGCAGACACTTGCATTAACCAGAATATACAATCCTATCTCCCAGGCCACTTTAAAGGTTTTATTGCAAATGCGTTCACTGATTTCCCCAAGATTTTTCACATATGACCAACTTGGATAGGACTCTATGCTTCAGTTTTACCAAAGGCTTGTTTGGTTTGAAAGGGCTGCCACAAAAAAATTAAAAGCAAGATTTCTTTTGCTCGGTGAATGATTTTTATGTACACGTGTGGACCAAGGAAGCAAGCTCTGGGCCCCTCTGCCCCCAATCACATTCCCAAAGTGCTCACACTTTTAAAGAAAAAGAAATGTTTGTTTCTCTTTCATTTTTTATGGAACTGTAAAATAAGTGAAAAAGCCTATATCCCTAAACTACCCAAAAGTGGAAAACGAAGATTCGCAAGTCAAACTCCTATGCATTGATTATTGGAGACTCTTCAGAATAACTCCGGTGGTCACATATCGCTTTCCCATTCAGCTTAAGTGGCACCTCCTCCAGGAAGTCTTTGAACACCCCCCTCCTGTTTCTTTATTAATTATGCAGTTCATTCATCCATTCATTCAGTAAGTATTTATTGCGGATCTACTATATGATATCAGGCACTGATCAAAGTGCTGTGTAAACAGGCAGATAATAGGGACAAAAACACACGAAATTTCCATCCCTCATGGAGCTGACATTCAAGTTGAGGGATTCTGACCATATACAAGATAAAGAAGTAGAGGCTATAGTACCTCAGAAGGTGGTAAATGCTATGGATAAAAATCAAGCATGGAGAAGGCCAACAGGTGCCACATGGTGGAAGTGGTGCTATAATTTTGAACTCTTTTTCAAGAGCACTAGCTTTGCAGTCAGAAAACTCAAGGCCTTTCTTCTCCTCTACTTAACCGTCTGGCCTTGAATGATTCACTTAATCTCACTGAGCTTCTATGTCCCCATCAGTTAACTGAAAGGAATGAAGAATGCTTTCTTCCTAAGGGCCCATTTGGCATCTGGGCACTGCACTGGCACCTTCAAGGACCTGATGAGAATGTTGGAGAATCCAAGGAGACAGTGCCCTTTGTCATCATAATTCCAAATGCTTGACCAGAGCATTAAATTGCGTCAAGGGGGCCTGGCCTGTAATTGGTGGTCCACATGCCTCATACATTTTTGGGAAGAAGAGAAAAGCATGCATGAATGACACATCAAGGGCCTGGATTACTTCCCTGAGCAACTGGCAGCTATTTGGAGGGCACACCCTGCAGGTGTCAGGGACAGCTATGCTAGATTGGCACACAGATAACTAGGGTTAATGGCCTTGTGCTAGGTGGTGGTGTCTGGGATAGGCTGCCTCTATCACTGGCTGCCTTCATGAGAGTGGTACATGTCTCCCCTCTCCTCCTCTCTCGACAAGGGATCTAGGAGGAGGAGCAGGGGAGGAGGAGGAAGAGGAGAAGATGGCAATGATAACAGCAACAAGCATGAGCAAACCGCCTAAGCCTCTGAAGATGAGAAGACATAGTCATGTAATGCCACTTCTAGGGCTCAAGATGGTGGGGATTATTAACCCTCTGAACCAGATAGAATGGGCAGGGATGCTGTATAATAATCATGATACTACTAGTTAGATTAAACATTATTAGAGGGAGGAGACAGTACATCAAAACTTGTGATTTTACCCTTTAGATTTGCAGAGCTAAAATCTTGCTCTCATCAGTTTACCCTGAAGTTTGAGGTTCTGGATGGGAGTGAGAAGGGGCAGTAAGTCACTCACCCTAAACTCTCAACTGACTGGCAGTTAGACTGTAAGCCAGCAGATCCATCTCTCTGTGGAGACTGCTGTACATGTCTCTATGGAAACACTAGATTTTGTTGGTCAGGGTTTTCCCTTCCCATTCAGGACATTTGAAAAATCAAATTATTCAGTACAAGTTTCTCAGGAACCAAGGGAATTTGGCTGGTCTTGAAAGTTATATTGCTTCTGGAGGCCAATCTCAATAAATTCTCCCAGTTCCATAGTAAAGCTCTGAGAATTCACTCCCTGAGAATCAGGGAGTCTCTTCATAGCTACAGCAGAATTAGTATTAACACAATTTAACTAACTAGTGGATATATACTTTGTTATTGGCGCAACACCCACTCCTTTGGGAAATCACCTCTGTTCAATCTACCGCCTACTAGATGTCTGACTTTGGGCAAATTACTTAACCTTTTCATGCTTTGGTTTCTCCATCCTTAATGTGAGGCTAGTACAGTAGCCCCTCTTTATCCATTAGGGATCTATTCTAAGACCCCCAGTGGACACCATAAACTGCAGATCATACTAAACCCTATATATACCATGTTTTTTTCTTATATATACATACGAATGATAAATTTTAATGTATAAATTAGGCAGAGCAAGAGATTAACAATAATAACTATAATAAAATAGAACAATTATAACAATAAAAGTTATGTGAATGTTCTCTCTCCCCCTCTCTTTCAAAATGTCTCCATACTTTAGGACTGTGGTTGACCACGGGTAACTGAAACTGCTGAAAGTAAAACCACAGATAAGGGATGACCGCTGCACTAGTGCCTACTTTATAGGGTTACCATGAGAAATAAGGGAGTTAAAACATTAAGTGCTCAGAACTTGCTAAGCACTCAATAGACATTATTATTAGTAGTATCGTAATCATTATATAGTATCCCTGCCCATTCCACGTGGTTCAGAGGGGTTAATAATCTCTCCTCCCTTCAGCTTAGGGATAATATTGTGTGACTCAGTCCTGGCTGACAAGAGTACTTCATCTCAGGCAAAAGCAAAGTAAAAGTAAAAGAGAGCAGAGATAAACTTATTATCAGACAAGACTGAATCAAGAGACAAAGGAAGGGATATGATCCTCAAGGATCTAATAGTCCATAAAAATTCTGAACCAAACAAGAGCGTATCGAAATTTATGTAGGAAAAGCACAAAAAATGCAAGGAGAAATAGAAAGAAACATACCTGTAGTAGAGAAATGTGTCTCAGCACATAGCAGAATAAGCGGCCAAAAGACAAGCAAATATGTAGAAGTTCTAAAAAGTATGATGAAAGTTATTTCTATTCATCATCTTTTACTAGGTTATGCTGTGGTAAGAAACAACCTCCAAAGTCCAGTGGCTTACAACAGCAAAGATTTATTTACTGAACACGTTACATGTTGGTTGGGATAGGCATTGGATCCACTCCATCTATTTTCTTCATCTGGGGATCCAAACTGAGGAGGAGCCCTTCTACAGGACATGTCACTGTTGTGGCAGAGGAAAAGAGCAGTGACAGAGCCAATGATGGC
Source organism: Aotus nancymaae (assembly GCF_030222135.1). NCBI lineage: Eukaryota > Metazoa > Chordata > Mammalia > Primates > Aotidae > Aotus > Aotus nancymaae. Next base: position 41,076 of record NW_026988553.1, read on the forward strand.
TCTCAAGGCCTCTGCTCACTTGTGGCTTAAGCCACTTCTCTTCATGTTCCACTGGCTAAAGTAAGTCACATGACCAAATCTGACATTAATGAGATTAAGAAGTATAATCCATCTACACGGTAGTACTGCAAGTTACATGACAGTGGGCAGGGGTTGTACAGTCTTTTTACACGGACCCCAGAAAATAATTGAGAGCAATAATACACTCTATTACAATATCTTATTGGTATATATCAGCTATATGATGTGTAATCATCAAATACAGCTTATAAGTACCCTTGCACATTCAGAAAACGTCAACGAATATAGGGCTACAAAGAAAACGTCAACACATCCTAAAATATGGAAATAGAATTTTGCTTTCAGAAACAGCAGGTTACTTTGTTTCAGTCCAATTCCTCAACTGAGAAAAACTAGAAAAGCTAGAAAAATATTAAGACAATCTTCTTGAGAGCATCAGAGAGCTACCAAGGCAAGGGGACATTACAGGACCAAGATATGAAAGAGAAAGGAAGCCCAGAGTGCTGAGCTTGACACTTGGCAATTGTTAATTCTGAAATTCACAACTAAAAGAATAAGAAGTTGTGCAAATCCATGGAACTCGGGCAACAAATTATAATTCAGTGTCTACCAAAGAGGAACCCTAGTAAAATGCTCTCATCCCCTAGGTTTTGAGTTGAGACCAGTTTAAAATCATCTCAATTGAATTCAGTTAATCTGATCATAGCCAAGTTGTCTGCCAGAAACAAAACTACAGCAGAGTATATAATTAACCACAACTTCACCATACATGATATCTTTAAATTTTTTTTTAAAGTAAACCATGTTTGACACTTAATAAAAATAACTAGGGATACAAGAAGACAAGAGTTGTTTCAAAAACCTAAAATAAAAAAATAGAAAATAAAAACAGATTCTCTATTCCCAGTTTTCTGAGAGTTAAAAAAAATCCTAAGTGGATGTTGGATTTTGTCAAATGGTTTTTCTGCACCAATTTATATGATTATAATTTTTTTTTTCTTTATCTTGTTAATGTGGTGGTTTACGTGAATTGGTTTTGAATGTTGAACCAGCTCTGCATACCTAGAATAAATCCCACTTTGTTGTGGTATATAATTCTTTTTATACATGATTAGATTCTATTTGCTAATATTTTGTTGAACATTTTTGCATCTATGCTCATGAAATATATTTACCTATAGTTTTCCTTTCTTGTAATGTCTTTATCTCATTTTATTGGCGTAATGCTGGCCTTGTAGAATAAGTTAGGAAATGTCCCTTCTGCTTCTAGTTTCTAGAAGAGATTATAGAGTATTGGTATTATTTCTTCCTTAAATGTTTGATGGGATTTACAAGTTAATGCATTTGGGCCTTGGGCTTTCTGTTTTGAGAGATTTATAATTATTAATTCAATTTCTTTAATAGTTATAAGACTCTTCATACTATCTATTTCTCCTTGTGTGAGCTTCTTAGTTTGTATCTTTCAAAGAATTGGTCCATTTCATCTAAGTTTACAAATTTGTGGGCATTAATTGTTTATAATATTCCTTTATTATGCTCTAGTTCATGGGATCAATGGTGATGGCGTTTCTTTCATTTCTGATATAAAAAATTTATGTCTCCTGTCTTTTTTCTTGGTCAGTCGGGCTAGAAGTTTATCAATTTTATTGATCAATATTTTAAAAAACCAGTTTCTGATTTTATTCATATTCTCTATTGTTGTCCTGTTTTCAGTTTAATTGACTTCTGCCCCAATTTTTATTTTCTTTACTTCTGCTTGCTTTAGGCTTAAATTGTTCTTCTTTTTCTAGTTTCCTACCATGGAAGCTTAAATTACTGATTTTAGGTATTTCGTTTTTTTCTAATACATGCATTTAATGCTATAAATTTTTCCCTAAGCACTGCTTTCACTTCATCTCACATATTTTGATAAGTTGAATTTTCATTTAGTTCAAAATATTTAAAAATTTCTCTGAGACTTTGGCCCATATGTTATTTATAAGTATGTAGTTTAATCTTAAAAGTATTTGGCAATTTTCTAGCTGCCTTTCTTTTTTTGATTTCCAGTTTAATTCCATTGTGGTATATGAACATACTTCATATGATTTCTACTCTTTCAAAATTCTAAGGTGATTTTTATAGCCCAGAATGTGGTCTATCTTGGTAAATTTACCATGTGAACTTGAGAAGAATGTGTATTTTGTGCTTGTTGGATGGAGTATTTTATAACTATTGGTTATATCAAGTTGATAGAAAGTGCTGTTCAGGTCATCTATACTTCTGCTGATTTTCTACCTATTGGATTTATCAATTACTGACAGACAGGTGTTGATGCCTCCAACTATAATTGTGATTTTGTTTACTTATCTTTTCTGCTCTATCAGTTTTGGCCCTGTAAAATAACTGCTCCTATTTGCAGATGGCATGATTGTTTATATAGACAATCTCAGCAAATCAATTACAAGAGCCACAACTCTTACAACTGGGAGGTGAGTTCAACAATGTCTTAGGATACAAGATCAAAATACAAAAATGATTTAAATATATTAGCAATGACCATGTGGCAACTGAAAATAAAAAATGCAATACTATTTTAAATTTTCAAAAAATGAAATATTTCGATGCCCTCAAAGGAGCTTGCAGTGTGCTCATGTAGTGTTCTCTGCTGTGGCCCATCATGAAAACATGAGCCTTACTCATCAGTTCCCCTAAAAAACTTGAGCTGGAAAACATCTGAAGGATGAGGTAGCGAGCAATGAGAGCAGAAGTTGAAAGGCCATGAGGTCAAGAGAGGTCAGAGGAACCATGAGATGTAATGTACCTACGCCAAGTTCTTAGGAAGCTGAAGTTATCAGGAAACATGAACCATGAGAATGCAAAAGCCATGAAGTAGAAGAGAAGTGGAGAGTAGAGGGTGAAGAAGCCAGTTTGTCACAATATCTATGGGTAATGAATGCAGAGCAGCTGGCCCACATTGGTGGTCCCAGTGAAGATCCATAGAGTCCTTAGTTCTCATTTATGTGCATTGCAGTAGTCATAACATTTAGAAATCCAACTCAAACTAACTTAAGCACAAAAAACATTTATCAGCTCATTAGACTGAAAAGTCCATTGGTTGAGTTGACTTTAGAGGCTCAATATTGCCAGGTCTTTGCCTCTCCTTTCTTTTATTGGGTCTGTTTCCTTGTCACATTTCTACTTTATTTTGTAGAGAATTTATTTCCTTTGTAGACATCCAGTAACAACTTAAAGTTAATTGTTAATTAAGTTAATGTTATTGATTGTGGTGCTAGCAGAGAGAGACCTCCAAGGATGCACTTCTCTAGAAAGACTCTCATTGGCCCAGTTTCAGTCATGTGTTCACCCCTAGACCGATTACTCTGGCTGGGGGCATGGATTATTCCTATTAGTCACTCTGCGATGTGACTGACCACTCCAGTCAAGGCCACATAGATTGAGAGGACTAGTTCCTTAGTGCAGAAAGAAGGTGTTGTCCGAAGAAGAAGGAAGGGTTATGAGCTTGCCAAACCCAACATGTCTAACTTGTCTAATATCTCCTCCCCTTACTTTGGGAAACTGAAAAGAATCTCTTCCTGGGAACCAGAAGGCCTTCCTTAGAATAAGTGCATCTTGTCATTTCTGTCCTTAGGTTTTAGCTCTCTAAGTGTTTAGGGAAGTTCTGTGTGTCATGTTAAGGGGAAATGACAAAAAGATTTGAGTCTGTACCAACCTGAACTTAAAAGACACAGATACATTCCTGGGGTTCAGGAAACTCCTGAAGTTTGTCAATTGATTCTGATCATAAAGGGATGGGTGGTATTGGTTTTTACCCTCTTACACTCCAACAGTCCCCCTCTACCACTAACTCAGCCCCATTCTGCTGCCTGTTTCCACCATTACCCACTCTCAGGTTCGAAGCATGCTGCCATCTCCCATCCAGAACCTAAGCTCCTCTTGAAAAGGTCACTTATTTTTCAATTTTCTATTTTACTTCACAGTGCCCTGGAACCTCTTTCTGCACAACTCCTCTGGGGCTGGGGTTTCTACTCAGACTACCAGGTTTGGGGGCTGAGGGCATAGAGCTCCTGAAACTTCTCACCCAGAGATCTGGTTCAGATTCTATGGGCATGAAGGGATATGGAGGGCTTCCTGGCAGAGTTGACACTGTCAGTGTTGTGCTTGGGGTAGAAGAACAATGTGCTGGGGCATGTAATTGGCCCCAGCAAGTGCAACTTGCTAGCAACCAGTGAGAAGGTGAGGGGCACAGGGAGGCAGAGGGATGAAGAGCTGCCAAATGCCTCATGGCAGGAGAGTTACTGGAGCCTGGAGAGACCCAGAGTGTCACTGTGGGATTGCTTGGTTTTTTGAGTCCCCATCTCTCTAAGTCCTTTAGCTATGACACCACTTGGGGTGCTGATATGGTTTGCATTTGTGTCCCCGCCCAAATCTCATGTTGAATTGTAATCCCCGGTGTTGGAGGAGTCTGGTGGGAGGTGATTGGATCATAGGAGTGAATTTCCCCCTTGCCGTTCTTGTGATAGTTAGTGAGTTCTCATGAGAGCTCATTGTTCAAAAGTGTGTAGCACCTCTCCTTTCTGTCTCTTCCTCCTGTTCCAGCCATGTAAGACATGCCTGACTCCCCTTCACCTTCTGACAAGATTATAAGTTTCCTGAGGCTACCTCAGCCATGCTTCCTGTACAGCCTGCAGAACGATAAGCCAATTAAACCTCTTTTCTTTATAAATTACCCATTCCCAGGTACTTCTTTATAGCAATGCAAGAATGGATTCATATAGTCGCCTTACCTCCTTTTTATAATGATGCAGGATACAAATGAATAAACAATTAACATAGGTTGAGAAAATTTATAGTCACTATACTCGGATATGTGAAAATGTTTTGCCTTCCTAACTTTCCATAATTATCATCTTGTTTTGAAGCTTCCATTTCCATTGATACAGGAGAGAAAAACAAGGACTTGTAATCGGAGGAAACCAACCCTTTTTCAGTATAAGCAGTTTTCTTTCAGATACTTCAGTTTAGCTAAGTCCTCAGTCCTTTTTTTCAAGACAGGGTCTTGCTCTGTCACCCAGGCTGGAGTGTAGTGGTATGATCAGGTCTCACTGAAGCCTCAGCTTCTCAAGCTTAAGTGATCCTTCCACCTCAGCCTCCTGCATAGCTGGGACCACAGGCATGTACCACCACACCCGGCTAATTTTTAAATTTTTTTTTTTTTTTTTTTTTTTTTTTTTTTGCAGAAATGGCATCCCACTGTGTTTCCCAGGCTGGTCTCAAACTCCTGGGCCCAAGGAATCCTTCTGTCTTGGCCTTCCAAAGTGCTGGGATTACAGGAATAAGCCACTGAACCTGGCCAATGCACAGTCTTTCAGACTTTCTTTCCCAAACTCTTCTGTCATTCAAAATGGCATCTGGGTATGGGGAGATGCTCTTGTATTCTCAGAAAGAAGGGGCCCCAGATTCACATGCAGTCCTTGTGCTACCTTCAGGTCCTTGCTGGTCACTGTAGCCATGTCCTTTGTCCAACCTGCTCACTGAGTGGCCTGTGGAATCTGCTGCTGAAATATGCTCTAGTGAAACTTGGGGAGTGGACCATCAGGCCCTGATCAGGCAACTGTCACCCCACTCAGCCCGAACTTGGGTCTTAGTGGGGCTAAAGATCTTCCCCAAGCACCAATGCATGCGAAGTCCTAGAGCAACATGATTTCAGGATGGATAATACAACCATTCAAAATCATGTATCACTGAATTTAAGAAGCATCATTATTTTAGATACCCCTAAGAAAGTAAAAATGTTATCAACTAAACAATGAAACATCATTGATTGTGAGATGCATTCTAGTTTCAGGATGAAAAAATATGCATCACAGATTGTTAAAGTATGGCATTTTACTAATGGTTAAGAGCTCAGATACTAGAGCCAGGCTGCTTGAGTTTACCTCCGTGCTTTGCTCTGTACAAGCTGTGGGGCTGTGACTCAGTCATTTGCCATCACTATGCTTTAGTGTCCACAGCTACATAGTGGGGCTTGACCTACTTCCTAGAGTTGTTGTGGGGACTGAGTACATGTGTAAAACATTTCAAAATAGTGTCTGGCACATAGAAACTTCTATATGTGTTTGCTATTTTTAGTTTTTAGAAATATATCATCCGTTAATACACAAATAAAAGGCCTTTACTACCAACCCAACCACCTTGTTGCCACTCCTCTCACCAGGTAAGCAAAGCTCTTGCCAGCCTTCCACAAACTTCCTGCCAGACCTTGCCTAGAATAGATTCCTTGCTACTGCATTGCAAATTTGGGGCTGTTAGGCAGCAGGGGGACCATAGCCAATTATTCCGGTCAGATCTCTTATCACTGTCACCCTCAGACACTTCAGGAAAGACAAGCCTCTTCCCCAACCGAAATCCCCATCCCTTTACTGCTATAAGCAGTCTCACCCCGGTTCCTCGCAACTACTCCCACCCCCAACCTCTTCCCAAAGGCCTTTTATAACTCCACTGCAAACAAATGTTACTACCTTCTCGATCTCTTCCCAGAATACTTTCCTCATTATCTTGCAGCTTTAAGTGGAAATGCCTCCCTCCTCTAGGGTGTAACCTTCTCCACTACATCCCATCTTGGGGAGGGACAGCTGTGAATTCTCCTGGCATGCTGCTGGATCTAGAGTCAAGCATGTGTCTTCTACTGTCAAAGCTGATCCTTCTATGAGCCTCCAACTATCAAAGTGTTCAGGCAAAGCTAAACACTTTGTCTTAAAAATAAATGGATTTCCAACTGTGAAATTAATACATAAAGAAATCCTACTTATAAAAATTTCATCCGTTACCAATAAAGCCACCCCCTCAGACTTGGCTCCATCCCCAGCTGCTTTTGGAGAAATCCCAGTTATCCAGTTGGTGCATCTCTCTCCTGACCTTTCCTTCTGCAATAAACCTGTGTGCACGCACACAAATGGCATCTTAGTGTAAACATCATTCAACAACCTGACTTATTCACCTGTCTGTCCCGGCAATCTTTCCATTTGTATACATATAATTGTACTTCATTCTTTTAAATTATTGCTCATTTTGGGAATACTACAAGGTTTCTTTAACTATTTCTCCAATATAAACATTTACATTGTTTTCATTTTCCCTATTATAAACAATGCAGGATATACAGCTTTCCATGTGCTGGCTTGCATACAAGGGAGAATATTTTTTATTCTTATTTTTAAAGAACAATAATTACTTTGTTTTTATAAAGCAGATAATGCATATTATAAAATTGAAGCAATTTAAGAATTACAATGAAGAAACAAATAAATCACCAATGATTTTATCACCCAGAAAAGAAACAAATACAGTTAACATCTGGTGAGCAACATCCCAGCTGCTACGGTTTGAACATTTGTGTCCCCTCCAAAATTTATGTTGATATTCAATTTCCAGTGCAACAGGATTGGGAAGTGGCACCTTTGGGAGGTGATTGAGTCAATGAGGGCTCTGTCATGAATGGGATTAAGTGCCTTTATGGAAGAACTTAGACAAAGGAGTTCATCCCTTTTGCCCTCTGCCTTCTACCACATGAGGCCATAGCAAGGAGGCTCTCACCAGACACCAAATGCCAACACCTTGATATTGGACTTCCCAGCTTCCAGAACTGTGGGAAATAAATTTATTGTTTTTATAAATTACTCAGTCTCAGATATTCTGCTGTAGCAGCACAAAACAGACTAAGACACCAACCATCGCTTTATATACATGTAAAGGTAGAAAGCATCAAGCTATCAATAAATAATTTTATTACAAGAGGATCATATCAGTCATGCTATTTTTTTTTAACAAAAAGTGTCAAATTTGGCTTTACTTGAATTTAAAATATACAAAAAGGAACCAGTTTGAAAATAAAGAAACTACTGAACTTGATGTAAATGTTTCTTCCCCATAAGGTCTATTAGTTTTTTGAGGCTCTGTGGTTAAAAAAATCCTGAAGAAATTACACAATTATTTTCTTTTACTCTTCTTCCCCTGCCCTTTTTACCTCCCCCCTCCCGCCTTTCCCTTTCCTTTCCTTTTTATTGGTAAACCTATGTAGACACTGCCAATGGACTCCTCACAATGGAGGAAGACGTTTATTTTTTTGTTCTCCCACCTCCCAAATTTGTTGGTTATATTGGCTTTACTTTGACAATGGTTATAATGCATTATATTTTGCAATGATGTCATTTCCCCAGTCAGTCATTTAGTGAAGGTTCTATAGTTAGTCTTAGTGTTATAATTTAATGGATTCAATGCTCACAGCTATTTCTGAGTTCTGATATATCCCTTGGTCGGCAGCATTTTTCTTATTGGGTAGTTTAAAAAAAAATTTTATTGTAATTTTTTTAGAAAAACCAATGAATGATTAATCTCCTGAGTCTTTCCTGTTTGTGAATAGCAATTATCCTTGAATAATAAGTTGTCTGGGTGGGTGTAATATTTTTGGGTCATATGTTCCCTCAGAACTTTGTGGACACTAGTGCACTGTCTTCTGGCACTGATAGTTTCTACGGAAAAATACAAGGAAAGTCTGGTTTTTATTCCTGTGACACTTTGCTGTTTCTGCTTTAATATTTGAAGAACTCTTGTTTGTACTTCAAGATAATTAATTTAACCAGGACACATATCCAGTTAATGATTCTACATTCATTTTTTATCATGATATGTGGTATGCTTTTACGATTTGCTGATTTAGTTCTTGCTTTGAGAAAATTTATTCACAATAGACTTCTGATTTTTTTGTGTTGAGTTCTCTCTGAGCTCTTGTTTTATTAAATCCATTCATCTACTCAGTAAACAAATATTTATTAAGGGCCTACCAAGTGCCAGGTTGTCTTAGTCCATTTGCGTTGCTGTAAAGGGATACCTGAGGCTGGGTAATTGATACAGAAGAGAGGTTTACTTGGCTCACAGTTCTGTAGGCTGCACAAGAAGCATGGCGCCAGCATCTTCTTCTGGTAAGGGCTTCAGGAAGTTTCCATTCATGGTGGGAGGGGAAAGGGAACAGGCATCACAAAGGGAGAGGAAGGAAGCTGCACATATGTGGGCACAAAAAAGAAAGACAGAGAGAAGAGGAAGAAGAGGAGGAGGAGGAGGAGGGGGGAAAAGGAAGAAGTGGTGGAGGAGGAGGAAGCGAAAGAGGAGGAAGAGATGGAGGAAGGTATCAGACTCTTTTGAACAACCAGATCTTTTGGGAACTGAATGAGAACACATTCATTATCATGAGGAAGGCACCAAGCTGGGCATGAGGGTTCCACCTCCATGGTCTAAACACCTCCTACTAGGCCCCACTTCCAACACTGAGGATCACATTTTAACATGAAATGTGGAGGGGACGAATACCTAAACTGCAGCACAAGTATCGTCCCAGACAAAAACCTCTGCCTTCTTGCAGCTGACATCCTAGTGGGGTGAAGGAAACAAGCAATAAACAAAGCAAACATGTACAGTAGATGGCGTATTGGAAGTGATAAGTGCTATGCAAAGCAGGGGATATACAGAGCTAGAGTTCTCAGCAGTGGGGTCAGGGAAGAGCTGTGCAGAAGGTGACATGTAAGAGACTCCAGCTCAGATCTGTCCCCCGAATTCCAGACACCATATCAAGTGGCCTACTTGATTCTCTCCAATTGGATGTTTAACAAGAGCCTCAAACTTAACTGGTGTACGATGAAACTCCCATCTTCCCCAATATGCTCCTCTTGCCATTTTTTCATCTCAGTTAATGGCAACTCCATGTTCTTCCCGTTATTTAGGCCAAGAAAATTGAAGTCATCCCTGACTCTTCTCTCTATCTTATACTCCACATCCAATCCATCAGCAACTTTGGTTTGTCTGGTGTCTGTTGTGATTTCTCTCCACCTCTACTGCCCTAACCCTGGTCCAAGTCATTATCACCTCTCATTACTGCCATGGCCTTGTGATTGGTCTCCTTGCTTCTAGACATTCTTTTTTGTGAGCTTCCTGGAGATTTAGAGACAAGAAACCATGGGAATTGGTCAACAACAACAACAAAGCACCACTTCATTTCTAAGATTCTGGTAAACTGTCTGGAACATGCAAACTTAGGACCTTGCCCTTCTCTGCTAAGTCTAAATCGACATCTTGAGAGCATCTCCCAATTGAACATGAATACAGGATAGGAATTTCTTTGCCATATATGATGTAGTATGCTTGTTAACTGGTTAAAAGCAGGGGCTATGCAGTTAGATAGACCTGTGTTGAGTCCTGGCTCTGGTACTTAGCTGCTGTGTGACCTGGGACAGTTATATAACTTCATTGGTTTTCACTTTAATCAGGGATAAAATGAGGAAATAAATGCGTGTAGAGTAATTAGCACAGTTCCAACCAATAAGTACGTTCACTCATCTTTTCATTTGACACATGTGTATTGCTAATCTCCTCTGTGCTGAGCACTGTGCTTGGCACTGGAGATCCAGTTTTGATCAGAACTGATGTTATCCTCACCGGTACAGATTGTAAAACTCCGTCATGGAAAATAGGTGATTGATGAATAATTACCTGTTGGATAAGTGCTGTTAAAGGGGAAGACCAGGAAGCATTTGTCTTTGGGAACTAAGTTAGTCTTGGAGTCAGGGTCAAGAAGAAACCTCTCAGGCAATGACATTTAATCTGAGACGAGAAAGAAAAATAGAAATTAGCCAGATAACAGGGATGGGTGTGAGAGGAGGAGTCTAGGAAGTGGGAACAGCACATGCAAAGGCCTGGAGGCAAAGGAGTGTCCTGGGGTTAAAAGGAGTCCAGCATGGTTGACCTGGAGGAGGTACCACTCTCCCTCCAGAGAGGGGTCATAGTGGTAGATGAGGAGGACCTTACATAGAATTTAGCTAAGGGGAGTCCCTGAAGGGTTTTATGCAGGGGAGTGGCAGGACCAGATATGCATTAGTTAACATTATATTTGTATTATTATTTCATGGTCACACAGCATACTTGGAGTTTTCTAGTATTTTTTGAAAACCAAATATTTCCTAACTTCACTAGGCAGACAGAATGGAACCACACTGCCACTTATGCTATTTCCGCTACAGTTTATGCCCCAGGTCTTTGCAGAAATGTAGCCCCTTCAACCATTCACTAGCTATTTCTTGGAGTCATGGAGGAGCCTTCATATATCCTGATACCACTGTCTCCTGGGGAGCAACTAACATAAGCAACCAACTTCCTTTCCATGTATGTGAACCTCAGCCGCTTGTGTGTACAAATGAAGAAGTTTCATTGTTATCAACAATAAAAGCTCCAGTCCCCAGCTGTCCCTGTTCTAAATGTCTCCCCAATATTTCTGGAAGACCCCTAAGGGAGTCCCCCTTACACGTGCCACAAACCAGCCCCACCCAGTGGCCTCTGATTTATGCTTTCTCTTTGCGGCTCTGGTTCCCACATGGGGCCATCTACTCCCCATAGAGCCCCTGGGAAGGCCTTGATGCCACTGTTTCTGGTGATGCCCATCATGAAAACACCACCACCCATGCAAAAGTGCCCCCAAAACCACTAATCCTTAAAGTGCCAAAATGGAAAGAGATTCTGCACATGGGTAAGGACTATGGCCTTCTCCCTGACTCAGAGCTACCCTTTATTCCATGGAGCCTAAAGCAGCTTGACTTATACTCACAGCTTCATAAACTCTCTTAAGAAAACCCTTCCACCAGCTTCTACCATCACCGCTCTGGCTCATGGGCTCAGGCCCAGTTTAAGAGGCTGCATTTTCACCTGCTTCCTCTCTCTTCCCAGTCAGCAGCTCTTTCCTCACCCAGTTATGAAACAAAATCTTTCATTGTCATCAATGGACAAAAACCAAACTGTGGGTGGTGATAGAGAGATGTTATTCTTTTTGTTGTTGGTGGTGGTTTTTTGAGACAGTGTCTTGCTCTGTTGCCCAGGCTGGTGTTGAGTGGTGCAATCATGGCTTACTGCATCCTCCAACTCTGGGGTTCAAGTGATCCTCCAACCTCAGCCTCCCAAGTAGCTGGGACTACAGGTGTGCACCACTATACCTGGCTAATTTTTAAATTTTTTTGTAGAGACTGGGTCTCAGTATGTTGCCCAGGCTGGTCTCGAATTCCTGACCTCAAGCAATCGTCTTGCCTCAGATTCCCAATGTGCTGGGATGGCAGGTGTGAAACACCACACCTGACCAGATGTTATTCTTTACAGTGCTAGATTCTGTACTCTTGTTCAGTGTGCTCCCGCTATCCATATTTAGACAATGAAAACTGGACCCCCTCACTCAATAGATACTAAGCCTACCACCTGGGCTTAATGGTGTGGTAGAAATAGCATGGGCTGTGGAGTCAGAGAGGGGTCTAATTTGGTGGTTGTTGTGTGTATTAGAGCAATTTGGATAACATCTCTGAATTTCAAGTTCATGATTTGCAAGATAGCAACACCCACCTGTCAGAACTGCCAGAAAGCTTTCATGAGGTATCCTGCAACCTTGTTGAACTTGTTTACTAGTTCTGATAGTTTTACAGTGGACTTCTTTTTTTTTTTTTTTTTTCCGAATGTCCTTGAGTGGGAAAGTGCACTTCTTAGGATTTTCTTTATACATGATTTTATAATCTGCCAATGGAGACAGTTTCACTTCTTCCTTTCAAATCTGGATCCCTTTCATTTCATTTCTTTTCTTTTCTTTTTTCTTTTCTTTTTTTTTTTTTTTGCTTAGCTACCCTGTCGAAAACTTCTAGTACAATGTTGAATAGAAGTGGGTCTTATAAGGAGAGCTTTCAGTCTTTCACCAGTAAGGGTGTTGTCAGCTGTGGCTTTTTAATAGATACCTTTTATTAGGGTAAGGATGTTTCCTTCTATTTGTAATTTGTTGAGTGTTTTTTCATGAAAGGGTGTTGGATGTTGTTAAGTGCTTTTTCTGTACCTGTTTCTATCCTTTATTCTACTGATGTAGTCTATTGCATTAAGTGATTTTTCGGATGTTAACCTGACTTGGCATTCCTGGGATAAATACATCTTGGTCATGGTCTATAATTCTTTATATATGTTGCTGGATTCAGTTTGCCAGGATTTTGTTGAGAACTTTTGCATCTGCATTTATATAAGATATTGGTCTATGATTTTTTTCTTGTGATGTCTTGTTTATAAATACATTGAGTTTGAAAACATGCTGCTAAAACAACACATGTAATGTGATTTCATTTTGTTAAGGAAAGGAAGTGTGTGTGTGTGTGTGTGTGTGTGTGTGCGCGCGCGTGTGTGTGTGTGTGTGTCTGTGTGTCTGTGTTGAACATGTGCATATTTTGAAACTTCATGGCCAAAACTGATTAATCACCATTTGTGATTTATGGCTGTAAAGACATGGTTCTATGAGAGAAGCAGAACCACTATAAGTGATATAGAATAAAAGGTTTATTATAGGAATTAGACCTTATGCAATTTCTACAAAAAATTATATACAGCATCTTCTACCAGAGATAATGACCATTCAAAAGTTGTGTTTAACAGTCCCTTATTAAAAAAAATTATCGACCAGGTGTGGTGGCTCACCCCTGTAATCCCAGCACTTTGGGAGGCTGAGGTTGGAAGATTACTTGAGGCCAGGAGTTCGAGATCAGTCTAGGTAACATCTTGAGAGCTCACCTCTATAAAAAATAAAAACATAATTTTATCTGTACATGTTCCCAAAAGTATATTGTTCAGTTTTAGTTGTTTTTAACTTAATAAAAATGTTATGCTCTATATAATTTTTGGCACTTTTTCACTTAGTATATATTACTAAGATTCATCCATATTGTTGTGTGTGGCTGTAGCTAATTTAAAAATTAGCTGTATAGTAATAATCCATTGAGTAAACGTAACTATAATATATATAATTCCTGCTCCTGCCTATGGGCATTTAGATTGTAGTTCCAGATTTTTGCTATTATGAATGGAGTTGCTATTAATATTCTTGCAATTTGGATCTGCAGTTTCTTTGTAGGAATGGAATCTCGCTATGTTGCCCAGGTTAATCTTGAACTCCTGGGCTCAAGCAATTCTCCTGCATTGGCCTCCCAAAGTGTTGGGATTACAGGTGTGAACCACCACACCGAGACTCCATTTTTAAAAAATGTATTTTTAATCAAAGTAATATATACTTGCAATTAAAATCATAGTGCTTTCAATATAAGTGGACCGACACTGAAAAACAGCAGGTCTCACTCTCCTCCCCATTCCTGAGTGTCACTCTCCAGAGATAACAATGTTCAAACCATAGCTGTTTCTACAGATATCAACCCCACACATTTAAAATCATATTCCTATGCTGCTATTTTAGATAGCATTTATTAAGATCCTACTATATAAAATGATGAGTTATCGCTCTCATGCTGCTACTGCCCCATAATCCCTCTTCCTCTTGCACCAAATATAGTTCTATCCTGATCTTTGGTGAAATAAATACTCAGTGTTTTAATTATTATGACTATGTAGATATTGTTCACAGGTGAGCTGCACAGTGAACTACAGTAACCTTTTATTTCATATTACAGCAGGTCCTTGAATAACATCCTTTCATTCAATGATGTTTCGTTATAATGTTAGAGAGAAAAATAATTGGTTCCCAGCTGAGGTCACAGTCTGTGTGGGTTTGGCATGTTGTCCCCATGTCTTCGTGGATTTTGTCCAGGTACTCTGGTTATCTTCGACATCCCCAAAATGTGCTTGTTAGGGTCATTGACAATTCTAAATTGTCCCAGTCTGAGTGAGTGTGGGTGTCGGTGTGAGTGCCCCCTGCAAAGGGATGGCATCCTGTCCAGGGTCAGTTCCTACCTTGTGTCCTGTGTTGCCATGATAGGCTCCAGCCATTCATGACCTTGACCTGGAATAATTGAGTAAATAATTATTCCATTTGTTTTAATTAGTTTTTCTTAAATGTACATATAGCTCACATTTATTTCAATGTTTAATATTTGAAGTGTTTTGAGCCTTTATTTAGAAGTTTGGTGATGTTTTTGTGACCAGAAATATGCCATAGGAACTTAACTATTGTTTATATCAATTAGCCTTATGGGAAAATCGGTTTTATTACATGCCATTTCACTGAAGGTCACAGTCACCAAGAACCTATCAATGACTTAAGTGAAGGCTTACTGCCCAATAAACTTTTTGGTTTTTCCTGGAGTCAATATTTGCTTCATTTAATTCATTTGCATTTGCTTTCCTTGCACCTATGATGAAGCTTTTCTTCTGCACTTTCTAAGCAGAGATGTAAAATTCTTTCCAACATAGCCAAGCACATTAAATTAGGTTGCTTATTTTTTACCCTTGGAGGATACCTTCCTTTAACAACATCATTATTCTGCTCCAGTTTGCACTTGTCATCCTGGGCATTTCCTTCTCCCTCTTTCTTTTCCATTTTAGATCTCATGTTATATTCTTTTTGTCTTAATTCTTTGTTTTGGTGGAAGACATCTTTCAGTAGCTTCCGGACAAAGCGTGCATGAGAGTTACATATTTCAGGGGATTGTATATATTTGAATCAAGGTGTTGTATGTGCTTTATTATTTTTTTTGCATGTGATTGACACATTGCTGGATATAGAATTATAAGTTGGAAATAGCTTTCTTTAAAAAATTTTTAAGACATATTTCTAGTGTCTTCTAGTCTCTATTGTTGGAGTTGCTCAGTCTGATACCATCCTGACTATCAATCTTTTGACTTACTTTTTCTTTTCCTTTCTTGAAGTTTCTAGGATTTCATTATCATAGTGTTCTAAACTTTCATGATGCAGCATCTTCCTGTGGGTCTTTTCTCACTTATTTTGATGTGTACTTGGTGAGCCCCTTTCAATATCATGTCCTTCATGAAGACTAATATCTTTCAGTTTTGAGACATTTCATTAAATTGCTTAAAAATTTTTCTCCTCTAGTCTGTTCTCTTTTTCTAGAACTTCTCTTAGTTGAAATTTGAACTTCTTAGATTGATACTCTAGTTTAAAAATATTTCCTTTCCTATTTTCATTCTCTCTCCATTTCTGGAAGATTTTCTCAACTTTATTTTCAATCTTTTTCTTGAAGTATGAATTTCAGTGATCATTATTCTAGAAATTACCAATAACTCTTTTCCTCTCTCCTTTTCCATAACCTACTCTTCTTTAATTGCCATAATATCTTGCTGTATCTCTCTGAGACTATTAATGTGTGCATGAGGTATACTTTTTCTGCTTTCACTGGAATCTGTGGGGTGTATCTGGTGGGACAGACTAGAGGAAGCTTATCAACTGGTAGTCCTACCATTCAGAGTTCTGGGAACTGGAGGAGGGGGAGTTTTACTAATTAGTAGGTAGATTTGCTCAATCCCTCTTCACAGTGCCTGACATACCCCCTTTTGCCAGAGAATAAATCGTTCTCCTTACTTGACTGGCTGTGATAGATATGGGGAACTGTTCCTTAAAAGACTTTTAATTGACTCTTATTTTCAACCCCATGTTTTACTCTGCCTTCCTTCATGCCTAGCATCTCCAGTTCTGAAGGCTTTCTGGGTTCTGTGGAAATCAACTTGTTTCTCCCCTCTGATGGCTTCCTCTGGCTAGCTAAGTTAGCTACCATTCCTCTGTCCACTTTCCAACCTCCAAAAATAGACAGTGCCATTGGAGATCTTTTCTTTTACTATTTTGCCAATGTGAGCTTATAATATTAAAAAAAAATCTCTGCATAGTCAACTTGAGTGAGATTTCTGGAGGAAACAATAACAAACTCATCTGTTCAATCTGCTATGCTTATCCAGAATTATTAACTAATTCTTTTTATTTTCCTCAGGACTTCTGTTACAAAGAATTGGATTACTTATAACCCTTATGTATAATGTGTTATCACCACTGGTTTTTGCATGACCTTTATTTGTTCACTTTAATTACTCAATTGCTATAAAGAGCACCTATAAACCTTATACCCAACTTGAAAACTAAGACATTATGTGTATTTGACATCTGAATTTGTGCTCATACTCCATCCTTCTCTTTCCCACAATTCCAAGATAACAACTTTCCTTCATGTTTATATTTTTAACTCAAATGATTTAAACTCTAGATAAAGGCTGGGCATGGTGGTTCCATGCCTGTAATCCCAGCACTTCAGGAGGCCAAGTTGGGAAAATTGCTTGAGCCCAGGAGTTTGAGACCAGCCTGGACAACATGGCAAAACCTTGCCTCTACAAAAAGTACAAAAATTAGCCAGGCATGGTGGTGTGGGCTTGTAGTCCCAGCTAATTGGGAGGCTGAAGTGGGAGGATTGCTTGAGCCCAGGAGATTGAGGCTGCAGTGAGCCAAGATCACACCACTGCACTTCAGCCTGGGCAACAGAGCAAGACTCTGTTTCAAAATACATATATATATATGTATTTACTTAAGTATGTAATTTTATTATATAAGTATATAGAGAGGTGTCCGATAGGTTATCATTTTTACTTTTTTTGAACTTCATAAAAAGAGGGTCATGCTATATATGCAGTTTTCATGGCCATGCTTTTTTTTACTTAACATGTTACAAAGACTTTTTCACGTTATTGTTTGAGATTGTAGTATGCTCATTTCATTGCTGAACGTCTACCAGAATTTGGTTTCCCATTCTCTGGTTGATTGTCACTTAGGTTGCTCTTGTTTCTGCCATTGCAAACAGTGCTGCTGTGAACATTCCCATACATGTCTCCTATTGCACCTAGAGATATAATTGCTGCATTAGAGGGTATACAAACATACGACTACACAATATTATGCCAAATAGTTTTGTTTTGGCTAAGTGGTAGTGCTCATTTTCACTTCCATCAGCAAAGTATTAGAGATTCTGTTATCCCTCATCCTCTCCAACACTTGTCAGACTCTTTTTTTGGTAGTTGAATGGGTGTAAATGGCACCTCACTGTAGTTTTAATTTTTCATTTCTCTGACTGCTAATGAGGTTGAGCATCTGCTCATATGGGTGTTGGCAGTATGCACTACCTCTTCTATAAAGTGTCTGTTCATGTCTTCTGCCTATTTTCCTGTTGTCTTCTGTCTTCTTCTTACTGATTTTTAGTTCTTTATATACTAATCCTTTGTCAGTCATCTGCATTGCCAAATATCTTCTCCTAGTTTGTAGTTTGTCTTTTCTTTTTTCTTTCTTTCTTTCTTTTTTTTTTTTTTTTTGAGACAGAGTTTCACCCTTGTTGCCCAGGCTGTAGTGCAATGGCACAATCTTGGCTCACTGAAATCTCCCTCTCCTGGGTTCGAGCAATTCCCCTGCCTCAGTCTCCTGAATAGCTGGGATTACAGACATGTGCCACCGTGCCAGCTAATTTTGTATTTTTAGTAGAGATGGGGTTTCACCATGTTAGTCAGGCTGGTCTGAAACTTCTGACCTCAAGTGATACACTCACCTCGGCCTCCCAAAATGTTGGGATTACAGGTGCAAGCCGCCATGCCTGGCCTATCTTTTCATTTTCTTTGAAATGATTTTTGATGAATAAAAGTTCTGCATTTTTATACTGTTAACTTTTCTTTTATAGTCAGCACTTTTGTAACTAATTTAAGAAATCTGTGCTGATCATTTGCCTATTTGTTCTGAGATTCACTCTCTGTCCTCCTTCTGCTCTACTTTGAATCACTAGGGCTAGCATCCTTTAGATGCTCATTGGCTGCCAGTTAGGTTTGGCTAATGGGGTGAACCGGCATGATATTAAAGAGCAAGAGTAGGGAAAAGCCAGGATATTTTCTCCCCTTTTCTCTGCTTCAAATAGCATCTCTGGCAGTGGCCATATATCTTCCACAGTTTCAGTTCTTGCTGAGTGGTATCTTGATGCATACCAAATACTTCCCCACTCCAAGAGAAAAATATATTAATCTGCAGTTCAATCTAAAAGTTTAAACATTTTTGATATTCAAATTCTTTTTCTTTCTCTCTCTCTCTTTTTTTTTTTTCCAAGACAGAGTCTCACTCTATTGCCCAGGCTGGAGTACAGTGGCATGATCTTGGCTCACTGTAACCTCCACTCCAGGGTTCAAGCAATTCTCCTGCCTCAGCCTCCCAAGTAGCTGCAATTACAGGCATTGGCCACCATGCCTGGCTAATTTTTTTGTATTTTCAGTTGAGACAAGGTTTCACCATGTTGAATAGACTGGTCTTGAACTCCTGACCTCATGATCCACCTGCCTTGGCCTCCCAAAGTGCTGGGATTACAGACGTGAGCCACCATGCCCTGCCCTTCAAATTCTTTCTCTAATTTTATGTATTTTTATTTTTTTAGAGATGGATTGTTGTCATTTTGTTTCCTAGGCTGGTCTCAAACTCTTAGATTCAAGTGATCATCCCACCTCAGCTTCCCAAGTAGCTGGGATTAAAGTTGCGAGCTGCAGTAAACTTTGGTATTCAAATTTTAAATCCATATGAAGTTAATTGTGTATAATGTCAGGTAGTGCTCAAATTTAATCTTTTCATGTGGATAATCATTTTTTTCCAGCTCCACTAATTGAATAATTCCTTTTCTCCTACTGCTCCATCATGCCCCCTCTCTCATATGGCAAATATGCATAAACTTTGTGTCTAAATCAGTTACTCGTCTCTTTTTTTGTTCCACTGGATTATTTACATCTATTTGTCCATGCACTAATTCCATTCCGGTTTTTAAAGTTTTATTTTATTTTTAATTGATAAGTAATAATTATATTTAAAGGGTACACAGTGATAATTTGATACATGTATACATTGTGAAATTATTAAATCAGAGTAACTGTCATATCCATTACTTCAAATATTTATGATTTCATGTAGTCAGAACATTTAAAATCCTCTTTAGGCTATTTGGAAATACACACTATATTATTATTGACTATAGTTACCTTGCTGTGCAATAGAAAATCAGAGCATGTTTTTTGTTTTTTTTTTTTTTGCTTTTTCACCTTTTTTTTTTTTTTTAATTGCATTTTAGGGTTTGGCAGAGCATGTTTTTAAGTGTAACTTTGTACCCATTGACCAACAGCTCCCATTTACCCATCCACACTTTTCCCTCTTTTTTTTTTTTTCTTAAGGCTGAATAGTATTCTATTGGGTATATATGTCAGATTTTCTTTATCCTTTCATTCATTGATGGGCACAGGTTGATTCTATATCTTGGCTGTTGTGAGTAATGCTGCAGTGAACATGGGAATGCAGACATCCCTTCAGTATACTAATTCCATTTCTTTTGGATAAATTCCCAGTAGTGGGATTGCTGGATCATATGGTCGTTCTATTTTTAGTTTTTTTGTGGAAACTCCATACTGCTTTTCAAAATGGCTGTGCTAATTTGCACTCTCATTGACAGTGTATGAGGGTTCTCTTTCTCTACACCCTTGCCAACATTTGCTATTTTTGTCTTTTTGATCATAGCCAATCTAACAGATGTGAGGCAATATTTCATTGTAGTTTTAATCTGCATTTCTTTGATGATTAGAGATGGTGAGCATTGTTTCAAAATATCTGTTGGTCATTTTGTGTGCTTTTTCTTTTTTTTTCTTTTTTTTTTTCAGTAATGTCTATTCAAGCCCTTTGCCCATTTTGAAATTGGGTTATTTCTTGTTATTGAGTAGTTTGAGTTCCTCGTATATTTTGGATATTAGCCCCTTGATGTACGGTTTGCAAATATTTTATCCCAATCCATGGATTGTCACTTTATTCTATTTAAATTGTTTCATTTGCTGTGTAGAAATTTTTTAGTTTGATGGAATTCCATTGGTCTATTTTTGCTTTAGTTACTTTTGTTTTTAGGTTCACATCTAATAAATTTCTGCCCAGATTAATGTCATGGGGCTTCCCCCTATGTTTTTTTCTAGCAGTTTTATAGTTGAAAGACTTATGTTTAAATTTTTAATCCAGTTTGAGTTAATTTCATACAAGTGGTGAAATAAGAGTTTTCATTCTTCTGCATGTAGACATCTAGCTTCCCCAATTCCATTTATTCAAGAGACTATTCTTCCCCCAGTGTGTGTTCTTGGCACATTTGCATAAATCAATTAATTGTAGACATATAGGTTTATTTCTGGGCTGTCCATACTATTCAGTTGGTCTGTGTGTCTGGTTTTATGAGAGTACCATGCCATGCTGTTTTGATTACTATACCTTTGTAGTTAGTTAATTAGTTAGTTTATTTATTTATTTATTGAGACAGAGTTTCTCTCTTGTTGCCTAGGCTGGAGTGCAATGGCGTCATCTTGGCTCATTGCAGCCTCCACCTCCCAGGTTCAAGTGATTCTCTTGTCTTAGCCTCCCAAGTAGCTGGGATTAAAGGCATGTGTCACCACACCTGGCTGATTTTTTATTTTTATTTTTCTGGGAGGGGAGTATGAACAAAAGTAACAGAGGAGATTATCACAGAATTTAATTGTAGAAGCTGCCTTAAAATGCCAGGGACTGATTTAAAAGGGGGGAGAAATGGCAAAATCTAAACTGAGATTATAGGAAGGGTCAGGAATTCATGGCACTGTAAATCTATGAAAGTGGCAATGAAGGACTATTAAAAGAACATTGAAAGAATAGCGAATAACTGCTAATCAGTCCCCAGAGTTCTTGCTCACCACGCATAGCCTGGGAACTGCCTCTCCCACCTGTTTCTCTCCCTACTTCCCTAAGGAGGAAGACTGGAGGGGCTGTGCCAACCACAGGGAGTGTGACTGGAGTCACCATGCATAGCTGAGAATGGGTACAATGATGAAAACAGGGGCTTATGTGAAAGAAAATATGATGGAGCCTCTACTCTTTCCCATACTTAAATCTCAGAACAGTGGTACCCAGGCTTTTACCCCTAAGGCAGGAGATTGAAAGATACTTTTCTGGGGAATTTGAGCAGCCCCAAAAAAAGAGACCTATAAATATCAACAACCAGAGCTTTTCTAAGCCAGTCTTTCTGGAACTGTGTTGTCTAATATGGTAGCCACTAGCAACATAAGGCTACTGAACATTCAGACTAAACAGGTTAGTCTGATTTGAGATGGTCCTTAAATGTAAAGTACACTCTGAATTTTGAATGCTTAGCATAAAGTATCTTATTAATTTTTATCACCATGTTGAAATAATATTTTTGATGTATTGGGTTAAATAAAAGATATATTAAAATAGTTTTAAAAATGAATAAGATACTGAATTTCTTCCAGATTAAAAACAGGAAAAACAACTTTTATGGCATCTCAGTGCTTTCTTTTATTAATTGATCTAAAGCAACAGCACAGTATCAACACAAGGGGAGTGATTAGCCAGGAAGGAGAAAAAAATAGTTGTGATCACATATATCTGATATATGTGATGTATCTCTTTCTTGCTGGTTTCTATTGAAGTTGGTTTTTTAAAAGGCACAATCTGCTGAATGACAGTAGGTAGGCTATCTAGGCATCCCTATGTATTTCATCCTCTCAAGTTTAACTTAAACTTGTCACTTTGGATAAGAGTGACATAGACATTGGGCATAGCAAGGAGGTTCTTTTTTTAAAAATTATACTTTAAATTCTGGGATACATGTACAGAAGGTGCAGGTTTGTTATATAGGTATACATATGCCATGGTGGTTTGCTGCACCCATCAACCCGTCATCTACATTAGGTATTTCTCCTAATGCTATCCCTCCCCTATACCCCTACCCCCTGACAGGCCCCAGTGTATAATGTTCCCCTCCCTGTGTCCATGTGCTCTCATTGTTCAACTCCCACTTATGAATGAGAACATGTGGTGTTTGGTTTTCTGTTCCTATGTTAGTTTCCTGCGAATGATGGTTTCCAGTTTCATCCATGTTCCTGCAAAGGACATGAACTCATCCTTTTTATGGCTGCATAGTATTCCATGCTGTACATGTATCACATTTACTTTATCCAGTCTATCCTTGATGGGCATTTGGGTTGGTTCCAAATCTTTGCTATTGTGAACAGTGCTGCAGTACACATACATGTGTATGTGTCTTTATAGTAGAATTGTTTATAATCTTTTGAGTATATACCCATTAATGAGGTTGCTGGGTCAAATGATATTTCTGGTTCTAGATCCTTGAGGAATCACCACACTGTCTTCCACAATGGTTGAACTAATTTACACTCCCATCAATAGTGTAAAAGCATTCCTATTTCTCCACATCCTCTCCAGCATCTGTTGCTTCCTGGCTTTTTAATGATCACCATTCTAACTGGTGTGAGATGATATCTCATTGTGGTTTTGATTTGCATTTCTCTAATAACCAGTGATGATGAGCTTTTTTTTCATATGTTTGTTGGCCGCATAAATGTCCCCTTTTGAAAAGTGTCTGTTCATATCCTTTGCCCACTTTTTGATGGCGTTATTTTCTTTTCTTGTAAATTTGTTTAGGTTCCTTGTAGATTCTGGATATTAGCCCTTTGTCAGATGGATGGATTGCAAAAATTTTCTCCCATTCTGTGGGTTGCCTGTTCACTCTGATAGTTTCTTTTGCCTATTAAACAGGGAATCATTTCCCCATTGCTTGTTTTTGTCAGGTTTGTCAAAGATCAGATGGTTGCAGATGTGTGGTGTTATTTCTGAAACCTCTGTTCTGTTCCATTGGTCTATATATCTGTTTTGGTACCAGAATCATTGCTGTTTTTGTTACTGGAGCCTTGTAGTATAGTCTGAAGTCAGGTAGTGTGATGCCTCCAGCTTTGTTCTTTTCACATAGGATTGTCTTGGCTATGTGGGCTATTTTTTGGTTCCAAATGAAATTTAAAGTAGTTTTTTTCTAATTCTGTGAAGAAAGTCAGTGGTAGCTTGATAGGGATAGCATTGAATCTATAAATTACTTTGGGCAGTATGGCCATTTTCACAATATTGAGTCCTCCTATCCATGCGCATGGAATGTTTTTCCATTCATTTGTGTCCTCTCTTATTTCCTTGAGCAGTGGTTTGTAGTTCTCCTTGGAGAGGTCCTTCACATCCCTTGTGAGTTGTGTTCCTAGGTATTTTATTCTCTTTTTAGAACTCCCATTGTGAATGGGAGTTCACTCATGATTTGGTTCTCTGTTTGTCTATTACTGGTGTATAGGAATGCTTGTGATGTTTGCACATTGATTTTGTATCCTGAGACTTTGCTGGAATTGCTTATCAGCTTAAGGAGATTTTGGGCTGAGACGATGGGGTTTGCTAAATAGACAATCATGTCATCTGCAGAGACAATTTGACTTCCTCTCTTCCTATTTGAATCCTCTTTATTCCTTTCTCTTGCCTGATGCCCTGGCCAGAACTTCCAATACTATGTTGAATAGGAGTGGTGAGAGAGGGCATCCTTGTCTCGTGCCAGTATTCAAAGGGACTGCTTCCAGCTTTTGCTTATTCAGTATTATATTGGATGTGGGTTTGTCATAAATATCTCTTATTATTTTGAGATACGTTCCATCGATATCTAGTTTATTGAGAGTTTTTAGCATGAAGGGATGTTGAATTTTATAGAAGGTCTTTTCTGCATCTATTCAGATGATCATGTGGTTTTTGTCATTGGTTCTATTTATGTTATGGATTATGTTTATTGATTTGCATATGTTGAACCAGCCTTACATCCCAGAGATTAAGCCGACTTGATCGTGGTAGATAAGCTTTTTGATATGCTGCTGGATTCGGTTTGCCAGTATTTTATTGAGGATTTTTGCATTAATGTTCATCAGGGATATTGGCCTGAAATTTTCTTTTTTTGTTGTGTCTCTGCCAGCTTTTGTTATCAGGATGATGGTGGCCTCATAAAGTGAGTTAGGGAGGAGTCCCTCTTTTTCTATTGTTTGGAATAGTTTCAGAAGGAATGGTAGCATCTCCTTTTTGTACCTCTAATAGAATTCGACTGTGAATATGTCTGGTCCTGGGCTTTTTTTGGTTGGTAGGCTATTAATTATTGCCTCAGTTTCAGAACTTGTTATTGGTCTATTCAGGGATTCAACTTCTTCCTGGTTTAGTCTTGGGAGGGGGTATGTGTCCAGGAATTTATCCATTTCTTCCAGATTTTCTAGTTTATTTGCATAGAGGTGTTTATAATATTCTCTGATGGTAGTTTGTATTTTTATGGGATCAGTGATGATATCCCCTTTATCTTTTTTATTGTGTCTATTTGATTCTTCTCTCTTTCTTCTTTATTTGTCTGGCTAGCAGCCTATCTATCTATTTTGTTAATGTTTTCAAAACACCAGTTCCTGGATTCATTGATTTTTGAAGGCTTTTTTTTGTGTGTGTGTCTTTATCTCTTTCAGCTCTGCTCTGATATTAGTTATTTCTTGTCTTCTGCTAGCTTTTGAATTTGTTTGCTCTTGTTCTCTAGTTCTTTTGTTATGTTAGAGTGTTGCTTTTAGATCTTTCCTGCTTTCTCTCATGTGCATTTAGCACTATAAATTTCCCTCTAAACACTGCTGTAGCTGTTTCCCAGAGATTCTGGCACGTTGTGTCTTTGTTCTCATTGGTTTCGAAGAACTTATTTGTTTCTGCCTTAATTTCATTATTTACCCAATAGCCATTCAGGAGCAAGTTGTTCAGTTTCCATGTAGTTTTGTGGTCTTGTGTGAGTTTCTTAATCCTGAGTTCTAATTCGATTGCACTGTGGTCTGAGAGACTGTTTGTCATGATTTCCGCTCTCTTGTATTTGCTGAGGAGTGTTTTACTTACAATTATGTGGTCAATTTTAGAATAAGTGCAATGTGGTGCTGAGAAGAATGTATATTCTGTTGATTTGGGGTGGGAGTTCTGTAGATGTCTATTAGGTACACTTGGTCCAGAGCTGAGTTCAAGTCCTGAATATCCTTGTTAATTTTCTTTCTTGTTGATCTGTCTAATATTGACAGTGGAATGTTAAAGTCTCCCACTATTATTGTGTGGGAGTCTAAGTCTCTTTGTAGGTCATTAAGAACCTGCTTTATGAATTTGGGTGCTCCTGTATTCGGTGCATATATATTTAGGATAGTTAGCTCTTCTTGTTTCACTGATCCCTTTATCATTATGTAATGCCCTTGTTTGTCTTTTTTGATCTTTGTTGGTTTAAAGTCTGTTTTATCAGAGACTAGAATTGCAACCCCTGCTTTTTTTTTTCTTTCCATTTGCTTGGTAAATATTCCTTCACTCCTTTATTTTGAGCCTATGTGTGTCTTTGCACATAGGATGGGTCTCCTGAATACAGCACACTGGTGAGTCTTGACTCTTTATTCAATTTACCAGTCTGTGTCTTTTAATTGGGGCATTTAGCCTGTTTACATTTATGGTTAATATTATTATGTGTGAATTTGATCCTGTCCTTATGATACTAGCTGGTTATTTTGTCTGTTAGTTGATGCAATTTTCTTCATAGCGTCAATGGTTGTTGCAATTTGGTATGTTTTTGCAGTGGCTGGTACTGGTTTTTCCTTTCCATATTTAGTGCTTCCTTCAGGAGCTCTTATAAGGCAGGCTTAGTGGTGACGAAATCCCTTGGCATTTGCTTGTCTGTAAAGGATTTTATTTCTCCTTTGCTTATGGAGCTTAGTTTTGCTGGATGTGAAATTCTGGGTTGAGAATTCTTTTCTTTAAGAATGTTGAGTATTGACCCCCACTCTCTTCTGGCTTGCAGGGTTTCTGCAGAGAGACCTGCTGTTAGTCTGATGGGCTTCCCTTTGTGGGTAATCTGACATTTCTCTCTGGCTGACCTTAACATTTTTTCCTATATTTCAGCCTTCGTGAATCTGATGATTATGTGTCTTGGGTTGCTCTTCTCAAGGAGTATCTTTGTGGTGTTCCCTGTATTTTCTGAATTTCAATGTTGGCCTGTCTTGCTAGGTTGGGGAAGTTCTCCTGGATAGTATCCTGAAAAGTGTTTTCCAGCTTGGTTCCACTCTTTCTGTCACTTTCAGGTACACTAATCAAACGTAGGTTTGGTCTTTTCACATAATCCCATATTTCTTAGAGGCTTTGTTTATTCCTTTTCATTCTTTTTTTCTCTAATCTTGTCTTCATGCTTTATTTATTTCATTAAGTTGATCTTCAATTTTTGATATCCTTTCTTCTGCTTGATTGATTTGGTTATTGATATTTGTGTATGCTTCATGCAGTTCTTGTGCTGTGTTTTTCAGCTCCATCAGGTCATTTATGTTCTTCTCTAAACTGGTTATTCTAGTTAGCAATTAATTCCTCTAACCTTTTTTCAAGGTTCTTAGCTTCCTTGCATTAGGTTAGAACATGCTCCTTTAGCTCAGAGGAGTTTGTTATTACCCACCTTCTGAAGCCTACTTCTGTCAATTTGTCAAACTAATTCTCCATTCAATTTTGTTTCCTTGCTGGTAAGGAGTTGTGATCCTTTGTAGGAGGAGAGGCATTCTGGTTTTTGGAATTTTCAGCCTTTTTGCACTGGGTTTTCCTTATCTTTGTGAATTTATCTACTTTTGGTCTTTAACATTGGTGACCTTCAGATGGGTTTTCTGTGTGGATGTCCTTTTTGTTGATGTTGAGCCTATTACTTTCTGTTTGTTAGTTTTCCTTCTAACAGTGAGATGCCTCTGTTGCAGGTCTGCTGGAGTTTGCTGGAGGTCCACTCCAGACCCTGTTTGCCTGGGTATCAGTAGTGGAGGCTGCAGAACAGCAAAGATTGCTGCCTGTTCTTTCTTCTGGAAGCTTTGTCCCAGAGGAGCACCCATCAGATGCCAGCTGGAACTCTTCTGTATGAGGTGTCTGTTTTTCGACTCCTGCTGGGAGGTGTCTCCAAGTCAGGAGGTATGAGGGTCAGGGACCCACTTGAGGAGGCAGTCTGTCCCAGAGCAAAGCTTGACTACTGTGCTAGGAGATCCACTGCTCTCCTTAGAGCCAGCAGGTAGGAACATTTAAGTCTGCTGAAGCTGCACCCACAGCCACCCCTTCCCCCATGTGCTTTCTAATTTTGTATTTTTAATAGAGAACGGGGTTTCTGTATGTTGGCCAGGCTGGTCTTGAACTCCTGACCTCAGCTGATGTACTCTTCTCAGCCTCCCAAAGTGCTGGGATTACAGGAGTGACCTACCACACCCGGCCTGTAGTATATTTTAAAGTCAGGTAGTGTAATGCCTTCAGCTTTGTTCTTTTTGCTTAGGATTGCCTTGGCTATTCAAGTTTTTTGTTTTTTTTGGTTCCATATGAATTTCAAAATAGTCTTTTTCTATTTCTGTGTACAATGACATTGGAATTCTAAGAGGGATTGTGGTGAATCTATAGATTATTTTGGACAGTATGGATGTTTTAACAATATTAATTCTTCCAGTCCATGAATACAAGATATCTTTCTATTTATTTGTGTCATCTTTAATTTCTTTCATCAGTGTTTTGTAGTTTTCAGTATACAGATCTTTCACTTCCTTGGTTAAATTTACTCCTAAGTATTTGGTTATAGTGAGACTTGATACCTTATAAAGAAGGTCCTCGTGCCTTATCTTTTCTTCTTTTCTTTTCTTTTTTTTTTTGAGATAGGGTCTTGTTCTGATACCCCCAGGCTAGAGTGCAGTGGCATGATCACTGCTCACTGCAACCTTGACTTCCTCCCACATCAGCCTCCCTAGTAGCTGGGACCACAGCACATGTCACCACACCCAGCTAATTTTTTGTAGCAATAGGGTCTTGTCATGTTGCCCTGGCTGGTCGCATACTACTAGACTAAATTGATGCTCCCACCTGGCCTCCCAAACTGTTGGAATTACAAGCATGAGACACTATGCCCAGCTCTTATTCTTTTTATTCAGAAATGTCTTTTATTTGTGGCAATTTGCTCATCCTTATAAATTTTAGAGCCAGTTGTCAGGCTCCATGGAAAATGTAGAATTTTGGTTAGCATCGTCATTGGATCTGTAGATCAATTTTGAAAGAATTGAAATCTTTATTATATTGTGTATTTCTAGCCATGAACATGGACTATGTATCAAGTTATTTAGATTTTCATAATGCCTTTCAGAATAAAGTTTCATAAATTTCTGCATATGAATTATGTACATCTTTTGTTATACTTATTCCTCAGTATTTTATGGATTTATTTATATTATAAATGGTGTTTTCTTAATTTAAGAAAACATTTTCTAATTGTTTGTTGCTTATGTATGAAAATGTAATTGTTTTCTACGCCATAATTTCATATTCTGTCACTTTGCTAAAATCTTTTTTCCTCTCTACAATTTTCTGTACTCTGGGGTTTTATATGTAGGCAATCATATCATCTGCAAATAAGGACAGTTTTATTATTCTTTTCCTATTCTTTCCATTATAGTTCTTTTTTAAAAAAATCTTGTTTTCCTGGCTAGGAACTCAATCAAGTACAGTGTTGAATAGATGTGGTAAGTTTGGAATTACTGTCTTGCTTCTGATTTAAAGGAAATGCTTCTAACTTTCCCATATTTGGAACGATATTTGCTTTAGACATTTTTGTAAATAGCTTTATTGCATTAAGAAAGTTTCCTTTTGTTTGCAGTTTATTATGGCTTTTAAACAATACAAATGGGTATTGAATTATATCAATACATTTTCTGTATCTATTAAGATGATCATAGGATATTTCTTTTTGACCTATTAATATGTTGAATAACAATTTAAGTACATTTTCTAATATTAAAACATCCCCATATTCCTGAAACTTAAATTGGTTAAGGTATATTGTCTTCCTTATAAACTACTAGACTTCATTTTTGTAGTATTTTGTTTAGATTTTTTTTTGTCATAAAATAGGCTTGACATTTTCATTCCTATTATGTCATTATTTGGTTTTGGCAACAAGGTTATACTCACTTCATGAGAGTTTTTTGGAGAATATTTTCTCTTTTTCTGTGTCTTGCAACAGTTTGAATAAGAGTAGAATAATTTGTTTCTTGTTAGTATGGTAGAATATTCTCTAAAATCATCTGGGCCTAGTGTTTTGTTCATAGGAGGAGTTTAAAACCACTGCCTCAATTTATTTGGTAGTTATAGTACTATGACAGACTGAATGTTTGGTCCTGATTAGTCGCTTCTTTATAACAGAATTATACATCTACATCTTTGCCATGGCTTAATAGCAGGAGGAATATATTTCTCTGCTCCTTGATTTTGAACTTGCCGTGTAATTTGCTTTAGTAAACATGATGCCAACAGAGGCTTGAAGTATGCTATCTTTGTTAGGCTTGCCTTCTTGCATACCAGTGACCCTCAGTGAGAAAAGCTTTTCCCAGGCAGCCACTGCCCTTTCACCTTGCCCCAGAATGATCACCTATTGAATATACCTGAGCCCAAGTTGTAACCTGGAAATAAGCCTAGCCAACCCACAGCCTGAAGCAGAGGCAGTTGGATGAGTTCAACCTAGATCCTTCAGTATGACAATACATGCTTGTTGTAAACTATTGATTTTTTTGAAAGTCGCTTGCTATATAGCATCATTTTGTCAATAGATGACTAACACAATGACAATCAGGCTTTCTACTGTTTCATGAGTCAGTTAAATAAGTGGTACATTTTCTATGAATTTGTCCATTTCACCTAAATATTCAAATTTGTTGATATAAAGTTGTTGAACACATTCTCTTACTACATTTAATGTCTGCCTTATCTGTAATTATATCCTTGTTTTCACTAATAGTATTATTTATTTGTGCCTTTTTTTCTGTTGATTAATCTTGCCAGATATCTATTTTGTTTGGCTTTCTTGGTCTTTTGACTTTGCTAATTGTTCCTATTGTGTCTTTGTTTTCTTTCTGCCCTTTCTTCTAGTTTCTTTTGGCTTATTTTATTTTTCCTTTTCTAGTTTCTTAAGTTGGACACTCATGTTATCGATTTTTCAGCTTTTATTATTTTTAAGGTAAGCATTAAAGCTATGAATTTTCACTGAATTTCACAAGGTTTCCTATGTAGCGTCTTCAATATTATTTAGTGGGTTCTCTAAAAAACATCTTTTTAGTTTCTTTTGTTTGTTTACAACAATAAACTCCATAAACATTCAGTCTTTATCATTCTTTTTCTGATAAATGTATCATTGTGTTTACACATTGAAACTATCAGAGGTGAATTGAAGCATGACGTCACAACAGTAATTGGCAGGAGACATTTCAAAGGTAGAATCGTAGCCTTTGTGAATGACTTGTAATGTGTATAAAGGAATCAGGAGATAAGACCTAAAGGTTTCAAGTTTGGGTAACTGGGGAGAGGCAATTTAAAATGTTAGAGAAGAGTCAGAAGAGGAAACTGTTGACAAAATTTCCACACATCCATCATGCTGAAGAGGTCGTCTTCTGGTGTGAATAAGTTGACACTTCCGTGTTTTTGACTGCAGACTCAAAGCTTTTTCACATGTCACTCAGGTGTAAATCTTTTGATACCAAATAAGAGCTGACTGAAGGATTTCCCAAGTTCTTTTTTTTCTTGAGATGGAGTCTTGCTCTCTCTCCCAGGCTGGAGTGCAGTCATGCAATCTCGGCTCACTGCAACCTCAACCTCCCAGGTTCAAGCTGTTCTCCTGCCTCAGCCTCCTGAGTAGCTGGGTTTACAGCTATGTGCCACCACCCCCCAGCTAATTTTTATATTTTTGGTAGAGATGGTATTTTGCTATGTTGGCCAGGCTGGTCTCAAACTGCTGACCTCAGATGATCTGCCTGCTTTGGCCTCCTGAAGTGCTGGAGTTACAGGCATGAGCCACCATATCCAGCCCTCGTATTCTTTAAAAAAATATGAGGATGTCCTTTTTGTTCAGTTATTCATTCAAGAACATAGAATATACCATTTGCTCAACAACAACGATACCAGGGTGATTGGTTCACTGTCCCTGCTCTCAAGGAGTTCACAGTAAGGTTATGGAGATAGGTAAATAGTACTTCTTTGGAAGTAACAGTTTTATTGAGATAGAATTCACATACCATATCATTCACCCACTTAAAGTGTATGATTCAATGGCTTTTAGTATAGTCACAGAGTTGTGTAATTATTACCACAATTGATTCCAGAAAATTTTAATCATCACCCAAACAAACCCTGTACCTTTTAAGCAGTCACTTCTCATTCTCCCTCCCTCAACCACTGGAAACCACACATCTGCCTTCTGTCTTTGGATTTGTCTATTCTGAATATTTCACATAAAGTGAAGGACACAATATGTGGCATTTTGTGTCTGGTGTCTTTTACTTAGCATGATGTTTTCAACGTCTGCCCATGTTGCTGCATGGATCAGTACTTCATTCCTTTATATGGTTGAATGATATTCCATTGTAACGACATAGAATACCATTTTTGTCCATTCATCCTTTGATGGACATTTGGGTTGTCTCTACCTTTTGACTATTATGGAAAATGCAGTTATAAAAAATTATGTATAAGTTTTTATATATCTCCATTTCTCTGGGTTACATATCTAGAGTCCACTGACTTTCTGATTTTTTTTTTTTTTTGAGACTGAGTGTCACTCTGTCACCTGGTCTGGAATGCAATGGCATGATCTCACTCACTGCAACCTCCACTTCCCGGGTTCAAGCGATTCCTCTGCCTCAGCCTCCTGAGTAGCTGGGATTACAGGCACGCGCCACCATGTCTGGCTAATTTTTATATATATTTTTTTAGTAGAGATGGGGTTTCACAATGTTGGCCAGGATGGTCTCAAACTCCTGACTTCAGATGATCCACCCACCTTGGCCTCCCAAAGTGTTGGAATTACAGGTGTGAGCCAACGTGCCCGGCTGACTTTTTGATTTTTAAATTTTCTTTTACTTTGCAGGATCCTGATTTTCCCCCTCTCATTTTTCCCCCTTATTCATGCAAGTTTTGAGGGTGTCCCTCCCCCTTCCTTCTTTGAAACCCTTCAGACTGTCTCCTGAGTCTCGTGTGTTCATATTTATTTATTTAGTGTTAGATATTATAAGTAACCACGTGTTCTCTAAAATCATTTTCCGTAATCAGTAGTGTTTTGATGCCCCAGGATACACATATTAGATCCATTCAACATACCAACAACTGGAGTCTTTGGACTCCTGCATTGTATAATAACTCAGAAAGTTCCAAGATTTCAATATTATGTACAGGCCATTACGTGAGTCAAGGCTTTGATTAGACAATCTCTCTTAACACTAGTCTTAGGAACTTGAGGCAACATATTAAACGTTGCAAACTAGATGAATACATTCATGGCAATGAATTTCGTCTTTGCTGGGGTCTTGTAACTCCTTTGGAATACGAGCTGTCTCTCTCTGAACAGGCCTTGTACTTCTCCCTCTGGGCTATGTTGGAATTCAACTCTTGTTATGGGCCTGGAGGCAGTTGGTTAGGAATATTTTTCAGCCTTAAAAAGGAATGGAATTTTGATACACACTACAATGTGGATGAACCTTGAAAATATTATGATAAATGAAATATACCAAACACAACAGGATAAATATTATGGGATTACACCTATATGAAGTACGTATAATATAGTTAAATTCACAGACATACAAAGTAGAATGGCAGCTGGCAGGAACTAAGAGGAGGGAGAGATGGAAACTTGTTGTTTAATGAATACAGAGTTTTCAGTTTGGGATGATGTAAAAGTTATGGAGATGAATTGTGGTGATGATTGCACAACAATTTGTATGTACTATGCCACTGAGTTAAACACTTAAAAATGGTTAAAGGCATTAATTTCAGGTTACATATATTTTACCACAATAAAAATGACTTTGATAGGCCGAGCACGGTGGCTCACACCTGTAATCCCAGCAGTTTTTGAGCCAGAGGTGGGTGGATCACCTAAGGTCAGGAGTTCGAGATCAGCCTGGCCAACATGGTGAAACCTTGTCTCTACCAAAAATACAAAAATCAGCCAGGCATGGTGGTGCACACCTGTAATCCCAGTTACTCAGGAGGCTGAGGCACAAGAATCACTTGAACCCAGGAGGTGGAGGTTGCGGTGAGCTGAGATCACGCCACTGCACTCCAGCCTGGGTGACAGAATGAGACTCTTTCTCAAAAAAAAAAAAAATGACTTTTAAAAATATTTATTATGGAATCATTTTTGTTTGGGTACACTCACCCCTTAGAAAATATCTGTACTTCTAATGTGGCTTCTCAATGTCCTTTAAAGTGTTCATTTTAAATAAAGTACCATAGAATAAACTCTTTGCCTATCAATCAGAGGAGAAAGGCAATCAATTAAAACTTTTTTTTAAAAAAATGAACATACATACAATGCATCTGCTCTATGGGCTGTAATATGCTAAATAGGTACATTTAATGGAGAAAATAAAATATTTAACAATAAACACTGTGCTTCTGGATATGAGAGCTGGTGAGGTGTGATGGAGGTTTTGGAATGAAAGGACTGCATAATTTAATACAGTGCAGTAGATGTGAAATCCCAGGAGGACTTCATGTTGAGTCTGATATGAAGTAGACAGTAAGGCAATGTCTTAGCCACCTGCACACCCAAACTGCGAAATCAAAGACTAATACGATCAAATGGGATTACTCCAGTGACACAAATGTATGTTGATGTCATGAATTGCAGATTATGGAGCATCTGCTCCTTTTCTGACTCTTTGGGGTATAGGATATGCACAAGGTCCATTCCATTTTTCAGAGTCCCAGCTATTCCCTATTGGCGCCCTTATCTTAACCTAAGAGACTTAAGGGCCGAGCATTTCATTGGTGCTGCAATTCTGCCACCATTACAATGAGACCTTGAGCTGGCCTTCAGTCACATCTGCCCTTGCCTAAGGAGGTAGGAAATGTTCTAAGATGCAATGGAAGCCTTCTGCTGCTCTACTTGTGTTATTTTTTCCCCGTAATACCATCATTCCCAATCTAGTTGTGCTCTCAATTGCATGTTCATATTTTTAAAGTTTTTTCCCCCTATGATTTCTAGAGCCTTAATATGGATTTAAGTACTACCGCAATCTTTGCAATCACTGTTGTTGCCATGTCAACCAAGTGCCATAGTCACTTTATCTCCTATCACATTGCCCTCCACTTGCACTTCATCCCAGTTTCGGGATGGTGATCATGTGAGTAATCATGATGTTACTGAATACCATGGATAACCATGGACTGTTACATCTTGGTGAGAAGACTATTCCCTATACTGCTCCAAAACATGTTAAAGCTAAATCCAGAACCCCGTTAGGAGAATTTGTTTCCTGGAGCTATTTCTGATATCAATGATTGTACTAGACAGGGTCTCAATAGGAAACATATTGGACAAGAGAGAAAGAGGATAATTTAAAAAGTGCAAAAACCTGGGACTTAGTAACAGCTGACCTGTTACCACTCCTAGGCCTGAAGGGATTAGTAGAGGGAGTGTTTTCCAGGACTCAGTTGTATATAGAGTTTATGAAGTCACTTGTGTTGAAAGGGGCAGTGACTTTTATTCAGCCAAAGGACCAGTCAGCTCAGGGGTGACCTTGCAAGGATGGAGTCAGGGGAATAAATAACGTGACTTGATTCTTTGTCCTTCCTCCTTTTCCCTTCTGGGGTATCTAATTGGCTAAACCCAATTTGGAAATAGAGGTCAAGGGAACAACACTGATGAAGTTCATGGAAGTCAGCCTTTTGAGGTGGTCAGCAGGTTACAGAAGGGTGAAGGGTGGATCTGGGAGGTAAAGTATGGACAATAAAATGTAGATGCCCAGCTCGGGTACTTTTTGGGTTCTTTAACATCTGAAAATGGCTGCACCTTTTACACTGGTTTGAGTGGATATAGAATTTAGCATGCAATGATTTCCCCTTGGAAATACACAAACATTGCTTTCTTGTTTTCTGAGGTTTAATATTATAAATGAAAAGTCTAACTCCGATCTGATTTTCTTTCCTTGTGGATAGTTTTGATTTTCGTTTTGGAAGCTAGTAGGACTTTCTTTTCATCCTTGGGATTCATGAATTTCCCCGAGGTGGTTAATGTGTGAGGTTATATTTTGTTTTTCCTGCTCGGCACTCAGTGGGCTTTTTCCACGTGGAGACTCAAATCTTTAACTCTTTTCTCCTAATTCCGATTTCCTTGTCATTTTGCGCAGCTCTCTGTGATCATTCCTTGTTTGTTTGTTTGAGATGGAGTCTCACTCCGTCAGCAGGCTGGAGTGCAGTAGCGTGATCTCGACTCACTGCAACCTCAGCCTCCTGGGTTCGAGCGATTCTCCTGCCTCAGCCTCCCGAATAGCTGGGACTACAGGCGTGCGCCACCACACCCAGCTAACTTTTGTATTTTTAGTGGAGATGGGGGTTTCCCCATATAGGCCAAGTTGGTCTTCATCTTCTGACCTCATTATCTGCCCGCTTTGGCCTCCCAAAGTGCTGGGATTATAGGTGTGAGCCACCACGCCCGGCCAGTGTTTTTTCAATCAATAAATTTAGTTTCAATCTACTAGTCAGTATCTCATTTGTACTTTTTTTGTCAATCCTGATGGATATTTCTAAGGACTTTCTTGTTCTCTAATATTGTTTTATTTTTCACAGTGGCCTGCAGGAGAATATCTGCATATTCTCGCAAATTCCCCTCAGATCTCATATCTCCCAAATCTAATTCCCCAATAAGCTTTTAGAAAGTTCTTTCCTGTTTGCTAGATTGGCTCTGTTTCACTAGTTTGAAATAATTTCTCAGATACTGTCTGTGTTTCTTTGTTTTTGGTGTTGGTAGCTTGTGCTGTGTTTGATCAGTTCTCCCACTCCAGCCCTAGCTTAGATGAGAAAGAACCACTTCCCTGATTCTTTTTCATTACAAGTTGGCTTTAACAAGAAAAAAAACACTATTAGCTACCATAATATCTATTCCACTCTGCACTGATCTTCAGTGGGGGAAAAATTAAGTAGAAGAGGGTTTCTTGTCTGTTCTGAGGCACTTTTTAGATTATGTCCCTCGAAGCCAGAGAAAATTATTGAGACTAGTTGGTTCATGCGTAAAAAAGAAATAATAAAAACAAAAGATTGCAAATTGGGTTCAAGAAGTTAGAGAGAAACAATAATATCAACAACAGTGAAAACCCTAAAGAAGATAAAAAGAAGCAATTATTAAAGACAAAATAATAAATCACCAAAGTAGAAGACAGTTGAAAAATAAATTTTAGTTAACAGGGTAGCTCTTATGGTAAAATAAAAAATAAATTATAAAAAAGAAAAGAAAATTTAAAATATATATGTAAAAAGAAAAATAAATAGAGGAGCTGGGTCTTTGAAAAGATAAAATAAAATTGGCTAACTTGGGCAAATAATATCAGGAAAAATGAAGGATTATACAAGTATACATGACTCAATGCCAAATGATATCTCTGGTTCAGATACAGAAGTTTAAAAAAAATTATAGAATAATATTTTGTAAATTCTATGCTAAATTTAGAAACTCTGGGATATCATGGATGGTTTTATAGGAAAACATAAACGATCAAAGTTGACACAATGACACATAAGGAGTTCAATGGATGAATAATATTAAAAGAAGTCAAAAGCATTAAAGCATACTGTTTCCCAAATAATGGTCCTTGGACAACCAGCATCAGAATCTCATGGAGTGCTTTTGTTTTTCTTTAAAAAAATTTTTTTTTTGAGGCAAGATCTTGCTCTGTTGGCCAGTCTGGAGTGCAGTGACATGACAGCTCACTGCAACCTTGACCTCCTAGGCTCCAGCAATCCTCCCACCTCAGCCTCCCAAGTAGCTGGGACTACAGGGACGTGCCACTACACCCAGCTAATTTTTTTATATTTTATTTTTATTTTGCAGAGACAGGGTCTTGCTATGTTACCCAGGCTGATCTCGAACTCTTGGGCTCAAGTAATCATTGTGCCTCAGCCTCCCAAAGTGCTGGGATTACAAGTATGAGCCACTGTACTCAGACTACTGAATGCTTCTAAAATGAAGATTCCTCAAGTTTTAGGTTCAATAGCACTATAGAATGACTATAATTAACAACAGTTCATTGGACATTTTCAAATAGCTAGAAGAATGGATTTTGAATGTTCCCAAAACAAAGAAATGATAAGTGTTTAAGGTGATGGATATGCTAATTACCCTGATTGGCTCATTATACATTGTATACGTGTATATTGAGATATCACACCATACCCCATAAATATGCACAATTATTACATGTCAATTTAAAATGATAAAAGCAAAAATACAATAAGAAAAATGGAAGATTCTTAGGCTTTGACTTGGACCAATTAGATCAGAGTATTTAGCAAACAGAATTCAGCACAATATCAAAAGAGTTATGGAAACACATTTAATAAGGATTATTCCACATGCAGCTATCCAGATGCCCACTTAGCATCTCTTTCTGGATGTCTAAAGGGCATGTGAAATTTAACACATCCCAAACCAAATTCCTGATCTTCCTTCCAAAACCTGCTCTTCCTGCAATCCTCATTTCAGTCTGTGACAACTTTATTCTACTACCTGTGACTCTATTTCTCTCATGCCTCATAGCCTATCTGTCAGCGAATCTTGTGGGCTTTTACTTTCAAAACATATCCATATACAGTCATGTGCTAGATAACGACGATTCTTTTGATCACCAAGGGACCACGTATACGACGGAGGTCCCATAAAATTATAATATGGCATTTTTACTGTGTCCTTTCTATGTTTAGATACACAAATAATTACTCTTGTGTTACAGTTGTCTACAGTATTCAGTATAGCCACATGCTATACAGGTGTGTAGCCTAGAAGCAATAGGCTATACCATACAGCCGAGGTGTGTGGTGGGCTAGGCATGTATCCCATCTATGTGTGTGTAAGTGCACTCCATGAAGTGCATTTCTCAGAATGTGTCCAGTTTGTTAAGTGACATATAATTGTACGTCCATAAGCTACCTCCACTGCTAGCTCTGTGGTTGGAGCCAAGATCCCCCATCAGCTCTCACCAAGGTGAGTGCAACAGATTCCTAAATGGTATCCCTACTTCCACTTGTGCCTTTCCCCAACCTATTTCCTACACAAGAGCCAGAGTGATTTTTTTTACACATATTCAGATTGTGACTCCCTCACTTAAAAGTCTCCAAAGGCTTTCCAGTCACAAAAGTAATCTTGCCATTCCTCAGACATGCCAAATACATGCTCGTCTTTTTGTATGGATATTCCGTTTATTTCTACTTATTGTCTCTCTCCACCACTAAAGGGTGAGCTCCATGAGAGCAAAGACTTCGTTTGTCTTTTTTGCTGTTGTAGCCCCAGAGCCTAGAATAGTGCCTGGTATACAGCAGATGCATAATAAATGTTTTATGAATGAAGAAATACCCAAATGCAACTTTAGAAAATTCACTGTTAAAATTAATCACATCGGCCAGTAGTTCAAAGGTGATTGAGCACATAATTTTAATAGAAACCAAGGAGATGCTTGATAAACTAGCAAACATTGCTAGTAAACAATTTTGATGAACTTCCTGATTTTAAAAAATCAATTTCAAATGAATAGCCCAGATCATAGGGGATTGGAAAACCCTACAGACAGTCTCATTAAATTCGGGACAGAACATGAAGTCCTTTATCCCAGGAGTGTATAGCCCCAACTTAATTTTTCTTCTTGTACTTGTATTGGGACTGAGCATCAGATACCGGGATAAGTTCCTCACATACGTGGTTTTATTAATCATCATGCCAATCCTATGAGGGCAGCGGTATCTTCTGTTCACAGTCAATATAATGGTGCCTCTGCAAAGTTAACCCCTCTCCCAAAGTCAGTGAGTACAGGAGGCAACTAGGACGCAGAGCCAGCGCTGGTGGAGAGAAAGGGTCTGGCTTAACCGAGCCCCAGGATAAGAATGAGCATCAGAACGATAAACTCTAAATGGCCCACAGGCATAAAAATAGTTCATTCTCACTAATTAACAGAGAAATGTGAGTGAAAGCAATAATGCCTATCAAATGACAAGTCACATTTATTTATTTATTTTACTTTAAGTTCTGGGATACATGTGCAGAACATGCAGGTTTGTTGCATAGGTATACATGTGCCGTGGAGGTTTGCTGCACCCATCAACCCATCATCTAGGTTTTAACCCCCTATGCATTAAGTATCAAATGGCAAGTCTTTTTAAACGGGTAAGAATGGCCACACTATTTGTGAGAGTACAAATGGTGGGCACTGCCTTTCAGCACAGAACAGTAAAAATCATTTAGTCTTTCTAGAAGGTAATTGTCAGCCCGTAGCTTAAGCTGTGGGACTGTTCATTTGCCTTGACCCAGCAATTCTGCCTCTAGTAATTTATCCTTAGGGAATAATTCAGGATGTGGGCAAAGATTTAGTTACAGGGATAATAAGTACAGGGTGATTGTACACTAGGAATTCAATTTTTGATATATCTATACCCATTTACATATATGTTCCTATCTATCTATCTATATGCAGAGAGAGAGATAGAGAGAGAGAGAGAGAGAGAGAGAGTGAGAGAGAGAGAAACTGGGCAGGAATATACCAAAATATTAACTGATTTTCTCTGGACAATCAGATTACATGTGACTTTTTGTTTCCTTCTGAACAAATTGCTCTATTTTCAGAAGATTTATCATGATCATACATTACCACTATAATTAGACAACACCATAAAATTATTTTCATTTTGGAAATAATGTGGGTATCTTCTTCTCACATGCCTGGCATTTGAGGTGGGATCGATCACTGTATTTCATTCAACAAATAGGTTCTGTAGCAGGGATGGAAATGTAGCAGTGAATGACAGACCCTAAGACCCTGCTCTCAAAATGTCTTTTATATTTACCCACATTTAACTGTTTGTGATGCTTACCACTCCTTTGTGCAGATCTAAGTCATTTTCCTTCTGCTTGAACAGCTACCTGTAACATTTCTTATAGTGAAGTTCTGTTGCTGACAAATTGTCTCAGCTTTTTCTTTCATCTGAAAATGCCCTTATTTTGTCTTCATTTTTTGAAGGAGTTTGTCCTAGATACAGAATTCTAGGTTGACTATTTTTTTCTTTTTTCTTCTTTTTTGAGATGGAGTCTCGCTCTGTCGTCCAGGTTGGAGTGAAGTGGCATGATCTCGGCTCACTGCAACCTCTGCCTCCTGGCTTCAAGTGATTCTCCTGCCTCAGTCTCCCGAGTGGCTGAGACTACAGGTGTGAGCCAGCACACCTGCCTAATTTTTTTGTATATTTAGTAGAGACAGGTTTTCACCATGTTGGGCGGTGTGGTCTTGAACTCCTGACCTCAGATGATCCACCCCTCTTCAGCTTCCCAAAGTGCTGGGATTACAGGCGTGAGCCACTGCGCCCAGCCTAGGTTGAATATTTTTTAAATTTCAGCAAGTTAAAGATGTTTTTCAATTTTTTTCTGATTTGCATTGTTTCTGATGAGAAATCAGTAGAAATTTTCTTTGTTCCTATTCACGTAACATGCCATTTTTTTCTGCTGTTTTTTAGATCTATCCTTTATCACTGATTTTCACCCTTTTGATTATGTGCCTTGGTGTGAATCAAGTTTTAAAATTCTGCTTAGCAGTTGTTGAGATCCATGACTGTCTAAGTGCAGTCAGGGCTCTGCGTGTTGACATATTTGAGTTAAAATTATAAAAAAAAATTTGTAAGAAACCCAGGAGACTGCTTTTATTCCCATTTTACTTCTGGATAAACAGAGGCCTAGAGAAGCAGCAATCTACCCAGGGCCCCATAGGTTAGTAGTGGGAGAGCCAAGTCTCAAACACATGTCCTTGCCTGTGAAATGAATGTCATAGCCTCACTCAACAGTTACTATTTAGGGGCTGTGATAGTGTTTCATGGGTTTGATAAACTTGAAGATGATGATAACTCCTGGTTTAATTTCAATTAAAATTAACAATGTTAAGATTATGTAAATATTTCCCCCTTCAAAACCAGACTAGTTTGAAAGTATCTCAGTGAGTGTTGAGCGAACATGTGGTTAGTATCAGTTTACAATTTAGCTAAATACTTTTATTCCCAGTGGTCATTTTGACTCATTATGTAGTTGAAAATTGATTTTATTCTTCTATAAAGAAAATATTGACTATTTATATATTTGTAAAGGACCACCACTTCAAGACATAAACATAAGGACCACCTGATATTCAAATACAAGCAAATGACAAGGATAAAATGATAATGATTTTGCAATTTCACCTCAAGATGATTTTTACCAGATATGTAAGTTACATCCATCTCACCAAAATTCCTATAAAACAAACTAAGAAGTTTCTATTACTTCAAAAACAATTTTAAGAAGAGAAAATATAGTGGCAGATACCAAAATGATTTGTTGCTTACTTATTTTTATTTTTATTTTTTTTGAGATAGAGTTTTGCTGTTGCTGCCTAGGCTGGAGTGCAATGGCATGACCTCAGCTCACTGCAACCTCCTCCTCCTGGGTTCAAGCGATTCTTCTACCTCAGCCTCCTGAGTAGCTAGGATTACAGGCGCCTGCAACCACGCCTGGCTAATTTTTTGTGTTTTTAGTAGAGACAGGGTTTCACCATGTTGGCCAGGCTGGTCTTGAACTCCTGACCTCAGGTGATACACCTACCTCGGCCTCCCAAAGTGCTCGATTGCAGACTTGCGTCATCATGCCCAGCTGGCAATGTTTTGGTTTTTAATTTATTTGGAATAGACACTAGCAAGCTGTTTTTGGAGAAAAGTGCTTATAACTATAGCAGCCTTAAATGTTGTCTCTTAGCTAATCATGTAGACACAAGCTCTGTACATTTCAAATAATAACTACATGATTTTTAAAGTTCAAAAACAAGAATTTCCAACATTAGGCCACAAAAGTAATTTTTGTAGCTGCAGTATTTGATCCTGTAATCTGTGTGTTTTTGCTTATTTTTATACAAAAAAGTTTTTTGGTAGAGTCAGGGTCTTGCTATGTTGACCACGCTGGTCTTGAACTCCTGGCCTCAAGTGATTCTCCCACCTTGGCCTTCCAAAGTCCAGGGATTATTGGCGTGAACCACTGTGCCCGGCCTTTTAACACGTGTTTGAATGTAATCTACCTCTTAATACACATTTGGTCTTCAAGCCAATCATGCAAATCATGCTTTGTTTCATAACTAATGTAAAATAAAAATGAGCACATTTCAGTTTTTGAATTGGGAAAAGTCTAAATTTGTCTATTTATTATGAATGTTATTAAATATTATAGTTAACCTGAAAATATGAATTTTACAGCCATATACAAATCTAAATAAAATATTTTGGATTTAAAATAACTTCTTTATTGTATGCCATGCAGAAATAACAAAATGATATTTAAAATTCTTAATGGAGGTTGAGAGACTCTATACTACTCTTTCTTTCCCTTTCTTTCTTTTTCTTTCTTTTTCTTTCTTTCTTTCTGTCTCTCTTTCTTCTTTCTTTCTTTCCTTTCTTTCTTTCTTTCTTTCTTTCTTCTGAAAGGGATTACAAGCCAAGAAAAGATGAAAATATGCCAGCCTGGATATTTCTCTGACTCTCTTCCACTCACCTCCATCCCACAGAACAGTGCTGAGGAAACTGTTCAGAGTAATGAATGTGGGTGTTTGAACATGAGGGTGTCAGTGTGTGAGTATATGTGTTTATGAGTGATTTCTTTTGTGTGTGTATGTGAGTGTGTTGGTGTATATGTGTAAGCATTTGTGTGTTAATGTATATATGTGTGACTGTGTGCACGTGTATTTGAGCCTGTGTATGTATGTATGTATGTTTCTGCGAGTTTGTGTATGTGTGTGTAAAACAGCCCAAGCTCTGGGGAAGAAAATCTAGATTCATATGACAGTGGAACAAGAAAATTAAAAAACACACAAACTTAA
The DNA here is from genome assembly GCF_030222135.1 of Aotus nancymaae. NCBI lineage: Eukaryota > Metazoa > Chordata > Mammalia > Primates > Aotidae > Aotus > Aotus nancymaae. The sequence continues at coordinate 84,738 of NW_026988553.1, forward strand.
TAAATTCAATGAAATAGATTCCCAGTATCCTGAATGGAGCTGACAAGAGCCATGTCATCTCTTTCTCTGCTCATTTGATGGTAGTCATGTAGCGGTAAGGATGGATGCACATGTGCACCTGTGTGTGTGTGTGTGTATGTGTGTGTGTAAGGAGGGCCAGTGGGAAACACTCAACAAAGTGGACCAACCTGTCAGCCCAGGTTTGGCCAGCTCAGTGCCCTCTGGGGTGAGGGCAGTTGTGGGTGGCAGCAGCTGAATCCATGCTACCAGCGCAGAGTGGAAATCTCCCCAGCTGTTTGGTGGGCCCTCCCTTCTTGTCTCCCTCCCTCCCTCTATCCATCCCCCATTGCCCCCCCGCAAGACACACACACCGAAGTGGGCTCAAGCCTCTGTCTTTAATAAGCTCAGAAGACAGTAAATCATGGTAATGAGAAAAACAAGGAGCACATCTGCTCCCAATGAAGCATTGCATATGGGCTGATCAATTGCTCTAGAAATTGTCCTTTGGACATTATTCACGATGAAGCTGTCCCATTAGAGTACAGTTTCCTATATGTAATTGGAGGATGTGTCAGACTGCTTGTGGGTCCTTCTAGTGGAACCATCATCATGTTTTCAGCTTAGGCCATTTTAAAGCATTTGGGGTTGTGTTTCCAAAGTGCTTTTAATTTTTTTTTTTAGACAGAGTTTCACTCTTGTTGCCCAGGCTGGAGTGCAGTGGTGCGATCTCAGCTCACTGCAACCTCCACCTCCCGGTTTCAAGCGATTCTCCTGCCTCAGCGTCATGAAAAGCTGGGATTACAGGTGTGTACCAGCACGCCTGGCTAATTTTTTGTATTTTTAGTAGAGATGGGGTTTCACCATGTTGGCCAGGCTGGTCTCGAACTCTTGACCTCGGGTGATCCTTCACCTCGGCCTCCCAAAGTGCTCGGATTACAGGGATGAGCCACTGTGCCTGGCCTATTTATTTATTTTTAACCTTAGAGTCCATTTTCACTGAAAAACAATTTTAGCAATGGTGGTGAAATTCCAGGGGCAACTTCTGGCTAAAAGACATGCTTTCAACCCCTGAACTGTTTTTAGAATCTCCGATCAACATTAACCTCTCTACACCATGAGTTCACATCTAAATGATTGGAGGCACTTTCTGATTAAAAGCATTCATAGGCCCGGCTGTGAGCCTCTTGAGAGTATGCTCCTCTCAAGCAGGTCTGACTTTCCCAGAGCCACAAGAATAGGGGGTTATAAGTATATATAATCCTTTAGTGCTTCCAAGGACTGCTGATGCACATCAGCACATGGTCATTCATTCAGTCATTTGATGCTGGTTTAGACACTTGAGATACATCAGTGAAGCAAACGAAGATCTCTGCTCTCTGAGGTTTATGGGACAGCAGATAGAAAGATACATATAATATTAATAGCATCATAAATAAGAAAATAGTATGTATATATGTTTGCAGGGGCTATGAAAAAAGAAGAGAAGAGCAGGATGCAGGGGATGTCATGAGCATTAAATGGAGTGGTCAGGGAAGGCCTCAATGAGAAAATGTCGTTTAAGCAGACTTGAAGGATGAAGCTGACATCTAAGGGAGGTGCATTCTAGCAGAGGAGATAGGCAGAGCAAAGGCCCGAAGCGGGCATGCGCCTGCAGGTTTGCGGAACATCAGAGAGGACTGTGTGGCTGATTGGGAGAAAGCAAAGGGAGGAGAATAGGGTGAGTGGATAGAAAGGTGCTGGCATCAGATGACAGATAGGGCCTCGCAGGCAATGGCAAGGCCTTAGCCTTTGACTCCATTGGAGATGGGAGCCGGTGTAGGCTTTTGAGCAGAGGAGGGGTGGGACCTCAGGTGTGTTTTAATGGAATCACTCTGGCTGCTGTGCTGGGAACAGACTGTAAAGCTGCGAGGGTGGAAGCTAGCTAATGCAGTAATTCAGGTGAGAAATGATGATGACTTGTCCCATTTGCTGGGTTGAACTGCTGAATTGAGAAATCTGCATCTAAGATAATGGCAGGAATTTAGCAGCGTAGGTTTTAAAGCTGGAAGTGGACAATATTTTTTTGCTATTTGGGGTTCAATTTGGCTTCCAAGTCCCCTGGAGCTGGCCATGTATATTCCACTCTGGGGGACAGAGACAGAGGAAGTGTGAGCACGGGATCTACTCCTTCAGTTTCTTATAAAGGCAGACTCTAAGGAGAGACTGCTGCTCCCAGGGTAAGGCTAAACGTGAAAATTCTTCACTGGGGGAATCTGGGTCCAAGGACGTGGGGGCCTGGTTGGGGAACTGGGGTCAGATTCCTGGCCTGGCAGGCAGGTGGGAAGGAAGGCTGACTGCTGTTTGACTGCCTAGCTGCCTTCAGAACCTGCTATTAATGGCGGTCGCTGGACGACTTTGGGACACAGAAGGAGAATAGTGAAGGCTCTCTTATCTTTCTTTCCTGGCATGCTCTGAACAGAAATCGGAGAAGATTGCAGCCGCTTACCTGCCCCCATGGAGGAGCTCAGGAAAGGGGGTCTGTAGGTACACGTGGGCAGGAGGCTTTCTGGAGGGGGAAGAAGCAGTGTACCTGGGGAGCTTGGGGGTGATAGTGGCAGCAAACTCTAGGGAAACGGCTAGTTGGAGGCCTTTGCAAGCCTTAAGTCCATCGTGCAGTCCCAGGGACATCCAGAATTGTGTAAAGGGTCAGTATTCAGGAGACCAGGCTTCTGGTCCTGGCTGCACCGCCGCAGCCTTGAGCAAGGCCCTGTCCCCTCCAGGTGCCAAGCTTCAGCAAGGAGTGGGCCCAGGTGACTTCTGAGGCCTTCCAGCCGGGACACGAGGGACTGCGGCTTAGCCAGAAGCCAACTTCTCCCGCTGCGCTGAGCCAGCTCCGCAGAGGGCGCCGACGCGGGAGAGCGCGCCGAGTCTGGGCTTTAATAATGCCCACGGCGGGTCGCTCGGAATACAAATGCGGCGGCGGCAGCGCAGGGGCGGCTGCCACTCTGGGTACCCCGGACGCGCCCGCCACCCTGTGGTCAGCCTGAGCACTGCAGGCTGCGCTGCGGTTTTGGCGTTAGTTTATTTCACGCGCGGCGCGGGGCGCCGGGAGTGCAGGTTGGAGGGCGTCCGGAGAGAGAGGTGGGGACAGGGAGGTGGTGAAGAGCGAGGCTCCAAGAGAACGCAGAAGCTCCCGCAGCTCCCCTCTGCAGGCCACAATCGCTTTCTCGTCCACAGCCCCTTTCTGACCATCTCTTGGGGATCCTTCTACACAGAGTCACAGTTTGACTTTCCCTTTCCGAGTCTCAGCTACGTGGACTGTTCAGTGGGAGCCATAGCACTGACTTCACAGGGTGGTTGGGCGGTCAGTATCGCCCTTGAGCCCGTGCCAACCGGAGCCTTGCCCTGGCCCCGTGTGTCAGGGGTCCCATGTTTTCCAGTGCCTTCCAAGAAGGACGCTCCCCACCAGCTCCTGGAACCTCTGGGCTGACCAGAAGGGAACCTTAAGCCCAGACCACAGACGTGCATGAAACCTGGTCCTAGTTTCCGTTCTCTGGGCTCACTTCAATCCTCTGTCTTCCACCCGACCCCCTGGAATGAGATATCCTGAGAAGCTCCGGCAAGTAGATTGCTCCCGCTGGCCTGCAAGGTATTTCTTTCACGGGAGTGAGAGAGATTAGGTCATCATGCTGGTACTGACACACTGATTTTGGTAACTCTAGTAGTCTATATTGGTAAGGAAATATGTTGATTGGTAAGGAAAGTTGGAGCCTGAATCCCGGTGCTGGGCTAGCTTCTAGACTCAAAGAGCCTCTGTTTTTTGACACCTTTTGACAGCTCTGGCCTGTGGCTCCTCTTCAATTTATGAAAGCTGTCTTCTGCAGGCTTCAGGACACCCCCTCTCCTGGCTTTCCCATGACCTCTCTCTCCACTGCAGGATCGTTTGTCTGTCCCTCAGGTGAGCTTCTGTTCTGGACTCTTTCCCTTTTCTCTGCCCTCACTGCCTTCCCACCAAGCTCATCCACACCCAGGACTTGAATTGAGACTGTGTGCAGCCTGAACCGATACTTCTACCTCTAGCTGTGCCCTTTCCCGTGAGCTCTGGAACCATATACTCCACTGCTGGGGGCGGAGGGGATTGCCACATGGATGTCCCATAACCAATACCCACTCACTGTGTTCAATTTTGACCTCATGACTCATGATCTCCCCACAGGTTTCATGGCCACTCAGACCTAGTACAAACTCCTTTCCATGACCTACAAGGGCACTCACGCTCCAGGCCCTGCTTGCTACCTCATTCTCCAACTTCCCATTGACATCATCCTTTTGGTCCTCACAGAGCCACACACTCTTGGTCCATGCTATGCCCTCTGCCCCTCTCATAGGTTCATCAGCCCTTCCTGCCTAATTGTTCTCCCAATTTATATCAGCCCCTGCCATGTGCCACTTTAACCCCCAACTTCTAACACCTTCAGTGCACCCCCACCCCCACCGTGGCAGTCCTGCTGCTGCATGGGCCTTGAGGACCCTAACTAGCCATCCACCCTCTTCTGGAATATAACTCCTTTTCTACTAAGCTTGTTTTAGTGTTTCTCAACAAAATGCTACTGGAAGATTTCCCCATTGGAAGGCTTCTGAGGACTTATAGAATGCCTGGCTCTTACCCTCTAAATGCCAGCAGCACATTCCTCAACACCAGTAACTGTGACATTCATGAAACCTACATGCACCTTTCCAAATGCTGCCTGGGGAAATCTCCTTCTCTGGCTCCCAGTGGATTGTACTGCTACTGATTGAGAATCACTCTAGTCTTTCCTGTTTGAAGACCTTTCTTTTGGGGAAGTGTGGATGCGAAATGAGGGCTGAGTAGGTTTGCTTTTTGCCTGCCACTTGTTAACTTTGTGCCATCTGCTTCAGACTGGGGGTCAGGAAATGACAGAGAATGCCAGTCATTTAGAAATGAAAGAACAATTGGAAAAACCCAGGGTGCAAGTGACACAGGAGTTTATGCCAGGAGAAGGGCATAAATCAGTAGTTCCAGGGCAGCAGAGTAGCTCAGGTTGGGAGCATGAAGATGCCAGGCCCAGCTTCCAAGAAAAGGGGACTGTGCTCCTGCCTCCTGGAGGAGCCCACCTGAGGCTGTCTCCCTTGGTCCTGGATCTGTCTCAAGGACCACAGGGCCCAACCATACCATTTGGCATCCTGTAGCTCTTGGCTCGGGGGGGAAAGGGAGCTGAGAACATCTCTGTTGGCTTGTTTTTGCACCCAGCAGTTAGTCCCTTGAGGTTTACCCTCCTGTGCCATGTGCCCTACAGACTTGACATTCTGGTTCATTTCAGTTTGGAACGCTGCCAGGATTGCTTAACTAATGTTCCTGCCTTTATACTCATACCTCTCCAGAGAGATACTAGCTTGACACCTTGTCTGTACCTTTTCATCATGCAGCATTCCTTCAAATTATTGCATCTAATCTTTGGTGCTGACCTCCCAAACTACTCTCCACAGCTTTTGATGACCTCTAAATGCTGAACTCAGGGATCACTTTTCAGTCTGTATCTTCTCGTTATTGTTTAGAGACAGGGTCTTGCTTGTGGCCCAGGCTTGAGTGCAGTGATATGATCACAGCTCACTGCAGCCTTGAAGTCCTGGGCTCAAGCAATCCTCCCTCTCAGCTTCCTGAGTAGCTAGGACTACAGGCATGTGTCACCATCACTGGCTACTTACAAATTTTTTTTGAGATGGGGTCTCCCTATATTGTCCAGGCTGGTCTTGAACTCCTGGCTTCAAGTGTTCTCCCATCTGCAGCCTCCCAAAGTGCTCAGGATTACAGGCTTGAGTCACCATGCTTGAGTCAGTCTGTTTGTAATCTGGCCTCTTTGTGACACTGAACTTCTTTCTTCTTGTTCCTGTTTTCAGACACATTCTTGGTTTCCTGGCTCTTTTCCTACCTCCATGACTGCCCCTTCTTGCTCCTCATAGTGTCAGTGGCTGTCACTTATTGGCTGCCTTATATTTCCTAGACCAGAGTTCTCAACTCTTATTAGTAAGGGTCTGAATTTCAGTTCACAAATATTGATGTGCAAAAAATTTATATATACATATAAATATATGTATATATAAAAATTTATATATATATAAAGATATATATATTTATATACATATATCTTCTAAAACAAACTAATTGCTGATGCCATATCTTACTCTTCCAGGATGTCAGAAAACTTAACCTCAAGATTCCCCCAGGGTTGTGACACAGATCTGAGCCTTGGACCTGTGATCCCATCAACCCAGATGCCTCAGGAAGTCACTCACTCCATCCCTCTACCAAATTTCCTCAGCCACATTTGAGTGCTCCAGAATCACCTGAGATGTGTGTTCAGTCTCTGGTTCTGGCCTCAGATGGTCAGACTCAGTCAGTGTCATTTGACCCTCATTATACCAATCAACAGCATTGACTGAACTTCACATGTACTAGACATATTGCTGAGCATGCTGCATGCACCTTCTCAGGTGGAGGCTGCCAAGAATTGGGCTAACTGTTCAGGCTCCACGGTTAGCCTAGCTGGGTTTGAATCAGATCACTGCCACTGACTGGTTGGGTGACCTTGGGTGAACCACTTAATCCACACTTCAGTGTCCAAATTGATAGAATGTACCAACTTCATAGAGTTGTCATGAGGATTACACATTCAAATACATGCAAAGTGCTTAGAACAGGGCTTGACATGGAGTTTAAGTACTATGAAGTATTTTCTACTGTTATTAGTTATCCCCATAATACCATGAGCTAGGCATTTATTACAATCTTCATTTTATAGATGAGGAAACTTTGGCCTACAGAAATCAAGTAACTTGCACAGGATCATAGAGCTAGGAAATGACAGAACAAAGCCTCAAACTGAGGTGGCCACATTCTAGAGGTCAATGTCATTGAGCCTATCGCTACTGAAATGATTTTGCTCTGTGTCTCCACCCAAGTATCACCTTGAATTATAATAATCTCCACGTGTCAGGGACAGGACCAGGTGGAGGTAATTGAATCATGGGGGCGTTACTCCCATGCTGTTCTTGTGTTAGTGAATTCTCATGAGAGCTGATGGTTTTATAAGGGGCTTCTCCCCTTTGTTGAACATTCACATGAGATGCAAATATCTTCACAGTTTTTGACCACTTAGAGAGGTTCATCCACGTAGCAAATGTGCAAAAGAGGAGCCTACTTACCATGTAAGTAGAACATGTAAAATAAACACGTGTAAAATATAACATTAATTACAATTGCATTGGTTACTACTTATGAAGGAGGAGAACTCACAGGCTCAGAGAAGTGGCTTACCCAAAGTTATACGGTCACATGGCTCATCAGTGGGAGGGCTGAGATTTCCACTATGGCTAATTCCAAACCCCTTGCAAACGTGTGGAGGTATGAAAGGGTGAAGAAGACTTTGGAAAAATTGAATTGACTCAGCTTACTAACTCAGGGTAAAAACAAATGATGGCTCATGTTTCTGTTGAAATGACAAGCAGATGAGCAGCATTTTAGAATGATCTGGTGATGATGATCATCAATGGTGAAATGTCAGTTTCATCTTACTTGAGTTCTGAGCAGCACTTGATATGGTTGCCTCTCTCTTTTCCTTTGAAACACCCTTCCATGGTTTCCAGGACACTTCTCTCTCCCAGTTTTTCCTGGTACCTTACAGGTTATTTCTCTTCAGTATCCTTTGTTGGCTCTTCTTCCTCAGCCTGTAACTTTTCCTCTTTTTTCTTTTTACATTTTTATTGTGTTAAAATTTATAAAACATAAAATTTGCCATTGTAACCATTTTAAATATATAATTCAATGACATTAATTACAATCACAGTGTTGTGCAACCATTACCACTGTTTATCTGCAGAACATTTTCATGATCCCAAACTGAAACCCTACACCTTTTAAGCAATCACTCTCCATCTACCTCCCCGTCTCTGATAAAAGTGCTTGTTTACTACCATTCTACTTTCTGTGTCTATCGATTTGCCAATTCTGAAGACCTCATATGAATGGGATCATATAATAATATGTGGTCATTTGTGACTGGCTTATTTCACTCAGCATCATGTTTTCCATGTGTATCCATGTTGCAGTATGGATCATTACTCAACTTTTTGTGGCTGAATAATGTATGTGTATCCACATTTTTCTTATTCATTCATCTGTTGATGGATACTTGAGTTGTTTCTATCTTTTGGCTACTGTGAATAAGGCAGCAATCAGCATTGGTATAGAAATACATGTTTGAGTCCCTGTTTCCAGTTCTTCTGGGTATAAACCTTGTCCTCTTAATTTTGGAAGACTCCAGCAATCTGTCTTTGTACTCTGCCCTTATTATATTCTATGTGATCACACCTAATCTCATGAGTTTAAATACAACCCAATGCTGCTGTGTCCCAAATGGCTATCTTCAGCCTAGAAGTCTCCCCTGAACTCCAGACTTCTGTCTGTAGTTGCCTCTTTGACTCCATCACTGGATTGCCTGATAGCATCTCAAATAACAGAACACATCCACACCAAACACTTTCTTGGTATTTTTCCCAAACATGCTACTGCTGTATATTTAGTAAATGGCAACTCTGTTCTTCCATTTGATCAAGCCCGCAGACCGTGAAGTCTTTGCCTCTTTCATCACTTATTACAGCCAGTCAATTGACTTGTCAATCCATTGACGAATCCAACAAATTTTGTTGATTTTAATAATTTCACAATATATCCACAGTCTGACCACTTCTCACAACCTCCATGACCACCACTCTGGTCCCAGCCACCATAAATCCTAGGTTACTCTAGTAACCTGGGTTACCACCGTAAGCCTAGGTTACTCTAATAGCCTGGTAAGTGGTCTCCTTGCTTCTACCCTTGCATCTCTTACTCTATAGTCTACTTCTAGCCCAGCAACCAGAAGGGTCCTACCAGAACATAGGCCAGATTATGGAAAGACCTTCAACTATGTAATCAAAGTCCCTGCAATGGCCTACCTGATATGGCCACTACTCCCTTTGTGACGTGTCTCTCTTTACTTCCCTCTTACTGCACTCTAGCCATACCAGCTTCCTTGCTTTCCTTCTAACATGCTGGACACACTGTTGCCTCGTGTGACCTCATTTGCTGATCCCTCTTCTTGGAACACTCTTTGACTAGTCGTCTGCCAGTCTTTGCTCAAATGTCACCTTCTTAGAAAGTCCTTCTTTGACGTACCTGATTTAAAACTGTGCCCCTGCTCCATTTCCAGTTTTTCCATAGCACTTAGCATCATCTGGCATACTCTTATCTCTTACTTACTTACTGTTCTTCTCCTCCGGCCAGAGCACCAGCTCCATAAGAAGAGAGGCTTTTGCTTGTTCTGTTCTATGATGTATCCTTAGTTCTAGAATAGCTTGGCACAGAGCAGGCACTCAATAAATATTTGTTGGATGAGCACATGAATAAAATAATGTGTCATTTCAAACACAATCTACTGGGTACCACATACTATCTCAAATCCAAACTCTTTTTTCATAGTGGACTTCTATGCCGACTTTTTTGACATCTGATCCCTCACTCCATACTCCCTCATCCTAGCGTGGGTAAGGTCTCCATGTCCAGGCCCATATCTTCTCTGTGCTTTCCTCTGGATAAATTCCATCAATATGTATGTATATGACTCATTCTTTCCCAGTCAAAACTGCCAACAATCTTGTCTGCACTTGCTGTCTCCTTTTTCTTATTTCCCACACATTCTTCACCTCACTTTGATCTGACTTCCTTTTCTATCGTGTCACTAAAACAGTTTCTGTTAAGGATCCAAGAATCTCTGTGTCACCAAATCCCATGGTCACTTTTGATCCTTATCTTACTTCACTCACATACCCTCTTTTTGAAATCCCCTCTGTCCTTGACTTCCAGTACACAGCACTTTTCTGGTTTGTCTTCTATTGCTCCAACTGCTCCTTTGCAGGGTCTTCTTTTAGTCAATCTCTAAACAAAGAGTTTCTCAAGTTCCAGCCTAAAACCTTCTCCTCTTCCTAGTCTTCACTCTAAATTTTCACAATCTCAGCCATGCCATGGCTTCAGTCATATCTGTACATAGACAACTTTCAAGCCTATATCTCCAGCCCAGACCTCTCCTGTGAGCTCCAGACCCATAAATTTTGGTTTGATCAACATATATCCTCTTGGACATCACAAAAGCCCTTTAAACTTAACATGCTCAAAATAAAACTCATGATCTGTCTCCCTTACTCTTTCTCCTTATATTCCTCCAGCTTTCCCTCTATCAATGAATGGTACCACATTCACCCAATTGCAGAGCCAGAAATCCAAGTGTCATCCTTGCTGTCTCTCGCTCCACCATATCTAATTCATCACCAAATTCTGACAATTTTACTTCCAAAATAGTATATTTCAAATTCACCAATTTCTCGCAATATTCACTATAACCACCCCAAGTCTAGCCACCATTATCTCTGGCCTCAACAACAGTAACCTCCTAATTTACGCTTCCTTTCCACTGTAGCATGCTCCAAGAACTCCCCATGCTACAGCCAAAGTGATCTTTTGAAAACATGAATCAGATGATTTCAAATTACTGCTTAAAATTCTCTATGACTTCCCACAATTCTTATGAATCAGACAAAAATCTTTTGTGTGGCATCTAGCTCTGGCATGGTGTGCCTCCTGTGTACACCTCCAGCCATATTTCTCACCTTGCACTTCTATGTTGGCCCTCTTCTAGTTTACCAATAAATCCTGCGATAATTTGCTCTTGCTATAGGGCTTTTGCAGACATTGTTTCTTTTGTTTCAAATGCTTCCCTTCTCATCTTTGCCTAGTTAACTTCTCATTCTTTTTTTTTTTTTTTTTTTTGGAGATGGAGTTTCACTCTTGTCACCTAGGCTGGAGTGCAGTGGTGCAATCTCGGCTTACTGCAATCTTCACCTCCTGAGTTCAAGCAATTCTCCTGCCTCAGCCTCCTGAGTAGCTGGGATTACAGGCATGCACCACCATGCCTGGCTAATTTTTGTATTGTTAGTAGAGATGGGGTTTCACCATGGCCAGGCTGGTCTTGAACTCCTGACTTTAGGTAATCAACCAGCCTCGGCATCCCAAAGTTCTGGGATAACAGGTGTGAGCCACTGTGCCCGGCCCTTCTCCTCATTCTTGATGTTTCAGTGCAATCATAACTTTCTAAGGAAAGTCTTTCCTGACCTCCCTGATTCGGACAGATTCTCTCTTCCTACTCCTTAATAGGACGATGTACTTATCTCTCCTTTGGAGCATTTTTCTCAGTTGCAATTCTTCTTTTATTCATGGGATAATATAATTGATATCTATCTTTCCCAACAGACTACTTTAACAGGTTTTTGTTTTTCTTTTTTCTTCAGAGACAGGGTGTCTCTCCGTCACCCAGGCTGGAGTGCACTGGCATGATCATAGCTCACTGTAACCCTGACCTTCTGGGCTCAAGAAATCCTCCCACTGAGTTTCTCAAGTAGCTGGAACTACAGGTGTGAGCCACCACACCTGGCTAATTTTTAAATTTTTTTGTAGAGACAAAGTCTCCCTATGTTGCCCAGGCTGGTCTCAAACTCCAGGCCTCAAATGATCCTCCCACCTTGGCCTCCCAAAGTGCTGGGACTACAGGTGTGCACCACTGTGCCCAACTGAGAATGGGTTCTGATCTGTCTTTCCTTACCATTGTATCCCAGCATCCAGTACGGTGCCTGGCACAGGGTGGGAGTTAAAGAAATGTTTGTTGAATGAATTAATGACAAATAGATGATTGGTGACCTCAATGAGAGCAACTTAAGAGGTGAAAGAGTTAAAGCTAAGGGGCTGTGGTCAGAAAATGTGATGACTGAATGAAGAATTTCAGATGAGTATATTTGGGTCATGACTATGGAAGGGATAGATTAAGAAGGGGGAGGGAAGGTTAGTGAAATGAGATGGCTGACATATGAAGCAAGGCCCATTACTCCTTAAAAGTCTTCATGACCATGTGTGGTGACAGGCAGATGCAGGGGTATCAAGAGGGCTCCACCGTTTCTTTGCCTTCCTCTCTTCTGAATTCAGCTCTTCTCAACAATGGCCTTAGGCTCATTACTAGGCCTTTGGTTGTGCATCCACAGAAGTGATAGCCACATAGAGGCAGCAGTTTCTCATATACTGTCCCACAACTCCTCTTTGTCATTGATTTAAACTAATGTATATAATTTTACAGATTTTCCTGCAAGCCCTGACTTGTCCACCATGTGCTTTAGGGGAAGTCATTAGTAACTCTTGATCTGATCTTTCAACTCTTCTTTCCAGACCTTCACTTCCCAGCTCCTCCCACCTTGTGGCAAGGTTGAATTTCCCAGAGTCCCCATAGTGGCTCTGCTGTCCTGACTGAACTTTGACTGGTACAGTTATGGCTGGGTTGTCCTCTTGGACACCAAAGTCACCCAAGATGATAATCCAGCTTTGGAGTAGGAGGAATACAGTAAGCTAAGTGTCCAGTGACTGAGGCGCAGTGACTAGGAGGTCATTAGATGACAACAACCAGGAGGGAAATAGAGTGCTGGAACTAAATAGACAGACAAAGTGGCTAAAAATAAGGGGGTTTTACATGCAGATGGCAGAACAGTGGCCTGAGCAAAACACTATAGAATGAGAAGAATGCTTACCCCTCTCCTACTCTTAGGTGAGGGTCTCCCAAGATATGAAGGTGAGAGCCAGGGCTCAGGATGAGAAGGTAGAGAAAGACTCCAGTTGAGGAAGCCAGACTAGAGTTTGATTTTATAGACTAGGGGGCGGTTGAACAGTGCAGTGGTGAAATAGACACATCACGTGTGATCCTGAGAGAACTGTTTGCCTTCTCTGTGCCTCAGTGTCCCCATTAGTACAGTGAGACCATGTTAGTACCTATCTTTTAAGGTTTTTGAGGAAATTAAACAAGTTAATGCATGCAAAGTGCAAAGAACAATACTCCATTAAAGTAGTGCTTAGTAAGTAATACATACTCACTAAAGTTTTTTTTTTTAATTTGGCCCTTATCAAAACTCTGAGGTGTCAGCAAGGTAAGGATTATTGCCCCCAGTTGAAGAATGTGTTACCCAGAGAGGTTAAGTAGTTTGCCAAGAATCACACTTAGTAATAGAGTTCAAACAAGTCTCTGGTCTTCTGACTGGTTGGCCAACACATTTTCCCTTCCTCCCTCTCTCTCTTTTTCTCTTTCTTTCTTTCTTTCCCTTTGTTCCTTCCTTCCTTCCTTCCTTCCTTCCTTGCTAGCTGGGATTACAGACAAGTACCATCACGCCCAGCAAATTTTTGTATTTTCAGTGGAGATGGGGTTTCACCATGCTGGACAGGATGGTCTTGATCTCCTGATGTTGTGATCCACCCACCTCGGCCTCCCAAACTGCTGGGATTATAGGCATGAGCCACTGCGCATGGCCAGCTAACCAACACATTTTCTACCACTGCTTACTGCATTAGGAGTTCTGAGAAGTGGTGAGTGAGCAGGTCGGATGAGGAGTAGTGTTGCATAAGCCAGGAAATTGTTCTCATCAAATCATGCCTTCACAGAGCCCTCAGTTATAGCCACCCCACCTAACAGTCAACCAGTCTTTACCATCAGCCCCCTTAAACTGGGGTTCATCCTTTAATTGTCTCTGATTCCAGGTCCCTTGCCTGTTGGTCCTCAGAGCTGGTGGGAGATTTAATCTGCCCTCAGCCTGACCCAGTATATCCTACTGAGTTCCTGCTGAGCCAAATGTTCAAACAAACTAGTAATCTGATTAGCCCCAGTGCCTCCTGCTCTGTTTAGCCCCCTGCTGTGCTAATAAAGGAGGAGGGAGATTAAATTAGTAATGATGTTGAGGTGGTGGAGCTGCTGAAATGTGTTTATAAATGGATTTTTAATATAAAAAATAAGGATAATTGGGACTGGCAATTAGTATATAATGAAGGCCCTTGTAGCTGGAGCTGCTGATAAGAGGATAATAAATTGAAGTGTGAGAAACCCCCAAAGAAATAGACTTTGAGAGTTAAATATCTGGAAATATTCATACAACAGGTAACTATGGGCTTTCCTTTGCCATTGGTTAGGGTGATCAAAGAGGGGAGGCCAGGAGTGGTGGCTCATGCCTGTAATCTCAGCATTTTGGGAGGCCGAGGTGGGTGGATCACAAGGTCAGGAATTCAAGACCAGCCTGGCCAATATGGTGAAATCCCAGCTCTACTAAAAGTACAAAAATTAGCCAGGCATGGTGGTGGACGCCTGTAGTTCCAGCTACTTGGGAAGCTGAGGTAGGAGAATCACTTGAACCCAGGAAGAGGAGATTGCGGTGAGCTGAGATGGTGCCACTGCACCCTGATCTGGACAACAGTGAGATTCTGTCCCAAAAAAAAAAAAAAAAAAAAAAAAAGGCAGACAAGCAGATAGCAGGAATTACCCTAATATCATGAAGGGCAGGGCAGGGCGGGATCCTTTTAGCAGGTGAAAGCAGGGATTTTGGGAAATTAGCAAACAGTGGTGGCAAAAGCATCAGAGAACAGAGCCTGGCTCACAGGCCTGGGTAGTGAAGGCTAGGAGGATGAGCAGGGCTTACAGCGGTTACTGCTATGATGACAATATTCCAGGGAAGCAAATCCAAAAAAAATCATTCCAATGGGTTCAGGAATCTGAAATATCATCTCGCTGTAGCTTTGACTGCATTTTAAAAATGCAATAAAAAAAATAGCAGCTTTACTGAGAAATAATTCACACACTACAAAATTCACTCTTCCAAAGGGTACAATCCAGTGGTTTCTAAAGTATATTCACGGCTGTGCAACCATCACCACTATCAATTTTGGAACATTTTCTTTTCTTAGGCACTTTATGGAGGTATATTGCGTTAAAAGTTGTGCATATTTAACATGTACATCTCAAGGAGTTTGGGGACAAGTATACAACTGTGAAACCATCACCATTATCAAGGCCATAAATAATCCATCGCCTCCCAAAGTTTCCTCCTGCTCTCTTTATTATTATTTTTGGGTGTGTGGTAATAACACCTAACATAAGATCTAGTCTCTTCCGACATAGTATAGTGGACTTCCAGAACTTACTTGTCTTGCACCCTTTGATCGTCGCTTCCCTATTTCCCTCTTCCCCCTACTTTCTGCTTGTAAAAGTTTGACTATTTTAGATTCCACATATAAGTGAGATCATGCAGCATTTGTCTTTATGTGCCTGACTTATTTTACTGAACAAAATGCCCTCCAGGTTCACCTGTGTTGGTACAAATGGCAAGATTTCCTTCTTTTTTTAAAGGCTGAATAATATTCCACTGTGTGTATGTACTATATATACTTCCTTTATCCATTAATTCACCCATGAACATTTAGGTTGTTTTCATATCTTGGCTATTGTGAATAAGGCTGCAATGAAAATAAAAGCACCAATATCTTTACAACGTACTGATTTTCTCTCTCTTGTTTGTGGTATTTTGTTTTGTTTTGTAGTTAAAGATGGGGTCTTTCTCTGTCACTCAAGCTGAAGTGCAGAAGTCTGATCATAGCTCACTGCAGCCTCAAACTCCTGGACTCAAGAGATCCTCCTGCCTTGGTCTCCCAAGTAACTAAGATTACAGATGTGGGCCACTGTGCCTTGGTCTTGATTTCCTTTCTTTTGGATACATACCCAGAACTGTGATTCCTGAATCATAGGCTAGTTCTCTTTTTAGTTTTTTGAGGAAACTCCATACTTTTTTCTGTAATGGCTTTACCAATTTCCATTCCTACTGACTGTGTATAAGGATTCCCTTTTCTCCACATGCTTGCCAGCATTTGTTATCTTTGGTTTTGTTTTAAATAACTGCCATTCTAACAGATGTGAGGTTATATCTTTTTGCAGCTTTGATTTGCATTTCCTTGACAATTAATGATGTTGAACACCTTTTTAATATCCATTGGCCATTTATATGTCTTCTTTTGAGAAATGTATATTCAAGTCTTTTGCCCATTTTTAAATCAGTTTATTTGCTTTTTTTGGTCTTCAGTTGTATGAGTTCCTTGTGTATTTTGGATATTTACCCCTTATCGGTTACATGGCTTGCAATTTTCTCCTATTCCATAAATTGCCTTTTCATTTTGTTGATTGCTTTCTTTGCTGTGCAGAAGATTTTCAGTTTGATGTAATCCCACTAGTTTAGTTTTGAAAGAAAAACTGTACTCTTTAGCAGTCACCCTTCATTCCTCTTATCCCTCCAGCCTGAGAACCACTAGTCTTCTTTCTGTCTCTCTGGATTTGCTGACTCTGGACATTTTATATAAACGGACACTTTATACCAACCATACAATATGTGGCCTTTTGCGTCTTGCTTCTTTTACTTAGCATAATGTTTTAAAGGTTCATCTGTGTTGTAGTATATATCAGACCATCATTCCTTTTTATGGCTGAATAATATTCCAATGTATGGATATATGGATATAACACATTTTGTTTTTCCATTCTTCAGTTGGTGGACATCTGAATTGTTTCCACTTCAAAGATCTTATGCTGCTATAAATACTCATATAAAAGGTTTTGTGTGGACATATTTTTTCTTTCTTTTGGGTATATAGCTAGGATTGAAATTGCTAAGTCTTATGGTAGCACTCTATGTTCACCTTTTTAGGGAATTGCCAAACATTTTCACAGAAGCTACACAATTTTGCATTCCCATCAGTAATGTATGAACATTCCAATTTCTGTACATTCTCACCAACATTTATCTTACAAATTTAAAAAAATCATAGCCATCACAGTGTATGTGAAGAGGTATCTCATTGTGGTTTTCATTCACATTTCCCTAATGACTAGTAATGTGGAGCATGTTTTCTTGTATTTATTGGCCATTTGTATATCTTCTTTGGAGAATTGTCTATTCAGAAACTTTGCCCAATTTTTAATTGGGTTGTTTGTCTTTTTATGGCTGAGTTGTAATTCTTCTTTATGTATTCTAAATACCAGACCCTTTCAGATATATGATTTATGAATATTTTCTTCCATTCTATATGCTTTGTTTTCACTTTCTTGACAGTGTCCTTCGATGCATGAAAAGTTTTAGTTTTGATGAAGTCCAATTAATTTGCCTTTTCTTTGTTGCTTATGCTTTTAGTGTCATCTGACTGCTTTTTTAAGGCAGTAGTTCTTGATATTTCCTATCCTATTACCACTCTAGCCCCATCTCCAACCACTCTATTGAAAGTCTTTGGTACCAAGCAAAGAAATTAAAAGCTGACTTTTCTGAGAACTTGTTGATAAGCTTCCCGGCCTTCTGCTATGATGTGGTTAATTGACGGTAAGCTGTGAGACGACACCCAATCACAGTGGGATGGAGGGAGGCAGTAGCAAATTATATTTCCATAGTTCTAGAACACAAATACACTCAACTATTTCCATTAGTAGTTGAAGGTTGTTGTAATACAGTTGAATAAATGTCACCTTTGCAGTGGCTGAACAATACAAAGATGGAGTATTTTTCAAATGACTTTGGTATCAATGGCAATAAATGTGGTTGTTTTAATGAAAGCACTAAAAGCGAAAATAATATTGGTAATAACCATAACTGATGTGAACACCCCGTTTCCCACCAACACTAACCCTAGACTGAAACCTCTAGGTTTCTTCTCCATGTCTTTGAGGCTGCCTCCCACTACACTTTTTTTTTGAGACAGGGTGTCCCTCTGTCACCCAAAGTGTAGTGCAGTGGTGCGATCTTGCCTCACTGTAGCCTCCACTTCCCAAGCTCAGGTGATCTCCTACCTCAGCCTCCTGAGTAGCTGGGACTACACCATGCTTGGCTAATTTTTATATTTTTTTGTAGAGACAAGATGTATTAATCAGAGGTCTCTTGAGGGACAGAATAGGATATATGTATATATGAAGGAGAGTTTATTAGGGAGTATTGACTCACACGATCACAAGGTGAAGTCCCACAGCAGGCCATCTGCAACCTGAGGAACAAGGAAGCCAGTCTGAGTCCCAAAATCTCAAAAATAGGGAAGCCAGCAGTGCAGCCTTCCATCTGTGACTGAAGACCTGAGAGCCCTGGCAAACCACTGGTGTAAGTCCATGAATCCAAATGCCAAAGAACTTGGAGTCTGATATTCGAGAGCAGGAAGCATCCAATACAGGAAAAAGATGACGGTCAGAAGACTCGGACAGTCAGCTTCTTCTGCTTTCTTCTGCCTGCTTTTATCCTAGCCACGCTGACAGCTGATTGGATGGTGCCCACCCAGATTGAGAGTAGGTCTGCTTCTCCCAGTCCACTGACTCAAATGTTAATCTATTGTGGCAACACCCTCACAGACACACCCAGAAACAATACTTTGCATCCTTCAATCCAGTCAAGTTGACACTCAGTATTAACCACCACATGGGATTTTTCCATGTTGCACAGGCTGGTCTCAAACTCCTGAGCTCAAGCAATCCATTTGCCTCAGCTTCCCAAATTGTTGGGATTACAGCATGAGCCACTGTGCCCAGTTCCACTTTACATGCCCAACTTTTACTGATTTTTTAAACCCAACTCACTTCCTTCATGAAGCTTTCCCAGACTTTCCTCATCCTTTACCCTCAAAGCAGCCTGAGGTGACGGGTGCTAGTCAAACTGTGTGTGGACTGATGACTTGCAAAGAGCCAAGTTTCAGGATGAGGAGACAGAGAAAGCCTCCAGTTGAGAGAACCAGACTGAAGAGGAGTTTGATTTTATAGACCAGGGTCAACCGAATAGTGCAATGGTGAAACACTTAGTGACTAATATGCTGTGACCTTGGGAAAATTGTTTGCTTTCTCTGTGCTTCAGTTTCCCATCTGTTCGAGGAGATTATATTAGTATCTACCTCAAAAGCATGTTAAGGAAATTAAATTAATTTGTAAATGCAAAGGACTAAGGGTGATGCTCCGTTAGAGCAGTTTTTGACAAGTAACGTGTACTTGTTACAGGCTTTATTTATATATTCAAACTTTCTTTTTGGTTAAAAGCTCAGCTTTCTCATGTGAGAAACCCAGGGGCAGATCTCAAGGGCTCAATTGCCATTCCACAGGAAGTTCTCACAAATGGTATAACATGCACAGAGCACACTGGGATATGGGAGGTAGCAAAGACTCCTGTACTATAGCAGTGTCTCTAGTAACATTTGGATACAGAATTTGGAGCAGACATAAAAAATCCAAAAATATCCACAAATGAATGTTTAGAATTAATAGCAACATCATTTATATAGACAACAACAAACAAATAGAAAAAAATTTACATGATAAAATTGACAATTGCAACAAAAGCGTCAATTATGTAGAATTTAGTATAACAGAGGATGTACACAATCTTCACGATGAATACTACAGGGCATTGCTGATAGACATTTTAAAAAATCTGGAGAAATAGAGATATATATCATGTTCATGGATTGAAAGAGTCAATATTGTTTAGATGTTAATTCTCCCCAAATTGATCTACAGACCGAATGTGATTCCAATAAAGATAACAGTAGGTTGTGTGTCTGTAAACTGATAAGCTGATTATGAAATTTATATGGAAATGCAAAGGGTTGAGAATATGTAAGACAGTCCTGAAGAATAACAAAACTGGGGGCACTTACACCACCTTATATCAAGATTTATAAAGCCTCAGTAATTAAGACAGTGTGTTATTGTCACAAGGATATAAAAAATATTCCTGAACAATGGAACAGAACAGAGAGTCCAGAGACTGATCCAATACATTTCAATTAACTTATGTCAAAGATGAAACTGCAGTGCAGTGGAGGAAGGATGGCCTTTTTAATGGTGCTGGACCTCACCATTCTTCTCAGATCTGAAGCAAAGCACCACTTCTTGAACTCTGCCCATGATTTGTACCAATTTGTTAATTACATTACCAAAGGAGAAAATATCAGAGGAGAGGACTGGGGTCCTTATTTGGTTTGGACCCAGCTAATTTTGACCTAACTCATCTCTACTAAAAATACAAAAAATTAGCTGGGCATGGTGGTGCTCACCTGTAATCCCAGTTACTCAGGAGGCTGAGGAGGGAGAATTGCTTGAACCTGGTGGGCAGAGGTTGCAGTGAGATGAGATTGCACCATTGCACTCCACCCTGGGTGACAGAGCAAGACTCTGTCTCAAAAATGTCAATAAATTAATTAATTAATTAAAAAGAGAGAGGAAAAGAAAATAAAAAGAAGGCAATTAAATATTTGTTGAATTAATAGAAGTGGGAGATCTGGGGCAGGGTGGACTTGCCTGGATGATCCTAGAGGGCCTAAAGTAAAACAGAAAGTGGGGGTGGTCACTTACTTGTGGTTGTGTTGGCCAGGCTGGTCTCAAACTCCTGACCTCGTGATCCACCTGCCTCAGCCTCCCAAAGTGCTGGGATTACAGGTGTGAGCCATCGTGCCTGGCCCTCTCTGTTTGATTTTGAGACAGGCTTTCGCTCTGTTACCCAGGCTGAAGTCCAGTGGCACTATCTCAGTTCACTGCACCTTTGAACTCCTGGGCTCAAGTCATTCTTCTGCCTCAGTCTTCAGAGGAGCTAGGACCACAGGCACCTGGTTTGATTGCTTTCTTTGTGTTAGGCACTATGCCAGTGGCTGGGAATCTAGGGGTGAACAAATTGTACAAGATCTACGCCATCAGGAAGCCTGTGGTCTGCAGGGGGCCACAGGCCAAGAAGACGCAACTTCACAAGATGCTCGAATGAAAGACTGTTATGAGTGCTATGAGGTTGAAGGACAGAGTACTGTCCTGGAGAGCATGAAAGGATGGCTGAGCTACTGCCAAAAGGATGGTCAAGGATTATGTCTCTTGAGGAGGTGGTGTTTGAAGAGAGACTTGGATGATGTGAAGGAGGCAGTCATGTGATGATCTGCAGATAGAGCATTCCAGGTTCAGGAAATAGTAGTAATAAAAGTGTTGAGGCAGGAACAAACTTCACGTGTTAGAGGAATGGCAAGAAAGCTAGTGTAGTTGGGTGGAGAGAGTGAGGAGAAGAAAGGCAGATGAGGTCAGAGAGGAGATGGCCTTATAAATAATGGCTTCCCCACAAGATGCCCACACCTTAATTCCTGGAACCTATGAATATGTTAAGTTACATAGCAAAGGGGACTTTGCTGAGGTGATTAAGGTTACAGGCCTTAACATAGGGAAATTAATCCTGGATTAACCAAGTGAGTTCAGTCTTCTCACATAAACCCTTAAAGCAAAGACTTTTTCTGGCTGGAGTCAGAAGAGATGCAGTAGAAGTCAGAGAGATTCAAAGTGTGAGAGTGACTGGACATACCATTACTGGCTCTGAGTTGTAGGGACCATAGTCAAGGACCAGAGAGCAGTCTCTAGGAGCTAAGGGTAGTTCCTGCCTGATAGTCAGCAGGAAAATGGGCACCTCAGTCCTACAGCAGCAAGGAAATGTATTCTGCCAACAACCTGAATGACCTTGGAAGCAGATTCTTCCCAGAGTTTCCTGATAAGAGTCCAGCCCACCAAAACCCCTTGATTTTGGCCTTGTGAGACTCAGAGCAGAGAAACCAGTTGAGTCCCCTCAGACTTCTGCTCACTTCCAGAACTGTGGGATAATAAATCTGTGTTGTTTTAAGCCACTGACTTTGTGGTAGTTTTTACAGCAGCCTCAGGAAACTAATACATCACAGTAAGGACTTTAGATTCAATCTAAGTGCTTGGGGAAGCCACTAGGAGGCTTTAAGCAGAGCAGTGATGCAAGGGATCTTCTGAGGAGGGAACTTCTCTTTTGTGTCCCCACTCACGGCCTTGATGTTCCTGCCTTGTCTCATGCCTTTAAATACACTTACTATTTTGTTGACTCCCAGATTTGTATCTCTAACCCAGTCAAGACTCTTATCTTACTGCCTACTCAGCATCTCCACTCAGATATTCAACGCTTTATCTCAAACAACTGTGCATGACCCAAAAAGAGCTCCTGACATATCTTCCCCTCAATCTGCTCTTCCTGCTGTTTCCCTTGCCTCAGTAAATGGCAACTCCATTCCTTCATTGGGTCAGACTCAAAACTTTTAAGCCATTGTTGACTCTGCTCCTTATCTCATGCCCTACCTCTAATCCATCAGCAAATTTGGTCAGCTCTACCATCAGAAAACATTCAGAGTACAGTCACTTCTCACTACCATGCTGCTATCCTCCTGGTTTGAGAAACCACCATCTCTCAAATGGATCACTGCAATAGATAATTGCTTCTCCTTTGGGCTCCTGTAGCTAACTGGCCACTAAGATTGGAACTCCCTCTTCTATGGTAGGGAGCTGTTGCTGGGAAGTGGATGTCCAGACGGGACTATTTCTCAAGTTCTTGTCTATTCAGGTGGGACCATATGACTTGTTCTCACCATTGGGATATCACCAGAAATAATATATGTCATATAAATTAAGATGACCATTATCTTATTTATAGGTAATAAGAAAATAAGATAACTAGTAATAAGAAAAAAGAAAAACATTTGGGTCAAGGTGGCTAAGAAGCAGGTGTTTCTTATTTCTTCTTCCTCTACTTCTGTGGCTCAAAACTGAGAGAGATTTTGCCCCACCCCTCCCCGGGGACATTTGGCAATGCCCGGAGACACTTTTCATTTTCATGAGTTGGGGATGGAATGTGCTACTGGCATTTAGTGGGCAATGGCCAGGATACTGCTAAACATCCTACAGTATCCAGCACAGCTCCCCCAAACAAAGAATTATCCAGCTCAAAATGTCAAAAGTGCTGAGGGTGAGAAACCCTGTAGGATAAAATCTTTAGACCCTAGTGGGTGGCAGAAGCACAAAATCAAAAGCATTTGATTTCTTGAATAACTATGTGGAAGACCATCTACGAACCCGGAATGCTCATGTTGGACTGCTAAAGTGAATTAAACCACTGAAATGTTTAGGTTTGTTTGCTAATTAAAACACTCCTTTAAGTTATTATCAAAAGAGCAGGCAGAATGATCCTGTTGAAACATAACTCAGGTTACATCACTCTTCTGCTTAGAAAGTCCCAATTTCTCCCCATCACAGTCCAAGTAAAAGCCAAAGTCCTTATGATGGCCTAAAATGCCCTATGTGGCCGGGTGCATTGACTCATGCCTGTAATCCCAGCACTTTGGGAGGCCGAGGCGGGTGGATCATGAGGTCAAGAGTTCAAGACCAGCCTGGCCAACATGGTGAAACCCCGTCTCTACTAAAATTACAAAAATTAGCCAGTTGTGGTGGCGAGTGCCTGTAATTCCAGCTACTCGGGAGGCTGAGGCAGAGAATTACTTGAACCCAGGAGGTGGAGGTTGCAGTGAGCCGAGATTGCGCCACTGCACTCCAGCCTGGGCCACACAGCGAGACTCCGACTCAAACAAAACAAAACAAACAAACAACAAACAAAAAACTTCTATGTGATCTGGCTTCCCAATATTCTCCTGAGCACGTCTCCTACCACTTTTCCCTATGCTACCTTACTCCTACTAACCTGGCCTCTTTGCCTTCTTGAACCCTCTTTGCAGCCTCCAACATTAGGGTGCTGGCACGGGCTATTCCCTTTGTTTCAAGTGCTCTTCCCCCAGACAACCACGTGATGTCCTCTCTCAGCTTCTTAAAAAAATTACTTTTTTTACTTCCACATAATCAGTGGAAGAATTTAATCATGTTATCAATCATTTATTTCATGTTTAACTCTTATGACATCTAAATTTAAAAGGATTGCTAAGAAGTTGTGAGACTTTGTGAAGCAGGAGTCTCTAGATTCTCGTACTTTCTTTTTTAAAACAAACTTTCTAAAAGTTAAAAAAAGTTTCAACAGCTTTTGAGGTACACTTGTCACCTTGATAGTGTACATTGCGCCCAATATTTAGTTGTTTTTTTTTTACCTTTTGCCCTGCTTCTGAGTCTCCATAGTCCATGATACCACTCAGCATGCCTTTGTGTACCCATACCTTAGCTCCTACTTATAAGTAAGAATATAAAGTATTTGGTTTTCCATTCCTGGGTTACTTCACTTAGAATTGTAGCCTCCAGCTCTATGCAAGTTGCTGCAAAAGACATTATTTCATTCTTTTTTTTGCCAAGTAGTATTCCAGGGTGCATATATACTACTGTTTGTTATTCACTCATTGGTTAATGGTCACTTAAATTGGCTCCATATCTTTGCAATTGTGAATTGTGCTGCCTATAAACAGTCAAGTGCAGGTGTCTTTCTGATATAATGACTTCTTTTTATTTGGGTATATACCCAATAGTGGGATTATTGCATTGAATGGGCAGATCTACTTTTAGGAGTGTATAACCACTACTCTTTTACTACCTCCATGCCAACATTTATTGTTTTCTGACTTTCTAATAATGGCCATTCTTGCAGGAGTAAGGTGGTGTCTCATTGTGTTTTTAATTGATTCCAGTCCTTTCATTTATCATCTTTGTTTTGCTCATCTTCCTCTCTTCATCCCGTCCTCTCCAAATCAAGGACATACATGAAGACAAAATGATGTCAGAACAAGTGTCTGAGAGGTGTGTGGAAAGGAGGGAAAGAAGGGCAATCCTGCACCTTGGCCTTGTCGATAGTGGGAGATGTTTATGGGTCAACTGCACACCAGCCTTGGGGCTTGTTAGTTTTTTTTTTAATCTTTTATTTTAGGTTCAGGGATATGTGTGCAGGGTTGTTACATAGGTAAATTGCATGTCATGGTGGTTTAGAGTACAAATTATTTTATCACTCACGTAATGAATATAGCATCCAATAGGTATTTTTTCAATCTTCACCTTCCTCTCACCCTCCACCCTCAAGTAGGTCCCAGAGTCTGCTGTTCTCTTCTTTGTGTCCATGTGTTCTCAATGTTTACCTCCCACTTATAAGTGAGAACATGTGGTATTTGGTTTTCTGTTTCTGCATTAGTTCACTTAGGATAACGGCCTCCAGTGTCATCCATGTTGCTGCAAAGGACATAATCTCATTCTTTTTATGGCTGTGTAGTATTCCAGAGTGTATATGTACCACTTTTTTATAAATCCAATCCTTCATTGATGGGCATTTAGGCTGATTCCACCCAGTGGCTGTTGTGAATAATGCTTCAACACACATACATGTGCATGTGTCTTTATGGTAGAATAATTTATATTCCTTTGGGTATATACCTAGTAATGAGATTGCTGAGTTGAATGGTAATTATGTTTTGAGTTCTTTAAGAAATTACCAAACTGCTTTCCACAATGGCTGAACTAATTTACACTCCCACCAACAGTGTAAAAGTGTTCCGTTTTCTCCACAACCTCACCAGCATGTTCTTTTTTGACTTTTTATTAACATCCCCTTTGACTGGTGTGAGATGGTATCTCATTGCCCTTTTGATTGCATTTCTCTAATAATTAGTGATATTGACCATTTTTTCATATCCTTGTTGGCCATTTGTATGTCTCCTTTTGAGAAGTGTCTGTTCATGTCCTTTCCCACTTTTTTATGAGGTTGTTCATTTTTTCTTGTTAATTTGTTTAAACTCCTGATAGATTCTGGCTATTAGACTTCTGTTGGATTCATAGTTTGAAAAAAGTTCTCCCATTCTGCAGGTTGTCTGTTTACTACGTTGATAATTTATTTTGCTGTTCAGAATCTCTTTAGCTTTATTAGGTCCCATTTGTTCATTTTTGTTTTTATTGCACTTGCCTTTGGCATCTTTATCATGAAATCTTTGCTGGGCATTATGTTCAGAATGGTATTTCCTGCATTATCTTTCAGGGATTTTGTAATTTGAGGTCTTACATTTAAGTCTTCAATCCATTTTGAGTTGATTTTTGAATATGGTGTCAGGAAGGGGTCCAGTTTCAATCTTCTGCATATGGCTAACCAGTTATCCCAGTAGCATTTATTGAATAGGGAGTCCTTTTCCCATTGCTTGCTTTTGTCTGGTTTGTCAAAGATCAGATGGTTGTAGGTGTGTGGCATTATTTCTGTGTTGTCTATTCTGTTCTATTGGTCTATGTGTTTGCTTTTGTACCAGTACCATGCTATTTTGGTTACTGTAGCCTTGTAGTATAGTTTGCAGTCGGGTAATGTGATGCCTCCAGGTTTTTTCTATTTGCCTAGGATTGCCTTGGCTATTCGAGTTTTTTTTTGGTTCCGTATGAATTTTAAATTTTGTTTTCTAATTCTGTGAAGACTGTCACTGGTAGTTTGATAGGAATAGCACTGAATCTATAAATTGCTTTGGGTAGTATGGCTATTTTGACAATATTGATGGTTCCTAACCATGAGCATGGAATGTTTTTCCATTTTTTTGTGTCATCTCTGATTTCTTTGAGCAGTGGTTTGTAGTTCTCCTTGAAGAGGTCCTTTACTTCCCTTGTTAGCTTTATTCCTAGGGATTTTATTCTTTTGTGTCAATTGGGAATGGGATTCTGTCTTTGATTTGACTCCCTTCTTGGATGTTGTTGATATATAGACATGCTACTGTTTTTTGTACATTGATTTTGTATCTTGAAACCTTGCTGAGGTTATTTATTAGATACGGGAGTTTCTGGGTGGAGACTATGGGGTTTTCTTGCTGTAAAATCATATCAGCTGCAAAGAGAGATAATTTTACTTCCTCTCCTCCTATTTGGATGCCTTTTATATCTTTCTCTTGCCTGATTGCTCTGGCTAGGGCTTCCGGTATTATGTTGAATAGGAATGGTGAGTAGGGCATCCTTGTCTTGTTCCAGTTTTTAAGGGGACTGTTTCTTGCTTTTGCCCATTTAGTATGATGTTGGTTGTGAATTTTTTCATAGATGGCTCTTATTATTTTGAAGTATGTTCTTTTGATGCCTCATTTGTTGAAAGTTTTTTTTTTTAACTTGAAGAGACATTGAAATTTTTCAAAAGCCTTTTCTGCATCTATTGAGATAATCAGGTGGTTTTTGTCTTTAGTTCTGTTTATGTGATGAATCACATCTATAGATTTGTGTAAGTTAAACCAACCTTACAACCCAAGGATAAAGCCTACTTGATTGTGGTGGATTAGCTTTTTGATGTGCTGCTGGATTCAGTTTGCTATTATTTGGCTGGAGATACTTGCATCTACGTTCATCAAGGATAATGGCCTAATGTTTTCTTATTATGTTGTATCTCTGCCAGGTTTCTGTATCAGGATGATTCTGGCTGTCCTCATAAAATGAGTTAGGGAGGTGTCTCTCCTTGATTTGTTTGGAATAGTTTCAATAGGAATGTTATCAACTCTTCTTTATACATCTGGTAGAATTCAGCTGTGAATCTGTCTGGTTCTGGGCTTTTTTTTTTTTTTTTTTGATTGACAGGCTTTTTATTACTGTTTCACTTTTGGAACTTATTATTAGTCTGTTTAAGGATTCAGTTTTTTCCTTGTTCAGTCTTGGGAGGTTAGATGTGTCCATGAATTTGTTCATTTCTTCTAGGTTATCTAGCTTGTGTGCATAGAGGTGTTCATAGTAGACTCTGAGGATTTTGTATTTCTGTGGGGTCAGTGGTAATGTCCTCTGTCATTCTGGTTGTGTTTATTTAGATCTTCTCTCTTTTTTTCTGGAATATGTTATTAATTTCTTAAATAAATCAACTCCCAGCGTCCTTGATCTTTTGCTTGTTTTTTTTTTTTTTTTTTTTGCATCTCAGTTTCCTTCAGTTCAGCCATGATTTGGGTTATTTCTTGTCTTCTGGTAGCTTTGTGTTGGTTTGCTCTTGTTTCTGTATTATCTTTAGTTGTGACATTAGCTTGTTAATTTGGGAACTTTCTAACTTTTTGATTTGGGTGTTTAGTGCTCTAAATTCCCCTCTTAACACTGCCTTAGCTGTGTTCCAGAGATTCTGATATGTTACATATTTGTTCTCATTAGTTTTGAAGACTTTTATGATTTCTGCCTTAATTTTATTATTTATTCAAAAACCATTCAGGAACAGGTTGTTTGATTTCCGTATAATTGTACAGTTTTGAGTGATTTTCTTAGTATTGATATCTATTTTTATTGCACTGTGATTTATCATCTGAGAATGTGGCTAGTATTTCAGTTTTATTGAATTTGCTGAGAATTGTTTTATGTCTGATTCTGTGGTCTATTTTAGAGTATGTGCCATGTGCAAATGAGAAAAATGTATATTTTGTGGTTTTGGGCTGTTCTACAGATGTCTATTACATACATCCAGTCAAGTGTTGAGTTCAGGTCCTGAATATCTTCATTAGTTTTTTGCCTCAATGATCATTTGAAGTCTCACACTATTATTGTGTCATTGTCTAAGTCTCTTTGTAGGTTCTAAGGGTTTGCTTTATGAATTTGAGTGCTCCTGTGTTAGGTGCACATAAATTTAGGATAGTTAGTTAGATCTTCTTGTTGAATTGAGCCCTTTACCATTAAGTATTGCCTTTCTTTGTCTTTTTTGATCTTTGTTGGTTTAAAGTCTGTTTTGTCTGAAACTAGTGCTGAAACCCCTGATTTTTTCTGTTTTCCATTTGCTTGGTAGATTTTTCTGCATGTCTTTATTTTCAGCCTATGAGGGTCATTGCATGTGAGATGGGTCTCTTAAACACAGCATAAAAGAAGCAAAAAGGATCTTGCTTTTTTATCCAGCTTGCCACCCTGTTCTTCTTAATCGGGCATTTACTGTGTTTACATTCAAAGTTAGTATTGATCTGTGTGGATTCGTTCCTGTCATTATGTTGTTAGCTGATTACTAAGCAGACTTATTTTTGTAGTTGTTTTATAGTGTCACTGGTCTGTGTACTGAAGTGTGTTTTTGTAGCGGCCAGTAATGGTCTTTCCTTTCTATGTTCAACCCTCCCTTCAGGACCTCTTGAATGACAGTTCTGGTGGTAATGAAATCCCTTATTATTTGCTTACATGAAAAGGATCTTATTTCTTCTTCACATATGAAGCTTAGTTTAGCCAGATGTGAAATTCTTGGTTGGAAATTCTTTTCTTTAAGAATGCTGAATATAGGCCCCCATTCTCTTCCGGCTTTTAGGGTTTCTGATGAAAGGTCCACTGTTAGCCTGATGGGGTTCCCTTTGCAGGTGACCTGCCCCTTCTCTGTAGCTGCCTTTAACATTTTTTCTTTCATTTCAGCCCTGGAGAATGTGAGGACAATGGTCTTTTGAATGGCAGTCTTGTGTAGTATCTCATAGGAGTTCTCTGCGTTTCCTGAATTTGAATGTTGGCCTCTGCAGCGAAGTTGGGGAAATTTTCAAGGGTGATATGCTGAAGTTTTCCAAGTTGCTACGTCTGTTTCAGGGATGCCAATGGGTCATATATTTGGTCTCTTTACATGAGCCCATATTTTTTAGAGGTTTTCGTTCATTATTATTTGTTTATTTTTGTCTGACTGAGTTGTTTCAGATAACTGGTCTTCAAGTTATGAGATTCTTTCCTCAGCTTGGTCAATTCCACTGATTGTATTCTGAAATTCTTGAAGTGAGTTATCCTGCTCTGTCAGCTCAGTTTGATTCTCTCTCTCTCTCTCTCTCTCTCTTTTTGAGATGGAGTCTCGCTCTGTCACCTAGGCTGGAATGCAGTGGTGCGATCTTGGCTCACTGCAACCTCTGCCTCCAGGGTTCAAGTGATTCTCCTGCCTCAGCCTCCTGAGTGGCAGAGACTACAGGCACCTGCCACCACACCCGGCTAATTTTTTTGTATTTTTAGTAGAGATGGGGTTTCACCATGTTGGCCAGGCTGGTCTCAAACTCCTGACCTCAGGTGATCCATCCACCTCGGTCTCCCAAAGCACTGGGATTATGGTCATGACCCACCATGCCGATTCTTTCTTATAATGGTAATTTCACCTTTCACCTCCTGTACTGTTTTATTGTTTTCCTTAGGATCCTTGGATTCGGTTTTGACTTTCTGCTGAATCTCAACGATCTTCATTCCTGTCAATATTCGGAATTATATTTCTGTTATTTTAGCCATTTCAACCTGCTGAGGAACCATTTCTGGGAAACTAGTGCAGTCATTTGGTTGTAGGAAGACACTCTGACTTGTTGACTTGCTGGAGTTCTTGCACTGGTTCTTTCTTATCTGATGAACCATTGTGGGCTGATGTCCCTACAATCTTCAACATTGCTGTCCTTTGGATTTTTTTTTATATGATTGGGCATTTAATTGTGATATAAAATAGATTCAATAGACTAGCTTCGTTTCTTTTAGTTTTTTTTTTTTTGTGTGTGTGTGTGAAGTCAAGGCTTGGCTCAGCACTCCTGGACTGTGTGCTCTAACTCTGGAGGGCTGGTATTGGGCCTCCAGGTTTATTCATTGGTCCTTCAATGTTGGGACCCTGTTGTGCCTGGAGGGGCCAAGGTGTTCCTGGGCCACTGGCCACAGAACTCCAAAGGTTGTTGTCAGCCAAAGCGCTTCAGTGGGTGGTAGCAGTGAGACCTGTGCACATTCCAATGTGCTACAGCAGCAGCAGCAGTGCAGTGGGGTGCATGCTCATTGGCTGAGGTGGGATACAGATGAGCCTGGGACTACCATCTTCCTTGCAGTCATTGGCAGCAGCAGCAGTGGCAGCCAGCAGTGGGGAGACCTGGCAACTGGGGTCCATGTGCCCATTTGCACCCATGGCAGTGTCAGTGTGGGGGAATGGGTGCTGGCAGGTGTAGGGCTGCCAACCTTTGTGTGCACATCCACACCAGTGGTGGTGGTGGCATGGGATGGGGGGCAGGGCCAATGGTGTGGGCCTGCGCTGGCAATGGTGGCAAGGTGGCACAGTGGCAGGGGAATAGGTGCATTCATGTCAGCAGCAATGGCACCATGAGGTGCATGTTGCACCCAGGAGCTGATGCAGAAGGAGAGGCGAGGTCTGTCCATCCACATGTTCACCAGCAATGCAATGGGAATTGTGGCCATGGGTGAGTGCACGCCAGCAAAGTGGCATATGGGAGGCTGCAGCGGTAGAGGGATGCGGGTGTGCTGGTGCATGTCGGCAGGGGCTACTTTGCTGGAGCTCTCTGATGGTCAGGTGTGGTATGCCAGAACAGAAGCTATGATGTGTCACCCTGGTTGGACATCTGAGGCTTCACTGCAAGCAGGCTTACAGATTGGGGCCTTGGGAGAGGACAGCAAACAGAAAGGTGCTCAGGTCAGACTAGCCCTGTCTCATGGGCAAGATCGCCCTGCTCTGTTTGGGTCCAACAGTTCCCCTAAGGCTGGAATCTCTGAGGGGAGCATAGTAAGTGCTTCGGGGGATGGACATCTCTGGCCATGCTCTCATGCGGATGTTCCAGTACCAAACTCTCTGGGCTCCGTACAGGCTGGCGTTCTGCCCCTATCACTTCTCTAAGCAGTTTTCCTTGCCAGCTCAAGTGTCTATGCCAGTTGTGGCATGTCCTGCTGCCAGGATTCTGGAAGTCCATGGAGAGAGTGGGTTGTTCCTCGTCTGTTCAACTTACCCCTTTGCCAGCAGTCATTGGGGGTCAGGAACGAATTCTGGTATACAATAGCCTTGTGCACGGCTCCCAACTTCCTCCCCCTTCAGCCCAGCATCTGTGTCCTCCCTCTCAATGCCTTCCTTCTGATGATCTCAGAGTGTGCCAGTCTTACTGGTGTCTTGGTCCCTCGGTGGCAGATGTTCATCCTAGCTGCATCTAGTCAGCCATCTTGCCTCCCATTTCATCATTTCTCAGATTCCAGGATGCAGCTGTATTAAGGTTACCGAATTGCTTATGACTTAAAGGAATTTCCTTTGCTATTTGAGAACGGAAGCCCAGTTCCCTGGCCTCCCAAGCTCAGTTGTATCTTCAGCATTGGCCTAGAACAGTGAGATCTTTTTAAGGTTACATAAGGACACATACAACAGTCACAAAAGAACATACATAACTAATCTTATCTGTCAGAATTGGCCCTTACAATCTCATGTACCTGCCCCCACTTCTGCTACAGTCCGTGGGCCTAGAGGGATTGGATAGTTTTAATTTGAGGCCCTGTGTCTCATGAAAGCAGTTCACTTGGATTGTTGCCTTCTCCTGGGTCTAAAGATGATGCTTTGATTGGCGTCAATGTTAAAGATTTAGCTGGTGCCTTTTTCAGACCCAGGAGTCAAAGCCCTGTAACTTAACAGCATAAGGATTAGTTAATACAATGCTTATCAAAGAAATTAAAAGGCTTAAAATGTTTTATTAAAACAGAATCACAGGTCATTGTAAAATGGCAGTTACTCATTTGACCAAAGTGATCATCAAAAGACTTTAAAAGCAATATCGAAAACATTACAATAAAGGGGTACTCTACGTGTAATATGCAGGCAGACAGACTACTTTTTGTAAAATAAGTTTCTATCTACAATATAAATTATCAAGTATAGTATATGCATTTATGTTAAAAACAGAAGCCAATGTTTAATGAAACATTTAGAGACAAAAAAAGAACATTTGGAAATTAGTGCTTCAGTTTACTAATACTGCAGAAAGTCCTATCATTCTCTCTAACATGTCACAAATTAAAATACTGTGATTTGGTGTCTGGTAGTTACTGCCTGCAGCACGTCAAACCGCTGCCCCAGAAATAGACTGACTATAGCGGAGGAGACAGCCCCTACAGAAATTAAACATGCCAAGGATAGAATAACTGTGCTAGAATGGGCTAATGCCACAGGCACACATAAGTGTAAGCTTACTGTGGTAGGCAAAAGCTTGCATTTTTCTTGTTTACAAGGAGTGAATTTCTTTTAAGTCCATTATTATGCTAACAACAAGGCATGGATTGTCAGCGACGTCTTTTCTGATTGGTTTCACAATTTGTACCAGCGGCTTGTGCTCACTTCAGGAAAGCTGGACGCAGTTGTGCAGGATGTACTGATTCCTTGACAACTGTTTTTCTCATTCCTCAGCTGAAATTCTCATAAAAAATAATGTTTATACCATGTACTTTCCCCAAATGTGACTCTATTAACTCAACCATGTGACTGGGATATTCTTAGATTACTGAAGGGTAAATATTTAAAAAAAAACTTCATTGAAGAGCATGCTAGCAGCAATGAAGAAAGGTGTGGATGTGGAAGGTATTCAAAGGGAGTTTAGCATAAATGATACTATATATATGCTGTTACCAATGCTTGGACAACAGTCACTAAGGACACAGTGGCGCATGCCTGGCACAACCTCTGGCCTGTGATTATGCTCCGTAAGGATGAACAAGGTGGTGACTCAAGAATTTTGTATGTCAAGTGAGAAAAAAAAAAATGCCTGACCTCCTTACATATGCAAAAAATATACCTGCAAAGTCTTTCTGTAAGAAGTGGATGTCAAAGAAGTTTTTGAATTAGATAATGAGGCTCCACTTTTTCATTCATTAACCAGTGGTAGAAGAGTCAACACGGTTCTGAATAAAGGTGATATGATCATAGTAATGAAGATGACATGATTAACACTGAAGAAAAAGTGCCTTTAGATGATATGGTGAAAATGATATGGTGAAATGTGTGATGGGCTTGTTGGAGGACCAGAGCAGTATGCATTCATAACAGAGAAGAAATCATGTCACTTTATAAAATCAAGAAGAGATTTCTAAGACAAAAACCGTTGTTAATGAGAGAAATCGCTCTGGAAGAAACACTTTAAAAAGTCATCCAGCAGAATGCCTCCTCATCACTGGAGGGCCTACTTCCTGGTTTCTCCACTGCTTGTGATGTTTCTTCTCACCTAAGAAATAAAATACACGGTACAGTATCCATTTTAATGGAAACACAGCATCATAGGTGGAGACTGAAAATGTGGTATCATATCTTGTTGCTGTTGTTGAACAGCTGACACAGGTACTCTAGTGCTGCTACTGTGCTGCTTCGTTACCTGAACACATTATGTTTCCACTGTATGAATGATACGTCATATTTTTTACTGTTAAGTACTTATGTACCAATAAGTGTAAGAAAGTGATTGCTTATTGGTAGCATATAAATTCAGACTCAGGAATAATGGATGACAAACAACCACAGATCGTCCACATGGATGGCTGAGATAGTGACACCTTTGCTTTCTGATTGTTGTATATACACAAACCTTGTTTCATGCACAAAATTACTAAAAAATATTGTATTGGCTGAGCACAAGTGGCTCATGCATGTAATTCCAGCACTTTGGGAGGCTGAGGCAGATGGATCACTTGAGGTTAGGAGTGCAAGACCGGCCTGGCCAACATGGCAAAACCCTGTCTCTACTAAAAAATACAAAAATAAGCCAGGCTTGGTGGTGGTGCATGTCTGTAATCTCAGCTACTCCGGAGGCGGAAGCAGGAGAATCGCTTGAATCCGGGAGGCAGAGGTTGCAGTGAGCTGAGATCACCCCACTGCACTCCAGCCTGGGTGACAGAGTGAGACTCTGTCTCAAAAAAAACTCCTTGCACATGTCTAACTGGTAACATTTTAGTGACAGAACTGTGACCAAAAGCATCAGAAATGTTATAAGTCCTATGGCAAACATATCTAAGTATGACAACTAATTTTTCTCTTCATCATTTAAAAAATGGTAAATGCCAGTATGAGTTTTGGAATTCAGTGTGACTATAAGTAAGTTCCTTTCACTCAAATGTTATCCAACGAAACAGGGACAAAGTAAGAACAGGCACAGAATAATTTCTTTTCAGCTCTTTTTAAAGAGTATCACCACGCATTTCCATGATTGGTTTCTAGATACAGTACTGACAACTGGTTCAGTAATTTTCACCACTAGAATCTTCAAAGCACTGCAACACTTGATTTTGTTTTCAAGCACATATATGAAGGTCTGACGGTGATAAAAGGCTTGGGACCAAATATCACTAGAAAGCCTCACATTTTTATTATGACTGCTTAATCCAAGTGAATGTCATTTAATTTTAATAATGGTAAATGCAACTAAAGCAGTCTGAGAGAAATCCCAGTCAATATAATTTCCTTAAGCACAAGGCCAATCCTTCCTGAACATTAGAACTTTGTACTCATATCATGATTTTTCCTCAATACCTGAAGGAAAAGATCTGAAACCAACTCGAATTATTAATTGAATTGGATTAACTTGAAGATAAACACCATTTAAACACTTTTAACTACTATTCCAAATAACAAACTGATGTATTATTTTTGTTCAGAACTTACAAAATTAAATCTTTTATTTAATTTTTTTTGCCAGGAACCTTAAAGCTCTTATAGCTCTCTAGATCATGAGAGGTAAGCGAAATCAATCAAATTTTAAATGGACAGTGTGCCCCTTTTTTAGAGGCTTAACAAAGGTAGCTTAGTAATTTCAGAGGCAAATAATTTATGACTAAGTCCTCAAAAGCAAATGCAACAAAAACAAAAATAGACAATTAGGACTGAATTAAACTAAAGAGCTTTTACTCAGCAAAAGAAACTATCAAGGGACTAAATAGGCAACCTATAGAATGAGAGAAAGTATGTGCAAACTATGCATCTGACAAAAGACTAATATCCAGAGTCTATAAGAAACTTAAACAAATTAATTTTAAAAAAACCTCATTAAAAAGTGGGCAAAGGAAATGAATAGACACCTCGCAAAAGAAAACATATAAGCATGCAACAAATATTAAAAAATGCTCAACATCACTAATCAGAGTAGTGGAAATCAAAACCACAGTGAGATACCATCTCATGCCAGTCAGAATAGCTACTATTAAAAAAATAAAAAAGTAACAGATGTTGGCAGGGATGCAGACAAAAGCTAACACACACTTTTGGTGGGAATGCAAATTAGTTCACCTACTCTGGAAAGCAGTTTGAAGATTTCTCACAGAATTAAAAATCTAATTACCATTTGACTCAGCAATCCCACTACTGGGTATATACCCAAAGGAAAACAAATTGTTCTACCAAAAAGACACCTGTACTCATATGTGTATCACAGCACTATTCACAATAGCAAAGACATGAAATCAACCTGGTGCCTATCCTTAAAACCTTGTCTGGATAGTCTCTGGCTCTGGTATTAACCCCTGGAATTGATCAGAAGCAAACAGATCAAATGGCTCCAAATCATTTACTAATGGTTCACATTTTAAACTTTTGTATCAAACTAAAACAGATATAGAAAACTATACAAATCATCACGAAATGAACACACTTGTGTAGCCACCATCCAGGTCATGAGCTAGAACATGGACAACACTCAATATCACTTCTCTTTCCTCTCCAGCTGTAAACACTGTCTAGAATTCTAAATTGCAGATTAATTTTCTCGTCTTTGAAGGTTTTATAAATGATGTCCTACAGTATATATTTCTTTGGGTCTCACATATTTTCTTCAACATTGCGTTTGTGAGGTTGATCTATGGTATTATGTATATTTGTAGTTTACATATACATCATTTATATATACATTCTATGGTTGATGGGCTTTTCGGTTGTTTCCAATTACTGACTATTACAAATAATACTATGAACATTCTTGTGTATATGATACACATATTTCTATTGGGTATCTATTTAGAAGCTGAATTACTCAGTCTTGGATTATGCATACATTCTATTTTACAGATATAAATTGTTATAAATTGTTTTCCACTCAGCATATGTCCTTCAGATCGATCCAAATTGTTGTATCAATAGCTCATTCCCTTGTTTAAAGTAGTATTCCATGAGTATTCCAGCGATGGTATGGACGTACCACAGTTTGTTTAACCATTCACCTGGCCATGTAGCTCCCCTGGACAAAAACATACCACCCCACAGATTGGGAGAACTAAAATTCATATTTATCATCAGGATTTCTTCCTTTGTGAACTTTGTTTTCATATTCATTGCCCATTTTCTGCTGAGTAATTTGTCTTTTTGTGTTTGATATGTACAAGGTATACATTCTGGATATAAAAAGTTTAAATATCATATACATCATAAATATTATGACTTGGGCTTTTTGCATTTTCGCCAGAAATTCTGCTCTACCCTATGATCCTGAAGATAATCTAGACTTTTTTCTTCTGGTTTTAAACTTTTGCTTTCCAAATGTAGGTCTTTAATATATTTGAGATTTAAAAAATCCTGTTTGTGATATACCGCACATAAAGTGCATCTACTCTAGGTGCACATTTCTATGAGTTTTGACAAATGTATAAACCTGAGGAATTACCATCAAATCATATAATATTTTTGTCATCCCCAAAGTTCCCTTATGTCTCTTCCCAGTAAATCCCCATGTTTATCCCCCGGAAAAAAAAAAAAAAAACACCACTCTGATTTTTTTCTGAACATATACTAGTTTTATCATTTTCTAAAATTTCAAATAATTGTAGTCATACAATAAGTAATTTTTGTGTAAGGCTTTTTTCCCCCAACTCAGCATAAGATTTCTGGGATTCATTCATGGTTTTATATTTATCTATAGTTAATTCCTACATATGGCTGAGTAGGATTCCATTCATTTTTCTCTATTCTTCCATTGGTGACACTGCGTTGTTTCTAGTTTTTGGCTCTTATGGCTAAGCTGCTATGAATATTAATCTAAGAGCCTTTGTGTGGACATATGTTTCCATGTCTCAAGTAAGTAGCTAAAAGTAGAAATGCTCAGTAGCCTGGCAACTGTACATTTAGCTTTTGATGTGTTTGCATGGTTTTCCTTTCCCAACAGCAATGCACAAAAGTTGCAAGTTGCTCTAAATTCTTGCTAATACTTGATATTATAAACTTAAGAAAATTACCTTTTCTAGTAGGTGGGTAATGGCATCTTGAGGCTTTAATTTACATTTGTTTGATGACTATGTTGATCAGCTTTTCATGTGTGAATTGGAAATTTGCATGCATATTTTGGTGAGTGTCTGTTCAAATATCTTCGTCATTTCAAAACTGTTATTTATCTTATTTTTATTGAGTTACGAGGGTTCTTTATATAATCTAGTTCTTTGTTAGATATGTGTATTACAAATGTTTAGTACCATTATGTGGCTAACCCTGCTTGATGGAATCTTTAAAAAACAGAAGTTTTAAAATGTTAACAAAGTCCACTGCACTTTTGTTTGGATGATTTCTGTTTTTTGTTTTTTATCTAAAAATAATCTATGCCAACCCAATCATCATAATGATTTTCGATATTTTATTCTAGAATTTTTATAGTTTTAGCTTTCACATTTTAGCTTGAAGATCCAAATTGAGTTAACTTTGCTATACAAATAAAGTGTGTTTCTCTTCTCTGAATTTAAATAGACATATTTTTCTGTTTACCAGTGGTTTTCAGCAAATTGATTTGTTATTTTAAAATAAATTTATGCAGTAAATGTGAAATTTTGTTACATGTGTATAATGTGTAGTGATCAGGTCAGGGTACTTAGGGTGTAATTTAGGGTGCAGCAGTTTTGTGAAGTATTGTCACTGGATTAGTCTGTTCTTACGCTGCTATGAAGAAATCCCCAAGACTGGGTAATTTTTATTTTAAAAAAAGGGTTTTAATTGATGCACACTTCAGCATGGCCGGGGAGGCCTCCGGAAAGTTGCAATCATGACAGAAGAGAAAGGAGAATCAGGCACCTTCTTCACAGGGCGGCAGGATGGAGTGAATGCAAGCAGGGGAGATGCCAGACGCTTATAAAACCATCAGATCTCGTGAGACTCACTCACGATCATGAGAACAGCATGGCGGAAACTGCCTCCATGATCTGATTAATCCTCAACCTGGTTCCCCCTTGACATGTGGGGATTAAAATTCAAGGTGAGATTTTGGGTGGGGACACAGCCAAACCATATCAGTCACCCTACACTGCTATCAAACATTGAATTTATTCCATCTTACTGTATGAATTTACTGTTTAACCTACTTTTCTTTATCCTCCCTTCTTCCTCTACTCACCCTTACTAGCGTCTGTTCTCTCTCTTTCCACTCTCTACCTCTATATCATCAAATTCAGCTCCCAGAGGTGATATTTGTCTTATTGTGCCTGGGTTATTTCACTTAAGATAATGACCTCCAGTTCCATCCATGATGCTACAAAGGACGGGATTTCATCCTTTTTATGGTCAAATAGTTTTCCATTGTGTATATGGACCACATTTTCTTTATTGATTTGTCCATTCGTGGACATTTAGGTTGATTCCGTGTATCTTTGCTCTTGTGAATAGTGCTGCAATCCCTTTGATATATTAATTTGTTTTCCTTTGGGTTAATACTCAGTAGTGGGATTGCTGGATCAAATGGTAATTCTATTTTTCATTTTTTGAGAAGCCTTCATAATGTTTTCCGTAGTGGCTGTTTTAGTTTACATTCCCAGTAACAATGTATGAGTTCCCCTTTTTCCATATTCTCTCCCATGTCTGTTATTTTTCGTCTTTTTAGTAGGAGCCATTATGAACGGGGTAAGATGATATCTCATGGTGGTTTTGATTTGCATTTCTATGATAATTAGTGATGTTGAGCATTTTTCATATATCTGTTGTCCATTTGTATGTCTTCTTCTGAGAAATATCTATTCATGTCATTTGCCCAGTTTTAATGGGATTACTTTTTTTTTTTCTGTTGAGTTTCTTGTATTTTCTGGACATTGTTAGTCCCGTATCAGATGGATATTTTGCAAATATTTTATCCCATTCAACAGATTGTCTCTACTCTGTTGATTATTTCATTTGCTGTGCAGAAGATTTTAGTTTAATTAGGTTCCATTTGTTTATTTTTGTTTTTGTTGTTTGTGTTTTTGAGGTCTTACCATCCAAAATCTTTGCCCAGACCAGTGTCCTGAAGTATTTCTCCAAAGTTTTCTTCTGGTAGTTTCATAGTTTTAAGCTTTATATTTAAGTGTTCAATCTATTTTTATTTAATATTTTATATGATGAAGTATAGGGGACTAGTTTCATTTTTCTGTATATGGATAGCCAGTTTTCTCAGCACCATTTATTGAAGAGACATCATTTTCTTATTGAATGCTCTTGGCATCTTTGTTGAAAATCAGTTGAATGTAAGTATATGAATTTATTTCTGGATTCTGTTCTATTGGTCTATGTGTCTGTTTTTATGCCAGTACTATGCAGTTTTTGTTACTATAGCTTTTTAGTGTATTTTGAAGTCATAGTGTGATGTCTCCAGATTTATTATTTTTCAACATTTTAATTTTGATGTGCCTTGTGTTTTTCTATGTGTTTAGTCTTTTTGGAGTTTGTTGAGCTTTTGATCTGTGGGTTTACAGCTTACGATACATTTTGAAAAAGTTTGGGCATTATTTATTTGAATACTTTTTCTGCACCCCCTTCTGAGTCCTCTAGATCACTGAGATTCTGTTTATTATTTTCAGTCTTTTTTCCTCTCTGTGCTTTATCTCATATATATTTAATTGTTATGTTTGGAAGTTTACTGATCTTCTCTTCTGTAATGTCTAAGTAGTGTTACTTCTATACAGCGAATTTTTCATTTCAGATACTATATTTTTCTGCACTGGAAGTTCCATTTGGTTCACATTTTATCGCCTCTTGGTGTATTTGATGATTTTTTTATTGGATTCTGGACATTGTAAATGTTACATCGCTGAGTGGATTTTATTTTCTTCCAAGACGGTGGGACTTTGTTTTGACAGAGAAGCAAATTACTTGTCACTCTGTTCCATCTCTTTACATTTTGTTTTTAAGCTTTGCTAGAGGAGAGAGTAGCCTTTACTCCAGGGATGCCTCAGATCTGTTACTAGCATATGATCCCTCTGGGGTCTGCATTGAATGACCTAGATGATCACTGAGGATTGTTTACTCCTGCGGGCCAGAACTTGAATGCTTGCCAGTCTTGTGTGAACTCTGAGCATAGTTCTGTTAAAACTTTCCAGTTGTTCTTTGCTTATTCTAGCACTCAGTAAAGACCCAAGGAGAGCCCATGTCAGATTTCTGGAGTTTCTTCTCCATGCAGTTGCCTCATCTCTGATAGCCTGTCCTACACATTTTACCTACATCAGCCTCCTTGAACTTTGATCTCTAATTCTTCAACTCAGGGAAACTTCCTGGCTCTGCTTGAGTTGCTCCTCCCTACTCCAAGGTTTAGGCTTACCTCATTTCTTTCCTTATCTATGATGCCACGTGTGTTGCCTCTTGTCTAGTGTCGAAGATTAGTTCTTTAATATATTGTGTCCAACTTCTAGTTGCTTATGGTGGACGAGTAATTCCAGATTCTGTTACTTCTTCAAGGCCAGAGATTTATGTTTTCTAAGCTTTTTGAAATAAGTATAACTCAGTTTTCTAAAAAGTATATTAAAAATTGCATTGTAAAGGAAAATAACATGCACATGTGTGCATGACACCTACACACCATGAAGAATATTCCAGAGTGCAGGTTTGGCCTATGGGTGATATCTGTGCCCCTTCAGGCTTAAGACTCCTAATTCCTGGAAACTCACAAATTCGTCTCACGATTAATTGCGTTTCCTTATTTGAAACTATCTATATGTTGGGGGGAAAATTTGGCTACAATCAAGGAAAGGTAGCAAGTTGAATCTCATCTGGTTACTGAGATTGTGTGCTCCTGCTTTCCAAATTCTTCAGTAGTGCCAAGGTCACTATGGACACTAGAGGGCGCTCCTTCACTGAGAATGACACACTCTCCGTAACCAACCGCCTCAGTTTGCACCAGCTCTGAGATTTAATCTTGCTGGATCTTAGTTCTTTCGTTGCAGCCAAGGCTTGCCCTGCCATAGGGCCACAGGTGGCCTGTTCCCCCATCTCTGCATTTTAAAGGCCAAATCTCTTTCCATTCCTATCCCCACTCTCAGAATGATTCAGCCTGGCTTCCTAGGATACCTCCTAGCACCAGAGCTACCCTATTTTATTTCCTCTTTGCCAGTGGTCACTGAGGAAGGAGTTCTGGGTCCCTGGTTATTCCTCTTTATGCTGAAACTTTCTCTAAGGTCCATTATACAGATTTAAAATCACATAAATGGATTCTCCAAGAATTCCATGTGGTACAAAGCTTCTGTTGGGGGCACCCAGGAGCTGTGAGAAGTGACCCACTGGATCATCCTGGGACAAGTCTCTACCTGCATCTGAATCTTGGCCTCTTTATTTGTATATTGAGGCAGCTAGGTATGACAATGTCTAGCAAGAGCACAGGGAGAGCAGGGGCGGTAAGGGGGGTGGAATTTTTTTTTTTTTTTTTTTTTTTTGAGGCAGGGTCTCACTCTGTCATCCAGGCTGGAGTGCAGTGGCGCTATCACTGTGGCCTCAACCTCCCAGGCTCAAGTGATCCTCCTACTTCAACTTCCTAAGTAGCTGGGACTACAGGCATACGCCACCATGCCCAGCAATTTTTTTTCTCTAAGATATTAATTTTAATGACTTTGCAGCAACATAATTTAGTATCAAATGTTTAACAAGTACCCATTATAACTGCTAAACTGTGAAGTCACTATTATTTGTATCTGACCAGCTACACAAAACTCATCAGTTTTTCTCTTAACAAAAGGTAGTAAAAATCGCAAACAATAAAGAAGACACTACTCATTAGAAGTCATGTTTACTAATCTAGCACCATAGTTCCAGTCTTACGACCTCCCGTGCAGTTGGAAGGGGAATACGGGAAGAGATGAGTATGTTGGAAATGTAGAGTAGTTCTCAAATTGGAGCCCCATTTTGCTTGCTCTAAGGCCAAAAACACAAGGTCTAGCAAAGAAGAGGAGCTGAGGCTGAAGATGAAAACAAAGGCTTTTGGTTCAGATGGTAAAGGAGGCCCTCGAGAGCAGTAGCATCAGTGTATCCCGAAAGCAGTGCTGGAAGCAGCCTCATGAACTAGGGGTTTCTTCTTGGCATCCAAGTCCTTTTTAACTTCTTCAAGTTTTTTAGCCAGGTTTGGTATGTCATAGTTCTGAGCCAGATACATTCCAACCACGTTGCCCAATGTAAATCCAAGCAGGAACTGGAGCGTGATGTCGGTGGGGAGGGCGAAGAGGGTGCGAAGGGCGGCTGCAGCTCCGCGGGCTGGTCCATGTCCAGCCATGTTTGTTTTTAATCTTTTGTAGAGACAGTGTCTCACTAAGTTGCCCAGGCTGGTCTCAAACTCCTGCACTCAAGTAATCCTCCCACACTGGTCTCCCTAGGTGTTAGGATTACAGATGTGAGCCTCTGCACCTGGCCTTGGAATTTTTTGTATGCAAGGAGTTAGCCTAATTAGACCTCTCCTGTTTGGAAAGAGGATGTCTGGGAGAGGATAAGGAGAAAAAATTGAATCTATAAATTCAGCATGAGCATGGAGACGGTAACCAGGGTCTTGGCCACCTAATTACTGGCATATATTAGTGACTCAAAAAACATTTATGGAAACATGAAAGAATGAAGGAGTGGATAGATGTGACAATAAGAAAACTAAGTAATATCCATTAAGGCTTGAAAGCAATGCTTTACATTAGAACAAATAACGGCCCTAAGGTTGGAAGTGACTTGCCCAGAATTACAGGGCTAGTTAAAGGCAGAGCGAGGACTTGAATTCCAGAATTCTGATTTCCAGTCTAGAGTTCCCCTGGCTCAAATATGCAGCACAAAGCCCTTGGCTATTTGTGTCCCTGGGAGGTTGGTAGAAGGCAGGCGTGACTGGTCACATCATGACGAATCACTGCTGGTGCTGGCTGGAAACCAGTACTTCTCCAGGGCTCCAGCATCCTAACTGCTTGCGGAGGAATTGCTCTTTGCACTGCTTGCACCGTTCTACACGCTGGGGGTGCTGTTG
The DNA here is from genome assembly GCF_030222135.1 of Aotus nancymaae. Taxonomy (NCBI): domain Eukaryota; kingdom Metazoa; phylum Chordata; class Mammalia; order Primates; family Aotidae; genus Aotus; species Aotus nancymaae. The sequence continues at coordinate 128,314 of NW_026988553.1, forward strand.
TTTAACTAGTGGGCGCATTTGCTCAGTTATTTTCCATTTGTATCTTTGGGGGTGCCCAGATGTAGGCTGGGGGCTGTTCAGACGTTTTCAGGTGTGACTAAACTTGGCTGCTAACCCCTCCTGGGCTTCTGCCCAAAATAACAGGCCACCACCCCCTCAGGTACCTTCTCAGATCACTTAAAGCATGAACTCTTAAGCATCTGGGAATTGTGTACTCTGTTGAGAATCAGAAATGTGGCATTCAGGGGGTCTGCTGCTGCTAAGCAGGTCGTGGGCCATGGATTAAAAAACCTCTGCTTTTCTCGGACCCGTTTTTATCCTGAGAAAATGTGAACATAGAAACCATGTTAGGAATAATCGGCACACAGAATGACTACATTTGGGGGAGCAACATTTCTGCTGGAGAACAGGGTGGGAATACAATGGGTGGAGGGTGGCAGGATAGAGGATTGCAAATGCCCCAAAGGAAGTCTTTTCCCAGAGGCCTCTTCCATGTTTTGTAGAGAGTACCAGAGGCACACAGCTCAGCAAGTCATGACTGTGTCATTATGTTCTCGTCAGCACAGATGATCCAGTCAGTGTAGAAGCAAGCACAGTTGCATTTTATACGACTTCAAATCAGTTCATTGCCAAGTCAGAAAAATCTTTCCGAAAGTTTCATCACCACCCCCACAGTTCTAGGGGTTTCACCTGTTAAGATGATTTGGCTTGTTTGCAAGTCATTTTCAGAGAGCAAGAGAGACAATCTTCCCACTACTCCCCCCAGCATGAACACTGTCTCCCCTCATGGGGGGAGACAGCATGAACACAGAGCTCTCATTCTTATTCAGGAGCATCTGTAATTCAGACAGCCCTGAGGACTGCCTCAGATGTAATATTCTCTCCACGAAGGATGGAAATCTTTTCTCTTAGAACGTCTCTTCACTGCAACTTTCCTTAAGGCTTCATTGGATGAGTGTATAAAAAATCCAAAACTTACCTGTTTTCTGCTTTACTTCATCCAACTCATTTGTGTTTATATAATTAAGCATGCCCTGCTTGGTCAGTGTGTGTAGGGTGTATGTGTGTGTGTCTGCGTGTGTGTAAATCTTAAAGGACTCAGAAGTTGGAATGTTTGTGCCCTTAACACAGCTCCACGGACTCTAATTATTTATTTTCTTGAGCGTTTTTCTTCCCTGTGATTTTCACAAGTGCAATGTCTTCATCACTTAAAAAAAGAGCCTCATCACTCTTTGAACCCCCACAATGCCTGAGGTAGGAAGGCAAACTCCTGGGCTTTTGGTAAATGACAATTTCATTCTACAGCAATTGGGTGGGAACATTCCAGTTTCCAGGGGGCTTCTACTTTCCTGGTCTATTAAATAGAACCAAGCCCAACTGCCTATCTTGCTGTGGGAGCTTGAGACTCCGCAGCAGTCAAAGCCTTCATTTTTAGTCTTTACTTAACCATCCATAAGCTTCTTGCTCTGTTCCCTGCTCTTCTCCCAGTCCTTGCCTTGCATCACTGTTCTCTCCATACCTCAGACGTCTGCCAAACATAAAGAAGATCCCGTCTGGGGCCTTGCTTTGTTCTTCCCCATGTTTCTAGCCCCCACCATAGGGCCCGGATCACGCAAGAGACTTGGGGCCGAGTGAACTTAATTGACTTGTTTGGATTTCTTGCACAGGTGACTGGGATCAGATCATTTTCCTTCTCGGAGATTTGGTTGTCTCACTTGCACAAGAAGGGACTAACCTGGATGACTTCTGAAATCTTTTGTTTTTTAGAAGAGGACTTCATAATTCTATGAATATTTTGTATTTTTCTAAATTTATTTATTCACTTAACACTTTCCTCTTACCATTCTTTCTAGCACAGAGGAAGGGGAACAGCAAGAAACAACCCCCAAACAAATGAACCCAACCACTAGTTCCTCTCTGCCTTCCTGAAAGCCATATTATCTCTGTTGTGCAATGGTTGATTTTTTTCCCTACCTTATCAAAAGTCATCCATTCAGGTATTTTCAAGATGACTAATGGCCAAGTTTGTTGTTCATGCTGTATGTTCCTGCTGCTGGGACTGAGCACTTGAATGCTAATAATACTCTCCACATCGCCAATCTCATCTTTTTTCTAACGTATTGACTGACCCCTGGCAAGCCACTCTGAGTCCATATAACCCTACTGCAAATTAATGAAGGGTTCAGACACTGGGGTGTGTCTGAACATAGAGGGAACTCCATTAGCTTAATACCAAATATGGCAGGTTCTGAATCAGCTTTTCTTGTCTAAAGAGTGCGGGTAATTTCTACCCCAACATATATTGAGCCAGGGAAGTCTACTAGCAGGGCCCTCTGAGCTCACATGTCTCCAGTACCAGGTGTGGCCAGATGCTCTTATTTATTTATTTATCTATTTATTGTTTTTCAGATGGAGTCTCACTCTGTCACCCATGCTGGAGTGCAGTGCCATGATTTCGGCTCCCTGCAACCTCTGCCTCCCAGGCTCAAGCAATTCTCCTGCCTTCCAAGTAGGTGAGAATACAGGTGACCCCCACCATGCCTGGCTAATTTTTGTATTTTTAGTAGAGACGGGGTTTCACCATGTTGACCAGGCGTGAGCCACTGTTCCCAGCCCAGATGCTCTCATAATGGCTTTTGAACAACGACTACATGGCTGTGAAAAGCAATCCTAAAAGAGGAAACTCTAAGAGAATTGTCACCTTGCCATTTGTAAACAACCATGAAATATATTTATGAACAAATAATGCAAGTATTTATCAAAAGAAAGGAGGAACAAACACTGCCTACTGGACCACAATATATGCAACAATGTTGAAAGCATTACTGATTACAATTTGAAAGTATTTTATAGGAATCTGGTGTTCGTCTGGGTGTGAGGTGACAGAAAAAGGGAAAATTGACACAACCAACTCAATCCCCACGAATTTATCCTCTAGACACTCACACGCCAGGGGGCACACACAAAGACATTCATTGAAGTAATGACTACTGGTGAAAAGCTGGAAGCACTGTATATGTCTGTGTAGATATAAATGATGATCCATTCATAGTTGGGAATACCACACACCTGTTAACAAAAACAAGATATCTAGCATTTACTCTGCAACAGGCACTGTTCCAAGTGTTTTGTGTACATTAACTCATTTAATCCTTATAGCAAGTTGTGAAATTGGTACCCACTTCCCAGATGAACCAACTGGGAGGAGAAAGGTTAAGCAATTGCCTAGAATCATGCAGCTAGTAAGTGGTAGAGCCAGGATTTGAGTCCATGCAGTATGGCTCCAGTGACTGTCCACTAAGGTGCATGGTAAGGAGCACTGCCTGGGACAGGCTTCTCCTGGATAGCCAAAGGAAGACGGCAGAGGCTTTTTGGTAGGCGAAAGAAGCAAGTTACTTAATAGTGTGCATAATAAGATATCAGCTGGTTAAGAAAAAGGGTTTGTATCACCCCCATGCATGGGCAGCCTCTGGAGGGACCCCAAATGGAATGCTAAACACTGTCTCTTCTGGGGAGGGGCAGCTCGACAAGGGGATTGGGAGGAAGAAGGTTTCTATGTTTCACGTTACACTCTCTTGACTGTTGAAATTGTACCCATGAGATTAAAAAAAATTACATTGCCGGGTGCAGTGGCTCACGCCAGTAATCCTAGCACTTTGGGAGGCTGAGGCAGGCAGATCACCTGAGGTCAGGAATTCAAGACCAGCCTGGCCAACATGGTGAAACCCCGTCTCTACTAAAAATACAAAAATTAGCCAGATATGGTGGTGCGGGCCTGTAACCTCAGCTACTTAAAAGGCTGAGGCAGGAGAATCACTTGAACCCAGGAGGCAAAGTTTGCAGTGAGCCAATATCGAGCTAATACACTCCGCTGTGGGCAGCAAGAGTGAGACTTCATCTCAAAAATAAATAAATAAATAAATAAATAAAAATAAATTAATTAAAAATAAATAAAAATTAAAAATTAAGTTGAATATTAAAAATTCTTGGCCAGGCATGGTGACTCATGCCTGTAATCCCAGCACTTTGGGAGGTTGAGGCAGGCGGTTTGCTTGAGCCCAGGAATTTGGCCTGGGCAACATGGCAAGACCTTGTCTCTTAAAAAAAAATCTTGTTGGAAGAAGAAAGTCTTAACACAACCTCTGAATTCAGAAATGGAGGCAAATTTTAATGGGAGAAACAGCGTGGGGCAGGAGAAAGAACAGAAAGAGCGTGGAGCTCTACCACTGTATTAGTTAACTATGGCCAGAAGTCTGAATTTAAGTTGTCAGCAGGGTCATGCTTTTTCTGAATACTGCAGGGAAGAATTCTTTTTTGCCTCTCCCTAGCTACTGGTGGTGGCCGTCAGTCCTTGGCATTCATTGCCTTGCAGCTGCATTACTGCAATCTCTGTGCTTCCATCTTCATATGAAGTTCTCCCCTCTATGTTTCTGTGTCACTGTATCTTCACATCGTATTTTTTATAAGGACACTAGGCATTGAATTTAGGGCCCAATCTAATCTGTTATGACTTCACCTTCACATAAATAATAACATCTGCCAAGACCTTATTTCTAGCTGGACATGAAGTTTTATGAGGATGCTCTTTGTATTGGTCAGATTGTGCTGCCATAACAAAATACCATAGAGCAAGTGGCTTAGACAACAGAAATTTATTTTCTCACAGTTCTGGAGATTGGAGGCTGGAAAGTCTAAGATTAGGGTGCCAGCAGGGTCGGTGTCTGGTGAGGAGTCTCTTTCTGGCTTGTAGACAGCTGACTTTTTGCTGTTTCCTCACGTGATCTTTCCTCTGTATATGCAGATCTCTCTCTCTCTGTGTCTCTCTCTCTTTAGTGTCTCTCCCTCTTCTTTTCAGAATACCAATCCTATTGGATTAGGGCTCCACCCTTAAGACCCCATTTCATCTTAATTTTTTTTTTAACTTTTATTTCAAGTTCAGGGGACATGTGCAGGACGTGCAGGTTTGTTACATAGGTAAACGTGTGCCATGGGGGTTTGTTGTACAGATTATTTCCTCACCTAGGTATTAAGCCTGGTACACATTAGTTTTTTTCCTGAGCCTCTCCCTCCTCCCTCCCTCCACCCTCCAGTAGGCTCCAGTGTGCATTGTTCTTCTCTATGTGTCCATGTGTTTTCATCATTTAGCTTGCACTTATAAGTGAGAAAATGAGATATTTCATTTTCTGTTACTGTGCAAGTTTGCTAAGGATAATGGCCTCCAGCTCCATCCATGTCCCTGCAAAGGATATAGTCTCCATCTTTTTTATGGCTGCATAGTATTCCATGGTACCACATGGTACATATTCCATATGTACCACGTTTTCTTTATCCAATCTATCATTGATGGGTGTTTAGGTTGATTCCATGTCTTTGCTATTGGGAATAGTGCTGCAATGAACATAGGCATGCATGTCTTTATAATAAAATGATTTCTATTCCTTTTCATATATACCCATTAATGGGATTACTGGGTTGAATGGTATTTTTGTCTGTAGGTCTTTGATGAATCACCACACTATGTTTCACAATGGTTGAACTGATTGACACTCCCAACAGTGTAAAATGTTCCCTTTTCCCCAGAACCGTGCCAGCATCTGTGATTTTTTTGAGTTTTTAATAATAGCCATTCTGACTATTGTGAGATGGTATCTCATGTGGTTTTGATTTGCATTTCTCTAATGAACAGTGCTGTTGAGCTTTTTTTTTAAATGCTCGTTGGTCACATGTATGTTTTATTTTGAGAACTGTCTGTTCATGTTCTTTGCCCACTTTTTAATGGGGTTGTTTTTTTTTTCTTGTAAATTTGTTTAAGTTCCTTATAGATGCTGGATATTAGACTTTGGTGAGATGCATAGTTTACAAATTTTTTCTCCCATTCTGTAGGTTATTTGTTTATTCTGTTGATAGTTTCTTTTGCTATACAGATGCTCTTAGTTTAATTAGATCTTATTTGTTCATTTTTGCTTTGTTGCACTTGCTTTTGGTATTTTCATCATGAAATCTTTGCCCATGTCATGAATAGCATTGTCTAGATTTCTTCTAGGGTTTTCATAGTTTTGGGTTTTACATTTAAGTTTTCTTGAGTTGATTTTTGTATATGGTATAAGGAAGAACTCCAGTTTCAATTTTCTGCATATGACTACCCAGTTATCCCAGCACCATTTATTAAATATAGGGAATCCAATCCTTTCCCCATTGCCTGTTTTCGTCAAGTTTGTCAAAGATCAGATGGTTGTAGATGTGTGGTCTTATTTTTGGGTTCTCCATTCTGTTCCATTGATCTATGTGCCTGTTCTTTTACCAGTACCATGCTGTTTTGGTTACTGTATCCCTGAGTGTGGTTTGAAATCGGGTATCATGATGCCTCCAGCTTTGTTCTTTTTGCTTGGGATTGCCTTTGCTATTCAGGCCCTTTTTTGGTTCTATATGAATTTTAAAATAGTTTCTTCTAATTGTATGAAGAATGTCAATGGTAGTTTAATGGGAATAGCATTGAATCTATAAATTACTTTGGGCAGTATGGCCATTTTCACAATATCGTTTCTTCCTAACCACAAGCATGGAATATTTTTCCATTTGTTAATGCCATATCTGATTTCTTTGAGCAGTGATTTGTAGTTGTCCTTGTAGAGGTCCTTCACATCCTTGTTAGTTGTATTCCTAGGTATTTTATTCTTTTTGTGGCTACTGTAAATGGGAGTTCATTCATGATTTGGCTCTCTGCTTGTCTATTGTTGGTATATAGGACTGCTTTTGATTTTTGCACATTGATATTGTATCCTGAGACTGCTGAAGTTGCTTATCAGCTTAGGAAGCTTTTGGGCTGAGAGGATGGGGTTTTCTAGGTATCGGAGCATGTCATCCCATTTTCCTATGCAGGACAAATGCACTAGACATGAACACTGGCCAAGAGTATGTATTTTAATGACATGCCCATGCCATCCCTACCCGGCTAAGCCTTCCTTTGGTTTCTTGTCACCAGTGAGAGTATGCTCCCTTTTGTTTTGCTAACACAGTGAACCTCTCTCTTGCACAGGACTACAGGGTACTGTGCACCTTGGTTAATGAAAAGTGCCTAAAACCATTACCACAGTCAATGCCCAGGAGCATTTCTAGGTTGGAGGCTAGGCCTAAGTCCTGATATGGCAGCTGGTGAGTTATCTTAGGGAGGTGTGAAGGAAGTTAACCTGGCTGTAGGGGGGACATGTGGCCTAACTCTAATATTTTATTACAACAGCTGGCATCTAGTGAGAGCTGACTTTTGTCAGGCTTGGTTTGGAAAGCTTTCCGAAGATTATTTTCTTTATTCATTATGACAATCCCATATTGTTGCATTAGTTGTGTAATTATTCCTTTCTTTTAGGTGAGAAAACAGAAGGAAAGAGAGGTGAAGGGACATGTCCAAACTGACATGACCGTTATGTGGTAGATCCAGAAAGTAAAATTTGAGCATCCAGGCTTCAGAATCCATCCTCTGAAAAGGGCTCTGGAGCAGGCCCTTCCCACGAGCTCTCTAGAAGGCTGGTCTGCACAGGCTTGGCCTGCCTCCCTCCACTGCAACAGCCACATTAATCCCTTCTCCCCTGACTCAGTCTCCTCTTCTTCCCATTTCCCCTCCTGGCTTCTTATGCTTTCCCAGCCTCACCTTACCTCCTAGCCCCTCATCTTGTCAGATGCATAAGCCCCTTTACTTCTCTGCTGTGGCCTCCCATAAACGCAGATGCCCCCTTGGGCCCTGTACCCAGGGACTCTGCTCCACTCTCAAGAACTGTCGGTCAGAAGCATAGCCTCCCCTCTCAATCTCCATGGGCCCTCTCAGCTCTCAAGCCCTCTGGATTTTCCCAGCTGGGCTTCTACTCTCCACCCAATGGCTCCTCCCTTGCCAGGGACCCCAATGCAGAATTTCAATTGGCACAGGGAAGTCACATGCAGGGCCCTGGCTCCTGCCCTTGCAGTGTTCTTCTCTGTTCAGTCCCTGGCTCTGAGAAATTTCCCTTGGTGCCTACTTCCTGGCAGCTTCCCTACATCCCTCTGTCACCTAGCACTGCCTGAGTACTGTCTCATATCTTATCACCTGATTGCATTTGTTATGTATTCACACTGGGAAGCCTTGGCTGGCCGCACAACTTCTCCATAATCCTTGTGTTCATTACCTGTACCTTGCCTACAGCTGACTTTTCACCTCTCTTCTCCCTGAGGCCAGGCAGGGTGCTAAGAATGGCAAGGGACATGGTGGTCGTGTCTGAAATGTTTTTCTTTCTTCCTCCCCTTTCTTACCAGGCAACCTCCTCCACCTCTCACTCTCCCTCACCTTCAAGGCCCGGACACTCTGGGCACATCCGTTACGCCATCTTGAAAGTAGGTCAGGTATATTGTCCACGAGTCTAGCTCTTCCACAGCACAATGTGGAGGCCATATCTCTAATTTAAAGTAAGGTTTATCATAACTCTTCACAGTCTTAAACTCAGGTACTTAACACTAGGCAGGAATAGCCCTTGCCCTGCGACCTGCCCTTTAAAGGGTGGCATGTCTGGAGGAGGGCCAGAGAAAAACCTGTTAAAGTGAATGATTCATGGCAAGGTCAAGGAGTTAAGGATCAAGAGGTTACTCTAGACCAGAGCCAATACCTCTGCCCGCACTTCTAGACTGTGCTCTAATGGCCCAGGACTGAAGAATTCCCTGTGCAAACTGCCCCTAGCCTGCTTTTAGGTACATCTTCCTGAATGTGAACTGAGAAATTGATAATGTGCAAGATGTGGCCAAGTGGTGGGTGTTTGTGGGGAGTTTGGCCAAAGTGTGGCTGTGCATGCTCAGTGTTGGATAGAGTGGGAGTGGGAAGAGAAAGGGAGTACCCTCAACCAAGAGTTGGAGGATGACTATCCAAATTCAAGAGTAGAACTCTGAGGAGTCTAAGAATTTTAAATTTGGACCTACTTTTCTGGTCATTAGGAAGTTACAATTGTAAAGCTAGGAGAACAGAGCACATTTTTATTTAATGCCTTGTTAACTTCATTAAAACTTAAATATTTAGACATACAGCACATGGCCCTTTATTTTTCTCTTGCCCTGGGCCCCACAAATGTTAGAGTGGCTATGGACTCAGGAGTAAGCTCTTGTTTCACCAGCCAGCCTGTCCTGCCATTCTAACTTCCTCTTTGGCTCCATGGTATTTGGAGAATATTTTTTATGACTTTTCTCTGAGCGGGTGGCAGTGGGGGCAGAATGAAGGGCAGTCTTTAGAATCAAGAGGGCTCTTGGAAACCATTTGCTTCACTTTCATATGCACTCTGACTCCAAGATTGCATAGATGAGAAAAACTGAAATCTGTTCTCTATAACTGCATGCTACTACCTTAGCCAGGAGCCACATGTGGCTAGTTAACTCTAAGTTTAAATTAATTAATAATTAAATACAATCAAAATCTCACTTCCTCAGTTGTACTACTCACATTTCAAGTGTTCAATAGCCACAGGCAGCTAGTGCCTGCCATATTGGAGATAGAGAGCACTTCCATCATCAGAGAAAGTTGGAGAGTGCTGGGTTAGAAATCAGGCCTAAGTCCTCCTGAGAGTGCTACAGGTATAGGCTATCTCTCAGCTGTCTCTGAAAAATCATTACCAGAAATGAGCAACATGCCTTTTATTCAAATTTGAGCATAAACTGATGTTTACTTTTTCCAAACATGAGAAAAATTGAGCTAGTGAAAAATGGCAATGTATCTGAGAACTTTAGACACAAAAGTAAAAGACTAGGGTAAGAACCAGTTTCTTTACCCTCGCCATCAAAGTTTCACAGTGATTTGATTTTGGATCCTATACAAGATACTAAATTATAAAAGGATATATCCCATAATTCTTACAGAGTACTGAAGATATACAATTCATTTTCTGGGAATTAATTTCTCCAGATGGCCTTCTTAATATATCTCTATGTCAAATAGGGTATTACACTGTGATCAAAAGAGGGAACCGATGCTGTGATGCTTTTGCTACTCCTCTTTTTGGCATGGTCCCAGGTAAGGTTACTAAAAACTTCTGCCTAAACCCACAGTCCCACACAAGATGGGGATCTAGGACAAAGCATTTTGTCACACATCACACACAGCTAAATGAAAGCTGCTGAGCCCCAAAGGGCATTTGGTCCCCTAAGGGAGTCTCCCTCTCCAGAACAGAGCATTAAATATTCTTGGCTGGAAGTCGCGTGGCCCTACTAAGCTCTCATAGAAATTATTTACTATCATTTTCATTCCTGAAAATATCTTCAAAAATATGAAATTCTAAAAACTTAGAGCTGAAAATGCTTCTAGAAGTCACATACCAAAGTCTGGAGAGTCAAGGCTATTTGTTCACATTGAATAGCATGAAGAATAGAGATCAGGTCTTTTAAACTTGAGCTCAGTTGTCCATTTACATATTGGTGAGAGGAAAAGAAGCAGCTGGAAAATAAATGGCCAGGAGGGTAAGTAGAGAGTCAAAAGAGTATGTTGTCATGTCAGCAAAGAGAAGAGAGTGTTTCAAAAAGGGAATGGTTAATCTTATATATGGTGGAGATGTCAAGGAAGATGACCGATGGAAAATATTCATTGAATTCAGCAACATAGAGGTTTTTTTTCTCCAAAATGGAGTCTTACTCTGTCACCCAGACTAGAAGAGGTGGCTTTTGAGTGACCTTGAGAAAGGCAGTTTCAAGAGAGTGGTGGAGATGAAATCCAGGTTATAGTAGCCTGAAGAGTGAAGAGGGCTACCATTTATAGATGATACACTGAGCACTCAGGTTTATCTTTAAGCCCTATTGAGATGCCACTAAAAATCATAAAAGGGAAAAAGTGTAAATCAAGGAACACAAAGAGAACATGAGATAGTCTCACAGTATAGAGATTTCAGTGACTGTTTATAGGGCATAATGCAGATGAAAGAGTGGTAACTGACAAATAGAAATGAAAGGAGCTGTCTGCTGGAGTATACAAAGAAGGTGCTATTGAGGAGGGAGCCAGCTTTGTGGATGACCTCTACAGACAATTAAGATTTGGAGATCCAGAGGACAAGAGAGAGATGGGATGCTGAAAAAAATCGAGAAAGAAATGGTTTGAAGTCTCTACATAGTGCAGTTGGACCATGCACTCCAGAATATAATGGATTGAAGACTTCCAATTCTAGGAATGGGGCAAGCTAGGTTAGCCAGACCAGCTCATCTGCTGAAAACAACCAGAGAAGTTAGACAAAATATATATTTTAAAAATCTTAAAAGCATAAAAGATCTGAAACAGAGAATGAATTACAAGTCTGAAATCTAAGGAAACATAACTCACAAAGTTTCGTGGAATAAAACATTTGCTTTGAGGGTATCCTGGCAAACTTGAACTTAGGATTTGACAGCCTCATGGGGTAAAGGGTTCAGAAGCCAAAGGCTGGAGGGAAGAGTCTAATAGGAGATCTTCCCTCATAATACACTGGGACCCCAAAATAAAGCTATAACCTCAAGGTAAAGGTAAAATAAAAGTAAATCTGCCCCCTCCAACATGACTGCAAGATCCAGAGGACCTGTTGATTGACTCAGCAGTAAAAAATCTTCCAACAAAGAAAAGTCTAGGACCAAAAGCCTTCAATGGGGAATGCCAACAAACATTTAAAGAAGAATGAACACCAATCCTCCTCAAACTCTTCTAAAACATTGAAGAGGATAGAATTCTTCTAAACTCATCCTATGAGGCCAGGATTACACTTATAACCAAACCAAAGAAAAACACTGCAAGAAAATAAAACTATAAGCCAATATCCTTTATGAACATTGATGCCAAAATGATAAACACAACACTAGCAAACCAAACTCAATGGCACATTAAAATGATTACACACCATGACCAAGTGGGATTTATTATTAGAATGCAAGGATGGGTCAACACACAAAAATCAATCAGTAGAATATTCGTTAACAGAATGAAGCAAAAAACCCACATGGTCATCTCAATTGATGCAGAAAGAAACATTTGGAAAATTGACAACCCTGCGATGATAAAAAAACAAAAACAACAACAAATAAAAAAACAACCACTCCACAAACTATTAATAAGAACAGAAGGAAAATACCTCAACATAATAACAGCCATATGTAAATGGAGTTTCTACCTTTGCATCTTCCTCATTTTTCTCTTCCCCATTTTTCTCTTGCTGCCACCATGTAAGAAGTGGCTTTTCATTGGCAACAAAAGCCAAAATAGACAAATGGGACCTAATCAAACTCCACAGCTTCTGCACGGCAAAAGAAACAGTCATTAGAGTGAATTGGCAACCAACAGAATGGGAAAAACTTTTTGCAGTTTACCCATCTGACAAAGGGCTGATATCCAGAATTTACAAAGAACTAAAACAAATTTACAAGAAAAAAACAAATAAGCCCATTCAAAAGTGGGCAAAGGATATGAACAGACACTTTACAAAAGAAGACATACATGAGGCCAACAAGCATATGAAAAAATGCTCATCATCACTGGTCATTAGAGAAATGCAAATCAAAACTACATTGAGATACCATCTCACGCCAGTTAGAATGGCGATCATGAAAAAATCTGGAGACAACAGATGCTGGAGAGGATGTGGAGAAATAGGAACACTTTTACACTGTTGGTGGGAGTGTTAATTAGTTCAACCATTGTGGAAGACAGTGTGGCGATTCCTCAAGAACCTAGAAATAGAAATTCCATTTGATCCAGCAATCCCATTACTGAGTATATATCCAAAGGATTATAATCATTCTACTACAAGGACACATGCACACGAATGTTCATTGCAGCACAGTTTACAATAGCAAAGACCTGGAACCAACCCAAATGCCCATCGATGATAGACTGGACAGGGAAAATGTGGCACATATACACCATGGAATATTATGCAGCCATCAAAGACAATGAGTTCGTGTCCTTTGTAGGGACGTGGATGAACCTGGAAACCATCATTCTCAGCAAACTGACACAAGAACAGAAAACCAAACACCGCATGTTCTCACTCATAGGCAGGTGTTGAACAATGAGAACACATGGACACAGGGAGGGGAGCACTACACACTGGGGTCTGTTGGGGGGAAATAGGGGAGGGACAGCAGGGGGTGGGGAGGTGGGGAGGGATAGCATGGGGAGAAATGACAGGTATAGATGATGGGGAGGAAGGCAGCAAATCACACTGCCATGTGTGTACCTATGCAACAATCTTGCATGTTCTTCACATGTACCCCATAACCTAAAATGCAATAAAAAAAAAAAAGAAGTGGCTTTCACCTCCCACCATGATTCTGAGGCCTCCCCAGCCATGTGGAACTTTAAGTCTAATTAAACCTCTTTTTCTTTCCAGTCTCGGATAGGTCTTTATCAGCAACAAAACGAACTAATACACACAGTGAGAACAGAAAGCAGACAGTGAGAAGCATACTGGTCACATAATGCAATTTTGACTAGAAAGTGGAACTTAATTATGAACTATCTGTTTCAGAGAGGATAGAAGCACCAGAACTTCTAGCCAATTGTCAGCAGGCAATTATCTCAGGATGCAGGAGAGGAGGGGGCTTTTTTTTTTTTTAATTATTGAAATAAAGAGTTAAGCTTATCATTGTATTGTAGAGTTCTTTGGTATAAGCCAAATTATACTTTACTTTAATGAGTATCATTGATGCAGGCATATTTTTATATAAGTAGTAAGTTATCTTCTTATTATTTTTTTTTGAAGAAAGAAAGAAAGAGAAAGAGAAAGGGGGAGAGAGAACAGGAGTCTTGCTCTATTGCCCAGGCTGGAATGCAATCTAAAAATAGGTAATAAAAACCTCTTTTGTGCCGATAATTGTGCTTAACAGCGAAGACAGGAAGGAATAAGGGAAGAAAATAACAAACAAACAGCCAACCAATATTTCATTTAAGTCTGTGAAATGCTATGCAAATGCTGAAGAGTGATTTACTGCCAATTATGTGGTCACTTTCAAAATAGGTGTAATGTGATACTGAGAAAAATGTATGTTCTGTGGACCTGGGGTGAAGAATTCTATAAATATTCACTGAATTTACTTGTTCCAGGTCTGAGTTCTAATCATAGATGTCCCTGTTAATTTTCTATCTCGTTGATCTGTCAAATATTAACAATGTGGTGTCAAAGTCTCCCGCTATTATTGTGCAGGAGCCCAAGTCTCTTTATAAGTCATTAAGAACTTGTCTTATGTATCTGGGTGTTCCTATATTGGGTGCATATATATTTATGATCATTGACTCCTGTTGTTGCATTGATCCTCTTACCATTATGTAATGTCCTTCTTTGTTTCTTTTAGTCTTTGTTACTATTAAAGTCTATTTTGTCAGACACGAAAGTTACAACTCCTGTTTTTTTTTTTTAATCTCCATTTGATTGGTGAGTCTTCCTCCAATCCTTTATTTTGAGTCTTTGTGTGTCCTTGCTTATGAGATGGATCTGGATACAGCGTACCGATGGGTTTTGACTTTTTATTCAATTTGCCTGTCTGTGTCTTTGATTGGGGCATTTAATCCATTTAAATTTAGGATTAATATTGATATTTGTGAGTTTAATATTGTCATTTAATGCTATCTGGCTATTTTTCCCATTAGTTGATATAGATTCTTCATTATGGAGATACTCTTTACCTTTTGGTGACTTTTTGGGATGACTGATACTGGTTGTTCCTTTCTGTTTGTAGTGCTTCTTTCAGAAGTTCTTGTAAAGCAGGCCTGGTGGTGATGAAATCTCTGAGTGCTTGCTTGTTCGTGAAAAATTTTATTTTTCCTTCATTTATGAAGCTTAGTTTGGCTGGATATGAGATTCTGGGTTGAAAATTCGTTTCTTTGAGGATATTGAATATTGACCCCCACTCTTTTCTAGTTTGTAAGGTTTCTGCTGAGAGATCTGCTCTGAGTCTGATAGGCTTCCCTTTATGGGTAACCTGACTTTTCTCTCTAGCTGCCCTTAGAATTTTCTCCTTTATTTCAACCCTGGTGAATCTAACGATTATGTGTCTTGGGGTTGCTCTACTTGAGGAATATCTTTGTGGTGTTCTCTATATTACCTGGAGTTAAGTATTGTCCTGCCTTACTATGTTAGGAAAGTTTTCCTGAATAATATCCTGAAGAATATTTTCCGGCTTGGATTCATTCTCTTCATGACATTCAGGTACACCTATCAAATGTAGATTAGGTCTTTTCACATAGTCCCATATTTCTTGGAGACTTTGCTCATTCCTTTTTACTCTTTCTTCTCTAATCTTGTTTTCTCCTTTCATTTCATTAAGTTGGTCTTTGACCTCTCATATCCTTTCTTCTGCTTGATCAATTCGACTGCTAAAACCTGTGCATACTTCACGGAGTTCTCATATTGTATTCTTCAGTTCCATTAATTCACTTATATTCCTCTCTAAATTGCCTATTCTTGTTAGGATTTCGTCAAACCTTTTTTCAAGGTTCTTAGTTTCTTTACATTGGGCTAGAACATGTTCTTTTAACTCACAGAAGTTTCTTATTATCCACGTTCTGAAACCTAATTCTGTTAATGGAACGCACTCGTTCTCCATCAGGCCTTGTTCCCTTGTTGATGAGGAACTGTGATCCCCTGTAGAGGGAGAGGCATTCTGATTTTGGGTACTCTCAGCCTTTTTATGCTGGTTTCTTCCCATCATTGTGAATTTATGCACCTGTCATCTTTGTAATTCCCGACTTTCAAATTAGGTCTCTGAGTGGCCATCCAACTTGTTGATTCCCAGCACTGGAATCTGAGCAACCCACTGCACCAGCTAAAACAGCGGCGTTAAGATTCATGGTGCTTTTCTACCTGGGAATCTCCAGTCTGGCTTCCTTCTTGAGTCCCTTTTTCAAGCAGCTGAATAGGCGACTCTGCCTTCCCGGAGCTCCAAACGTCAACCAAAAGGGGACCCAGTCCCGTTTACTCTGCACCGGGAACCGCCATGCTGGGGCGCCAGCAAAACCACTGCGCTGGCCACAAGAGTTGCACTTGTGACCCCTGGGGCTCATCCACTGGGAATCTCCTGGTCCGTGAGCAACAAAAATTCATCTGAAAGTGTGGCGTCCTCTCGATCTCTGTGCTTTCACTGGGAGCTACAGTCCTGAGCTGCTAGTCATCAGCCATCTTGGATCTCTCTCTCTGGGGTCTTCTTTTTGACACCCACTTCATCAGATGCTCCTCAGATCAGAGCCTTGCAGGTCATGCCAGAGGGGAGCCTCAGAAAGTGTTTTGGTGTTTGTTTCAAATGGGGGCTCATTGTGGGCCCTGTGTCACTGGAATTACAATATCTGTTCAATGTAATTCCCTGGGCCTTTAAGTCTTACAAATTGGCACTGTCCCTTACAAATAAGGGAAGCCTTGGAGTCTTTTTGACACAGGCTAGTGTGGGATTGTTTCCTTATTTGCATCCACTTACAGAAAGTTCCAATGATTTCTTTTGGTGATTCTACAGCCAAATGAATGGTCCTAGGAGTGTGTTTTATTGCAATTTGTCCTTTTGCTTCTTTAATATTCCAGACAGACACATCTCCCCCTTGGGCCCTTCATGTACTTTCCTCTCCATTCCAGTAAAACCTGACTTGAGGAGGTGGTGCCTGTGCATACAATTCCCCACCTTTCACTCATTGGCCTCCCTCTGACTGGAATGGATACAGATGTAATATAAGAGAGTTCTGACCCTCTGGCTTAGGTGACAAAGCTATTTCAATAAAATTATACTTTTTTTCTGACTGTTCATGTGTTATAACATCATGTGAAAATGGCTAGACAGATGTTCTCTGCATTTAGAGGTAGCTTTATGATGTTCAGACTCTGAAGATATGTTACATGGAATATACAAAATTGATTTGGAAGAGTCCTGGGAAGGACCCCCAAAAGCTAAGTCTTCCAGGGCAGCTGAAATTGAGGTTCTAAGAGAGACCCACCATACCTATGAGATGGCATAGATACAAAACACACAGTGGTTTCAAATATAACCCCAAATCAAAACAGAATGTACATTCCTCAAATGCCAGGGGTCAATTTGCAGTCAAACTTCTACTTACAGGGGCAATTCTACAGTACTGTACTACTTAGGCAAACAGGAGACAGGTATGTATTTAAGGATGGGTTATGAATCTCCTGAGCAAACAGAGGAGGCTGGCTAAAGCAAGTAGGAAATATGCCAAACCAGTATCCACCAGAGGCAGATGGCAAGTTGATAGCCAGAATTGAGCCCCTCCAATCTTGAATCAATAGTTCCTGCTCCCCAGAGTTGACTGAACCCCTTCTTAGGGGAAAGGGGTGAAAGAGAGAAAATCCCATTACCTACCAATGCCAAGTCCTCATATTTGACTCACTTAGGGTCAGTCACAGGTGGCTCACAGCCATAGAGCTGCCAGATAAAATACAGGGCACCTGGCTAAATTTAAATTTCTGATAAACAGTGGATAATTTTGAGTATAAGTATGTTCAAATATGGCATGGAATATACTTGTACTAAGAGTATACTTAGGATTCAAATTTAATTGAGCATCCTGTATTTTTTGATAAATAGGCAACCCTACTCAGGCAAGCCCTCAGAATTAGTCTGGCAACAGGAAAGTGGCCATAGTCAGGCCTCTGGTCACCCTATTTTCAGGGAGCTGGGCAGGTTATTATCAGACATCAGGCTGGGAATCCCATCACGAGGACTGTGATACAGGGTAGGATTTAGTCTGAGGGTAAAAGCAAGATCTTATATACTAGAACAAGTTTATAAAGTCCCAGCAGGGACTAGTATGTAAACTCTCAGGAGCAAACTTGGCAGGAGTCACAGACCTAGATGTCCTGAAATTACTGAGGGCTAGGGGCAGGGCTGAGTTAAGAGCAGGATTTCTCTAAAAGGGATCCCTGGGCTGCTTGCATGAGATACTTGGGAAACATGCAGATTCTAGGGCCCCATCCAGACCTGCCAAGGTCTTCTCCCTAAGGAAAGGCCTAGAAAGTTGCAGTTTCCTAAGCACTCCTGGCTGCTCTGTCATGAACTAAATTTGAGACCCAATGCTCTAGAGCCAGGAATCAGGTGTGGCCTGCAAATAAGTCATGAGGCACAGTGGTTAAAGCATAGACTCTGGAGCCAGACTGCCCAAGTTAGACTTCTGGTTCTACCACTTAATATCTGTGTAACTTTATTATCTAAGTTACTTAAACTTTCTGGGCCTCAGTTTCTTCATCTGTAAAGCAGGCATAATAATAGTGCCTATTTCATAGGGCTATTGTGAAGCTTAAATGGGATATATCAGCAAAGCACTCAGAACAGTCTGGCATCTAGGAAGCACACATTCATACGTGTTAGCCGTTATTAGGAGCTGAGTGGACCCACAGGGTCCTCATAAAGAGGACTGATTTGGGCCTTGATGGGTACCCATGGCCTATGTCCTGCAGTAGAGTGGGCAGAAGCAGAACTTACAGAGCAAGTGGAGGAGGGCTTGTTGCATGAGAAGTCATGAGGATGATTAATAAAAGGGACAGTCATTGAATACACAGGTGATCATCCTTGGCTAGAATGAGAAACTAAGACAATGGATATTGTTCATTAAGCTCTAATTAGCAGATAAATTGTACAAGGGGAAGAGAGTCCAAGTGTTACTACAAGTAATTAATGTATTTCTTCTCTCCCTGGTCACCCTTTGATTTGAATCACCTAACCTGTAGTCTTTATCAGACACTAAGATCCTGGAAATACTGGCTGCTAATTATTTTGGTGAGCCCCTGATTTCACTAAAGGAAATGGATGTGTCCTGCTCTCTCTAATGACTCAGGCACAGGGAGAAGATAAAGTGGTTCTAACCATGATGAATTAAGCCTGGAAGACTTGGAGAGGACAATCATTCTTTCTGTTCATTTAACAAATGTGAATGATGTCTCCAAGTTGGTAAAGAAAATGTGACCAGACGCAGTCTGATTAAGAAAAAATTAGTACCTGTCCCAAACTGCTCTTGAGTTGGCTGATGTCATGGCATGGCTGGTTCACAGTTCCAATGCCTTGATCCCTGCCTAAATCTCTACTTAGTTCCTTTGAAGATTCAGCCTTACCATTGGAGTCCTGGCCCCACATTTGACTTGGAACCAGAACTCCCTTAGCCTGGACTGGCCTCACGCTCCATTGAAACCCATATTCTCCTGCCTGAGCTCTCCCAGCCACCTATGCACTTGGGATCTCATGTATTTCTAGGCCAGCCATCCTTCCTACTTTCATACTGAACCGATGTCAAGGAATTTGATTGTTCTTTCTTGTGGAAAAGATACAAACTGTATCAGTGAAGCATCTTGGGGGTGGGGGTGGGGAACAGTGAAAAGGCAAGTCATTCTGTATGTCCCTTTCCATGACACACTCACAGGGGCTTGGGATGCTGGTGAGTGCCCATTGGTTGGCTTCTGCCAGGAATTGGGGCCTGGGTGTGCTGGGTGCAGAGTCTCCTGATATCACAGAGAGCCCCTGTTTTCAATAGAAGTGCAACAGAGTAGAGTCTAGACAGAGTATCAGAAACTTTCAGGATAATAATCATGATAATAGCTAGTGGTTTTCAAAATGCCTACTCTGTTCTGTGTAGTGTGCTATGTGCTTACAGGCATTATCTCACTTAACTTTCCTATCAACCCTACGATGAGGCACTATGATTATCTGCATTTTATAGTGAAGTAACTGAGCCACAGAGAGGCTAAGTAACTTGCCCAAGGTCCCATATCTGACTAGTGGTAAGGCTGGGTTCTGTGCTTGCTTTTATTTTCAAGAATTGAGTCAAATGTAAGTCCCCCTTCATTAAGCTGCTGGGATGGGAGCAGCAGGAGGGGCAGGGCCTGGATGGGTGAAGCAGCCAACAGGCTCCTGTGTAACTTCCTATGAAGAGGTAGATATCTCCAAATGTGTGGAAACAAATTGAGAATGTTCTGCTTGTGTTCCAACTGAAAGACATTTTCATTCTTATTGGGTTTGCATCAAATTCTCATTTTGCTAGTCTTATACGTTAGAGTATCAACCAATGGTACCATGTAGCTTTAACAAATGATCTAGTAGCTTCAGAGAAGCATTGGCCAGAGAAAGTTGGAGTGCTTGGGACAGGCCTTGGCTGACTGTCCAGATCTACCTGGGGGAGAGGGGAGGTGTGAGCTGGCACTAAGAGACCCTCTGCCTGTCTAACTTGGGCCAAGGCTGCTTGGGACTAAAAGAGAACCCAAAATATTCATAGCAGCATTATTCACAATAGTCAAAAAGTGGAAAGAACTCAAGCATCCACCAATGGATGGGTAAATGAAATGTGGTGTATCTATACAATGGAATATTATTCAGCCACAAAAAGGAATGAAGTACTGACCCATCCTACTACATTGATGAACCTGAAAACCTTATGCTAAGGGAAAAAAGCGAGATCCAAAGGTCACATATTAAGAGATTCTGTTTTTGTGAAATGTCCAGAATAGGCAAGTCCATAGAGAATGAAAGCAGATTCATAGTTTCTAGGAGCTGGGAGGTTACATAGATTATGGAGTGACTACTGATTAGTATGAGGGTTCTTTTTGGTGTGTTGAAAATGTTCTGAAATTAGATAGTGATGATGATTGCACAACTTTGTGTATATACAAAAAACTACTGAATTCTACACTTTAAAGGGTGAATATTATGGTATATGAGGTATATGAATTGCATCCCAAAGAAAACAAACAAACAAAAACCAGAGCAACAGCAACAAAAAAGAGAACACAGAGTCCACACTATTAAGTTCCAGAGCAAAACACTGTCTTATGAAGTTGTGCTGTGGAAGAAAGATCTTAAGCTGAGAGGGAACCCAGCCTGGATTTAAGCCTTGGCATGACCTTGGACAAGTTATTTCGCCTCTCTGGGCCTCAGTTTTCCCATCTATTTAATGACATTGTTATGAAAAAACATTTTCCTAATGAACTTTTGAAAACGATATTATGCTTATTAAAAACTGGGCTCACTAGTTACAGCAAGAAATTATTATAGTGCTGGAGGGTTAAACAGAGAGCTTAGAACGTTTGATGAAAGGTAACCTTCCATCATTGCCGCTGCAAATCAGAGAACTGAAGATACAGGCAGTACCCTCATGTGCGCAGAAGGATTACTCATTCCTGAGCAGAAACTACTCACTTGTCGTCTGTCATTCCTCAGGGAATGTCCCAGGTTTCCTCTATTTGGATTGGATATCTTAATAGCTTTTAAATCTCAAATAAAGGGTTTCTGTGCACTCCAGTTATTTAGGGCTTCCTAAGAGGTCTTTTACAAAGAGATTTAATTAAAAATCCATTGGAATCTTAAACCTTGCACACTACACTCTATCCAATAAAGGACTCCCCCTTAACTATTCCAAAGTAATTGAACTTACTGCACATGAGACTTGTTTTGCCTTTGCAAACAGGGACTGATTCTCTCCCTCATATGTATCCTTACAACTGATTCAATATCTGGTTTTCTTAGTACTGGGGCAATGTTCAGAATCTTTATTAAGACAAGTTCATAAAAATAAGAAAATTAATTTAACTAGATACATAATTCTGTACCCCTATATTACTAAAATATTCACATTTTCCTCTTGTCTAGTATTGAAAACCCAAGTCCCACCAGGTCATGGTCAAGTAGTGTTCAAGCAGGGGCAGGGGCCGGGGGTCAGCTCACCCTCTCTCTCCTGCCTACTCCTCAATCCCAGGGCTGTTCAGACCACATCCATGGGGAATTATCTGGGGCCCTAGGGTCACCTCATCTCAGAAATGCAGCACAATGGAGTATAGCAATGCCTGCTAAGGGTTTGCAAGCGCTCCTCACAGGCTTGTTTGGGGCGGGGGAGTCATGTCTTAAGTCACTAGAATGCTTGTTTCCTTTTTCTCCCTCAAATGTATTTTGTTTGCTTATTTGACTTCAAAATCGCTCCTTCCCACAAGTGAAGGGATTCAAACTCTCGGGGAACCAGCAAGAACAGACTGATGTGCATCCTACAAAATCTTCTACTATGCGGACGGGCTTTTGACTGCCGGCCTCTTACCACGGGGAAAAATGCGAGAGCGCGCGGCCGGAGTTCCAGCAAGCGAGGAACAGTGAGATAATGAATGTGAAAAGCCTCCAGGCTGGAGATTGTAATTCGCACCCGATTCAGTTCAAGGAGGCGAAAGCCGCAGGATTGTGGAGGGTGCTTCATTTTCAAACAAGGGGACACATTCCCACTTTAGGCTTTTTAGCTAAAGACAGTGTGTGCAATCTTGGTTTTCAACAGTGTCTGTTTTTCTTTTTTTTCGTTAAAGGGTTTAATGTTGAAGTTCGTCGCGGAGCCGGCCCCTAGCACCCTGCCTTGTCCGTACCCCCACCCACCCCGGGGCAAGAGGGCGGCTGTGTCCAGACGATGGCGCTCCTGGCCAGTGCAACCCCCTGTCCCCTACTGTGGCAAGAAGACTAGTCTGGAACAAGTTTCAAGGTGTTTACTGAGATTTTGGAAGGCTTCTCGACCGTAGCCGTAACTTTTAGTAGGCGGCAAAAATCCATTCCCATGACCAAGGGCATTTTTGTTGTTGAAGGAACGAGTGTCAGAATCGCGCCCCTTTAGTTTTGCCCAAATATTCGAATTTTCCGTGGTCCCTGTGTGGCGAGATCCTGGGAGCACCGCCGGGTAACCGTGACGCACGGGAACAGAGATCCGCGTTGTGGACGGCGGGGTCGGGGTCGGGGGTGGGTGCGGCCTCATAGGGATGAGGTCGAAACGAGAACTCCAGAAGGGGATGGGAAAGTCGAAAGACCGAGATGACTCCTGACTGAGGCAGGAGTCGCCGGTCAGCCAGCGGCTTCTTTGCTTTGCCTCCTGACACCTCCGCACCTTTCCCACAGCTGCAGCGCAGCTCCCTCAGCCTGCCTGACTGCCCCGTATCGCTCAGTAGAGCGCACCCCGAGAGGGGAGCGGAGTGAGAGCCTCTCGTCCTGGGTTTCCTCGAGAAGAGGGGGCCCAAGAAAAGAGCTTTATTGCCTGTTTTACTTTTTCCCAAAGCGTCCCGTGGGTCCCGCCGCTGGGCTGCCCGCAGCTGGGAAGGAGACGAGCTCCCGCTCCCGTTCGCCCCAAAGCTGAGGACCGAGTGGCCGCTGCTGCCTTCCCTGGGTCCCAGGGTGCAGACCCGCTCCCTGCTTCCAGAGCTGGGCGCAGAGTACATCTCTTTATGGAGAGTGCAAGACCTGGACCGGAATAAACGGCTCCTCGCGGCTGCCGCTAAGGGAGCCAAGCGGCTCCTGGCGAGAACAGGAGCTGGGATAACTTCCCTAGGGATTACGGACCCAGATTGGGGGTGGGAGCTCCCAGCAGTAGTCCCCAGTTCCCCGCGGGGCACAGAAGGCTCTAGACAGGCAAGGGCATGGGGTGTGGGATGGATCTCACAAGGATACGGCAGAGGCAAGCATCTAGGTTTCGAGGGGCCACCGGCTGTCCCCCACATCCTGCTGGGGGCTGCGGACTGGCTTGGGCTGAAACCGGATCCTTTGAAAGACCCCTCGATCCCGCTAGCTCTGCAATCTACGTCTCTTTGCCAGGTGTTTGCACTACAGGAGGGAGGGAGAAGAACTTGCTAGAAAGGAATGCGCAGCGGCTGGTGGGGAGGGGTAGGTGGACTCCGAGCTAGTAACGATGCTTGCGAGGTACCTGGGAGATTGAAAGGCAGGGAGGGCTGGCTAGAGGGGAAGCACTTACAAGGCAGTCGGAAGCAAGACGACACCTCAATGTGGATTTGTCCAAAAATAGAGGGTGGCCAAGGCGGGGGTGTTCAGGGAACTCTGATTGGTCGGGGGGAGGGATTTGGGGTGGGGCTGGCAGCCTCTTGAGGCTTTAAAAGCTCATCGGAGAGGGGCAGGATGCTGTCATTTGCTTTCTGACTCTCAGAGAGGGAGGCACGCTTTCCTGGGGCTCCTGGTGACAGAGCAGGTGTTCGCTGTCTGGACTCAGCTGCTGATCCTGAGCCTGCTGGGAGATCTTAACGATCTCCAGCAGCAACATGGGGCCTACCCTAGCGGTTCCCACCCCATATGGCTGTATTGGCTGTAAGCTACCCCAGCCAGACTACCCACCGGCTCTAATCATCTTTATGTTCTGCGCGATGGTTATCACCATTGTCGTAGACCTAATTGGAAACTCCATGGTCATTTTGGCTGTGACGAAGAACAAGAAGCTCCGGAATTCTGGTAAGCCACCCTTTCTTCTCCCTACCCAGTGTGCAGCGACTTGCAACCCCTAGGGCGTTAGTTTTTGAGCACCCTGAATAGAGAATCTATGGATAGTGCCCTCACATTGAACATCCCTGCTCCCAAATTCCCAGAAAGCCTGGGGGGTGGGTGGTATTCTGGCTGGGCCCTCTAAACGTAGAGGTTCTCAAGGCCAAGAGAGCTCAGAGAATTAGCTTTGGGCGTCCAAGTGCAAAGCGTTCCCGTGGTGCGCGGCAGCCCGAGGATCCCTGTTCCGTCCGGGCCTGATGCGGACGGAGCCAGAACCCGAGAGGGAGAGTCAGGTGGGCTGCTCGGGCACAGCAAGCCTAGCCGAACGCAGCAAGGGCTTCCGCGCTGAGGCAACGCAGACCGAACTGACGCGGAGGGAGCAGTGGGGCTGCGACCTGCTCCGTGAAAGTTAAGTTGGCGGCGGCCGCGGCGGCGCTTACCAGAGCGCAACGCAGTGGCTTCTCCCTAGCCCGGCCAAGACCCCGCTCGCGGCACCTCTGGGGCTCCAGAGCGGCTCCCGGGCAGATCCCGGGCGGCAGAGCACAGACCCCCGCGCTGGAGAATCGAGCAGGGAGGTCTGAGCCCGCCGGAGCCGAGCTCCGTCCGCCTGTCCCAGGGCGCGCGGCAGAGAGAGGCGAGCGGCGGGTCGGGCACAGCAGGCGGTGGCAGCGACGGCGGCGGCAGCGGAGATCCCGAGGTCCGTAAGCGGGGAACCGGGGGTCGCAGGGCGGGCAGGCGGAGAGGCTTGGGAGCTGAGCGTTGCTGAAGGTGGAGGGATAGAAGGCGGTAAAACCGAGTAGGGATTGGCGCGAGGGCGACGGGAGTGCTCTGAAGGGGAGATGGGGGCCTCAGAGAGGATGCAAAGGGCTCGGGTCTAGGAACCGCTAGCAGGACTTCCCCCGCTGCCAGCCACTGCCGAGGGGGAGGGTGCCGGGGGCCGGGGGCCGGGGGCGGGCGGCGAGCAGGGCTGGAGGGAAGCATGGGAGGAGGCCCAGCGCTGTGACCTGTGCTGGGGGGTGGGGGCGGCAGAAATAGCAAAGCCGCTAGTCTGGTTTACAGGTTGGGCGGGAGAGGGCTCTGGAGGGGAGAAGGGGCGAAGGGGCCCGAACTCCTTGTTCAGGCTGGGGGAGGAAGGGGCGGCGCCTGGAATTTCCTCCGCCCGGGTCTCAATCGGCTGGGGCGAGGAGTTGGGACCGAAAGGGGTCCGAGAGGGTGGGGAGACAACTGGATTCTCACTGGTGGGAATGGAGGCGGCCGGAGTCTGTGGGATTACTTTGCTTGGGCAAGGACTCAGGAACACCGAACAAGTTTCAAAACGCACTCACTGGCACACAGTCATTAAAAGTTTTCTTCCAAAGTCCGGTGGGTGTCTCCGATTTCTTCTTCGTCTCCCGGAGTCGCGGGGCGACACACTAGGACTTCACCTTCACCCTCGCGGTGCGTCCCGAGGTGCAGACCCACGGAGTCCCTGGGGGGACCTGCAAAGCCCATTTCTTTCTTTTACGTTTCTTCTTCTTTTCTTGCTGTTTCTCCTCCTTCCTTCCGCCTATAATTCAAATAAAGCCTTTTATGGTTGTTGTGGTTTTATTTTTAAGGCTTTTCCCCTTCTCTTTTTCGATGCACTTCCCTGAATTCATTACTTTGAGGGAAAACCCTAGAAAGAACTTCTTCAGTAGAAAGTGCTGAGGCCGAGTCTTGACAGCGCTGGTGGAAGGAGGCAGAAGGATCCATACCTTTGCCCTTTTCAAAAGCGCTCATTTTCTCCTAGTCCAAGACGAAGCGCAATATTTTGCCAAACAATGCTAATTAGCAACGAGGTGTTTCCAAAGAAAGAGGACTCTGCGCCCGCACTTGGCCTCTTCCTTCTCCTTTTTCTGAAAGGTTTTACAAAAAAGTCCCCACCTCAGCCCTACAAGACCTGAGTGGGGGCGATTCTTCTTCGCTATCCTGTTTAATTCCTGCAGGCTCCAGTAAAGTTCAGTGCCTGGGGCCGGGAGCCCTGTGAAGGGCGCTGGATGTGCCAGTGCTCGGCTCTGCGCGTGGACGGGACGTGAAACTGAAACGGGCACTTCTGCAAATTTGCAGGAATTTTTCTCCCATCACCGCCCTCCTTCCCCCACCACCTCGCGCCACCCTCCTCTCTCACCACTTCTTTGGTCTCAGACTAAATTTTACAGGGCTTCCCTGCTTCCCCTCAATTTTCGCTCTTACGTTACCTCTGGAACGGTAAGTATTTGACTTGGCAAGGTTTTAGATTACTGCTTGATCCGTTCGGAAAAGACTGTTTAAGAAGATGGTCTTTAATGCTTTTTCTCAGAATCTTCTCTCTAGTAATGTGTTCGTTACAAATGCAATGCTAGACTTTAGGAGGGAGATGGCTAATTTATCTTTTTCTAATTACGTTACTATGTTTTTTTTTGTTTGTTTTTGTTTTTTGTGTTTTTTTAGTTTGAGGCTTCCCTCCAGTGTCTGTCCTTGTTCCCCACTCTCCAGCCTCCTTCCTAAGGACAGGTCCCTCTAGCTCACCTCTACTCCCCTCCTCCTTCTCCCTCCTCCTCACCTCCAGTGAGGGAAGCGTTTGCTTTTTGTTTTTCTCTAAGATGGTGGCAGCATCGTCCTGTCTGAGTGTGAAGGCTCCTGGTAGGGCTTTTGTGCTCACTGCTGTCTGTCTTATGTTCGCTTCTTTCTCATAGCAGAGATGACGTTGTTCTGAAAGGAAAAAAGGTGGGCAAAGTTCAGGTCTCCCAAACCTGGCCGCTCATCAGAGCCATGTAGGACCTGCTTGTAAATAAAAATAAAAACACAGCTGCATTTCTTTAAAAGATTTCCAGAATTCAAAATGGTCATAATGCAGCTGGCCTTCCCCTGCACCTTAAATGTGTAGATTTCTGTACTTAAGCCATTTATTCTTCTCTGTCTTTCCCCTTTCTCCCTCCTTGTTATGTTTTTCAGGCAACATGTTTGTGGTCAGTCTCTCTGCGGCTGATATGCTGGTGGCCATCTACCCATACCCTTTGATGCTGCATGCCATGTCCATTGGGGGTTGGGATCTAAGCCAGTTACAGTGCCAGATGGTCGGGTTCATCACAGGGCTGAGTGTGGTTGGCTCCATCTTCAACATCGTGGCAATCGCCATCAACCGTTACTGCTACATCTGCCACAGCCTCCAGTACGAGCGGATCTTCAGTGTGCGCAATACCTGCATCTACCTGGTTGTCACCTGGATCATGACCATCCTGGCTGTCCTGCCCAACATGTACATTGGCACCATCGAGTACGACCCTCGCACCTACACCTGCATCTTCAACTATCTGAACAACCCTGTCTTCGCCATTACCATCGTCTGCATCCACTTTGTCCTCCCTCTCCTCATCGTGGGTTTCTGCTACGTGAGGATCTGGACCAAAGTCCTGGCGGCCCGTGACCCTGCCGGGCAGAATCCTGACAACCAACTTGCTGAGGTTCGCAATTTTCTAACCATGTTTGTGATCTTCCTCCTCTTTGCAGTGTGCTGGTGCCCTATCAATGTGCTCACTGTCTTGGTGGCTGTCAGTCCGAAGGAGATGGCAGGCAAGATCCCGAACTGGCTTTATCTTGCAGCCTACTTCATAGCCTACTTCAATAGCTGCCTCAACGCTGTGATCTATGGGGTCCTCAATGAAAATTTCCGAAGAGAATACTGGACCATCTTCCATGCTTTGCGGCACCCTATCCTATTCTTCTCTGGCCTCATCACTGATATTCGTGAGATGCAGGAGGCCCGTGCCCTGGCCCGTGCCCGTGCCCGTGCTCGTGACCAAGCCCGTGAACAAGCGCTTGAACAAGACAGTCCCCATGCCTGTCCTGCTGTGGAGGAAACTCCGATGAATGTCCGGAATGTTCCACTACCTGGTGATGCTGCAGCTGGCCACCCCGACCGTGTCTCTGGCCACCCTAAGCCCCATTCCAGATCCTCCTCTGCCTATCGCAAATCTGCCTCTACCCACCACAAAACTGTCTTTAGCTACTCCAAGGCTGCCTCTGGCCACCTCATGCATGTCTCTGGCCACTCCAAGCCTGCCTCTGGTTACCCCAAGTCTGCCACTGTCTACCCTAAGCCTGCCTCTGTCCATTTCAAGCCTGCCTGTGTACATTTCAAGGGTGACTCTGTCCATTTCAAGGCTGACTCTGTTCATTTCAAACCTGCTTCCAGCCACCCTAAGCCCATCACTGGTTACTGTGTCTCTGCTGGCAGCCACTCCAAGTCTGCCTTCAGTGCTGCCACCAGCCATCCTAAACCTACCACTGTCCACATCAAGCCTGCTTCCAGCCATGCTCAGCCCACTGCTGCTGACTACCCCAAGCCTGCCACCACCAGCCACCCTGAGCCCACTGCTGCTGACCACCCTGAGCTCTCTGCCTCCCACTGCCCCGAGATCCCTTCCATTGCCCACCCTGAGTCCGATGACAGTGACCTCCCTGAGTCAGCCTCTAGCCCTGCCACTGGGCCCACCAAGACTGCTGTCAGCCAGCTGGAGCCTGACACCATTGCTGACATTCCTGACACTACTGTAGTCACCACTGCTACTAATGATTACCATGATGTTGTGGTTATTGATGTTGAAGATGATTCAGATGAAATGGCTGTGTGAAAAATGCTCTCGTGGGTGGCCAGGCAGTGGTCTCCTTTCCAGTTTGTTTTGCATATGTAATCCAAAGCGAGATACCTTACTGCATCTACACACAGACACTGACAGATAGGTATGGTGTAAGCTACGTCCACCTATCAGGCATACTCCTCCTTTACTTAATGCACTCTACAAAAGTGTGTGTATGTGAGTGTGTGTGTGCTTGCTATTTTGGAGACCTTAATTTCCCTTAAATTTGACATCTGCTGTTCCAAGCCTCCCTTTCCTTCTATGGTCAACCTTCAGCCCTCAGTGATCCCTGAAATTTTACTTCGATTTTTACCCATTCCTGTGTCCCTCCTCCCCTTTCCTCATTTCCTCTGCTGTGTTCCTGCTTTCTTCTCCCATTCCCCAAGGGGGTTGGGAGAGGGCTGCATGCGCAAAGGTAAAGGTGTGTTGTGGTGAAGGCTTCCGTTAATATGACTACACAGCTTTATGTTCTTAAATGTGTGACTCTATATTGGACTTTTAACAGCAGTCAGAAAAGTGGTTGTGATCAAGTACAAGTACTGGAAAGTTTCTTTCCTGAATTTCAGTACAACATATGACCCATATTTGAAGAATAAAATTTGATGAGCTCTTATTAAAATGCATTTTTTATGCCTGTGAGATCAATGGCAAAAGGAAAGATATGGGCACACCAAATTATTTCTATTTTGTGAAAGTTCAAACATTGGTGCTTTTTATAGTCAAACATGGTTGCAAATGATAAGATGTTTTTACCTTATTTGTAATTATTTACCTTTCTTACCGTTTGCCAGGATTTTATTTTTTCATTTAGTTCCAGAGAAACAAATCCATTCATAAACCAGTTTCTTCTCCCAAAATCCAGTCTTACGGTTGCCAGGATCAATTTCGGTAATGTTTTTAATATTGTAAGTCATAACTACTCTTTACCACAGAGATTTTTTTTTTAAACAGCCTGGTGTGTTTACACAGTTTTTACATTTTTTTTTCATTCAAAAGGGAATTCAAAATAATAACCGGCAGCAAGAAGCAAATGGAGTACTGCTGGGAGGTTGTAAATGAGCATTCCTCCTGGATGGGGAGGGGGGCAAGGAGGAGAAAGAGATGCCAACGCCAGCCAATCCCACCACACTTGGCTAAGGTTCAGTGATGCACAATGTTAAGTCGTAGATGTCTTGTATCAGCACACTTGACAGACCAGGAAATGATATTTATCTACAATTCAAGAAAGGAAAAACTGCTGTTTAGTAGACATTTCAATTGCTGATTCAAATAGACACTTCAAGCAAAGTTTACTGTACGAAAGCTTGTGAGGATAAGTGGAAATGCATTATACTGCCTTAATCTATTCTGTATTTGTGATAGCAATTAAATAAAAGCGTTTTTGTGGCTTTAGTTTGTGGTTTGTTAATAAATTCATTTCTCCACTGGAGTTACTTATGGGGAGGGGGTACAGGGTGAGGGGTGGCAAAGCACTGACCTTGGGGGAATCAGAAGACTTGGGTGCAAGTTCCATCCCTGCTACCAACTTGCTGTATGCCAGAGCAAGTCCCTTGACCCCACTCACCTCAGTCCCTTTGCTTAGCAAACTATGGAGAGGCGGTGGGGGTAGGAGAGCATGCTGGGGTTGGTATGTTCTTCACACTAGTACAGCGACATTGGATGACCTGGCCTGCCTGCTCTTGGATTTCTGGACTGTACCTGACATGGCTTCTGAAAACACCTCTTTACCCTCCTGAAAGGAGTGAATCCAGGCCCCCAATAATGTTACGACCCAAAAGGCTGCTGGGAAGAAGAAACAGCTCGTGAGGCAGTTGGGGAGGCACAGGACTGAGAGACACCTGGACACAGGGAGGGGAGCATCACACACTGGGGTCTGTCAAGGGGAAATAGGGGAGGGACAGCGGCGGGGGGGGAGTTGGGGAGAGATAGCACGGGGAGAAATGCCAGATATAGGTGATGGGGAGGAAGGCAGAAAATCACACTGCCGTGTGTGTACCTATGCAACAATCTTGCATGTTCTTCACATGTACCCCAAAACCTAAAATGCAATTAAAAAAAATTAAAAAAAATAAAAAAGAGGGCTGATGGTTTGCTCTCCAGCTCAGAGGTGGGTAGCAAGACCTCAGCCACTGGGCAAAGCTCCTGATCTTAGGAACATAGTTTCAAAAGAATCTCTGACAATAAGGAAATGCTCAAAATACACAGCTCAGCAAAAATAAAACTAGATTCAAAGTAATATACAGTAGGACATAAATTAAAAATATATATATGCATACTTAACATATGCACATAGAGACAAACAGTTATGCATATGCAGTTGTTCTATCCAGGCTATGCCAGGCTGAGTATAGATAGACTAAGGTCAACTTCATTTTTAATGCCCTAGTTAAAGTGGTTTGAGCCATCAAGGGCTGCCTGCCTGAGGGCTGCCTGCACCCTGTGCCAAATTTCTGTGCAGAAAACAACTAAAAGGGATGTTTATTCATGTACTTACAGACTGGTCACGGTCAGCTCCCCTTCCCATGTTTTCCATGTTCTTACTCTCCGTTCACACCCAAGAAGTTGCTTTGTGTGAGACTGCAAGTGTCCAAACCGAGGGTACTGTGTCCCAATGCTCCTAACTGGCACTCTCCAGGGGTTTGCGGGGTGCAAGGTTTTGAAAGGAGATGAGAGAGGTGACGAAAATTATCTGCCATTATTACAACTTGTTTCACACTTTTCCCTCAGTGCCTGAAGCAACAGCACTCACACCGAGTCTCCTGAAAGTCATACCGAGTTTACTGAAAGCAATCACTTCGGCCATCTCTGCTTATTTCCTGCAGCCGCCCTCACCAAACTTGCCTGCGTCACTGCGCCGCGCCTCTGCCTCCGCGCCCATGATCACCTGTCCAGGAGCAAGCAGCACTTCCAGCCCAGTTCCTTCTCAGTTCATTCACAGCCCCTTCTCCCTTATCCTGTTCCCCTTCACTCTAAAAAGCAATTAAGCTTCCTAAACGCAGCTCTGATTTACCCCACCCACTTTGAGTGACCAAGGCAAGAAGCTGAATCTCTGCTTCAGGTTTCGGGTGTGTCGTGGTTCTCCCTGGAAAAATGCAGAGCTTCTGGCTTTACAGCAGTGAGAATGAAAGGGATAAATTTGCTGACTTCCTCAAAGAGACAATCTGCCTCCAGGTGAGCCTAAATCTCCATAAGCAAGGGATTTTTAAAATGCAAGCAACTTTTAAATGACAGTTTTCCCCTTTTTTCTTTTTAAATGGAAATATAATTTATATACTGTAAAGTGACAGCATGACTTTTTTCTTCTTTCTTTTTCTCTTTTTCTTTCTTTCTTTCTCTCTCTTTCTTTCTTTCTTTCTTTCTTTCTTTCTTTCTTTCTTTCTTTCTTTCTTTCTTTCTTTCTTTCTTTTTCTTTCTTTCTTTCTTTCTTTCCTCTCTTCTTTTAACATATGTATACATCCAGGTAACTACCACCCTGGCCAAGATATAAGTAGACCTCTAGGAAGTTTCCTGTTGCCCCCTTCTAATTAATACCCCATCCAAAGGCAACCGCTATCCTCACCTTACCATACATTAATTTTGCCTGTTCTAGAATTTCATATAAATGGAAGCATACAGTATGTACCCTTTTGTGTCCAGCAAAAGAGTACATACTTTTTTTAAAAAATTGTGATTAAATGTACATAACATAAAACTTACCACTGTAAACTTTTTGAGTGTATCATTCAGTGGTATTAAATATATTCACGT
The DNA here is from genome assembly GCF_030222135.1 of Aotus nancymaae. Taxonomy (NCBI): domain Eukaryota; kingdom Metazoa; phylum Chordata; class Mammalia; order Primates; family Aotidae; genus Aotus; species Aotus nancymaae. The sequence goes on from NW_026988553.1 coordinate 160,917, forward strand.
TGTTGCACAACCATCACCACTATTCATTTCCAGAACAACTTCATTATCTCAAACTGAAACTCTGTACTGATTAAATAATAACTTCCCCTCCCTTAACCCTGGTAACCACCATTCCATTTTCTGTCTCTATGAATTTACCTGTTCTAGGTACCTTATATGAGTGGAATCATACAATGTTGGTCCTTTTGTGTCTGGCTTCTTTCACTTAGCATAATGTGTTCAAGCTTCACCCATATCATAGCATGTATCCATGCATTATTTATTAATGACTGAATAACATCCCATTCTAGAGACATACCAAATTTTGTTTACTGGTTCATGTATTGATGGACGTTTTGGTGGTTTCCATTTCTGGCTATTGTGAATAATGCTGCTATGAACACTGATGTACAGGTTTCTGCTTGGGTCCCTGCTTTCAACCTTTTTGGATATATCCCTAGGAGTGGAATTGCTGGGTCAAGTAATCCAGCTTCTTTTGCTCAATATTATGTCTTTGAGATTCATCTATGTTTCTGTGTATGTCAGTGGTTGGTTATTTTTCATTTTTATATAGCACTCTTACAGTACAAATATATTATAATTTACTGATTTATTCTACTACTGATGATATTTGAGTTGTTTCTAATTTGAAACTATGATAAAAGTGCTTCTATAATTATTTTGTATATGTCTTTTAATTTAATTTTGTATTGAGGTATAATTTCACATATAGTGAAAAATACCACTTCAGTGTCAAGCTCTACTTCAGTAGAGAGCTCAAAAGGTTTTAGCATATGTGTATACCCATGTAACTACCACACATATCAAAATATAAAACATTTCCAGCACCCCAGAAAACTCTTCTTTGCCAAAGTAATTTTGCTAATTTACTGAACTTTATTTAAATGGAAGCATACAGAATGCACTCTTTTGTGTTTGTGTTCTTTTATTCATCATTTTGTTTGTGAGATTTATCCGTGTTACTTTAGGTATAAGGAACTCATTTTCTTTTATTGTTATGTAGAACTTATTTGTATGAATATAATACCACTTTTCATCTATTCTACTGTGGCTGAATATTTGGGCTGTTTTATAGTTTGGGGCTTTTAAGAAACCTGTTATGAACATTCTTTTACATATCTTTTGATGCACATATGGACTATTGCTCTTGGAAATATACCTAGGATTGGAATTGCTGAGTCATGAGTATGTATGTATTTAGTTTTAGTAGACACTGCAAAATATTTTTCCAAAGTTGTTTTTATTAGTCCATTTTCATACTGCTATGAAGAAATACCTGAGGTTGGGTAATTTATACAGAAAAAAAGGTGTAATGGACTCAGTTCCACATGGCTGAGGAGGCCTCACAATCATGGTGGAAGGTGAAGAAGGAGCAAAGGCACATCTTACATGGCAGCAGGCAAGAGAGCATGTGTGGGGGAACTGTCCTTTATAAAACTATCACATCTAGTGAGACTTATTCACTATCAGAGAACAGCATGGGAAAAATCCACCCTCATGATTCAATTACCTCCCAATGGGTCCCTCCCATGACACCTGGGGATTATGGGAGCTATAATTCAAGATGAGATTTGGGTAGTGACACAGCCAAACCATATTATTGTTGTTGAACCACTTTATAGTCTCATTAGCAATGTTTGAGAATTTGAGGTGCTCTCTATTCTTGTAAACATTCGATATTTTCAACCTTTTTTAATGTGAGCTATTCTGGTGGGTGTCTAGTGCTATTTCATGGTGGTTTCAGTTTGCATTTCTCTAATGAGCAATGATGTCAATCATCTTTTCACATGATTATAGACCATTTAAATATATTCTTTATTAAAGGCCCTGAACAAATATTTTGACTATTTTAACATGGAAGTTTCTTTTTCTTATTGACCTGTAACAGGATATGCATGTGTATATGTGTCAATTTCATGAATCTGTTCTCTGAGTCTGTGGTTTGCCTTTTTGCTCTCTTAATTGTATCTTTTGATGAACAAAAGTTCTTAATATTATAAAGTCCAGTTTATCAGTTTTTTCTGACTGTGCTTTGTGTTTAAGAAATTTCTGATTATTCTAATATAATGAATATATTCTTCTATTTTTTATTTTAGAAACTTCATAGTTTTGCCTTTCTCATTTAAGTCTATGGTCTATCTCAAGTTGATTTGTGTATGGTGTGAGTTAGGAGTCAAAGTCTATTTTTTTGTATAGCCAGGGTTCACATTTTCATTTTATCACCATTTATTGAAAAGATCATACTTTATCCCACTGTATTGCAGTAAAGACTTTGTTGTCATTTAGGTAATCATACATGAAAATATCTGCCTTTTTATCTCTTTGTTTCTGGACTGTTTATTCTGTTCCATTAGTCTATCCTTGCACCAATACCACATTGTGTTTAAATTTAATTAACCATAACTTATATACAGTGATGTGCACACATATCTTGTACAGTTAAATGGATTTTATACATATATGCATATTTTTGTAACCATCATTCAGATGAAGATATAGAACATTTCTAAGACTCCAGAAGGCTCTTTCATGCCCCAACTCAGTCAATACCTCCTTTACAGTTAATTAGTGGTTGAAGCTCTATTATCACAAATTGGTTTTGCCTGTCCTTCATATAAAAGGACTAATACATGTCTATGTTTTTAAGTGTAGCTTCTTTTGTTAGACATTATAGGTTTTAATTAATTATTTTTTTTTCAGATGAGGATCTCACCATATTTTCCAGGCTAGTCTCAAACTCCTGGGTTAAAGTGATCCTTCCATCTCAGCCTCCCTAGTAGCTGGGATTACAGGTGTGAGCCATTGTGACTGGATCTCTTCTTAAACACTATGTTTTTAAGATGCATCCATGTTGTTGTATGTAGCAGCAGTTCTTTTAAAAAATTTTCATAGAAAGTTTTGCTAATGTGGAATAGTTTAAATTTATATTAAGTTGACAAAACACATAATACAATGGTACGTAATTTTGCTTGTTAATAAAACTAAAATGAGTATTTGAAAAGATGGTATTTTTTAACACTTTCTATAGTAAATATCTATATCAAGATATATTTATCTTTTTGAGACACATTTTTTATTGAGGAGTAATTCATATAGTAAAAATTTGATCATTTTGAAGTGTTCAGTTAAAGTTGTGTCACCATTGTCTAATTCCTATTACTTTCATCATCCCAAAAGAAACCCCATAATCATTAATGTTCACTCTCTATCCCCTCCTTCCCCATGGCAACTACCAATCTTTCTGTGACTATGGATTTACCCATTCTGGATATTTCATATAAATGAAATTATATAATATGTAGCATTTTGCATCTGGTTTCTCTTACTTAGTATACAGTTTTCAAAATGCACCTATGTTGTAGCATGTATCAAAATTTCATTCATTTTAAAGGTTGAATAATATTCCATTTATATATATATCACATTTTGTTTATCCATTCATCGGCCAATGAACATTTGGACTTTTTCCATCTTTTGGCTCTTATAAATAATACTGCTATAAACATTGGTATACAAATATGTTTGAGTCCTTGCTTTCAATTCCTTTGGGTATATACCCAGAAGTAGAATTGCTGGCTCATATGGTAATTCTATGTTTAAATTTTTTGAGGAAATGCCATACTATTTTCTGCAGTGGCTGCATCATTTTACAATCCCAACTCTAAGAAAAATCAAAGGAAATGCTAGAAATTAAAAAACACTGTAACAGAAATGGATATTAGCTTTAATGGGCTCATTAGTTGACTGGACTCTGCTGAAGAAAGAATCAGTGAACTTGAAGATATGACAATAGAAATTTTCCAAACTGAAAAGCAAAGAGAAAAAGAAATGAAAAAAAAATGTAACAGGGCACCCATGAACTGTGGCACAATTACAGTTGTATAATTGGAATATTAGAAAGAGAAGAAAGAGAGAAAGGAACTAAAGAAATCTTTGAAGTGATAATGGCTGAGAGTTTTCCAAAATTAGTTCCAGGCATCAAACTACAGATCCAGGAAGCTCAGAGAACACTAAGCAGAATAAATGCCAAAAACATTATATCTAGCATGTCATATTCAAATTGCAGAAAATCAAAGGCAAAAAAATAATCTTGAAAGAATTGAGGGGAAAAAATTTATCTATAGAGAAAAATGATAAAAATTATATTGGACTTCTCTTCAGAAAGTACCCAAGTGAGAAGAGGGTGGAGTGAACTATTGAAAATGTTGAAAGAAAAAACCTACCAGCCTGGATGTATGTATAGAATGTAATTATCCTTTAAAAGTGAAGAAGAAATAAAGAGTTTCTCAGACAAAAAAAAATTGAGGGAAGTTGTCACTAATAGACCTACCTTGGAAGAAAAGTTAAAAAGTAATTCTTCAGAGAAAAGGTCAGAAACTTATTTATGCATAAGTAAAGGAAGAACATTAGAGAAGGAATAAATGACGGTAATATTAAATCAATTTTTCTTATTCTTAATTGATCCAATAGGTAACAGTTTGTTAAAATCATAATAGCAACAATGTATTGGGTGATTATAGTTTATGGGTAAGTGAATGAATGACAGCAATATTATTAGGGAGGGAAAGGAAAACTTGGGAATACTCTGTCATAAGGTACCTGCACTATCTGGGAGGTAGTATGGCATTATTTGAAAGTTGGCTTAGATTAATTGTAAATGTATATTTCAAACTCCAGGGAAATCACTAAAATTAAACAAATAAGTACAATCAGTATATAAGAGAGGAGAGAAAATGGAATCACAAAATGTTCACTTAAACCCAGAAAAGGCAAAAAAAGAGTGGAAGAAAGAAAAACCAAAGAAACAATGATATGGTTTGGTTATGTATCTCCACCCAAATGTCATCTCAAATTGTAATCCACACATGTCGAGGGAGGGACCAGGTGGGAAGTGATTGGATCATGGGAGTGGTTTCCCCCATGCTGTTCTCGTGATAGTGAGGGAGTTCTCCTGAGATCTGATGGTTTTAAAAGTGACATTTCCCCTGCACTCTCTCTCTCTCCTGCTGCCTTGTGAAGAGGGTGCTTACTTCTCCTTTGCCTTTGCCAGGATTGTAAGTTTCCTGAGGCCTCCCTAGTCATGAAGAACTCTGAGTCAATTACACCTGTTTCCTTTATAACCCAGCCTCAGGTAGTATCTTTATAGCAGTGTGAGAACAGAGTAATACAAACAAACAAAAAAAAACTGACAAAAAAAAAAACCTGAGAAAGAACAAGTCAATGAATTGAAAAGAGTTACAAATATGGTGGATATTAATTCAATTATATCAATAATCACTTAAATGTGAATGGTTTAAGACATCAATTAATAGGGGAGGTGGAAAAAAATGGCTGAGTAGAAGCCTCCAGTGATTCTTCCCCCCACCCAAACACTAGATTGAACAACTGTTCACACAAGAAAGCATGTTCATAGTAAGAATCAAACATAGGTGAGCAATCATAGTATCCGATTTTAACATCATATTACTGAAAGAGACACTGAAGAGGGTAGGAAAGGCAGTCTTGAATTGCCAACACCACCCCTTCCTCACCCCCTGGCAGTATTGTGTGACTCAGAGACAGAAACTGTGTGCTTAAAAGAGGTAGAGCAAAGCGATTGTGGGACTTTGCATCAGAACTCAGTGCTGCCCTGTCACAGTGGAAAGGAACACAGGACAGAATTCAGCTGGCTCCCATAGAGAGAGCACTTATACAAGCCCTAGCCAGAGGGAAATTGTCCAACTCAGCAGTTGAAATCTGAGTTCTGGCAAGCCCCACCACCATAGGCGAAACTACTCTGAGGTCCTAAATAAACTTGAAAGGCAGTCTATCCACAAGGACTGCAATTCTTGGGCAAGTCCTGGTGTCGTGCTAGGCTTGGGAACAGTGGGCCTGGGGACACATAACCCAGAAAGACACCAGCCAGGGCAGCCAGTGGAGTGCTTCTGCCACCATTCCCCTAATCTCAGTCAGCACCACTCACAGCTCCTAAAAAAATTCCTTCTATTTGCTCAAGGAGAGGAGAAGGAAGAGTAAAGAGGACTTTGTCTTGTAACTTGGGTACCAGGTCAGCCACGGCAGGACAGGGCACCAGGCAGAGTCCTGAAACTCATCTTTCAGGCCATATTTCCTGGATGACATTTCTAGACCCACCCTGGGATAGAAGAGAACCTACTGGCTTGAATGGAATGACCCAGTCCTGGCAGAATTCATCATTTCCTGACTAAATAGCTCGTGGGCCTTGAATAAACATTAGCAGTAGCCAGGCAGCAGACACCACAGGCCTTGGGCAAGACCCAGTACTATGCTGGTTTCAGGTGTGACCCAGCACATTCCCAGCTCTAGTGGCCACAGGGAGAGACTTCTTCTGATTGAGGAAAGGAGAGGGAAGAGTAAAAAGGACGTTGCCTGGCAACTTGGGTGCCGACTCAGCCACAGTAAAAAAAAAAAAATACCAAACAGACCCCTAAAGACCATGATTCCAGGCCTCTGCTTCTGAAGAACATTTCTAGACCTGCCCTGGGCCAGAAGGGAGCCCACTGCCCCAAAAAAAGATCCAGTTCTGGCACTAGTCATCACCTGATGACTAAAAAGCCCTCGATCCTTGAATAAACATCAATGATAGGCAGGAAATAGTCACCACCCAGGCCTTGGACAAGACCCAGTACTATGCTGGCTTCAGGTGTGACCCAGTACAGTCCCAGCAGTGGTTGCCACGTGAGTACTTGCATTACCTCTCTCCCAAATCCAGGCAGCATAGCACACAGAGAGACTCTATTTGTTTGGGAAAATGTAAGGGAAGAGAACAAGAGACTACCTGGTAATCCATGGAATTCTCTCAGATCTTACCCAACACCATCAAGGTGGTACCTCTACAAGTCTGCAAGAATCACAGAATTAATGGGCTTGGGGTGACCCCTAATGCACAAACGGGTGCAGTGACCAAACAATTAGATTATAACACTCAATTATCTTTGAATACTTGGAAAGCCTTCTCAAGAAGAATGGGTACAAACATGCCTAGACTGCAAAAATTAGAATAAGTACTTAACTCTTCAATGCCCAGGCATTGATGAATATCCACAGACATCAAGACCTTTCAGGAAAATAGGACTTCACCAAACAAACTAAATAAGACACCAGTGACCAATTCCAGAGTGATACAGATATGGGACTTTTCAGACAGAGAATTCAAACTAGCTGTTTGGAGGAAGCTCAACACGATTTAAGATAACATAGAGAAGAAATTAAAAATCCTATCAGGTACATTTAACAAAGAGATGGAAATAACTAAAAATTAAGCAGAAATTCTGGAGCTGAAAAATTCAATTGACAACTTAAAGAATGCATCAGAGTTTCTCAACAGCAGAGTTGATCAAGCAGAAGAAACAATTAGTGAGCTTGAAGACAGTCTATTTAAAAACACAAAGTCAGAGGAATAAAAAAAGAATGAAAATAATAAAGTATGACTGTAGGATCTAGAAAATAGCAACAAAAGAGCAAATCTAAGAGTACTGGCCTTAAGGCATTAGAGAGAAACAGAATGGAGTAGAAAGACTATTTGAAAAGATAATAATGAGAACTTTCTAAACCTAGAGAAAAATATCAATATTCAAGTGCAAGAAGGTTATAGAACACCAAGCAAATTTAACCCCAAGAAGACTATGTCAAGACATTTCATATTCAAACAGCCAAAGATCAAGAATATATTGTAGACTTTTTTTGTTTGTTTGTTTTTGTAGAGATGTGGTTTTGTCATGTTGCCCAGGCTTGTCTCGAACTCCTGGGCTCAAGGAATCCACCTAACTTGGCCTCACAAAGTGTTGGGATTATAGGCATGAGCCATTGTGCCTGGCCCCAAAGGTCAAGGATAAAGAGCATCCTAAAAGCAGCAAGAGAAAAGTAAAAACAAACAAACAAACAAACACAAAAGGAGCTTTAATATGTCTGGAAGTAGATTTCTTAGTGAAAATCTTATAGACCAAGACAGAGTGGAATGATATATTTAAAGTGCTAAAGGAAAACATCTTTTATCCTAGAATAGTATATTCAGTAAAAGTGTCCTTCAAACATGAAGGAGAAATACTTTCTCAGACATGCAAAAGCTGAGGGACTTTATCAATACCAGAGTAGTCCTGTAAGACATGCTAAAGTATCCAAAAGTCAGGCAATAACAAGTGCTGGCGAGAATATGGAGAAAAGGTAACCCTTGTTCTCTTTTCAATTTGTTCACTATTGGTGAAAAGGTAAATTAATACAACTACTATGGAGACCAGTTTTGAGGTCCCTTAAGAAACTAAAAATAGAACTACCTTGCAATCCAGCAATCCCACTCCTAGGTATATACCAAAAAGAAAGGAAATCAGTATATCAAACATGTATCTGCACTCCCATGTTTATTGCAGCACTATTCACAATAGTCAAGATTTGGAAGCAATGTGCCCATCAACAGATGAATAGATAAAGAAAATGTGGCACATAAATACAATACAGTACTATTCAGCCATAAAAAAGAATGAAAGCCTGTCATTTGCAACAACATGGATGGAACTGGAGGTCATGATATGAAGTGAGACAAACATTGCATGTTCTCACTAATTTGGGGACATAAAATTTGAAATAACTGAACTCATGGAGATAGAGAGTAAATGGATGGTTACTAGAGGCTGGGAAGGGTAGCAGTGGGTGGTGAGGGAAAGTGGGGAGAGTTAATGGGAACAAAAAAATAGAAAGAATGAATAAGACATAGTATTTGCTAGCACAACAGGAGGGCTATAGTCAAAAATAATTTAATGGCACATTTAAAAATAACTAAAAGAATATAACTGCATTGTTTGTAACACAAAGAATGGATAAATGCTTGAGGTGATGGATACCTCATTTACCCTGATGTGATTATTACATATTGTATTCTTGTATCAAAACATCTCACATATCCCGTAAATGGATATACCTACTAGGTGCCCACAAAAATTAAAAATTAAAGTAAAAGAAGAGAAATGCTGCAGGGAGTTCTTTAATCTGAAAGAAAAGGACATTGATGAGAAATATGCAATTGTCTAAAGGTACAAAACACACTGGAGCCTATCAGAGGGTGGAAGGTGAGAGGAGGGAGAGGATCAGAAAGACTAACTAATGGGTACTAGGCTTAATACCTGGGTGATAAAATAATCTGTATAACGAAGCCTCACGACACAAGTTTCCCTATATAACAAACCTGCACGTTTGTTGAACTTAAAAGTTTAACTTGGTCGGTAAGTTGAACCTCTGAACTTAAAATAAAAGTTAAATTAAAAAATAAAATAAGATAATGAATTATAAGATGTTATTCTCGAGCTTCATGGTAACTTCAAATAAAAACCAACAGCAGATACATATATAAAGCAAGAAATTAAAGCATGCCATCAGAATCACTTTCATACAAGAAAAAGGAAGGAAGAAAGGGAGGGAGGGAAGGAAGGAAGAAAGGGAGGGAGGGAAGGAAGGAAGAAAGGAAGGAAGAGAGGGAGGGAGGGAGGGAGGCAGGCAGGCAGGCAGGCCACGCAACAACCAGAAAACAAAACAAAATGGCAGTAGTAAGTTCTTATTTATAAATGATAAGATTGAATGTAAATCGACTAAACTACAATCAAAAGACATTCAGTGACTGAATGGTTCTAAAAAAGACTCAACAATCTGTTTCCCACAAGAAACATACTTCACCTACAAAGACACACATCAACTGAAAATAAAGTAATGGAGAAAGATACTCCATGAAAATGGAAACAAACAAACAAACAAACAAAAATCAGGAGTATATATACTTACATCAACCAAAGTAGATTTCAAGACAAAACTATAAAAAGGGACAAAGAAGTTCATTATATAATGATAAAAGGATCAATTCGGCAAGAAAAATAACAATTGTAAATATCTATGAATCCAACACTGTAGCACCCAGATATACAAAACACACATTATTAGAGCTAAGGAGAGAGAGAGAGATGGCAATACAATAAGAGTTTGAGATTTCAGTACCCCACTTTCAGCATTGGACAGATCACCCAGACAGAAAATCAACAAAGAAACATTAGACTTAATCTGCACTGTAGGCCAAATGGATATAACAGATATTTACAGAACATTTCATCCAGTGTCTGCCGAATACACATTCTTCTCCTCAGCATATGGATCATTCTCAAGGATAGACTATATATTAGGTGACAAAACAAGTCTTAAAACATTCAAAAAATGAAAAAATATCAAGCATCTACTCTGACCACATGGAGCAACACTAGAAATAAATACAGAAATGAATATTGGAAGCTGTAGAAATACATGGAAATTAAACAATATGCTCCTGAATGGCCACCGGGTCAATGAAGAAATTAAGAAAACTGAAAAATTTCTTGAAATAAATGACAATGGAAATGCAATATACCAAAACCTATGGGATACAGTGAAAGCAATACTAAGAGGAAGGTTTACAGCAATAAGAACCTGTATCAAAAAGTAGAAAGACTTCAAATAAACAACCTAATTATACATCTTAAAGAATTAGAAAAATAAGAGCAAACCAAACCCAAAATTAGTAGAAGGAATAATAAATATCAGAGCAGAAATAAATGAAATTGAAATTTTAAAAACCAATATGAAAAATCAATGAACTGAAAAGTCATTTTTTAAAAGTTAAAAAAAATTGACAATCCTTTGATCAGACTAAGAAAAAAAAGAGAAGGCCCAAATGAATAAAATCAGAGATGAAGATGGAGACATTACAATTGATACAACAGAAATTCAAAGTATCATTAGAGACTACTATGTGCAACTATATGCCAATAAATTCGAAAACCTAGAATAAGTGGATAAATTCCTAGACACGTACAATCTACCAAGATAGAAATATAAAGAAATCCAAAACCTGGATAGACCAATAACAAGTAATGAGATTGAAGCCCTAATAAAAAGTCCTTCAGCAAAAAAGGCCTGATACTTGATGCTTTCATTGCTGGATTCTACCAGTTTTGTTTACAATTTTTATTTTAGAATCAGGGGGTACATGTGCAGGTTTGTTACACAGGTATATTGTGTTGTGCTGAGGTTTGGAATATGAATGAATCCATCGCCCAGGTGGTAAGCATAGTACCCTAACATGTAGGCTTTTCTCAACCCTTATCCACCTCCCTTCCTCCCCTTATATTCTCTTTTTTTTTTTTTTCCTAAGTCCCTCATTTTAATGTCCAATTTACAATTCTGCAAGAACCTTCTCTTTAAGTAACTTTTGGAATTTTTTTTTTTTTAAAGAAAGAAAGAAAAAGAATAAAGAAGAGGAAGAAAAAGGAAGAGAAAGAGAGAGAGAGAGAATGGGAGTATTGCTTTCTTGCCCAGGCTAGAATGCAGTTTAGTAATGGGTATTGAAAACCTCTTTTATACCAATAATTATACTTAATGATGTAGACAGGAAGGAATAAGGGAAGAAAATAACAAACGAGCAGCCAACCAATATTTCATTTAAACCTATGAAATGCTATGCGATTACTGAGGAGTGATTTACTTCCAATTATGTAGTCACTTATGGAATAGGTGTGAGGTGGTAATGTGTGTTTTATGTATTTGAAGTGGAGAGTTCTATAAATGTTTATTAAGTTTACTTGTTCCGGGTCTGAGTTCAAGTCCTGAATGTCCTTGTTAATTTTCTGTCTCGTTGATCTATAAAATCATTAGCTCTTCTTGTTACATTAATCCTTTTGCCATTATGTAATGTCCTTCTTTGCCAATTTTGTTCTTGGTTACTTTAAAGTCTACTTTATCAGAGGAGAGAATTGCATCTCCTGCTTTTTGTTTATTTTTACTCTCTGATTGGTTGATAAATCTTCCTCCTTCTCTTTGTTTTGAGTCTTTGTGTATCGTTGCATGTGAGATGGGTCTGGATGCAGCATAGCAATGGGTTTTGGCTTTTTATCCAATTAGAATATATATAACTTTAATACTAGCATTTGATGCTAGCTGGCTGTTTTGCCTATTAGTTAGTGTAAATTTTTCGTTGTGTTAATGTTCTTTTCTTTTTGATATATTTTTGGAAAGGCTGATATTGGTTGTTCCTTTATATGTATAGTGCTTCTTTCAGAAGCTCTTGTAAAGCAGGCCTGGTGGTGGTGAACTCTCTAAGTACTTGTTTGTTCGCAAAGGATTTAATTTTTCCTTCGATTATAAAGCTTAGTTTGGCTGGATAGGAAATTCTGGGTTGCAAGTTCTTTTCTTTAAGGATGTTAAATATTGGTCCCCACTCTTTTCTGGCTTGTAGGGTTTCTGCTGAGAGATCTGCTGTAAGTCTGATAGGTTTCCCTTTATGGGTAACCTGACCTTTCTCTCTGGATGCCCTTAGTATTTTCTCCTTCATTTCAACCCTAATAAATCTGGCGATTATGTGCCTTGGGGTTGGTCTTCTTGAAGAATATCTTTGTGGTGTTCTCTGTATTACCTGGAGTTGAATATTACCCTGCCTTGCCAGGTTGGGAAAATTTTCCTGAATGATATCCTGAAGAGTGTTTTCCAACTTGGATTCATTCTCTTCGTCACATTCAGGTACACCTATCAAACGTAAATTAGGTCTTTTCACATAGTCCCATATTTCCTGGAGACTTTGCTCATTCCTTTTCATCCTTTTTTCTCCAATCTTGTCTTCTCGTTTCATTTCACTGAGCTGGTTCTCGACTTCTGATGTCCTTTCTTCTACTTGATCAATTCGACTGTTTAAACTTGTGCATGCTTCACGAAGTTCTCGTGTTGTGTTTTTCAGCTCCATCAATTCACTTATATTCCTCTCTAAATTGTCCATTCTCGTTAACATTTCGTCAAACCTTTTTTCAAGGTTCTTAGTTTCTTTGCATTGGGTTAGAACAAGTTCTTTTAATTCACAGAAGTTTCTTATCACCCACGTTTTGAAGCCTGCTTCTGTTATTGGAACACACGTGTAATCTATTAAGCCTTGTTCCGTTACTGATGAGGAATTGCGATCCCCTGTAGAGGGAGAGGCATTCTGATTTTGAGTATTCTCTGCCTTTTTATGCTAATTTCTTCCCTTCATTATATATTTATCCGTCTGTTGTCTTTGTAATTACCGACTTTCTAACTAGGTCTCTGAGCAGACGTCCAACTTGTTAATTCCCAGCGCCGAAATCTGAGCAATCCACTGCGCCAGCCAAAACCGCGGTGTTAAGATTGATGGTGCTTTTCTGCCCGGGAATATCCGGACTCTGCACCAAAAACTGGCACGCTAAGGCACCAGCAAAACCGCCGCGCCGGCCACAAGAGTCGCCCTGGCGACACGTGGGGCTTCTCTGCTGGGAATCTCCTGGTCCGTGAGCAACTAATATTCGTCTGAAAGTGTGGCGTCCTCTCGTTCTCTGCGCTTTCACTGGGAGCTAGGAGCCCGAGCTGCTAGTGATCAGCCATCTTGGATCTCTCTCCTATATTCTCTAGAAATATTTTGTTCTGATGCTTACAAACTTGTGTACCTAATGTTTGTCTCCCATGTATAAATGAGAACGTGTGGTATTTAGTTTTGTTTCTATGTTAGTTCGCTTAGGATAATGGTTTCCAGCTACATACATATTGCTGCAAAGGACATAATTTCATTCTTTTTAATGTCTGTGTAGTATTCCACAGTGTAGACATACCACATTTTATTTATTCAATCCACTGTTGACAGGCAGCTGGGTTGATTCCATGTCTTTGATACTGTGAATAGTGCTGCAATGAACATACGGGTGCATATGTCTTTTTGGTAGAACAATTTATTTTCCTTTGGGTGTATACCCAGTTGTGGGATTGCTGAGTCAAATGGTAGTTCAACTCTCAGTTCTTTGAGAAGTCTTTAAACTCCTTTCCACAGCGACTGAACTAATTTACATTCCCACCAGCAGTATATAAGTGTTCCCTTTTCTCCATAGCCTCACTAGCATCTGTTGTTCTTTGACTTATTTATATGACTGGTGTGAGATGGTATGTCTTGTTGTGGTTTTGATTTGTATTTCTCTGTTGATTAGTGATGATAAGCATTTTTTCATGCATATCTTCTTTTGAGAAGAGTCTGGTATTTTTTTTTTTTTTTCTGAGACACAGTCTCACTCTGTTGCCCAGGCTGGAGTGCAGGGGCTCGATCTTGGCTCATTGCAACCTCCACCTCCTGGGTTCAAGTGATTCTCTTGCCTCAGCCTCTGGAGTAGCTGGGACTACAGGCACCCGCCACCATGTCCAGCTAATTATTGTATTTTTAGTAGAGACAGGGTTTTGCCAAGTTGGCCAGGCTGATCTCAAACTCCTGACATCAGGTGATCAGCCCATCTCAGCCTCCCAAAGTGCTGGGATTACAGCCATGAGCCACAGTGCCAGCCCTTTGTCCACTTTTTGATGGGGTTGTTTGCTTTTTTGTTTGTTGATTTAAGTTTCTTATAAATTTTGGATATTATACATTTATTGGATGCAAGTTTGTGAATATTATTCTCTTATGTTATAAGTGGTCTGTTACTGCCTTGATAGTTTCTTTTGCTGTGCAGAAGCTCTTTAGTTTAATTAGGTTTCATTTGTTAATTTTTGTTTTGTTGCAATTGCTTTTGAGGACTTAGCCATACATTCTTTTCCAAGGCTTATATTAGGAAGGGAGTTTCCTAGGTTTTCTTCTAGGACTTTTATAGTTTGAGGTCTTATATTAACTCAAAGGGAGTAATGACTTAATCCATCTTGAGTTAATATTTATGTATGGTGATAGGTAGGGGTCCAGTTTCATAGGACCATTTATTAAATAGGGAGTCTTTTTCCTATTTCTTATGTTTGTTGGCTTTGTCGAAGATCAGGTGGTGTTAGGTGTACAGCTTTATTGCTGGTTTCTCTATTTTTTTTTTTTAAATTTTATTTCATTGGTCTACATGTCTGTTTTTGTACCAGTACTATGCTGTTTCTGTTACTATGTAGCCTTGTAGTATAGTTTAAGTTAGGCGATGTGATGCCTCTGGCTTTTTTTTTTTTTTTTTTTTTTGCTTAGGATTGTTTGGCTATTTGGGTTCCACAGGAATTTTAGAATACTTTGTTCTTATTCTCTGAAAAATGATGTTAGTAGTTTGACAGGAATAGCATTGAATCTGTAAATTGCTTTGGCAGTGTGGCCATTTTAATGATGTTGATTCTTCCAATCCATGAGCGTTAGATGTCTTTCCACTTATTTGTGTCATGTCTGATTTTATGCAATGTTTTGTAATTCTCCTTGTGAATCTCTTTCACCTCCTTGGTTAGCTATATTCTTAGGTATTTTATTCTTTTTTTATATTTTAATTTCTGTAGTACATGTGCAGATCTTGCAGGATTGTTGCATAGGCACACACATGCCATGGTGGTTTGCTCCATTCCCCCATCACCTACATCAGGCGTTTCTCCCAGTGTTGTCCCTACCCAACCTCCCCACCCACTGCTATCCCTCCTCTAGCCCCCACCCCCCAACAGACACCAGTGTGTGATGTTCCCCTCCCTGTGTCCATGTGTTCTCATTGTTCAACACCCACCTATGAGTGAGAACATGCAGTGTTTGATTTTCTATTCTTGTGTCAGTTTGCTGAGAATGATGGTTTCCAGATTCATCCATGTCCCTACAAAAGACATTAACTCATCCTTTTTTATGGCTGCATAGTATTCCATGGTGTATATGTGCCACATTTTCCTTGTCCAGTCTAACATCAGTGGGCATTTGGGTTGGTTCCAGGTCTTTGCTATTGCAAACGGTGCCACAATGAACATACGTGTACATGTGTCTTTATAATAGAATGATTTATAATCCTTTGGGTATATAGCCAGTAATGGGATTGCTGGGTCAAATGTAATTTCTGTTTCTAGATCCTTGAGGAATTGCCACACTGTCTTCCACAATGGTTGAACTAATTTACACTCCCACCAACAGTGTTAAAGTGTTCCTGTTTCTCCACATCCTCTCCAGCATCTGTTGTCTTCAGATTTTTTAATGATTTTCATTCTAACTGGCATGAGATGGTATCTCAATGTGGTTTTGATTTGCATTTCTCTAATGACCAGTGATGATGAGCATTTTTTCATATGTTTGTTGGCCTCATATATGTCTTCTTTTGAAAAGTGTCTGTTCATATCCTTTGCCCACTTTTGAATGGGGTTGTTTGTTTTTTTACTTGTAAATCTGTTTTAGTTCTTTGTAGATTCTGGATACTAGCCCTTTGTCAGATGAGTAGCTTGCAAACGTTTTTTCCCATTCTGTTGGTTGCCAGTTCACTCTAATGATTGTTTCTTTTGCTGTGCAGAAACTCTTAAGTTTAATTAGATCCCATTTGTCTATTTTGGCATTTATGGCCATTGCTATTGGTGTTTTAGTCATATAGTCCTCGCCTATGCTTATGTCCTGAATGGTATTCCCTATGTTTTCTTCTAGGGTTTTTATGGTGTTAGGTCTTATGTTTAAATCTTTATCTGGAGTTAATTTTAGTGTCAGGTGTCAGGAAGGGGTCCAATTTCTGCTTTCTTCACACTGCTAGCCAGTTGTCCCAACACTATTTATTAGACAGGTAATCCTTTCCCCATTGCTTGTTTTTGTCAGATTTGTCAAAGATCAGATGGTTGTAGATGTGTGGCATTGCCTCTGAGGCCTTTGTTCTGTTCCATTGTTGTATAACTCTGTTTTGGTACCAGTACCATGGTGTTTTGATTACTGTAGCCTTGTAGTATAGTTTGAAGTGAGGTGGCATGATGCCTCCAGCTTTGTTCTTGTTGCTTAGGATTGTCTTGGCTATGCAGGCTCTTTTTTGGTTCCATATGAATTTTAAGGTGTTTTTTTCCAGTTCTGTGAAGAAGGTCACTGGTAGCTTGATGGGGATAGCATTGAATCTGTAAATTACATTGGGCAGTATGACCATTTTCACGATATTGATTCTTCCTAACCATGAACATGGAATGTTTCTCCATCTGTTTGTGTCCTCTCTTATTTCATTGTTCAGTGGTTTGTAGTTCTCCTTGAAGAGGTCCTTTACATCCTTTGTTAGTTGTGTTCCTAGTTATTTTATTCTCTTTGTAGCAGTTGGGAATGGGAGTTCGCTCTTAATTTGGCTCTCTGTTTGTTTGTTATTGGTATATAGGAATGCTTGTAATTTTTGCACAATGATTTTGTGTCCTGAGAATTTACTGAAGTTGTTTATCAGTTTAAGGAGATTTTGGACTGAGACAATGGGGTCTTCTAAATATACAATCATGTCATCTGCAAATAGAGACAATTTGACTTCCTCATTTCCTAATTGAATACCCTTTATTTCTTTTTCTTGCCTGATTGCTCTGGCTAGAATTTCCAATACTATATTGAATAGGAGTGGTGAGAGAGGACACACTTGACTAGTGCCAGTTTTCAAAGGGAATCCTTCCAGTTTTTGGCCATTCAGTATGACATTGGCTGTGGGTTTGTTGTAAATAGCTTTTATTATTTTGAGATACATTCCATCAATATCTAGTTTATTGAGAGGTTTTAGCATAAAGGGCTGTTGAATTTTGTTGAAGGCCTTCTTTGCATCTATTGAAATGATCATGTGGCTTTTGTCTTTGGTTCTGTTTATGTGATGGATTACCTTTGTAGATTTGTGTACTTTGAACCAGCCTTGCATCCCCAGGATGCTGTCATGAAAGTTGAAAGAGATAGAGGAGCAAGATAAAACAAATTCAAAAGCTAGCAGAAGACAGGAAATAAATAAGATCAGAGCAGAACTGAAGGAGACAGAGACCTTCAGTTCTGTCTCCTTCGAAAAATCAATAAATCCAGTATCTGGTTTTTTGAAAAGATCAACAAAATAGACTACTAGTCAGACTAATAAAAAAGAAAAGAGAGAAGAATCGAATAGATGCAATAAAAAATGATAAATGGTATATCACCACTGATTCCACAGAAATACAAACTACCATCAGAGATTACTACAAACAAACCTATGCACATAAACCAGTAAATCTAGAAGAAATGGATAAATTCCTGGACACTTACACCCTCCCAAGACTAAACCACGAAGAAGTTGAATCCTTGAATAGACCAAAAGCAAGGTCTGAAGTTGAGGCAGCAATTAATAGCTTACCAACCAAAAAAAGTCCTGGTCCAGATGGGTTCACAGCCAAATTCTACCAGATGTAAAAAGAGGAGCTGGTACCATTCTTTCCAAAACTATTCCAAACAATACAAAAAGAGGTATTTTAATCTTTTTGTGCCTATTGTAAATGGGATTGCCTTCTTGATTTGGCTTTCAGCTTGTACATTATTGATGTATAGAAATGCTAATGTTTTTCTACACTGAAGTCATTTATCAACTCTAGGAGCCTTGTAGCAGAGTCTTTAGGGTTTTCTAGGTATATAATATACCTAGATTGATGAATCATTGATGATGATTGATAAATCATATAATCAACAAAGAGAAATAGCTTGAGTTCTTCACTTCCTATTTGTATGCTTTTTATTTCCTTCTCTTGCCTGATTGCTCTGGCTAGGACTTTCAGTACTATATTGAATAGAAGTGGTGAGTGTGAACATTCTTGTCTTGTTCCAGCTCTCAAAGGGAAAGCTTCCAGCTTTTGCCCATTCAGTATGATGTTGGCTATGGGTTTCTCATAGATGGGTCTTATTATTTTAACATATGTTCCTTCAGTGTCCAGATGTACAAAACAAATATTATTATTCTTTAATAATAAATTAACAATTTATTATTTGTTGTTATTATTAACAAATAATAAATTATTTTTGTTTTTATTATTTGTTTGTTGAGGGTTTTTAGCATGAAGGGATGTTAACACCAACAGTGTGAAAGCATATCTGTTTCCCCACAGCCTCACCAGCATCTGTTGTTTTTTGACTTTTTAATAATTGCTATTCTGTCACTATGCCTGATTTATAAATTATTTATAAATTAAACTTCACCATAGGTATGTATGTATAGAAAAAACTATATATAAGGTTTGTTACTATCCACGGTTTCAGGCTGGGGGTCTTGGAATGCATCCCTTGCAGATAAAAGTGAACTACTGTGTTTGACTGCCAAAAGAAAAAGGCTGTTCAAGCAAGAAACTTATATGCAACAAAACTATTTTAAAAATAAAAGTGAATTCCTGAAGAGATCCAAGATAACTGAATAGGAGCAGCTCTGGAGTGCAGTTCCCAGAGAGAACAATGCAGAGGGTGAGTGATCACTGCATTTCCAAATGAGTTTTTACTGCCCACAGACCAGGAGATTCCCAGGCCGAAAAGCACCATGAGTTTCCAACATGGCTGATTCAGCTGGTGCCGTGGGATTCTGCACAAAAACTCACACAAATCTGGGTGGCCATTTCAACTGGCACCTGGAATGCCTGGGAGACAGAGCTGCCCATCAACTGAAAAACAGGGGGCTGAAACAGGGAGCCAGGTGATCTGGCTCAGCAGGTCCCACCCCTACAAAGACCAGCAATCTGAAACGCTCTGGACTGAGAGTTTCACAGCAAGCACAGCTGGATCCAGGACTGTCCAGCTCGGTGGCAGGAAGGGCGTCTGCCATTACCGAGGCAATCCACCACTACCGAGGCAATCCACCATTACTGAGGCAGTCCACCATTACCAAGGCAGTCTGCCATTACTGAGGCAGACCGCCATTACCAAGGCAGTTCTAACTGTACCTCTGTAAACAAAACTGCAAGGAAGTTCACACAGCAGCTGGACAGAGCCTGCAGCAGCTCAGCAATGCCTCTGGTGGCAGACTGTGACTAGACCATCTACTTGCTGGGCAGGGCATCTCTGAAAAAAGATAGCAGCACATCAGGAACTTATAAATAAAGCCCCACCTTCCCAGGAGAGAGCACCTGGGAGAAAAGGTGGTTATGAGTTCTGCTGCAGCAGACTTAAACATGCCTACCCAGCAGCTCTGAAAGGAACAATGGAACTCCCAGCATAGCACTTGAGCTCCTATAAGGGACAGACCGTCTCCTCAAGTAGCTCCCCAACCCCTGTAGATCCAAAGAGACACCTCATAAAGGAGAGCTCAAGCTGACATCTGGCAGGTACCCTTCTGGGACAAAGATAACAGAAGAAGAAACTGGCAGCAACTCTTACTGTTCTGCAGCCCCTACGGGTGATCCTTGGGCAAGCAGGGTCTGGAGTAGACCTCCAGCAGTCTTGCAGCAGAGGGGCCTGACTGTTAGAAGGAAAACTAAAAAACAGAAAGAAATAGCTTTAACGTCAACAAAAAGGACATCCACTCAGAGACCCCATCCAAAAGTCACCATCTATAAAGACCACAGGTAGATAAATCCATGAAGATGAGAAGAAACCAGTGCAAAAAGGATGAAAACACCCAAAACCAGACCTCCTCTCCTCCTCCAAGGGATCACAACTCCTCACCAGCAGGGGAACAAAGCTGGGTGGAGAATGAGTCTGATGAGTTGACAGAAACAGGCTTCAGAAGGTGAGTAATAACATACTTCTCTGAGCTAAAAGAACATATTCTAACCCAATGCAAAGAAACTAAGAACCTTTAAAAAAGGTTAGATGAAATGCTAATGAGAATTAACAGCTTAGAGAAGAATATAAACGACTTGGTGGAGCTGAAAAACACAACACCAACACGAGAATTTCGTGAAGCATGCACAAATTTCAATAGCCGAATCAACCAAGCAGAAGAAAATATATCAGAGATTGAAGATCAACTCAATGAAATAAAATGAGAAGGCAAGATTAGAGAAAAAAGACTGAAAAGAAATGAACAAAGCCTCCAAGAAATATGGGATTATGTGAAAAGACCTAATTTACATTTGATAGGTTTACCTGAATGTGACGGAGAGAATTAATCCAAACTGGAAAACACTCTTCAGGATATTATCCAGGAGAACTTCCCCAACCTAACAAGGCAGGCCAACATTCAAGTCCAGGAAAGACAGAGAACACCACAAAGATGTTCCTCAAGAAGAGCAACCCCAAGGCACATAATCATCAGATTCACCAGGGTTGAAATGAAGGAGAAAATGCTAAGGGCAGACAGAGAGGAAGGTCAGATTACCCACAAAGGGAAGCCCATCGGACTCAGAGCAGATCTCTTGGCAGGAACCCTACAAGCCAGAAGAGAGTGGGGGCCAATATTCAACATCTTTAAAGAAAAGAACTTTCAGCCTAGAATTACATATCCAGCCAAACTAAGCTTCATAAGTGAAAGAGAAATAAAATCCTTTACAGAAAAGCAATTGCTGAGAGATTTTGTCACCACCAGGCCTGCCTTACAAAAGCTCCTGAAAGAAGCACTAAACAAGGAAAGGAACAACCAGTACTAGGCACTCCAAAAATGTACCAAATGGTAAAGACCATTGACACAATGAAGAAACTGTATCAACTAATGGGCCAAAGAACCAGCTAGCATCAAAATAGCAGGATCAATTTCACACATAATGATATTAACCTTAAATGTAAATGGGCTAAATGCCCCAGTCAAAAGACACAGACTGGCAAATTGGATAAAAAGTCAAGACTCATTGGGGTGCTGTATTCAGGAAACCATCTCACATGCAAGGACACACATAGGCTCAAAATAAAGGGATGGAGGAATATTTACCAAGCAAATGCAGAGTGAAAAAAGTAGGAGTTGCAATTCTAGTCTCTGATAAAATGGACTTTAGAGCAACAAAGATCAAAAGAGACAAGGAAGGGCATTATATAATGGTAAAAGGATCAATGCGACAAGAAGAACTAATAATCCTAAATATATGCACACCCAATACGGGAGCACTCAGATACATAAAGCAAGTTCTTAACAACCTACAAAGAGACTTAGACTCCCACACAATAACAATGGGAGATTTTAACACTCCACAGTCAGTATTAGACAGATCAATGAAACAGAAAATTAACAAAGATATCCAGGACTTGAACTCAGATCTGGCCCACGCAGATCTAATAGACCTCTACAGACCTCTCCACCCTAAATCCACAGAATGTACATTCCTCTCAGCACCACATCACACCTACTCTAAAACTGACCACATAATTGGAAGTAAATCACTCCTCAGCAAATGCAAAAAACCAGAAATCATAACAAACAGTATCTCAGACCATAGTGCAACCAAATTAGAACTCAGGATTAAGAAACTAACTCAGAACCGCACAACTTTATGGAAACTGAACAACTGGCTCTTGAATGTCAACTGGATAAACAACGAAATGAAAGCAGAAATAAAGATATTCTTCAAAACCAACAAGAATGAAGACACAACATACCAGAATCTCTGGGACACATTTAAAGCAGTGTCTAGAGGGAAATTTATAGAAATAAACACCCACCAGAGAAGCAAGGAAAGATCTAAAATCGACACCCTATCATAAAAATAGAAAGAACTAGAGAAGCAAGATTAAAAAAAACTCGAAAGCTAGCAGAAGACAAGAAATAACTAAGATCAGAGCAGAACTGAAGGAGACAGAGACACCAAAAAAACCCTTCAAAATTCAATAAATCCAGGAGCTGGTTTTTTTAAAAGATCAACAAAACAGTTAGACTGCTAGCTAGATTAATAAAAAAGAAAAGAGAGAAGAATCAAATAGATGCAATAAAAAACGATAAAGGGCATATCACCACCAATTCCACAGAAATACGAACTACCATCGGAGATTACTACAAACAGCCCTATGCACATAAACCAGTAAACCTGGAAGAAATGGATAAATTCCTAGACCCTTGCACTCTCCCAAGCCTAAACCACGAAGTTGAAACCCTGAATAGACCAATAACAAGGGCTGAAGTTGAGGCAGCAATTGATAGCCTACCAACCAAAAAATGTCCAGGTCCAGATGGGTTCACAGCTGAATTCTACCAGATGTACAAAGAGGAGCTGGGTACACTCCTTCTGAAACTATTCCAAACAATACAAACAGAGGGAATCCTTCCCAAAGCATTTTATGAGACCAACATCATCCTGATACCAAAACACGGCAGAGACTCAACAAAAAAAGAAAACTTCAGGCCAATATCCATGATGAACATTGATGCAAAAATCTTCAATAAAATACAGGCAAACTGATTGCAATAGCACATCAAAAAGCTTATCCATCATGATCAAGTAGGCTTCATCCCGGGGATGCAAGGTGGGTTCAACATACGAAATTCTATAAACATAATTCACCACACAAACAGAACCAAAGACAAAAACCACATGATCATTTCAATAGCTGCAGAGAAGGCCTTCAACAAAATTCAACAGCCCTTTATGCTAAAAATTCTCAATAAACCGGATATTGATGGAATGTATCTCAAAATAATAAAAGCTATTTACGACAAACCCACAGCCAATGTCATACTGAATGGGCAAAAACCGGAAGCATTCTCTTTGAAATCCAGCACTAGACAAGGATGTCCTCTCTCACCACTCCTATTCAATATAGTATTGGAAGTTCTAGCCAGAGCAATCAGGCAAGAAAAAGAAATAAAGGGTATTCAATTAGGAAATGAGGAAGTCAAATTGTTTCTATTTGCAGATGACATGATTGTATATTTAGAAGACCCCATTGTCTCAGTCCAAAATCTCCTTAAACTGATAAACAACTTCAGCAAAGTCTCAGGACACAAAATTAATGTGCAGAAATCACAAGCACTCCTATACACCAATAAGACTAACAGAGAGCCAAATCAAGAGCGAACTCCCATTCACAATCCCGACAAGGAGATTAAAATACCTAGGAATACAACTAACAAAGGATGTAAAGGACCTCTTCAAGGAGAACTACAAACCACTGATCAAGGAAATAAGAGAGGACACAAACAGATGAAAAAACATTCCATGCTCATGGTTAGGAAGAATCAATATCGCGAAAATGGTCATACTGCCCAATGTAATTTATAGATTCAACACTATCCCCATCAAGCTACCAATGACCTTCTTCACAGAACTGGAAAAAGCTGCTTAAACTTCATATGGGACCAAAAGAGAGCCTGCATAGCCACGACAACCCTAAACAACAAGAACAAAGCTGGAGGCATCATGCTACCTCACTTCAAACTATACTGCAAGGCTACAGTAATGAAAACAGCATGGCACTGGTACCAAAACAGAGATATAGACCAATGGAACAGAACAGAGGCGACAGAGGCAACACCACACATCTACAACCATCTGATCTTTGACAAACCTGACAAAAACAAGCAACAGGGAAAGGATTCCCTGTTTAATAAATTGTGTTGGGATGACTGGCTAGCAGTGTGCAGAAAGCAGAAATTGGACCCCTTCCTGACACCTTACACTAAAATTAATTCCAGGTGGATTGCATACTTAAACATAAGACCTAACACCATAAAAATCCTAGAAGAAAACCTAGGCAAAACCATTCAGGACATAGGCATAGGCAAGGACTTCATGACTAAAACACCAAAAGCATTGGCAACAAAAGCCAAAATAGACAAATGGAATCTAATTAAACTTCAGAGCTTCTGCACAGCAAAAGAAACAATCATTAGAGTGAACCAGCAACCAACAGAATGGGAAAAAAATTTTTGCAATCTACCCATCTGACAAAGGACTTATATCCAAAATCTACAAAGAACTAAAACAGATTTACAAGAAAAAAACAAAGAAACCCATTCAAAAGTGGGAAAAGGATATGAACAGACACTTTTCAAAAGAAGACATATATGAGGCCCACAAACATGAAAAAATGTTCATCATCACTGGTCATTAGAGAAATGCAAATCAAAACCACATTGAGATACCATCTCATGCCAGTTAGAATGAAAATCATTAAAAAATCTGGAGACAAGAGATACTGGTGAGGATGTGGAGAAATAGGAACACTTTTACACTGTTGGTGGGAGTGTAAATTAGTTCAACCATTGTGGAAGACAGTGTGGCAATTCCTCAAGGATCTAGAAACAGAAATTACATTTGACCCAGCAATCCCATTACTGGTATATATCCAAAGGATTATAAATCATTCTATTACAAAGACACGTGCACACATATGTTCATTGTGGCACTGTTTGCAATAGCAAAGACCTGGAACCAACCCAAATGCCCATCGATGTTAGATTGGACAAGGAAAATGTGGCACAGGTACACCATGGAATACTATGCAGCCATAAAAAAACGGTGAGTTCATGTCCTTTGTAGGGACTTGGATGAATCTGGAAACCATCATTCTCAGCAAGCTGACACAAGAACAGCAAATCAAACACTGCATGTTCTCACTCATAGGTGGGTGTTGAACAATGAGAACACATGGACACAGGGAGGGGAGCATCACACACTGGGATCTGTTGGGGGGTGTTTGGGGAGGGACAGTGGTGAGTGGGGAAGTGGGGCGGGATAACATGGGGAGACATGTCAGATATAGGTGATCGGGGGATGGAGGCAGCAAACCACATTGCCATGTATGTACCTATACAACAATTCTGCATGATATGCACATGTTCCCTCAGAACCTAGGGTACAATAACAAAAGAAGAAAAAAAAAGACACGAATAAATAGTATGTAATACTTAAGAAAAAAGTGAATTCCTAATGGCGTATGATGTTGAGCATCTTTTAATATATTTATTTTGCTATCTGTATCTCTGCTTTGATGAGGCATCTGTTCAAATCTATGGCCCATTTTTAAATTGGTTTGTGTGTTTTCTTATGGTTGAGTTTTGTGTTCTTTGTATATTTTGGATACAGTATTTAATCAGACATGTGTTTTGCAAATATTTTCTCCTAGTCTGTAGTTTGTATTTTCATTCTTTTAACAGAGTAGTTTTGAATTTGATTAAGTTTAATTTTTCATTTTTTTTTCTTTTATAGATTGACCTTTTGTTAAAGTCATTACCAAACTCAAGGTCACCCAGATTTTCTCCTTTGTTATCTTCTAAAATTTTTATAGCCTTTCATTTTACATTTAACACTATAATCTATTTTAATTACATCTATGTAATCTGGGAAAAAGGTGTCAATTCTGTCTCTAGATTTGTGTGGGGCTTTTTGTTTGTTTTTGGGCTTTAAAAAACTTTTTACATGTGGTTGTACAGTTGTTCCAGCACCGTTTGTTGAAAAGAATACTGTTTTTTCCATTGAATTACCTTTGCTCCTTTATTGAAAGTAAGTTGACTGTATTTGTATGAAACTCTTTATGGGCTCTCCATTGTCTTTCATTAATTTATTTGTCTGTTCTTTCATCAGTATCACAGTATCTTGATCACTGTAGCTTTATGGTACATCTTGAAGCGAAGTAGTGTACAAACTTTGTACAGAACAAACTTTGTAAAGAACAAACTTTGTTCTTCTTCTTGGATCTTTCCTAAGCATGTACACAATCATGGGCATGTGCACAGTCTTATGTGTATGTGAGGTCTTCCAGATTTCCAAGAACATTTTGAAACTTTTTAAAACTCTCTATGGTCATCTCATTCCCCAGTTTTTTCTCTCAAGTTTTTTGGCTAGCTTATTATAAATCCCAACTGATAATGTAGCCTCAGGCAGTTCCAGTATTAATTGCCAATGATTGTTTTGGACAAGTGCCCTGAGGATAAGCCTATTAACACAGAGTAAGCTCTGAGTCAGGTCAAATAATGACAACTCCTGAGAAAGGAACTTTTCTGCAAGTTATCAATCAGAATAGCTGACAATTAGAATTTCTCTGGGGATGGGGCTTTTGGATACTTCTAAACCTCTTTGCCCTTTCTGATGTCTCCTAGGCCGCTGATTTTCACAGCTACTATCGTTGGGACACTGTTGGTTTTTAAGGTTTCTATGGGACTAAGTGAGAGGAATGGAAGTAGGGCAAGTTAAAGTGCCTTGAAACTCACTATTCTTACCAAGATGCAGTGATTTTTCTTGAATAAACACTCTGTGGATTATTGCTAACCTTAGGTTAATTTCTGGAGTTCTAAAAAATTTGATTTTTCAGTTTTTATGGTTTTCATTGCTTTTATTAAGAAATACATTTTTGGAATTCCTTACTCTGCCATTCTGGAAGCGACCTCTTGCACTTTGATTTTTTTCATTTGCGTAGTATGTCATGGACCCACTCCACATCAGTTCATAGAGATCTTCCTTATTCTTTTTTATAACTGTATAGAAGTCCACTGGGCTGATGTTGCATAATTTATTTAACCAGTCTTCTGTGTACAGGCATTTAAGTTCTTCCAATATTTTGCAATTACAAACTATGCTGCGATAAATAACTTTATGCATGTGTAATTTTGAATTATAAAAAAAGTTTATTTTCGAGGATAGGTTCTTAGAACTGGGATTTCTGGGTTGAAAGGTTAATGTTAGATATTGCCAAATTCTCTCTCAAAGAGTTGTACTGGTTTGCATTCTCAGTAGCAATGAGAATGCCTATTTCCCTAAGACTCATCAACAGAATTGGCTGTTACACTTTTGGGTATCTGGTCCTTTGACTCTTAGTCTTTTAAAATTTCAAATTACTCTTTATTTTTATAGAGTCATGAATCACAAATTGTTCCTGAGAGTTGATATTCTTGTAAAAGTATTTTAGATCAAATTAAATGTCTTTTCAGTGGCTATGATTCACAATGATTAAATCCAACATGTTTGACCAAGTTGTTAATTGACTGTTCTTAATTCTGGCAGAAGTTCTGGAGATCAGCAACAATGATGGAATAGGTTCAGCAGCCTGGGTAATTCTCATCACAGACAAGCCAGATAGGGACCGAGATTGTATTATTGAATGAAACTCTTGTAAGGGCTTAGGAGTGCAGACAGGGGGAGTCCTCAAGAAGTTTTTATAAGAAAGTGTTACATATTATGAAGCATGGGTTATTGTTTGTAAGTGAAAAAAAGAGAGATGAAACAAAATAAATATTAAGCAAGGAGAAGGTGGTCTAACCATTTAAATGATACTTTTAAAATGAAGATTAACAGCCTTTGGCAGATTAGAAGAAAAACAATAAAAGAAAAGGTCAAGGAGAAAACAACTGCAGATTTGATAAGTATTCACCATCTATCAACTGTAAGACTGTTCTACGCAGGTAGGGTCTATGGGAAATACAAAGATAAATGAGAACGAATCCCCTAAAGCCAATGATGTTGCTTTTTGTTCAATTTATCATTTATTAAGATCCTACTATGTGACAGACACCACTTTGGGCACTTGACTTCTCTTATCTCTTATCCAAAACATTACTGGGTTGATATTATAACTGATTTACAAGAAGAGGAGATTGAGGCCAAGAAAGGTTAAGAAACTTGTCTAGAGACACAAAACTGGAAAGCTGTGCAACTTGAAACCAGATCTGCTTAGAGAATGTTAAATATCAATCGTGAATAGTATTTCATAGTAAATTATATTAGGATTAATCAAACCAGTTTAGCCTAAGAGAAGAGCAGCGATAGCTAACCTTATTAGATATTTTCTATATACCTAGAACAGCACTGAACAATTAATATGGATCATTATATTTAGTATTCAGATTGAATTTTATTTTATTTATTTATTTATTTATTTAGAGACAGGGTCTTGCTCTGTCACCCAGGCTGGAGTGTAGTGGCACAATTACAGTTCACTGCAACCTCTGCCTCCCAGGTTCAAGCAATTCTCCCACCTCAGCCTCCAGAATAGCTGGGACTACAGGCACTCGCCACCACACTCAGCTAATTTTTTATTTTATTTTGTAGAGACAGGGTCCCGCTATGTTGCCCAAGCTAGTCTTGAATTCCTGGGCTCAAGTGATCTGCCTCTCTTGGTCTCCCAAATTGCTGGGATTACAGGCGTGAGCCATTGCGTCCGGCCCATACTGAATTTAAATGCTTGCATTCTCTACATTCTCTCTAAGACTACCATCTATCTCATTGCCTATGTTAAAACCCTGGGTTTCACCCAGGACTCCTACCTCACCCACATAATTTGGTTTATAAATCCAGTAATTCTACCTCTTCAATAGCTCTTTATCTTTTCTTTCTTAATCTTTATAGTCACTACTTTATTTTGAAGCACCATTATGTCTCAGATGGATTACTTTAAGTTTCTGAAACTCTCTCCCTGCCTTTCTAATTTGCATTCACAAGCCAACAGAGTGTTCTTTCTAAACTGCAGATATAAACATATCTCTCCTCCTAATCAAGAGAAGCATACTCTAAACCTCTAGCTTGATAGTACACTACCTTGACCCACTCTGTACATTAGGCATATTGAACTGCCTGCCTCTCTGTGGTCCTGCCTGTATGTTCCTTAATATTTTTATTTGTACAAATTTAAGGGGTACAAGTGCGATTTTGTTATATGGATATATTGCATAGTGAGAAAGTCTAGGTTTTTGCCTCTCATTTTTTAAGAGTTCTTCATATATTAGATATATGTGTCTTTTCTCTGCGTTGTACATATTTTCTACCAGTTTGTCAGTCATCTTTTGATTTTGCTATGGTGCATTTGTTATGCAAATTTTAAAAATGTAATCAAATTTAATAGACTTTTATTGCCTCTGGACTTTGAGTCATGGTTAGAGATTCTTTCCCTACACCAAGGTTAAAAAGAAATTCATGCATGTTTTCTTCTAGTAATTGGCCTGGTTTTATTTTTTACGTTTAGCTCTCTAATCCATTTGGAGTCTTTCTTTTTGTACATGGTATGAGATATGAATCTAACTTTTTCATTTTCTTGTGAAGCCATCTGGGCTTGTTGCTTTTTTTGTAAAGAATTCCTGTAATAACTTCCTGTATTACTTCTATAGAAATGGTCTGTTTAAGCTTTCTGACATAAACGGGGCCAATTTTAGTAAGCTGAATTCCCTTATGAAATTATCTATTTCCTCTATGTTTTCAAATTTGTTTGCATAGTCTTGTCTTAGTCAGTTTGGGTTATTATAACAAAATACTATAGATTGGGTGGCTTATAAACAACAGAAACTTATTTCTTGCAGTTCTGGAGGCTGAGGAGTTCAAAATCAAGGTACTGACAGATCTGATCTTTAGTGCAGTCATGCTTTCTCAAAAACAGTTGTCTTCTCACTGTAACCTCACATGGTGGAAGGGATGAGGGTTCTCCCTGGAGTCTTAAATAGAGGGACTAATCCCATTTATCAGGGTTCCACCCCCATGACCTAATAATTTCCCAAAAGTCTGACTTGTTAATACCATCATCTTGGGGTCTAAGATTTCAACATATGAATTTTGGGCAGCATAAACCTTCAATCCATTGCAATTATCATATGATTAAAGCATTTCTTTTGTTTCAATGGCTGTTTCTCCTTTGTCATTTCTTTATATATTTGTGCTTTTTTCTCTATTTCTTTTCTTAACAAAGTTATTTAGTAGTTTGTCTATATTGCTAATTTTCCAAAAATAATTTTACTTTTAGGCCTACTGTTATTTTGTTCTCTTCATTAACTTCTAATTTTATCCATATTATTGCTTTTTTGTGTTTTCATTTGCTCTACTTTTTAATTATTTTTCTAATTTTATGAACTGTGAATTAAATTGAGTTTGTGTTGTTCTTTCAGTTTTCAGAATAAAAGTGTTTAAACCAAAAAATTTTTCTGATCACTGCTTTAAATATATCCCATAGATTCTGATATGCAGTACTTTTATTGTCATCATTTAAAAAAAATTCTATAATTTCAGTTTGTAGTTTCCATTGTAGTATGGAGTTGTTAAATAGATTACTAAATTTTGAAGTGGAAGGACCTTTATGTTTTTGTATTTGTTAGTAAATTCTAGTTGTGAGTGCATTTTAACCAGAGAGTATTTATTGTAATATTTATATTTTATGGAAATGATTTTTTGTGAATAAGTGATTACTTTTATAAATGTGTCAGTGCCACTTGAGAAGAATATATATATATTTCCCATTATCATGATGTAGATTTCAATATATATTCAAGATATCTATCCTATTGATTGTTGTTTTCTAATCCAGATGCATGTTTTATTTCTATACATATTTTTTGTTCACTTGATTTGTCTTGTAATGAAAATGATATATTATAGTATCCTATTTTTATGAATGTTACTCTGTGTCTCCTTGCATCTTCCATAGTTTTTGCTTCAAAAAGGTAGTTGTTGTGTTATAATGTGTAACTATTAATAAGTGATATCTGTTCATTATAGACTGTGACTTTTGTGTTAAAATTGTCCTTATTTGCCATATATAATGCTTTTGAAGTTGAATTCTACTCTGTGTGATATTAAGATCATTACAGTTTCTTTCAAAAGATTTCGATGACCCCAATAAATTTTTATCTATGCTCTTTAGTTTTAGTTTTTCTGAATTACTTTATTGTAGCTCTGTATCTTGCATACAGCATACAGTTGTTTTTAAAGCAGCTTTATTGAGGTATAATTTATCTAACAAAATTCACTCATTTTAAATGTGTAAGTCAATGATTTTCAGTAAGTTTATAGAGTTTTGCAAACATCAACCACAATACAATTTTAGAACATTTCCATCACTCCAAAAAGATTCCGCAATCTGCAGTCACTTCCTGTTTTAGTCTGTTTGTGTTGCCATTAAGGAATACCCAAGCCTGGGCAATTTGTAAAGAAAAGAGGTTTACTTGGCTCATAGTTTTGCATGTTGTACAAAAAGGATGGCACCAGCATCTTCTCAGCTTCTGGTGAGGGCCTTAGGCTGCTTCCACTCATGGTTGAGAGGAAGCCAGTGTGTGCAGAGGTCACATGGTGAAGGTGGCGGAGAAGTGCCAGGTTCTTTTTAACAATCAGCCCTTGTAGGAACTAATAAATAAATAACTCATTACTATGTGGATGGCACCAAGACATTCATGATTGATGTGACCCCATGACCCAAACATCTCCCACTGATCCCCACCTCCAACACTGGGGAACAAATTTCAGCATAGATTTGGAGGGTCAAATATCCAAACTGTATACTCCCTATTTTCACCCCCAGTTCTAGGAAAGCACTGATCTACTTTCTGTATCAAAGCATTCACCTTTTTTGGGGAAACTTGATACATATAGAATCACGCAATATGTGTTTGTTTTGCATTTGGATTCTTTCACTTAGCATAAAGTTTTTGAGGTTCATTCTTGTTGTTGCGTGTATCGGTACCTGATTCATTCTGATTCATTTTACTGAATAGTGTTCCATTGTGTGGATAGACTACATTTTGTTTATTCATTCATCAATTCATTATCATTTGGATTGTTTCTACTTTTTGGTTATTATGGACAATGCTCTTATAAACTTTTGGTTATATGCTTTTTCATGCACATAAATTTTCAATTCTGGTAAGTATATATCCCTGCATGGAATCACCACGTGATAGGTTAACTCTATGTTTAAAATTCTGATGAACTTTCCATGTTTAACGTTTTAAGAACACACCAAACTCTTTTCTGAAGTGTTTGCACCATTTTACACCTGGCATGCAATGTATGTAGGTTCCATTTTCTTGGCATTCTTACTAATGCTTGTTATTAACTTTCTTTTTTATTATAGTCGTCCTAAAAGTTATGTAACAGTATCTCATTGTGTTTTTAATTTGCATTTCCTTAAAGACCAATGAGGTTGAACATCTCTTCATGTTCTTATTTGCCATTGCTGTATTTTTGGTGAAATGTCTATTCAAATCATTTATCTAAAATTGGGCTATCATTTTTATTCCAGTTAACTTAGCAAGAGATCTTTAAATATTACAGATATAAATCTCTTATCAAATACATGATTTGCAATCATGTCTTCAGTTCCATGGGTTGTCTTTTTACTTTCTTGCTGTGTATTAATCATGCTTTTTTATTTTGTGTATTTTTGATGCTTTGGTGTCTTGGGCTCTTGCCAACCTTGGCAGCACTGCTCCTCTCAGGGCTAGCCAGTTCCTGAAGATAGTAAACCTGTGAAAGTGCTTTCCAAATACAAACCAACCACTCCAGAGCTCCTACCCTCAATCTTCTTTATCAGGTTTTTGTTTTTGTTTTTGTTTTTGTTTTTGAAATGGAGTTTCGCTCTTGTTGCCCAGGCTGCAGTAGAGTGGTGCAATCTTGGCTCACTGCAACTTCTGCCTTCCGGTTTCAAGCGATTCTCCTGCCTCAGCCTCCTGAGTAGCTGGGATTACAGGCACCAGCCACCACGCCCAGCTAATTTTTTTTTTTTGTATTTTTAGTAGAGACAGGGTTTCACCATGTTGGACAGGCTGGTCTCGAAATCCTGACCTCATGATCTGCCCTCCTCGGCCTCCCAAAGGGCTGGGATTACAGGCGCGAGCCACGGCACCTGGCCTCTTATATCAGGTTTTTCCACTCTAGGCCACTATTCCCCTGCCCTTGTCAACCCAGAGCCAAGTACCAGAAAACCAGACACAGCCCCTATGCCCCAGAGCTTGTTGAAATTATTGAATTATTCAAACCAATTCTTCCTAAGTGCACATGTTTTTCCCTTACTCCCTATGGCTCCTGACAAACTCCGTGCTTCCCTGTGTGAACCTACCATGTGGCATTCTGTGCCTCCTATTTCTAGAGATCTGTGAGTATAAACTTTTTCGTTAAAGATTGTCATCTCCCTTTTGGTATGTCTTACCATACCAGATTAAAACAGATCCCAGGTACTGTTAAAACATGATGGCATCTTTAAAGCACAAAAGTTTTAAATTTTGATAAACTAAATTTATCTATTTTTTTGTCACTTGTGTATTTGGTATCATATCTAAGAAGGATTTGGCTTACCCCGAATCATAAATATTTAAACTTATATTTTCTTCCAAGAGTTTTACACTTTTATCTATTACATTTAGTTCTATGATCCACTTTGAGTTGATTTTTGTGTATATCATGAGGTAAGGGTCTGATTTCATCTTTTTGAATGTGGATATCCAATTGTTTCAGCAAAATTTGTTGAAAAGATTTTTGTACTCTAATGAATTTTCTTGATATCTTTGTCAAACATCATTGTGTTTATTTCTGTGCCCTATCTGTTCCTTTCATATACATTTCAATTATTATATCAATAACACAGTGTCTCAAATACTGAATACTACAGCTTTTTCTCCTACTTTGCCGACTGTTTTTAACAGAAATTGATGTTAGATTTTACCAAATGCTTTTTCTATGTCTATAAGATGATCATACGGATTTTGTTTGTTAATATGGTGAATTGTATTGATGTATTTTTGAATATTAAACCCACCTTGAATTCCTGAGATAAACCCCACTTGGTAATGATTTATTATTCTTATATTGTTGGAGTAGATTTGCTAAAATTTTGTCCAGAGTGTTTGCATCTATAGATTTACTAAATTTCTGTTCACTTGTTCTATCAATTCTTGAGAGAAGGATATTTAAATTTTTGACTATAGTTGTGGATTATTTTCTTTTGAAATTCTATCTGTTTTGTCTTGTTACAAAGCTTTGTTATTAGGTGCATACATGTCTAGGATCTTTATGTTCTTTTGATGAATCTACCCTTTATTACTATGAAATGACTTTCTTTATTCTTGGTAATGTTCTCTGCTCTGCAATCTATTTTGTCTGATATTAATATAGCCACTTTAGCTTTCTTTTTGTTAGTATTATCATGGTATATTTCTTCTATTCTTTTACTTTAAGCCTATTTGTGTCTTATATTTAAAGTGTGTGTAGGCAGCATACAGTTAGGTCTTGATTTTTTTAATGCACTTTGACAATCTCTGCCTTTTAATTGAGGTATTTAGAATATTTACTTTTAACGTGATTATTGATATGGTTAGGTTTAAATATGTAATCTTGCTTGTTGTTTGTTCAATACTTATCCCATTTGTTCTTTGTTTCCATGTTCCACTTTTTCTCTTCTATTTGAATTAATCCAATATATTTTAAAATTTCATTTTATGTTTATTATATTAGCTATATCTGTTGTTTTTCATGGTTTACCTTGAAGTGCCATTATACCTCTTCAAGTATAGTATAAAAAGCTTAAGATAGTACACTTCCATTTCTGCCCGGCCCTGTCCTTTGAGCTATCATTGTCATACATTTTACTTGTTTAGATTTTACAATACTGATACGGTTTGACTGTGTCCCCACCCAAATCTCATCTTGAGTTGTAGCTCCTATAACTCCAATGTGTCATGGGAGGGACCCAGTGGGAGTTAATTGAATTGTGGGAGTGGGTCTTTCCCATACTGTTCTCATGATAGTGAATAAGTCTCATGAGATCCGATGGTTTTATAAAGGGGAGTTCCCCTGCACATGCTGTCTTGCCTGCCAGCTTGTAAGATGTGGCTTTGCCCTTTCTTCACCTTCTGCCATGATTATGAGGCCTCCCCAGTCATGTAGAACTGTGAGCCCATTAAACCTCTTTCCTTTATAAATTACCCAGTCTCAGGTATGTCTTTATTAGCAGCATGAGAACAGACTAATACAAATACCTTCAATGTATTGCTATTATTTTGTTTTAAAAGTTGATTGAAAACATCTCTTAAAGGTGTTTGCAAGATAAGAAAAGAATCTCATATATTTAACCATGTAGTTACTATTTTTGATGATCTTCATACCTTTGTGTAAGTCCATATTCCATCTAGCATCATTTTCTTTCTATGAGAAAGAGTTGCATTTGTTGTAGTGTGCATCTGCTAGTGATGAATTCTTTCAATATTTATATGTCTGAAAAATTCTTTCTTTTTTCATCATGTTTGCAAATTTTTTCCCTGGGCATACAATTCTAGGTTGACAGTTTTTTCTTTCTGCAATTTAAAGATGTCACTCCACTATCTTCTCACTTGTGTTTTGCCTTATAAGAAATATTTTATCACCCTTATGTTTATTCTTCTGAATATGATGTGTCCATTTTTTCAGCTGCTTCTAAAACTTTCTCTGTCACTGGTCTTGAGACATTTAATTATGCTGTGTCATAATTAAATGCAGCCATAGTTTTCCTCATGCCTCTTCTGCTTGGATTTCACTGAGCTTCTTGAATCTATATTTATAATTTTCATCAAATTTGGGAAAATTTTGACCATCATTTCTTTCTTTCTTTTTTGATGGAGTCTCATTCTGTTGCCCAGGCTAGAGTGTGGTGGTATGATCTTGGCTCACTGCAACTTCTGCCTCCCGGGTTCAAGTGATTCTCCTGCTCCAGCCTCCTGAGTAACTGAGATTACAGGTGCATAGCAGCATGCCTGGCTAATTTTTGTATTTTTAGCAGAGACAGGGTTTCACCATGTTGGCCAGGCTGGTCTCAAACTCCTGACCTTAGGTGAACCACCAGTCTTGGCCTCCCAAAATTCTGGGATTACAAACTTGAGCCATTGCATCTGGCCATCATTTCTTTTTTCTTTTTTCCTTTTTTTTTTTTATTATTATGTCTGCTTTATTTATTTTTATTTTTTATTTTTTTTTGAAAGGGAGTCTTGCTCTGTCACCTGGGCTGGAGTGCAGTGGTGTGATCTCAGCTCACTGCAACCTCCGCCTCCTGGGTTCAAGCGATTCTCCTGCCTCAGCCTCCCAAGTAGCTGGTTTGACAGGCGAGAGCCACCATACCCAGCTAATTTTTATTTTCATTTTTGTATTTTTAGTAGAGACAGGGTTTCACCATGTTGGCCAGGCTGGTCTCAAACTCCTGACCTTGTGATCCGCCCCTCTGAGCATCCCAAAGTGCTGGGATTACAGGCGTGAGCCACCACGCCCGGCTTCATCATTTCTTAAAATACTTTTTTGTTACTCCCTTCCCTTCTTTCCTCCGGGGACTCAAATAAACCTTTATTAGGCTACTTGAAGTTGTTCCACAGCTCTTTGTTGCTCTATTTATTATCTTCTAATTATCTTTATGCATCATTGTGGGTAGTTTCTTTGCTACATCTTCAACTTCATTTATCTTTTATTCTGCAATATCAAATCTACTGTTAATCACATTCAGTTAATCATAGTTTACATATTGTGGTTTCCATTATTAGAAGTTTGATTTAGCTCTTTAAAATATATTTTGCATGTATAAATTTAAGGTGTTGAATACATGGAATATAGTCACAATAACTCTTTTATTCCTCTTGTCTGCTAATTTTAACATCTTTGTAAATTCTGAGTTTATTGATTTAGCATTCATCTTGGCATATATATATATGTAAATATATATATTTACTTCTCTGCATGCCTTGTAATCTTTGGTTTATGACAAGCTTGCAAATTTAACCTTTTGGATGCTGGATATTTTTGCATTCCTATAAATCTTGAGCTTTGTTCTGGAATGCAGTTGAGTTACTTGGAGACAATTTGCTACTTTTGGGTCTTATTTTGGAATTTGTTAAGTGGGACTAAAACTAGACCTAATTATCAGTCTAGACCTAATTATCCCTACAGAGACAAGATTTTTTTGTTTACCCTACCCAATACCTCATGAATCTTCAGCATTTACAATAACGTTAGTGGTAACCAGTACATTTCCTCATTCTGTTTGAGTGCAAGGGTCTGTTGCTTCTTATCTTTTCTGATGGTTCTTTGCTCTTAGATAATTTCCTCAAATGCATTTCTGATCAATATCAACTAAAGTATTAAGAAGAATCCTCTGCAGATCTTCCAATTTCTGTCTGTGTGTTGTACTCTCGTCTCCAGTTCTCTGTTTCATGAACTCTAGCTACCTTGGTCTCCTTACAGTGTTAGAGCTGACTTCTGAACTCAGGGAGTTGATCAAGGCTCTGCCTGGGTTCTTCCTTTCTTTCAAGGCAGTAAGCGGGAACAATTGTAAGGCTTATTTCTTTTGTTTCCCATCTCTCAGAGTTCACTGTCCATTTTACCTGCATGCCTTGCAAATCATTGTTTTATTTATTTATTTTTTTTCAGGTAGGATAGTAAATCTGTTCCCTGTTTTTCCATCTTGGCTAAAAGTGAAAGTTGAGGGTCTTATATTTATTTTAAAAATCTTGTAGTTTTACTTACCTGTACCTTACAGTTCATAGGTGTAGGTTGATTTTTCTAGGTACCTAGGAAACTTGTTCAATTTGTAGATTCAGGTCTTTTTCTATTTCTGAATTTTTTTCTTGGTTTATTTTTTCTTGTTTAATTTTAAATATTAGCTCTATTTCATTGTTTTGTTTTTCTTCTTTATAAATTCTGATAATAATACGAATCTTTTTTTTCTTTTCCTATTTTTCACTTCCACTACTTTTCTATAACACTTTAAACTGTTTTTCCTAGGTCATTTTCATTCACTTAATTATTTTTATCTCTTTCTTCAATACCCCTTATTAAATTTTTACTTGAGTATATTCTCCTATGAGCAGTTTGTGATTTATTCTTCATTCCTGTGATAATTTTGCCTTTTCACAGTTTAGGCAATTATTGATTGGCATTATCCCACAGGTCACTGAAGCTCTTTTAATTTTTTCAGTATTTGTCTTTGTTTCAGTTTGGGTAGTTTTTATTGCTGTGTCTTGAAATTTACTAATCTTTCCTTCTGTAGTGTCTAATCTGCTGGTACATCTGTCTCTTCATCTGTCAAGTGACTTTTTCATTGCAGACTTTTTTTCAGCTCTAGAAATTTTGATTTATTTTCATTTGTATCTTCAATATCTTTCCTCATTGTGTTCGTGTTTAGCTTTAAGTCCTTGATAATATTTACAGTACATCATTTAAAGTCCTTGTCTGCTAATTCCATTTTTACCTGTCATTTCTGAGCTTGTTTATATTGATTGATTTTTCTCCTGGTAATAGTTCATATTTGAACGAGGCGATACATGTTGTGGAAATTGTGATGTTAAATGTCTAGATTTTATTGTCTTTATTTAGAGACTGTGGTGTTTTTATTCAGCAAAATTCCTGAGATCTATTTGTGTTCTCCCTCCCTTTGTTGCAGTCTGGCAATTGCCTTAAATCAAAAAGCGTAGGCAAATATAGGGCTCACCTCATTAGTTCTCCTTCTCTCTTGGATCACTGTCCTGCTCTGCTTCTTGTGCAATGTCTGAAAGCAGTTGTTTCATTTGTTTTGTCTAGTTTTACAGTTGTTTATTGTGAGATAGCTACACTTTCATCATTTATTTCCTATGGGTGAAACAGAAATCCCCTTATCTAAAAAGTTGGGAGTGCATGATGGACATTATTAGTGGTATGTTTTTGAGTGTCTGGATTTTGTTGTATTCTTTAATAATGTTAAATTTTATTTTAGCATTCAATTTACTGTGCATCAGCTTGATTCTTCTGAGGCTTTTTGTTTTGTTGGAGTGGGTCTAGAATAACTTTTACCCTTGAGATAGCTGTTCTCTACTCCTAAAGTGTGGTCTCTCTGGGATATCTACTGGAATGTCCTGGATGTTCAGTGACGTCTATACATTCTGATTAGCAGGGACTTAAGTTTTTTACAGTCTTGTGTGAGTTCTGGTAGTTGTCCAGCTGTTTCTTTCTTAGTAATATTTATTTCCTCAATAGCTATTCTTTGCCTAACCTCCTGGAGTCTTGCTCTGTATGTAAACACTAACTATGGTAGGCAGAATTTTATGATAGGTCCCAAGATTCCCTTACCCTGCGTTCATGCCCTCTATGATCTTTTCCCCTTGAGTGTGGGTGGAACTCCTAACTAGCTTCTAGTCAATAGAATGTAACAAAGGTGAGGGGTTTTTCAGGTGTAGTTAAGGTTGTAAATCAGTTGACTTTGGGTTACTCAAAAAGGAAATTATAATGGATGAGCCTGACTTAATTAAATAAAAGCCTTTAAAAGAGGTACTGAGTCCTCTGTGAGGTAAGAAGTGTCTCTTGCTGATTTGATGAAGTAAGAAGCCATGATGAGAAAGCCCACATGAGAAAAAACTGGGAACTACAGATCGCCCCTAAGACATGAAGATTACTGTTAGCTGACAGTCAGTAACAAAGCCAGTGCATTCAGTCATATAGTCACAAACAAATCAAGACATAAATGAATTTGATGTTTACTTTCATATGTTCCATTTTCAGTAATCTTCACTTTTTCACAAACCAAACTCTTTTTTTGTCTGAAAATAGAGAAGGCTTGTGTCTTTCATGCAATGTTGAATCTGTTTGCATTGTCTGCTTTTTTCTTGATTATAGGTTACATTGATTTCTACTTCTTATGTCTAGTGTATAAGAGAACCATATAAGTGTACTATTTCCTCTGTTAGTCTGATAGAGTGAAATATTGATCACTTTAGTGCTTGGGACTCAGTTGAAGTTTCAATAAAACTTAACCAAACTCTGGTGCATCCCTCTTCCTTGGGGATGGTCCTCCTATGCTTTTTTTTTTCCCTTTTTTCTTTTTCTTGTGAGGCACAGAAAATCTTTATTGTCACAGGAAGCAAGTGCAGTCGTCCCACCTCACCAACAGCTTGAAGGGTCACAAAAACGTGGACACTGCACAATAAAGTGTAAGAGACTCAGGGAGAAATGGTCCCTTGGACTATATTGGCCGTAATACTGAGGTAACCAATTGACCTTGTTTAGTGAAAATACCTCTAACAAAATGAAAAAAAAAATCAACTACTTATAACACCCAATTAATATATATAATTCAAATAAAATATGTTATTTGCTTTAATGTATAGCAAGTTTAATACATTAGTGTTTACAAAATAAAAACTGTATTCGATTGAAATTTTTCTTGTGCTTCCAACTTATCACTAAGCTTGAAAGACCAGAAGCATATGCTACTTAAGGAAATTTACTATGAATTTAAAGATGCAATTTGTGGATTCACAATGGATGGATAAATATTGGAAGCTGGGAGATTACTGAGTCTTTCAAAATTGTAGTTTATTAAAATCTACAAACTTGACTGTAAGACACAATTTTAAAAATGTTTCAAAATAGGTTAGAATACAGGAAACGTTTCACTAAACTACTGTGATACTAACCAGTGCTATGGCTAATATTAAAAACTGAGCAGTCTATTTAAATGGTACTCATACTATTTCTACACACAGTGAACAGTACAACCACAATAACCAACCTCAAGCTAGCAACAAAGTTGCAAGGTCCATAAGAAGCTTCTTCAGTGAGCAAAACACTATGGTACAATTAAAACATTTAGGAAGGGAAAAAAGTCTTTTAACAGTATAAAAGTTGATTACTGGTGTTTCCTACTGGAAAGTTCTTCCACAAATTAAAACGAAGAAGCAATTTATATATGTGACACTGATCTTAGACCACAGTGCAGACATTTCATGTAACATTTGGCTGATGAATTTTAGTGGAACAGATTATGATTTAATATTTTTTATACAGTTACAATCTGGAGCAGAACTAAAAACAAAAAAAACATATACTCTAAGTCAATACACTCTTCTCAGCAATATCTGGGTTTAGATGAATCTGTAGGAAGTATAGGTAAAGCTATGAGATATCTTCTCTTAAACAAACAGAAAAAATATATATTGGCAGATGTATTCTTTTTTTACCATTAAGAATTCCAATGTAAAATTCTTGTAAGTATGCAAATACATTGCTAACATGTAAGCACACTCCCATATATATGCACACAGTCCATTAATTAAATTGGAAGAATTAAAAATGTATAGTCAAATTAACATAAATTTTAAGAAAAAACTGCCTTCACAAATCTCAAAGGTGTAGAAAAATGAAATCGTAAGATAAATAATGAATATAGGTGTCAACTAAACTTCCATAGAATTGTGCCTACAAATGTGGATGCAGTGATTGTCCACACTTGTGATGGCTGGGTGGGAAGACATTCCATAGTGAAAGCATCTAGTCTCTCTGACTTTTCTACATAGAGAAGAATTTTTTTGATATAAAACAGTACTTAATCTGTTATAGCCTTTGCTAACAGTCACCAACTTTATAACATGTAGGGTTAAGTTACCATTGTCTTAATCTATTTAACACATTCTGAAATATCAGTGTTTAAGTCAAAGCTTTTATACATGGGTCCACTTATTTCAAGTTCTCTAAGTAATAGTTTTCTTTCTTTGATACGTCTTAAGTAGCTATTAATACAATCTTAGGTCAACTGGTTTAAGAGATATTTTCTACTCTATTGCTCATCCTTTTAACTTTCCTCCACTGAAGTATTTATTGTGTAAATGTGCATTGATAACCAGATATTATATGAGTGAATGCTACATATCTCCTGTTAAAATCAGTTTTATCAAATATTAAATTCACAGTATTTTCCTTGGCTTAAATTGAGTATTTGCTTTCTATTTTTCCATAATCATTGCAATCTTGTCAATAACTACATCACTTAAGCTTTCTTTTTCACGACTGTAGGCAAAGGTTCTAAACTCTGACATATATTTACATTAAACACACAAAGCAAACAAGAAAATTTCAGGTACAATAAACTGTATCCACATCTATTGGATCAAACAAGTCTCAACATCTACATTTTACTTCTATCAATTACACAAATACATTGTACATTCTTAAATAATGAATGCTTACAAAATTGATTTGTAAGCCTTTCCATATAAAATGACTTAACACAGGAATCTGAATGAATCAATATTACTGTTATAGATTGCAACACTCTTTTGATATTCTCTTTTCTGGCTGTTGTTTCATCTTCCTGGTTTCTGCAGATTACCATACCAGTCATTTTGCTTTGGCTATGTGATCTGTTTGAGGCAACACTTGTTATTAAGGCTTATTTTGATGATGGAGTATTATCCTACAACCTGATGCCATTTCCAGAGAATGGTGAGAGAATCACAACTATCTTGAATCTTCAGGCTCTGTTTTGATGACTTTCTTTTCTAAGGTAAAAACTGAGTGAGGGTAGTCTTTTAAAATCCCAAGACTGTGATGAGTGGGACTTTGCCTCACTGAGGTAAAATCGACTCAGCTCCCCATCCACCACAAAATGATGGGGTTGTCTGTTCTATAAATTAGGCATTCGGAGATTCAAAGGTCTTTCTCCTTGTCTATCTGAGTTAACGGAAGTCAAGCAGTTAGGACTGTGCTCTTCTGAGCTCTGCCTATAAAGCCCTGCATACAACCTCCTCTCTGCATGCTGCAGTCTCTCATAGCCAGTGTGGTTGCAGAGGAACTTCATGTGCTTTTCAGGTTGGTGTGAACTAAGAGCTGCGAGTTCTTCACTCATAGTTCTAGCCTGCTAAAAGAGCGTTTGCACAGAATCCTGGAAATCTGAAAACCCATACTCCACTTTAATTATCTTGGGGGATAATTCATCTCTTTCTCCACATTTTGACTTTGTGGTTCTGTAAGTATATTTATAGGTGACTTCTCAAGAAATCGGCCTAGCCAAGGCAAAAACCTCTTCTCTTCTTGTCAGCAGAGCATTATCGTTCATGCAGAGTTGAACAGCTGCTTCATTAACAGTGAGCTCATGAAGCATGAGATGTTTCCCATCCTTCCTCTTTGAGTTAAATCTGCCATATATTGCACTGTATTTCCGAATTTCCTCCTCTTTGTGTAGATCATCATCGTTCATCTCAAAGATGTGACCAATCATTTTGGCCAACTTCTTGTTGGTTTTTAGTAGCTCTTTCACTTCGTTCAAGTCACTTTTTGGCAGTGTGGGGACGCAGGGGAGCCCAGGTCTGCTGGGGAGAGGCTTTGCTCTTTCTCCGTGACATGGTGGCCTTGCCGGAGTCTGGACTCACCAACACTCGGCAGTGCTAGGCTCCCGACCACATCTGACTTACCCTGTCCCAAGCTCTGCACACAGGTGGTGGCAGCACATTTGGGAATTTTAAATGAGGTTTCCAGGCATTGCTACTCCTTTCATAACTACTGCAGGATATTCCCAGCCATGTCGGTGATCCCTCTGGTAATTTATAGATGGGTATGCTACTGACAGGAAGGGAAGTCAGCGGCTGATTGAAAAGCCCAGGGTTTGTGGGCTAGTCTCTCAAAGCCTTCTGTAGCCTTCTAACATGAAGGGGCTTGCTAGCCATGCCCACAAGTGCCATAATTTCCAAAAACTCCTATTCTCCTGCTTCACAGAGTTGCTGGACATCATCATCACCTTGTTGGATTAAAGGCATCAAATATAAGAAAGCAGATTGGCTTTTCGTACTATTCTATACGGCTGCAACGCCCCCAGGGTCCTGGGTAAGGCCGCGGCCATTACTGTGGATAAGTTTAACTCAGCCAGCGGCTGAAGCGGTTTTGGCGCGCTCTCCCCGAGGACTGCTCAGCCCCAACTCCGAAGCGATGGCCCCTGGCTCTCCCTTCTCTGGTGGCTGCGGGAGCCGGGACAACCCCGCTCCCATCGAGGGGAGAAGGAAGGGAAGGTAGTAGGCGTGCTCTCCCTGTTCCCCCACAGCTCTGGCCTGC
Organism: Aotus nancymaae; assembly: GCF_030222135.1. Classification (NCBI taxonomy): domain Eukaryota; kingdom Metazoa; phylum Chordata; class Mammalia; order Primates; family Aotidae; genus Aotus; species Aotus nancymaae. The sequence continues at coordinate 205,032 of NW_026988553.1, forward strand.
GGCTTCTTCCAGCCTGCCCACCCGACAGCGCTCTGTTGGCCTCATCTGCGGCTCCTCCGGGCTGCCACATGCGGGTGGTGGCGGCGGCGGCAGCGCCTCCCCGCCCTCCTATGCTTTTAATTGAGAACCACGTAGGTCTCTGTTTTGTTGGCCTTAAATGACTTAGGGATGGTAATGTCAAAGGAGTGAAGTAGTCATGTAAACCCTTCCACAGATAGCAATAATATAAACTGGATAATATACCCAAAGACAATTATTTAAACACACTGAAAAGTCTCTAAGAGCATCCGGAATGCATGATAATTTACTCTAAAACTTCCAGCTGTAAGATTGTGATTTTGTTGCTTTATCGTATGAGGATGACCCGCAAACCCCACAGCTATGACTACGGAAAATAATGTTAGAAAATGATAGCCTTACCAGCTTAAGGTGCCAGAGTTCAGAATTCAGGGGCACAAAGTCAACTTGTAATTTCAATTCTAGAAAAAGGATTAAAATTTTAAATGGCAATTCTATTATTAAGGTAATTGCAGCAGGAATATAATCCAAATTCTAAATATAAATTCTATCCAAATCTCTGAATAACGTCAGAAAAGCAGTCTGACACCAAAGAGAAATCTATTCTTGAAAGATAGAAGTAAGAACTTAAGTTACAGCAGTTTTCCAGAATGGGCACCAAAGCTCTAGAGGGCATTTGTAGTTCACGGATCTCCAGAGACAAAAGATTTTGTGTGGTAGTGGAGGTGATTAGAAAGACCTGAGTGTCAGAAAGACTTGAGAATGAGGATACAGGTTAAAGAGTGGATGATTCTCTCCATTTCTGCCCTCTTACCCTTCAAGTAGGCCCAGATCAGAGCAGTGACATCTGAATATCAAAGACAAATAAGTTTTTGGATTAAAAAAGTGAATAGCAGTTATTGGCCTATTACAGGGTGGTCTTTTATGGCCATAGTGTTATTTAAACAAATTTAAATGGGCTAACTCATTTTTTTTATGAATAGGTATTTTTGTGAATAGGTAAGATTTTATTAACCTGAGGAGGAAAAGGACATTCCAGGGCAAAGGCACAGCATGGACAAAGGCTCTTAGAGGTGGGAAGATGCATGGAAAGTCGTAGAATCCCTAGTTGTGCAGTTTGCATGAGGCATAAATACAGCAGAAGAGTACAAAGAGAGCCCTGAGTTCTGGAGCTCATTCAGTCCACCCCTCCCAACCTGCAGCTTGTCCAGAGCAACTGACAAAGGGGCAGACTAGAGAGGCATTTTGTCACTTACATAAATTCAGTTGTAAAATCCAGTTCATTCTTTGGCTCATTATATAAAACAATAGCAAAAGCTATAGACAGTGATTTTGAAAAGCTTTTATTTTGGGATAGACTAAAATTGATCTACCTATTTAATTATTGTATCTTTCAGGATTTGCTAACCTAATCTGGGAGGCTTTCCCTCAGCTTTGACTTCTGATAGCATTTCTTTGACCAGACCTCTTAATTCGCACTCAGCATTGTAGACTTACATATTTTAGCATTGGAAAGAACTTTAAAGTTCATCTAATTGAAGTTAATACGTGGTGTCAGAATTTCTTCTATGATGTCTTTATATAGATAATTATGTAGCCTCTGACTGACCTCTCCTAGTGCCAGTGAATGCTCTACCGCTCAAGGATGCTTCACAGCTAGATAGCTACATACTTTCTTGGAGTAGACAGAGGACAAGGTTGAGCGAGAGACTAAAAAGAAACCACAAGGGAAGCAGAAGGAAAATTAGGCAAGAGTTGTGTCCCGGAAGAAAAGGCCAAGCAGAGACTTTGAAGATTTAATGTTAACCTGACTAAACATTGCTGTCAGGGCCAATAAGATGATAATTGACATGTGTCCATTGAATTTGGCCTTAAGAACAGTTTCAGGGATAAGTGTGGAGACTGTACCCAGAATTGCAATGGATTAAACCATGAACGGGAAGTGAGGGAAAGGAGCAATGATCAGTAATGATTTTTCTCAAGAAACATTGTTGAGAAAGGAAGGAGATAAGACAGTACCTACAATGAGATACAGGATTCAGAAAAGGTTTTTTTTTTTTTTGAAGTGGAGTGTGTGGGTTGGTTAGTGTGTTTGTGTGCTAAGGAGACAGAGCCAGACAAGAGAATGAGACCATAATTGATAGATGGAGGTCTTGAGAAGGTGCCTGGGAACAAATGGGTCAAATCTTCAGTGGGGGACCTGCAAGTCCAGGTGAATTTTTCAAGGAGAGCTCCATGATGCTGCTGTAGGAGTGAGAAAGGCAAAAGTGAAGTCAGTCTCGGTGTGGTCATTCTGGGGATGAGATGAAGTCGAGTCTGGACAAGGAAGCAAGGGAATAAAGGATATTGGCCAGAAATCATTGAAAAGAGGGACCTGGCTCCATCGTTTCTTAGTTGTGTGACTTTGAGCAAGTCACTGTCTCTTATTGGGCCTCAGGCTGCTCATCTCTGAAATAAAGATAATGATGCCTACTGACTGTTGCAACTCACCATGTGGTGGCATATGCAAATGACATCATTATCTGTAGAGCCCAGCACTACTGCAGGGTGTTATTTGGATTTCTTTCTATGTTCTGAAAGCAAGTGGGATAATGCCATGAGTAAGAACACTGGAGACTTCAGCTGGTAATGGTTCAAACCAGACACTATCTCTAGTCAGGGACTCCCTTCTTGTAAGTTGTGCTTCCCCTGTTTTCAAAATAGGATATACATTGAGGGCTGAGGTTAGACAAACAAAGATCAGCTCATGGAAGGCCCTGAAATACAGGCTAAGGGATCAGGAATTCATCCAGAGGACAAAGGCAAACACTGGACAGTTTTGAGCAGAAAAGTGATTTGGGGAATGTAATATTTTAAGAAGGTTCATTTAAAATGGGTATATAGGCTAAATTGAAAAGAAAGGAGAACTGAAGGCAGGATGAGTAGTTGGGAGGTGATTGCAATGATCAGTTTAAATGATAAAGAACTATCAAACAGAAAGGAAGAAACAAATTCAAAAGAGATTTTAAAGGAAGCAACTGACAAATGACTGGACATGGAGAGTGAGAGACAGAGAAAGGAGACATGATGACTAAGTTCCAAACTTAGGGGTCTAGGGGAATTGGATCAATTAGGATATCACTAAAAGAAAGAGAGAAAACAGGGCAGGACTAAGCTGTGGGCATGTATGTGGGTAGGGTAGAGGATGGATTGATATGGGGTAATTAATGACAAGTCATGTTGGGCTATACCCCATCCCACAAACCACACTGGTGCTCACCTACTATTTTGTAATTTTTAGTGACATGGCACGTGTAACCAGAAGAAGCTCAGGAAGAAACAAAGTTCATTATCTTCCTAGGTCCTAGAGGCAGGAGGCACAGCACACCACACAAGAGCATGTGGGAAAGCACCAGGTTCATCCAGAGGCAAACCCAGGAATGAGGTGAGTGTTTAGGTCATGGCTGTCATTGGGGTTTCCTTGGGAAAGGGAAGGTAGAACAGGTGTTTGGCTTAGGATTTTCTAATTTGTATAAGTCCAGAAGGCTCTGCGCTATAGGGGTGGTTCCTAGTTGCCTGGTACCTGGCCCTGAGATGATTAAGGCAGAGGGATATTGCCTCTTGCGATGTATGGGCCAGATAGAAGGGGTAGGGCTCCTGATTCTGGTTTGGTTAGCCTGCATATCAGAGGCATGTTCCTGGTTGAGCCATTTGTTATCTCTAACAATTGGCTAGCCCCAAGAGGGGCTATCTTTCCACAGCCAGAAATGTTTTCTAAAATGTTAAAACATAATATACGGAAAATGAAAAAAGTACCTAACTGGAGCTCTGTACTTCAGGCAGGTCAGTCTGTCTCATCCACTCCACTCCACCATCCCAGTGGCATGCTAATATGTGCCGTAAGGTATATAGTCATCTCCCTATTAATAGACCTCTGGATGGATTTCAATTTTTCACTATTTTAAATGATGTAAACAAGCTTTAAAAAATCTGATATAAATCAACTCATATAATCTTCTTGGGGCCATGCCTATTCCAAGCTCTGTCTTCCACAACCTATTTTATTGCATGAATACTAGTCAAGTTTATCTGATTTTGCTATCTGGAGTCTCCGAGGAGCAGAAATGACTTGCTTGTGTAGATGTACATGATGGTGTAAGCATCTTTGCCTCAGGACTCTGGATCTTTGAACCCAGTCCTATAATAGCAACTTGGCTATTATGGTTTCACTCAATGCCCCCCTAATTCTCTATCCAGGAATCCTGGAGCTTAGCTGATGTTCTCTGACAGTTGCATTGCTAACACACCTTATCTTTTGATTGAACTACATTTGATATTTTTCTTTTGAGAATACATTTATTTTCATTTAATTAAATTGACTTCTGTGTTTTCAGTCCATTCTTTTCCCCAAGGAAGAAAACATAATTAAAACATGCTCTTCCTGTGCTGTCCTTCACCCTATTTTTCACTCTCCTCCTCTACTCCTCTGTTTTCAGTGCCTTCTACTCTAGGAGTGGACAGCTAGAAGTTATGTGTTCATTTCCATTTGCTGAGTCATGGAATCCAAGTGTTGAGTGGGTCTTAGAGAGACTTTAGTTCCATGATACCGTTTTACAGATGAGGAAACTGAGGTTGAGAGAGGTGAAGTCACTTGCCTAGACAAAACAGCTAATACCTTATTTCAGGAACCAAGAATAAATTTTTTAGGCCCTTTCCTCATTCCTAAATGTGTTAGTGTTTCCTAATCCCATGCTCATTTACACTGATAGATTATACTTCCTATATTCTAATACTATTCTCCCATTTTACAGATGAAGAAACTGTATCCCAGTGTGAAGCAACATGGCTACCCAGCTAGAAGGAGGCAGTAAGAAGACATGGATGCCCAGGTCACCAGGGAAATAGGTAGAACTCACAAGGAGAGAAGAGATTAGGGGAATGCAATAGAGTAGAATACAATGTCAAGCATCCAGGATGCATTGAAAAAGTGCTACCTCTGGAACAGGAAATAGCACTGCCATACCATTTGTGGTCCAGTCTTGCCAGCATTTTGACATTGACCTGCGTGTTGGCAAAAACCCAAAACAGCATGCAAGTTTAAAGAACACAAAGTCAATGTGAGAACTTCTCCCAATATAGTCCTCTGTGCTGACATCTTAATTAGGTTTTCTTTGAGATTCTACTAAAGTCAAATGAACTTCTTCTTTGTAAAAATTAGAGACTGCATTATCCACCTGAATTGTCCTTCTAAATGGAATGGTCGCCAGGAGATATATTTCCAGAAAACACCTTTACCTGGCCAACAAAAATTTGATGGCAGCCATGGCCTAGAGATATGAAGACAACTGGGGAAAAGAGCACTTGACTCTTGAGTCAACATAACCCAATAATGTAGGTCCTGGTTTTGCCACTCACTAACCAGCATCTGAGTCACTTAATTTCTAATAAGACTTCAGTTTTCTCATCTATAAAATGAAGTTTGTGAAATCTTCCCCACCTACCTCACAGGGTTTCTGGGAACATCAAAGTGAGATTATGGATGTGAAAGTGCTTTGAAAGCTCTAAAGTACTGGATGCTAGGATGGTTTAGTTGGGATCCTGTGCAAGAGAATACTTGATTCACTTTCAGTTCCCATCCCCAAGTATGTTAGTACACCACAAGCTCCTTGAGAACAGAAGAGTATCTCATATTGATCTTTTATTCCCTGAGTACCTAGAGACATACCTGGTGTACAGTATGTGCTTACTAGCTCTCTGTTGAATAAGTTAAATGGCCAGATATTGACAGTCATTTATCTGGTTTGCCTCCATAATGGTACAATCAGATGTAGGAGAGCATATTCATTTCTCTTGACTTAAAAAGCTGTAGGCAAAACATCGTAAGCTAATAGATTGTTGGTAAAGGGTTATAAGAAATAATTTGTCTAGTTTTACCATTAAGATTTATCTTCACCCACCACACATGCACTCATACATGCACACTTACAGGCTCACATGCTTATCTCCATTGCTATTAGCTAATTGACAACTTTCTCAGTTTTCTATTTCACTCTGTAGAAAGCACTTTTCACTTGCAAATTAACCACGCTGTCAACTCAGAAGGAGGGCTTCTGTCAAAATGACTACTGGACAATGTGTTGAAAGAATACCAATGCCAAAGATCTTTTAAAAGCTCAATTTAAGTAAAGTCAGAGAAGGTGAGGGCTAGAAGGAACCTCTGAGATAATCTAATTCAAAACCCTTATTTTCCACATGTGGAAACTGAAGCATAGAGAGGAAAAGAACTTGCTCAGGGTCACATTTGTAGATCATAATGGTTTAAGAGTGGAGAGAATGACTGGGAAGGGCATGTCTTATTTCAGAGTGACTTTGCAGTAAGACAGAATTAGTTTTATGTTTTGATTTTGCAACTGTGTGAATTTGGCAAGGGACTTATTTCACTAACCTTTTTTTTTTTTTTTTTTTTTTTTTTTTTGTGAGATGGAGTCTTGCTCTGCCACCAGGCTGGAGTGCAGTGGTGAAATCTCGGCTCACTGAAACCTCTGCCTCCTGGGTTCAAGCGATTCTTCTGCCTCAGCCTCCCAAGTAGATGGGACCACAGGCGTGTGCCACCATGCCCGGCCAATTTTTGTATTTTTAGTAGAGATGGGGTTTCACCATGTTAGCCAGGATGGTCTCAATCTCTTGACCTCGTGATCCACCCACCTCGGCATCCCAAAGTGCTGGGATTACAGGCGTGAGCCACTGCGCCTGGCCTTTTCTTTACCTGTAAATTGAGTCTAGTGATACACACAATAATTTCTACTTCATAGGTGTGCTGGTTAATATTATATGTTGACTTGGCCATGGAGTAGGGTGGGGTTGCCCAGACATTTTGTCTGGGCAAATATTGTTTCTGGGTGTATCTACAAGAGTGTTTTAAATCTGTATATATTTTTTTAAACAAGTGAGACTCTTGCTCTGTTGCTCAGACTGGACTGGAACTCCTGATTCAAGCAATCCTCCTGCCTCAGCCTCCTGAGTAACTGGAACTACAGGTGCATGCCATTACACCCAACAAATACAGGCTGGGAAGGGTAGGGGGAAGGGAGAGATATAGAGAGATTTGTTAAAGGATACAAAATTACCCTTATCTGATTACTATACATTATATGTATTGAAACATCACTGTACCCCATGAATATGTACAAATATTATTTGTCAGTTTTTAAAAACCATATGACTTTATAGACTGAGTAAAGCAAATTATCCTCCCTAACATGGGTAGACCTCTTCCAATCAGTTGGAGGCCTGAATGGAACAAAAAGGCTAAGTGAGAGGGAGCTCTTTCTGCCTGACTGCCGAGTTGGGACATTGGTCTTTTCTGGCCTTCAGACTCGGACTGAAATATTGGCTCTTCTTGGCTGTCAAGTTTGTTGGCTTTTGGAGTGATACTACACAATAGCTCTCCTGGGTCTCCAGCTTGCTGACTGCAGATTTTGGGACTTCTCAGATACGAATCATGTGAACCAATTCCTTATAATCTGTCTTTTCATGCGCATGTGTGCACGCGCGCGCGCGCGCGCGCGCACACACACACACACACACACACACAGTCTCTCTCTCTCTCTCTCTCTTTCTGTCTCTCACTCTCTTTCTTCTATTGGTTCTGTTTCTCTAGAGAAGTCTGACAAATATAATAGAGTATTGTGAAGACAAAATGGGATACCATAGCCTCTCTCCTGGCATCTAGGGCAGACTAGGGGCTCAATGTGAATTCCTTCTTATTCTCTTTCCTTCTACATTCCTTTACATCTTTACTGATTAGCCTGGGGGGTAGTACATAATAGATATATCATAATATTTGTTGATTGGAATTGGGTGTCACCTTCATCCCATGCTGTGCTTTAGGATCCTTTCAGGAAGCAGTCTTCTATTTTAGACAGAAATTTGTAGGTACAAGTGACTTTTTATGGCTTTCTCTTAAGTTTCTGTTTGATGTGACATCTCAACTGCAAGAGCATTGGCATATCTGCTCCTTGGAACACTCATCTTTTACCAGACCACTGCAGAATGGAGAAAGCCAGAAGCGGATGGGAGTGAAATCAAAGCTGGAGAAGAACAATTTTACTTTCTGCCAAGCCTGCAGTCCCCACAAGGGTAATTTCTCTCATCTTGGCACTTTCTCACTTCACCTCATAATGGCATAAACCTGCCTATTTTCAAATCTCTTATGAGACCCCACAGTACTTTATGCAGCTCTGTTTTTACAAATAAAGAAATGGAGTCTCAGAAAGTTTAAATAATTTTCCCAGCGTAATATACCTAGTAAGCAGCATAGCTCAGAGGCAAGAGAGCAGCCACCACTTCCTGAGCACTCGCCCTGTCACACAGCTATGATTATTGTCTCCCTCACCTCTCAGATGTGAAAAATTAGGCTTAGAGACTTACCCAGTATACTCTGTTAGTCAGTAACAAACTGGGATTCACAGTAAGTTGCTTACTAAATACTTGCTGAATAAATGATTGTCTCTCTGGGACAGGGTTTCTTGACCTTGGCATTACTGATGTTTTGGGCCAGGTACATTTTTTGTGTGGTGGCAGCTGCCCCCTTAATTGAAGGATGTTTAATAGTGTGTTTGGCCTCTACCTACTTTGATGCCAGTAGCACATCTCCCAACTTGTAACAACCAAGTATGTCTCCAGACATTGCCAGATGTCCCCTTAGGGACAAAATCACCCTCTATTTGAGAAACCTTGCTCTGGACCTATGGTCATCTGACTTTATAAGGAACTTTTCCTGGCTTCCAAACTTTGATGTCCTTGGAATAAAAGAGATAATATTTCCTTTCTGGAAGTTCTCTGAAGGATATTCTCAAACTTATGTGTGACTGAGTTTCCTAACTTGTAATTGATTTTTCCAGCCTTGTTTTATGAAGCTTGTAACCCTTTCAGTAGTCATAGAATTACAAAGGATGTAAAAAAAATTTTACATTTACCTAAATTTTCTATGAGCATGGAATGAGCATCTGTTGAGATGAACTAGCAAAAGTCTAATTACTTATCAACAAAACAAAACACATAATTAATGAAAAAAGTGAAATGTCAAATAAATTAAAGGTAGAATTACAGATATTTTCATCTTGACTTTCATTTCTCTTTGTTCTTAATTCAAACCCAAGATGAGCAGTATTCTTCAGATTTGTTCTTCAAATTCCATTTGTCATGGGCTTCCGAGCCTGTCATGGTTCTGATCTGACTGTTGTGTTCATGTAATCATGAATCTGAGATAATGAATGTAGCTATTACAATGGCTGAAAATATCTTGGGATGGGATTGGTGGGAAGGAACATTAATTATCTTGACATTTGAAAACTTTAGTCTTCTACCATCCAGGCTGTATAGTAAGCCCTCGCTGGCCTAAGTCCTCTCTTAACCCATTTTACCTGATAGTAATATCATCTGCCCAACTTTATTATGATGAATATTTGCATAGTATAGCTTTTTCCATCTGATTACTTTTGCCTGTGTCATTGAATTTAAAATTCATTTGTTGAAGGCAACATATTGAGTGATCTTGCATTTTTAACTAGCCTTATTATCTCTGAAGTTTGATTTCAGTGTTTAGATGATTATATTTAATATAATTTTCAACATGGGTACATTGAAGTCTACTCTCTTGGTATCCATTTTTTTTTCTCTTTGTCCCATCTGTTCTTTGTTCCCTTTTCCCTCTTGTCCTGACTTATTTTGTATTCTGTTGTACTAAATTTATTGTTTCATTTTACTTTCACTTTTGGCTTATTTGGCACACTTTTTTTCATGTTTGCAATAAGGTGTAACTTATGAATCTCTAGCTTATCACAACATGTAATTGATCATTTTCTTACAACTCACATTAGTGGTTAAAATCTTACAACATTCTACTTTTACACGCTCATTCTTTGTACTATGATTATATGTTTTAGTTCTTTATGTCTTACAAACTCCACAATACATCATTTCTATTTTGCTTTAGACAGCCAGTCATCTTTTTATAATACTTTTAAAAGGTATAACTTATGCATAATAAACTGTACATATTCAAAGTTTGCTACTCCAGTGAGTCTGATATATATATATATATCTTATATCATCTATCTATCTATCTATATATATCATATATCATATGTATGATATATATACATCATATATACATGGATAAACATGTATATCCATTCAGGAAACCACTGCCACAGTCAAGATACTGAACATGTCTGTCACTCCCCAGAGTTTTATCTTGCCCATATGCAAGTGTCCTGATGACAAATTCTTTTAGTTCTTCTTTTCTTAGTCAGAAAATATATTTATTTCACTGTAATTCATGAAAATACTTTTGTTGGCGATATAGGCTTCTAAATAGATATTATTATTTCAGCACATTAAGGATGTGGTTCCAATTTCTTCTAATTTGCAGTATTTCCGAGGAGAAACCAGTAGCAATTCTCATCTTAGTTTGCTGACATTTATATATCTTTTTTTCCTCCTGCAGTTTCAGTTTTTTAAAATTTACTTGTTATCACTGCTTTCTGACAATTTGATTATGATGTGTCCTCGTGTTTGTGTGTGTGTGTGTGTGTGTCTGTGTCTGTGTGTACACATGTATATGTGTGTTTGTCTGGTTTAAGTTTCTTGGGCTTTTTGGATCTGCAGATTTATTGATTTTAACAAATTTGGAAACTTTTGATCACTATTATTTCAAGTACATTTTTGGTGTTCTCCTCCAGTTTTGAAAATTCTATAATGCCAATATTAGGCCATTTCATTCCATAGATCATGGATGCCCCGTTTATCCTTCCTCCTGTGTTTTTATTCTCTGTGCCTCAGTTTGTGTGGTTTCTATTACTACATTTTCCAGTTCACTTATATCTTCTTTCACAATTCCTAATTTGCTCTTTAGCTCATACAGTTAACTTTCATTTATATATTGTATAATTTAGCCATAAAGTTTTACATGATTCCTTTTATATCTTGCATTTCTCTCCTCATTGTGTTCGTGTTTAATTCTTGCAAGTATTTCTTTATTAATTTTTGAGACGGAGTATTGCTCTGTCACCCAGGCTGGAGTGTGGTGGCGCGATCTCGGCTCACTGCAGCCTCTTCCTCCTGGGTTCAAATAATTCTCCTGCTTCAGCCTCCTGAGTAGCTGGGATTACAGGTGTGCACCACCACACCTGGCTAATATTTTTTGTATTGTTAGTATAGACGGGATTTCACCATGTTGGCCAGGCTGGTGTCGAACTCCTGACCTCGTGATTCACCTGCCTTGGCCTCCTAAAGTGCTGGGATTACAGGTGTGAGCCACCGTGCCCAGCAAGAGTATTTTTAATAGCTATTTAAAGTCCTTGTCTGCTGATTTTATCATCTCTGTCATATCAAGGTATGCTTCTGTTGGTTGATTTTCCTTCTGGTTATTTGTCACATTCCAGGCTTTTTTGCATGTCTAGTAAATTTGGGTGTTTGATCAGATCTTTCCACTCTGGCTGATCAGAATTCAATCTCTCCCAGACATGTATAAACTCTAAATTCTTCAGCTTATTCTTACATGCTAGTCACTGGCCAGGCTTGTGGATGTTCCCTCACATGTGCAGCTTAGTATGGAGCCAGAAGCTTAAAGGGACCTCTAAGCACATTTTCAGAGCTGTTTCTAAGTTCTGTATCCTCAGCCTCTATGAGCTCCTTTTTTTCTTCAGCTCAGTGACACTTCTATGCTCTCTTTGGGTTTCCTCTCATTGAAATGCCTTCTGGAAAGTGTTGCCAGACAGAAAGGCTCAGAATTTGTTCATCTAATGTCACTCGTTTCTTTTCGCTCAGGAATTACATTCCTGTGCTGCCTATTGCTCTATAGACAAAAAGACTCAAACTCTGTAAAATATTCGAAAATATTTATTCTGAGCCAAATGCGAGTGACCACAGCCTGTGACACAGCCTCGGGAGATCCTGAGAACATGTACCCAAGGTAGTCGGGCTACAGCTTGGTTTTATACACTTTAGAGAGACATAAGATATCAATCAATACATGTGAGGTATACATTGGTTTGGTCCAGAAAGGTGGGACAACTTGAAGTGGGGAGGGGGTAGCCTTCCAGGTTATAGGTGGATTCAATATTTTCTGATTGGCAGTTGGTTGAAAGAGTTTATCTAAAGACTTAGAATCAGTAGAAGAAAGTGTCCGGGTTAAGATAAGGGGTTGTAGAGACCATGGTTCTTATTATGTAGATAAAGCCTCCAGGTAGCAGGCTTCAGATAGAATAGATTGTAAATGCTTTTTATCAAACTTAAGAAGGCACCAGACTCTTAGTTAATTCTCTCCTTGGTCAGGAAGAAGACCTGGAAATGGAAGGGGATTCTCCACAGAATATACATTTTCCTCACAAGAGGCAGCTTTGCAGAGACATTTCAAAATATATCGAAGAAATATATTTTGGGGTAAAATACATTAATTTCTTTCAGGGTTGTCTGTCTGTCTGTCATGTTGGTATCTTATTGCTACAAAAAGTCTGTTTTGTCAGTCTTAATGTCTCTTTTAGTGTTAATGCTGGTCACCTGTGCCTGAATTCCAACGGGAGGAAGGTATAATGAGATATATCTTACCACCCATGCCCAACATGGCCTGAACTAGTGTTTCAGTTTACTTTAGAAGACCTGTGGCCAAGAGCAGGGGTCCGTTCAGTTAACTGGGGGCCTTAGAATTTTATTTTTGTTTTACAGCTCAATATCTAAAAAGATTTCTTTCATATTTTTTTTTCAAGTTTTCTACCTATGAATCTTTTCCTTTGGAAGTAATATTTACCATTTCTTGAGCAGCTTCTGTTTGCTAGGCACTATTCTGATTATTTTACACACATTATCTCATTTAAATCTCCTAGCAACCCTTGAAGCAGGTGATGTTCTTCTTCTCATTTTACAGATCAGAAAATAAATTTAGGTAGTGTGTTCAAGATCGTATAGGCAGTAAACAATGTGTATTTTAATGAGTTTAAAATCTAGTGAGGAAAATAGACATGTGTATGATTTCTAGTGCCCTGCAGAAACAACATGATCTAAGAGGACCACTGAGGGAGTGATTAGGATTAGAGAGTATTGGAGGTTGCATGAAGGTGAAGTTTTTTAGCGGGACAGTGAAGAATGGGTAAGGGAAATTTACTTTACCCCGAGAAACACTCTTACTGTTGGTAGAATGATTCTTCCTAAAGGGTGCTAAATAAAAATTAATATAGACAGATCAGGAAACTGAGGTTGAGGTTTAGAGAGGTTTAATTAACTTGCACAAGATTATAGTTAATATTGTAAATGTGACTCAATTCTGAGTCTAACATAGCAGTGTGCTGTGGCTGCTAAAAGGTGATCTTGATCATAAGCTGCATTAGTAGGTATTTTGTATAGGAAGAGAGAGGTGAAAGTCTTGTCCTGCCCTGCCCTGTCCGAGGAGTTCTCAGGTGTTGTGTCCAGTTCTGGGACCCACACTGTTAGAAGAATTGAGGACAAACTTCAACATGTTCAGCAGAGAGCTGATGCTAGTACAGAGGGCTAGCAGAGCTCTGTCAAATGTGGAAGAGCTTCCATTTAGCTTGGGAATGGAGCCATCAGGGCAGACATAATAAACTGACTTGGCGATCACTAAGGCTGCCTTGGGAGGATTATATTGGCAGAACTTATGAAAGTATCTAGGGTTTGGCTCAGTGGCTTAAGGACTCTGCTAACTCTATAGTCTATCAATTTGCCATTGTTAAAAGTTACTCTTTGTGCCTTATCAAAGTCCTTCTTCACATTCTTTGCACAGGACCTTAACATGGTAGTGACTCATTAAATGTTTTTTGAATTGAATTGAATTCTTGCTATATAATGAAACCATTAGAAAAATGGAACCTCACTATATTGAAATTTAACTTGACAATAGAATTACTTCCCAGTTTTTCAACCCCTTGAACAAAAATCTTTTCTTAAGTGATACAATATTTATATGAATTAGTGCTAACCTTTGGGAGAGTATTAAATGTTCCCTGTTAATAATTGCTTCTAAGTGATAGTGCATACTTGGCAGGGAATGGGAGCATTTATGGGTTTTCACTCCCAGTATTCACAGTCTTTTGATGAGAGCTGTGGCTCACTTGAAATGAGGGAATAAAGGACGAGGGAGCGCTAGGATTCCTCCCTTTGCTCTTCACATTGTGCCTGGTGAACAAGGCTGACTTCATTCCACAGCTGGATTGATATGTAAATTTACCCCGACTAATTGGCTTCCCCAGCTGTCTCCAGAGGGCGGATGTATTCTTTATAAAGTGCTGTCTAGGGCTGCATTGAGAACATTAGAACTACTTAATTGAATATCAATGAATCTTTATAAACCAATAATGATGGGGAGCCTGGGAAGCCTGAGGTAGATTTGACGTATTGAGGAGTGCCCTGATTTGAATTTGTGGGAAGTGAAATTTTCTCTGAGTTTTACAAAACCCAATTTAGGCTTCTTTAATCTGAAATCCTTGAAAGCCCCACTGGTGCCTTCTTGAACATGTCATTTGGTGAATGTTGAACATGGGCAAGTGTGTGAGGCTGTGTCAAGAGATTACCTCCCTCCTTTTCCTAATATGGTAAAACTCAATGACTGTTGTGGTTAATTCTCACTCATGCAGGAAGAGTCACTAGTCCTTTCCACAAGTCATTACTCCTTTCCCTTAGGGCCTGGGGCAGTGCATCCAAACTGAGTATACCTTGCCTCTCCTTGCACAGGGAACTGGGAGCCAGCAAACAGCTCTTCTTGGTTCTGGCAGAGGTGACATTCAGAAACTGTGTGAGCATAGACCTTTGCCTTTAAGTCCTACAAGGAAGTTCACTGAATCAAACCAAACCAAACCAAACCAAACCATCAAACCAAACAAGAATAACAAAACAACAAACACAACCCTGTGTAGTTCAAAGTAGCGGGTTTGATATTGCTGGATCACTGGGCCATTCTGAGATCCACTAAGATGTGCCCAGGATGAGGATTTCCTTTTTCTTCTCTTCTCTTCTCTTCCTCTCTCTACTACCTTGTGCTATCAGACATTCAAAAGTATTATAAAGATAATAAAACAGTGCAGTATCACTGTCAGAAATAGATGTAGATTAATGTAACAAAATAAAAAGTTTAGAAACAGGCCCCAGTATATAAGCATTTATCATGCATTAAAGATGTTGTTTCTAATTTGGAAAAACAATTAATTATCCCATAAAATGTGCTGGGATAATTGGACAGCTATTTGGTGTAAAAAGTTACTAATAAAAGTAGACCTCACAGGATGCCCCTAAACAAATTCTGATTGCTTAGATTTTGATTACAAAAAGAACTGCAAGTCAAGAAAATCATCATAACTAAAATTAAAAGGCAAATGACAAACTCTAAACAATATTTACAATACATATATAGTAAGGATTCTGACAGTCAATAAGAAAAAGATAAAATCACTCAGTAGAAATGTGGACAAAGGACATGGGCAGGTGATTCGTGATGAAGAAATACAAATGACCCATGAGCATGAAATACTTATCAATGATAAAAACCCCAAACTTAACAGTACCCTAATTACTGCCTATTAAATGGACAGTATTTCCTTAAGCACTAATGCCCAGTTGTGCCAGAGGTGTGCAGAGAAGGACATTCACCTATCCTGCTAGAAGACAATTGGTAATTTGCATCCAGAGCCTTAAAGTGGTTCACAGACTTTGGCCCAGAAATACACACACACACACACACACACACACACACACATTTAATAGACACTACCTAGCTTCATATATATATGTATGTGTGTGTCTGTGTGTCTGTGTGTGGACATATGTATATGTTCTGTTTAACAGTCCATGAATATCCATTCCCTTTCATACCTACCAATACTTAATATCATCCATATTTTAAATTTGTCTTAATTTGGGAAAGTGGTGCATCATTTTAATTTTTATGTTACTTTCAAGTGGAAGTGAACATATTTTTATATGTTTTTGGCTACATTTATTATTTTTTAAAGAATAAGAATGATATCGTATTCTTCATACATTTTTTGATTGGGCCATTTGTAGAGATTTTTGTATAGAAAAATTATTAACCCTTTGTTAGACATGTTGCAGATATTTTTCCCAGTCCTTTGCTTGTCCTTTAACTCTGTTTATATGTGGTTTACCATATAGTTTCATTTTTTAAAATTTAATATTTAAAACAATTTTAATTATTATGGATATGTAGTTGTATATATTTATGCAGTACATGTGATGTTTTGATACAAGCTTACAATGTATAATCAGGGTAATTGGGGTATCTATGACCTCAAGCATTTATCTTTCTTTGTTTTAGGAGCATTCCAATTCCACTCTTTTAGTTACTTAAATATACAATATATTATGACTAACCATAATCATCCTATTGTACTCCCAAATACTGGATGTTATTCCTTCTAACTGTATTTTGTACCCACTAACCATCCCCACTTATCTCTTCCTATCCACACCGTTCGCAAACTTGGACAATCATTATTCCACTCATCTCCATGAGTTCAATTCTTTTAGTTTTCTAGCTCCCACGTATGAGTGAAAACATGCAAAGTTTGTCTTTCTGTGCCTTTCTTGTTTCACTTAGCATAATGTTCTCCAGTTCCATCTATGTTGCTGCAAATGACAGAATTTCATTCATTTTTATGGCTGAAAAATATTCAATTGTATATATGTACCACATTTTCTTTACCCATTCACCTCTTAATGGATACTTAGGTTGATTCCATATCTTGCCTATTATGAAAGTGCTGCAATAAACATGGGATGCAGATATCTGTTTGATCTACTGATTTCCTTTCTTTTGGACATACACCCAGCAGTGGGATTGGTGGATCATACAGTAGTTCTATTTTTAGTTCTTTGAGGAAATGCCATACTGTTCTCCATAGTGGTTGTACCAATTTACATTACCATCAGCAGTGTATGAGGGTTCCTCTTTCTCCCCATCCTCGCCAGCATTTGCTATTTTTTGTCTTCTTGATAATAGCCATTCTAACTGTCTCTTAGATAAAAGCCATCGTGGTTTTAATTTCCATTTTCCTGATGAGATGTTAAGCATCTTTTCACATGCCTGTTGGCCATTTATATGTCTTCTTTTGAGAAATGTCTATTCAGATCTTTTGCCCATTTTTTAATCATATTAGTTTTTCCTTAATGAGTGATTTGAGCTCATTATGTATTCTAGTAATTAAGCCCTTAATTAATGTCAGATGGTTACCATATAACTTTAAATCTTTTATGTAGTCATATTGTCAATATTTCACTTTATGGCTTCTGAGTTTTGGCATTTTATCTCAGGGTAATATTTTTTTCTTTCTTCTCCTAAAACTCTAAAGTTTTTACATTTAGATCTTTAAGTCATCTGATTTTTTTTTTTTTGCATAATGAGTGAAATAGGTCTCTGTATATGTTTTCTTCCACATAGTTAATAATCCCTGCATTTTATTTGTTGAATAATGTGTACTTTTCCCACTGAATTGAAATACCAACCTTATTAAGTAGTACATTCATAGACAGATGTATGTGTTTGTTTCTAAAATGCTTATTCTGTTCCATTGATTGACTAAACTCTTTCTGTGCTGGTTCCACATTGTTTTCATTAATGAGACTTTAGTACATATTTCCTCTCTTATTTTTATTCTTATTATTTTATTCTCTTATTATTATTCTTTTTCAAACACATATTTATAATTATATTAAATCTTCCAGAATAAATTCAGCATTGATTTGTAAAGTTTGAAATAAATCACCATTGATACTTTGACTGAAGTCACATTTTTATATTAATTTGCAAAATATCTACATCTTGGTGATGTTAAGTCTTTCTCTCCAGAAACTAAGTATGTCACTCCATTCACTCAGGTCTTATTGTGTGTTACTTGCTAAAATTTGGGTTCCTCTCTCAAAGTCCTTCTATGTTTGTTGTTCGTCAAACCTCCACTATAGTGTTTGCACCCATCAAGATAAAATAGATGACATTGTTTTACTAACCAGGTGTCTGATATGAAGATCAGGGACAGGGAGAGTGAATGATTGTCTCAGGGTTTTACAGTAAATTAATGACAGGGCTGTGGCCATGGGGGATGAGGAGGATAGAGAAGAAGGGAAGACATTTTGAGCAGAAGATAAATAATCTTTAAAAAGGAACTGCGAGAAACCAACAAAGTGGCTGGAGTGGTGAGAAGTGGAAGGAATGGTAAAAGTGAGGAGTTGGAGGATGGTCATGCCTGAGGTCCCTCTTCTGCTCACAGAACTGAGCTGTCAAGGGAGAAGAGAACATGGATAGGGTGCTTAGTTAATACACAATTATCCTCAGTAGGTCTGTTATCAAAAGTTCAGAAACTCTGGGTGGGAGCTCAAGTCATTTAGAGACTCTTAAATGTAACCAGATCCTCAATTTCTCAGTGGCAGACATGGTCCGGGAAATGAGGATTATTCATAGATGGTTGGTCTAAGTCAGAGATTATTTAGATAATGGATTGTGGCAGCATCTACTAGACAGAACACCTAAGAGCCAGGAAGCCTGAGTCATAGTCTTTTCCCTAACAGCAACTCACTAAGGGACGTTGGGCCAATCATAAAATCCCTCTGGGCTTCACCTTCCCCAAATGCAAAATTGAGATGCTACCTGATCCCATCCTGTTTACCTAAAGGGGCATCAAAAGCTTAGAACAAGTATCGCTTGTGAGTAAATGGTGAATGCTGGGAAGGAGACAATATGGCCACCTTCACAAGGATTGTGATATCTCTGAAGAAGTAGCAGTTTAGGCTGCCAGGCCCAGAAGAGGACAGAGGGAGCCCAGGGTAAGCATAAATCACAGAAGGGAAGGAAATTCGACTACAACATCTACCTGCTTTGGAGCCAGCTGCACGTGAGAACCCTTTAGGACAGGGATGACAAGGAGAAACTCAAGAACCGAGGTAGATGGAAGGGAGGGAGGGAGGTAAATGTGGAGAACTGTGAGGATGAAGTGCAAAAGAAAAGCAGTGTGATATTGCTATGTCTGCAGTGTTTTAAGTCAGGTTAATTGAGAGGAGGAAAGGACAAGCGGAAGTGAGAAGCAACTTTCCAGTTTCCTCAGGATGAGTGAGACAAGCTGGAGACCCCTGCAGGGGAAGATTCATTCGGAGGATGAGAGCAGCTGCTCAGTCAGAGACAATCTGGTGGGGATCCTGCTTATTAATTTGATTGCAACTGACTCAGGAGACCGATTAACAGTAATTCACATCCTGGCAAGTGAGAGGTTTGATGGGAGCTTCAGATTGAGCAAAGAAATTTGATTTGTGGTGGAGACCGTATCAGGAGAAAAGGGGCCGGAGGGGCGGCAGGATGATTCCACTTGGCAAGCCATGGCCAGGGAATCTCTTCAGTCTCTGCAGGAATGAAACACTGACCTGATGAGGGGAGCTATTGTAGACGTATTCACAGTCATAGGACAAAAAGCAGACAGCTCTGAGAGCTGGCCTAAGTGTATAAGCGTGACCCAGAGAACCAAAGGACGAGCAGGGCTCTCCAGCTTGGGTCAAGAGTTGAATCTGGGAAAGGGGCACTGCTTCTTTGGAGTATATTTACTGGGACATACACATGGAACACATTATGAGCAGAACTCAGTGAGATGTAGTCTCTATTGCTTCCTTCGGGGGACATTTCATAATGACAAAGCCCAAGTCAGAAAAAAGCTTTCATTGTTCTGATTTTGGTTTGGGAACTGTTTTCAGTGCAGACATTAGGGAGGGCCAAAGATAGGACATGGGTGTAGCACAAGAAATCGCTGGCAGGACAAGGGGTTTTGGTGGCTCAGCAGTGCTACTAGCAAAGGATATTGGGTATTAACTTTGTCTTGGGAGAGAGGTAGGAGCAAAGGGAAAGGAGAAAAGGAAGAACGAGTGGCCCAGTTATCTCTTAGTCTGTAAGAGAAGGAGAAAGGAGGGAAGAACCAAGGGCCGGCAAACAAAGAGGCTGCATTTTAAGTTTCAGTGGGATAGAAAAATAACTCAATCAGAAAATGGGCTAGGAGAGACAGAGAGGTGTTTGGAAGTGAGCTGGGCCAAAGACAGTGGACAAGAAGGCAGGAGCCTTCCCTGGTCAAGAAGAGAGCACTTTGCAAGAATCCACTCAGGAGGAAAGGATTGGGTGGAGGGGGTGGCAGAGGTTGGGAGGAGGGTGTCCAGGGTCCAGTGAAAAGAGCCAAGAGAATGAACTCAGCAGACCCAGCCTAGATGGAATCAGAGTACGGGAGGTGGGAGGTCGCCCCCAGCGAAAAAGCTGGAGCAGAGGGAGGGGGAGGGGAGTGCAGAGAGTTCAAAGACAGCCTCCCAGGACTCATTCAAATGACACAAACACAAATCACAACTTAGCGTAGGAATATGTACAACAAGTGGGCTAAGAATGCAGGAGGCCAGAGAGGTAGCCGCTGGGGCCCTGGGAGAAGAGAAAAAGAGATGTCTCTTCAGTATAAGACAAGGCTGAATACAAAGAGGACAGTGTATTGTAGGAGAGGCCAAGAGGGCTGGGGGCTCTTCACAAGGGGAAGCAGGGAGCAGAGCCAGACAAGGAACGCTGGATTTCTCATGCAGTTTGCATTTTCTAGGACCTGTGAGATGTGGGTTTCAAGATATACAATTCTGTAGGTGAATTAGGGAGGGAAAAAGCAGCATTGTGACCATGAAAAGCAAGAGAAGCATGAAAGGGAAACATTATTTGAGTAAACTGCACATTTCCCCCAAATGAGGAAGACTGTAGGACAGGAAAGGGACTTCCACTGTATCTACGCTGCAGAGATAGGGTTGAAAGCAACTGGAGAGTGATTCATCACAGCCAGGAGTCAAAATTAGTTTGGATGATGGGTACAGAAGTTGAAAAAGCTCTGGAGATGGATGGCGGTGATGGTTGTACAACAGTGTGAAGTGCTTAATGCCACTGAATTGTATGCTTAAAAGTAGTTACAGTTGGTAAGTTTTATGTGATGTATATTTTACCACAATAAAAGAATTAGTCTGTAC
Source organism: Aotus nancymaae (assembly GCF_030222135.1). Lineage (NCBI taxonomy): Eukaryota > Metazoa > Chordata > Mammalia > Primates > Aotidae > Aotus > Aotus nancymaae. Next base: position 226,074 of record NW_026988553.1, read on the forward strand.
AAGAGCACTGCATGTAGAAGCCACTCTATGGAGAGCTGTTATCACTGACCAAACTAGCTCTGGGAGAGGGGAGATGGCAACCAGAAACTGAGAACATCTGACCACCAACCAAGGTGCTTAGCAGTGTCATCTGGTGGTCATATGTGGTCCCTGGAACCAAATGCCTAGGCTTAATCCCAGCTCTACCACTCACTTGCTGTTGACTGCCAATAAAAGGTTTTCTTATTTGTAAAACTGGCATAACAATAATCATAGCACCTACTCAATAAGTTGTTGGAGAAATTGAATTAACGCTGGCTATGTCCTGACACAGAGGAACCACTCAACAAATGCAGGCTTCTGTCACTGTACCTATAGTGCTCCACAATAAAAAAAACCTCTTAGCTTGGAAACCAATTTCTGTAAAGTACCATGCACATTGCCTAGGATGAAATATTTATGTACTCAGTAAAATTTAGTTTTCTTTCAGCTTTTTCACTTACAAAGTATATCATATTCATTTTCTCATCAGTCATGTCAAGTTAAAGATAACATTTTTCAGTCACATTATAGGAAGAATAGAAATCAATTATGTAATAAGAGGGGGGTGATCAAAGGGAAGGATGACTCTCTTCTCTGTTGAGACTTAAAGCAAATTTTCTCTATGAATGGTTCTGGGACCCTCTTCTTCAGAATGACCAGGGTCACTGGCTCAAGGCAAAGACTCCTGGGCCCTTTCAAACCTACAGAACCAGAGTCCCTGAGGTGTAGCTTAAGAATCTGCATTGGGGAGCTCCTCTTGTGATTCTTGTGAATGCTCAAGTCTGAGAATAGCTGCTTTAGGGCTTGTATTGGTTTTTGCAACTCTACACCTCTTGGGAGAGGTCTATTATATGCTAGGTCCAATCTGCCTCCTTTCTCTGCAGCCACCATCATTTGATGTTTACTCACAGGTTGAGCTTTGTTTCTTATTTGGAAGCCCAGTTTTCATTTGATTGGAGACACATAAATGGAAACCTGCAGCTTTAAATTTTTAAAGAACAGGTCCCTGCTCTTCTAAAGCTTCCAGTATTCCCAGCCCTCTCCTGAGACTGGCCTTTGCCTTATGGTGGCCAATCTTCCCACAAAGGGATCAAAATTATTTTCAAAATGGGGACTGAGTCCTACTAAGCACTGGAACCTGCCTGTCAGCTTTCCCAAGGAGCATCTCTCCCAAGATGCTTTAATTCTGATCCCCCTCCCCACCACTGAAACATCCTAGTACTTCATCTTGCACTTGGGGCCAGTCAATTGTGTAGACATTTATCTTCTTTTACTGTTCTTCTTGGCCATAAAGGAGATGCATCACCATCCATCTCAATAGCCAGCACCTGCACCTGTAGCTATTAAACCCTCAAACAGCTGTCTCACCCCCCAGAAGATGGGCCAAGTACTCTGGCTAATCCATGCTGTAGTGTGATGCAGGAGATTATCTTTACTTTAAAATATTTGCTTTACAATATTTAAGAAAAGACAAAGTAGAGAGGGGAGTGATGACATAAATTTGTCAAAATATTGATGGTTGTCAAAGCTGAGTGGTGAGTGCACAGAAGTAAATTATACTCTTCTGTCTGCTTTTGTGTATATATGTGAGATTTTATTATAGAAAAGATGTTAGGTTACTCACCCAGAATTCTGACTTCCTGAATATGGAGTTTATATGACTGTAAGAAATTTGTGCCAGATTATACTGGCTCATGAGAGCTGACAGTTAAATTTTCAAGAATTTTGTGAGCTGGTTGCTAAACATGGTCATTATTAAAAATTAAATTTTATGAACTCATAATTAATTATATTAAAAACAAAGGGAATGAATACTTCAAATTCATTATAGTCTATTTATTTTAGTATACTTTATTATTACATATAACCTTGACATTATTTACTTCTGTTGTATCTGTATGATGAAATGCTGTATACATCTCTTCCCAAGCCCATGTTCAGTAACATCACATTGGTAGTTTAAAATCAGCCATACTGGGAATATTTACACCATGGGAATTGGAAAACACTGTAAATCAAGACTTGATTCATTGACTAGAGTTAAAGAAAGAGATTGTGAAAATATTAATAATTCAGGTGAAATAAAAATATGCTGTGTCTGTAGCCATTACATTTATGAACAAAAAGTAAAGAAAATATTTTTCCAGGATTTGAAAACTGTTACTTGGCTCAGCAAAAAAATCACATCTAACATTGATAAACAAGTGAATTTTTGCCATAAATAATATTGAAGTAGAAACATGTTTCAGTTTTTGCCATATAAAATGAATGTAATGTGTACAAAGGTGAAATATAGTTTATCTATAATCGTATATCAGGTTTAATGACAATAAAGTTGTTAGCAGATTGGGATGCTTATATTTGTCAAATTGACAAATGGTTAAATTGAGGCCAGACGTCAGCTATGGATACAAGAGCTTAGTAAAAATTAATTAAAGTATTCTGGGAGAATAAATTAGTCATATGGACTTTATAATAAAGAATATTGTATATTTTATCGGTATTTGTAACTTGTGTGCTATGCATTATTTATCAATAAAAATATTCTATATAAATATGCCAGCACACTACTACTGTGAGAGAGAAAGCATTTCCTGCAGATAAAACCGTTGTTAAATAACTCTAGCAAACAATCGGAGAGTAAATGTTCAAACACTCAGTATTTAATTTTATTTTAGACATACTTCTCCAGTTATCTGAATCTTAAAACTCAATTTTTAGGTCGTGAAGTCAGACTCTTGTCTTTATGTATCCTTGTTCTGCTTACTCGATGTAGATTCCATGGAAGTAAGCAGAGAAACATCAGTGCCTAGTTGTTAAAGTAAACTTCCCCTTTGTGACTCACTCAATAGCTTCAAAGATGATCATTGAAATATTATGTCCTTTGGTTAAAAAGCAACCAAAGTTGAAACCATTATGAAAATTAGAAAGATCCCAAAGAGGCCAGGCATAGAACAGAGTGGAAACTAGAGTCTAAAGCCTATGACACAGGATATAAGTAGGCCTGCACTGTCACACCCCCAAGTTCCCAATGGACTTAGTGCCTCAACAGTTTCAATTTTAGCTGATACGTGTGCTATTCCTCCTCTGAGACCATACTCACTACTGATGTATAAGAAAAAAATAGTGACTTAATATTCAGATGAGATCGGGCACGTTCAGTGTGGTATGGCCGTAGATGACTTTTAATATTCAAATTGGAACTTGCTTGGTTTGAAAACTATTAATCTGCATTAGTGAATATTAATAAAATATTGGTCACTGATACACATACATATCTGCATACATATTTATTTTCATATGAAAACATTAAAACAAGGAAGGGCCAAGATGGCTGAATAGAAACAGCTCTGGTCCTCAGCTCCCAGAAAGACCAACACAGAAGATGGCTAATTTCTGTGTTTCCAACTGAGGTACCCAGTTCATCTCACTGCGACTGGTTGAAAGGTTGAAATGAAGATTCTCCAAGGTTGAAATGAAGGAAAAAATGTTAAGGGCAGCAAGAGAGATAGGTCAGGTCACCTACAAAGGGAAGCCCATCAGACTAACAACAGATCTCTCTGCAGAAACCCTACAAGCCAGAAGAGCATGGGGGCCAATATTCAACATTTTTAAAGAAGATAATTTTCAACCCAGAATTTTATATCCAGCCAAACTAAGCTTCATAAGAGAAGGAGAAATAAAATCCTTTCTAGACAAGCAAATGCTGAGGGATTTGGCCATAACCAGGCCTGCCTTGCAAGAGCTCCTGAAAGCAGCACTAAATATGGAAAGGAAAAACCAGTACCAGCCACTGCAAAGACACCAAAATATAAAGACCAATGACACTGTGAAGAAACTACACCAACTAATGTGCAAAATAACTATCTAGCATCATGATGACAGGATCAAATTCATATGTAACAGTATTAACCTTAAATGTAAATGGGCTAAATGCCACAATTAAAAGACACAGACTGACAAATTGAGTAAAGAGTCAAGACCTATTGGTGTGCTGTATTTACGAGACCTATCTTACATGAAAAAACACACATAGGTTCAAAATAAAGGGATGGAGGACTGTTTACCAAGCAAGTGGAAAGAAAAAAAAAAGAAAAGAAAAAAAAGCAGGGGTTGCAATCCTAGTCTTTAAACCAATCCTAGTCTTTAAACAGACTTTAAACCAACAAAGATTAAAAAACAGACAAAAGGTACATTACATAATGGTAAAGGGATCAACACAACAAGAAGAGCTGACTATCCTAAATATATGTGCATTCAATACAGGAGCACCAAGATTCATAAAACAAGTTCTTAGAGACCTACAAAGAGACTTAGACTCACACACAGTAATAGTGGGAAACTTTAACACCCCACTGTCAATATTAGACAGATCAATGTGACAGAAAATTAACAAGGATATTCAGGACTTGAACTCAGCTCTGGACCAACTGGACCTAATAGATATCTACAGAACTCTGCACCCCAAATCAACAGGATATACATCCTTCTCAATGCCACATGGCACTTATTCTAAAATCAACCACATAATTGGAAGTGAAACACTCCTCAGCAAATGCAAAAGAATGGAAATCATAACAAACAGTCTCTCAGACCACAGTGCAATCAAATTAGAACTTTGGAGTAAGAAACTCACTCAAAACCACACAACTACATGGAAATTGAACAACCTGCTCCTGAATGACTCCTGGGTGAATAATGAAATTAAGGCAGAAATCAAGAAGTTCTTTGAAACCAATGAGAACAAAGAGACAATGTACCAGAACCTCTAGGACACAACTAAAGCAGTGTTAAGAGGGAAATTTATAGCACTAAATGCCCACATGAGAAAGCTGGAAAGATCTCAAATTGACACCCTAGCATCACAATTAAAAGAACTAGAGAAGCAAGAGCAAACAAATTCAAAAGCTAACAGAAGACAAGAAATAACTAAGATAAGAGCAGAACTGAAGGAGATAGAGACGTGAAAAACCCGTCAAAAAATCAGTGAATCCAGGAGCTGTTTTTTTTTTAATAACAAAATAGATAGACTGCTAACTGGACTAATAAATAAGAAAAGAGAGAAGCATCAAATAGACACAATAAAAAGTGATAAAGGGGATATCACCACCGATCCCACGGAAATACAAACTACCATCAGAGATTACTATAAACACTTCTATGCAAATAAACTAGAAAATCTAGAAGAAATGGATAAATTCCTGGACACATACACTCTCCAAAGACTAAACCAGGAAGAAGTAAGATCCCTGAATAGACCAATAATAAGTTCTGAAATTGAGGCAGTAATTAATAGCCTGCAACCAAAAATTTAAAAAGCCCAGGACCAGATGGATTCTAGCCAAAGTCTATCAGAGGCACAGAGAGGAGATGGTTCCATTCCTTCTGAAACTATACCAAGCAATACAGAAAAAGAGGGACTCCTCCTTAACTCATTTTATGAGGCCAGCATCATCCTGATACCAAAACCTGGCAGAGACACAAAAAGAAAATTTCAAACCAATATCCCTGATGAACGTCTATGCGAATCCTTAATACAATACTGGCAAACCGAATCCAGCAGCACATCAAAAAGCTTATCCACAACAATCAAGTCAGCTTCATCCCCGGGATGAAAGGTTGGTTCAACATAGGCAAATCAACAAATATAATCCATCACATAAACAGAACCAATGACAGAAACCACTTGATTATGTCAATAGATGCAGAAAAGGCCCTTTGATAAAATTCAACATCTCATCATGTTAAAAACACTCAATAAACTAAGCATTGATGGAACATATCTCAAAATAAATAGTACTATTTATGGCAAATTCATAGCCAATATCATACTGAATGTGCAAAAGTTGGAAGCATTCCCTTTGAAAACCATCACAAGACAAAGATACCCTCTCTCACCACTCCTATTCAACATAGTATTGGAAGTTCTGCCCAGGGCAATCAGGCAAGAGAAAGAAATAAAGCGTATTCAGATAGGAAGAGAGGAAGTCAAATTGTCTCTGTTTGCAGATGACATGATTTTATATTCAGAAAACCCTGTCATCTCAGCCCCAAAACTCCTTAAGCTGATAAGCAACTTCAACAAAGTCTCAGGATCAATGTGCAAACAAACAAACAACAAAGTCTCAAAATCAATGTGCAAACATCACAAGCATTCCTATTCATCAACAATAGACAAGCACAGAGCCAAATCATAAATGAACTCCCATTCACAATTGCTACAAAGAGAATAAAATACCTAGGAATACAACTTACAAGGGATGTGAAGGACCTCTTCAAGGAGAACTACAATGCACTCACTGCTCAAGGAAATAAGAGAGCACACAAACAAATAGAAAAGTATTCCATGCTCATGGATAGGAAGAATCAATATCATGAAAATGGACATACTGCCCAAAGTAATTTTTAGATTAAATGCTATTCCCATCAAGCTACCACTGACTTTCTTTGAAGAATTAGAAAGAACTACTTTAAATTTCATATGGAACTAAAAAAGAGCCTGTATAGCCAAGACAATCCTAGCAAAAAGAACAAAGCTAAAGGCAACATGCTATCTGACTTCAAACTATGCAACAAGACTATAGTAACCAAAACAGCATGGTACTGGTACCCAATCCATTGGGGGATCCCCAATGGAACAGAACAGAGACCTCAGAAATAACACCACACATCTACAAACAAGCAATGGGGAAAGGATTTCCTACCTAATAAATGGTGCTGGGAAAACTGGCTAACCATATGTGGAAAACTGATACTGGACCCCTTCCTTACACCTTTTACAAAAATTAAGATGGATTAAAGACTTAAATGTAAAATCCGAAACCATAAAACTCTAGAAGAAAACCTAGGCAATACCATTCAGGACATAAGCACAGACAAAGACTTCATGGCTGAAACACCAAAAGAAATTGCAACAAAAGTCAAAATTGACAAATGAGATCTAATTAAACTAAAGAGCTTCTGCACAGAAAAAGAAAACTATTATCAGAGTGAACAGGCAACCTGCAGAATGGGAGAAAAATTTTGCAATCTACCCATCTGACAAAGGTCAAATATCCAGAATATACAAGGAACTTAAACAAATTTACAGGAAGAAAAAAAAAAAAGAACAACCCCATCAAAAAGTGGGCAAAGGATATAAACAGACATATCTCAAAAGAAGACATTTATGCAGCCAACAAATGCATAAAAAAAGGTCATCAGCACTGATCATTAGAGAAATGCAAATCAAAACCACATTGAGATACCATCTCACACCAGTCAGAATGGTGATTATTAAAAAGTCAGGAAACAATAGATACTGGCAAAGCTGTGGAGAAATGGGAACACTTTTACACTGTTGGTGGGAGTGTAAATTAGTTCAACCATTGTGGGAGACAGTGTGGCCATTCCTCAAGGATCTAGAACCAGAAATACCATTTGACCCAGCAATCCCATTACTGGGTATATACTCAAAGGATTATAAATTATTGTACTATAAAGACACATGCACTTGTATATTTATTGTATCACTATTTACAATAGCGATGACTTGGAACCAACCCAAGTGCACATGAATGATAGACTGGACAAAGAAAACGTGGCACATATTCACCATAGAATACCATGCAGCCGTAAAAAAGTATGAGATCATGTCCTTTCCAGGGACATGGATGAAGCTGGAAGCCCTCATTCTCAGCAAACTAACACAGGAACAGAAAACGAAACACCACATCTTCTTACTCATAAGTGGGAGTTGAACAATAAGAACACATGGACACAGGGAGGGGAACAACAAACACTAGGGCTTGTCAAGGGGTGGGGGGCAAGGAGAGGGAGATCATTAGGACAAACATCTAATGCATGAGGGGATTAAAAACTAAATGATGAGTTGATAGGTGCAACAAACCACCATGGCACATTTATCCTCTTGTTTAACAAACCTCCACATTCTGGACATGTAGCCTGGAACTTGAAGTTAAAAAAAAAAAAAAGAATTATATAATGAATTCCCATTTACCCATCACCCAGATTGAACACTTAACAATTTTGCCATTTTAGTCTCAGATTACATTTTTTTAAATTGTATTTTAGGTTTTGGGGTACATGTGAAGAACATGCAAAATTGTTGCATAGGTACACACGTGGCAGTGTGATTTGCTGCCTTCCTCCCCTTCACCTATATCTGGCATTTCTCCCCATGCTCTCTCTCCCCAACTCCCCACCCACCGATGTCCCTCCCCTATTTCCCCAACAGACCCCAGTATGTGATGCTCCCCTCCCTGTGTCCATGTGTTCTCATTGTTCAACACCCACCTATGAGTGAGAACATGCGGTGTTTGGTTTTGTGTTCTTGTGTCAGTTTGCTGAGAATGATGGTTTCCAGGTTCACCCATGTCAGATTACATTTTTAATATAATAAAGAGCTAGCTATTTACAGGAATGAATCTCTTACTGAAGGTTTTTAGAAATGAAAAGGTTCTTCTCCTTCCCTGTCCCTTCTCTACCTGTCCCCATTCTATTCATTTTCGGAGTGTAGCTCCATTGACACACCTTGCAGAAAGTCCTCCCTGAGATCCTTTCCCCACCCCTCATTAACTGTAAAGTCTCCACTTCCTTTGAATTTCCACAATCCTTCTTTATACTTCTCATATGGCTCTGCATTTCCAGTGATGTGTGTTCTTGTGTCAGCCCTTCTGTTAAGTTGACCCGCTCACTTCTGTTTCTACCATAGCTTAGCCTAAGACATTATCTCTTTCCAAGTATCTTGTAACCTCTAGTGAGTGTATTAGTTTGCTAGGGCTGCTGTAACAAAGTACTGCAGATTGAATTTGGATGGATTAAACAGCAGAAATTTATCATCTCCCTGTTCTGGAGGCTAAAAGTCAGAAATAAAGGTGTCGACAGGGCTGGTTCCTTCTGAGAGCTATGAGGTGGAATCTGTTCCAAGTCTCTGTCCTACATTTTAGTAACTTCAGAGGTGCCTTGGCTTGTAGATGGCATTCTCCCTGTGTGTTTACATTGTCTTCTTTCTGTGGGTGCCTGTGTCTAAATTTCCCTCTTTTATAAGGAAACTAGGAATATTGGATTAGGGGCCCACTATAATAACCTTATTTTAACTTGACCACTTCTGTAAAAACCCTATTTCCAACTAAGGGTTCATTCTGAGGTACCAGGGGTTAGGACTTCAACATGTCTTCTCTATAGACACAAGTCAATCCATAAGAGTGGCCATCCATTTCTATTAGTCACATGACTTCATGGACACAAAAATGTCTTCTCTTTTGGAGTTACATCCTGAAGTAGTTGCTAGTGAAAATCTAAAATCACTCTCCTGTCCATAATCTCCCTTCCAAGTTTCCTCAGACTAACACACTTCTGTATGCTCCTTTTCTAGAAAAGAGGGTCAATCTATAGTGACATGTTGACACATTTCTGTTTTCTTTTTTACTTTATGTATATATATATGTATATATGTATATATATACATATATATTTTATTGCACTTAATGTTCTGGGGTACATGTGCAGAACATGCAGGATTGTTGCATAGGTACATACATGGCAATGTGGTTTGCTGCCTCCATCACCCCATCACCTATATCTGGCATTTCTCCCCATGTTATCCCTCCCCAACATCCCTACCCCCTGCTGTCCCTCCCCTATTCCCCCCAGCAGACCCCAGTGTGTGATGTTCCCCTCCCTGTGTCCCTCTGTTCTCATTGTTCAACACCCACCTATGAGTGAGAACATGTGGTGTTTGATTTTCTGTTCTTGTGTCAGTTTCCTGAGAATGATGGTTTCCAGATTCATTCATGTCCCTACAAAGGACACGAACTCATCATTTTTTATGGCCGCATAGTATTCCATGGTGTATATGTGCCACATTTTCCTTGTCTAGTCTATCATCCATGGGCATTTAGGTTGGTTCCAGGTCTTTGCTATTGTAAACAGTGCTGCAATGAACATATGTATGTATGTGTCTTTATAATAGAATGATTTATAATCCTTATTCTAATTTTGCAATCCTTTAAGCCAAAACTCTATAGAGAGACTACATAAAGCGTAATCTTTTTGTTTGTGTTATAGAACCGAGAAGAAAATAAGATAGTGTATCAATGATCAAAGGATTTTGTTTTATCCAACACCTAAATACCTTTCCCATTTTCTCTTTGGTAACCCATTCACTCATTTACTCATTAATGTAACCAAAAATTATTGAGTATTTACTATATTCAATGTTCTAGTTTGGCACTGCAAGTACAGTGGTGAATAGACACCATTATTACCTTCATGGGGCTGAGTTACAAGTGGAGGTGCATGCAATTTCTCAAGCCCAATCTATCTCTCACAAGTTGGCTACTTGTCCAGAGTTCCCTTCTGCTGATCTGGCCAGATTTCACAGTATAATCATCAGGGTATCAACGTTTGATATTACCAATGACTTCCAGTCACTAATATCCCATCTCCTCTTTCTAAAAAAAATGGCTTTCAAACACTCCTTTCTTTATGGTACTGGCCATTTCCTCACTCTTCTTCCAAGGCACTGGATAGTCACCATGCTTATCATTTTCTTTCAAACTAGAGTTCAACTTTCCCTTGAGAGTTTTCTTTATATTGTTCCTGAACTATTCACTTGCTCTTTAGACCAGTGGTTTTCCAATTTTAGTAGTAGGCAAAACATTTTAGTGTCTAGTCTGACAACCTAGGAAAGAGATTAGTGTAGCACAGACTTAAATGCTGGTGACAAAGAGCTGGAGGTGGTTTACAGGAATAGTTCACAAACTTTAGTGTATATAATAATTACTCAAGGAGCAGATTGAAAGTGCATATTTTCAGGTTTCACCCTGAGCATTTCTGTTTCAGTAGGAAGAGAGTAGCCCAAGGACCATACTTTGAGAAACACTGAACTAGAGTAGAGTGTGCTTGTAGGGAATGCACATTAAGGCCAAGGAGGACAGGGCCAAGTCACTGGGGGCCTTTGATACCAGGGTTAGTAATCAGGGCCTTGGACTTTCTGTGCTAAGTGATTGATGGAAAAGGAGGGGAGGCTGTATGGCCCAGGGTAGATGCATCATGAGATCTTTGGTCTGGTGGGAGCATTTACCTCATCAAAGAGGAGAGGAGGAACCAACCTGGTGTCAGGGAGACCAGCAAGGGCACTGGTGCAAGAGTCCCAGGGAGGGCGTGGTGATGAATGAGGGCCTGGCCCAGGAAACCCTCCAACCAAATGCATTCCTACTGGATGCTCATGGACAGAGAGGAGAGAGTCGCTTCCAAAAATCCAGGCCAGGAATGAGGAAAAGAAGTTGCTCTTTCCCCCCATGGCATGTGGAATTTTGCTGATGATTTATTGGAATTCTTCCCAAAGCTGGAATGACCCAAATAACTCAACTGAAGCCATTCAGAAGGGATCTAATACTGGAGTTTGCTTTAAGAAGTCAACTGTGCAGAGAGTACATGGAGGTAATTTGTTGTGATTGGAAAGACAAATAAAGACATTTTCCAAAATTTTATTCTGGGAGCAGAATGTATCAGTGCTGAACAGGCCCATATAACTGGTATAGATCATTCTTCTCATTTTACAGATATAGAGTCTGAGATTAGGAGTGGAGAAGTAGTTCATTTGAGGTTGTAAGGAAAAACGTAGAAATTTGGACTGAAATAACATCCTCTTTCAATCTTTACTTTTAGACAGGATAGTGAATCCTCAAGTTCCGCTCCTGGGCTGACATGATGGCTCAATGTGAGAGAACAGGAGAAATTATTAATGCATCTGTTTATTTCCAGAAAGCTATGGAAATTCTAGCTGTGAATAAAAATACATTGGGCTTTTGGACTCTTTGTAGACCAACCATGGAACTGGTTTTTAAAAACAGTATTTTAACATGCAAGTTGCTACCTCTCTGCAACATATTTTTATCTACTTTTACACTACTGTCTAGAACATGTTCTACAAGACAGCCATGCAATCCTTATCTTATGTTGGCCATTTTGTCAAGCACAGAAGGAGCAGGAAAACACTGGGCCAGACAATGACCAAACATTTGCCTTGTGGATACTGTGATCAGCTCTGCACTGTTATCAGGAATCAGAGCAAACATTTGCATTAAGTCAATTGTTGGCAAGCTGAGAAGCACTTATATAGATATCAGGTGCATCTTTTGGGACTTGAACTTCTCTCAGGTGGGCCACCTGCATAAAGTTGAAGACGATCCTTCACCATGTTACCTCTGGGAAAATGTATTCTCTATAACCAGCAATGAGTTAGTTGTATCACTTGATAATTACAGTGAACTTCATCAATAAATCTTTAATACATGTACTTTACAACATGTATATTGTCCAACCACCACACTTGAGAGGATGGTTACAGGACTCACAACACAACAGGGCAACATCAGAAGCCTCCAGAAAACAGATTTGGGCTCAATATAAGGAACAACTTGCTAACTTTTATGTTTGTCAATAAAATAGAATAATTGCCCTTAGGATTAGTGAGTTCCTTTCCTCTGGATGTGGTGAACCAGAGGTTGGCCATGCCTTGCCGGGAATGTGGCAGTGATGCCTCTTGGACACCAGAGGGTTTTAGCTACTATGGTACCTGAAGGTCATTTCAGTCGTGCAATTATATCAATCCATGAACTGGTGACAGATCACCTAAAGGCTCCTAACCATAAAAGCCTTCCAACTGTTCTCTCCCTTCTAAACTTAGCAAATCCTACAGAAGATAAGGAGTGACTCAGAATCTTAACTTCCTCCCAAAGATCAATTATACATATCTGATTTCTTGAGGTGAAAGAAGGAAGTCTACTCCCTTGATAGGAACTATTTACAAATAAAATATGGCTCTTGAAAACTTGAAAATAAATTATTGAGAATTAACTGTATCTCAAACTTATCTTGTCAAGTTTGAACACCTTGCCTACAGAATTTGATAAAATCTGCCTGCCCCACAAGTGTACAACTGATAAGCTATAATACATTTGAGCACTGAATTTTTCAGGAACATGTCTCCCCTCATTTCCAATCCCTTAAGACCATCACGTTTGGCAAGCAAGCACATTGAAGACTGAGTATAAAGTTTATTTTTTATTAAATAAAACATTGTTGGCATTTTCTTCCAAGATAAAATGGTCACATAACTAGATATGTCAACTAACAAAGATGGAGATAACAGAACATAGGGTGATACAGTTTGGGTCTGCGTCCCCACTAGAATCTCATGTTGAATTGTCATCCCTACTGTCGGATGTTGGTGGTAAGTGATTGAATCATGGAAGTGGTTTCTAATGGTTTAGCACCATTCCCCTAGTGCTGTCTTGTGATAGAGTTCTCAGGAGATCTGGTTGTTTAAAAGCATGTGGCACCTTCCCCTTCACTCTCTCTCTCCTGCTCTGCCATGTAAAGAAGGTGTTGCTGACACTTTGCCTTCTGTCACGATTGTAAGTTTCCTGAGACCTCCCAAAACATGCTCCTGTACAGTGTTTGGAACTGTGAGTCAATTAAACCTCTTTTCTTCATAAATTACTCAGTTTCAGGTATGTCCTTATAGCAGTGTAAGAACGAACTAAAACATGAGGGGAAAACCGCAGGAAGACAGGCAGCATGGGCAGGGCTCTGCAAGTAACATTTCATCAACACTTTGACTCCCAGTAATTTCTTTGCTGCCACTTGCATTTATGACCACTGTAATGTTGACAAAAGACACACAGGACTTGCAGCAAAGATGGGACAATAGACTTGAATATATAGTGGTAATGCATAAAGATAACATGCATAACTTAAAATCAAAATAGGGAAGTGACATAGCATTAGTGGAACTTAGTCACTGTAATAGTTTCCTGCTGATGCTATAATAAGTTTCTACAAATTTGGTGGCTTAAAACAACAGAAATTTATTATCTTAAAGTTCTGGAGGTCACAAATCTAAACTGGGTCTCAAGCTAAAGTCAAGGAAGAACTGTGTTCCCTTTGGAGGCTCTAGGGGAGAATCTGTTTCCATGCATTTCTCAGCATCCAGAGACTCCCCATATTCCTTGGGTTGTGGTCCCTTCCTCTAGCTCCAAAGCTAGCAATAGCCATTTGAATCCTTCTCTCATGGCATGGCTCTGACCTTGATTGCTCTCCTTTCTCCCACTTCCATTTTTAAGGACCCTTTTAATGACGTTGGGCCCACCTCAATAATTCAAGATGATTTCATCTCAAGGTCATCTGATTAGCAACCTCAATTCTATCTGCTACCTTAATTCCTATTTGCCATGTAAACTCACATATTCCCAGGTTCCAGGGATAAGGATGCAGTTATCTTGGGGAGACCATTATGCTGCCCACCACAGCTACTAACAGCAGAGAGATGAAAGGGGTATTATTTTACTTCAGAGGTAAACTGCAATGTCAGAATTAACAGGCTCTGGCTGTTGTGTAGCAGCATGATCTATCTTTCAAAGGAGGGAGCTACCTGCAGAGGCTAGCAGTGTAACCTCCAATGATATATTTCTCTTTTTTTTATCCTTCATCAGCCCAGTCAACCAACACTCCTGTTTGGATACCCACCACTTCCAAGATACTGTGGTGAGTACTGTATGGAATAGCCTGGTAGACTGAAATTATCCTACATTTAAAAACCTTTTTATTGTTGAAAATTCCCAACATGCACAGTAAAGAGACCATGATGACTATGCATTTATATATCATGTAGCCTCAACAATCATCCATATGTGCTAAACTTGCTTCCTCTCCACTACCAACTCACTTTTTGTCCTCTTCTCCTTGCCCTGGATTATTTGAGGCCAACCCCAGGCTTCCTATAATTTTATCTGTCAGTCTTTCAGTTCACATTTTTAGTAGGTAAGACTCTGCCTGAGATTTAGCAAGGCCTGCCATTGCCATTAACCAGTTGTACAAATAGGACAAGAAGAGCCCCCTTGGAGCCTGAATTTCCCTTTTCTGTAAAATGAGAGCTTTGGATTATGTGAGCCTGAAGTTTTTTTGAGTCTGAAATTTCTATCAGTTCTTACTTCTGAGAGTCCAGGATTATTGTTTTTCCTGTTTTCAGGTTTATATTATAATTTCATTATTAAACATATCTCTTGGGAAAGAAATATCTTTCTGTATAAGAAAAAAAGCAGTTTCATGCCCTGTGGCACATATATAATGTCACACAATGGAATGAATCTTCTCCCTCTGTTCTAAAGTATCTTGTAGAGAAGAAAATCTGAACACAGTAACTCATAGAGAATAGAAATAGCTCAATTCTGTCAACTCTGACTCTCTGAAATCAAGTGACATATAATTTCTGTGGTGGAATACAGTCAAAACTTTCAAGAAAAATATTTGTTATTTAAATTAAAGAATAATTTTTGAGATAGAATGGAGCAAGCCCTAATTGTCTGGATGGCACCTCACTTAATCCCTAATCCAACAATTTCAACTTTCCAGAACATACTCAAGAAAAAACAAAGAAGGAAAACAAAAATACTTAAAAATCTCCACCTCTTTAAATCAAATATCTCCCAGTAATAAAAAATGAATGCTGCATAATTAATGTACCAAGATGGAGGTACTTCCCTTTCAGCAGTGCCTCAGAGATCATGGCATTGTTCTGTATACAGATCACAACAGCAGGCTCAGTCTCTCAGGCTGTGAGACCAAGCCAAAGCTAAAGATGGTCTACTTGGTGACCATTCAGAAACCTACCTTGGAGGCTGCATGGCAGGGCCCATAATGCCAACTATGATGAAGCTGATAGAAAGGCAAGCTAACTAAACACACACACACACACACACACACACACACACACACACACACCTGGGGCATGGGGGGGCGGAGAGAGACAGAGAGAGAGAGAGAGAGAGAGACAGAGAGAGAGAAAGAGAGAGAGAGAGAGAGACCTCTTGGTTTTAGCTTGGTTACTACTATGGAATAGTGTTTCCATTAATCAGTGGGACCATGACAAAGTGCTCATCTGCATGTTCACCAAGAAAAGTTTTGGTTAATCAGCTAGAGAAGAACCTTTCTCTTCATGGGTCTATATATGAGAGGAAGCTCCAAGAATCAGGATTCTTGCAAATGAAAGTATCAGTGAGAAATGAAAGTGAGGCGTAATCTAGAGTCAGGGACACAGACCTGAAGAACAGATCCCAATGCAAGAACTGATTTATGGGGCCACCACATCTGGCAGATGCCATAGTCTGAATCTACTCTAGGTTGCTTTGTCAAGTATTTTGGTACACTGACTGTACTCCAACATCCAACCCAAAGTAAAGGGCCTGAGGGGTTGGGTACTCCTATAAGATCTTCCAGACAAGACTGGGGGAGAATCACTAAAGTTAGAATCAGGCACTTGCCTTCTGTGAATTCCATTGTTGCTCTGCTGTTTCATTTGTGTCTGCATTATTTTCTTTAAGTTACCTAGTTAGCATCTTTCTCTGAAAAATCTCATACTTCCTTCAACTGACCCTCAGTCAGGATGGAGAGCAAGGGAAATCAGTACATTGATGAGGTACTGGCAATGGATTGGATCATTCCTCAGTCCAAATCCAGAGGCCTTCTAGAAAGACATCCAGGAACTCTGGCTTGGCACTTTTAGGTCAATGACTAAACCCATGAGGTAGAATAGGGGTTTGGACGTGAAAGCCTATTGGGTAAGGCAAGGGGGAGAGTAGATGTAAGTCAGTTTAAAGAGACCCCTGTGTGGCAGGTTAAGAAACTTACATATCATTCTCTAGGCAATGGGGAGCTTTCAAAAGCGACCCTTGGAAAGTAGCTTAAGCAGGATGCACCTGGTGGATGCAGGGAGGGGTTGAAAATGGAGAAGATTTTGTTTTCTTGTGTCGGTTTGCTGAGAATGATGGTTTCCAGGTTCATCCATGTCCCTATAAAGGACGCAAACTCATCGTTTTTGATGGCTGCATAATATTCCATGGTGTATATGTGCCACGTTTTCCCTGTCCAGTCTATCATCGATGGGCATTTGGGTTGGTTCAAGGTCTTTGCAAAATCAAGCACCGCATGTTCTCACTCAGAGACGGGTGTTGAACAGTGAGAACACATGGACACAGGGAGGGGAGCACTATATACTGGGGTCTGTTGGGGGGAAATAGGGGAGGGGACAGCGGGGGGGTGGGGAGTTGGGGACGGATGGCATGGGGAGAAATGCCAGATATAGGTGATGGGGAGGAAGGCAGCAAATCACACTGCCATGTGTGCACCTATGCAACAATCTTGCATGTTCTTCACATCTACCTCAAAACCTAAAATGCAATAAAAAAAATAAAAAATAAAATAAAATAAAAAACCGAGGAAAAAAAAAAAAAGAAAATGGAGAAGAGTCATCCTGTTAGGAGGCCACTGCAGCAGGCCAGCCATGAGTGCCTTAATAAAGAGTGCCAAGACTGCTTATTCAAATAAACCCCTATCAATACTGGAAAATTCTTTGTAATCCACTTGGGAAATGACACTGGAATGTAACTTTGAAGCTTAGAGAAAGAATCTATTTGGACTGACGACTACAAATTTGAGAGATTTCGTACCTAATCCACATAGAAAATATCAGACCAAGATATTGATGAATCATTTGTTTTATAGGATATTAGTTACTGGAAAACACAAACAAGAATGGGAATGCCTTGATAAGATGCTAACAGTGCAACCACCCACCCGCCTCATTCCCCTCCCCACTGCATAGCTCTTAAGGAATTCCAGAGTCTATTATCAGCAAGGTTTAAAGGCTAATGAAGAAACAATCTTTTTGTAAAGCAACAAAGAACAGAGTTTGAAAGCAGGTCCAGGGGAATGTAAGAGGAAACACTTGGTTCAGTGAAAGGCAAACTTTCCTATGGACATGCATTTTTTTTTTTTTTTCTAAATACCATACGTTGCTTCGCAACCCCTAAAGCCTGTGCTTTCAATGCCTGTTCTGTGGGCAGCACTTTGCTAAATGCACCATGTGTGGTTGACTGGGGCGGTTTAGGAGGGGAAAAAATACTTTAAGAAAAATGAGACTCAAAGCAAGAGAGTTCAGGGTAGTTTTATTATGTGTTTTCTAGACTTCCAAATGGAGGCTGAGGTTACTCTCAAATGGAACGTGTGTACTCCTTTGTTTAAAAACTGCTGGCCAAATTAACTGTGGGAAGTGTCTGAGAAAATTGCTTTATGAAGGATAAGAGGAGAGGGGACCCAAATCCAGACAGTCCTCTCCACAGTGTGATGTTCATGCCATTGAGAAAGGGCTATTTCATGGGGGTGACAAAGCAATGCCAATTAGGCAAATGACAGGAAGCGAGAACTTGAAATCCTGCCTCTGATGTTTATGAACCCTGTGGCCTTGGGCGAGTCACTTCATGTTTCTGAGGCTGTTTTCTCATATGTAAAATTTAGATAATAATCCCTGGCCTGTCTACAGTGCAGAACGATTGGTAGGTTTCAAAGACATAATATACGAGAATACACTCCACACATGCTAAGGTCTAGATAAATGTGAGCCATTATCTTTCTTCTCTTCTACTACACTGTGAGTGGCTTACCTCTTATTATTTTCTTTAAATTGTTGGCACTGAGAGAGTGCCTGATGTTTATTTTGTCATTTCACAAGCATTTAATTAGGTTCCTGCACTCAGCAAATACAAAATCAAGTGGGAGAGAAATGATAATGCCTTATTTATATATCTATCTTAGGCACTTTACAAATACTTGCTAAATGAGTGAATGGAAGGTAGTATCTTCTCTTTACAACCATTAACTTTGGGCTATGAAACTTGGAAGCCCTGCTGCCCTCCTCAGTGCCTCCTCTCATTCCTTAACATCTCTGGCTTCTTTCTTGCAGTCTTCCTCTTCATCCCAAACATTACTAGCATCTTGAATGACCTTGGCATCTATAGGAATGAATCCCCCAGCACCTTGGCCTCAGCTTCTTGACCTCATCTCCACTGCCCTCATATATTCCATCACAGCCATGGCAGCTCTGGAAGTTATCATCACTTACACCTGCTGTACTTTTGAAATCATAAACTCATATGGCTTATGTGCTACCTGACCTCCTCAACTTCCAGCTTGCTAATTTATTTATTCTCAGTATATCAGTTATTCAATTATATTAGTACTTTGAACAAATTACCCTTCAGTTTTTCGATCCATTGGCACCCTCCTATCTTCCCTTCCCTCCCTCCGCAGCTTCTACCTCACATGGTCCCTCACTTCATCCAGTATTGTTCTTAGTTGGTGGCAAGAGGAGCCCTGCTCTGGCCTCATGTTTCAAGAAATAGCATGCTTTGGACAGCCCTCAAGACATTTTCTGAGTTCCCCTTGTCCCATGTCTTGGACTAGCCAAGGACAGCAGTGCTGGCCAGACAGAGCACCTTGAGTCTGGACCAAGACCTTCATGGACCTCCATCCCCATTTCTTTCCTTTCAAGGAACTCTTAGACTCTATATCCCACATGTGGGGTTGATCAGATGCCACAAGGAGCTCTGGACATCCACACCTATAGGGTTATCCCAAGACTCAATGGCTGGACCATGGTTCCAGGTAGTAGGCCTGGTGAGACGATACCTCTGCTGACTGGTGCAGTATTGCTTTGGTAGCATAGGGCAAAGATGGGCTGCCAGAATGGGGATGACATGCTGATTTGATGTCATTCTTACTCACAATGGCTCTTAATCATTCACCAGTGACCCCTGGACTTGTGCCACAGATGCACATCAGACCGTGGTCCCACTTTCTGTCTATAACACTCAATGATTGGGGGAGGTGGTGGCAGGTATTATTTAACCTGTGTGCCTCCCCCACCCCCACATACCACTACTGGCACCCAGGGTGTTACTCCATCCCCTTTGCAGACTTCATGCCACTTGTCAAGCTGTCTTCTGGAGGTTGCTTGTCTCCTCTGAGGGCTTTTGAAATTATTGCTTTACATCACCAACAGAACTCTCTGATTAATATCTTCTCTTGCCCCTGATCAATACGGTGATGTTATGCTCTCCAAAGTTGATCTTAATCCCTGCCAGAAGATGGACAGACATTCCTTACAAGAATGATACATCTCTTCTCACTCCACTAATGCACCCCTAGTCCATCCTCCCTGTTGGTGGTGGTGTGTAGAATGTAAGGGTCCAGTCAACATGGAAAGAGATATATGTGATTATGGCCTATGGGGTTCAAGAGAGGACATGGTTGGAAGATGTGTCATTCTACATGTATGCTATAAAGTGCCAAATGATACACTGAACATAACCATAAAATAACATATTGTTCACATTTTCCTGCACACTCTGGAGAAGGTGTGCATTTGTGGTCATCATCAACGAAGCACAGTAACAATGTCTGAGAGTCCACTGGGAGCCGATATTCACAGGCAGCCGGCTGGATAATGGCAGTGTCATGGGTCATAGTGTGGCTAGCCTGAACTTAATGATATCAAGGGCCTGCAGAGGCAAGAAGGTCTAGACTGTTCCAATACATACTTGTTCCTTCCTTCTGACTAATCCAACCCTGGGGCATATTCCCTGGATCCCAGTGCTCAAGAACTCACTCATTGAATTATCTTTGCACTCTTGCATTTTTTCTTTACCAGATTCTTCCAAAAAGCATTTAAACATGCTCAAATCTCTCCTATCTTACAGAAACAATCACTCTCCTTAATTTCACACACACTTTTAACTACCACCCAAGCTCTCTCCTCCCCATTTGCAAACTTCTCAAAAAAGTTACATACAATCATCTTCTCTACTACCTCACCTCTAGCTCCTCAACTCTGTACAATCCCATGCAGTTGTTTTAGACAAGTCACCAATGATCTCCATAATTACTAACTTTAAAGGACACTTTCATGCCTATTTCACTTGATCTACACTGACCACTGTTGACTTCATTTTTTTCCTTCTCAAGACATTATTGCTTTGGCTTTTGTAAGAGGAGTGAGAGGATGCTTGATGCATGAAGAAAAATAACATTTTTGGGAGGTCATGGGAGGGGGCAAAGAGGCTCATGTATCTGGCAAGATGAGGAGTTGGGAGGTGAGGTGAGGCTGGACCACCATAAGGGAACAGGAGGGAAGACGGGGAGAAGGGATGAATGTAGCTGTCCCAGTGGAGGGAGACAGGCCAAGCCTGCTCAGACTAGTCTTCGACAGAGCTCCTGGCAAGGGCCTGGCTGAGCTTTGGGCAGGAGCCATCACTGCACCAGAACCAATTTCCTTAATTGTCACAGTAGCAGTGAGAGCTTCAGGGAGCAGAGTATAATTTGGACTTGATATGAAGAACTAAGGACATGAATGCTGTTTTCATCACTTCTTCAAGCTTACAGGAAGACAGTCGCATGTGGAAATGTATTTGGTGTTGTGAAAGAGTAGGTTTTCTATATCTCTGACTATGGCTAGATATTTGAATATTTCAAGATAACTCCATTCTCCTCCATGACAATTTATTGAAGTGGTGATAAATTAGTGCTGCTCAATTACTTCCTGTCAGTTTCCCCCAATAGAATGGAGTTGCATGAAAGGGAGGGACTTTATTAGTCTTCTCCTTGTCATATTTCCTGTACTTGCAACAGTGTACACACTGGGCTGGGCCTTCTATAAATGCTAGGTCAAAGAATAAATTCCAAGAAACTTCAGAAAATGGAGAGTAAAAAAATGGAAGGAAGTAGAGATGGAATGTTCAAATTATCTTGTGAATATGGACATTTCAGAGGACATGGAATGTGGCAAAGAAAAGGAAAAACAATTACAAAGATGCCCAATAATTCTTAGGGGAAAATAATTTAAAAGGCAGTAAAGAACAAAACACATAATCTCAGATGTCAATATACTAATGGAGCATGGGGCATAAACTGGGTCTGATAAATATTTATTTTAATTAAAATTTTTAAAAAACTTTGTGGGTACATAGTAGGTGTATATATTTATGAGGTATGCATGGGTATTTAAATACAATCTCATAAGTGTCAAAAAGATTTACAGGGGTGAAAGCAACTTTGAAAGTGTATACTTTGGCCTAAAGGATTAGCTCTTGCAGACAAAGAGGCAGGATAGCATTTCAAGCAAGCAAGCTGAGTGTGGTGGTTTGTGCTTGCAATCCGAACTACTCAGGAGGCTGAGGTGGGAAGATAACATGAGCCCAGAAGTTCAAGACCAGCATGGGCAACATAGTGAGACTCTATCTCTAAAAATAAAATAAAACAAAATAAATTAGCTGGGTGTGGTGGAACATGCTTGAGATCCCAGCCACTCAGGAGGTTAAGGTGAGAGGATTGCTTGAGCCCAGGAGGTTGAGACTGCAGTGACCTATAATTACACTACTGCACTCCAGTATGGGTGACAGAGAAAGACTCTATCTGTAAATAAAATAAAATAAGGCAAGCAATTAACTAGGGCCCTAACGCTAAAGCTCAATGAAAAGTCAATGCACAGAAACAAAAGCCAGATAGTGCCTTGCACATGCTGCCTCAGTCAATGTTTCCTTCATGAATGAATGAATGAACACTTGATGAAATCCTCTTGTGGGAGCAGAGCCCCAAATACCTAGCCTGCTGGAAAAGCTGGAGGAGGTAGTCATGATGTGTATTTCAAAACAGTCTCATGGGCAAGGTACATATATTTGGTCCAATTGATCACTTCTTTCTCATTCTAACCAAATTCCTCTCCACACCTGCTCTACCTACCCTCCTATGTTTCTGGAGCTGAACAGAGACCCTTCTCAGTCCCTGTGCTAGAAAATTCCAGAAGGTCCAACTTCTGGAAAATTTTAATGTTCCTTACAATACTCAAGAAACATGAACAAAATAATCCTCATAGAATTGCTGAGCTGGAAGAAATTAGAATTAACCAAGTACCTAGAATCAGGTCTAGCCCATAGACATGATTAAATGTCCACTGAATTGAATCTACTCAACCCCACACACAACCCCTAAACATACCCCTACGCTGCTTTACAGATGGAGAAATCAAGCCCTGGAGAAATGGAGGATGCATGTTTGAGCCATATGTAGGAAGAACTGGGACCAGAATTCCAGGCTCCCAACTCCTGAGTTAACACTTTTCAGCATTTCTACATTATTGATTTTGGCAGTTGCTGGATTCTATTCACTCTGGCTTCTGTTTCCCAAAGGTAAGTTCTAAAAAAGCTCTCTCACTTGTCACTCATTTTTTACTCTCCACCTACTACTCATGACAAATTTTAATAAATTATCCTTAGCCGTATGATTTGTTACTTGCACTCCTTCCCTTTCTGCTCTGTAATATTTCCTTCTTAATAAAGAGGCTGGCTGTGTGCAATGACTCATGCCAGTAATCCTAGCACTTTGGGAAACTGAGGCAGGAGGATCACTTCAGTCCGGGAGTTCAAGACTGGTCTGGACAATATAGTAAGACCCTGTCCCTACAAAAAAAAATTGAAAAATTAGCTAGGCATAGTGGCATGTGCCTGCAGTCCCAGCTACTGGGGAGGCTAAGGTGGGAGAATCAGTTGAGCCCAGGAAGCCAAGGTTGCAGTAATCGTGCCATTGCATTCCAGCCTGCACAACAGAGAGAGCCCCTGCCTCTAAATAAATAAATAAACAAATAAGCTCCATATCTTCAGTAGGCGTGATCAGCTAGGTCAGGAAAAAACATCTTCAAGTTGATGAAACTCTTTGTAAACAAAGGTGAGCAGGCTCTACAAGCAATAGTAGCATTTAATATTTAGTGAAGGAATAGCTCTGGTAGATAAAGAGGCAGAATAGCATTTCCATGAAAAGAAACGCCATTCTGAAAAAAGTACTATAGGTCTTTGAAAGGTAGGCTCAGACACTAGTCAGTTTCTATATTACACTTTTTCTTCAGAAATACAGAGGTCCTCATTTTTCCTAATTCAAGAAAAGAGTATGTTAGAAATTTAATGTCAATGATTTGAAGGGTTGGTTTAAAGTCCCTGGAAATACACCATGGCAAATTCTAAGTTGGGCAAAGATTTAAATATGAAAAATAAAACCATAGATATGTAGAAGAACATATAGGTGAATATCTTTATACTTTTGCAGTGCAGAAGGCATTTTTTTCTTAAGGACAAGAACTATAATGCAAAAGATTGACAGATTTTGTTACACATAAATCCAAAACTTTTGCACAGCACACTGCAACAACAAATTGCAAAACAATTCTGCAACATACATGACAAGAGTTGATTGTTTCAATATACAAAAGTTCTTAAAACTCTATAAGAGAAAGAAAAACGAGCAAAGAACATGAATGGTAAAGTGATAAAAACTAATAAAGATTTGAAAATACATTCAATCAAACTATTAATCAGAGAAATTTATTGTCCATTAGAATGGTGCAAACTTCCTGCAGCGTGATCTGGAGAAATATATGAAAGATGCAAAAAGCTATCACAAGGAGAACTTGTTTTTTTTTATCAAGGCTTTTGTTACAGTCTTGTTTATAAAAACAATGTATTAGAAATAATCAAAATATTTATCGGTGGGATTTAGTTAACTATATTATTGGTGTATCCATACAAATGATTATTAAATTAAAATGTAAATCTGTATTTACTGGCATTAAATGATGTCCTTAGCATATTACTGTGAGAAAATCAGTATACAAAAACAATAATTTGCTGAAAGTTTCTTTATACATGATAAAGAAACCTACACCTGCACTACATCAAAATTTTAGTTACGGGTTTTCTAGTGTGGAATTGTATGTGATTTTCTTAATTCTGTTTATATTTTTGCATTACTTAGAATTTTTAATGATAATGTTTATTCTAGTTTATTTAACAAACATTCTCATAGTAATTATATATGTCAGGTACTCTTCTAAGAACTTTATAAATATTAACATTTTCTTAGAAAAGAAAAATGTAAATAATAAAGTATTTCTGTGTGTGGGGTCGAGTGGAGGGGGAGGGTCTCGGAAGCAAAAGGATGCTGGATAAAATGAGACTCATAGAAGAAATCCACAAAGTTTTGACTCAAAGCTATCTCATTTTAATGACACAACAAGGTCAGCAGGTCATGGGAGCCCCATTCCTTTGCCTTTCTCTGATTTCTTTTAATGATGGGACAGCTAATTGGCCATTAAGGATTAGTCAAAGAGGGCTTAAGCAGAGGAGCCTGTTGAAGCTGAAGCTGAGAGAGAGGGGCCTTTCAGTTACACAGGCCTGGCCTTAATTCTGGGCTCCACTACTGTGTAATTTGGGGCAAGTTGTTTCACTTTTTAGAATCTCAGTTTCCTCATCTATAAGGTGGGGGAGTAATTTTCATATCATAAGGCTGTATATCTTTTAAATTTGAGCTCCCTTGTTTTTCCCTCTTCCTTAAGGAGCTAGGAAAGCTAGCCTCCATCTTCCCTAGATCATCCCAGCATCTTCTGGTCTGGGCCAGCTGGACCCCAGAACTTTGCCTCCCTCTCTGAGCCCTTAGGGGCCAAAGTCTTACATTCATTTGATTGTTAGGCTAACCCAAGAACAAGCTGAAAAGTCAACTTTGGATTATCTTCTGTGATCTGGAATGATTGATCTTTGGTCTTGGAGTTCTGAATGTTTTGCATTTCAAGTGTTTTTTGTCCTTTCTGTTATACCTGCCCTAGAAACACCATTAATATGCAGAGTATTTGAATACCATATAGGTAGAGTCTGGTTGATAATTTATTCTCTGGCCAAAAACACCTCTGAGGATGGATTCTTTTTGCAAATGACCAGCAAATTCCAAATATTTCTTGGTCCTCTTTCTCTAAGCCCAAAACTTCTCAAGAATCTCTCCTTTTCCCAGCTTCTCAAATTTTTAACCTCTTCCTCTCTTTCCTACCTACCTTATTATCTCATACATTTGAATATAATACCAAGATTTGGGGCATATCTGAAAGGGCTCAGGGTCACAGACAATATGATGCCATAGGTTTGGCTTGGCTGTATTCAAGAACTGCCTGGAGGCTTGGATTTAGTGATGGGAAAGAAGATTCTAGACTGTCATATATGGCAGGTCCCTTGGACAGCACCATCTGTATTCTACAGATATCAAGACTGAGGTCCAGAAAGGGGCAAAGTCTTAATGAGGGTTATAGAAATTAATGGTGAAAATGAGACTGAGTCCCAGGTACACTGGTTCTGAATACAGTACAGAAAAATTTTCATCAGTGTCAGTTATTCATTCATTTAACACACATTTCTTGAATGTCTATTTTGTGTCAGGTACAGAAAATACAGCAGTGACCAAGACAGATATGGTTCCTGCTCTCCAAGAGGTTACAGTCTAGTAGGGGAGACAGACTTGGATCACAATAGAGGTAATACCACATGGTGGATATAAGCATGGGCTTTACAGCTGCCCTGCCCAATGTTCTGATATTTCTTTGGCCACTTACTAGTTGTGTGAACTTGAGCAATTTACTTAACTTCTCTGTATCCTGGTGCCTTCATCTGTATACAATCAGTAGCATTTCTATACATTAACAAGAAATTATCTGAAAAGAAAACCAAGAAGACAATCCTATTCACAATAGCATCAAAAAGAATAAAATACTTAGAAATGAATGTAACCAATGAGGTGAAACATCTGTACACTGAAAAGTATAAAATATTGATATAAAAATTGAAGAAGACACAAATAAATGGAAAGATATCCCATGCTCATGAAGAATTAGCATTGTTAAAATGTCCCTACTACCCAAAGCTTTCTACAAATTCAATGCAATCCCAATGAAAATTCCAATGACACTCTTCACAAAATTAGAAAAAACATTCTACAATTCATATAGAACTAGAAAAATCTCCAAAAGCCAAGAAATTTTTAGTGAAAAGAACAAAGATGGAAGCATCACACTTCCTGATTTCAAATTATGTTATAAAGTTACAGTAATCAAAACAGCATGGTCCAAGTATAAAATCAGACATTTACACCAGTGGAACAGAATAGGGAACCCAGAAATTAATCCACACATTGATTTTTGACAAAGATACCAATAACTCAAAATGGGGACTAGACAGTCTTATCAATAAGTGATTTGGGGAAAATTGGATATCTACATGCAAAGAAATAAAATTCGACCCCATCACATGCCATATACGAAAATCAAGCCAAAATAGATTAAATACTTAAATGTAAGACCAAAAATCATAAAACCAGTAGAAGAAAACAGGGGAAACCTCAGTGACATCAGTCTGGGCAATAATTTTTTTTTTTTTTTGGATATGACCCCAAAAGCACAGACAACAAAAGCAAAAATGAGACTACAACAAACTAAAATACTTTCAAACAGCAAAGGAAACAATCAACAGAGCAGAGACAACCTATGGAATGGGAGAAAATATTTGCAAACTGTACATATGATATGGAGTTAGTATCCAAAATGTATAAAGAACACAAACAACTCAATAGCAAGAAAACAACACAATTAAAAGACAGGCAAAAGACCCAAATAGACATTTCTCAAAAGAAGACATACAAATGACCAACAGGTATATGAAAACAATGCTCAACATCACTGTATTAGTCAGAGTTCTCTAGACGGACATATACATGTATGTTGGGATTGTATATACATATATATGTATATACATATTTTAATTACTTAATAAACTAATATATATTCATGAGTTCAATCCAATCAAGTTGGCACTCAGCATCATATATATATATATATATATATATATAGTTTATTAAGTATTAACTCACACAATCACAAGGTCTCACAGTAGGCTACCTGCAAGCTGATGAGTGAGGAGAGCCAATTCGAGTCTCAAAGCTGAAGAACTTGGAGTCTGATATTTGAGGGTAGGAAGCATACAGCATGGGAGAAGGATGTAGATTAGGAGGCTAGGCCAGTCTCACATTTTCACGTTTTTCTGCCTGCTTTATATTTGCTGGCAGCTGATTAAATGGTGCCCACCCAGATTAAGGGTGGGTCTGCCTTCCCCAGCCCACTGACTCAAATGTTAACCTCCTTTGGAAATATCCTCATGGACACACCCAGGATCGATACTTTGTATCCTTCAATCCAATCAAGTTGACACTCAGTATTAATCATCACAGGAAGTAATCATCAGGAAAATGCAAATTAAAACCACAATGAGAAATCTGCTCACCTCAGAAAGGTTATTGACAAAAAGACAGCAAAGAACAACTATAGATGAGGGTGTGGAGAAAAGGTTACCATTTTTTATTGTTGATGAGAATGTAAATTGGTATAGCCATTGTAGAAAACAGAATGGAGGTTTTTCAAAAACATTAAAAATAGAACTACCTTATATGATCCAGCAATCCCACTGCTGGGTATATACCCAAAGGAAATAAATCAGCATGTCATAGATCTGCACTCCCATGTCCATTGCAGCACTATCACAATAGCCAAGATATGGAAACAACCTAAGTATCCACTGAAGAATGAATGGATAAAGAAAATGTGCTATTTATATACAATGGAATACTATTGGATTGGTGCAAAAGTAATTGTAGTTTTTGCCATTACTTTTAATTTCTTAAAAAAAAAGTAATTGGTGCAATTACTTTTGCACCAACCTAATATTTAGCCTTAAAAAAAAAATCTCCTGTCATTTGTGACAACACAGATGGACCTGGAGGACATTATGTTAAGTAAAATAAGCCAGACACAGAAAAAAAAATCACATGGTCTCATTTATATGTGAATTTAAAAGAGTGAAACTCATTAAAAAAACATACAGTAGAATGGAGGTTACCAGGGGCTGGGGGTGGGCGGGAAAAGATAGGAGAAATATTGGTCAAAATTTGTTAAACAGGTAGAATAAGTTCAAGAACTCTACTGTACAATATGGTGACTATAGTTAATAACAATCTATTGTTCACTTGAAAATTGCTAAGATTGTAGATTCTAAGTATTCTTACCCCAAAAAATGAGTATGTGAGGTAATGCATATGTAAACTAGCTTGATTTAGACATTCCACAATGCATACATATGTTAAGACCATGTTGTAAGCCATATATGTATACAATATTTGTTGATTTTTAAAATAATTAAAAATAAGTAAGAGTATCATGATTATATTAATAGGGTTGTGAGGAGTGTATTTAAATCACTTAGATCAATGCCTGGCACCTAGTAAGTGCTCAAAAGTGTTAGCTTGTACAGTATCACCACTATAAAACCACACAGAGAAATGTGCTGAGAAGGAGTGCTTTTTGAGTACCTAAAGTAGGCATTCAGTGTTCTAATTGGAACCATCAGAAGATGACAGAGAGAGTGAGGGGCTAGCAAGAACAAGGTCTGTTCAAGCTCCTTCCTCCCCTGGCCTGTAGGAGCTGGGAAAAAACTGGCATCCAATCCACAGTCTAGATAATCTGGTTAGGGGCTTTCACCTCTCAGGCTCCAGTTGCCATAGCTTTGATGGAAGTCAAAGAAGGTTACTTTTGTGATTATTGCCAGCTGAGTCAAGGGGAATTACTGTGGCCCAGTGTTATATGCAGTAGAAGAAACCACTACACAGATTTACTCTTCAAGTTGCCCACGGGCCATTCTTGTTCTTTCCTATTTAATGAGCTCTTCATAGAACTTGGAGCTTTTCAAAGGATGCCTGTGAAAGGCATTGCTAAGGTGGCAGTCTCCATTGCTTTCAACAATTATAATAAGTCTCGTTATTTCTCTACCTCTAGACTAGCTCTGCAGCTGTTCTCATAAAGGCAATTGAAATAGTAAATAAGCTCTCTCCCTTCCTTGAACCAATCTGACATCGTTTTCCTGCCCATTTTAGAGCACTTATCACTCTCTCCCTTGAAATTCCAGCTTTGTGATTGCCCAGCTCACCTCGGAGACAATGTGAGCATAAGGACTCAGCTTCCGTACCTCGGAACCCCTCAAAGTGATTAACCCAGAACTTTGAAAAGACAAAGACCAAGATAACTGTGTGTGTATGTGTGATGGATGAGCTTTATATGGTAATGATTTTTAAAGCATGGGCCTTGACCACTTGCATCTGAATCTCCTGGGGGAGGGACTTGTTTGGAAATATAAATCTCAGGTCTCCTAGCCAGCTGTAGGAGTTATAATTTTGGAGGAGGAGCAGGAGTCTGCATTTAGCCAGATACTGTAGTTGTTTTGGATGCCTCCTACAGTCTGAAGACCACTGGGTTAGAAGTTGAAAGTATTTAGTTAAAGGCTCAGTGGGACAGCAATTCATTTTACCAGTTGTCAGCTAGAGAACTGAGTTTTAAGTGCTGTTAAGCACTAATGCACTCTGCTCCCAGAATAAAATTTTGGAAAATGTCTTTGTCTTTCCAACCACAACAAATTATCTCCAGGTACTCTCTGTAGAGTTGATTTCTTAAAGCAAACTCCAGTATTAGATCCCTTCTGAATGGCTTCAGTGAGTTATTTGGGTCATTCCGGCTTTGGGAAGAATTCCAATAAATCATCAGCAAAATTCCACATGCCATGGAGGGAAAGAGCAACTTCTTTTCCTCATTCCTGGCCTGGATTTTTGGAAGCGACTCTCTCCTCTCTGTCCATGAGCATCCAGTAGGAATGCATTTGGTTGGAGGGTTTCCTGGGCCAGGCCCTCATTCATCACCACACCCTCCCTGGGACTCTTGCACCAGTGCCCTTGCTGGTCTCCCTGATCCCACACTCGTTCCGACCAGACTAAAGTTCTCATGGTGCTTCTACCCTGGGCCACATAGCCTCTCCTGCCTTTCCATTAATCACTTAGCACAGAATGTACAAGGCCCTGATTGCTGATTCTGGCATTGAAGGCCCCTGGTAACTCAGCCCTGTTCTCCCTGGCTGTAATGTACATTTCCCTATAAGTACCCTGTACTCTAGTTCAGTGTTTCTAAAAGCGTGTTTCTGGGGCTGCTGCCTTCAGAGTATCCTGCAAGTGCTTCTGAATTCGACCTTGCACCATGGCATTCACACTAGCAGAATGATAAAAGTATGCAAGTCCTGGCTGCTCCAAAGCTTCCTCTCTTGCTAGACACTTACAGTGTAGTTGCCAGAAAGGTGTCATCATATTTACGCAAACTTTGGGAAGTTTTATTTCAGTTGTACTGCCTCTATAATATATTTCTCCTGACAACTTCAAGTGGAACCAGTTTATGGCCAATGGACCAGGGGTAGCTAAAGCTTAATATTTTATCCCAAATGGTACAAGACTTCAATGTCAAGCCAGAGAGGCAAGTCCAACACACAGATATTATAGGAGAGCTGAGGGTCTTAATTCAAGAAGATTAGCTGTAAATGTCAGAAGCAGGATTATATATAGAAAATGGAGACCAGAGTCAGAAGCCAGGATAAAACAGGACTGAAAGGAGCATATAGGGAAACAATGAGGAAAGTTGCCAACATTAGAAGTCTACAGTGTTGGGTTACACTTGAGTCTCCTTTACAGACCATTAAGTTGATGACTGAACAAGTCATCCCTCCTGACTTAGTATCTTTCAATGGCTTCCTATTCCCTGCAGAATAAAGATCAGCACTCTTACTTATCCTTGCTCGTAATGCACTGAACAGCATGCTCCCTTCCTGCATGTTCATCTTCATCTCCTTTCACTCTCTCTCTGTGACCCTCTCCATGGAATGAGCATTCTTTTTTCTCAGCCCATGGCATCCTTCTCCATCCTCCAGTGGGTTTGGTGGTAGCTTTTTATCTCTCTCCTCATAGGTTGTGAGCAGCTTGAAGACAGCCTAGTCTCAGGACCCTGAGGTTTGTCAGTATCTCCTGAAGCATTCACCTAGTCAAGGGCTTTGTATAGAATGGTCACTCAAGAGACACTTGTTGAATGAATCTATGCATGAAAAATGTAAAAGTGAGATGAATTGAGATGAGACAAAAGCAGACCAGATTAAACCAGACAAGATGAGATGTGATGCTTTGGAAGGTTAGAACAGAAAGACATGAAATATAAGGCCCTCAGCCTCCTTCCTCAGGGATGTATGTGTCATTTAAAAAATGTTGCTTCTGCCTGTGACTCTATCTGTGAAAGTGTCTTAACCAACTCTGCATGATCCCCCTACATCCTCAGGACTGGAATCTCAAGTGTGCCTCAGGGTGGAAATGGGTTGACAGGGTTAAGAGAACCTTTGCAGTGGAAAAGCATGCTCACAAATGCCTCACTGATGTGCCCCCTGCTTTCAAGAAGGTCCTGTAAATGGTCAGCCATCCTAATGACTGGCTCTTTCATCAATGATGGCTGTGTTGGTCACAGACACCAAGTCTCAGCTTTCATGTGGTGTTGGAGCCATATCATATCAGTATACTAGCAAATCTCCTACCTCCTGTATCCTGAGCTATGAAAATTCAACTGGTGTTTCACAAAAGTCCTTTACGAGTTTTATGTTTGGAAGAAAATGGATTACAATGGCATATATAGGAGAAAAACAACAGTAAAAACAACAACAAAAACTTGGTTACGAGGGTGCTTGCTTTTTTTAAATCTTGACCACTGACAATCTTACATGGCTTCCATTATCATCTTTGTAGTATTCATTCCCAAATCTTTTTGGCAGCCCCAATTTCTCTAAAGAGCTCCAACTGCCTGCTGAGCAGAAAATGTTACCCAAGTGTTTACTCTGAACTCTCAAACTCTATGCACCCAACTTGAAACTCATACTTCTCTCTCTCACAGCTTCCTGACGAACCTGCTCTCTTTCCCCGAAATATCTTTATTTTTGTTATAGTTAAATCAGCCTCAAGGCTGAATACTATCTGTAAGGGTTATTGCCAAGTTTAAAATGAAGAAACTGAGACCAGCACAAGAAGATCCAATGTGTATTTATTCAGCTCCCGGGCGAGGTTCTGCGGTCCGACAGGAGGGGCCGGAGAAGTTGCATGGACTCCTCTCAGACGTGGGGTTTTATAGGGAGTGGAGGCGTTTGATTGGTTGTGGGAGAGCAGGGCGTGGGCAAGGCAAGCTTGCTATTGGCAGGTAGGCAGGGTTTGAATGCTATTGAGTAGATTTACAAGACTCGACTGCTATTGGGTAGATTTATAAGACTTCTTTTGCATTTTGGTGGGGTTCTTTAAGGGAGAGCTAGGTGCTGTGTGAGGGATGGTGGGCGTGTCCGAGCTCCCAGCGAGGGAGTGGGGTGGGTCCGAGCTCCTGGTGAGGGGGGTGGTGTGTCCAAGCTCTCGGCAAGGCGACTGGCCTTACGCTATCTTTTAAAAAAATATTTATGGGGTACATGAGATATCCAAATGCTACTTTTGAGTACTCTTTATACCTTATTCCCTACATGCAATTGGTAGACACCTCCTATCAATTCCACTTCCCTAATATCTCTCTTCTCAATTCTTGGTGCATGGCTATTGTTCAGCTCTTGTTGCCAATCACCTGAAATGGTAATTTTGGTTTCCAAGTCTTTGCTCAAAATCTTCAACTGTTCTCTGTGTCCTAGAACAAAAATAGTCTTAATTCTTTAGTCAGCTGTACAAGGACTTCCATTATCTAGTTCAACTTTCCAATTTTATCCTCTCTTTACTCTAATATGAATTCCTTGCAGTTCTTTGAATATACCCTGAGACTTACTGCCTGTATACTTTCATTCAAATTTTTTTTAATTCTACTTTTGTTTTAGATTTGAAGTACATGTGCCATGTGCAGGTTTGTTACATAGATATATTATGTGATACTGAGTTTGGGATATGATTTATACTATCATCCAGGTTCTGAGTATAGTACCCAATAGCTTGTTTTTCAATCCTTTCTGTCCTTTCTCACTCTCTTCTAGTAATCTCTAGTGTCTATTCTTGTCACATTATGTCTATGAGTACCCAATATTTAGCTCCCACCCATAAGTGAGAACATGTGGTATTTCGGTTTGTTTCTTTGCTAATTTGCTTAGGATAATGGCCTCCAACTGCATCCATGTTACTACAAAGGACATAATTTTATTCTTTTTGTGGCTGCATAGTATTCCATGATGTATATGCACCACATTTTCTTTATCCAATCTACTATAGATAGGCACCTAGGTTGATTCCATATCTTTGCTATTGTGAATAGTGCTGTGATGAACATAAAGTTGCATGTGTCTTTTTGATAGCATGATTTATTTTATTTTGGATAAATACCCAGTAATGAGATTGCTGAGTTGAAGTGTAGTTCCATTTTGAGTTCTTTGAGAAATTGCAAAACTGCTTTCCCCAGTGGCTGAACTGATTTACATTCCCCCAACAGTTTATAAGCATTCCTTTTTCTCTGCAGTCTTGACAGCACCTGTTGTTTTTTGACTTTTTAATAATAGTCATTCTGACTGGTTTAAGGTAATATCTCATTGTGGTTTTGATTTGCATTTTGCATATCTCTAATGATTAGAGATGATGAGCATTTTTTCATATTTGTTGGCTGTGTATATGTCTTCTTTGAGAAGCATTTGCTCTTGTCTTTTGCCCATTTTTTAGTAGGGTTGATTTTTGCTTCTTCAGTTGTTTAAGTTCCTTATAGACGCTGGATATTAGACCTTTGTCAGATGCATAGTTTGCAAATATCATTTACCATTCTGTAGGTTTACTCTGTTGATAATTGCTTTTGCTGTGCAGAA
The DNA here is from genome assembly GCF_030222135.1 of Aotus nancymaae. Lineage (NCBI taxonomy): Eukaryota > Metazoa > Chordata > Mammalia > Primates > Aotidae > Aotus > Aotus nancymaae. The sequence continues at coordinate 260,561 of NW_026988553.1, forward strand.
GCTTTTTAATTAGGTCTCACTTGTCAGTTTTTGTTTTTGCTGCAATTGCTTTTGAGTACTTAGTCGTAAATTCTCCCCAAGGCTGATGTCCAAAATGGTGTTATGGTGTTTCCTAGATTTTCTTATTTTCTTCTAGGGTCTTTCTTTCTTTCTTTTCTTTTCCTTCCTTCCTTCCTCTCTCTCTTTCTTTCTTTCTTTCCTTCTTTCTTTCTTGATCTCCTTCTGCTGCTCAGGCCGGAGTGGTGTGATCATAGATCACTGCAGCCTCAAATTCATGGCCTGAAGTGATCCTCCCACCTTAGAATCCCGAGTAGCTGGGACTACGGGCACACATCACCACACTGGGCTAATCTTTTTTTAAAAAATTTTTTGTAGAGATGAGATCCCATACTGCTGCCTAGGCTTGTCTTGAGCTCCTGGCCTCAAGCAATCCTCTCACCTTTACCTCCCAAAGTGCTGGCATTAGAGGCATGAGCCATTGTGCCTGGCCTCTTCTAGGATTCTTATACTTTGAGGTCTTACATTTAAATCTTTAATATATCTTAATTTTTGTAAATGGTGATAGATAGATGGCCATACGCATTCTTCTGCATATGGATAGCCAGCTATTCCAGCACCATTTATTGAATAAGTAGGGCTTTCCCCATTGCTTGCTTGTATTTGTTGACTTTGTTGAAGACAAGTTGGCTGTAGGTGTGTGGCTTTATTTCTGGGCTCTATATTCTGTTTCATTGGTCTACGTGTCTGTTTTTGTATCAGTACCATGCTGTTTTGGTTACTGTAGCCTTATAGTGTAGTTCAGTGTCAGGTAATGTGATTCCTCTGGCTTTGTTCTTTTTGGTTAGGATTGATTTAGCTATTTGAGCTCTTCTTTGGTTCTGTGAATTTTAGAAAAGTTTTTCTAGTTCTGTGAAAAATGATGTTGATAGTTTGATGGTAATAGTGTTGAGTCTGTAAATTGCTTTGGGCAGTATGGCTATTTTAATGATATTGATTTTTCCAATCTATGAGTGTGGAATGTGTTTCCATTTCTGTCATCTCTGATTTCTTTCAGCAGTGTTTTGTAGTCTTCCTTGTAGAGATCTTTCATCTCCTAGGTTAGATGCATTCCTAGGTATTTTATTTTTTGTGTGGATATTGTAAATGGGATTGTGTTATTGATTTGGCTCTCAGTTTGAATCTTATTGGCGTATAGAAATGATACTGATTTTTGCAGATTGATTTTGTATCCTGAAACTTTACTGAAGCCATTTATCAGCTCCAGGAACCTTTTGTTGGAGTCTCTAAGGTTTTCTAGGTATAGAATTATATCGTCAGTGAAAAGAGTTTGACTCCTTATTTTCCTATTTGGATGCTTTTCATTTCTTTCTCTTGCCTGATTGCTCTAGCTAGGATTTCCTTATTTAATTTTTTAAGCAAATGTATTAAGCACCTATTATGTGTTAGGCCTTGGGGTTTTGCTTGTAGTCCTCTTTCTGCCTGAAATGCCCTTCTCTCCATCTCCATATTTCCAACTCTATCAATTTTCAAGACGCAGCTCAAATGCCTCCTCCTCCAAGAAGTCTTCTCTGAACCCTCAGGTGTTAGTGATTTATCCTTCCTCAGAATGCCCATGGCACATTATCTTCACTGCTCATACAACGTGCTTTACTCTCTGTTTGGTACATGTGTACACAGTTCTTCTCCACCACTGAACCAAAAGCATGTTGAGAATGGGCTCAGTGTCTGATTCCCTTATGTGGTCTCTGCTTTGCACATATTGGGCATTTAATAAATGCTTAATGAATGAGTAAATGAAAAAATGAGGCTTGCCCCTTTGTTTTTGCACCTATGACACAATACAAGCAGAGAGTAGTGCTTGAGGAGGCAAGTGTGCTGAGAGCTGTGGTGGCTGATAGATTGGTTAAGAGGAAAATTACAGAAAGACTACACAAAGCTGACATAAAACTCAGGAATCAGAGACAATTGAAAACATGGACCAAATAAGTTCTGATGGTAGCTTTGTGTTACTGCCCAACGCACTAATTTTATTTCAGAATGATGAATCTAGGGCATTGCAGAAAGGTGGGACTTTGACTATCACTCTCTTTAAACAGAAGCCAAGTTTGTGAGCCATCTTGCAAGATTTCATAAAAAATGATTAAAATGGTTTTTAAAGCATTTTGGGTTAAAAGGGGATATATTATGTGCAATGTTCACATCTTAAAAAACTTATTTCCAGCAATGCTGGATAAGTGAAGCATTCTAATAGATCAAATAATATATTTTGTATATTTAATTTCTTTTTTCATTCTCTTCTTTTTACAGTATGTTCTGCATTAGTGAAGGAAAAAGAGAAAGTTGCATTTTAATCCTCTAATTAAATGTCAAACCATTACTCAAGTAGCCACAGGACAGTGTCCTCAGCACATCTGCCAGAGCTGCTATCCATCAACCATCCTTTTCTAGGCAAAAATGTGATTATCTCTTGGAACGATGTCAACAATTTCTAACTGCAGAAAGTTGATCTAGTTTGATATTATTCACAAAGGGACATATTACTGGAAACATGATGAACTAAAAAAACTCTATATTCTGATTGTATTTTGGTTATGGATCAGAAATCAGTACTTGAAAATGCTGGCCTTTCTTCTTTCTGGACATCAGAAGTTAAATTTAATTAAAGTATTCTGTATTTAATTAATATAATTAAGTTGTATTGTGTTGATCATTAGTCTCAATTCATGGCACTTCATCATCCTCAGACCATGATGGGCTTTATTTATTTTTAAAGATCCAATATATGCCTGTGAACCCACCATCCAACATAAGAACTATGAATAACTCCCATCTGTCTATGTGCTCCTCCCCCATCCAGATACCCTGCCTTTCGACTCCTGTGTGAGAGAAAATCATAATTGTGAATTTTCTGGTTATCATCCCCCTTTCTTTTTAATTTTTTCCTTTACCTCTCTTTTAGTTTAATCCCATATGTATGTACTCCTAAACCAATACATTGTTTCATTTGGCTCATTGCATTTTAATAAGGATATCAATGTCAAATAGTGTTCTGGAATTTGCTTTATATTGTTCAACTTAATGCTATATGTATCCTTATTGTTTTTTGGTACCTGAAGGCCATTATTTTTTATTGTTATAGAATATTTCAGTGTATAAATAATCATTTATCTTTCCTTTCATTTCTGGGAACTGAGGTTTTTTCCAGATTTTTTCTTTTTGTTTGTTTCTTGCTATTATAAACACTGCTATTATGAATATTTTTATGTATGTCTCCATGTGCGCATATGCGATAATTTTTCTTCTAAGTCTTGGCTATGCAGATTTTATCAGTAAATATCAAATTGTTTTCCAAAGTGGTTTGACCTATGTACACCAGCAATTTATAACAAAGTCTTCTTTTAATGTTAGTGGTCAAATATATCTATCTTTCCTTTTACGGTTAGTGCTTATTTTTCTTCCTTGTTTAAGAAATGTTTCCTTACCCTAAGATCAGAAAAACAATTGCCTCTATTTAAAATTCTTTGTTCTGTTTTCTTTTTGTGTATTTTTATTTTAAAATATTTATTTGACAAAAATTGTATATATCCAAGGTGTATAATGTGATGATTTTATATATATTGTGTGCTGATCACTACAATAAAATTAACAAACACATCCATAGCCACCTATGCTGTACATTAGAACCCCAGGACTTATGCACCCTGTAACTAAAATTCTGTACCCTTTGACCAATATCTCCTGATTCCTCCAGCCCCTGGTAACCACCTTCTACTCTCTGCTTTCATGGGGTTGACATTTTTAGATTCCACATATGAATGAGATCATACAATATTTGCCTTTCTGTGACTGCCTTATTTCACTTAGCATAATGTCCTCCAGATTCACCATGTTGTCTCAAATTACATAATGCCCTTCTTTTTATGGCCAAATAATCTTCCATTGCATGTATATGCATATTAAATTAATAAAATTCTGTATTTAATTAATACAATTAAGTTGTATGAATTGTGTTAATCATATGTCTCTTCTCATGGCACTTTATCATCCTCAGACCATGACATGCTTTATTTATTTATTTATTTATTTTGTGGAAGAGCAATTTATTACACACACACACACACACACACACACACAGAGAGAGAGAGAGAGAGAGAGAGAGAGAGAGAGAGAGAGAGAGAGAAAGAAGACAGCTCCCACATTGTTGTGGTAGGGGAACCCAGAGTGGGAAATCCCACTTCATTTATTTTTAAATGCATAATAAGTACCTCTGAACCCACCATCCAACCTAAGAACTAGCTAAGAACTATGAAGAATTCCCATTTACAATATATGTATAGTATATATATGTATTATATATATATATATGTATATAACATTTTCTTTGTCTATTCATTCATCAGTAGACATCTGGGCTGTTTTTCAAATCTTGGCTACTGTGGATAATGCTGCAATGAATATGGTGATACAGATATCTCTTTGAGATACTGATTTCATTTCCTTTGAATATATACCCAGAAGTGGGATTGCTGGGTTGTCTGGTAGTTCTATTTATAAGTTCTTTTTTTTTTTTAAATTTTTTGAGATAGAGTATTGCATTGTCATCCATCCAGGCTGGAGTGCAGTGGTGCGATCTCGGCTCACAGCAACCTCCGCCTCTGGAGTTCAAGCGATTCTCCATCCTCAGCCTTTCAAGTAGCTGGGATTACAAGCATGCATCACCACGTTCACCTAATTTTTGTATTTTTAGTAGAGACGGGGTTTCACCATGTTGGCCAGGCTGGTCTTGAACTCCTGACCTCAGGTGATCCACCCACCTCAGCCTCTCAAAGTGCTGGTATTACAGCACTTTGCCCAGCCATATTTGTAAGTTCTTTGAAAACCTCCAAAATGTTTTTCATAACAGCTGAAGATTCCCTTTTCTCCACACCCTTACCAACAATTGTTGTCTCTTGTCTTTAATGATAGCCATCCTAACAGTTGTGAGTTGAAATCTCGTTGTGGCTTTAGTTTGCATTATCCTGATGATTAGTGATAATGAGAATTTTTTTCACGTACCTGTTAGCCATTTGTACATCTTTCTTTGAGAAATGTCTATTAGATCTTTTGTCCTTTTTAAAATCAGATTATTTATTTATTTATTTTTGCTATTGAATTGTGTGAGTTCTTTCTCTCTCTCTCTTTATTTCCACATATATATTTATGGTTAGTGCTTATTTTTGTTCCTCATATATATATATATATATATATATATATACGCACACACACATATATGTGAGACAAGTTCTCACTCTGTCACTCAGGTTGGAGTGTAGTGGCACAATCATAACTCACTGTAGCCTTGAACTCCTAGGTTTAAGTGATTTGCTCACCTCAACCTTTCAAGCAGCTAGCACTACAGGCCTGTCCCACCACACTAGGCAAACTTTTAAATTTTTTTATTTGTATGTTGAGTGTGGTGGCTCACACCTGTAATCCCAGCACTTTGGGAGGCTCAGGTGGGCAGATTGCTTGAGCTCAGGAGTTCGAGACAAGACTTAGCAACAAAGCAATACCCTGTTTCTACTAAAAAATACAAAAAACAAAATTTAGCAGGGTCTGATGGCATGTGCCTATAATCCCAGCTACTTGGAAGGCTGAGGCATGAGCATCACTTGAACCCAGGAGGGAGAGGTTGCAATGAGCTGAGATCATGTTGCTGAACTCAAGCCTGGGTGACAGAGCAAGACTCTGTCTTAAAAAAAAAATTATTTGTATAGATGGGGTCTCACTATGTCACCCAGGCCGGTCTCAAACTCCTGGCCCCAAGCAATCCTTCTGCCTTGGCCTCCCAAAGTGCTGGGATTAAAGGCATGAGCCACTGCACCTAGCCCCTTAAATGCTTTGAACATATCAGAGGTATAGTTTGCAAATATTTTCTCCCGTTCTGAAGGTTGTCTTTTTATAGTTTGATGTAGTCCCACCCATTTATTTTGCTTTTGTTGTTTATGATTTTGGTGTTATATAAAAAAATCATTGTCAAGACCAATGTCAAGGAACTTTATCCCTATGTCTTGTAGAATTTTTAGTTTCAGGTCTTACATTTCAGTCTTTAATCCATTTCAAGTTAATTTTTATATATAATTGAAGACAAGGGTCCAATTTCATACTTTTGCATGTGGATATCCAGTTTTCCCAAAGTCATGTATTGATGATAGCGCACTACGTATTCTTAGCACCTTTGTCAAAGATTAGCTAACCATATATATGCATGGATTTGTTTCTGAGCTCTGTATTCTGCTCAGTTCTTCTATGTGTCTGTTTTTTATGCCAGTTCTCTACTATTTGGTTACTATAGCTTTGTAATATAGTTTGAAATCAGCGAGTGTGGTGACTCCAGCTTTGTTTTTCTTTCTCAAGATTGCTTTGGCTCTTCAAGATCTTTTATGGTTCCATTTGAATTTTAGGATTGGTGTTTTTGTTTCTTTGAAAAATGTCATTTGAATTTTGATTGAAATTGCTTTGAATCTATAGATAGTTTTGGGTAATATGGGAATTTTAACAGCATTATTTCTTTCAATCCATGAGCACAGGATGCCTTTCCATTTATTTGTGCCTTCTTTGATTTCTTTCATCAGTGTTTTATAGTTTTCAGTGTACAAGCCTTCCACCTCCCTGGTTACATTTATTCCTTTTATTTTTCTTTTTGATTCTATTGTAAATGGGACTGTTTTGTTAATCTTATTTTTTGGATACTTTGTTGTTACTATATAGAAATGCCACAGATATTTTTACTTTGAGTTTGTATTCTGACAATTTACTGAACCCATTTATTACCTTTAATAGTGTTTTTGGTGGAGTCTTTGGGGTTTTCTATATATAAGATCATGTCATCTATAAACAGAGACAACTTAACTTCTTCTCTTCCAATGTGAATGCCCTAAGTTTTGTTTTTGACATTAAAGTCTTAAACCCATCTGGATTTTTTGTACTGTATGGTGTGAGGTGGGACCCATTTTTTTCCATATTGGTAACCAATTATTTTTAGCTCCAGTTATTGAATAGTCTCAAATGACTTCATATCTACCTTTTTGAATTTTTTTGAGTCTTATAGTAAACATTCCTCTCCAAAAGTGTCCACTTTGTCCTAACTAAGTTAAGGAAAGTGGGGTTTTCCACCCCTGGGAGGTCATTTTATGAAGAATAGGTGGTGATTGGGATAGTTAATGGGTACAAAGAAACAGAAAGAATAAATTCAACAGGGTGAATATAGTGAATAATAACTTAATTGTACATTTTAAAACAACTTAGAGTGTCATTGGATTGTTTGTAACTCCAAGGATAAATGCTTGAGGGAATGGTTATCCTCATCTTCCATGATGTGTTTATTTCACATTACACGCTTGTATAAAAGCATCTCATGTACTCCATAAATATATACACCTACTATGTATCCACATTTTTTTTTAAGAGTAGGCAGTAGTGGAGGTAAGAGTGTATAACCACAGCCACTTTTCTTGCTGTCTGGTGAGACTGGGGCTGGTAGTATCAGTACAGATTTAGAGCACTGACCCAACCACACAGTTCTGGATTCAAATCCCAGCTCTTCCACTTACAAGATGTGAAATCTTGGGAGAGTATTTCACCAATTTGAGTGTTGGTTTCCTTCTATGATAAATAAAAGTAGGGATATGTTTAGCTCATAAAACCACTGTAAGAATTAAACGAGAGGACACATGTAAAGGGCCTAGCTGAGGGTCTAGCATACATAGTTGCCTTGGGTAAGGAGAGCAGGGACTATCCTTAGGGCCTTTAACGCAGGTTGGCTCTCCCCACCACTTCCATTCCCATTTCCAAGTGTGGTCATGGTGTGGTAGAAGAGCACCCTTGATATATAAACCTATATATATTTATATGCCTATATGCATTTTATATACCTATACACTTATATATGCCTGTTGATATCTGTGTCGTCTATATCCAGTGCTTGGGTAGAAGAAATAAGGTGTTAGTGACTGAGATATTGCAGGATAGAATGTCAGAGCATGGTTGCAGCTACTGTTGGGAGTAATTCATATGCATTCCTTTCAGGTTTTGCCAAGGCCCATTGTTTATCTTTTATTCTTTATTAAAGCTTCTGAACCATACTCACTTTTACAGCAAGGATGGCCTTTTCAATTGCCATTGAGGCTTCCAGACTGATTATTTCTCACTTTCTCAGTATTATTCTGGCACTGTTCACTTGTCTTTTATGGAGTACACGTAATGTTTTGATGCCAGTTCTCACAAGCATACAATGTGTAATGTTCAAATCAGGGTAAACAGAGTACCCATCACCTCAAGCATTTATCTCTTTTGTGTTAAAAATATTCCAATTCCACTCCTTTAGTTATTTTGAAACATAGAGTAAATTATTACTAACTATAGTTGTCCTATTGTGCTACTAAACACTAGATCTCATTCCTTCTAACTGTGATTTTGTACCCATTACCCATCCTGTTTTTATACACCCTTCCTACTACCTTTCCCATCATCTAGTAATCATCATTCTACTCTCTGTCTCCATAAGTTCAATATTTTTTTTTAGCTCCCACATGGATGGAACTGTTGCAAATGACAGGCTCTCATTCTTTTTTTTTTTAATAACTGAATAATATTCTATTGTGTATATATACCACATTTTCTTTATCCATTCACCTTCTTTTGTCTTAACCTTTCATTTTCTTTCTAGTTCTAAGGTACCTGATCACTTTATTTCTCATTTTCCTATTATGAGTATTTTTTTATTTTACTTTTTCATATCTTGAGAAATAGAAATCCGATTTTATAACTTAATTTATGTCTTATGCTTTTTAAAGCTGAATTGTGAACCTCTCATTTCTCTGAGCATTCATTTTCCTTTCCATTGTACATGGGATTCTGTAAATTGGGAAATATATATATATGTGGCATTTTTCTGGCACTGTTCACTGTTTATGTGTGTATATATATATATATATATATATATACGACTTTGATTGAAGTATATTTTTCCATGGTCATTAAAAGCAGATCTTATTAAGCCATGTAGGAAAGGATGCCCCTTACTTCTTGTTTTCAGGGTGCCACAGTAAAATTTTTGACTGCTGAAGTCATTCTTAATATTATTTGCTTGATTTTTATCTGTTGAACTTCCTAAGGAATCATCCCCTCAGGAGCCAACTTACAAGCAAAAGGATCATGGGACTCTGTGGCCTTCTCAATGTCTGTCCATATACTTTTCCAGAAGGGTTTTGCTGTTTCAAATTGTCTTCCAGATGAGAAATAAAGTCCTTCCTCACCTATATACTTTCTAGATGTATTACTAATATTTTTCCTTATTGCTGCAATGCATATTAGTGGGTAATTATGTATTTTTTACAAATTTAATTTGCGTCTCTTGCAGGTACATGGAATTTGTTGATCTAAGGATATCAGTGACCAATTTGATATCACCAGGGAAGAGCAGAGCTATTGTCTTGCTTTTGTAAACGTTACACTCTGTTAGTGAGCACAGGAGTTTGGTCTCGACAGAAAAACATATTTGACTTCTAGATGAGATATATACAGGTACTCTTTCTCCCTGGGTAATAGTAAGGTACATTAAAAAGAGCATGTGGGCCAGGCACAGTGGCTCACGACTATAATCCCAGCACTTTGGGAGGCCAAGGTGGGCAGATCATGAGATCAGGAGTTCGAGACCAGCTGAATCAACACGGTAAAACCCTGCCTCTACTAAAAATGTGGTGATGCGTGCCTGTAATCCCAGCTACTCAGGAGGCTGAGGCAGGAGAATCGCTTGAACTCATGAGGCAGAGGTTGCAGTGAGCTGAGATTGCGCCACTGCACTCCAGCCTGGGCAACAGAGTGAGACTTCGTCTCAAAACAACAACAACAACAACAAACATTGGCAACAAAAGCTGAAAGAGACAAATGAGACCGAATTAAACTCCAGAACTTCTGTACAGCAAAAGAAACAATCATTAGAGTGAACTGGCAACCAACAGAATGGAGAAAGAATTTTGCAATCTACCCATCTGACAAAGGGCTAATATCCAGAATCTACAACTAACTAAAACAGATTTACAAGAAAAAAACAAACAAACCCATCCAAAAGTGGGCAAAGGATATGAACAGACACTTTTCAAAAGAAGATATATATGAGTCCAACAAACATACGAAGAAATGTTTATCATCACTTGTCATTAGAGAAATGCAAATCAAAACCACACCTAGATATCACCTCACGCCAGTTGGAATGTCGATCATTAAGAAATCTGGAGACAACAGATGCTGGAGAGGATGTGGCAAAATAGTAACACTTTTACACTGTTGGTGGGAATGTAAACTAGTTCAACCATTGTGGAAGACAGGGTGGCACTTCCTCAAGGACCTAGAAATAGAAATTCCATTTGATCCAGCAATCCCATTACTGGGTATATGCCCAAAGTATTATAAATTGTTCTGTTACAAAGACACATGCACACGTACGTTCATAGCAGCACTGTTTACAATAGCAAAGACGTGGAACCAACCCAAATGCCCATCGACGATAGACTGGACAAGGAAAATGTGGCACATATACACCATGGAATGCTAAGCAGCCATAAAAAATAATGAGTTTGTTTCCTTTGTAGGGACATGGATGAATCTGGAAACCATCATTCTCAGTAAACTGACACAAGAACAGAAAATCAAACGCCACATGTTCCCACTCATAGGCAGGTGTTGAACAATGAGAACACAGGGACACAGGGAAGAGAGCATCACACACTAGGGTCTGTTGGGGGGGGGCCAAGGGAGGGACAGCAGGGGAGGGTGGGGATGTCGGGGAGGGATAATATGGGGAGAGATGCCAGATGTAGGTGAAGGGTGGATGGAGACAGCAAACGACATTGTCATGTGTATTCCTATGCAACAATCATGCATGATCTGCACATGTACCCCAGAACCTAAAGTACAATAAAAAAAAAAAAAAGAAAAGAAACAAACAAAAAAACACTGGATTCAGAATCCAAAGCCCTGGGTACCAGTGCTCCTGCCACTCTCATTGGATGTGTGACCTTGGGTGACTCTTCCACCTATCTTTACCTCAGTTGGCTCATGCTTAGAGCAGGAATACGGATCCTTGCCCTGGCTAACTCATAGAGTCAGTATGTGGGCCATGCAACACAATGCAAGCGGAAGCATCTTGACACTTATTTGTGTCACCATCACCACTGCCAGCACTACCACGACCATTATCATTAGTACAATGATAATGATTAGTACAATACCCTAGTATTGAACAGGGAGAAAGTCTCCCAAGGATGTCAATAGATAATACACTGAAAGTATAACAACAATAATAACACTCAATATTTGATGAACTCTTACTATGTGTGCCAGGCACTATGTGCTAAGTACCTTACATGTTTCATCTCATATAATGCTCACAACAATACTGTAAGATAAGTGCTTGTATTATCCACATTTTGCAGATAAGGAAACAGACACAGAGTTTTAAGCAACTTGCTAGGTCAGAACTGAGACTGAATCCAGGCAGCCTGCCTCTAAGCCTGTACAATAATACTCTACTCTATTAGGGTTTGCCTGGGCCCCAGTAACACATAATGAGAACTCTGCACATGTGAAGAATATCTTTACAGCCTGCAGAATATTTTCTTGTTATCTCATATAAGCCTGACGTCTGACTCATTTTATAGATTGAGTCAAATAGTTTCAATATCTTAGTCAAGATTATCCAGCTAGTCAGTGATAAATATTACCTAAACTCTAGTCAGTTCTCTTCCCACTGCCTGTCACTGGTTCTTCGGGTGCACTGATGGATTCTTAACAGTAATCTCACTCCTCTTACCACATTGTCCCATTTTTGCTTTCTTGAATGAGAGAGGAATGTTGAAACCATAAAGTTACATTCCTAATGAAAATCTTCTAGAAAAATCAGTGTCTTGTTCGATCCTTTTAGTAGCTGGTTTCTCAGAGAATACTAAATCAATATTGCTGGGAGGGGCCCTAGCCCTCTCCTGCATACAGACCACTGGGTGCTTTTGAATAATTCTGCAAGTCCCCATGTAAGAAAACTGTAACATAGCCTGTGGCTAAAAGGAATCCAACTGAATCCTTCAAGGATATTAAAGACACAGTAATCTTAATTATTCATTTGACACATGCTTGTCACCATGTTGTACTGATATCCACAATGTGTTTGTGAGACAGTTGGCATTTGCTAAAAGACACTTGCCTAATTAGATAAAAGATACTCTGCTAATGCAAAGGCTCACACTTTACCCATGTCAGGTCTCAGCAGTGATGGTCTTTATCAAAGAACACATTCAGTGTAGTTTCTTGTTCTCCAGCTCCCTGCAAACAACCTGTAATATGTGGACTTCCCATGCCCTCTCTTCCCACACTCCTGTCTTACATTTGCTTACCATTCTCTGCAAGGTGGGAGTTTTCAACTACAACTTGAAATTCAAGTGGAAAAAGCAAGACCTTGGGAGCTGTGTGTCTGAGGCAAGTTAATGAAGCATCTCTAGTTGATACTTAGACAGTGAAAATTAATCAGTTATGACCTCTCTGATCCTTCAGAACACACCCATAGGTCACTGCCTCATTAAGACCTTCAAATCATTTATTGAATTTTATTCAAGAAATATCTTTACCTTTTAAAATAGGCTGCATGAGGTAAGAGGATGTTCCTCCCCAGAGCAAAAATTGGCATCATTTTAGGGTTTTTTTTTTTTGATGTACTTAAAAAAAATTACTTTTTATTTTAGATTCAGGGGATACCTGTGCAGTTTTGTTAAATGGGTTTATTGTGTAATGCTGAGGTTTGGGCTTTTGATGACCCCGTTGCCCAAGTAGCAAACATAGTACCTAATAGAATCAGTAGGTAGTTTTTCAACCCTTGTCCCTCCTCCTCCCTCCCTGCTTATGGAATCTCCAGTGTTTATTGTTCCTATCTTTGTGTCCATGTGTACCCAATGTTTAGCTCCCACTAAACATGACAACGTGTGGTATTTGGTTTTCCGTTTCTGTGTTAATTAGCTTAGGATAATAGCCTCCAGCTGCATTCATGTTGCTACAAAAGACATGATTTCATTCTTTTTATGAATGTATACTATTCAATGATGTACCACATTTTCTTTATCCAATCTGTCATTGATGGGAACCTGGGTTGATTCCATGTCTTTGCTACTGTGAATATTCTGACTCTTTTGATTCTCTCCTTGATCTAAGTGAGTTTTCCCCATGGAAGTTCTAAGCTGTTAGTGATGGCTCAAAATGAGCTTTTGGAAATCCGAATCTGAAAACAGAAAGGATTCGCAAAGGCTTGTGCCTGGAGCTCTCTAGGAACAAGGCTACTCAGTTTGTGGCCGGTCTCCTTTTTTCCTCAAAGAAAAAACTACTGTGGTATTAAAATGCCAAAGCTCCATTGACTCAAGAGTCACAGTTTGGAAGGACTGTTTCAGTCGTCAGCACAGAATTATAGTGTCCAGCTCTTTGCAAAGAGGAGCTCAGTAGCAGTTAGAGTGTTCAGGGCCTAATTTAAAAGACTATTTCAAGAAGTGAGCTCCCAATTATCTCTGGAGATGATCAAATGGGGGTTGGATTACCTCTTGGTTGGAATGCTGTCAGAGGTCTGGAGTGACAGAGAGTTGAACTCAGTGGCTGTTTAAAGTCTCAAACAGCCTTAAAATTCTAGGACTTCACACTTTTTGCTAATGGAAGATCTATGCAGGAAAGCAAACCTGGCAAACAATTGGAGAATTTGTATGGGAAAATAGCCTGTTTTTTTTCAGGCCGAGTTCCCCTAATCTTACTTTTATGAAATTAAATCTGGATGATTGTATTAGTTCAGGACTGGTCAAGATCTTAACCTCAGGGAATATCTAGGTAAGGTGAAGTTCCATAAGAAAGTGTTCAGTAATTGAAATCTAGATATCTTGCTCACTTGTTTTTCCTGTCCATTGGACAATTTCATTATCTTTGTGACCCCTGGGTCTGTCTTCTTCCAAAGAAGAACATGCCTTGGCTTGTGAACCAAGAACATGTTCTCCTAGGCAGCTTTCAGTAAATGGCTGTGCACAGTGAGGGCACTAGGGCTGGCCAACTTTGCCCAACATGAGACTCCTCTAAGGGGTAGTCTTTGCTCTGGAACTCTCCGCTGGGTTGGTCAAGATTTTGTCATCTCTGCATACCAGTCTGTGGGTCTCCTGAATCAATCCTGCTTCTGTTTCCCATTCCTTTCTTAGGTGTTAGCTCTGTATTGCCTTCTGAAGGCTCCCTGACCATTCTGTTTCCTCTTCTTTTATTGTTCATAGCCATTACACTCCTAACTTCACTTCAGCGTGTTCCCCAGAGGACCTGAACTAACACAGTCCCTAAACGTGCTCCCAGCTGCAGTGTCACCACCTCCATGCTTTACTCTTTTTCCTCAGCCACCTTATTCATTAGCTTCTCAGTTTCTCAGACAACAATGTTTCTTTATGTGCAATTCTGGCCATGTGTCTTGGAGTCACTGGCTTCCAGTGTGTTCAAGCAGAAAGGGGCCTCAGAAATGATCTAATTAATCACCTCATTATCTATAGGAGGCAACTAAGGCCTGAGATGAGAACAGACTTGCCAAAGTCACAAATGAGTAGCAAAGATGAATAAGAACCCTGGTCCTTTGACTTCAAGTTGGTGCTCTTCCACTGTAGCATTTTAAAAAAAATCTGTCCAATGTGGTCATATACTTGTGACCTGGAATCAACCTTTTCAATCTCTGTAGGAATTTTTCTGGGAGGTTCTGAAGCCTATGTCCAGAGTCAGTCTCTTTAATATTTAGTCAGTTTAGTACTTCTAGTGCTCACTAAAGCTGAACTATGCTCACTGGCCAATCACTTAGGAAGAAATATTCCAACCTTTGTTGTGTTCAACTTCTAAAGCTAGTGACTTGGTCTCCACCATTGGGAACTTTCCATTAAAAAGTGTCAAGAGGTCCCAGCACAGGAGTTCATGCTTATAACCCAGCATTTTGGGTGGCCAAAGTGGGAAGATTTCCTGAGGTCAGGAGTTTCAGGACAGCCTAGACAACATAGGGAGACACTGTCTCTACAAAAAAAATTTTAAAAACAAGTAGCTGGCCATGGTTGTGTGCATCTGTAGTCCCAGCTACTCAGGAGGCTGAGGCAGGAGGATTGCTTGAGCCCAGAAATTAGAGGCTTCAGTGAGGTATAATCACATCACTGCATTTCAGCCTGCACAACAGAATGAGACATTATCTAAAAAAATAAGTGTCAGTTTTCTGATCTCCCTGTATCCTGCTTGCAGCTCTTGGTTTTCCATTTGTTAGGTTGATGAATCTACATAACATTTTTCCATTTATTAGGTTGCACCAACATAAATAGCATCAATCCAATGTACCTTTTTATTCCTGTCCAGAGCTTTTGCTCTGTCTCTCTACCCGCTTTCCTAGTCCAGTGAACTAGATCAATGGTGACTGAGAGGGAACCTTGTTTACCTTGCTTTCTGAACTTTGATGAATGCCAGTGGAGCATCATGGTTAAAAGGATAGACTTTGGGGGTAAGCAAATCTCTCTGTGTCCAAGTGCCTAACTTAAAGGATCAAGGTGAGATGAAAAGAGATAATACATGAAAAACACATGGAATGGACTCAATAAATGCCAGCCAGTGTAGGGGCAAGTAGTCGGCAACTTCCACCCATGGGGCTTTTCCTATCTCTCTTTGCTCTACAGAACTGAAGAGGTTTCCTCAGCAGAAGGTAGTCACACTTAACTGGAGAAAGCAGAATGGAGCCCTTGGATCTTCCAACAGGTCTTACTTTTATAATACCTTCTAAAAGCATCTCAGCCCATTTAATCAAACTTTAAAGTGGAGAGTATTCATGTCTGTCATTTTCTCTGCCCTAGGGCAAAAGATTTCTTCACCTCTTCCCATTCTTTCCCTGCCTTTTACTGTCTGATGATGAATTTGCTGATACTTGGCGATCATCTCTTCAGTGTTGGTTCTTTCTAGCATCTCCCCAGCAGTTCTTTGTGTCTTCTTCCATACGTCTTACCACTGTGGGTCCCTCTAAGGAGGAAGCTGGGTGAGAATTCCCTCACTGCTCTTCAGAGATCCCACTGGTGAGGCCATTTGTGCATATTCAATGCTCCTTCATGAAAAATTCATGGGCTTCTCTTCTAACTCATTTCCACCTCCAAAGGTTGATTAGAAAAGGAGAAAAGAAGATGGTAGCATGAAAGAGTCATATGTCCTTCCCTTTCTTCCATTGCTCTTTGACTGCTTGCCATTTCAGAGTTCCCAAAAGAGTGATGAGAGATGTAGATAGAAGATCTTTTATTTTCTCATTATTGCTGCAGCCCAACCTGAGGTTAAGGCTAAAGAGTCATTCAAACATCTGTAGCCAGATGACCTTTGGCAAACCCCTTCTGCTTTGTGGACCAGTATTCCACATGTGGAATTAGAAAGTTGGACTAGACAGAGAGATTCTTGAGGCTCTTAAAAGAGAAACTTTAACAGAGTTTAATTGCACAAAGAATGATTTATGAATTGGAAGTCCCAGAACCAGAATAGGTTCAGAGAGACTCCAGCACTACCTTAGTGTGTAAGAAGGTTTATGAACAGAAAAAGGAAAGCAAAGTGCAAAAATGGAAATGAGAAACAGCCAGATTGGTTACAGCTTGGTGTTTGCATTTTTTCAACACAGATTGAACAGTTGGCCACCTGTGATTGGCTGAAACTTAGTGATTGGCATAAGAGTAGTTTAGTATACATCCAGTTAAGTTACAGCTCACTATGTATGGAGCAACATTTAGGTTGAACTTGACATATATAAGGAGGCAGATTTAGACTACAATTAATTTAACAAGGTAAGGCCTATGCTTCATTAGTCTTGTACTTTTCCAGCATTTAGCACAGGTCTTGGCACATAGTAGGTACTCATGATATATTGTCTCACTTTGAAAGCCCTTCCAGTGCCAACATCGTATGACAATGGATTAAAGATGTTCCCTGTGATATTGAGCTAGGGGAGTCACTTTTCACCAGGGGAAGGATGGAGGAGTAGTTGATGAGTGTCCCAGGATTGCTAATCCATCCTTTGAGGGCTCTTATCTCTTTCCTGGGATAAGGCAATAGGACTGTGAGACTGTTGCTAATACCTTTGCTACCCCAGGCCTGTCCTGTCTATCTTTGCTTTCCCTCCACCTTGCATGATCCAGGTGTTCATGCTTTGAAGTGTTCAGTTAATATTGCAAATTAGTGAAAATTCTAATTTAAGGTATCAATTTCACACCCATTCTAAACACTTCTGGCTAAAATTTGGTTTTTATCTAAATCCTTGTGAAAAAGCATCCTTGCTTAATACTCCAGAAGCCCTGGGAGATTTCCCAGGTAAGCAAGAAGCCACTCTTAATAGCTCATTGGGGGCCTGAGAGGAAAGAAATAAATCCATCCTAAGTACCCATCAGTGATTCACAAAAATAGGTCACATTTGTTAGCACATTTTCCAGTGTTATTTTAGAAATTATTGTTTATAAAATTAGTGAATCTATTCAATATATATTTTTAAAATCTTGCTGTATTATAAAATATGTTTTTGAGAACAAATTGTTTCCTTCCTAACAGGAACAATTACTTATATTTTTGCAGTATTAAACAATGATAAATTTGACATAAATATTATATAATGTGATCTAATTATATAAACAGATTTTCTCTTTAGCACAACTCTTTATGACAAGATCAGATATATCAAGCAAAGAAATATTAATGAAAATGTTCTTGTGTGCAAAATGAACATTTAATTTTGCGCCTTTCATACATGACTCACAGATATTTGCTGCCAGTGTTTTAATTCAAACTCTATTCAAAGGCCTCCAATAGTCACAAACAGTCATTAACAATATTATTTCAAAGTCAAAGCATCAGGATTCATGTTTCAGTTGCTATTGGAAAGCAAGTGCTTTGAAGAGGGGAGACGTTCTAGAATTGTGAGGAATTCTAATTAAATTGACAGAGTTTCGGCAATTATTGCATGAAATGTGCTGCAAATGGTAGAAAACTGAAAGGGATTTCTGAAAAGCAGAAAGGAAGCAGAGTCCAAGGCTGCTAATGTGTTGATCCACCTCTAAATAAAAACCATTGGAGGCAGAGAATGAGAGAATAGGAGAAGATGTGAACTTGAGAGAGCTTAGCAAATCCCTAGGCCTGGGGCAACATACTTTCAAACAACAGTTTAAACAGAACAGAAACTGTTTATCAAACAACTTGCTTTTACCTCACACATTTAAAGCAAAAAGTCAGATATGTATGCTTTTCTGTAGCTTCCTCCTTCTTGCCCCCATCCCTTAGGATGATAGAAACTGCAGATGTCAGTTGGATGACAAGTAAGTGATTCTTGTCACATGCCAGTAGGTCAAATCTAGTTTTAGGAATAATACTTCCTACTCAGGAAGTTAGACATAAACACATCCTTTATATTTAAATGACCATAAAGAAAGAGGGTCTGCAGATGCCAAGGCCTTTTCCCCCCTCTTCACAGTAACCACCTTCTTTAAGAGCCAGCTAGGTGTCAGGTTGGGGCATTTAGGGCCTGGACATCTTTCTTATTGCTTAGTGTATTAGTCTGTTCTCACACTGCTCTAAGGAACTACCTGAGACTGGGTAATTTATGAAGAAAAGAGGTTTAACTGATTCCAAGTTCCACAGGCTGAACAGGAAGCATGATTGGGAGACCTCAGGAAACTTACAATCATGGGAAAAAGGCAAAGGGGAAGCAAGCACCTTCTTCTTATGGTGGCAGAAGAGAGCGAGGGTGGAGGAAGTGCCATACACATTTAAACAACCAGATCTCACCAGAACTCACTCATTATCAGGAGAACAGCGTGGGGAAAGACCACCTCCATGATCCAATCACTTCCCACTGGGTCCCTCCCCCAATATTGGGAATTACAATTCGAGATGGAATGCGGGTGGGGACACAGAGCCAAACCCTACAATTCCACCCCTGGCCCCTCCCACATCTCATGTCCTTCTCACATTTCAAAACCAATCATCTCTTCCCAACAGTCCCCCAAAATCTTAACTCATTCCATCATTAACTCAAAAGTCCAAGTCCAAAGTCTTGAGACAAGGCAAGTCCCTTCTGCATATGAACCTGTAAAAAAAACAATTTGTTACTTCCAAGATACAGTGGGAGAACAGGCATTGGGTAAATGCTCCTATTCCAAAAGGGAGAAAACAGCCAACAGAAAAGGGCTACAGGTCCCATGCAAGTCCAAAACCCAGTAGGACAGTCATTAAATCTTAAAGCTCCAAAATAATCTCCCTTGACTCTATGTCTCACATCCAGGGTATGTTGATGCAAGAGATAGGCTCTCAAGGTCTTGGGCAGCTCTGCTCCTGTGGCTCTGCAGGGTACAGACCCCATGGCTGCTTTCATGGACTGGCATTCAGTGTCTGAGGCTTTTCTAGGCTCACAATGCAAGATGTCAGCTGATCTACCATTCTGGGGTCTGGAGGATGGTGGTCCTCTTCCCATATCTCCACTAGGCAGCGCCCCAGTAGCATCTCTGTGTAGGAGCTCCAACCCCACATTTCCCCTCTGCACTGCCCTAGTAGAGGTTATCCATGAGAGTTCCACCCATGCAGCAGATTTCTGCCTGGACATTCAGGCATTTCCATCCATCCTCTGAAATTAAGGTGGAGGCTTCCAAGCCTTAACTCTTGCATTTTGCACTCCTGTAGGCCCAACACCATGTGGAAGCTGCCAAGGCTTGGGGCTTGCACCTTCTGAAGCAAAAACCCAAGCTGTACCTTCTCCCCTTTTAGACATGACTAAAGCTGGAGTGGGAGGGATATAAGGCGCCATGTGTGGAGGCTGCCAGAGCAGTGGGCCCTGGCCCTGACCCACAGGCTGAAAATTTTTCAAACTTTTGTGGTCTGCT
The DNA here is from genome assembly GCF_030222135.1 of Aotus nancymaae. Taxonomy (NCBI): domain Eukaryota; kingdom Metazoa; phylum Chordata; class Mammalia; order Primates; family Aotidae; genus Aotus; species Aotus nancymaae. Next base: position 280,513 of record NW_026988553.1, read on the forward strand.
TCCATTTTAAATATTATTTACAGTTTCAGATAAATTTTGTTCTTGCATATGAGTGAACACTTTTAGAAACAGCTAGGTCACCTCTTGAATGCTTTGCAGCTTAGAAATTTCTTCTACCAGATACCCTAAATCATCTCTCTCAAGTTCAAAGTTCTACAGATCTCTAGGGCAGAGTCAAAATGTTGCTAGTCTCCTTGCTAAAGCTTAGCAAGAGTGACCTTTACTCCAGTTCTCAATAAGTTCCTCATCTCCATCTGAGACCACCTCAGCCTGGACTTCATTGTCCGTATCACTATCAGCATTTTGGTCACAACCATTCAACAAGTCTCTAGGAAGTTCCAAACTTTCCCACATCTTCCTGTCTTCTTCTGAGCCCTCCAAACTGTTCCAACCTCTGCATGTTACCCAGTTCCAAAGTTGCTTCAACATTTTCAGGTATCTTTATAGCCGTGCCCCTCTCCCAGTACCAATTTTCGGTATTATCCGTTCTCGCACTGCCAAAAAGAACTACCTGAGACTGGGTAATTTACAAAACGAACAAACAAACAAACAAAAAGGTTTAATTGACTCACCTTTCTGCAGGCTTAACAGGAAGCATGACTGGGAGGCCTTGGGAAACTTACAATCATGGAGGAAGGGCGAAGGGGAAGCAAGCACTTTCTTCTCATGGTGGCAGGAGAAAGAGAGAGAGTGAGGGGTAAGTGCCATACACTTTTAAAACATAAGATCTCATGAGAACCCATTCACCATCTTGAGAACAGCATGGGAGAAATCTGTTCACATAATCCGCCCTCCTCCTACCAGGTCCCTCCCCCGACATTGGGAATTACAATTAGACATGAGAATAGGGTGGGGGTACAGAGCCAAATCATATCACTTCATATCATTGGCAGCCCCAGAAAGCAGCCATTGTGTTATTTCAGACATTTCTCAAGAAAAACAAATCAGAATCTTCACAGAGTTTGTCCCACAGCATCCTCAGGCCAACCCTGTGGTAGTCAGAGCAGAAATTACTTTCCTGATTTTTCATATGATATAACTGAGGCTCAGAGAGGTTAAGTGACTTGCCCAAGGCAAAAGAGTCAGTTAGTAGCAAAAGTTGAACTTGAATGTGATCCTGATTCCAATCTCTCCTTGACAGCAACTCTTGCAGTAGATCTATTTTTCCTGATTTCATTGACTTCATCCTTGACCTTGAACCCAAAATAGAGCAGCAAATAAAATCGAATCAATAGAATTAGAACCTTTGTTAAGATAACTCTAATGTCAATTTTTAAACTGTCCAGATGCCCTGTTCCTACAACTTTTGTTCAAAGTTTAAAGTTGAACATTTTCTTTATAGCTCCTGTCTCATTACCTGAAGTTCAGGCCAGGAAGTCATGAAAAACTCCAGAGAAAGATTGAGAGAGAAAAAAATACTTGCTCCCAGAATACCTGGTGTAATATGAAGGGGAGAAGGCTCATACCAAGATCCATGGAGCACAAGAGACTGGTGGCTACAGTCCCTCACCATGAGTGGGTAGGTATTATTCTAACATTTAAGCATTTAACGAACCTGCACTCTCCTCTTGACAATATCTATACATGGCAACAAGAATCAATCATTTCAGGCCCTTTACGGCTGTTTGCTAAGTAATCCATCAAACAGCTGAAAGGGTAATCCAAAACGATGACTAAGTGTGGTTCCACAGTGGTAGGAAAAGGAGAGACTTACCCAAAGTTGGTAATAGAAGAAGTCACTTCAATTCAATTACTATTTCCTAAAGAAACCACTGTGCCTGGCACTGCGCTTGGTGAAACAGGGGGATTTCGGAGATGAATTTTGTTTTTTTCTGTGAGTGTTATAGTTGACTGGACCTTTCTCCTCCTCCCCCTTTCCCGGTCTTCAGTTCTCTCAGGCTATACTAATGCTTTCACTCTAGCATTTTTTAAGGCTTGCTCTCTAACCCCTTCAGTTAAAAAAACGGTTGATGGGGGTGAAGGGTCAGTTTATAAGGCAACTCAGTGTTAAAAGGAAAGCAATTGAATTGAAAACATTCACCTTAAAGTTGGAGCTAAGAAGTGGGCAGGTCAATCCAGTCCTCCATCCACCCACTGGATCCTCCTCTTACTTTTTTATTCTGCCAAACCTGTGTGCTTTGAGAAATCATCAAGTTATTTGCATGAGAATTTCCTCCCAGTTAAATGACACTCCAGCTAGGAAACGGGCAAAGATGGAGTGGACAGGTTCTGAGATGATGATGATCTCTTTTAAGTTCAGGGACTGGATTTGATCTGATTCATCCATCATCTTCATTCATTTTCTTGCAACTTGTGTGTGTGTGTGTGTGTGTGTGTGTGTGTGTGTGTGTATTTGCTAGACTGAGGGAGGGAGACAGTCTGAAGCTCACATATAAAGAGCCCCCATCGCAATAAGAGCCATGCCCTAACTTAATCTCATTGACTTAACATCTGGCTGATAGGCCTAGCAGTTGACTCAACATCATTTAAGATCTAGAAAGATAGAATTGGTGACAAGCACATAGCCCCAGGTCTGTGATGTATTGGTCCCACTCCCCGCAAGCCTTAGGTTTGTGATGTTTTGCCCCCGCTCCCCACAATGTGTTTGGTGGGGAAAAAAAGTCTTCTCCCAGAGGTGATGAAAAGTTTGACATGGCCAAGAAAGTTTCTGTTGAAATGAATTTTCCGTAACAAAGGTGTTGAAATTAAAAGCTAACCTCTAGGGTTTCTGATTTCAAAATAAGCAAGTCTCTGGTTATTGTCATATATCAACATCATGTCATAGAGAAAGGGAGAAAGATTGTTCTGCAAAAGCTAGTGCAGACAGGCAGCAAGTTCCCATTTAGCTAAACTTATTTAAAAACTCTCAAGAGATCAAATGTGAATTGATCATGGAACAACTGATCAATGATGACTAAGTGTGGCTCCACATTGATTTGTCTTGCATAGCAACAGACCTAGTTAAATGACAAAGAAACCCCAAAGCCACTCCCTTCAGCAATTTGTGAGTGCAACTCCAACCTCAATTCTTTTGACTTGTTTAACCTCTACGTTGTATTAATTTCTTTTTCCGAAGAGATTTTTTCTTCTTAGAATAGAGGGAGAGTGATGCATAGTGAACAGTCAATGTGCTTCCAAATTTAACTGGTAATTTTTAAAAGAGAAACTTACATTGACTTTTAAAATGTAGAAAATTGATGAAGGCAAATGAATCCTCAGATCCATTAGATGAAATCACTTTTTGTTTTCTAGTTTGCTAAGATAGAATCTCGGAATAATACAGATATAATCTTGGGGACAGCCAACAGAAACATTTGAGGTAACAGAAGGAAAGAAACTTTTTGATCAAATGCTTAATCAAAGTTTTAATAAAATGTTCTCTGATGGCTCACCAATGGAAACATTAAATGAATGTAAAATGTGCTTTGGTAATAATATCTCTATCATTTGGAAGCAGGTATGTGGAATGGGGGACTTTACTGATCCCGGAGTTCCTGAACCTGTCTTATGTACTGTTCCTGGTCTGTGGTTTTCTGTCACACTCAGAGCTTCCCTACTGCTAACCTCAAAATATACACTGTGCTCCTGCCATAGTGTGTGGAAGCCATGATGGAAGGATCGAGAGTAAATTTCTGTTTTGTAGGCTTCTTTTCCTCTGCTCAACTCTTAAATGTCAACGACTCTCAGGTTTCTTCTGCCCTAGACTGTCCTTTTTCTCCAGGACAAGCTCAGTATATAACAGTATAGACCCAATTACCTACAGGTCATCTTTATCCGAATGTCCTTCAAATTCAGCATGTCTTTCCTATAAACTTTTGTATTTCTGATGCTGAATGGCATTTTCCTCTGTTAATCACCCAAGCCAGAAACCTGAAAGTTATCCTAGACTCGTTTCTGTTTCCCAAACCCACATACAGTCTATCATTAACTCCTGTTGATTCTATCTTCTGAGCACCCTCCTAGTCTGTGAAGTTATCTCCTCTACTATGCTACTTTTAGTCCAAGGCACCCTAACTCTTACCTGGATCTCCACTTTCTCTTCACCCACTTACAATCCATTCTCCACACTGCACCCAGTCAAGTTACCTAACCTCTCTGAACCCCAATTTTCTCATCTCTTAGTTGGAAATAACAAAAGCACTTACTACACAGAAATAAGTGAGCTAGTACCTGTGACACATTATTATTCTGTGTTTTCTCAACTGAATGAGGGCTCAGCTGAGACCCAACTCAAATATCACCTCTTCTGTAAAGCTTTTCTTGGCTAATGGCACCATAGTTGGTCTTTTTTTCCTTTGTATTCCATTGGGCACTTTCATTCACTCACAGTTTTTGTCACTTGCCCACTTGCAGTGTAAGTATTTGTTTGTGCCTCTCTCCCCTCCTTAGCATCTGGCACAATACCCAACACAGTGAACATACAGTAAAGCATTTTATAAATTCTAAATGAGTGACGCTGATTTGGGAATGTTAGATTTGTCCTCTATATTTGAAGGCATAATATATCACAGAATAACCTCAGCTATGAGGAAGAAGGGATTCTCTTAGTGCTGTAGTTTTCCTTCAGTATTTTTATTTATGAAATAGAACTATTTGACAAGTTTTTGTTTATCTGTAACTCTGACTAGTTCTCCCTCTCTGTCCTGTGAGGGGAGAGTTTCAGTGATAATTCCACCTAAACATTCAGAGCTCATTTGCCTACACCCATCTGCTCTGGCAGAGACTGCATCTGGGGAAGCCAAAGGCAAAGCCATATTCACCCCAGACCATTTTTTGCTTCCCTCTGCGATGATTATCCTACACGTGGCCCTTGCTTTTTCTGGGCCTCAGTTTCCCCATCTGTTACCTGAAGCCTCACTAGATAATCTTGAAGGCCCTTCTCTAGGAGGAAATTCTGATGATAACTAGCATTTGCCTGTGGGTGTGTAGAAATTATATTATGATTATAAAACACATGTTATCTCTAAGAAATAAAATCCATGACTTATTATCATCTCTATTTTTTCAAATTCAACTGAGGCTGGAATAAGTAGATCAGTCCTACAATTCCCACAGAAGTTGCAGGTAGCTCCTATGAATCCACATCCCTTGCTAACCTGTTGTTTTAAGGTCTTCCATGTAGACCAAGCTGAGCAACATGCCTCTCTGTGGTGTGCGCTTGAAAAAGCCATATCTTTGCCAGGCGTGGTGGTGGGCATCTGTAATCTCAGTTACTCCAGAGGATGAGGCACGAGAATCACTTAAACCCAGGAGAAGCTGAGATCATGCCACTGCACTCCAGCCTGAGTGACAGAGCGAGACTCCGTCTGAAAACAAAAACAAAACAAAACAACAACAACAGCAAAAAAGAAAAAGTAATGTCTATTGCCACAGCTGTTTTCAGGACCATCACTGTGGAGGGCAGGGCACAGAGCATTGATGAAGACTCCCAGTGAATTTGGGGGAGAAAGTGCTTAGCCAATGGGTGGTCTTTGGGAGAAGGTGTCTGAATCTCATTCTCTCAGACCAGTGCAAAAGCAGTAAAAACAAAAATAAATAATGGAATAAAACTGAACATGGAGATCCTCAGTTCAGTTCATAAAGGCAGAAACTATTTTTACAGGATTGGGTCACATCAACACAAACTTACTGAAGACATCTTAGATTCATAGATTTAATTACTGTCCAATATCCCCAAAAGCAGATCACCCCAAACTGAAAAAACGCTGCCTTTGAGAAAGGAACTGGGTTATATATTCCACTGATTCACACAATTTTTTAATCTGGAAAAGGTGTTCAAGATCATTTAGTCTAACACCAGTATTTTACATACCAGAAACTCTGAGTTTGTATTGTGAGGTCCAGAGAGGTGAATTGACTTGCTGAAGGTCACACAGAAAGTCAGTAGAGAAGTGAAATGAGGACCTGGGACTCCCAACTTCCAGTCTAAGTCTCTTTTTATTATACCTTGTATTATTTATTTAAATCCAGATGCTAAGTGTGACAATACCTCAGTGGAAGAGAAAGGAAAAAAGAAATATTATTTTTCTGTTTAAAGTAGAGTAAGTGCTAAAACCAAAATGACTCTTAGATTATAGCCATTAATCAGTTAAAATAATATGAAAATATCACAACTGCCATTACCAGCGCCTCTTCCCCATCACCACCACACCCACGTACACATGCACCCTGTTTGCCATGAAAAAAATTCAGATCTGTTAGTGATCGAAACCAGCTCTGGGTCTGGAATAGCCTTTTCTGGGAATATATATACAAACTTTGGCAGGAGTTCAATCAGTGCAGCTCAAACATCCACACCCACACCAAATCCTGGGCAATATCACTCTCCTGTCAAATGCATACATTTTCTGGGAACTTGGGAATGATGATTATGGCAACCTGTGGCCCTGAAGGCTCACAGGCCAATCTAGGTGGATTTGATTAAGCCAATGGGTATACCAGAATAAGCTTTAACATTCCATCATTTTATTGCTCTTCATAAAGTATCAAAAATAATCTCATTAGGAAAATTATCCTATATTTCATAACTTCTCAAAAGCTGTAATTCAGACTTAGAGGAAGAGCTGATTTGTTTCCTATATGTCATAACTGTCACATTCTTGTGACCATGATCTTTACTGGCTTATGATTTCCAACACTCTAAAAGGGTCATTTCTAAAAGGTAAGTAAAAGCGATGATGTGGAATCAGTGTTACATGAGATTATGACTTTTGCTATGGAAGCAGGACCTTAGATGGCATTTGTGCTGCTAAGTGTAAGGTTAATGGGGTTCTTCACCCAGGCATTTGGATGTCTGAGTGGCTCACAGAATAGAGCAATAAGACTAGCTCCAGAGTCCACTTGCTGAGGATCGGGTAAGATGGTGAGAGCTTCCATACCAATGCCAGGCTCTGAATTCAGGGACTGAGTAGGGTTAATCCTAAGAGTGAAAGATCTCAAGTTCTTGAGACTGAGTAGAGCTTGACCAGTTAAGGACTGAGATCAACTCTCAGTAAGTATGTGGCCATGTGGAGAAGAAGGAAAAGAACATAGAAAGCAAAGACATGAAATATTATGAAATGAAATGGCAAAGGGAATCCTGATTTTTTTTTAAAAGCTGGGAATTGATGAACTTGAAGGCAATTTCATCGAATTAGTTAGGAACAAAGTGGAAATACTCTGGGAAATGCTTCACAGACCCAATTACTCAGTTACTATCTTAAGTTGCCCAAAAGAGGAAATAGGATTTCCTCAAAATGAAGGGCACCAGAAAGATGCCCCAACTCTTGCTCTCTTAGAGACTTTGGAGCCAATGGATGAAGTTTATACAATAAAGAGTATGTAAGTCCAGGTGCAAAGAAAGAGCTTACTGAAAGGACTTAAAATGATAAAAGACAAAATAATTGGGCTGTTGGGGAAAATAATCTCTAATACTGAACTTCAAAAGTATATGAGTGCAACTGTGGCTTAATTGGCCAATAGGGCCAAGCATAGCAGAGAAGAGGAGGAGGAAGTCAAAGGAGGGAAGCAAAGCTGAACTACATTGCTTCCTGAACTCAGATGGAAAATAATCAGTGCTTTGTGAGGTTTTCTATAGTGACCACAGGCAATACAAAGGCCAAGCTGAGGCAGCATGAATGAGCTTCAGTTCATCACCTCCCCGTGATGTCTTTATTAATGAAAACTGGCTTTAGCCTCTTCTACTCTCAGATTGTTCTAGCAAAGGTCATTCATTCATCCATGCAACAAATATTTATTAAAGACCTAACCAGCACTTTGCACTAAGGTGGGCACTTGCAATTCAGACAAAATTAGACAGGGTCCCTGCTCTCAAGGAGCTTCTAGTTGTGTAAGGAGACATATTTACGTAATCAAGAAAGTTCTCTCGGTCTTTAATGGTCTACAACAGGAATTTTTACCTGAATGGCATTGTCCCCAGGCACTTTCATGTTTTAATGTCTTTGCTCATGCTGGTGCCTCTGATTACAATGCTGTTTACATCCTCTTGCCTCCTGTTCACCCATCAAGGTCTACACCAAATATCACCTTCTTTATATAAATAATTGTTCTCTTCATTTCTATATCTTTTTCTCCCAACTCTTTGTAAAAATCTCTGACTCATCATATTACTTTACTTGGCTGCTTATAGCTCTCCCACTCTACAGACAGAGTCAATTAATGAATTTATCCCTGCGTCTCCAGTGCTCAATACTGTATATGCTTTGGAATTAATGAATGCATGCATGATTGAATGAGTTGGCTGATGAGCTTAACCACTACAACACTAGTTAACTAAGTAACCACCTCTCAATTCTCTCTTACCTTCATGGATGTCCAGGGCATTTTGGTGTGTGTGTGTGTGTGTGTGTTTGCACGTGTGCACATGTGCATGTGTGCTACTGTTTTGTTGTTTGTTAATCAAGTTTTTAAGCTATCATCTTTGCTCTCCACCTTCTTTTCAGCTCTAATGGGGCAAATGGAACTCTGGCAGAACTGGTCTTGAGGCAGCAGAATATCCACAGTAAGTACCTATCATCTAGGACTAAAGCACTCTGAAGAGAAACTGATTCTCAAACCTGCTTCTCAGAGAGCCAGGGATCCCACTTTTGGGCTTCAGAGTCTCAAGTTTATGTCACTATCACTCCTTGAAACAATGAGTGTTTTTTCCCTTGTCTCCTAGCATGTTGCCAAGAGGTTTTCATTGTTGAGTTCCTTTCAATTTCTTCTGCAGATCTCAGCACGTTCCTGAGGCACTTTTTCACAGTGTTTTCGCCGATTATCTTGCTCAAACTCTTGACTATTCTGTGAGTTAGCTGTTGCTAACATAAAGTGGAAGCCAAGGTTTTATATAAAATTCCTCTGTATTGTCCTTAAATTATAGCAGAACCCATTAGATTTCAACAAAGTTACTCAGATTTAAAAATCAAATTTCAGAGAGCCTTCCATGCTTCCTCTTGGTTTTCACTGAACACTAGACATTCTCTACTTAAAGCATTAAAAATACAATTTGGAGAGTTATTTCTATCACTTATTTACATCATATAATGAGCACTTATTATGTTCCAGACACTGTTCTAGGTTCTGAGGCCACACTAACAGATAATACAGATCACAGGATCTGCTTTCATAAGATTTACAGCCAAGAGTATACATAACGCAGGCAGCTATGAAAGTGGGGTGAGGATAGCAATGGGGAGACACGCAACAGTGAGTAAGCTGTCAAATACATAAAATCACTGCAGTTTGTTAATAAGTGCTATGAAAGGTGTGATCAAATGTACATTTTCCAAGGACAGCGCATTTTAAATTATATAAAAATTAGTTCCCGTAAGTGCCTATTGAAACATCACTGAGAAGATGGAAGAAGGAAAGAATAAAGAAAGAAATAGAAAAAGGCACCTAGAATTTTAATTATAGTCGAACCAGTTTCAAAGATTCATTGAAGGCTCTGAGCAAGGGAGACAATGCTATTTCTAAGCCTCCTTGGTGCCCCCTAGCTGTCTGTCTCCACTGCCAGGAGAACTACCGGTAAGGTTGCTCAGCCACTGGCTCTCAATTGACTTTCTCAAGGCTTCTCTGGTTACATATCCCATGGCTATAAGCTCCACCACCCCATCACCCTACCACCCCACTTTCATGACAATTTCCTTTCAGTTCCTCAGTCATCTTACTTGCAAGGCAATGTTTTCATTTTATTTATAACTTTAAAAATTGTCAATGTGGTGATTTATTAGACAAGTCATACCCTACATTTGAATACTTCGTTATCTTCCCTTGAAGAATCATAATGAAGGATATGAATGGGAGACAATGTGCTTAGTGAAATGACCATTGTATAGGAAGTTAGGATACCCAGTTTTTAGTCCTGGTGTAGCCCCTAACTCACACTGTGACTCAGAGAAGACCATAGTATACTGTAGGCCTTGGCATCTCCACCAGGACAATGGGGGAGATAGGTGTGTGTGAAAAATTCTGAGTAAGCAAAACTTGGAAAATCAAGGCAAGGCATTTCAAATAATCTAGTCTAGTGCTTGGCTACAAAATTATTCACAAAATCTTAACCCATCACAGAACTGTGGAAGTGTCCTTGCAAATCATGCCATGCAACACTGGCCCTAGAAAGCAGCTGCACTGCTTTCTGGGCTGACACTAGTTTGGACATCCTGGATTAGTACATAAACTAAATAGTTATGAAATACTGAAATCCGGAGTGATTTCTGTGTCTGGAAAGACTAAAGACAACCAATGCTATGCTCTGGGTGGCTGAGTAGCAACAAGAATGACCAGTTATTTTGGCCAATAATTTTATTTCAGGTGCTCCTTTCCATGTGGAAGTGATTTCTAGGTGTGCTCAGCCTGGGTCCTTCCTCAGCACAAGATGGTGCTCTCATGTGTTCTCAGATGGGCTGCTTGCACATCCTCTTACCTGTGTAGAAAAGAAAGCCTATGGTTTTCTTCTTCCTGCTTCTGTATAATAAATTGCCAGACTAAAACTGAGCTGTTCAATAAATATTTCTTTTTATTACTGGAACTACCAGAGACCCAGCGTTTGGCTCTGTAATTTATGATTGTGTTTGCTCTCTAACTCTCTGCTAAGTTTTTCAAGATATGAAAAGTTTTGGCAGGCTCTGCTAGGTCTTATTTGAAAGCCAACTCCTATTTCTTCTATCTGTCTCGATGTGCCTCCCAAATTCATCATCTTTTCTTCTCCAATCTCAATGCCTCTTCCCATGCTCAGGCCTTTATCATCTCATATCTAGACCATTGCAGTAGTCTCCTCACTACTCTCCTTGTGGGACTCTTTCTAAAGCAGAACTCTGATCCCAGCACTTTTGCTCAGAAATCTTCTGTTACGCCCCATTTCCTATGGAATTAGGTCTAGATTCTTCTATTTTTCATTCTCAACTATATTCCTAAATTGTCTCCCACTGCTCCACTTCCTGAACTCTTTTATAAATTATGAAATATCTCAGATATATACAAAAGTATGGAAAATAACATAGAAAATATTCATGTGGTCACCACTTAGCTTTCTTAGGTCCTAAGAATTTGCATGTTTGCTTCAGATCTGTTTTTTAAGACAAAATATTAAAGGTCCAATTGATGCAATTTCCTCCTTACTCCAATTCCTCTGTCTTCCCAGAGTTAACTGCTATCTTAAACTTTAAAAAAAAATCATTCCCATGTATGTTTCTCTAATTTTACTACAGGTTTACACATTCCTAAACTATGTTTTGTATGCTTTTCAAGTTTATATAAATTACAGCATACTTCAGCCTTCTGAATGTGCTTTCTTCAGTCAATATTGTGTTCTTGTAATTTTTCGTGTTGATACATGTACCCTATAACTCATTCATTTTTACTACTGTTGTAGTATTATTTTATGAATATACTTCAATTATTTATCTATTCTGTTACTTTTTTTCAAGCTTTGTTACTATTGCAGAAAATATTGCCATGAATATTTATGTACCAGTCTCCTTCTGCACTGTAAGAAATCATTTTTCTACTGTGTAGAAGGAAATAGTATTTCCTTCTTAGGTCTGGAACTGCTCGGTGTTCATTTTCAGTTTTACCAGATACTGCCATACTGCTTTCCTAGGTTGTATCATTTTATACTCTTACTCACTATTAGAGTTCCAGTTTCTACACATCCTTGAGATATTTAGTATTATCAGGCTTTTAAATATGTCTATTATATGGATATGAAATGGTATTGTAGTTTTACTTTGTGTTTCTCTCATTGCTAGTGAAGTTGAACATATTTTTATAGGCTTATGGCCATTAGATTTCTACTATTGGTAATTGCCTTTTAATATTAATTGCCCATTTTTTGAGTTGTTTTGTCTTTTTCTTGTTGATACTATGAGTTGTTTGTTAATTCTGGATATTAATATTTTGTATGTATCTTCTCGTTTGTGGCATTTCTTTTCACTCTTCTTTTGATGTCTTTTATTGGGTAGATATTTTACATTTGAAAATGGCAAAATATATCAATCTTTTTAATGGTTTGTGTTTTTCTGTGAGTTAAGAGTCCCTTCCTTAATCTAAGGCCATAATAACATTTCCCTATACTTTCTTGTAAAAGTTTAAAATTTGCTTTTCACATTCAGTACTCTAGCCCACTTGGGATTACTTTTTGCATATGGTTTAAGGTAGGAATAGATACATATTATTTATATTTTTATTTGTCTTTATGTGAATACCCAATTTTCCCTTATCATTTATTGAATAAATTTCTTTTCCTCACTGTTTTTTATACATCTCTTTTATATAGCATTTCCATAAATGTGGTATGTGTCTGAGTTCATTATACTGTTTCATTGATCTGTTTGCCTGTCCCTATGCAATACTGCATTGTCATAATTATTATTGTTTTAGAGTAAGAATTGATATCTAGTAGAGAAAACCCCTTTCCTTGTTTTGCTTCTTAAGATTCTGCTGGTTATTTTTGGCCCGTTGAGTTTCTGTATAAATTTTTAAAATTAGCTCATCAAGTACTATAAAAGGTTAAGATTTTGACTGAAAGTACATTGCACATTTAGAGTAATGTGGAAAATTGACATCTTTATGATATTTAGTTTTTGCATCCATAAGCATCCTATATCTTACCATTACTTACATCTCCTTTTATGATTTTTAAACAATATTTTAGAACTTTATAAAGATTTTTCATGCACTTTCATAGATTTTTGTCTAAGAATCTTATAATTTTGGTTGCTATTGTAAATAGTATATTTTAAAATTACATTTATATCTTACCATTACTTAGATCTCCTTTTATGATTTTTAAAAAATGTTTTAGAATTTTATTTATAAAGATTTTGCATGCACTTTCATAGATTCCTAAGAATCTTATATTTTCGGTTGCCATTGTAAATGGTATATTTTAAAATTATATTTTCTAATTGTGTGTTCTTAATTTGCTTTCTAACCCATTGTAATCAGGATCTTACCCTACTATTCTGCAAAAATTATTCTCATTTATAGCTCCCAACAACAACAAAAAAGTCAAATGGACACATTTCAGGTCTTAATTTTTGTAGCATTTTATATTATTGATCACTTCCTTGTTCTTGAAACAACTATTTCTTCATTTGTCTCCATGAAATCATGTTCTTCTTTTCTTCCAACTTTTTGGTCAGTCTTTTATAAGTTCTTTCATTTCTTTCTAAATATTGGTTTCTTAGTTATTGACTCTCTTTTCTCTGATCATGTGTGATTTCCCATGGCATCCACCACTGCATCTATACAGTGAATCTATATGAAACTCCTCTATCTTGAGATCCAGACCCATAAAGCCAATAACTGCCTGGAATCTCTACTTGGATGTACCATAGACTTCCTAAACTCAACATATCCAAAACGGAACTTAACATTTTCACTTTTTTACCTGCCTTTATTCTTGTCTTCTCAATATCAGTGAATGATTCCTCCATCCATTCAGGTGCTCAAGTCAGAAACTTGGGAGCCATCCTTGACTCTTCTGTTCCCCTCACTTCATCACCTGCTTTGTGGATTCCACTTTGACACAGCAGTCAGAGTGAACATTCCAAATTATAAGATGATAATATCACTCTCCTGATTAAAATTCTTTAAAGGTCCATATAACCTGACTTTCAAGAACTTTCATGTTCTAGCCTTGCTAGTGTTAACACAGCCTTCCTCAAATAGGTCTTTGTCTATATTTCCAGCTTCATCTCAGTTCATATCTACTTATATTTGCTATCATGGTTAATGACATTCTGCCTTGGCTGCCTAGGTCAGACACCCAGGATTGATCCTTAATTTCTACCTCTTTATTCATCCCATTACTCACCAAGTCCTATGTATTCTTTATCCCGTTATTTCTAATGACCATCCATTTCCTTCTATATATAATGCCAATATCCTAATTCAGTGTACATCACATTCCCTTTCATGCTCTTGATTCAATGTGCACGGTAGACTACCTGCAGTCCCTAAAAGCACCATATCATTTCATATCTCCATGTTTCTCAACAAACTTTGCCTTTCCCTCTTTTATAAATGCTTTCTTTCTTCCTTCTCAAATTCGCTGCCAGGCAAATGATTCTCCAACCTTCAAGACTCAGCTCAAGCATCCCTTCCTCTAGGAAGACAGTCTTGACTCTTTTAGGTAGAGATGTTAGACTGGGAACAACTTCAGGGCAAAGGTCGTGTCTTAGACATCTCTGCATTCTTAGACTTGTACACAGGACTTGGTGTATAGTAGATACTCAAAAATGTTGATTGGAAGACTTGAATGATCAGTGTTTCCTCTGTACCACTAAGCTGTCCCAAACTGACTGCTTAACCTTCCCTGAATACACAATGAACCTCCCTGCCTTGTTAATTCTATTGTACCACTTGCCTGTCTTCTTCCTTTGGCACTGGTCCAGTAAGCATGGATTATCATCATATTACAGTGTCTTCAAAACAGGTTTTATCATGCCCATGGCAGAGACTTGGAGAGAGCAAGCTTCTGTCTGCAAGCAGATTAGAATGATATAAATGTCTCAACAACACCTTCTTACTCCTAAATTGAAAATTTCCTTTTTTGTGTGTGCAATACTTAGGTACATATATTAAACCAATCACAAAACAACTCAACCATATCTGTCTGCACATCCTACACATGTACCTCAGAACTTAAAATAAAAACTGAAAAAAGAAAGTAGGAAAGTATCATTAATAGGAAAATAACAGCCAATGTAAGAAAAAGGGAAGCTTAAATCTAAAACCAAGTGAGATTTGCTAAAAAATTATAAAATGGTAACTGGAGGAAAGGAGAGGCCATTTAAAGTTTACGTTCAGATTAAACATGCACTCAACAGTGGAGAAAATGCCTCCTATAAGAAGGCATTGTAGTGTTAGAAAAAGAAAAGATGCTTAAATCCTATTTTGTTTTAATTTTTTCTGTCAAATAGAATTTTTGGGGGCAGGGGGAAGGTTACCTGTAAAAGACTTGAACTATCACGTAAGTGAACTGATGAAAATGCATCTAGGTGTTCTAAGTAACATTATGCTCCCCTTCCTAAAGGACATTTTCTTTCATCCATTAATCCATCCACCTATCCGCTTGACAGATATATGAGGTTATTTCTGTGAAGAAGAAAGCTATTTCCAAGTTCACTGGACGCTTCTGTCAGAGTAGACTGGAACCTGTGAAGATGGGAGTTTCAAACTGCTTAATCCATTAAGAGATCCTGAGTTTATCCTCCTTGAGGTGACCACACATCATTGTTACCAAAGTAACAATTTACAGACAAATATTTGACATCGAGGATCTTCCCAATTCTAGCCTCTAACCAAACACCATTGTTTCAGAGTCATACAGAAAAACAACAACAACAACAAAACCCTTTCTCAAGTAGAAGGTCATCAATGAGATGTTGTAGAAAGAGCATTGAATCAATAGTCAGAGAAACCAAACTGCAGTCCCTTCTCTGCCAACCATCAGTGTGGTTATATCTCAGCACTTTGACCTTTGCCAGCCATAAGACAGGGAGAACAAAAGGATCCTACACAACCAACTTCATGAGATATCCTGAAAGAGCAGTGGGAGAAGAGATAGGAGCCTTCCTTGTGTTAGTTATCTGGAAACTGATTTTATCCTCCCTGCTAGGCAGCAAGCTCTTTAATTTCAGGAATTGTTATTTTCATTCATTCCACCAGTCAACAAATCTTTATCAAGTGCCTACAATATGTCAGGCACTAAACTACGTGTTGGGAATACAGCAGTGACCAGGACAGACAAAAACACCTGCTCTCATGGGGCCCACAATTTGAAAAGGCAGACAGTGAAAAAGCAACTGTGAAAGCTGCTGAGAGTTGTGAAGAGAGGAGCAGAGGATGTGATGAGAGTACAAAGAAGGGGCTGCAGACACAGTGGTGATAACAACTGCCTTGGTGCTTTCCCAGCCCTGCTCAGCAGAAGGTAGGATAGCCTCCTCTAAGACCATCTCCACATGGCGTGCTATACAAACTTGACATGAACATGAGCAAAATACCAATAGTATTTTAATACTATGTTAAAAATACCATTATGAATTGCAAACCCAAATATATAAACCAAGCTTTACTCTCTGATAGACATTTATGGAGTTCCCTTTTGTACCTGTCAGTATTCTAGATGAATAAGATATGGTTTCTACTCCATAGAGCTTACAGCCTTGTGGATTTGTTATGCATTTTTAAAAATAGTGACACACAAGGGAAATAGAACAAAGTGTTGACAACTGTGGTTGCTTTTGAGAGATGAAACTACCGGTTTCTTTGGTCCTATGTTTCTGTGTTTTTCAAATGTTGTATAACCAGCATAAGTTACTTTTACAATGGAAAAAAATGTTATTAACATTTTTAAAAATTAGAGAAAGGTGACATACATTTTGCAGCTATACACCAAACCAGGGCATTTTTCAAACTGATCTTTGAATCTTGACTTGTTGTTGTAGCCTGAGCCAGTGCCAGTAATAAATTCCCAGTTTCCAGCTTGTGGCATTAGTTACCATGGAAAGGTACAAGGCAATTAGAAATATACCTTTGAAACTATATGGAAGTATAGTCTTCTGTGTACAACTCACGAAAAATCAAAGTTCAGAGAAATGGTATGAAAAACACCCAGCTATCAAGTGTTCAAGATAAATATTTTGTCACTTTTCTCCTAACAAACAAGAAAATAATGAGAAGAAATGCAATTGTTATGATATTTTAGAAAGAGATATGAGGGAGAATAAAAGAGAAAAGATAAAAAGTAATCATTCTGTAGAAGAAGCAACAATTACCAAAGAAAAGGAAAATAAATCAAGGGAAAAAGAACAAGGAGGGAAGTGGTAGGATGGGCTAAGAGATGTTCACATGTAGGAGTAGACATGAGCAAGGATTGCAGACAAGCACATTAGGACCCCAGAGTACTGACATTGGTGCCGGAGTTCATGTTCAATGCCGTAGTAAGTGTGTAAATGCCAACTGGCTAGTTTTAGAGTTTGGGAAGAATTCAAGAAAGATCAAAAACCTAAAACAAAAGATAAGGGCTCCAAGGCAGTCAGTTGAATTAATGAGGTACAGCAGTGAAAGGGCATTGAGCCCTATGCTTGGCATCTGGGGATAACCAAAGGGGCAGGGGGGCTACTTACTTGCCCTTGAGTCTGAGGTTGAGACGTGTGAGCCACTGTTCAGGGCACTGGGAAGAGGCTGCACATTGGGCTAAGGTCTATGAGCTGCGAAGTGGGTTTCCACCCAGTAGACCAGAAGCTTGTCAGACCCACCTAACCATTAGGTGGTTAGGATACTATTTATCCTCACTTTTATAAGCAGACAAACTGAGGCAAACTGACAGCAGTAACATGGCTTTCCCCAAGATCATGCAATGGCTAAGGCTAGACTAAAATTGGCTTTTTAGTCTGGTAGCTCTTCCCCTGCACCCCCATTTATCTCAAAACAAATTGACCCTGAGAAAAGCTGTAGCTGTACTCAGGTAATTCACCACTCACCAAAGCACAGCAGCTATCCTTATCCCCCACTACACACACACAGGCGCGCGCGCACACACACACACACACACACACACAAGGGAGAACTGACCCAGATCCAGCTTGGAGCTCTCCTAGGCCCAGGATGGAACTAAGGCTCCAGTAATGATGTGTATTTCTCAGATAGAAAGCACAATGGCCCTGGGACTGTAGAAGCCCAGGAAGCATCTCTTGAAGAAATAACAGACTGCTCTGAGTTTTCTGTGTCGGTGATAATGGGGGATGCAGGACCATAAAGGACATTAAGGGACCTGAGCAACTAGTCATTGTAGAGAGGTGTGGGGCAGGGTGTGCAAGCCTTTTCTCTGTATTTACTTAGAGGAGAGAAGTACTGATTACAGGCTGAAGCCTTTCACCAACACACAAAAGCAAACAAATCAACAACAACAACAACAAGCAAAACCATATCCAGAGATGCAGGCTGCAGAAGCGCCTTGTCACATTCATCATCTGAGACTATGAGGAGTCTGAACATATTGGATGAAGGGCTTTGAGGTGAAGAAAGCAAATTCTTTCTTTATCTTTGCTTAAAAATCATGTGTGCATTTGTGCAATACTTCTGCCTCAACAGGTCTTACCTGCCACTCTCTTCCCAAGGGAAGCAGCAGAGTGGGATGAGAGAGGCCCGTGTCAAGAGAAGGCAGAGTCCTGCAGTCCAATCCCAGATGAACAACCTAGCCCTTAGGTAAGTAACATCATCTATGATCTGTCGCCCCTGAGCTTCCTTTTCCCCATCTTTTAGATGGTGGGAAGCGGCAGCATCATGCCTAACTATTAGGGTTCTTATAAGAACAGGAGAAAAGATGTTGAAGCCCCTTGGGCCAAGAGGCTGCTGGAGCAAGTGTAAGGAAAGTGAGGTCCAAGTAGGGAGGCACCTGCCCAAGGTCACCAAAGAAGTCACAAATTTTCCAGTACCTGGTGAGGCTGGCACTGTCAGAACCCTAGCCTCTGAAGGCCCCTGAGCAGCATTGAATGTATACCTAGGGCCTGGTCGGGAGGCTGGGGTGTTGTCTAGGCAGCTGCTTGCAACAAATAGAGGCTTTGCCAATATCCTTCCTTTCCCTGCCAGGGAAGGAAATGAGAGAACTGGGCTGCGTTTACCTATTTCAGGTTCCAAAACTTTCAACAGCTTTTAGACAGTAGAGGAGCAGCTAACTTTTTTAATTGAAGAAAAGAAAAAAAGAAATTCAAGACATGGCCAAGTATGCATCTTTTTCCCTCCAGACACATAGCCTTGATTCTACATCCTTAAACAAGGGGAGAAGATAACTCTATAATGACAGCATCCAGATGCACCCAGCAGCAGACCACAAAGACAGCTCAACTGCAAAGCCATTATTTACTGTGTCTCTGCCCTAAGAGAGGATGTCACCATGTCATGCAGAGCCCCTGTGTGTGAGGGCCATAATTCTGTTTGTCCCCTGAATACGATTGGATTTTTGTCCCAATTTCCATAAGTGCACATTTACTGAGTTATTTTATTTAAGAAATAAAGGGACAAGCTAGCTATGGAGCAATTGAGCTATGGAGCAAAATCAACTGCTTGTGACATTTCAATCTGTGCAACTTCCTCAATTTGTACTCTGACCTCAAAGCTTCCTGTGCCCCAGGGTCCTGCTCCCAGAAAGATTTCCATATCTCCTTCCAAGACCTGCACCACCTGCCCACACCTGCTCCCAGCCCTGCTACCCTTGCACTCTGGTTCTCTTGCTTCCTTAGGCAGCAGCAGCAGCATAACCCCATGAGCACCACACTTCTGACTTTAAAGGTTCTTGCATATGTTGGTTCCTGTGACCTCTCAACAGTGCTGGGTAGATGGCGGAGACATTTATGAGTCACTGTTGACAGGAGGAAATTAAGACTTAGAAAGGGGCAATAGCACCAAAAGCACACACCTGAAGGTGCTAGAAGTGGGAGAAGAGCTAAAAGTCATTGCCATGCCCTCTGCCTCCTAGCTACATCCTACATCCTTTGGAATACTGGGACCATCTGGAGATTGCAAAGGACTTCTTTGGTTGTTGTCATGGCAATGAAGCCTTCCTTGGGATCACAGTAAGTGCTATATGTTAAAAGAAACAAAACAAAACAAAACAGCTTGATATTTGTACACCCATGTTAAGAGCAGCATATTCATAACAACCAAAAAGTGGAAACAGCCCAAGTGTCCATCCATGTTGAATGGATAAACCAAACATGGTGCATACATACAACTGAATATGGTCCAGCCTTAAAAAGGAATGAAATTCTGACACATGCTACCACATGGATGATCCTTGAGGATATTATGATCAGTGAAATGAGCCAGTCACAAAAGGACAAATACTGTAGGACTCCACTTCTGGAAGGGCCCTAGAATACTCAAACTCATGGAGACAGACAGTAGAATGGTGGGAGTCATGGACTGGTGGAGGGGAAGTGGGGAGTTAGTAGTTGCTGGGTATAGAGTTTCAGTTTGGGAAAATGAACAAGTTCTGGAGACGGTTGGTGGTTAACACTTAAAGATGGTTAAGATAGCAATTTCATCTTTTGTGTATTTTACCACAACTACAAATGTATATAAATATAAAAGTCTTGAGTGTCCACATCTCTTCTCTCTTCTCATTACATCACAGTCTGTTGAAATCCTTTAGTGCACGCTGACTGCATGAACCATAAAGGTTCATGAACTGTGAACCACACTCCTGAGCTCAGTCTACAGATTTATACACCTCTTTTCCCTTTTGTGCATGTGACACTGCAGCCAAGTTGATTTTTCTATTCTCCTGCCTGCAAGGAAAGGATTTAGGTGCCAGTGTTCTGGGAGCCAAGAGGGGCAAAGGTGGCAGGGTTCCCTGCTTTCAACATTTGGGTTACATACATGTGCACGATTCCTTGTTTTGTGGAGAGGCTACTGCCCTCAACTTTTCCTGGTGTCCCACAGTCTGGAGACCCTCTGTTTAATCCTCTCCAGAGAATAACGTCACTATGCCCCCGTCCTGAGGTAACTGGGGCTGCCTATTCTTGAGCCTATGGAAAATTCTGTGATGTCGATTATGTTTCTTCTCAGCCATCCCCATTGCCAACCTGAATTGAGCTTCCTCGGGTTGTCTAACTCAGCTACTCCTGGCTCCTCTCTCAGCTTCTCAAATGTTGTTATGCTTGTCTCCCTTTCCATTCTTTCTGCCAATGTGAGATTATGTTTTAAAAAATGCTGATTCTCCTTGACTCTCCTTATGATGGGGTTGTGTTCTGATAAACCCATGGTAAATTGAAAATGCGCATTTAATTTATGATATTTTCAGTTTAAAACAAGTTTATCTGGATGTGATTCCATCTTCAGTTGAGGAGTATACTGAATACGTGTTGCTTTTGTACCATTCTAAAGTTGAAAAACTGTAAATTGAACCACTGTGAGTCAGGGGTTGTATGTAATCCTTTACTGTGCTTTTGGGAGGGAGCAAAATTTAGATGCACATGACCATTCTACCACTTTGGTCTGAATCTTAAATAACTAGCAGAAGTAAGCCAGGAGACACCAGGAAGACAGCATTTCCGACAGAAGGGGCAGCATCACTGAGCTCTTGGAGCTGTAAAACAGTGTGGCCTATGCAGGAAACCTAGGTGATGGAGGGCGCATGCTCTTATAGTTTGCTGTCATGGTCTTCCTTTGCCAGACTCAAAGTTGGACATAAGAGGCTTGGAAAGCTGCAATGATGGCTGGTGGGAACCAGACCCATACTAGGCTCTGCAGCACATGCTCCCACTGCTGTCTCCGGAATGTGGCTTGCACTCCATCCAGATCATTACTAGCTGGGCCATCAATTCTCAGAACATGGATTTCTGCCTGCTTTGACTGGCCTGGTTGAATTGATGAAGCAATGAACTGGCTCCTTCACTTACTTGAAATTTGAGAATTTAAAAGTGTGTGTGTATTTTGTTTAATAATGCCTCAATTTCGGGTTGCATTGATAAATAGCCACAAAATAATATCAATGGTTACACAGGCACCAAGAAAAATGCAAATGCAGTGCCTTGTTCCCACCACTCCTGCCACTCTTTGCCATGAAGTATAAAATGCAACTGCTGGGCGCCAGCAGCGGTTATTTCAAAAGGCCTGTCAGTTCCTTTTTAACTCGTAAGTCTCGTGGCTTTCACTCACCTAACCTAAGCTGACCTAACCTAACCTGACCTAACCTAACCTAACCTAACCTAACCTAAGCTGCCCTAACCTAACAGTACTTCAGACGTGACACACACAAAGTTCAACTATCCAATGGCAGAAATCAGTAGAAAAAAAAATGTGTGCTTGGGGAGATTGGCTTGGTTGCAGGATTGGGACTAAGGTGAGGTGAGTAAGTCACTTGTCTTAGGCCCAAGATTTAAGGGGATAGTCAAGATAAATAATATTTCAATGCAATATTTAAAAAATTCAAATTGATGAGGCCAGGTGCAGTGGCTCATGCCTGTAATCCCAGCACTTTAGGAAGCCGAGGTGGGCAGATCACGAGGTCCAGAGATGGAGACCATCTTGGCCAATATGGTGAACTCCCATCTCTACTAAAAATACAAAAATTAGCTGGGTGTGGTGATGCGTGCCTGTAGTCCTAGCTACTCGGGAGGCTGAGGCAGGAGAATCATGTGAACCTGAAAGGCGAAGGTTGCAGTGAGCCGAGATTGTGCATTGCCGCCTGGTGACAGAGGGAGACTCTGTCTCAAAAAAAAAAAAAAAAAAAAAAAATTCAAATTGACAAACTAGGCCCAAGAAACTGGCAGCTTGTTTTTGTAAATGAGGTTGTATCAGACATGGGGTCAGGAATAGAGTGAGGCAAATGAGGCACGGGTGTGCAAATGCAGGGTTGGATTCTTTCTTTATTTTAAATTTTCATATTTTGCTCATGGAATGTTAGAATTATTTTTGAGTTTTATAATATTGCATTAAAATATAATTTATTTTAATTACTGAGGTTTTGGGTGTCTCTTTAAATTTTACAGCCAAGGTGAGTGTCTCCCCTACCGCATCCTGGCCCTGCTTGATGAAAACAAACTGGGAGCTGTTCTCCAAAGGCTTCCATTCTTCAGCCCGGGGACCTCCTCAGTTAAACTCAAAGACATAAATGAATTCCTCCTCAGAAACTGCAGATTATGAATCTTGCCTGCCTATGGTACTCTTAACATCCATCATTCTTTCCTTTTTCCTTTCTTACAGCCAAGTCCCAGAAGAAGTTAAAATTTGGACCTTCAAACCAATAAATGCCAAGATCAAAGTCTAATTTAATAATGATCAAAGTCTCATTTAATTATGATATACACATTAAACCTAACTTGAGAGATGGACAAATGGGGCAATGTGGGTGGAACATGTGTATATACAGGTATGTACTCACCTATGCTTTTTCGCATAAAGTAGCTTACACTCAGGTGAAATCCCATCTCTATGTCAAAATGTTTGAATTTAGGGTATTTGATTATTTTCGAAAGAGATAGAGCGTCTTGAAAGTATGGTTTTGCTTTGAGCACATATGCATAATTGAGATTGAGCATAGGAACATCCCATACATGAAAGGGCTGACCTGGGGCTCCTAAAACATCTGGACACATCTTCGAAGTGTGAAGCTGATAATATTTGCAATGAAGGAATACATCCTTTCCAGCATGGGTGCAATTGCTTTCTGGGCTCCAGTGACTTCCTTAGTGCTATAATCTACTAAGTAAATGAACATGTTTTAGTAAAGAGCAATTTGTCTAATGATCAGGATTGGTTACTCACTGTGGAAACACAGCATGTGATTAAAATTACACTAGCAAAATAATACAGAGCAATCGAGTCGTTGGCAGCCCCTTCCCATAACCTCATTTAAGTCTTTGTCCTTCCTCAGACTAGAGCTCTAACTAAAAACCGATGTACAGAAGCATCGGGCATTGTCATGCCTTGTGATGGCTTCCATCCAGCGCCAGCAGGACTAACTGAAGCTTCAGGCCCCAGAGAATAGGGCCAACCCCAGAAACAGTTAGGAAGGTGGAAGGTAGTACCAGGAAAACAGCAAGCAATAGCACTGGGGAGTCAGACCTCAAGTAGCAGTCACAAGAAATTGAGGAACCAGCAAGCCTCAGTACAAATTGATCAGATTTTAATAGTCATGTTTGCAGCTAAGATCTGTAAAAAGAGTTGGTGGGAAGAGGAGAAAAATAGATTGGGATTTGATATTTATTACCTGAGACATCTGACTTGAATTTTAGAGGGTGTCAAAAACAAAACAAAATTGCCAGGTAGCTAGTCAAATATAGAGGGCTGTTTAATATTTTAGTTGATAGATTTAATTAAAGAGGTTAGGAAAATCAAAGTACAATTCATTTTGGACTAGTCAAATAGAAAGAATGCAGCTGATCAATTTGTCAGCAGGTAGAAGGGCCTCAGCCATCATGTTAGCTTTGGAGGAAGGACTCAGGCCATGGCGGAAGGCCTGACAAGAGTAGTACATGGCTCTTGTCTTAGGAACTGGGCTGCATTTCAAGACAGGCCCCTGGCCCTGGACACAAGATTCAGTTGTAATGACAGGGACATGAAGGGAGGCTAGCTCTCTACTCGTAGCAGATCTGAGTTTAGGGTATAAGGTGGGAAGAAGCAAGGAGGACTTGGTGTTACAGTCTGGTTGCCACTGGCTCCTGCCTCAGGACACAGGGGTCCTGTTGCCAGGTGTGTGCCCCAATGGACCCAGCTCTTTCTGAGGCTACCAGTTAGGCACCTACCCCTGTTGTTAGTTTCCTAGGGTTGCTGTAACAAATACCAGAAACTTCATGGTTTAAAACAACAGAACTTTATTCTTTTACAATTCCAGAGGTTTGAAGTCTGACATCAAGATGTTGGCAGGGCCACATTCCCTCTGAAGGCTCTAGAGGATAATCCTTCCTTGCCTCTTCCAGTTTCTGGTAACTCCAAGCATTCCTTTCTTGTGGCCAAATCACTCCAATCTCTGCCTCCATCTTTACATGGCCTTTTCCCCACTGTGTGTCTTCTACTCTTCTGTCTCTTATGAGGACACTCTAAATCCAGGATAATTTCCATATCTCAAGATCCTTTGCTTAATTATATCTGCAAAGTAAGATTGCAATCACAGGTTCCAGGTGAACATATCTTTTGGAGGGACACTACTTAAGCCACTTCACCCTAAATTTTGAGTTTCCTATTCATTTCACATCCCTCTGTGTGGAGACTGAATTGGCACAGTTGGTGTGGCTGCCCAGCCCCTTTCAGAGTGTTCAGAAGCCTGATGGACGTCCAGTGCTACTGCTCAGTGGGCCAAAATGTGGACAGACCAAGGCCCAGACACTGAAGGCACAGTTTCAACAGTCTTATCATAGTACAGCTGAGATGTTTGCCATAATTGCTGCTCATCATGGTGAATGCTTTTAAAAATGGCTTTACAATATTCCTCTGGAAGAACTTTTTCCTCCATTTGTAACAAAATGAGTGTTTTAATGATCAAGAGAGCATTCAGCTCCACACCTCCATTTCTGTTCCTTTTATTTTTAAACATTTTATTTATTTTGAGATGGAGTTTCACTCTTGTTGCCCAGGCTGGAGTGCAATGGCACAATCTTGGCTCACTGCAACCTCCACCTCCCAGGTTCAAGTGATTCTCCTGCCTCAGCCTCCCGAGTAGCTGCGATTACAGGTGCCCACCACCATGCCCAGCTAATTTTTTTGTATTTTTAGAAGAGATGGGGTTTCACATTGTTGGCCAGGCTGGTCTTGAACTCCTGACCTCAGTTGATCCACCCACGTCGGCCTCCAAAGTGCTGGGGTTACAGGCATGAACCACCGCAGTTGGCCTTCTGTTCCTTTTAAATGGAAGGTACATGCAGGGGAAAGAGCCTTGGCTTGAACAGCAACAGATATGGGTTCTCATCTCAACTCAGGCACTACCAAGGTGTGTGACCAAAGCCCTTTCCCCCTCTGGGCTCCATTTTCTTCAATTGTGAAATGACGGATTAGGAAACGTGTCCTCTGAGGACACTTCCACAATTGAGCCTCTTTATCTTTCCATTGTTGGTGCTTCTGGAGAAAGTGCTTTGCACAGGTCAAAGCCAAGCTGAACTTAGACAACAATGTGAATTTCCATGTCTCCTACATCAGGAATTATTGACTTCACTCCACTTCCCTACTCTAGCCCCAAGATGTAGTAACAGTCATTTGGGATAGTCTCTCCAGTGGACCTGCCTTGACTCATGTCTCAGCCCCAGGACTCCAGTGGCCTTGTTTCCTAAGAGACCTGGACCCAATGGCCAGACCTTTCTTCCAAGAGAGAAGGAGGGGAGACTGAGGCCAGAAGAATCATGTACATGACTCCAGTGGCTCTCCCCATACACCTAGATGCATACAACATGGGTTTCCCAGGTGTTAGCTCCTGGAGCTAGTTTATAATTATTTGTCAAGTTCTCTGAGTTTGACTCATCTCTTTTCAAGTAAATGGATGCTTTCCTGTTGTTCAGTTATTATGAGTGTTCTTTTCACATTGAAGTTAATAATATATGCTCACTGAAGAGGAAAACAAGATTTAGCTTTTAAAAATTCCTACAAATTACATCAACAAACACAGATGAAACAGAATCAAGATTCTGTCAATATTTTCTGTATAAGAAAAGCATGACATCTCTCTCTGCAAAGCTACTTCAACAATTCCCTTCCCAGAGGCCTTTGCATGTGAAGGCTACACTTACTCCTACAAATTCAGAGGACTCTGGGATGAGTAGACTAGTGGCACCAAGGTTCCGCATACATCCTTATCACTTACTGGCTTCATAACCGTGGACAAGTCATTTCCCATCTATGAGTTTCACATCTTTTCTCTGAATATAGGGTCATGGCATGCCTGGCCTGGCTACCTGCTCAATTCACAGTGCCACCAGTACCATCAGAGGGTAAGGTCACCACTAGGAAATCACAACCAACTATCCATTGCTGTCCACTTTATCCACTTCACAGAGCCACCAAAGTACATGACCCAGGGCTACCAGTCACATGGAGTGCACTGTGAACAAAGCCCCCTAAAGTGTGACACTGGGAAGAGGACTGGGATACATCACAATCTGAGGCAGACAGAACTGCTTCTAGGTCTCCTCGTTGTATGGAGGAAAAAATACGTGATTGGTCTATGGAGTCTCTAACTGACCCTCATGCTTAGATAACATTTCGTGGTCTATAAAATGGTTTCAAATCAATTATTTTATCCATCCAGCCATCCTATGAGGCAGAGCTTAATGTCTTCATTTTCTAGAAAAGAATAGTGAGGATCAGAGAGATTGTCTGACTTTCCAAAAGTCTACAGCTCATAAGGGATGGACCTGGAGCCTACACTCAAGAATTCAGGCTTCTGGATGTTCTTCCCACAATTCAAATAAGTTCTGAGTTTGAGAATATGGACAATGCCATTTTTTACACATAAGCTTAGAGGAAATTTTATCCATATGTGTATTCATTTATTTATCCATCTAATATTTATTGAACAAATACTAACTAGAGGCTTCTGCTGTCTCAGGTGGGGCATTGGGCTCTTCATTTAAACTGAGGATCAGTCGAGTCAGATGTCAAGTTTGCTTTATTTCCCCCTTTCAGTCACAGATACAAGCTTGTAATCAGAAGATCAGAATTTTGTTTTAGAATAATTTCAACATCTGTTTGCAAGGGAAGAATTGTTTTCTAATTTTCCATTTTTCTTTGTTACCTGAAGTGGCTCTCTGCATAGTGGTTAAGAGTACAGACCACAGACTGTGGACCTAAATTGTCTGCTTTCAAATTTTACCTCCACTACTTCCTAACTGTGTAACCCTAGGCAGGTTGCATACCGTCTGTGTTTTCTAATAAGCAAAACAGGTATAATATCAGTAACCCTCTTATAGGGTTAAGGGGATAACTGAATGAAGTAGTATTTTCCAAGTGCTTAAAACACTGCCTCACCCATGGTAAATGCTATGTAAGTATTTGTCATTATAACTCTCATTGTCCTTGTGATAAGAAGATGGAAAACAAATGAGGAAACACTCAGGAAAATCACAGGGGAGGTGGGAAGTGAAGCAGCATGACATAATTAAACATAATCAGACAGAGCTTATTACATTACCTGCAGTATCTCACCCTCCACCACAAGCAGCAACAAATCCAATAGAAAAAGATGCCTTATGTGTGTCCTGCTTTCTATTGTTTGGTCATTGAAGATAAAACCCATCTGTTAGAGAGAAACACTCAGAAAAGGCTGTTTTTCACAAATGCAGTGCAGAGGGGTATATAACCACTTGGATGGAAGATTATGCCTGTAGCCACCATGCCCAGGGAAATCCTTTGTCCTCCCTACCCATCTGATATGTGTTGATGTGTTGGTTCATGAGAATTCCCCTGGTTAAGGATACCAATTAATCTAGGAAAACAAAGCTCTTTTCTTCCATCCATATTTTTAAGTCCCAACAAAGTTCTCAGTATGGTTTCTTCTTCTGATAATCCATCACCACTGTGGAAAAGAGGTAAGAACGCTGGAGCACCCAGAAGTGAGATAATCTGGGATGAAGTCCTGGCTCCACCACGTGCTGGCTGTGTGACCTCTGGCAATTTGCCTCTTTTCTCTTCACTTCTACACCTCACCTTTGGTAAACTTTAGGGCTGAGGCTTAGCTCTGAAGTTAGGGAGTTTGATGATGAGATTATTTAAGTTACCTCTGGGAGGAAGATAGCTCTCATCCCAACTTATTCCAGGGTTTCCCGCCAGGTCGAAGCATCTTCCTCCATCCCTGTATCAATATCACGCCTCAGGGATTGTCTCACCCTTGTATTATAGCCATTTTCTCTAATAGCCAGGAAGTACCTAGATGGTGGGGGCTGTGTCTAATGTTTCTGCCTTCACCTTCTCCTAGAGTACTTAATTAATATTTATGACATATGAACAAATCAGCAAAGTCGAGTGTATATTGTGCAAGCCTAAACTGTGGTGTGGTTCAGGCTTCCCTAGCTAAGAAGCAGAAGTTCAGCTAACATTGGTGCTTACTGCCCATGAGTCTTTGAGCTGAGCCTGTCTCACAATCTGGACCTCAGTTTCCCCAATTGTGATATTCCATGTCTCTAAGGCTGCTTTTGAGAGCTTTCTGATTTTCTCTACCAATGTGTACCCATGTCTTCTCTTTGTACACACACTGAGTGTCATCTGGAGGAGACTGAGACTCTCTTCTGAGGTTGTCATGGTTTTATTCTTCCAAAGAGAGCAGCTACTACTTTGAGGTTCTGCACCTGAGAGCAGGTCTCAAATCTCTGAATGTACCAGCCCCATAGGCTCAGGATGTATCCCCCTCCAAATCCTTTCTTTAGCCCTGAACTCCACCCCTGACCCAAGTGACAGAGTTGGGAGAATTTGATAGACCAGTCAGTTGTTCCCCAAATTGGCTGCATGCCAGAATCACGAGGAACACACATATAAAAATACAGATAACTGAGCAAACGCCAGCCTCTACTGAATCTAGCTTTCTGGCATGTGCCCAGAGATCTGTATTCTTAGGTCCTATCAGCTTGACACTGGGTCATCAATCACCATTGGAGACTCATTGGACCATATTACTCCGAACGTTTTAGCATCCATGGTGACAGCTTCTAGAACAGGGCAGAATCTATTCCCCATTCTCTTCCATGCCATCCCCTCAGAGTTTACTGTTCCCAAGACATAGCAGCAGTATTAGTCCTTCAGGGGAACCAGGCGAAACAACCTTGAGTTTTTCACAAATGTCTTATTTTTTGTCACATAACAGCTTTCATCTTCATGCTGGTAGATCTCAGGTTTCAAAGGGCTGCATTTTCACTATGCCCTGTGAGAAGTTTAATTAAAGTTTCCCAACAAAGACATTGTCTCCTGCTATAGCCCATGGACATATCTGCACTGGAAATTAATGGGAGGTTTAGAAAAACAAAAAGTGTTTATGAGAAATGTACCATCCTCCTCCTGTCAGGTTCTACATAATGATAGTGCTTTCAGGATATCTAACATGGGTGATTTTTTTTCAGAGTTGGGATGGGGGGCAGCAGAATTTGGGAGAAAAGGCTACCCATACTACTCAAAAAGAGGAAGTTTGAATCTGAACATCACTGACCTTTTACTGGAAGGTAAGCTTAGGAGAGCACTGCCTCGAGAGTCAGGAAACTGAGTCATAATTCTAGATCTGCAGCCAGTTTGCTGGAAGGTCCAGCCTTTGATGGTCTCATCGTTAAGTATCTCTTGCATGAAGTCAAAAGGCAGCATCAATATGGGCAGAATAGTCATGGTCTATTCCATGCCCTCATCTACTCTGCAGCTTCCACCCCAGGACAGTGACCCTGTATGTCACTTTCATAGGGACTGTACATTCTCAGTTCAAAATCAGCATTCAGTAGCCTCTTTTGGGTCCTCAACTGATGGCTTCTTGAAAGCTTGTGAGATACTGCAGGCCAACAGCAAAATGTGAATTCAAGCTTCCTGTTGCCAACATTCCACAGAAAGGATGTTTCCCATACACAGCAAAGCACAGAGAGTATCTGGCTTCTGTTTCCCCTCTCCCCTGCAAAACAAAACAAAACAAAACAAACAAAAAAGCCATCCACATACAACCCCTTAAACCAAAAGCTATCCTAGAAGTTACTTCACCTAGAGGGAATACTTTTCACATTTCTGTTTGTTTGGTGGTAGGGGTGAGGTGGGAGGATTAATGCTATCGGGAGGAGAGGGACATTTTCAGAACAGTCTTCTGTGATGAGCAGTAACAGTTCAAAACGTGAGCTACCTGAAGGGCCCAACGATGGGACACAAGAGCTGGGGCCAGCCATCCATTAAGCAGCACCTGGGCCTGACTCCTGTGCAGGAACCGCCTCAAACTTCTTGGTTTCCACTGGTAACCTGGCACCCAGAACTGCTGTGCACGGGCTCTGCAGGGTCCCCCATAGCAAACACAGTGAGGCTGCCTTCCAAAGTGCAGCCATCAGCCTCAGAAGCAGTCCCGAAAATGGCCCAGAGATGGCTCTATTTAGAGGGGCCAGCATTCCCTGCAAAGGGGGCATGCTGAGCCACACAGCTCCTGGTATCTCTGTCTCAGACACCCTCTCTTTGCTCCCTCTTTTGCTCTCTCTGCTCCTGAGATTAGATGAGCAGGGAAGGTGAGAAGGACAGAGGCATTATTCACAGAGCATTTACCCTCATCTATTTTATTCCAAAATCAGCCTAGAAAATGATAGCTCAAGTGCTGCTGTTCCAGTTAGCCATAAGCGGTTCTCCTAGAAGTGCCCATTTTATTATTGGATAAACATTTGGGCTGTGTTGAAGTTGGCACAAACTGCAAGAAGACTACTCAGCTTGGAGGAATCTGTTCATTTTTTCTTTCTCTTTCTTTATTTTTTTTCTAATTGATCTATGGGTGACACCAAACCCACTTGTTTATATTCCTTTTTCTTCAGCATGAAGAAAAAATAATAGATTGTGATTCCTTGATTAAAGTTGAGACCTAAGCAGGAGGAGAACGTGCTCAGGTCACTACTGTCGAGACCTGTAAGTAGGGAAAGATTCCAGACACTGCTCATACCTCAAAGAAGTGACCTTTTGCTATGAATTAATCATTTAGAGATCGTATTTCTCATGTGTTTTACTCACAGGAGGGATTGATTAGAGACTGAAATTAATTGCAAACTTGGATTAACCATTTCCTTTTATACTGTGGTTAAAATTTGTTTTTTAGCTGTAGTTGCCTTAATGCCTTTATGCCAAGGTTTTTCTTTACTGTACTGCTAATTCCAGGAAATTACCCGCAGTGAATGGACATGTCTGCCCACTCAGTCACTCAAAAAAACATGAAGGCTGAATGGCAATCAAACTAAACACTGCCCCAGATTAGCAGAGCCTGGGCAGAAGAGAAAATGTTTAAAATGTTTAATTCTTAATCAGAAATGGATTGGATTGCTTTGGAAGTTTGAGGGCAAAGGCTGGAGCAGCTACAGTGAAGGTTATTCACAGTGACTGAAGGAGAGAAAATACTGAGCAGCCCAGTTCATAGCCAGTTTAACCTGAAATAACAAGGCAAGATAGTTACCCTAAAGTGGATGCACTTTTTGGCTGCCTTTTTATTGATGACACAGAGTGTCCAGTTAAGTGGCAGGTGGAGAGTCTTATGCCCTCTGCTCTGGGCAAACACCGTTTAGAATGCTGTGGGGTGTTCTATGGGACCGTCCTTCCATGGTAGGGGGCAGCCAGACTATATCACGGTCCAAGAAAGTGTTACACACAAAATCAAACACTGCATGTTCTCACTCATAGACGAGTGTTGAACAATGGGAACACATGGACACAGGGAGGGGAGCACTATACACTGGGGTCTGTTGGGAGGGAGTGGCGGGGACAGCGGGGTGGGGAGTTGGGGAGAGATAGCAAGGGGAGAAATGCCACATATAGGTGAAGGGGAGGAAGGCAGCAAATCACACTGCCACGTATGCACCCATGCAACAATCTTGCATGTTTTTCACATGTACCCCAAAACCTAAAATGCAAAAAAAAAAAGATCTCTAAAAAAAAAATTATTGAAATGAAAAAAAATTAAAATTAAAAAGAAAGTGTTACAGAGCATATCAGAAAGAATGCACGGTTCTGTGGGAAACTTTGGGTGAATTTCTAACCTTAAGGAGCTCACAGTTTTTGTGTAAGTTACAGTAAGAAAATGTAGTCAGTGGGAAGCAGCATAAGGGAGGCCTAGAGAAAGGCTAAGTGCCATTCAGAGGAGAGTGCTCACTTCCACCTGGAATAGCAGGGCTGGGGGCCTCTCCAGCTTTGTAGGGAAGGGGGCTTTGGTAATTGCTCTCTCCTCTGACCTCCCACAGCACATTGTTTACTCCTCTGTTAGAGTGCTCAGTGTGCCGGAGTGCAATTGTCTGTTTATGTGTCTGTCTCTCCAATTAGCCCTCAAGCCCTCACAGGGCAAGGGGCATGCTTTGTTCATCTCCCTATTCCCAGGACCAGACAGTTTCTGCACAGTGAAGGGCCTCAGGGAAGATTTGCTGAACCAAACAGGGAAAGCAAAACTTCTTCTGGAAGCAGCATTTTGGTTTTCTCTATAAGGAAAGAGGTGATTCATTCCACCCAGAGCAGTGGGGCTCAGAGATGGAGATCTGCGTATGGGTTTGTGTCATCTCCCCAACTGGACTGTGAGCTCCTTTCAGGAGGATTGTGCCACTCTTGTCTCACTATTCCCTGAGCACCCACCCATCCCTGTGTCTGCCCAGGGACAGGGAACTTACTGGCAGGGAATACCAAGGTGATGGGATCCCTTCTCTTCCCACAAATAGAAACATGGATAAAACACAACCCCAAATTTCTTTTAATATTTGGTCCACACTTCAGCAATTACTTGCTTGTTAGTTACAAGGGGTGTGTGTGGGAAATATAACTTTACAGTAGAGAGATTAGGCTGTCATCACCTTAACCCAGGCAGCAGTCTTGGCACGCTTAATAATAGGACAACCAGATCACATTAGACCCCCTATGATATATTCTTGCAAGAAGTCAAGCCATTAAACCTGATTTTCAGTTTACGGAAAATATGGAAACAGAGACCAGGTTAAACTAGCACAAATAAATAATCAGTTAAAGCTATAACACTGGAGAATCTAAAACACAGCTGGCCTGGTTTCTACAAAATGTCAGTGTCATAGGGATGGTTCTAGATTAAAACGGAATAAAAAGGCATAACAAAAAGTGTCTTTCTTCATTGGTATGCAATTCTTCTTTGGATACTGATTTTTTTTTAAAAGCAGCTCTAAAATATAGTCTGGGAACAATTTATGAAATTTGAATAGTACTTGATAATAGATTGAATTTCTTAAGTATAATATTGGTATTATGGTTATATAGGAGAATGTCTTTATTTTTAAGAAATACAAATTAAACTGGAGGCAAGATGCCATGGTGGCTGCAACTTATTTTGAAATGTTTGAGAAAACTAATAGGTAAAGTAAATGTGACAAGAAAGAAAAAATACTTTTACATCTAGAATATGAGTGTTTGGGTATTTATTACACTATTCTCTCTTCCTATCTAAAAAAAATTCTTTAAAAATATGTATCACAAAATTTGAAGAAAAAAATATGTAAATTTCTAACCTCCTCAAATATAGAGAAACAAATCCAGAGCAATAAGTATAAGTAAATGTTGGAGTAGTACTTAGAAAATGGGAACTTGATATAAATGCCAGGTCCTGGGCATTAGGTCCCTTAAAGAAATGACAATTACACTGAATACGGACATCTATAAAAAATAGATGCCAAAAGACAGATGAATATCTTCAATGTACTCAGGGGAAAAAACTGTCAACCTTGAATTCTATACTCAATCTAATTATCATTTAGAAGTAGAGCAAAATACATTGTCAAGTGAATAACATTTTACTAAAATTACCAAATCAAGTCCAGCAACATATAAAAATGATAATACCTCATGACCAGTGAGGGCTTACTCCAGGAATTGAAAGCTAATTTAATACTTAAAAATCAGTCAGTGTAATTTACCATATTAGCTAAATTAAAAAGAAAAATAATATGATCTTTTCAATAAGTTCAGAAAAAGCATCTGGAAAATTCAATGTCTATTTATTGTTAACAAACAAGCCCCAAAACTTCAGTGGATCATGAATAGAAACAACTTCTCCAAGCTGCATGTTCAGAATTGACAACAAACACCATACTTGATAGTAAAACCCTGGATGCTTTGCCCCTAAGATTAGGAGCAAGACAAAAATGTCCATTCTCACCATTTTATACAGTATTGCACTGGAGTTCCTAGATGGTGCAAAATGTCAAAAAAAAAAAAAGAAAAGAAAAGCATACAAAATAAAAAAGTAATTTTTTTGTCCACAAACAGTATGATTATATACACAGACATTTCTAAGACATCTAAAAACTTATTAGAAGTAATAATGGATTTAGCAAAGTCACAAATCTAAGCTTAACAAACAAAATTTTAGCAACAAATAATACATATACATACTTGCAAAAAGCGATTGGAAATAAAACTTTTAAAAATACCATTTACAATAGCATCAAAAACCATAAAATAGGAATAAATTTAATGAAGAAATATGCCATTCTTCCATGTTGAAGCCACAAAACATTGCAGAGAAAAATCAAAGAGAATGTACATAATGTAGAAATATGCCACACTTGTATATTGGAAGACTCAAGATACTGTTTCTCCTCAAAGTGATCTATAGCTTCAACACCAACCTAATCAAAATCTAAGTAGACTTTTCTTGGTAGAATTAGACAAACATATTCCAAAATGCATATGGAAATACAAAGAACCTAGAATAGTCAAAGACTGAGCTTACTATTTATTCTTTCATTTATGTTTGTTTATTGAGCACACACTATGCATCAGGCTGTTCCATACCTTGGACATAAAATATTAAGACAAAGACATAGGTATTTGCCTGAAGACCTACTGAAATATGAACTTAAGCACAGAAATTAAACTGAGAATGGAGTGGAATGCAAGAAGCAATGATGGACAAGAAGCTGGTAAACATATTGGTACAAGTACAGGCTATACAAAGTAATATCAAATGAAATCTAATTGTGTTGCTTTGATATGTTGGATGCCAAACTGGGCAGGCTCAGAAATAGATTGGATGAAAACCTGTTGTTAAGGATGGAAGCCCTCAAAGGACTTCTGGTCTAGTAGAAGAGACGAAGTAAACAGAGAAGTCTGATGGAGGGGCAACATCTACATAGGGCACAGAGAATACATAAGAGGAGGATGTCTGTGCTATCTGGGAGCGTACATCATGGAGAACATGATTCAGTACACTTAGGGAACTATCAGGTTTGATTGTGGTGGGGGCAGGACAAGAAATGAATTTTCTGTACCAGGGCAAGGGGTTTGGACTTCAGCATTTATCCTGAAAAGGTTGCCTGCTGCCTGCTTTGTTAAGGTTTGTGATCATTATTTTAAACTCTAGAATTTAGAATAATAATTAACAACCACACGTGGCTTTGTAAATACAAAGCATTATATATATAGTCTCTTACTTGGTCTTCGCAGCAACCCCATGATGTATAGAGTCCTAAATAAACAGAAGTTCAACGAAGTTAGAGAATTTGGTTAAGGACATGTCATTGGTAAGTAGATGATTTGGCCCTAGAATCTGGCATTTTGGACCTCCAGTGCAGTGCATTGTCCCTAAATTATGCTGCTTCATCCAGCACTATACTTGCCCAGGACAGTGACAGGCTGAACAGCAAGAATGTGTGAAGGTCTGTTTCTACTGTGAAGATATACATGGCTGAACAATCTATAACTTCTTTAGCAAAACTCTTTAGTGTTCCTGAGGGTCAGAAAGTCCTCCCTTATGTCTAATCAAAACAACAACGGCTTCAGTGAAAGCTTGTTTCCTCTTACTGGATTTTTTACTAACAAAAGAGACTGCCTTCATCGGGTTCCTTTTTCTAATGTCCCACTCCTTCCATATGATTGCAAGAAAAATGGAATGTAGATGCTTTCAAGGAAATAGTTTATCTTGCTATATCACTGTCCTTCTTCCTTTCTAACCTGTTCTTTTTTACTGACTCCAGGCACTCTTTCCTACTGTCATTTTTCTCTAAGTTTTGGATTTGACATGTTCTTTCTGGAGCAATTTCTGCCTATTAATCAATCATTAAGCATTTCTAAAACAGCTACACTGTGCTTAACACTTCACATTCCTAAAAGCAGCAATTGACTTGATGTTAAGTAGCAATAAGTTCTAGAATAGTGATGGCTGACACGCTACCACATACTCTATGTGAATTCCATGTAGACTGAGTGGGTGAAAATGTCTTGTCAAACTGAAGTTTTTAAATTGGACAAAGTTGAATCCTATGTAAATGGATGGCAATCCGTGCTGTATATTGTTTTCCTGTTGTATAATCAAGAAATCACAGTCATTTCTCCTTGTAAACTGGCATTCTTTTAATTTCTTACAAAAGTCAGAAGTATTTCAACTTGCAGAAAAAGTAACCACTTCTCCCTCTTCCCACCCACACTTGTTTTTTTTTTTTCTTAGCTTCCCTGTTTTGGGGGGAAGGATGGGTACTACTCTTGTGCCAATCTAAGAGATTTATAATTCTCAGGTCATCCTTTTTTTCTTCTTTTTGTCTTTCTTTCCTTTCCTCACTCCCTGCTTCTCTCTTTCCCTCTTTGCTTACATCCTTCCCTCCTTCCTTCCTTTGGTTTATTCATCCATTATACACTCATTAGGCAATATATTCCAGGTGCTAGGAGCACAGAGGTGAATCAGACAAGGCGCTTACGCTTAATTTGCTCTCAGATCATAGGATAAACAAACAAGTAAATAGACAATCATGATATGATACAGCAATGCTTTGAATGGGGAAAGTAGAAGGAGCTGGTGGAGAGCAGGGTAAGGTTAAGGAAGAGATGATGGCGCAGGTCCCCACAATTCAGGACACCCTTCCGTAGACTCCTCTGAGGAACAGCAAGCACTACAGTCATCAACATTCCTTAGTGCTTCTCCCACTTACCACATCATGTGCAGGACACAGTGATAGCTTCTGTGGGAGCTACCAGGGTGAATAAGGCAGAGTTCTGCCATCTTGGGGTTCATAATCTATTCAGGGAGATCACCAAGGACACAAATAACTAGGATCCTTAGCAGACTGTGGGAAGAACAATCAATGGAGATACAAACAATGTGCCATGAGAACCCAGGGAAAGCAGAAGTTCATTCCTACTGTAGGGATATGAAAAATCCATAACCCATACGATATTTCAGCTTCATCTTTTTGATATTGAGTTACATCTTCCCATAATTCAGCAAAGATTTAAAGACATGGAAAATTGTACTTGATTTGAGAAAGTTTTTGTGGGTCACTTTAGTGCAACAATCTTCTTCACTTTGTTTCTTGCTGTCACCTACTCACTCCAGTCTGTACAGAGAAGTCATCTAAACTGTGGAAATCAAGAGAGAATGAGAATCTTTAGTGGCCCATGTGTGAGAGGGGGTTAGGGGACCCTAGAAGTGACTCTCAGGTTAGTTGAAACTTAGTTACGGGGCTTAGAATGTATGGAACTTCTTGCTCTGTTACTCAAGTAGCACCTATAGATTTCTTAGTTTATTGTCATTGTCTTACCCCTGAGTGGACTCCAATGACAAAGGCTTGCTCAGGTCAGATGCGATAGTAAATTTAGCATTGCTATAGGCAACTGGCATGGTAAGAAACAGTATGGCACAGTTGTCAAGAGATGGACTTTGGAATTCCACAGAACTGGGCTCAAATTTTATCACCATCCTTTGCGGGCTGTGTGATCTTGGATAAGTTACTTGATCTTTGTGACTCAATTTCCTCATCCACCAAATGGGCATGTTAGTATCTGCCTTAGGCAATAGGTGGAGAATTTGCTGAGATATACATACAACATTCTTAGCAGAGTGCCTAATACATAGTCTACACAAGCTAGTGTTATCATTATTAGGATCATCCAAGATTTGGGATGTAGTTGTCTGAGTTTTTACTTACTCAATTCTCACATTGTCCCGAGATAAGAAACAGACCTTTTCTGCACTATGAATTCAAATTCGATATGACACATATTCCTCTTCTTGGTCTACATACTCTCCTTGGGCAACCTCTCTCGTGTATTCTCGTGGTTTCAATCGCCATTATATGCTGGTGATTGTTAGATATTTGTTTTTAATGTAAACATCTCTTCTGAGAACCCAGATCCACATAACCCGCTGTCTTTTGCTTATGTTAACTCAAATATTTCTTAAGGGCCTCAACCTCACGTGTCCAAAACTGAACCCTTCTCCAGGAGTTGTCAGTCACTAGAGAAAATCTCACTTTTTACTTTGGTAATTAAAAAAAAATACCTTCAAAGAGGGAATGACATATGAGTTGAGCCTTCAAATAAGGGTGATTTATTTTAATTTAAACTTGGTAAAAGGAGAAGGAAACCATTCAAGTGAAGGACAAGTGCATAGAGGCAGGAAAGCTTCAAGGTATATAGTGGAGAGCCAGGTTTGATTATGTATCTTCAAATCTTCCTTCTTAATGTTCTGTTTCACCCCTTAGTAAATACCCAGCTCCTGATGTGTTTTTCCACACCTGGATGTCTGAAAGCTGCAGAAAGTTATACACTGCTGCTGGAATGACTGGGGTCAGACTGAAATGAACTTGTTCCTCGCCAACTAAGGTTTGCAGTCTAAAGACCCCATGGGGTGCTTCATGTTCAACCATGATCCACACTGCAATCACCTCCCTCCCTGGTCTAATGGTATCAAAGTGAAAATAGAAAGGCCTTTCTATTTTCACATATCAGGAACTGGGTATTTACTAAGGGATGAAATGGAATATTAAGAAGGAAGATTTGAAGATACTCTCCATTGACAGTCTCTGAATGCCCTGGATTCTCATTGAGGCCCATGAAATGATTGAATGACTGTGCAATACCATCCACTAACAGCATTCAATAATCTTTACTAATGTGAGGACCCCATTTTAGAAGTACTAAACATGGATACCAGGTTCTATTTCAATGGAACCACTTCATCTCTAAAGTGAAGAATGGACAATCTGAGTAGTAACCACAATTATTTACCACTTGCTAAATAAGTACCAAAGCTGCACAGTCTTTTATGGTGACGGTTATGGTTTCAGGCACAATAAATGGCAAGACATTGATCCTAACCACACATGCATAAGCCAGTTGTAAGTACCTATGAACTGTTTGAATTCAATCATATCATCTATTATTTCACAAAGGACTGACTTGGGACCAGCCTGGAACTGGTTGCTGATTGGTTTGTTGGTGACACAGACTGGGAATACTTTGGGGTATATTGCTGTCACACATACAGATAAGATGCAGAAACCAATAAAGTCCATGGCATTTCTCCCAAGAGAAAAAGAAAAAAGAAAAAAAAAACTGACCTTTCACTGTTGGATGAACACATGACTCCAATCCTCCCCCTGCACCTTTTCATACCAATGATCACCACAGGCTAAAGTTACCTTAGTTAGCTACTCCAGGGGGTGGTGAGCTCCCTTGAAGAATTCAAGCCCAGGCTGGATAGCCACATACGTTTTTTTTAGGATAGGACTCAAGCATGTGAACATTCAAACAGGGTGACTTTTTGTTACCTAAGACTGCATAGTTCTGTGAATGTATTAGCTTCTAACGAGCAATTATTCATTTGTGAAAATCTTTAAATAGTTCTCCTGGGCAGCAAAGCAGATATGCCTCTTCTAAACAGGGCCACCTGTACAGTGATTAATAGTTTTTCTTCAGGTTCAGACACAAATTGAAACAGGACATCTGAGAGCAATTAGACAAATGGAGGTATTCTTGTGTGGCTTAGGCCTTAAATCCTTTGGGATCCGACTTCTCGGGTCTTTTCTTTCTAATATTATGTGCTTGTTTGTGTCACTTTTATTTGGCTGAAGATGGAAACAAGTGGGGGCCAGAAAGGCAGTTTATTCCTCAGGAGCAGGAAATTAGAAGATTGGGTACTGCCTTGAGGATTAACTGTTCCTTGAGGCCCAGGCTCCCCAACTACTCATCAATCCTCTGGGCATGTTTCTGGCCTTCTACCCAGGATGTTGTTCAGAGGAAAAATCTAACTATCTAATCAGAACAACTAGAGAGCTATGCCACAAGTTTTCCATCTGCAAAGTGGGCATATTCCCTCTAGTTCTGTCATTCTGTGGTTCTATATTTGGAAATATTTTGCAGGGTTTCAAGTTCCCAGCAGCTGTATGGTTGTGCCTGGTAATAGTACAAATCCTAAAATGCGCCTGTGTTGGACCTAGAACCACAAATACCATCTGACTCAGCAATCCCATTACTGGGTATATACCCAAAGGAATATAAATCATTCTATTATAAAGACATGCACACATATGTTTATTGCATCACTATTTACAATAGCAAAGACTTGGAACCAACTCGTATGCCCATCAGTGATAAACTGGATAAAGAAAATATGGTACATACACTCCATGGAATACTATGCAGCCATAAAAAAGATAGAGATCATGTCCCTTGCAAGGACATGGATAAAGATGGAAGCCATCATCCTCATCAAACTAACACAGGAACAGAAAACCAAACACCACATGTTCTCATTCTTAAGTGGGAGTTGAACGATGAGAGCACATGGACACAGGGAGGGGAACATCACACACTGGGGCCTGTTGGGAGGTGGGGGGCAAGTGCGGGGAGAGAATTAGGACAAATGCCTTATGTATGTGGGGCTCAAAACCTATATGACAGGTTGATAGGTACAGCAAACCACCATGGCACATGCATACCTAATGTAACAAACCTGCACAGTCTGCACATGTATCTTGTGTCTTGTGTTCCAGCTGGTAGATGCTGTACTGCAGCAGATCAGTTTGCTTATTTCTTTCCTTCTTCCCCTCCTCTCACCCTCCCTTTCTTCCAGCTTCTCTTCCTTCTTTTCTCCCTTTCTCCTTCCTCCCTTCCTTTTTTCCGTTCTTTCTCATTCCCTCTTCCCTGTCTCCCTCTCTCCCTCTTCCCCGCTTCCCTTTCCTTTCCTTCCCTTTCCTTCCTTCCTTCCCTCCCTCCCTCCCTCCCTCCTTCCTTCCTTCCTTCCTATTTTCTGTCAAGATTATTATTCACACTGGATGGCAATACTCCCTTCCCGATTCTAATCCCATGCACGCAGACTGCAATCCTCTTACACAATGGTATGAGGGAATTTTCATAGGAGGTCATTGACGACGATTTCCCTTAAGACAGTACATAGGAAGGAGCGTCTTGAATTCTTCAAGGAATTTCCCCCAATTGATTAAGGGGTGGGTGAATGTAGGCTATCTGCCTGACGTATGCCAATATATATAACTTGTAACCATGCCTCATATGTCTTTTATACACCTCTCTGTATTTTTCACCCTCTTCTTGCCCATGCTTCAGTATGATTTTTTTTCTTTTAACATCTTCCAGCTTATTGATCGTCCTTCAGCTATATCTAATCTGCTGCTAAACTCATATATCAAACAGTTTTTTCATTTATTTTATTTTTAAGTACTAGAATTTCCATTTAATTATTCTATATAACTCTCAGTTCTCTCCTGATAATCTCTAATTAGCCATGTGATTTCTTGAACCTGTTAATAATCATAGTTATTTCAAAGCCCATGTTTGACAGGTCTAAAAGCTATATCTTGTATTGATAAGATTTTATCATTTTTTTTCTCTTGGTTTGGGGAAATGCGATTTTGTTTCCTGATGTGCTTGATAATTTTTAAATTAAATTCTAGACATTGTTTATGCATATATCAAGAGGTAATCTCATCTTCTTGAAGAGAATTTACTCTGCATTCCTATAGGTAATAAGCGTAGGAGCAGATCACCTAAGTCTAAGGAAGTTGTGAGCTTATTCAAGGCTGGGCTTCAATCTTTGCGAGAATTAGTAACTTTCTTGTTCACTCCTAATCTTAGTTGTAGCCCTTTAGGAATCCCAACCTGAAACCTGTTTATAAGATCTGCTCGTTGGTGGGCCCTAATTGCCAATGTTTGTCCCTCCAACCTCAAAAGACTATGGAAATCTACTCAGTCCCCCAGCCTCTTAGCCACTGCTTGGAACTGGCAAAAGCTTTTAGTAGAAAAGTGGATCCAAATGTCAGGCTCACCTCTCTGTCTCCCTTCTCTTCTTGGTCTTAGTCCTTGCTGCATTGGTAGCTCCCTACTGTGTTCAAATGTATTTTTCCCCCAAATTTTGTTCAGCTGTTCTAGTTTGTTCTCAGAAGAAAGGTCAGTCTGCAAAAAGCAATTCTGGATTTATCAGAAGTAAATTTCCACCTATGTCATTTGGCCTTGATTCTAGTAATATTTGGTAATTTTAGGCAGCACAATAGATCTTCCACTCATCTTGCATATTTTCTTCCAAAGACCTGGAATCAACCATTTTCAAGGATCTCTGGCATGTTTCAATGAGAAATAGTATTTAAACATGATTACCTGGACATTAGGAATGTTCTTTACTACTGGCTGGCATTATATCTTTGTCTTTTCAGTGGACAGAGCTAGAAAATATACACCTTTTTGAAAGCAAAAACTAGAGAGTTCATACTGAAAATTTCAATTAATGAAAAAGACTATAGTGCATTTTACTTAATATCTTTTATCTGTGATGGATATCACTTTTCTCTTATGCTGAAAATCATTTTTCCTAATAAGATTTACATATATATCATTTGTTTAGTTCTAGTATGTGTGTGCTGAAATAACAATACAATCATAACTACTAACAAAAGACTAAATGTAATTTAATATTTCTTTCTGTTTGTCTTCAATATATATTCCACCAGGGATATACAGTCAAAACACTATGTTTCAAAAATCTTCAAATTATTCTGTTTTGTATGATTATGCCATCAACTTGATATACAGATAGATTCATTTATTTGAATTTGTTTTTAACTTTATGACATTGAATTTTTTCTCTTCGATTTGATATTGTTTTTAAATTGTATGAAATATTAAATGGTTCTAAGTTCCAAAGTATAAAACAAAAGAAATTTAGCTTCCATCTCTGTTTCCTCTTCCCATTCCCTATTCTCTGTCTCTTCCCTACAGGTAGCACCTTTTTGTTACTTTTTGATTTATTTTTTAACATTAAAATATATGTATTTTACTATTTTACATATAATATGTCTGCATATATATATATATATATGCAGAGAGAGAGAAAGAGAGATTGCCATATTTGGGACAAAATCTAGATTCCATCCTTAATGCTTATCTCTTCCTTACCCTACAAATTCTGTTAATAAATCCTAGGGCCATCTCCAAGTATATCTCAAGTCCTAGGAGAGCTACCTTCATCTCCTGCCTGGAGGGCAGCAACAGCCTCCAGCTGCTCTTACTCCTGCACCTCCTGCCTCCCAACACATTTTCCCTACTGCAGCCAGAGGAAATCTTTCAAAGCATTTTGCAAAGAGAGTACTAATAGGCTCTTTCCTGCTGTCAGTCCTTACTGGGACCTGTAAGACCGAGCAAGGCCCTGAACCCCTCATCCAGCCTGGATCAGACTACCACCTTCTTCTCCTGACCGCCTTCCCACCCTTTGCAAATGTGCACCTGAGACTGCCAGCCACACTGAAACCTGTGCCTGGATACACTCCTGAGAACATGCTAGATCTTCCCAACTAGAATGCTTTTCCCTCAGCCTCAGTTGGATGCACTCACAGCACAATCCTGTTTTTAAATCCTCACATTTGGCATAACTTTCTAGTTGTCCAGTGAGAAAAGACAGTATCAGAGAGTGGCAGAAACTTGCTTAAGTTCCTACAAGAGTTTTTCCTACTTGGGCGTTTAAAAAACTGTTGTTGAGCTGTGTACCGAGGTCTGTCCTTAGACATGTAGAAAATGGAGATGATTTTGCTTGGAGCTGCCTTACGCCTGGGCAGTTCTGGCTGTTAAAGACCTTATCTAACGCAAATTGTGAAGACAGAGGCACTGCCATGAGCACCTGAATGAGCATCTGCTGAGTGTCCCTACCAATTCCAGTCCTTTCCGGCTCCCCGCCCTTCCCCTGTCTGGCCTGGTTCTCAAGGTCAGCTCGCAGGCTAACTAGTCAGCAAGCTGTCCTTCCTGCCGCTGCTGGGGTGATTTATAAAGAGCCTCCGCTGTGACTCCTTCATGATGGCCTTGCCCCTGGAGCCTTAGCCACACCTGCCCTTTTAAAGAATGTGGACTGTAGTTCCGTACCAAGGACTGCGGCGAAACCAAGCTGGTGTCCTCACCACCAGTGGCCTCTCCCTGCATCCCATTGCCCAGGTTCCTGGAGCCCCACGACGACCAGGGTGCCCCGAGCGTATGCCAGCCTGCGCCCTCCAGGCGGCACAGAACGGCTCCGCAGTGCCACCTAGAGGCTTCCAGCGCCAGCCAGAGCAGAGAGTTTTTGTCTCTGACTGCGGGCTTTGGGGGCTAGCTGGACAATGGCTAGCTAGTACTTTGGAGGTTTGGAAGTGTACCAGAGTGAGATATATTTGGAGAAGCTCATTTCTGGATGTATGGCTGTACATTCAGCCCCCTCGGAGCCTGTCTTTTATAGCTACCTCTCCACCCCCAGTGCACACACTTAGGGCCACTGTGACTCACACAGCTCTGGAGAAACCCAAGAGCTGCCTCCAAACCTCCAGTCTTAACCAAATAGTAGAAACGGGAGAGAAAGTCCTGCAACACACCCCAGTGCAAGAGTTATTCAGTAGATGAGCTAAAGATGGCATTTCCAACAGAACCGAAGGGAAGGAGCCATCAGTGAGATTGTTGGGACAGCTAGCTAGCCATTTCTAAAAAGGACATTGAAACTTCCACCTTACACCATGCACTCAGATTACATCCAAGTGGATTGAAGGGTGCAATGTCATAC
The DNA here is from genome assembly GCF_030222135.1 of Aotus nancymaae. Lineage (NCBI taxonomy): Eukaryota > Metazoa > Chordata > Mammalia > Primates > Aotidae > Aotus > Aotus nancymaae. The sequence continues at coordinate 325,436 of NW_026988553.1, forward strand.
TCGAAGAAAGTATTGGTATCTATTTGTATAGGCTTGGAGTGGGGAGGATATTCCAAATATAATACCAAGCACAGAAACTATAAAGGAAAAAGACTGATAAATTTGACTCAAAATTTAAAAACTTTTGTGTGTTAAAAAAACCTATTGATAAAGTTAAAAACCAAAATAACATACTTGGAAAATGACCTCAGATCTGAAAGACAGTGACTAATATCCTTAATATATAGAAAGCTTTCACAAATCAATATGAAAAAGACAGATGTTCCAGTAAGAAGATAGGAAAAATACATGAACAAGCAATTCATGAAAAGACAAACAGATTTCTAGGAACATTAAGAAATGTTCAGCCTTAGTAGTAATCAAGGGAATCCTAATTAAAACCACATAGAGATTATACTGTTTTCCACTACCAAATGAACAAAAATTTCAAAGAGCACTAAACTCATGGAGGGGACAGATGAGGCAGAGATCAGGCTTGCTCACACATGGCTATGGGAGGGAGAAGTGGCAAGGTCTTTCTGGAAGGCAGCTTGGTGTCATGGAGTAAAAGCCGTAACAAATATTGCATATCCTTGTACTCAGCAGTGTTGCTTTAAAAAAGTTATCCTAAAGAAACAATGTGTGAAAAGATACAGCTGGTCAGGGATGTTTGCAGTAGTCTTGTTTTTAATAAGGACACAAAAAAAGAAACAACCTAAGTAAATATATACTTATTTAAAATAATAAGATAGGTGTCTTCTCATCAACTTGGAAAGATGTTCATGAGATATCATTAGGTGAGAAACACAAGTTACAAGAAAAATGTACATATAATATAATTTATTTCATGTCAATAAAAATGATGTATATATTACATGGACAAAAAATAGATAGAGTTATACAACACAATTTTAATAATGATTGCCTTAAGAGGGGAAGGAAGAATGGAGATTATGCATGGCTTTTTTACTTTTTTTGGCTTATTGATATTTTCTTTTTATTTCAACATAGAAATATCCATACTGGCTCTTTTCTTGCCTTTATTTTTTCTTTTTCTTCCTAGAATTTTTTTAAATTATGAGAATAATACAGGCTTGTTGTAAAAATTCAAACCAGACAAAAGTATATAGAGGCTTTCCCTCTGACCATCCATCTCCAGAGAGGACCACTGTGAACAGGTAGGTATATATGTTTTCCAGACATTTGTATGCACATATAAACATATATGTATGTGTATGTTTTAATATAAATAGGATCACACTGTATACACCATGCTGTAACCTGCTTTTTTCACTAAACAATATGTCATGAACATCTTTCTATGTCAATACACATAGATCTACCTCATGTTTTTTAAAAAAATATGCTTTTCAACAGCTACATATTATTACCTTGTACAGAGATGTTCAAATCTGTACTTCCTGATTTCTCTACAATGATATGTTACTACTTGTGTAATGAAAATATAATAAAATGTTTTGTTGGAAAAAATAAAAAAAGAAGAAAGAGGGAGAAAAGAAGGAAGAGAGTGAAGGTGAATTGTTTGTTCACCTTCACTTTCACGTGGATTGGGGCTCTTTCTACTTGGGAGTTAACTTTGATTCCAGAGAGCTGTCAGGGTTTGATGAGGTGGAGAAAAAGCCGCACTTGCTTCATGATCAAACAAAAGAATCCTGAGGATCTTGGGACTTTGGATGGACTTTTCCAGTCCTGGTCACCAGGCTTGGAGAGGAGGCCGTGTCAGAGTAGAAGTTCTATGTGGGACTCAAATAACATTTACAGAAGCAAACAATAAAACTTAGAAACAAAATCAATCATAACAACAATTATGGAAGTGAAATGAACCACTTTTTTCTTTTTCTTTTCACCTATATTAACCTTTTAATTTATTCTTTGTTTTTTCCATTTTTCCAGCTTTATTGAGTATAATTGCCAACTAAAATTGTATAAATTTAAGATGTACAACATGATGATTTGATATACACATATATGGTAAAATGATTGCTACAATCGGAGTGGTTAACATACCCATTACCTCACATTTTGTGTGTGTGTGTGTGTGTGTGTGTCTGTGTGTGTCTGTGTGGTGAGAACTTTTAAGATCTATTCTCTAATCAAATTTCAAGTATATAATACAATATTAGTAACTATAGTCACCACGATGTACATTAGATCCCCAGAACTTAATCCATCTTCAAACTGAAAGTTTGTACCCTTTGACCAACATCTCTTCAATTCCCCCAGCAACCAGCCCCCATCACCACCATTCTACTCTCAGTTTCTATTAGTCTGGCTTTTTTAGATTCCACATATGAGTGAGATTATACAATAGTTAACTTTCTCTGCCTGACTTACTGTATAATGCCCTCAAGATTCATCCATATTGCTCCAAGTAACAGGATTTCTTTTTTTAATGTCTAAACAGTATTCTCTCTCTCTCTCTCTCTCTCTGTGTGTGTGTGTGCGTGTGTGTATGTGTGTGTTTCACATTTTTTAAATCCATTCTTCTGTTGACAGAAATTTGGTTGTTTCCCTTCTTGGCTACTGTGAATAATGGTGAAACAAACATGGGAATGCAGATAATCTCTTTGAGGTACTGAATTCATTCCTTTGGATCTATACCCAGAAGTAGAAGTGGTCGATCACATGGTGATTCTATTTTTAATTTAAGAAACCTTACTATTTTCCATAGTGGCTGTACCAATTTACATTCCGACCAACAGTGCACAAGGATTCCCTTTTCTCTGCATCCTTGCCAGCACTTATTATCTTTTTTCTTTTTGATAATACCATCCTAACAGGTGTGAGATGATATTTCATTCTGGCTTTGATTTGCATCTCCCTTATGATTAGTGAAGTTGAGCACCTTTTCACGTACCTATTGGGCATTTGTACGTCTTCTTTGGAAAAATATCTATTCAAGTTTTTTTTAACTCATTTAAAAATCTGATTATTTATGAGGGTATTTATTTTTGCTATTGAGTTGTATGTGTTTCATATATATTTTGGATATTAATCCATTATCAGATATATGGCTTGCAAATATTTTCTCCCATTCCATAGGTTGCCTGTACATGTTGTTGTTCCCTTTGCTGTGCAGAAGCTTTATAGCTTAATGTAGTCCCACTTGTCCATTTTTGCTTTTGTTGTTTGTGCTTTTGATGTCATATCCAAAAAAAAAAAAATCATTGGCAAGACCAGTGTGAAAGAGCTTTTCTCTCATGTTTTACTCTAGGAATTTTATAGTTTCAGGTCTTACATCTAGGTCTTCAATCCATTTGAATTAAGTTTTGAGTGTTGTAAATTGTTTTCTTTTCTCTGCATGTGGACATTCAGTTTTTTCAACACCATTTATTGAAGAGACTGTCCTTTTCCAAGAATTGTGTATTCTTGGTACCCTTGTCAAAGATTAGTTGACCATGTATGGGTGGATTTATTTCTGGGCTCTAGATTCATTAATAGTCTATGTCTGTTTTTGTGTCAGAACCATGCTGTTTTGATTTCTAGAGCTTTTAGTATATTTTGAAATTAGGGAGTATGGTGCCTCCAGCTTTGTTCTTCTTTCCCAGGATTGCTTAGGTATTCAGGTTTTTTTGTGGTTCCATAGGGATTTTAGAATTGCTTTTTTTATTTCTGTGAAAAAATGCTGTTAGGATTTTGATAGAGATTGCATTGAATCTGTAGATCGCTTTGGGTAGTATGAACATTCTAACAAATATTAATTCTTCCAACTCATGAACATGGGCTATCTTTCCATTTATTTGCGTCTTCCTCAATTTTTCATCAATGTCTTATAGTTTTCAGTATAAAAACTTTTCACCTCCTTGGTTAAATTTATTCTTAGTATTTTTAAACCACCTTCTAATCTCTTGCCTAGACACAGGAGAAAACCTCCCCATAACACCCTCCTCCCACACCCAAGTGATCTGAACTCTGAGTAAGACCTTACTTTAAAGATGGCCCAGTTTGCCTTCCTTCTTTTACAGCTGAGACAATGGAGGCCCTAAGAAGGTCAGGGCTAAGGTCAAAGCTAACAGGGAGTCAGGAACAGAGCTCAATCTAGTACCCAGCAAGTCTGACTCCTAATTTGCTCCTTTCCTTTCCTATTTTCTTTTTTTAAAATTATTATAATAATATTTATTTATTTATTTTTGAGATGGAGTCTTGCTCTTTCACCCAGGCTGGAGTGCAGTGGCGTGATCTTGGCTCACTGCGACCTCTGCCTCTCGGGTTCAAGCAATTCTCCTGCCTCAGCGTCCTGAGTAGCTAGGATTATAGGCACGTGCCACCACACCTGGCTAATTTTTGTATTTTTAGTAGAGATGGGGTTTCACCATGTTAGTCAGGCTGGTCTCGAACTCCTGACTTTGTGATTCACCCACCTCGGCCTCCCAAAGTGCTGGGATTGCAAGCATGAGCCACCGCGCCCAACACCTTTTGTATTTTCATTCTGTATTTACCAAGACTATTTCAGAAATAAAACATTTTTTTCATCATAAAACATACACATACTAATTATGCAAACCTTGGACAGTAAACATAAAAGCTAAAGGAAGAAAAGTACTCAAACCACCACTTTTCTTGGCAAAATTTTCCCACATCTCTCTTGCTCCTGTCTGTTTTCTGTATTTCAGTTATTTTTCACAGTTTCAGGTCTTCTGAGAGTTGCTCTTCCTATTTCCAGCCTACCCTTGTGTGTGTAGATGTGCTTTTCTTTTTGTTCGCTAACATTTGTGGATTTGAGCGGGGTGTGCAGTCACCATCTGTATGCCAGCAGTTTGTCGTGCATCCTTTCTACTGCAGCCTCCAGGGCCAAGTTTTATCTTGGTTACCACATACTTTGTCATAAAGAGATTTGTAGTTTAATTTTGGCACCGACTGTAACATTGAAACCTTGAGCATTTTAACTTTGTCACTCAAGTCCTACTTAATTCTTGGAGTTAATTCCATGGATATGAGCTGAAGAAGAGAAAAGCTCCTTGCAAAGGAGTTACAAGTGTATCTTCAGTGAAGGGAGAGCTCCTCTCCATTGTGAGTGTCTGGGGTTCTCCTGCAATTATATGGAGTCTTTTTGCTCAGTGGCCAGGGTAGGCACTCCAATTTCAGCAATTAGGAAAACTCAGATTAAATGGGTGAGTCATGTCTGAAAGACACCCCAAAGAGTCTGCTGATATGTTTGTAAAATAAAATATCTAAGTTGCTACATCAAATAGGTGCTACCATCCAATGTGCCCAAGGTTTGAGACACCAAGTTCCATAACAAACAAGCAGTGTTCTATTTGTTTGCTTTCTGCCAAATCAGACTCCCATACAATCATTTATCTTGTTGAAATCGTTGTGGATAGGCCGGGCGTGGTTGCTCATGCCTGTAATCCCAGCACTTTGGGAGGCTGAGGCAGGCGGATCACTAGGTCAGGAATTTGAGACCAGCCTGCCCAATACGGCAAAACCCCACCTCTATTAAAAATGCAAAAATTAGCTGGGGTGGTAGCACGTGCCTGTAGTTACAGCTACTCGGGAGGCTGAGGCAGACGAATTGCTTGAACCCAGGAGGTGGAGTTTGCAGTGAGCCAAGATTACGCCACTGCACTCCAGCCTGGGCGACTAAGTGAGACTCCATCTCAAAAAAAGAAAAAAAAAGAAAAGAAATAGTTGTGGATAATTTCTAGTAGCCAAAAGTGATGGCTTGGGGACAGGCTCTCCTCTGTGATGGCTCCACCCAGAAAATAAATAGCCAGACTCATTTCATTTCCCCCCATTTGCAATTGCCTCTCCTGTGGAGAGGTCCTTACATAGCCCGGGCTGTGCATCTGCCATAGGAAATGCAGATTGTTGGAAAAGTCACACCCAATGACTCTGTGCCCTGTAATACATCACTCAGGTGGTCTCTGCAAGTGGGCTGCCTTCCTATTTTGTAATAGCAAAGCCACTTTACTTACATGGGATATATGCCAGACATAAATCCCAGTAAAAATAAGAGGCCCCTTTGGGAAAAGAAAGAGACCAAGAAAGAAAGCTTGAACTGTTGGCCCCAGGATTTCACTAAAGAAAAATGCCTTCAAAGGAAGCTGTCCATAGCCAATTTCTTCTTAAAGAGATGGCAGTTAAACTGTAGAACATCAAGGACAAAAGGGGAATACTGGCCTAAAGACAACTTAGTCAAATTAGAGAAAGTGCCCAGAGCCCTGAATTTTGGTTGATTAGTTCCATTACCTGTTTCTGCCATTTCTGCAGTCGTTCCTCACTTTCCACTCTGTGTCAGGCACCTCCACATCTGTTGCCTCAGTTCATCCTTATGACAGCCTAGGGAGAGAGTGGCACAGTCCTGTGGATCCAGTTTTATTAGTGGGGCCCAGGAACTCATACAGTATAACAGATGGAAGGTCTAATCCACATCTCCCTGATGAAAGAGAAGATAGGATGGGAGATGAAGGCTCCTACCCTGGATAATTTCAAGGATAGGGAGATTTAGGGTAGAAATAAAGACTGAATGCAACTAAGCTTTGGTTCTAAAAAATAAACAAACACTTTTTTTTTCAACTGAGAGAGAGAGAACCAATTGGAGACGATTGCAAATCCATGTGACTAGATACTACAGTGCTTCAGAACCAGATAAGCACTTGGGGAGAGAGATTATACAAAAAAGTACAGCATTTGAGTAAAAAATTGAGGTAGTTTTTATGCTAAAATATTCACTGGGCCTTTCAGAGACTAATCACCCCTACTTTACAAAATGATTTTCCTTCCATTATCTCATTTGATCCTCACAGCAGCCCTATGAGGGAGGAAGGGCAGGGATGATTATCTTCATTTGGGAGAGGAGCAAATTGCAGCTGTTACTGCCAGAGCAACAGCAAGAGAATAGTGCGGCAAAGCTGGATCTAGAACCCAGAATTTGGATCTCCAGCCCACTGGAGTTTTACCTCACACAGCAAGTCTACCTCTTGAGCCCTCAGAGTTCACATCTGAGATGGGCGTGATTCCAAAAAGGAGCACTGGAATGAAGGCGCCGGGAACGCACTGTGAGTGGTGGGGAGGAAGAGGGCACTTTGTCCCAGCGCAAGCAGACCTCATCGATCATTCCCTACGCCAGGGCTGACCCTGTCCTAGCACTATATGATGAGCAGAAGCGCATGTCACTCTTATATCAATGTCAGTGGTAGGCAGACTCTATTATCTGCTCGTTTCACAGAATAGAATGCAGAAGCAGATAGGTTAGGTGTCTTGCCTAAAGTCACACAGTTACCAAGTTGAGGAAATGTGAACCCAACTGATCTGATTCCAGAATGTCCTGTACAAATCTCTTTGTTCTATTGTCTGCTGGCTAGACCTGCTCTATACTGATTAAATCACAAAGAAGGTAACTTTTCCACTACAGTCCCCTCATTTCAGACCGACCATTATTCCAACTCACCCATTGACTGTAGGGAAATTGCTCCTTGGCTCAGTCCAATATAAATTCCTCTAATTGGTTTCCTCTGAGACGGTATCATGGGGATTAAAATAAGAGGACCCTAAAGAATAAGTGCCTTTTTGTGTTTCCCTAAAACATCATATAGATTAGCAAAGGGAATTGTCTCATTAATGCTTGTCACCGCACTATGATGAAGGCACCATTAGCCCCATTTTGCAGATGAGGAAAGTGGGCGAGGTAGGTGTCACCCAGGCAGCCGCCCCAGCCGAGGCTTTGTTCCTCCCAAGACCTGTCTACCCTTATGCCCGTATCGAGGGGACTAGCTCTATAGAGAAGATCCAGCGATGGGATTGTTGCATGGATGGATTTTGTCCACTTTTTTCTCAGTGTATTTTACAAGGAGTTCCTAGAGCAAGACACAGATACCTAGTTCCTAAATAAATAAGAAGATTGGGTTGCCATTTAGTTTTTCCCCCTTGTTACGGTATCGAAAGAACCCAGAAGAGAGGGGGCAGGGCCAAGCCGGGCCCCCAGCATGCAGTCCTGCCCCTCGCCACCTCTCCTCACCTCGCCCAGTCTGGGCGTCCTGGCACAGGATGGTACTCCACTGACACTCGGCTTCCCTGGCGTCAGAGACCTCGCCTGGGTCTGCTGAAAAGCACACGGTTCTTCCTCATGTGGGAATGTGCAGAGTGACCCTGTCAACTCCCAGGCAACTCACTTCGGCTAGGGGAGATAAAGGAGGGCTCGGAGCCAGGTTAAACAAATCAGCGTCCACTGCCTCCAGGGCCACAGTCGCCCTCCCTGACACTGCCCTCAAAGAGCACCTAACAGAGCCAGGCATGGTGGCTCACACCTGTAGTACCAGCTCCTCCCGAGGCTGAGGCAGGAGGACCCTTGAACCCAAGGGTTAAAGGTTGAAGTGAGCTGCGATTGTGCCACTGCACTCCAGCCGGGGCAACAGAGCAAGACCCTGAAAAAAGAAGAAAGAGAAAAAGAAAGAAAGAAAGAAAGAAAGAGAAAAGAAAAGAAAGAAAAGAAGGAAGGAAGGGAGGGAGGGAGAAAGAGAGGGAGAAAGAAAAAGAAAGAAAAGAAAGAAATAGAGAAAGAGAGGAAAGAAAAAAAAGAAAACCTGCCTTTCAGGATGTCCTTCCCTTCTCCACAACCAGGGTCACAAACAGGGAAGACAGGTTGGGGACAGAAGAGACTTCTTAAATGACCTTTTACTGCTTGTAAGAGTAATATATACGCATTCCAGACAAATAGTAAAATCACAAAAAAGGGTAAAATATGAAACAAAAATTACCTCTCACTCCCCAACAAGTGTGAACCATTGTCAAATTTTTGTTACATATGTACTTTATATATATACACATCTATATATACACACACATACATACATATATATGTAAATACAGTGGGATTTTTACAAATGGGGTTACCCTCACTATCCAGTTTGGATCTTGAAGTTTTAAACTTAATATGTTTTGGAATTTCCAAATATCATTCGATGGTGGTTTAAAACATGGATTAAAACAGCTCCATTATATGAATATGTCAAATTAATGTAACTATTCCCATATTTCTGTACATTTAGGTAGTTTTCAAATTGTCACCCTTATTAATATCACTGTATTGAATGCCCTTGAGCACAGTAATATACAATACTTAATGATCAAATGCCAGACATTTTGCTAAAAGCTTTACATGGATTCAGAGTCATCGTATATGTGTCCTGAGCAAAGGAGTTAGCCAGGGTGCAAAGTGGGTGCTTATATCAACCCCACTCTTCACTCTACAGGCAAAGTAGCCTGGAGGAAGAGGCGCAGTCTTTTACTTTGTACAAACACTATGTCTATTTGCCAAACCCCTAGACATCTGCCTGGAAAAGAAGCAATTTGTCAGCAGAGTGAGGGTGACTTTTTCGTATTTCCCTAAAGCATCAAACAGAGTAGCAGCCCTAAAGGAATTGTGTCCTTAATGCTCATCATTACACTATGATGACAGCATGATTAGCCCCATTTTGCAGATGAGAAAAGTGAGATGTGCTAGTATGGTGACTTCCTTAGAACAAATGTCCTGAAGTAGAATTGACTGGTATACACAGCCAAGTGTCCTATGGAAACATGCACACTGATACCCCCACCAGCAGTATAAGAGGTAGCTGTTTCCTCTTCCTTGTCAAAACTGTGAAGCAAAAAACAAATATTTGCCAGACTTATGGGTGAAAAAGTCTTGTTATTTTTATCTCTTTTCTTGCTAGTGAGATTGAAGTTTTTGTGGTTTACTATTCATTACTATTACTTCTTGTGTGATTATTCTATTCCAGCCTTTTACCCACTTCCCTCTTGGGAGGTCTGTGCTGTCCTTATTAACTGGTGATACTGTTTTACCTTAAAGATATTATTCCTTTGTCTGTAATGTTGGCTGCAAGTGCTTACTGACAATTATATCTCTTAGGTTAGGTTCATTACTGGATATTTTATATTGTGATGTGAATGAGAGCTTTTACTTTCCATTATATGTTCAAACTAATTATTGCCAAATTATATTATCAGGAAGCTTTGGATTTTTGTGTATTTTAATCTGTGCCCAGTCACTTTACAGAGCTCTTGCATTGATGCCAGCAATTCTTCAATGAGCTCTTTTAAAGGGCTCATGAAAAATTTAAAGCAAGTAGGAATAAATCAAACAAGAGATGTGCAAGAGTATTAAAGAAAGCCTAAATAAATTAAATATATCATGTTAATGGGTTGGAAATCTCAACAATGTAAAGATGTTCATTCTCCTCCAAATTGATTTGCAGATTCAATGCATTTCTCATAAAAATCCCAACACATTTTTTTCATTGTACTTAACAAGCAAAATCATAAGCGTATGGGAGAACAAATGTCCACAAGAAATGCCAAGGCATTTCTGAGGGAGAATAAGGTGAAGGGCATGACCTTACCAGGTATCAGAGCTGTCTTTTCCGATCATTGGAGTTGGAGGGGGAGTGAACTACTTGCAAATTGGCAATGAAACAACTGGTTATATATTTTGAAAAGTGAAATTGGATCCCTAACTCTCACCATACAGAAAAAGAAATTCCTTGTAAATTAAAGGATTAAATATGAGTTCCCAGGTCCAAACAAAACAGAGGAAATGCATTCCTCCCACTAATTACAATGGAAAACCCTGGACAAAATATTTAATTATCTGAATACTCTGAAAGATGGAGGCAAGAGGGTGTACTGGCTACTACAGGACTAAGGGAAGACCTAGCAGTGAGTTCTCTGGGTATGTTTTTGTTTTTGTTTTTTGTTTTGCTTCATAGCCTAGGTGCACAGAACAGCTCACAACCTAGAAACATGAAGTCCTAAGAAAATCCCATACTCTCTGGCCAGTCATCTCTACAACTGGGAAAAACGCACCCCTACAGGACAAAATCTTTTATTATACCTGCTCTGCTCCTGGTAAACAACACAAAAGGAACCTGCAGTATCTGCCCACCTGGTATTGCTAAGACTGGGAGGTGGAGCCCTGTCAGGGCCCCCTGTCCTGCGAGAGTGAGCTGGTGCCTCGCCCCTTCCTCGCCTGGCCCCATCTTATTCAAAAATTAACTCAAAATGAATCACAGGTCTAAATGTAAAGCATAAAACTATAAACTGTTTAGAAGAAAACATAGAAGAAAATCTTCTTGCCCTAGGACTCTTAGACGTGACACCAAAACCATAACCGTTAAAAATTGAATAAACTGGACTTCCTCAAAATTAAAAAGATTTGCTCTGCAAAAGACGCTGCTAAAAATAATAAAAAGACAAACCATGGACTAAGAGAAAATATTTGAAAGTCACATATCTGACAAAGGACTTGTATCCAGAATACATAAAGAGTTCTCGAAACTCGGCAGTAAGAAAGCACTTAATTCAATAGGACAAAAAGACTTAAACTGACACTTCACCAAAGAGGAAATCATGATGGCAAACAAGCACATGGAAAGATGTTCGCTAGCATTACTCATTAGGAAAACGTAAAATCATAATAAGACATCAGTACACACTCACTTGAATGGCTAAAACAGAAATAATAAATAATCAAATGCATAAAATATTGTGATAATATTAAATGCTGAGGATTCAGAGAAACTGAATCATTTATACAGACCTGGTGAGAACATAAATGCTACCACCACTTCAGAAAAAAATTTGGCAGTTTCTTAGGTTTGACAGTGTCTTATAAAGTGAAACATATAATTATCATGTGACCTAGAAATCCTACTCCTGTATACGTATACCAGAGCGATAAATCTTATGTTCACACATAGACCTGTATATGAATGTTCCTAGCAGCTTTATTTGTGATAGGCAAAAGCTGGATACAACCCAGATGCTATGTGATCGGTGCTATAGTTTGAATGTTTGTCCTGTCCAAACCTCAAGTTGAAATTTCATCCCTAATGTGGGAGTATTGAAAGACAGGGCCCTTAAAAGGTGACTGGGTCATGAGGGCTCTGCCCTCATAAATGAACTAATCCACTCATGGGTTAATGGGTTATTCTAGAAGTGGGGCTGGGCTTTATAAGAAGAGGAAGGGAGATCTAAGCTAGCACACTCAGTCCCCTCACTATGTGAGACCCTGCACTGCTTTGGGTTTCAACAGAGAGTTCCCACCAACAAGAAGGTCCTCACCGGATGTCGCACATCGACCTTGGACTTCTCAGCTTACATAACTTTAATAAATGAATTCCTGTTTTTTTTTAATACATTACCCATTTTATGGCATTCTGTTATAAACAACAGAAACACAGACTAAGACAATGGGTGAATGAATAAAGAAAATATGGTCCACCCATATAATGGAATACTACTCAGCAATAGAAAGGAATGAACAATTAATACATACAACAACATTGATGTATCTCAAGGGCATTATGCTGAGTGAAAAAAACCCAGTGTTAAAAAGGTTACATACTCTATTATCCCATTTGTATAACAAGCTTGAAATGATAAAACCATAATGAACACATCAATGATTGCCAGGGGTTAGGGATGAGGGAAGGATAGTACAAGGGAGTATACTGATTGTGCTGGGGGTTAAACAAATGTATACATAGGTTAAGTTGCATAGAACTATGCACTAAAATTTTAAAGTATGTATGTAAAAACTGGTGAAATACAAATAAGATCTAAAGGTAATAGTATCATACCAATATCAATTTCCATTTTGATCATTATACTATAGTTGGGTAGATATTATCACTCAGGGAAGCTTGGTGAAGAGTGTAAGAATCCCATGTACTATTTTTTTCGATTTTTATGAGTCTAAAATTACTTCAAAATAAATTTAAAAAATTAAACCACAGAAGTGAAAGGCAAAGCTATAGATGTTTTATTAGGCAATACAAGAGTATGTCTTTGTAACTTTGGATTAGGAAAAGATTTCTTAAACAAGATGCAAAAAACCCATAAACCATAAGGGAAAAGATTGATCATGTAAAGTATGCTGCTATTAGGAACTTCTGTTCATCAAAATAACCTTGTAGGTTGTTTCCCAGAACAACATATGGCATGGTGCCTTTTTAATAAAGTCAATGAAACAAGCAAAACTAAAAACTATATGATTTAGGCATGCAGAAATATGTAAGAATTTTTTTTAACAGTAATTAAATGAGAAACACAAAATTTAATATAGTGATTAACAACGAGCAGTGTAGCAAAATGGTTAAGGCGCAGACTGCATGAGCTCAATCAAATTCCAGCTTTATCACCAAGTGCTTGTGTGACCTTGGCAACTAATTTAATCTCTCTGTGCTTCAGTGACTTCTGTGTCTAACATAGCTAACTCACAGGGTTATGGTAAGGTTTAAGTGAGTTAGTAAACATAAAGTGCATAAAACAGCAACCTAGGGAGAGCCAGAAAAGTGTTAGGTACTAGTATGATTTTGAGGAAATGAATGGCAGAGGGGTGGAATAGGTGACAAAGCTCTAAGTGAATTTCACTTATGACTAATGCTTTAGTTATTGGATTGGCAGTGGGTTCACAAGTATTTATCATGTTATTAAGATAAAAAAATAAGACATGAGATATTTTAGCATGGATCAATGAGAAAAGTGAAAAATTAAGAGAGTGAAAGTGCAAGCCACACAATGGAGAATATATAGGTTGTAATACATATATCACCAAATGATTACAATCTACAATATATAGAGAAAGGTGGTAAACAAGGAAAAGGCAAATAATCCCACAATAACAATAACAACAAGTGGGCAAATGGTGTGCCTAAGCACTTCATGGAGAGGGGAAGCCCAAGTAGTCCATAAACATCTAAAATGATGCTCAAATTAAATACATGCAAATTAAGATCACAGCAAAATACCCACATTTTGCTAGTTTGCTAGGGCTTCCATAGCAAAATACCACAGTCTGGGTGCCTTAAACAATGGAAACTTACTTTGTCATAGTTCTGGAGGCCAGAAGTCCAAGATCAAAATGGCAGCACTTTTAGTTTCTTCTGAGGCCTCTCTTTTTCAATTGCAGATGGTCAGCACTCAGTCTGTATGTTGTCTGTGTGCAAATATCTTTTTGTAAGGATACCAGACACATTGGGTTAGAGCTCACCCACATGATCTTATTTTACCTTAATTACCTCTTTAAAGTTTCTATCTCTAAATACAATCATATTCTGAGGTACTGGGAGTTAAAACTTCACCATACGAATTATGAAGAGACACAATTCAGCCCCTAACCCACCAGAATGGCAACGTCTGTCTTCAGGAGAAACTTGTGCACCTAGGTACCTGGAGATACGTATATGTATAAGAACATTCATAACTGGCTCTGGGCACAGTGGCTCATGTCTGTAATCCCAGCACTCTGAGAGGCCAAGGGAAGAGGGTTGCTTGAGCACAGGAGTTTGAGGCCAGCCTGGGCAACATAGCCAGAGCCTGTATCAACAAAAATAAAAAATAAAGTATTTAGCCAGGTATGGTGGTGTGCACCTGTAGTCCCAGCTTCTCAGTAAGATGAAGTGGTAGATTCGCTTGAGCCTAGGAGGTTAAGGCTACAGTGAACCATAGTTGCACCACTGCACTCTGGCCTGGGCAGTGGAATGAGAACCTGTCTCAAGAAACAAAAAAGAACATTCATAACTACATGTTTGTTATAGCCAATGTCTGCCACTGTTGAAAGTATTAACAAATTACAGTAGATACATACAATGTGATCCTAACAGAGACAATAAATGAAAGACAGTTATATGTAACGTAGATTAATCTCAGAAGCATCACTTTTAGCCAAAAATAAATCAAGTCAGAATGATACATACAATGCAATATAGTTTAAAGTCAAATGAAACAAGCAATATAATGCTTAAAAATACATATGTGTTTTAAGCTTAAAGAAAATCAAAGGAATATCAAACATAAAAAATAGAATAGTGATTAGTCCTGGGAGAGAGAGGAAAGGGATATATTTTTTAGAAATAAACTGAGTGGTAATAATGTGAGTGCTGTTATTCTTTTTATCTTACACATACTTTATAAATATTTTCTATTTACTATTTTATTTTAAAATGATCATTTAAAAACTAGGCATTTGAGGAACAGTAAAAAAGGACTTTTGAATTGAACTCATAATCACAATTCTTTATAAACAATGAAAGGATTCTACATGCTTTCCCAACCAACATTCCCTGCCAGACAGCCTCTAAAATGCCCTTCAAAGATCCTCACCTGCTCAGATCTGTACCTTTATGCAATCCCCTCTCCTAGAATGTGGGCTAGACCTACTAGATCTAGTGATTCATTTCTAATAAATGGAATATAGCAAAAGTGATGGGATGCCACTTCCGGGATGACATTACGGAAAGACCATGACTTCTGTCTTCCTTGCCCTGTCTGTCTTGGTCTCTCAATTCCTTGCTTGCTCTGATGGAAGCCAGCTGCTATGTGAGCTACCCTACAGGGAAGGTCATGTGGTAAGGAACTGAGCCACAACTGGGCAGTGAGGACCTGAGGCCCTTAGCTCACTGGCCTGGGAGGAAGTGAATCCTGCCAACAATCATGTAAGTAAGTATAGAAGCAGATTTTCCACAAGCAAAGCCTTGGGATGACTGTAGCTCCAGCCAACACACAGATTGCAGCCTTGAGAGAGACCCTGAGATAGAAGATCCACTCAAGCAATGCCTAGAACCCAGACCCACACAAACCATGAGATAAGGCACCTTTGTTGTTTCCAATCACTAAGTTTTGGGGGTAATTGTTATGGAACAATAGACAACAAATATAAAGCCCACTTCTAGGAATTTATCTGAAGGAATCAGACGTCTCTGCAAAATATATATATACATCTATGTTCATCACACAGGTATTTATAATGGTGAAAAAACAAAAATAACCTAAATGTTCAACAATAACAGAATGGTTAAATACATTATGATACATTTATATAATGTCACATTTGGCAACCATTAAAAATGATACTATGTCACAGACATTAATAGATAATGGACTACAAACAACACTTTGCCTATAAATTTCAAAACTTAGATGAAATAGACTTATGCGTTGAAAGACAAACTACCAACATTCATCCAAGAAGAAATAGATAACTGGAAGTCTTACATATTTTAAATAAATTGAACAGAATTTGAGTTAAAAGTCTTCCCACATATGAAGCTCCAGGCCCACATGGCTTCATTTGCAACTTCTTTCAAACATTTAAGGAATATGTAATGCCTACTCTACAAAAACTTCCAGAAAATACAAGACAAGAGGATACTTCTTAAATTATTTTGTGATGCTAGCATTACCTCAATGTCAAAACTAGACAAAGACGATATAAAAACAAAATTCCAAAAAACTAAAAACCAATATCCCTCATGAACATTGTGTAAAAATCTTTAACAAAATATTAGCGAATTGATCAAGTAATATATAGAAATAATAATATGTCATGAGTAAGTAAGTGACATTTATTCTGAAATGCAGTTGGTTCAATATTCAAAAACCAAATCAACATAATCCACCCGATGAACTATGAACAGTCTAAAGAAGGAAAACCACATGGTCACATATCCATTCATAATAAAACTCTCAGCAAATGAGAAATAAAAGAGAACCTTATTTTCTTGACTAAGGGCATCATCAACAACAAAATATGCTCCTAATAACATAATTTGTAATGAAAGACTAAATGCTTCCCCCTAAGATTGGGAGTAAAACAAGGATGTCCACTCACATCACTCCTAGTTAACATCATACTGAGGGTCCTAGTCAATGCAATAAGGCAAGGAAAACATGTAGTCCCTTCAGACTGGAATGGAAAATAATAAGGCTGTCTATACAAACAGACAACATGATTGTCTACATAAAAACTCCCAAGAAATCTGTGCAAGAAAGCAACTAGAACAGGATACAAGGCCAATTTACAATATACAAAAAAATCGTATTTCTATATACTAACAAAAAAGCCACTGAAAATTTAAAATTTTAAAAAGAATCAACTTTAAAAAAGAATAACAAGGTTGGAGGACTGAGACTATCACATTTCAAGACTTACTATAAAGCTACAGTAAACAAGACAATGTAATATTGGTGAATGGAATGACATATAAATTGATCAAACATAACAAATTCCAGAAATAAACAAACATAGTCAACTGGTTTTTGACAATATGCAAAGGCAATTGAACAGAGAAAGTGTAGTATTTTTAACAGATGGTGCAAAACAATGACCTGGAACCCATATCTTGCACTACTTAGAAAAATTGCCTCAAAATTATTCCAAAGCTTAAATGTAAAACCTAAAACTATACATTTTCTGAGAGTAAATATAGGAGAAAATCTTTATGATCTTGTTTAGATAGGGCACACTAAGTACAAACCACAATAGAAAAAAATTGATAAAATGTACAAATTGGACTTCATCAAAATAAGAATTTTAATTTTCAGATTTGTGCTCTTCAAGAGATACTGTTAAGAAAATTAAAAAGACAAGCCAAAGAAAAGGAGACAACATATGCAAAGCACATATCTGAAAAAAAACTGGTAAGCAAAATCTATAAAGAACTTTCTAAGCTTATGTGGTAGACTGAATAATGTCCCCAACGTTATCCAGGTCCTAAACCCCTGGAACCTGTGAATGTTACCTCATGTGCCAAAACCGGACATTGCAAATGTGATTAAGAGTCTTGAGACAGGGAGATTAGCCTGGATTATCCAGTTAGGCCCTAAATGTAATCACAAGTGTCCTGACAAGGGGGAGGCAGAAGAAGATTTGACTACAGAAAAGAATGCAACGTGACCACACAGGCAGAGATTGGGGTGGTGAGGACATAAGCCATGGAATACCAGCAAGCTGGAAGAGATAAGGAATGAATTTTATGCTAAGATTTCCAGAAGCAACCAGCTCTCCTGACATCTTGACACCCCAGAAGACACAATTCTCACTTTTGGCTTCCAGAACTGTAAGAGGATATATTTGCATTATTTTAAGTCACTAAATTTGCGATAATTTGTTACAACAGCTTTAGCAAGCCAGTATAACTCAGCAGTGAGCAAACAGTCTAACTCGAAAATCGGCAAAAAATTGGAACTGACACTTCACCAAAGAGGAAATAAGGATGGCAGGCCTAGTGCAGTGGCTCAGGCCTGTAGTCCCAGCACTTTTTGGGAGGCCAAAGTGGGAGGATCACTTGAATCCAGGAGTTCAAGACCAGCCTGGCTAACATGATGAAAACCTCATCTCTACAAAAAATACAAAAATTAGCTGGGCACGATGGTGCATACCTGTAGTCCCAGCTACTCAGGAGGCTGAGGTGGGAGGACTGCTTGGGCCTAGAAGGTTGAGGCTGCAGTGAGCCAAGATTGCATCACTGAGCCCCACACTTGGCAACAGAGTGAGACTCTGTCAAAAAAAAGAAAGAAAGAGAAAGAAAGAAAGAAAGAAAGAAAGAAAGAAAGAAAGAAAGAAAGAAAGAAAGAAAGAAAGAAAGAAAGAAAGAAATAAGGAAGAGAGAGAGAGAAAGAAAAGAAAGAAAGAAGGAAGGAAAGGGGTAAAAAAGCACATGAAAAGATGCTCCACATCATTGGTTATTAGGAAAAAGCAAAGTTAAACTACAAGGAGATACGACTACACACTTATAAGAATGGCTAAAATTAAAACAATATATATCACAAAGTGGAACAACTAGAATCCTCATACTTTGCTTGTGGCAATGCGAAATGGTGCAGCCGCATTGGACATCAGTTTGGCAGTTTCTTACAAAGTTCAACACACATTTCCAATACAGCCTAGCAATCCTCTTGCTAGATATTTACCCCCAAAAAATAAAGACATGGCCATAAAAAAAAAACACTGTGTGTGAACATTTATAATGGATTTTTTCATGATCATCAGAATCTGGAAACAATCCAGTGCCCCTCAACTGGTGAATGAATAAATTGCAGTATATCCGTAAAATGGAATGCTATTCAGCAATAAAAAGAATAAATTAGTGATGTGAATCTCAAAAGACATTATTCTAAATAAATAAGGTAGACACAAAAGTCTACACACTACATGCTTCCATTTATATGACATTCTGGAAAAATTAAAATTACTGGGACAGGAATCAGATCATTGGTTGCCAGGGATCTGATCTAGAGGTGGGAGAAGGCAACTGCTTACAAAGGGGCATGAGGAACTACTTGGAATAATAGGAAAATTCACTCCCTTGATTACGGTGATAAATGGCTGTATACGTTTGTCAAAATTCATAGAGCTGTACATCTAAAAAGGATGAAATTTTCTGTAAGTAAACTTTAACTCAATAAACAAAGAAAAATTTAAAATTGGTACAAACAGTAACTTGAAAAAAAATGACCTTTTTTTGAGTAGATTAATGTGTATTGACAATGGAAATTGTCCTTGAATATGGCTAAGTGAAAGGAAAAGTTTGCAACACAGAAATTGAGGGGAAAAAATGGTATGCGTGAGTGCTATGGCCTGAATGTTTGTGTCTCCCTCAAATTCCTATGTTGAAATCCTAATCCCCAATGTCATGGCATGAGGAAGTGGGGCCTTTAGGAGTTGATTTGGTCAAGAGGGCAGAGGCCTGATGAATAGGATCAGTGCCTTTTTAAGAAGAGAAGCAAGGGAGATTATTTCTTTCTCTGTCACTTGAGCATACAGTAAGAAGACAGCTGTTTGTAAACTAGGAGGACGGCCCTCACCAAGAACCTGACCACGGTGGCACACTGTCAGGTATGCAGCCTCCAGAACTGTGAGAAATACATGTTTGTTGTTTAAACCACACAGTATATGGTATTCTGTTCTAGCAGCCAGGAGTCACTAAAGCAGTGTCTATTTACATGCACATATACTCAAGCACAATACACACGCATGCGCATATGTTTATGTATCTGGAAGGAAATACATAAAATATAAACAGAGGTCATACATGGTTGTCAGAATCTCTCATTCACTCACTTGCTCCTCTATGTGTGGCCCTGGAAAAGATACTTTCTCTCCTTTTGACTTTAATTCCTACATGAGCAAAGTGACAGAACTGTACTAACCTTCCCTGTATACCCCAGATGAAATGGTCCCCCATCACTCTAGGTCCCCTTACTGTGCTCTATTTTCTTCACGGCCCAGCATTGCTGCCTGACACTGTCTTATATAAGTATTATGTTTATAGCTTGTTTGTCCCACCAGAATAGGGAACTCTATGAGGAAAGAATTTTGGTCTGTTCTGTTCATTACTGCTGTTTCCCAAGCACTGAGAAATGTGTGGCACGTAGTAGGTGCTTAATAAATACTTATTTAATAAACAATTGAATATATCTTCCTGAGTGGTCCTTCTAGAATTTCTCACCTTCTCAAAAACTTTCATGATCTTGAGGACCTTGCAATCAAATTGCAGGGACATAATCCAAAAAATGAAATCGGTAGCACGTTAATCACTACAAACAGCATTGAAACAGAATGAGGGGCAGGAGATGGGTGTCGAGGCAGGAAGCAAAGGGTGGGGTTGGGATTGGCAAAGTGACTTTTGAGCATACTTTTCTATAACTGGAGCTGTGGGGTTGCAGATTAGGGTATGCCTTGATCTTTCTTATAACTCTCATATCCCTGGAGAATACGCCTTTATCCTATAGCCCGAGAAACTCAGAAAGTCTCTCTCTGAATGTCCCACAGCAAAACCTTCTGTACTTTATGCATCATTAAAAATTCAGGGCACTCTCAGTCTGTTCCACCAGCCTTCCCAGGTAAGAGGAAGCCCAGCTTAGGAAAAATGTGATGTGGTCCCATAGAATGGAAAGGTAGGAGCCAAGCTTCATACTGCAGGCGCTCATTAGCTAAGATCGCCAAAGGGCTTTGGCTACCCTGGCTGCCTCTATGCCAGCTGCAAGCGTCGTGTTTGCTCCGCAGAGGCTCAGCTGCTGCCAGACTTGGCCACAAGTGTTTACCCTGCTGTGCTGGCAAAGGCCCCAGTTCCTCACCAGTTTCTGTGCCTTCTCTAACTCAACAGCAAACAGCTTTTCACCCAGAAGTCACCTGGTCTCTAGGAGCTCTCTTTCGAAGGATGTCCTTCTGTCCCCAAAGGACGCTCATGAACACATGCAACGTTGGAGGCCCTAGCAAATTTGTAGAGATGGTGAGCTGGCCAGTCCCATGCTGCAGGTCCCAGTTGAGACAGTCAACTCACAGGTCTTCTCTCTGTGAGAACCACTCCAACCATCTTATCTATAATTGAGACTCCCACCTTCCTACTCTGAACTTCCCTTTACTGGCTCTGCTTCTGCACATCATTTCTCACCTCCTAACGTGATTTCCTTTGTTGCTGTCAATAGTCTGTCTCTGCCCACTAGAATTTAAATTCAATCGGGGCAAAATTTTTGTTGGCTTTGATCACTGATGTGAGCAGAATATATATTCCCAGTGCCTAATATAATCACCAGGGCTTATGTAAAGCACACTATGTGCCAAACAGTGTTTTACACACTTCATATCAATTGAAGTATTTAATCTTCACAAGAACCTATGAGGAAAGCACTATTAGGGTACCCATTTTATAGATAAAGAAACTGAGGTACAGAGAACGAAATAATTTGTCTAAGAGCACATAGCTAGTGAATGACAGAATTGGGATTTGAACACAGGCTTACCCTTCCTTAACCACTAGGATATATCACCACAAAACAAACAAAACAAAACAGTGTGTTGCACATAGTAGACACTCAGTAAATGAATGCAAGACTAAATCTATGCATGAAATTACGAAGTGCCTGCCTCACGTGGGGAATCCGGTCTGCTAGTCCACCACCACAGCCACCCTCCCACTCTCCCTAGGAGACTCCGTTTTCTCGCCAGTCCTTCCTTTCTCCCTCCCTTTCTTCCTCTCCCTCCTTTCCTTCTTTGTTCCCTTCACTTCTCCTTCCATTTCCTCTCCCTCTATCTCTCCCTTCCCTCCTTTCCTGGGTGATGTTGGAGAGGGAGTGCTGCTTTATGAAGTACGATAGCCGGGCAGCCAGCCCCTCTCCTGTCATTCTTTCCTTTGGGCCACAAATGCCCTCTGAGCACTTGTAACGCAGGCATTAAAGGGGCCAGGAATAGACATGAAACCAATTCTTGGAGTGCAATAAAGGAGTGATCTGAAGGGAGATTGGGTCTTGGAGAGACACACTTCCAAAGAACTCTGATGTAAAGCACACTGAGATGATCGTTGAAGAAGCGGGACTACTAGAGTCCATGGGGACGATGAGTTAAGACTTGGACATTAAAAATTACTCCATGCAAGACGTGGAATTTTAGCTGAACTCTTAAGTATGAACAAGAGTTTGAAATGTATCGATGGGATGTGCATTCCAAATAATGGGAAAATCAAGGCACTTGAAGCCTGTTGGAATTGTGAATTTGAGGCAGTGCATTCCCAGAAGAGATGGTCCCCACAGAGGATATAGAAGGCTGTGGGCCATGCTTGTTGGCCAAAGAAGATGTTCCCAGAGTCTGCCCCAAGTTGCAGACCTGTGGCACCTGTTCAGCATTTCCCAGAACCCTCCCTACAGGGAAGATGTTTGTCCTTGAGCTTCCATGTCACATCTGTTCCAGGTATAGGCTGCTGGGCATCTCACTGTTCTTCTTGCTTATGTTATGTCACTGGAACCCAACTGTGTCCTCTACCCTCTTTTCTTTTACTCCTTTCTCCCTTCTTTCTTCCCTCTCCTCCCCCTCTTCCCCCTCCTCCCCCTCCTCCTCCTTCTCTTCTTCTTCTTTTTCCTCTTCTTCTTCTTCCTCTCTCTGTCTGTCTCTCTCTCTCTCTCTCTCTCTCTCTCTCTCTCTCTCTCTCTCCCCCCTGCCACCTTGGTCTCATTTCCAGCTCCTGTCTATATTGATTTCTTACCTCCAGCCACTCCCGGGTCAAATTTGAGCCCTGCTGCCTTGCCTGGTTGGTGGCTGGTTTCTTACCCTACTGTCATGGCCTCACTGCGCACACTGTCAAGCAGGCAGGCATGGAGCAGCAAGCCTCTGGTATGTTCCTACTATGTGCCAGGCTCTGGGCCAGGAAAGGCACCCCTTTCCTCACCCCCTGCAGCTGGTGCCTCACCATCTGGGAAATGAAAGGGTTGGATTCTGTGATCTTGAAAGTTCCTTCCAGCTGCAACCTTCTAGGGGAGTATCTGAATGCCCTCCTTTTGAAGCTCTGAGTTCTGTAGGAAAATGATTACCATAAAAATGTTTCCAGGTTGGTGCACTGGCTTCTGTCAGGGCTTCACTATTTGACAACTTCTGCGCAGACTTAAGTGATATTTACACACAAAAATGTTTTACTGTGGGACGCCATCATTACCCTGGTGTCAGGGGCCAAGGATAACACCCCATTACAGGCCTTTCCTGTTATATGAAGAAAGAAAGATTCATTCATTCATTCAGCGAAGCCCAACTGTGTACACAAATCTGTACTAGGTGCTATAAAAAAATATGCCTGATCTCACCACAGGCTCAGAGAACACAAAATCATCCACTTTGTGGAGGAAGGGACTAGTCATCTATCATAATCCATCCCCTCCTCCACCCTAGGGCAAGTACCCCTCGGCTCCCCCCACTGCTCACAAAGGGGACAGATGCCACTAAACCACAGCTCGAAAAGTCTAATAGTAAGAGTCCCTCTAGTTCTACCCTCATCTAGTTCTGACATTTGACAAGGGCACATAGGAGCCCAGAGACACACTTGCTCTCATATCTTTGTACCTCCAGTCCAATTCTTTTTCTCCTATGGCCAAGTTGCTTATTTCATCACTACTGCACCCATTAGGTCATCAGATCCTCATAATAAACCATTCCCAGATGAGATAAACTTTCAGAAAGAGATAGTATCTTGTTCATGATGCCACAGCTAGAAAATGGTGGGGGAACCCAGATTCAAGTGCAGGCCTTCAACTCCAAGTCTAGTTTGTTTCACTGCAACCAAGCTGCTTTCCCACTGGGTCCTGTGTGTCTTCCTTGTGGACACATAGGTGAGATGCACCAGGGATCAATGTGAGGACACACATTTGGCTCTAAAAAATCCAGTAGGGGCAGGTCAGAGAAGACTTGGCAATGCTTGCATAGATATTTGGGGGGCTTGTGGACAGTCAGATCAAGGCAGTGAGATGTGATCACCAACAAGTCTCAGGTAAGGTTAACAGAGGTGAGCATCCTGAGAGGACACTTATGCTGACCTCTACCACTGACAGACTACTCATGGAGATAAGACATGCTAGGTGAATGTCTTGGAGGACACCGAGCTCCTTGTTCCTGGAAGGCAAGGGGTATATAGAGGCTGTGTGACCAGTTGGCAGTTTGCAATTCTAGAAAGGATTTTTGTGTGCATAGTGGTGTGAGCTTCTATGGCCCCCTGCATTCCTAGAGGCAACACCTTCTCTAACTAGTCTTTCAGCTCTCGGGGTCTTTTTGAGAGGTAAGGTAGGGAGTTCTGGCTGTCTGGGCCCAGCCCTGAGACATCTGGAAAGCCCAGTGCCAGTGTCATATGTCCAGATGGAGCATGAGGTATGGAAGTGGAGGTGACGCTCCCAAAGTAATGTGCATTTTAAGTGCACTAGATCAGATATGTACCCTAAGGTATCTAATGGGGAATTACATTGAGAACACATTTTGTAAATTCTCCTTCTTCTGGCTTCAATACATTCCTTAACCATTCCTTAACCACTAGGTTATAAGAGTTCTTATAACAGCAGAGTTTATGGGGCAGAGGAACAGAAACAGGGTGGGTGAGGATTGGAGGTGAGCTATGGGAGCCAGAAAGGTGGCCCTAGTAAGATTCTCAGTGCAACTCAATGTCACAACTTTGACTGAGGGTGTGTGTTCAAAACCCTGTGCTGTGGACAGCACAGAGATTAAAAATAGCCACCAGCCATGTCCTCCTCTTCCCAACTAGTGTACAGTCTAGTGGGAGAGACTAGAAGTACCAACTAGTTGTAATAGGAGTTAGAAAAGATCAAGTCCTAACTTGTAGACCCAAATGCCATAAGAGATGCTAAAAAAAAAAAAAACAGGTGGTACTTGGGAGGTGGCAGAAATGGGGGTAGCAGCAGCAATTCAGAGGCAGACACAGCACAAGCCCATTGAGGACTAGCAGCATGTTTTGGTTTTCCTACAAAGTCATCCAAGGTGTGTGTGTGGTGAAGAGACAGTATGGAGGGCGCAGGGATGGGATGAACTGTGTGTGGGAGAGCACACTGGAGAGGTGTGCAAGGTGGGGCCACATTTTGGGTAGAACACACACACACACATTTCTTGGCTTTTAGCACATCTATGTTATAAAGGCAAACACAAATTAAGATACTTAATTCTTCCTGTTGAGAAATAAGAGAAGTGACTCCTCCTGTTCCATTTTATTTAAACGTTTCTTTTTCTGTTGTTTTCAAATGTATATAAATCTTCCCAGTGATTACATAACCCTCTTGCCACTGTCACAAGTCAAGAATGTTTCCTCGTGGACCTGGGAGCCACCTTTTCAAGATGTGATTATCAAGGAAGATAATGTCTAATCTTCCAGTTTCCTGGAAAAAGATGGGCCTAACCTCTACTGTCACCTGACTTCAAAGCTTCAAAGGATAGGCTGACTCTTACTAGAGGTAATGTAGCTGGTGACTTTAAGTTGAAGCCAATGCTTAATTACCATTCCAAAAGTCCTAGGACCTTTAAAAATTATGCTAAATCTACTCTGCCTGTGCTCTATAAATGGAAAGACAGAGCTTGGATGACAGCACATCTGTTGACGGTATGGTTTACTATTTTAAGCCTACTGTTGAGACTCTCAGCTCAAAAACCAGAGATATTCTTTTCAAAATATTACTGCTCATTAACAATGCATCTAGTCACCCAAGAGCGCTGATGGAAATGTACAAGGATATTAATGTTGTTTTCATGGCTGTCAGCACATCCATTCTGCTGGCTATGGATCAATGAGTAATTCTGATTTTCTAGTATATTAGCTAAGAAATACATTTCATGAGGCTACAGCTGCCATAGATAGTGATTTCTATGATGGATCTGGGTAAAGTAAATTGAAAACCTTCTGAAAAGGACTCACCATTCTAGATGTTGTTGAAAACATACATGATTCACAAGAACTCAAAACATAAACAATCATAGGAGAGTAAAAGAAGTTGATTCCAACCCTCACGGATGACTTCGAAGGGTTCAGTGCTTCAATGGGGGAAGTCGTTGCAGATGAGGTATAGCAAGAGAACTGGAATTAAAAGTGGAGCCTGAAGATGTGACTGAATTGCTGCAATCTCATGATCAAACTTAAACAGATGAAGTGTTGCTTCTTAAGGATGAGCAAAGGAAGGGTTTCTTGAAATGGGGTCTATTCCTGGTGAAGATGTTGTGAAGATTGTTAAAATGGCTGCAAAGTATTTAGAATACTTTATAAACCGTTGATAAAGTGGCAGCAGTGTTTGAGAGGACTGGCTCCAGTTTTGAAAGAAGTTCTGTGGATAAAATGCTATCAAACAGCATTGCAAACTACAGAAAAATCTTTCATGAAATGAAGAGTCAATCGATTCAGCAAACTTCATAGTTATGTTAAGAAATTACCACAGCCACTCCAACCTTCAGCAAGTACCACCCTGATCAGCCAGCAGCCATTCACATCAAGGCAAGACCCTACACCAGCAAAAAAATTACCATTAGCTGAAGCCTCAGATGATCATTAGCATTTTCTAGCAATAAAGTGTTTTAAAATTAAGGTAGATACATTGCTTTTAGACATAATGTTATTGTACACCTAATAGACAATACTATAGTATAAACATAACTTTCATATGCACTGAGAAACCAAAAAAAATTATGTGACTTGCTTTATTGCAATATTCACTTTATTGGGGTGGTCTGCAACCAATCTGCAATACTTCTGAGGTATGCCTAGTGTGAAATTTCTTTCTGTCCTTGCAATACCTTTAGCTGGTTGCCTGTGATTCACATCACAGTCTGATTTAATGTTTATTCAAGAAAATAGTTTTCTTTCTCTTCTACCTTTACAGAGAGGTTATCCAGGTTGGGAGGAGATTTTGTTTTTAATTTCATTTCCCCCAATTACATAGACAAACTCACATGCGCGTGCACACACACACAATCACACATACCCTCACACACACAATGAAGCACACTGACATACTCAAATGCACACACACTCATATACACAGCCCCACACGCTTGCACACATACTCCCTTCGCTTCGCCCCTCTTGGAAGGCGATCTCTTTTTCCCAGGACAGGAGCTAGAGGAGCAGCCTGGGACCTCTCAGCCAAGAAGGCAAGGGCCAGGCATGCCCAGGCCTGGAGCGCTTTCTTCATCTTTTATTATGTCTTTTTATTACCTATGCTCGAATCACCAGCTGCTCCTTGCTTTGCTTCTCCTGGGTTTCATTTCCCTCTTGAAGCAGTATTTTCCTCTCTCAAGTGTTTCTAACTTTTTCCACCCAATTACGGATAAAGGAAGAACTGAGAACAGGAAAAACAACCAAAATAAAATCTATAGCTATTTAGCATTGAAATCCTGCAAGAATTTTGGGTTTTCCCTTGGATTTCTCTCACCCACTCACGCATTCATCAATTATGTATTTATTTACTGAATCAATATTGGAGAGTGCAGCTCGGGCCGGGTGTGCCAGCCTCCAAGAGAACACCTGCTGGCCGCAGGGCTCTCAGTCTGCAGCCAGCCCTAGGTCCCGCCCCTCAGCTTTGGGCTGTGGGTGGGAGGGGCTCTTGGTCTCCCCAGACCCGCCCACAGTCCGCTGGAAAGACGTGCTGCTCCAGACCAATCAGAGAGGCCTGAGCGGGGAGCCGGCCTTGCCCCACCCTCCCCTGCCCCGCCCACTTGGCGTGGAAACCCAACTTCGAGGTCTCTGGCAACCAAGCCTCGTGCTCCGCCAAGAGCAGTGTTTCCAGAACCCTCGGGCTCTGGGTCTTGGTGAGCCCAGCCTAGCTCTCTCTGCACCATCACTTGCTCTTTTATTCAGCCCACTGGTTGTGAGCACCTCCTCAGAACCTGGACCTCTAGATGGGGGGAAATGTGTGTATATCTTGGGGCGTGGCCTTGTCATATCTGTCCTCAGGGTTCCCTTGTCCAGTTCCTCTTCTGGTAGCATAGCCTCTGGTTGCAGGCCCATCAGGAAAGCACTTGGTCCAGGATATTTCACCTTGGGGTTGGTAACTGGAGCGCGGCCACCCCTCATGGGCAGGAGATCCTCTGTATGTATCAAACCACTGGTGTGCCAGGGGAAGTGGGATCCTAGGCTGAGCTGGCACCACGCTGGACAGATGGTGGGGCCCATTTCCCGACTACCCAGTGCCTACTTCTGTTTGCCAGAAGGCCCATGGGCTCCGGGTGAGAACAGTTCTGAGGCATGGACCCTGACCATTCCCTGACTCCATCGGTGTAAGGCCGGTTGCCTCGCCGGGAGCACGGACACCCCCCCTTTTTTTTTCTTTCTGAAAGCTCAGACTTGCTCAGGCAGGCTCATGCTCATGCAGGTTCCCTTTTCCCCTTCTAGCACAGTCTTCCCTTAAAGAGCCCAGTATGCAAACAAGGTGCGGTAACCCTAGCCTCTTGCTAACCAATAGCAGCTGAATCTTAACAACCAATAGCAGCCGAGTCTTAACAACCAATAACAGCCGAGTAATTCCAACCAACAAGAAGCCAAGTCCTAGGTCAAGGCTTGTAACTACCCAATAGCAGTCTGGCTCTCCCACAACCAATCCAGCTGTTTCACTCCCTATAAAACCCCACGTCTGAGAGGAGTCCGTGCGACTTCTCTGGCTCCTCCTGTCCGGACGGCAGAACCTCACCCGGGAGCCTGAATAAATTCCTTTGCATTAGATTATTTTTGTGCTGGCCTCAGTTTCTTCGTTTTAAACGCGGCAAGAACCCAAGAACAAACCTTACAATCGGCAAGTCCCTTCATCAGCTCAAAGATCCCAGCTTAGCTGTCTGGCAGATAGAGCTGGAAGATGTAGCCTGACGTAAATTTTAGGGCATTCAAGAGTCAGGAGACAAGGGGCATTGTGAGGCCCTCACCAGACTGAAATTGCCCTTAGTTTCAGTATTTCTACCTGGAAATGAAATGGGGATGGTATAAATTGTAGGGTTTGTGAACATGCTATTTAAAATGAAGTGCAAGACATCACATGCTTTAGGGCAACAGTGGTGGCCAGAGGCTGATGTGAGGTAAGGAAGACACTTGAGTAAAAATTCATTGCCTCGGGTGAAGGGGGCGCTGACAATGGAGGTTTTAACTATAATAATCCTTTAGTTCTTTTTTTTTCTATAAATGGAACTATACTTTTTCACCAGGCAGCATATTTTACCAATTTGTTGGGGTTTTTAAAAAGACATTACACCTTACATTACAAAGAAGCCAGAGTTATTCTCTCTCTCACTTTCTCTCTTTTTAAATACGAGTTTTGTTGATTGTACAGTGGAGCTTATTTCTATTTTTTTAATGTCTTAGTTTTAAAAACACCGTGCTGTTTAGGTATAGGCCTCGGCAAGTATCAGTTGGTGTTTCAAGTATGGCTGTTTGATCCAATCCCACAGCCAGCCACCCAAAAGGAAACTTCAGGGATCTAAGTTTTTTTCGGGTAAGTAAAGCAATTTGGGGTTGCAAAACTTGTCTTTGGGTGTATACTTTCCACATCACTAGGTTAATAGTATAGAAGTTTACAAAAATATGGTGGAGAAAAGACTAGACAGAGTTAGGAACTATACATTCTCTAATTCTACCACTGACCTAGGGAATTTGGGGCAAGTCACTTCCCATCTTTAGCTGTCAGTTTTCTCAACTACAATTAAAGTGCCAAACTGGGGCTCTTTCAGTTTGAGAATCAGTTTCTGACTTTAAGCGGCATTGTGAAGCCTTCGCCAGACTCTGAAATCTTCCCTGGCCTCAGTTTTTTCACTTATGAAATGGGGATGTTATAAATTGTAGGATTGTAGGGATTGTGAATATACCCTGTAAAATGAAGCACAAGACACATGCTTTAGGGCAGCAGTGGTAGGAAACTACTACTCTGGTCTCCTCTGTAGTGGCCATACCCCCAACATTCCATTTCATTCCCATGGCAACGGCTCTGTTTGGGTTCCACTTGCCTCTAATTCTTTTGTAGCACTGCAGGTAGGAGGTTTCAGGGCTCTGTTGAGAGGGCTGTCTGCTGGCTAGATTCGTTCCTTCTCTTACAGAGTCTGAGTTTATTTTTGGAGTTCTCTCTACCTCGGTAAGCACACAGTAAATGTTGGTAGTGTGTAAGTCAGCATGAAAAAGAGATATAACAGCTTTTGTTTATATTAAAAAAAAACACTACTATGTAAATTAGATAAGCAGTTTGTCTCACAGCTAATCTCATTTATGAATGGTTCTTGTTTGAGTTACCACACAAGTGCAACTTAGGCTGCTAATGTGAGAGTGTAGAAGTGCCAGCCTGGGAGTCAGGAGTCAAGCTACGTCCCACTAGATAAATGTGTGACTTCCTGCGAGGCCCTTCCCCTCTCTGAGCCATGGTTTTCTCATCTGTACAAGGAAGAGTTTAGACTACTGTTATAGTTTGAATTGTCGGCCCCGTCACCCACCTCATCCCCAAATTCATATGCTGAAATCCTAGCCCCCAGTACCTCGGAGTATGACTTTATTTGGAAACAGCATCACTGCAGATGTAAATAGTTAAGTTCATACATGTGTAGGACGGGCCTCTAATGCATTATGCCTGGTGTCCTTATAAAAAGGGAAAATTTGGACAGAGACATAGATGCAGGGAGAAGGCTGTTTGAAGAAAAATGCAGAGATCAGGGTGATGCTTCTACAAGCCAAGAAATGTCAAAGATTGTCAGCAAACCACCAGAAAATAGAGGAGAGGCCTGGAACAGTCCTTCTTTCACAGCCTTCAGAAGGAACTAGCCTTGCCAACATCCCCATCTCAGACTTTTAACCTCCGGAACTGGGAGATGATTAACTTCTGTTGTTGAAGCCACTTAGTTTGTAGCATTTGTTATGGCAGCCCCGCAAACTACAACAACAGTGGTTCCCAGTTTTTTTTTTTTTTGGTGGGGGAACAGGGTCTTCCTCTGTCACCCAGGCTGGAATGCAGTGCAATGGCACGATCTTGGCTCACTGCAACCTCTGCCTCCTGGGTTCAAGTGATTTTCTGCCTCAGCCTCCTGAGAAGCTGGGATTACAGGCATGTGCCGCCACACCAAGCTGGTTCCCAATCTTTTCATAATCAAGAACTATTTTGCTCTTTTTCCTTTTGTGGACCCAATTTATTTATTTAACAAATATTTATTAATTCCTACTATATACCAGGTCCTACTCTAGGCATTGGGGAATAATAAGTCACAATTCTGTTCCCCCATTTGTGTTCATTCCATGTTTTAAAAGATTTACTCTACTAAGTATACTAAGGCTTATTTTCATAATAATTTGTGAACAGTCTTTTCTTATGTGATAACTAGGATAACCTCATCATGATACATAGTAAGTGCCGAAAATCAAAGAAAGGTGATGTTTTAAGTAGCTGTGGATGCCTTATAGAAAGTAAATAGATTCATTAGGTTTTTAAAAATACTAAAAATTGATTTCAGAACCACAATTACTATATTTATGGGTCCCTAGGGGTTCAAGGACCTCATTGCAGGCTGATATGTAGAGCAGAGATCAGAAAACTCTTCCTGTAAAAGGGTCAGATGGTAAAAATTTTGGGCGTTGTAGATCATTTTGGGCATTGCAGATCATACCATCTCTGTCACAACTACTCAACATTGCTATTGTAGACAATACAAACAAATGAGAATGGCTGAGCGCCAATAAAATTTTATCTATAGACACTGAAATTTCAATTTCATGTAAATTTCCCAAGTCATGTTATTCTTTTGACTTTTTCAACAATTTAAAAATGGAAAAATCATTCTTAGCTGAGAGCTGTAGAAAAACAGGTGGTAGGCTGTAAGTATTGGTCAGCTGGCTCAGTTTGTCTACCCTAGAGCTAGATTCTATTTGTACCCCAAGTTCTTACATTAGGTGGTTCTTATTCACCTAAGGGTCTAGATGATGCCCAGAGGGAGATTACTATTATTTTTTATTAAATATTTTACAGTTTTTTTGTGGGGGACAGAGTCTTGCTATGCTGCCCAAGCTGCTCTGGAACTCCTGGCCCCATGCAATCCTCCTGCCTCAGCTTCCCAAAGTGTCACGATTACAGGCGTGAGCCAGCACATTCAGCCCTAGAGGGGGATTATTCAGTTTGAACGAAAACCCAGACTTCCTGCTGCCCAGTCCATTGCCTTTTCCATCACTCTAAGCTGCTGGTTTAGTCATGATTTCAGATGTGGTCTTTGTATCCATGTGGTGAAGAAAATAGCCGTGTGGTCAGCGGCCCTTTCCAGGCGCTAACCATGTAAGGGTTGTCCTCTCATTAGCAGCCAGTGGCAACCTAATTTTGTCAAGCCTGACTCCAGGCTTACCCACCCTTTCGTTTTTACCTCTCTCGGGTTGCGCAGGCCCGGGAGGCCCATCTGTTCTTACTATTTAAGTCCCTGTTGTCTCATTGACAGCTTTCTGAGCAGCTGCAAAATATGTTTTTAACTTTTAAGTGGAAGTTGGGGGTCACTGGCATCGAGTCTGGAACAGTCACTCTCAGCAAGAGCTCTTTGAACTCTGACATTATCTAGTTTTACGGACTCGGGTGACTGTTTAACTCCTCCCAGCTGCCAAGGGCTGGACGTCCTTCCACTGTGGGCAGTAATTAATGAGGCATTTATTTGCTCAAGTAGTGATGGAATAATGTGCATTTTTTTTTGTGTTGCTGTCTTCGGAATACGCTTAGTTGCCTAGCACCACAGCCCTCTGGCTGGTAGTCCCTCCTCGCGGCTCATCTGCTCAGGTCTCCTTGCGGCCCCCAGCTCGGCGACCGGGACGCAGACAAGGACAACAGGTGTTTACCAGAGCTCAGGGGGCGGCAAAGCCGCCGCCCACCCCGGAGGACCATGTTGCGCGGCAAGTACCAGCTCAATGTGGAATATGTGGGCTACTCGCCCGGCCTCCTCCTCCAACACAGGAACCTCCTGACAGGGCGCACGCCGCTGAGCCACCACCGGTAAGTCACGTGAGCGCCCGTGCCCGCGCCCGCACCCGTGCCCGCGCCCGCACCCGCGACCGCCGCAGCCCTGCGCCGCGCCACGCTGCGCCTGCGTACTGCGGCCGCCGCCGCCCGGCGCGAACGGGCACTTCCGGCGCGAACCGGTATTTCCGGTGCGAAAAGCCTCATCCAGTCTCTCTCGCGGAGCCTACTGAGCGCGGCCGCCGACCCAAGCCCAGCCGCCGACCCAAGCCCCGCCGCCGAGCGCCTGTGGCCGGCACGGCGACACCATGGAGCGCCCGGATAAAGCGGCGCTGAACGCACTGCAGCCTCCTGAGTTCAGGTAGCCCTGAGCGGGGCCCGGACCGCAAGGCGGACCGGCCCCAGCCAGGAGCAGAACTCGAGGAAAGGTCCTAGCTGAATGGGGTGGGCGTGAGGTCTGGACCCCAGGGACCTGGCCGCAGGGAGGGAGGCGGGGAAAGCAGGTTGGGGCCTGAGATGTCTGCACGCCGGGTCCCGACCCTTTCGCACGGGAATAAGGGACCCGGAGTCATGGGGAATAGATCAGTGAGCTTTCAGCTAGTGCTCCTGTCCTAGCACTTCCTCTCGCTATCGTCTATATTGCAGTCTCTTTCATTACTTCAGGGTGAGCTTTCTGAGAACAGGAACGCGGTCTCCTTCATCTCCGTGTTCCCTAGGGGTCCTGCATTGTCGGGGCTTAATAAATGTTTGCTGTATGAATTAACGAGTAGAAGGGAATAGTTCTCTGGAGTGGGACTGCTTCACTTGGAGAATCAGTAAGCTGGAGGCTGGTGGCTGAGTATAAGGAATGTATGAGAGAGCAAGTGGTTCTGGCCCACCTGAAGTAGGCAAGGGAGTGATAAGGGAGTTAGCTACCTTTCATTAAGACCTACTGTATATTCCCATACCTACTGTATGTTCCCATTTATGAGAACATGCGGTATTTTGTTTTCTTTTCCTGTCTTAGTTTGCTTAGGATAATTGCCTCCAGCTCCGGTCATGTTGCTGCAGAGGACATGATCTCATTCTTTTTTATGGCTGCATAGTGCTCCGTGGTGTATATGTACCACACTTTCTTTATCCAGCCTCAATGTGGGATTTTTAAAAATTACTATTCATTTATGAGAATACCAACAGATATTTTTATTAGGTACACTTAAATAGAGCATAATTCTTCTAGACTGATTCTGGTTTCCTAATGGAATTTTCAGTGAAATCTTCGCAGTGGAAGAAAGAATTTTGTTGTCTTACTTGCCACAAAAGGGAATGTGGTAGGCTCTGTCTGTTCAATGTTGGTTGCAGAAGTTTGTATGAAGTGGGAAAACTAGGTGGTGTTATGAATGGAGGCACAGTAAGGTTCATCCTGAACTTTTTCCTTTGCGTGATGACAACTTTAATTCCAGCCTTTCTCATTCATCATTTCTAACAAGTCTCCACTCAGTAGCACCCAAAGATACATAGGAGAAATCAGTTGAATAGTATCAGTTGCTTTGTCTTGGAATAAGCCACTGATTTTACCCAAGGTGGCTTGTGCCAGCAAAACCAACAGCTCTTGTGGCTGGAAGCCAGGGAGAAAATGTCCTATAAATAGTAGAGGAAGTTTGCTAGTTTTCAAAAGTTTGTATGTACACTTTGACTTAATGCTTAGTCCCATATTAGTGAGGTCACAATCCAGAAAAGTCATATTTTTGAAGTTTAAGGTAAAAAGAGAAGTGAGAAGGAATTAGCTATAAATTATTAAGGTATGCTGTGTATAGATTGTGTGAGGGCTAGAAATTAACATGTAGAAAAGTTATATTTGGGTGGTGGGATTATAAGTGATTTTGTTTACTTTAAAACATTTTTATGGTGTTATATCATCTTTTCAATAGTAAACTTTTTAAAAGCCAGACCAGATAATAGATACTCAAGAGAGGTCATGTAAAGAACACAACAATCAGTTAACATTTCCTTTCTGTTCCTTTATCACGTTAGATAATCTGAAAGTTGCATTCCTAAAACATACTTTTTTATTCACCATAGAAATATCAGTCAAGTGCTTTTTTTAGGGTCCACAAAAGAATTGGCCAAGTAGTGACTTTTTGTATTTTTTGTAGATTCTCTACTGCCACACACTCATATTCTTCATGAGGATTACACAATAAATTCCTCTAAAAATGTACTAGTAGGAAACAGTTTAAGGGAGCTTATGTATATTAAATGAGAGTTGTGTAGCTAAGTAATAACCAAAATGAGGCATGTTAAAAGATGATCTATTTAAGTACCAAAAGAAAATGCTAGAACTTTTTTTACAGCAGTAATTATTTAATTTCTCACACATGTGCGGAGCATGTGATCAAGAAATAGGCGTGAGGTTAGTTATAGTTAATATATGTTCTACCCAGTGTTTTTGTGGGTTTTTTGTTCAGGTTCTTTTTCAAAAATAAATTTCATTGTGTATATTTGAGGTTCACAACATGATGTTATGGCATACATACAGTAAAGTGATTACTGTAGTCAAGCAGATTCACATTATCTGTCATCTCACATACTTTTGTGTGTGTGTGTGACCAGAGTAGCTAAAATCTCCTTATTTACAAAAGTCCCTAGTACCATGCAACTTTATTGCCTATAGTCCTCTTGTACATTAGGTATCTAGACTTGTTCATCCATATATCTACTGCTTTGTGTCCTTTGATGTACATCTCCCTATTTCCTTCCCTCCAGCCTCCCACTCTCACCCCTACCCCCATGGTAAATACTGTTTTATTCTTTATCCTTGTGTAGTTGACTTTTTTTTTTTTTTTTAAGATTCCACATATAAGTGAGATCATATAGTATTTGTCTGTCTGTGTCTGGCTTATTTTACTTAACATAATGTCTTCCAGGTCCATCCATGTTGTGGCAAATGGCAGATGTCCTTTTTTAAGGCTGTTAAAAATATTCCCTTGTATATATACGCTACGGTTTCTTTATTTTGTCTGTCTACATACACTTAGGTTTTTTCAAATCTTGGCTATTGTGAATAATGCTTCAGTGAACATGGAAGTGCAGATATTTTTATGAGGTAGTGATTTCATCTTCTTTGGTTATATACCAGAAGAGAGGTTGCTGGGTTGTATGGTAGTTCTATTTTTAATTTCTTTAGGAACTGTTTTCCATAATGGCTGTACCAATGTACATTTCTAGTCACAAAGTACTAGGGTTTTTTTCCTCCACACTTTTACCAACATTTGTTATCACTTGGCTTTTTAATAATAGCTGTCCTAACAAGTGTGAGGTTATATCTTGTAGTGGTTTTGATTTTGATTTCCCTGATGATTTAGTGATGTTGAGCACCTTTTCATTTATCTCATGGCCATTTTTATGTCTTTGGAGCAATGTCAGTCCAGGTGTTGTCCACATTTTAATCAGGTGGGTTTTTTGCTGAGTTGTAAGAGTTCTTTATAAATTTTGGGATATTAACCCTTATCGGATAGGTGGTTGGCAAATATGTTTTCCCAGTCTGTAGGCTGCCTTTTCATTTTGTTGATTGTTTCCTTTGCTGTACAGAAGCTTTTTAGTTTGATGCAAGCCCCTTTATTTTTCCTTTTGTAGCCTAAGCTTTTGGTGTGATATCCAAAAAATCATTACAAGGCCAGTGTTAAGGACTTTTCCCCCTAGGTGCTTTTATGTCTTAAACTTTTATGTCTAGTTTTATGTCGTAAAACTTTATATCTTTATGTTTTATTTTATCCATTTTGGGTTGATTTTTGTATATGGTGTAAGAGTCTGGTTTTGTTCTTTGGATGTAGAAATCCAGTTTTCCCAGTACCATTTATTGAAGAGACTATCCTTTCCCCATTGTGTTCCTCTTGACACCCTTGTTGAAGATTGGTTGGCTGTATATGTTTGGATTTATTTCTGGGCTCTATTCTGTTTCATTGTTATATGTTTCAGTTTTTATGCCAATGCCATACTGTTTTGATTACTATAACTAATATTTTAAATCAGAAAGTGTGATGCTTACAAATTCTTTTTCAGTGTTGCTTTGGCTATTTGGAGCTTTTTGTGGTTTTGTATGAATTTTAGGATTGTTTTTCTATTTCTATGAAGAATGCTACTAAAATTTTGATAGAGATTTTGTCATATCTGTATATTGCTTTGGGTACTATGGACATTTCAACAGTATTAATTCTTCCAGTCCATGATCACAGGATATCTTTACATTTATTTGTGTCATCTTCAATTTCTTTCATCAGTGTTTTATATTTTTCAGTGTATGAGTCACTCATCTCCTTAGATGAGTTAAATTTATTCCTAAGTTTCTCTCTTTTTTTAAAAAATAGATTCTTGCTCTGTCGCCTAGGCCTGAGTACAGTGCCCCAATCACCGGTCACTGCAGCCTTGAACTCAGGGGCTCAAACAATCCTCCCACTTCAGCCTTTTGAGTAGCTGAGATTACAGGCATTCGCCACCACCCCCAGCGAATTTTCAAAAATTTTTTTTGTAGAGGTGAGGTTTTGATATGTTACTTAGGCTGGTGTCAGATTCCTGGCCTCAAGCCTCAGCCTTCCCAAAGTGGTGGGATTATAGGCATGAGCCACTGAGCCTGGCCCCTAAGTATTTTTTTAATGCTATTATAAATGGGATTGTTAACTTGATTTCTCTTTCAGCTGAGTAAAGGATGCGGAAGTTTGTCAAATGCTTTTTCTGCATCAACTGAGATGATCCTACTTGGTCATAATCTTTTTGATGTATTTTTGTTTGTTTGTTTGAGACGGTCTTGCTCTGTTGCCCAGGCTAGAGTGCAGTGGTGCGATCTCAGCTCACCGCAACCTCTGCCTCCCAGGTTCAAGTGATTCTCGTGCCTTGGCCTCCTGAATAGCTGGGGCTATCGGCAGGCGCTACCACACCCAGCTAATTTTTGTATTTTTAGTAGAGATGGGGTTTTGGCATGTTGGCCAGGCTGATCTTGAACTCCTGGCCTCAACTGATCAGCCTGCCTCGGCCTCCCAAAGTGCTGGGATTACTGGTGTGAGCCACCGCACCTGGCCTGATTATTGTTGAATTTGGTTTGAAAATATGTTATTGAGGAATTTTGCACCAATGTTCATCAATGATGTTGTCGTGTAGTTTTCTTGCTGTGTCTGTCTGGCTTAGGTATCAAGGTGACGTGAGCCTCTTAAAACGTGTCTGGAAGTATTCCCTCTAGCTCTATAACAGCTCTTTCACCCATAACAGAAGTTCCTCTTCCAGCTGAGGAGGGCACGCTGGTCCTTCTGCTCTGCCTACCTCCTTCCATGGTCTGGTGTCTGGTGCCTGTGGTCAGGGTTGCCGCATGGGTTCAGGTACTGGTGTGGCAGTGGCTTCCCTGGGCCGAAGCTCCGATTCCAGTGGAGGAGGGCGCGCTGGTGCGTTGGCTCCATCTGGTTAGTTTGCTGGTCCACTGTCTGGTGCTAGAGGACAGGAAGCTGGTGACTTCCGCAGATGCAAGCTCCGATTCCAGCAGGAGAAGGCGTGCTGATCCATACACCTGCGGTATCTGCCAGTTCCCTGGTCTGGTGTCTGGTTCTCATGGTCAGGGTTGCTGCATGGGCTCAGGAACTGGTGTGGCAGTGGTTTTCTTGGGCAAAAGCTCTAATTCCAGTGGGAGAGGGTGCGCAGGTGTGTTCACCTCATTAGTTTGCTGGTCCACTGTCTTATGCTGGAGGACAGCAAGCTGGTGGCTTCCCCTGACGTAAGCTCCGATTCTAGCGGGAGAGTGTGTGCTGATCCAACCGTGGTGCCTGCTGCATTCCCAGGTCTAGTGTCTGGTGCTGGCAGACATGGTTGCTGCATGGATCTGGCAGTGGGGCCACTGTTCACTGTGGCTTTCCTGGGTATAGAAGCTGCAGTTCCAGAGGCAGGGGCACCGAGTTTCTTCATTAGTTTGTTCACTCAGCTTGTTGACAGTTGATCTGAGGCTCCCTGACATGTCCTCTTACACTGAATGTGAATGATAGTCCCTGGTATATAATCTTCATGTTCCAGCGGAAGAAATTCCCACTACCCACAGCTAGTTCTCTATGATCTTCGGATTATGAGCCCTGCCTGTGATCTTCTTCCTATGTAGCATCTCGTCTGTGGATGTTTATAGCTTTAGGGACATAAGAGCGTTTGGATATGGCTGTGCAGGTTCTGATTTTCTCTTTGTTTACTTTATTCCAGAAATGAAAGTTCATTAGCATCTACGCTGAAGACGCTCCTGTTCTTCACAGCTTTAATGATCACTGTTCCTATTGGGTTATATTTCACAACTAAATCTTATATATTTGAAGGTAATCTTAGACCCATTGAAACAGGTATTTTCCCCCGATTTAAGATTCTGTGCTTTTATGACCTCTTTATATTTGTAAACTGGGTATTCTTATTTTTTTTCTTGTTTTGCTTTTCAAAATATCATATTGCTCATAATGAGTCTTTATGAAATAACTTGTTGTTTCAGCTTGACATTTTACTCATTTATGGTTTTCTGTGAAATAGGGTGCAAATCCTCTCTCTTAGTACCCTTTTAAGAATAGGAGTTGGCTGACGTGGGAGGAGGAATTTGGGGTAATGGACTTCTAGTGTCGGATAATGGAAGGAAGAGAAAATGAAAATGAAGTCCCCTTTTTGATGTCGAAGTCTTTTTTTTTTTTTTTAATGAGATGGAGTTTCGCTCTTGTTGCCCAGGCTGGAGTGCAATGGTGGGATCTCCGGCCCATTGCAGCCTCCACCTCCTGGGTTGAAGTGATTGTCCTGTCTTAGCCTCCTGAGTAGCTGGGATTATAGGCACCTGCCACTACACCTGGCTAATTTTTGGTATTTTTAGTAGAGACGGGGGTTCACCATGTTGGCAAGGCTGGTCTTGAATTCCTGACCTCAGGTGATCCACCCACCTTGGCCTCCCAAAGTGTTAGGATTACAGGCATGAGCCACCTCGCCTGGCCTAAAGTCTTTAGACTAAGTTATAATTATGGTTTTGTTTAAATTAATGTTCTTAGTATATAGAAGATACTCATATCTTTTAGTGAATACTTGATTCATTACCACCCATAATATTACTTTTTAATTGCCTGACTAGTTAAATAATGTCATTAAAAATTAGAATGCTTTGTTTTTTTGTACTTTGGTAAATTTTGGAATAAAATGGAAACTTCTTTTTTCTCTTGATAGGCGCCCTTGGGATGTCCAATAGGGACAGCTATTTTTATGCTGCTATTGTTGCAGTGGTCGCTGTCCATGTGGTGCTGGCCCTCTTTGTGTATGTGGCCTGGAATGAAGGCTCACGACAGTGGCGTGAAGGCAAACAGGATTAAAGTGAATGTCACCTTTGGGTAGCATTACATTAATTTTTTAAAATGGTAAATGCTGGAGTGGGGGACATCTGATTTGAATAAAGTTAAAAGAACATGTTAAAGTCAGTCTTAAGGAGTCATGTTTGAGTAGTGTAAATTTTGATCCTTCTAATATGTTGGTTTGTGTATTCAGTTTTCACTGTATGAATCTCATTTGCAAATGAGAATTTGGAAAAGTTAAATTAGTTACAAATGTTAATTTAGTTATACGTTATTCTCGAAGGAATTTTATCTTTTTTCAACAAAACATGTTTTATAGTATTCTGACTTATGGTTACTTTTGAGTTTTACTCCGTTGGATATATTAAGATGCACACAATGAAGCAAATTAAACTCCACTTTATGCTGGAATGCTTTCCTTAGCATGAAAATATCAAGTCCTTGGATTTGGAATTTTAATTTCCTATGGAAAGTTGCTTAAATTGTGGACACTGGAATTTGAATGTCACTAAGGAATTTCACATAAAGTGTAATCTCTAGTCAGTAGGAATTTTCCATTACATTATTTTATGGGAAAACTAGGCTAAATCACATACATTGAGGTAAAAGGACTTTAGCTTACTGAAAGATCTAGAGAGCAAAACAAAGATCTCACCACTCAAACACTCAGCTTGCTTCCTTCAGGTCCCCTTGCAGGACAGCTTTGTGCTTCGCAAACCAACTTTTTAATGAGATACTTTGCTTCCTCATTCAACATTGAAGCTAGGCTTCAGTTAAAAGGTTTGAGGATGCTCCATTTAAAATTGTTTTTCCTACTGTTTTTTTTTAAATTGTAGTGTATATGATAGGGATTTGCATTTAAATATGTTCATTTTTGCATATGTTAAGAATGGAAAAAATCTTGAAAACATTTTTTTTTTTACCCAAAAAGTATTCTCCTTGGGGTTATCTGATGGAAAAAATCCTTGAATTTATTTTCGTATCTTTAGTCTGTGTACTTTGTGGTTATTTGGTACTAATTGTGTGCAATCTAAAAACACTCCCCAAAGTATTTATTTTTTTAATTATAAAACCATAATACATGTTCTTTGTAGAAAGCTGGAAAAATACATATTCATACAGGAAAAAATAATGGAAATTTCCCATAATGTTGCCATCTAAAAATAACCCCTATTTTAGTTTATATCCCGTATGCATTTTTGAAAGGCATTTCTTAATGCTAGTTTGATACACACTGAAAGTTTAGTTTACAAGTTCAAATTCTGCCAGCTTTTCTTGACAGCTGTTTGCACTTTTTCAGATGAGTGATTATTGGCCATTTTCTTTTTCTTTCTTTCTTTTTTTTTTTTTTGAGACAAAGTCTCACTCTGTTGCCCAGGCTGGAGTGCAGTGGCATGATCTCTGCTCGCTGCAGCCTCCACCTCTGCCTCCTGGGTTCAAGCAATTCTCCACCTCAGCCTCCCGAGTAGCTGGGACTACAGGCGACTGCTACCACACCCGGCTAATTTTTTTTGTATTTTTTTAGTAGAGACGGGGGTTTCACCATGTTGGCCAGGATGGTCTTGAACTCCTGACCTCAGGTGATCTGCCCGCCTCAGCCTCCACAAGTGCTGGAATTACAGGTATGAGCCACCTTGCCGGGCCTTATTAGCCATTTTCTAAATGAGCACATTCTGTCTTTATTCTCTTAAAATTCAAATTTTCTGTTACAGATAATCCTAATACTTAGGATTCTTGCTTAAGTATTTGAAACGATTACCGATTTGTTGTTCACATTATGTTTTATGTTGTGAAATTGGACTAAAGGAATAGATGGATGATTAGTCATAAAAGTCAAATAGGCATTTGTGTTTAACTGTTGAGAAAAGTGAAAGATCAGTATGATTATTATGGAACTGTTTTTAATTCTTGCTTAAAGACTACAATTGTAGTATAATGACATTTGAGTCTAGGGTAGTGTGTGGTAGATTTCTAGATGGTCCCTACTTAAGATGTATTGTTGTATTTAGAATTGTCCACCTGATTTCTTTTTATATAATGCCAAGGTTTTTCTTGTGCTTTTGGGATCTTATGCTGTTGTAAAATATTACTGTCCAATGTTGGATTATTTTGTTTGGTTTCAGGCATTTGCTGAATAGATAATGATATATGGTATTTTTCTGCAAGTATTTAAACCAGGGACACATGCAAAGACAGTTGTAATTTCCTCTTGGAAAAAGCCCAAGCGTTTGAAGGTTAAAATCAAATACTAGGGTTGATATTTAGGATCATTACAAAATAGGCTTGTTTTCATAGCAGTTAGTTTGTTCCTAGAGTTTTAACTGTTAACTCACTAGTTTGCTGCTGTTTTTAACTATGTCAAATAACATAAGGTATTTGACAAACAGATGTATTTTTCAAGATGTCTCACTAGTTTCCTTTTACACAATGTATATACTTCAAGATGTATAGAAAGGAAAACTACAGTTGAGCCCTTATACATGTTTTAAGGTTGGAATATATTCCCTATTGTTTGAAAACCAATTGTAAGAATAACCTCAATTAGGAGGTATAACTTGAAGTGTCAGTCGAAACTACTGATTTAACCCCATTTACGGTACCACATTACCTTCCTCACCCCTGAGAATGTAGTCCTTTTTCTCAGTTGTGTTGAAAAATGAAAAGTCTGCTGTAGAGTGCATCTGATGTCATTAGCTCTTCAAATGGATACCATTGTACATATAACAGTAGAATTAGGTTTTGGGTTGTCAGTGAAAAAAAATTTAAGCCTGCCATTATAAAAAACCCTATGTTTCAGCCAGGTGTAGTGGCTCACGCCTGTAATTCCAGCACTTTGGGAGTCCGAGGCGGGCGGATCACCTGAGGTCAGGAGTTCAAGACCAGCTTGACCAACATGGAGAAACCCCATTGCTACTAAAAATACAAAATTAGCTGGGCATGGTGTCGCACGCCTGTAATCCCAGCTACTCAGGAGTCTGAGGCAGGAGAATCACTTGAACCCGGGAGGCAGGGGTTGTGGTGAGCCAAGATTGCACCATTGCACTCCAGCCTGGGTGACAAGAGTGAAACTCTGTCTCAAAAATGAAAACAAAAAAAACCTGTGTTTTATGGAAATTCTAACAGAAATATATTCTTTTTTTTTTTTTTTTTTTTTTTGAGACAGAGTTTTGCTCTTCTTGCCCAGGCTGGAGTGCAGGGGTGCGATCTCAGCTCACTGCAACCTCCATCTCCCAGGTTCAAACAATTCTGCTGCCTCAGCCTCCCGAGTAGCTGGGATGACAGGCACTGCAACCTCCATCTCCCAGGTTCAAACAATTCTGCTGCCTCAGCCTCCCGAGTAGCTGGGATAACAGGCACATGCAACCACGCCTGACTAATTTTTAGTAGAGTTGGGGTTTCGCCATGTTAGCCAGGTTGGTCTCGAACTCCTGACCTCAGGTGATCCACCTGCCTCTGTCTCCCAAAGTGCTGGGATTACTGGCGTGAGCCACCATGCCCGGCCTAATAATTAGAACATTTTTATTGTGAAAATCTCATCAGCTTTGCCAAAAGAAACAACTGATTGACTTGTTTGGCATTCGTTTTCCATTTTCAAGTGAGTTTTGTATATACAGTTAGAATACCCAAGGAGACCAGTAAAATCAGTTAAACAAGTAGGGTGTATCCAAAGAAAGATGAAACCAGAAAGTACATAAAGAGGATTTAAATCCCG
This sequence comes from Aotus nancymaae, assembly GCF_030222135.1. Lineage (NCBI taxonomy): Eukaryota > Metazoa > Chordata > Mammalia > Primates > Aotidae > Aotus > Aotus nancymaae. The sequence goes on from NW_026988553.1 coordinate 369,437, forward strand.
TCTTAAATGAACCTAGTATGTATTTCTTACATCTAGACAAGTTCATGTTTATTGTTTAATTTATGCCCAAGTGAAGTTGTAAACTTATGGTTCAACTTTGACACAGAATTTGTCACTTGTCTGAGGTCAGTGGTAGGTTTCTCTGCTGTCAAGCACTCTGTTTCACCCACCAGATTAGTACAACTATTAATTGAGACTCTACTCCTATGTTTAAGATAATTTTTACAAGAGCTGACTGAAGCAGCACATTAGTAACCTGACAAGATTTCTTTTTCCCTTTTCAGGGGAAAGGGTCACCATGAAAATTAATTGTTTTCAGGGACTTTGGGAATCTAATGATAAATATTACACATAATCTATGAATAGCTTAATCCTTTATATTTTCCTTAAGATAAGAATTCCTCAACATCACTCCTGGCCACACTTTTCTTGCCTGTGTTGTTGCTATGTGTATTTGAAAGTAATATCTGCTTTCCTTTTAAGATGTTCTATAAGTCATATTTGTCACTTAAACAGAGTAGTCTTCCTTTTTCCCATGTTCAGTGTAATCTCACTGAATAGTAATAATAGCAATAGCTAACAGCATCTGCACAGCACCTTACAGTTTGCAAAGAATGTTCACACATTCTCATTTGAGTTTTGCATAGTGAACCTGTCACGAGATGTCTCTTGACGTCGATGCTAAAAGTGTTAGAATCTTTAAATCACTAGAGTCCTTGAATATGCTGTAGTATTGAATAGTGCCCTGACTAGGGGAAGGATTTAGATGTGCTGCATTTCAAGCTGTGTATAATCATCAGAATGGGGGGCTTGAGTTCTTTAGCTACTTGAATCAGATTTACTTTTGTAAGTGATGCTTTTTTAACTGTTAATCTGGATGGATTTTGTATTCACTATATTGTAGCCTATAATTTGTATAAATTTACCATCTGTTGTCATTAAAAAAGTATCTGTAATGCTACTTTGATGTGTCCTGATTCAATTAATGTTTTAGTAACCACTCTGTTTTTAAAATTTGTCTGCTTCTCATTCTATAACGTGGAATACGTACAGAGCTCACTTTAAAAAATTTGTTTGTTGTCCTCTCTGTTTGTACTATGTAGATTATATAGAGTGCCGTCAAGAATAAGTTTTTATGCAGTAAATGTAAACCAGAAATGCTCAAACTGATTGGGAGTGTGGGGGAGGGGTGTTGAGATGTAAAGGACTGGTTATACTTTATCTGGGGTGGGCTTCAAATGCCCCTAAAGGAGAGTTGAGAAATACTTATCGCTAATTAATTCTTGACATACCTCCCCCTCATGACTAATGTTCTGTGTCCTCTATCCTCTAATCACCTGTTGATTGCACTGCAGCTCCTTCCTGTGCTTCTGAGGACTCCAGCTAATTCTTATTAATAAATATTAATATTATCCCCTTCGCAAACACATTTGAAACGTCTTAGTATCAAAAAATTTTATAGGGAACTCAGGAAACATTGCCACAGGACAGTGGCTCTCAAAGTTGACTAGAATCACCTTGTAGGATTCATTAAAAACAACTGATGGCCTAAATCTAACCCAGACCTTCTGAATCGGAGTCTCGGGATGGAGTGGGGAGGCTACAAAGCTCTTTGGGGCCAGGCACAGTGGCTCATGCCTGTAATCCCAGTGCTTTGGGAGGCTGAGGCGGGCGGATCACAAGGTCAAGAAGGGAAGCTAGATGTGCTCTTCATGCATGTGGGGCTCGGGTTTTGTCATTTAGCATGGTTTCATAGAATGCTCTTGATGTGTCTTGCAGACACAGTCTGGGAACACCCACCAGTTCTTAATCGCTTTTGCTCTGCTGCTGCGACTCTGCACTTATCAACAACGTGACCGTGTTTAGCTCTGGCCTGTGAACATGCACATAAACAGAACGAAATAGAGTAGAAACAGAATCTGATTTCCTCAGCTATGTGTAAATTACAAAAATACACATTTTAAAGAAAAATGTACATTGGATAGCCAGATTTTGTTGCTTTAAAAATATTCACAATAGAAAATGAAACTGTTTGGGGGCTATGAAAAATGAAGTCTGTTCACATGTCTACCATTTCTTTCATAAGAATTGTATGTAGGACAGGCCAAGGGAATCGTGCATTTTTTCCCTCTACTACTTTTGCTTCTGCTAGCTAGAGACACAGTCCTCTTCCACTCTTTACTCACTCTCCCTCTGAACTCACCTTAGACCAATTAGAATTAAGGTAAAAAGTTGAGAGGGAAATGAATAGCAAGCCCAGGAAAATGGAATGAGCAAGAAAAGTTACACACGTTCTTCCAAATGACTTGGACAGTCTGGTGGAGACTGTCACCTGTGGTAGGCAGAATTTTAAGATGCTCCAAGATTCCCACTCCCTGTCTGTTCTTTTCCCTGTAGCTTCTTTGATTAGATGACTATGAGTTTCCTGTGGCTGCTGTTAAAGAGAATCATGAACTGGGAGCTTCAACAACAGAAATGCATTGCCTCCCAGTTCTGGAGGCTGGAAGTCCAAGATCAAGGTGTGGGCAGGGCTGGTTCCTTCTGAGGCCTCTCTCCTTGGCTTGTAGATGACTATGTTCTCCATGTATCTTCTTATGATCTTCCCTCTGTGTGGTGTTTGTGTCCTAATCACTTCTTACAAGGACCCCAGTCACACTGGATGAGGACCCATCCTAATGACCTTGTTTTAGTTACCTCTTTAAAGACCCTATCTCCATATACAGTCACATTCTCAGGTACTAGTGGTTAGGAATTCAACATATGAATTTTTTTGGAGAGGACACAATTTAGTCCGTAACAGTTAGTTACATGGTGTAGCTAGGCAGAATAATGAACCATCAAATATGTTCATCTGAATCCTTAGAACCTGTAAATATGTTACTTGACCTGGCAGGTGAGAATTAAGGTTGTAGATGGAATTAAGGCTGCCTCTCAGCTGACTTTAAGACAGTATTATCAATACTTTGGGTGGGCCCAATGTTTGTCACAGGCTCTTGTGATTGGCTAAAAAAATGGTGCTCCAAAGATACATTTACTTATTATTTCCCAGAATCTGTGGATATTACCTTATGTAGGAAAAGAGTGAGTATTACCTTATATGGGGAAAGTGATGAAGGATGTTGAGAGGAAGTGTTTATCCTGGATTATCTGGGTGGAATAATCCTTGATAATTTTTAAAATCCTAAATGCTATCACATGGATACTTAGAAAGCAGGAGTTTGAGACATATTCATGCAGAGGAGATAGCCATGTGAAGGGGGAGGCAGAGATGGGAGTAAGGCAACCACAAGTCAAGGAAGCCTGGGGCCACCAAAAGCTGGAAGAGAAGGAAGGATTTTCCCCCAGAGCCTCTCGGGGGAGTATGGCTCTCTTGATGCCTTGATTTTCGATTACTGGGCTCTAGAACTAAGAGAATACCTTTCTATTGTTTTAACCCATTTATGCCGGAGATTGCGGATTTTTTTTTTTGTGAAAAATCACCTTGGCGATGACCTTGAGCAGTAGGATATAAATAACTCCCGTAAGCTTAGCATTCCAATAATGAAACACTAGGCATAAATGGATTAAACCACCAAGTGTGTGACAATTTGTTATAGCTGCCACAAGGAACTAGTACAGGTCTTTAAAAGTGGAAGAGGGAAGTTCAGGAGGAAGTCGGAGTGTTGTGATGTCAGAAGGACTCAACCTGCTATTCCTGGCTTGGCTGATGGAGGAGGAGAGCTGCAAACCAGGGACTGTGAGTAGCCTCTAAAAGCTGGAATCCCATGATCACAGTTCTCTGGCTAGGTCACCATCTTCTTAGAACACCAATGACACAATGCCATGCTGAAGAGAGTTTGAGAGGGAGCCTCATGAAACAGTTCTCAATTCCCTACTCCTGTTTCTGCCTGGTGAATTCTAGAGGTCCATGCATTTCCATGCAGTTAGGTACCATGTCAATACATTTTTCTCCCACTCTCCTGAATGTGTGGCACAAAATAGGTGTATAAGGCATGTGTTGAATGAATGGATGTCATTCCATATTATGATGTCCCTTTTTAGAAATCTTTCTATTTACTTTCATAGTAATGTGTGCTCTGTTCTCTTAAGCCCCTGAGGCAGCTGGGCCTGACATGTAGGGGTACTAGTAGGGGATGACCTCCAGAACTAGGCCCCATCTCTGTCCTCAGTACAATGTTTTCTACATAATGCACGTTCTTCATAACTGATATCATTTGACCACACAGTTCTTTGTATCTCAGAAGTTGATGTAGTTTTCATTTTAGAAGATATATATTCTTTCTTTTAATGCAGTAGGTTTTAAAAGTTTAATCTGTCACTATTCCACAATATCAAGTGATCATTTTAATGTTGGTTGTTATCTGTTTCATTTAACTTTGTTCATTACTGCTAATAATGACTCTTTATAATAGCCTTCATATAATGTTATGATTATCTATAATCTAAGCATAGACCGTTGGGGTGGCTGTTTTAGGAGGAACTTTCTAGCTAGAAATAACAGATGTTTTGATTGTCACGTTGAACTCAAGGAACAAGCTTCCTGAACTCTGACTACATATTAAAATACATATAATCATTTGAACAAAGTAAACATTGGTATTTCGAAAATTTAATCTTTTTCAATTTCATTATAAATATGCAATGTGTGTTATAGCAGCCAGAATGTAGGTTTTTGTTTTTTTTAAAAAAACGAATAAATAAAAATAAATATGCATTTTTTGAATGCATTTCATGAGATCTTCTCTGTACTAAGTACCAACTTCTTTGGGATAAAGTGATTATCTTTCATATTCTAAGAACATGAAAGTGGATTTTCTGAGAAGCTATTGGGCTGTCCCTCCTAAGCTAGCCCAGTGGACTGTGTTGTACTTCCTAATCCAAAATCTTTGAGTTGTAAAAATCCTAAAATAAAACTACAACACTTTAAAGAATTAATGTACTTTGTTTTTTAGAGGAGTTTTAAGTCTATAGCAAAATTAAGCAGCAAGTACAGAGTTTCCATATGTCCTCCTCACCCGCTCCCACGTCCCCTGCTTTCCCCACCATAAACATGAACCTAACACTGACACAGCTTTATCACCCAAATTCCATAGTATACATTAGGGTTCACTCTTGGTGTTGTACATTATGTGGGTTTTGACAAATGTATAATCACACGTATCTACCATTATAATATATCACACAGAATAGTTTCACTGCCTTAAAATTTACCCATTCATTCCTTCCTCCACCCAAGTCCTTAGCAACCGCTAATCTTTTTACTGTTTACATAGTTTTGCCTTTTTCCAGAATGTCATATTGTTGGAATCTTATGTAGCCTTTCCAGACTGGCTTCTTTCACTTATCACTTAGCAATGTGCATTTAAGCTTCCTCCATGTCTTTTTGTGGCTTAATATCACATTTATTTTTATTGCTGAATAATATTCCACTGTCTGGATATACCACAATTTATCAATTCACCTGCTGAAGTACATCTTGGGTGCATCTAAGTTTCAGCAATTATGAATAAAGCTAGGACAAACATTCATATGCTGGTTATTGTGTAGACATAAGTTCTTAACTCATTTGGATAAATATCAAGGAGCAAGATTGCTGGATTATATAGTAAGAGTATGTTGAGTTTTATAAGAAGCCACCAAACTGTCTTTCAGAGTGGCTGTACCATTTTGCATTCCTATCAGCAATAAATGGGAACTCCTCTTGCCTCCACACCTTCACCAGTATTTGTTGCTGTCAGTGTTCTGGATTTTGACCATTCTAATGGGTGTGTAGTGGTATCTCATTTCTGTTTTAATTTATAATTCCCTGATATCAGATGACATGCAGCATCTTTTCCTTTGCTTGTTTCCATCTGTATATCTTCTCTAGAGGGGTGTTACAGTGCATTTAAATAACAAATATTTTAATCAAGACTTTAAAAAAACTGACAAACTTTTCAAATCTTTTAAAAAAGTCTTCATCTTTGTTTTGGCTGCTGTTTCTCATTACCAGTAATAAGAAACATTTTGTAAAATCTAAAGTCCAAAACAGAATATATAAGTCAAAAATGCCTGGTGTTTGGGAAGCACATTGATTAAGGAGATGGAAGACCTGGCTTCTCGTGTCACCTTGCCTCTAAGTATGTGATCTTTCAGGCAAGTCACTTCCCTTTCTTAACCTCGGTGTCTTCTGTAAAGTGAAGGGAAGGACTAAGATGATTTCTAGTGTTCTTGCAGCTCTGAGTTTCTTTTGTTTTTGTATTTTATGTCAGTTGCTAGAGTGACCACTGTCAACATATAGACATCTGAGCCCTTTGACTGCCTCATGATACATTTAATATCATTGTTGTGAAAATTTTCCATGTTTCTTGTCTGTGCTGAAATGAAGAGCTTTGAATGAGGCTGAAACCAAGCAACCAGCTCTCCTGAAATATCTCATTGAATTTTTTATTTGTAGAGAGTATAGACAGCAAAAATGGTAACCACGCTTCAGCGTTAATTTCATTTGATGACTCACCCACTCCGTCATCCAAAGGTGGCATTGATCTAAATTGCGACCTTTTCTTCTATCTCATATCATTAAAATAATGCCAGTAAAAGGGCAGTGACTCACTACTGGAGCGGATTCTTCTTAAGGAAATTAGCAATGTGTTGTCATGGAAAGCTTGGGCAAAGGTCTTGTATTAGCCTCACCTGGTGAGCAAGCAGCATCCTTTGCCCAGCTCATTAAGTGCCACTTCTGTAATATTTCCTGTGGATTCAATCTAGCTTGACTATGTTATTTTGTTGATTCCCTCTCATTTTGGCAGTATTTCAGGCTTTGAATGCACAAAGTAATTTTCCACCAAATCAGTTGTTAATCGTCATTGCCTCCATAATTGGAAGGGGCTTAGGGAACTTGTTTTGCATTCTGGAATAGTCTTCATGTGTAGTTTATAGAAACAGATTTCCCTATGGACATATATATTAATTGTAGTCTCTACTTGTGGAAGTAGATAACTTGAAGTGACAGAAGTGTTGAAGTTACTGTTTTCTACTTACCAAATGAGTACATCACAGGGAAACAAAAAATCTAGGAGTTTGGGTCTGAAAAATATGGCCAGGTAATTATATGCAGTTTCGTTATTATTTCAGCATACCCTAGTCTTATTAAATCATATGTCATGGCAATAGGCAATATTTACTAATAGCTGTTTGTGTTTCATTTAATCTGTACCTCTCTAGCCTACCAAATTCTAGAAGACACTGAATATAAGTTCTTATATTCCCTTTGTAAAATAGTAACATAACATTATGTGTACTTGAAAACTTGATAAATACCTCACACAATTGGAAGCAACCATCTCAAAATCATCTAGTCTCACTCCTCATTGTATGGATGACTCCCAGTAGGCAGAAGTAGCTTGCTGAAGGTCACATATCAAGCCATGAAAAAGCCAGAATGACAACTTAGTTCTCCAATTCCCAGACCAGCTCTCTTGGTGTCTCAGGAGCCCCTTGGCATCAGAGTTCTTGGGGATAATGTTGATTTTTCACAAGAATGTTAAATGATATTCTGTCTCATCTGTTTATGAAATGTACAAAATATTTAAAAACATTGCTATCACAAATGGTCTGACTATATAAGCCCTTGGATTTAAAGGGGGTAAATTAAGATATTTTAAAATTTTACTTAATATGTTCCTTCTTGGTCTTCAGTAAAGGAGATGCTTTTAGATTTGTGCTTATAAGTCAGCAAGGTTGATTTCTAGAAGATACACAAACAAATTTAATGTTATAACTTCATGGAAAACCACATATGGACTTCTGCTTTGGCATAAAGTACTAAGAAAGGCTTTTCCCCAGAGTTGGTAGAAACAAAATCACTAATGTGTGATTGGAATGGATCCTTGGATCCTTCTGGTGAATAAGGAGCCAATTGTCACTTTTTGGAGGTAACACTAACTCTTGGATCCCAGGCTAGGCTACTATTGTCTGGTCATCCATTTTATAAATTCATTTCCTAGTAGATATGGATTTTCTTTTCTCTAGAAGTTTACATACTTTCACAAGAAGCATGCCTGAACTAAAGATAAATAAGTTGACTATGTTTCAGAATAGTTTTAAATGAATTTTAAGAAAACTTAGGGCAATACAATAATTGGTTGACTCATCTAACTAAAGTGAAACTTTAGAGGCTATAAATAGCAGTACTTACTGGTTTCAAATATCCATGGGGAGGTGTTGATTAGATTGGATTCCATCGGTCTCATTCCAGTCTGTGTAATTCTTGAGTTCGTTTCTCTGGGGCTGATGCCGTAGAGGTCAGACTTTTTTTTCATTCATCCAGATATTAGTTTATGAAGTATTTAGTGAGTATATTCCATGTGCCATGTGCTGGGGGTACAGAGAGGCATGAAGGACATGGTGCCTGAACATAGCTCCCAGACTAGAGAGGGAAAATGACAAGTAAATGGGGATACACCCTTTTTTGAGGGGTTCCAGTTGATGTCTGTAAGTGGTAGGCAGATAAGAGTCAATTCTATAAGGGACACACAGGAATCAATTTCCCTAGGCTCAGAGGAAGTTCACTAAAGGCTTTATAGGTGAGATGACACCTAGCTGCTTGGAGGAAGTAACGGAGTTGGCAGTGGGAGGTAGGCGTCGGGTAGGATCTGGGAAAGAGCATTTCAGGTCCAGAGCAGAGGAGGAGGTGTGATACTGGGGTAGGAAAGGCTGAGAAGGACTGGGATTGGGGAGGTGACAGGACCAGGACACAGAGGACCCTGTGAACGGTGTGCTTGGCCTTTTGGGAAGGGAGTTCAAAATGGCCAGAGCAGAGCTGCAAGGACAGAGAGTCCAGGGCAGAAGTGCAGGGCTAAGGGGCAGGAAAGTAGACAACAGGGAGGCAGTGAAAGGTTTTCAGCAGGAGAGGGACAAAAGCAAACCTGTACTATCAGATGCTTCCTTACCAATAGTGAGAAGTGACACTACAAACTATGCTACAGTGAACATTCACCTTGGGCATGAGGGAAACTATAGAAAAACAACCAACTGCCCTCCCAGGTGAGGAACAATGGGATGAACTATGCCCTGTTCATGTGGCTGTTTGCCATTCATAATTCACAAAAGTGGTGCACCAGTTCTTTGTATTTTCAAGATGTATAATACTGAGGGAGGAAAAGTAAGTTGAGCATTTATGTTTAAAAGAGCTGTAACTCCTAGTGGTTTTTTTCTACTCTAAAGAAATGGAGTTATTCATGAGTAGGTAGAACGATGTCATATATGGGTCCAGTGTTTTGCAGTTTACAATGTGCTTTCGTATCCACTATTCCATTCGACCCTCAACTCTGAGAAATAGGTACAACAGGATTCACCTGCATTTGACAGATGAAAATACTGGGACACAGAGAGGGGAAGGTCAAAGGCTAGACTGGAACTTTGTGTCCTGTCCTCCTACGTCAGAACAGGGCTGTCCATACAGAAGAGTGTTGTCCTTAAAGGATAACATTTCCTTTTGTTTGTCTTTGATGTGTCCTCAGCTAAGAGCCCACTTCGTTTTTTTTCCTTATTTAATATTGCACACAAACTTTATGTTATGTCACATTTTAAAATATCTTTCATTTCTTTTACTATTTTCGTACCTAAAAACCAGACAGTAATTTTCGTTGTTTACTTATTTTTTAAACAATTGCATGCAACTGTTTCGATTCATCTTTAAAAGCTTATTTTCACAGCATATAACAACTTAATTAAATTGCTTTTTGAAGCAAGGCTGCTTTGTTTCCCTCTGAAAGATGACTCATGAGGTCCAACTGAGTCTCATTTATATTCCTCCCCAGCAGGTAATTTAAATGTGGTTTATACAGAAAGGAGAAGAAAGAGAAAAAAGAAAACAAATGAAGAAAATTACCCCTTGCTTATATCTTTAACAAGTTATTCTGGATGTGGAGTTAGATGCGAGAAAGCTGGCATGTTTCTTTTGGTGCCCAAATGTTCTTGTTGACGGTAGCATCGAAAACTGGCATCTTTGTGCCCCGGTTTGTGTAAATGGTGTAGGAAGGTAGATTTTGGCTCAACCTAAAGAAACACTGATTCTCTGAGATGCCCAGTGGTGGTACCAGCTGGCTGGGGTGGCATTGAGCTTCCTCATGCATGGAAGATTGCTTGGTGGTATTGGGATGGGGAGGATACCCTAAAGGACTCTTTTTTTTAGCAATGCATGGGTCCTGGCATATTGAAGGAATAGGAAGAAGCCCAGGTAGCCTGAATGGTGGGAGACTAGGGGAGGGTAAAGTTGGGTAGTAAGGTGTGACAGGACAATGGAGTTAGGTCCTGAGTAGAAACAATATCCTGAATTAAGTTTTCATTTTGTCAAACATTTTTTATTTTATACTTAGGAACTTCTTGGCAGTTGGGAACCACACAGTAGACAGGCGATGAATGTTTGCTGAATGCATGCCTGCAGGATTAGGGATAGGAAGAATGGCTGAATGAATGAACACCTTCATGACAGACGGGTGGAAGGAAGAGCCATGGCAGGGATTTGGAATATCCGCCTTTTCATGGATTTGGGAAGGCTGGCTTTGAACTAAGGGAAACTTGGAGCCTGCATTCACTAATGTGAACACTGTGGTTTTGTTTTCTGAGTTGTATGTGCCAAGTGAGCATTTACTGGGGTCTTCTTGTCGAAGTAGGTTACAGGGGCATATCTGATGGAAAAGCATTAACATTAGGGGACGTATACAGTGTCACAGGTTCTGAAGGATGCTTTTGGCTAATTCTCAAAATCACTGTGCTTTACTGTCCTCATGGGTGGGTGGAGACATCACCCATGTGTTGCACATGGATTTGTACAAAGGTCAGCTAGATGATACGTGGGAGTTGCTTTGTATGCTGCAAGGGCGAATTCAAGGTGCCTTTAGATTATTAATTCTATTTGCTGATTAATGGTACTTATTTTAAAATTGATTCTGTAAAAGTACCCAAACAAAATAAAATTCCCTTCTCAGTGCTAGCATAGTCCACTTTTTGAGATCACAGCTTTCACTCAAAGGCTACATTTGACAGAAAATAACTGCAGTCTAAGAATATGAGCCTCTAATAGAAGTACCTTTGAGTCTGCACCCATTTCATGACCCTTCCAACCACAGCACAATTACCTCCCAAGCTGTTTGCTGACAATGTTTATTAACCACAGGCCTGGGAATAGACAGACACATCCAGGTCACTTTACTTTACTAGGCCCGACACTCAAATGGTACAGCAGAAACCTCTTATCATTTCCATTGGTCACTCCTCAAGCAAACTCTAAAAGAAACCCAACATTTTCTGTGTCCACAGAAAATGTTTCTCCCCAAGAGAATGTTCCAAACTTTCCTCCCATCTGTGTCTTCTAGCTGTCAGCCCCTGTGCTTTCCTTGTACATGTTTTCTTCTACGTAGCTACTGCGGCCCAGCGGGCCTGACACTGGTTCTTCACCTAGTGAATTTGGGAAGTGAACCTCACTGCCACCCCAGGCCGTTGATACATAACTGCTGCGGAATATTAGGGATTTGCTGCAAAAGTCTCAGGAAGGCCTTCTCATCTTTCTGAGTGTAACATTCTTTCCTACCAAGTACCTGCAAACAGAAAATAAAAGAATTATTCATAATATAGTAATGACTACCCCCTCATTATTCCTTAATCTTTTATCTCCTTTATGAACTAGGGGCATATGCTAAAAAAAAGAAGATATTATTGTTCTTCCTGCCTCCATAATAAACAACAGTAATTACCTGGTGGAATGCATCCCCCTTCTCTACAGGGAATGACTGCTTCAGGACTTAAGAAAATGAGAAATTATGACATCACTGAATCTACTTTTAAAATAAATATGAAGCTCTTGTCACAAAAATATGCATCTTCCCAATGGGGAAAAAAATGACTAACATCAAATGAATCAGAAATATGAAAATGTCGGCTGTCATTTACCTGAGCAGTTTGTTTTGGTTCTGTACAAAGGCACCTTGGAAGCATTTGGCAATTGGGGAAAAAAACAAGACCAAAAACCCAAATCAAAACCAAACAAAAAACAGCTGCTTCCCAAATTCTTATTAGATGGCTGTATTTTCACTGACTTCTTACCAACAAAGCTGGAACCAACAAAGCTGTAGAAGAGATCACATAATCTTAGAGCTTGATGCATCTAGAAGTTTCTCAACTATTTTTTTAAATTTTAAACAGAACCTCTTTTCCTAACAAAACTTAATGCAGCTGGGTGTGGTGGCTCATGCCTGTAATCCAGCATTTTGGGAGACCAAGGTGGGAGGATTGCTTGAGCCCGGGAGTTTGAGACCAGCCTGGGCAACATGGTAAAACCCTGTCTCTACCAAAACAAATTACAAAAAAATTAGCTGGGTGTTGTGGCACATGCTTCTAGTCCCAGTTACTTGATAGGCTGAGGTGGGTGAGGTGGGAGGATCGCTTGAGCTCTAGAGGCAGAGGTTGCCGTGAGCTGAGATCGTGCCACTACACTCCAGCCTGGGTGACAGAGCAAGACCCTGTCTCAAAAAAAAAAAAAAAAAAAAAAAAGCCAACAATGTGGAGGGTTGTTATGGGAAGGTTTAGGGAGCACAGCTATGCTGGCTGAAATGCATGCACACATCACATGCCTGTTTGTGTGAGTGTGCGTGCATGCACATGTATATTGGGAATTCAGGGATACTCCCTCATACCCAACAATCCCACCTGCAACCCCTGAGCCCCTTTCTGGGAAGCTTTGAGGAGTTTGGAAAAAAGATTAGTCTATTGCAGACTTACCTGGTAAAGGAGGGCATGGAATCTTTCAGTTGGCCCAGGACAGGCCTGAGTCAGCTGGCCAAAAGAACTACAGTATGGCTGGGTCTTCTAAGCCAGGCCCATCCACCCCAAGGTGAGCTCCCAAGCTGGCCACTGAAGGGTATTGCTATCATTAGCCAGCTTCACATTTCTGATGTTAAAAATTTCCCTGCTCTGACGTTAATATGGACCCAGTTAGAATTGAATCCTAGGCATGAATAATCTGTGGTTCTTTTGTCGTTGATTAATTTAGTGACATTTATTCTGGAAAGGAAGCTTAGAAGCTTGGAACATCCCTCCTCATTAATAATAAATTTTCAATTTTGTAGTATAAACATAATTCAAGACCCGATTAAAATGTCCCACATTTTTTCCGTAAGAAAAAAGCATTTATAACTTGATTTAATTGCTCACAACTGTTTGGAATGGAGGAGCTTTAACAGACCTGGGCAGTCATATTTCAGAACGTGCATATATGGCATTATCTGCTCTGTATGGGTGGGGATAATGGAGCTAGCCGGGATACTGGATCACGTGCTATTTTAGGGCATTTCTGAGACATTATTAACTGAATTCAGTTGATCTCTGCTTCAACTCAAGTGCTTGGCCTGCTATCATTTAATTGATGAAACCTGGAACAGAACTAAAGGCTATCAAAATGAAGGTCTGGTTAACTTTGCTGATCAGTCTACTGTCTTGAAACTAAACTACAGAGTTAATAACATACCACCAGTTCAGGTCTCTAGCTAAGAGAACCACTAAATACGTCTCTTGTGCAATGGGCTCCCCCTAGTTCTGGAGCCATTGCAAAGGAAGGTACCAGGGTCTGGGCCAGTAGCACATCTGACCTCCCCCATGCTATCTGCCATGCCCTCCTCTTTCCAGATCAGCCGTGCACAGTCATAATGGACCCCAACTCCACATACCATCTGGCTTGGCTCTAGGTGAGCAGTGCTATTCACTTCATTTCAAGAAATTACACCAAGTGTCTGTTTCTGTTGTTGACCAAGCTCTGCACATGGCATCAGGGACCTGGAGATGGATAAGCATCGCACTATGTGCATCTAGTGAGAGGCGGAAGGACAGAGGCATAGATTGACAGGCTAATACCACTTGGAAAGTGCACTGAAGGAGGGATGGACAAGGTACTTTGGGGGCATAAGAAGAAAGCTACTAGCTGGGCACGGTGGCTCACACCTATAATCCCAGCACTTTGGGAATCTGAGGTGGGTGGGTCACTTGAGCTCAGGAGCTTGAGACCAGCCTGGGCAATGTAGTGAAACCCCGTTTCTACAAAAATTAGGAAAATGAGGTGGGCATGACACTTGTAGTCCCAGCTACTAGGGAGGCTGAGGTATGAGGACTGGTTGAACCCAGGAGGTGGAGATTGCGGTGAGCCAAGATTGTGCCACTACACTCCAGCTTGGGTCACGGAACCAGACCCTGTCTCAAAAAAAAGAAAAAAAAAAAAAGAAAGCAGCTAACCCAGGCTGCAGGGCAAGAGCAGCAAAATCAGGGGTTAAGGGAAGCTTCTGGGGCACAGTGATGCCTGGGCCGTCTTTTGTAAAAATTAAAATATATCCCCTTTTTTCTTCCCATCAGAAGACATGTATTTCTACAATGATAGAAAACAATGACTACTTCCAAAAAGAAAAAAATAAAACGTTGTAATACCATCACCAGAGATAACCATCAGTCTGTCTATCATTTCTCTCTCAATAGACACAAATGCTTTAAAAAGTCAGGAAGTCACTCATATAGTAAACAACTGATTTGCTACTTACTTTAAAAAAATCTAACAGAATGAATATCTGTTCTTTTTTCTTCTCTTTATGTTTTAATATACAAATAAAAATTGTATATACTTTTGGTGTACATGTTTTGAAATATGTATATATTGTGGAATGGTTAAATAAAGCTAATTGATATATGCATAACCTCACACTTTTTTTTTTGTAGTGAGAAAACTTAAAATCAACTCTCAGCAATTTTCAAGAATACACTACGTTGCTACTAACTATAATCATCATGATGTACAATAATCTGTTGGAACTTGTTCCTCTTGTCTAACTGAAATTCTGTATCTTTTGGCCAATATCACCTCATTCCCCCCCACTGCCTCACCCTCAGCCCGTGGTAACCACCATTCTATTCTCTGCTTCTAGGAGTTCCACTTTTTTTTTAGGTTTTATGCGTGAGATCATGTGGTATTTGTCTTTCTGTGCCTGGGGTATTACAGAGGTGACTTACTGGTATGTGACTCTGAGACTATGTCATCAATAGCATGGCCTCTTCTTCCTGGCTCCTATGGGTTACTTGTTCTGAGAGAAGCCAACACCATGTCATGAGGACACTCAAGCAGCCCTGCGGGAGTCTATGTGGTATGGGCCTGAGGCCTCCTGGCAACAGCCAGCACCAACTTGCCAGCCATGGGAGTGAGCCATCTTGAAGTAGATGCTCCAGCTTTATTTAAGCCTTGAGATGACTGTAGCTCAGTAGACACTTTGACTGAGCGACACACAGAAAATATGAAATAATCATTATTTATCGTTTCTGTAAGCCACTCAGTTGTGGGCTAATTTGCTGTGCAGCAATAGATAACAAATGTACTTTTACTGTATTTTGCATTTCTTTGATTTTTTTAGTAATAGAGCTTTCTTATTGCATATATTGAAGATGTACAGCATGATGTTTTGATATACAAATATATATTGAAGTGATTACCACAGACAAGCAAATTAACATATCCATCATCTTATATAGCTACCTTTTCTTTATTTGTGGCAAGAGTACAAAAAAACCTACTCTCTGGGCAAATTTCAAGTATACAGTATGACATTAGTAACTCTAGTCCCTATGTTGTACACTAGATCTCCAGATTTAGCCTACAGAACTACAAGTTTGTGCCCTTTGACTTTCATCTTCCCATATCCTCTGTGCCCCTGCACCCTGCTCCTGCTAACTACCATTCTACACTCTGTTTCTATGTATTCAGTGTTTTTCTTTGATTTTTAGTGATGTTTACACTGATTTTCAAATGTCTATTGGCCACTTTCTTTTCCTTCTCTAGTCTATACCTTTGGTCACGGTATGGTCTTTTTACATTGATTTTAAGATCTTTATATATTAAAAGTATTAATATTTTGCCTGTCATAAACCTGATGTTTTACCCCAGTGTTTATTTTCCTGAGATGAATCTTGAAGGCAGAAGACAAGGATGGTGGGGAGAGGCTGTCAGATTGCAGATAGAGGTGATGGCATGAGCAAAAGCATAGAGGAGAGAGGCATCCTAGATGTGTGAGGAAGTCGCGGGGAGGTAGATGAGAATAAGGAGGGAGCCAGGGAGTGGCAGGAAACTAGAGCAGTGCTTCTCCAACTGGGCATTCATAAAAATCGCAAGGAAATCTGGTTAAAATGCCAATTTAGTAGGTTTGGGGTCGGGCCTGAAGCTCCCAGTTGATGCAGATCCTGCTGATCTGGGACCATACTTTGAATAGCAAGCATTTAGAGAAAGAGTTTGAAGATCGTTTGTGGAGGAAATTTTTAGAAATAGAAATATGCAAAAATACAAAGTTAAGATTATGTCTAGTTTCACGATCCAGAGATAACAGCTATATACTATACCAAGGAGCAGGCCCCTCTATCACAGAGAGGCATGCATATCTTGATGTATATGTTTTGAAGGTAGCACTTAACAATTCTTGTTACGGGATCAATTACATTTTTTGAGTGAGGGAAAGGAGGGGCTTATGGTTTCTGGAGTGGGTGACTGAGACTGATGACTGAGGGAGGAACAGGTGATTTTGGAGGCCGGAGGAGAGAATGGATTCTGCTTTAGACCTTCATTAAACCTGAGGTACCTGTCAGTATATTGAGAGGGCAAGAAGATGCCCAATAGGCATTTGGTTATCCTGGTCTGGAGCTCACGAGACAGGAAAATCCTAGTATAGATTTTGGAGGGAAAAGCCCTTACCTTGGTGCGGAGGTGAAGCATGGCATTCATGAGCTCCCCTGGGTAACTGTGTAGACTGTGAAAGGAGAACAGGACTCAGGACAGAGGCCCAGTAGTCCAGGCTTTAAGAGGCAGGTGAAGGAGAGGAGTCCAGGGAGAAGACCAAGAGGGATGAGGATCAGAGTGTGTGGCTTCAAGAAAAGGGGCATGATCAACAGTGTCAAATGATGTTTTGAGAGCCACGAGGATCAGGGCTGGCAAATGGCCATTTCTGTGAATGTGGCTGGGATTCAGGTTACAGCATTAAATGGAAATGAGACCAGCATGGACAAGGTAAAGCTCGATTGTGGGGTGAGAGGAGGTAGCAGTGAGAAGCAGTGGGGGATGGGTAGTCAAAGTGGGAAATCATATGTACCTTAGAATTCAAGGGTGTAGATTACATAGATTTTTCTCTGAGCTTTGGGAATATAAAGGCAGCACAACTGATTTCTCAGATAATACATTAACTTTTTTTATCATTATACTTTAGGTTCTGGGGTACATGTGCAGATCATGCAGGATTTTTGCATAGGTGCATACATGGCAAGGTGGTTTGCTGCCTCCATCCTCCCATCACCTGTACCTGGCATTTCTCCCCTCATTGCTCCTCCCCACCCTCCCCACTCCCTGCTGTCCCTCCCCTAGCCCCCACAACAGACCCCAGTGTGTGATGCTCCCCTCCCTGTGTCCATGTGTTCTCATTGTTCAACACCTGCCTATGATTGAGAACATGTGTTGTTTGATTTTCTGTTCTTGTGTCAGTTTGCTGAGAATGATGGTTTCCAGATTCATCCATGTCCCTACAAAGGACATGAACTCGCTGTTTTTTATGGCTGCATAGTATTCCATGGTGTATATGTGCCACATTTTCTCTGTCCAGTCTATCATCAATGGGCATTTGGGTTGATTACAGGTCTTTGCTATTGTAAACAGTGCTGCGATGAACATACGTGTGCATGTCTCTTTATAATAGAACAATTTATAGTCCTTTGGGTATATACCCAGTAATGGGATTGCTGGGTCAAATGGAATTTCTATTTCTAGATCCTTGAGAAATCACAACACTGTCTTCCACAATGGTTGAACTAATTTACACTCCCACCAACAGTGTAAAAGTGTTCCTATTTCTCTGTATCCTCTCCAGCATCTGTTGTCCTCAGATTTTTTAATGATCACCATTCTAACTGGCATGAAGTAGTATCTCAATAAGGTTTTGATTTGCATTTCTCTAATAATCAGTGATGATGAGCATTTTTTCATATGTTTGTTGGCTTCATATATGTCTTCTTTTGAAAGTGTCTGTTCATTGCCCGCTTTTGGATGGGTTTGTTTGTTTTTTTCTTGTAAATCTGTTTTAGTTCTTTGTAGATTCTGGATATTAGCCCTTTGACAGATGGGTAGATGGCAAAAATTTTTTTCCCATTCCTTTGGTTGCTGGTTTGCTCTAATGATTGTTTCTTTTGCTGTACAGAAGCTCTGGAGTTTAATTAGACCCCATTTGTCTATTTTGGCTTTTGTTGCCAATGCTTTTGGTGTTTTCGTCATGAAGTCCTTGCCTATGCCTATGTCCTGAATGGTACTGCCTATGTTTTCTTCTAGGGTTTTTATGGTCTTATATTTAGGTTTTATGGTCTTATGTTAGGTCTTATGTTTAAATCTTTAATCCATCTGGAGTTAATTTTTATATAAGGTGTCAGGAAGGGATCCAGTTTCTGCTTTCTGCACATGGCTAGCCAGTTTTTCCAACACCATTTATTAAATAGGGAATCCTTTTCCCATTGCTTGTTTTTGTCAGGTTTGTCAAAGATCAGATGGTTGTAGACGTGTGGCATTAATTCTGAGGCCTCTATTCTGTTCCATTGGTCTGTATCTCTATTTTGGTACCAGCACCATGCTGTTTTGATTACTGTAGCCTTGTAGTATAGTTTGAAGTCAGGCAGTGTGATGTCTCCACCTTTGTTCTTTTTGCTTAGTATTGTCTTGGCTATGCGGGCTCTCTTTTGGTTCCATATGAAGTTTAAAGTGTTTTTTTTCCAGTTCTGTGAAGGTCATTGGTAGTTTGATGGGATAGTGTTGAACCTATAAATTCCTTTGGGCAGTATGGCCATTTTCACAATATTGATTCTTCCTAACCATGAGCATGGACTGTTTTTCCATCTGTGTCCTCTCTTATTTCCTTGAGCATTGGTTTGTAGTTCTCCTTGAAGAGGTCCTTTACATCCTTTATTAGTTGTATTCCTAGGTATTTTATTCTCTTTGCATCAATTGTGAATGGGAGTTCACTCTTGATTCGGTTCTGTGTTTGTCTGTTATTGGTGTATAGGAATGCTTGTGATTTTTGCACATTGATTTTGTATCCTGGGACATTGCTAAAGTTGCTTATCAGCTTAAGGAGATTTTGGGCTGAGATGATGGGGTCTTCTAAGTATACGATCATGTCATCTGCAAAGAGACAATTTCACTTCCTCTTTTCCTAATTGAATACCCTTTATTTCTCTTTCTTGCCTGATTGCTCTGGCTAGAACTTCCAATACTATATTGAATAGGAGTGGTGAGAGAGGGCATCCTTTTGTAGTGCCAGATTTCAAAGGGAATGCTTCCAGTTTTTGCCCATTCAGTATAATAGATTAATTTTTAGTATTTCTTGAGAGAGAGAGAGAGTAGTTAATAATATTTGGCACTCTGAACTGTTTACTCTGTGCCAAATTATATGTGCATATGTGCTCATTTTTACTCTTCCAGTACCCTAGGAGGTATAGTCCATTTAAAAGTGAAGAAATTAAGGGTCAGAGAACTGAAGCAGCTTGTCCAAGATTACACAGCCAGTATATGGCAGAGCTGAGGTCTGGACCAAGGTCTGGCTAACTGAAATCCCTGCTCAACTTTTCTGCTTATAATGTTTCTTTGAGAGCTTGGTGGCAAAAAAGAGCCAGGGTCAGCTTCTGTGGCTTGGGTCATAGCAGGCAGTGTTGTAGTTAAGTGGGATGGTTGTGCCACCAGATTTTGTTCATTGAACAAGATTCTCTTCTTCCACAATTTAGTCATATGCTCTGTTCTGGCAGTATGTATCAGAAAAAGTCTTGAAATAAGCAAGTTGTGGTTGTGTTTTTTTCTCTCGGCTTCCAGGGCTCCATAGTCTTCTGGTTTTCCTCTTACTACACCAGCTGCTCCTTTGCCCTCACTTCTAACAGTTCCTCCCTATCTAATCTGAAGGTTAGAGGGCCATATGGTTCATTCCTTAGGCATTCTCCTTTCTCTTGCTATACTTGTTGCCTTTCTAATCTTATTTAATCTCATGGCTTTCAAAACCATGTATGTACTGCTTCCAAACATATATCTCCAGCCCAGGCCTCTCCCGTGAACCCTAGACTTGTACACCCAGATGTGAATTATGCACAGCTACTGGGTATGCAACAGACACCTCAGATCAAATCCCTCATCTGTTCCCCTGAACTTGCTCCTTCTGCAGACTTCCACATCTCAGTAAATAGCAGTTGTTCAGGCTAAAACCTTGGAGTTTAATTTGACCTCTCTTTCTCATACCCCAAATTCAATCCATCAATGAATTCTGTCTATATTTCCACTTCTCACTACCATTCCTGCTTCCACTCCAGTTCTAGTTATTCTTAGCATCACTTGAATCACTCCAGGAGCCTCCTGGCTACTCTACCTGCTTCTGCCCTTGCCTCATTCAGTCTCTTCTCTGTATAGTTGCCAGAGTGATATTTGAAGAGTAAGATTTACATCATGTGACTCTTCTGCACAAAACTTCGGCTTAGAGTAAAACCAGAAGTCCTATGTCACCTTTCAGCCACTCTACCCCATCTCCTGTTACTGTTCTGATTTTCTCTTCCCCTTGCACCTAAATGAATGAGGTTGGAACAGGAATGCAATTTGCTTCAAAGAAAAGGTAAGGCATATGGATTATAACATTAGACATGAACCAAAGAAAGACAGTGGTTGGGGTACATGCAAGAACTTTGCTTCCTAAGTACAGTCGGCCCTTCGTATACATGGGTTCTACATCTGTGGATTCAACCATGACTAGAAAATATTCTTTAAAAAATGGATGGTTGCATCTGTACCGAACATGTACAGACTTGTATGGTTGCCATTATTCCCTAAATAATGCAGTATAACTATTTTCCTAGTATTTACATTGTATTAGGTATTATAAGTAATCTGGAGAAGATTTAAATTATATGGGAGGATGTAGATAGGTTATATGCAAATATGATGCCATTTTCTAGAAAGGATTTGAGTATCCTTGGTTTTAGTATCCTAGGTGGTCCTGGAACCAATCTCCCATGGATACTGCGGGGCAACTCTGGTTAGGGAACCCAACAGTTCTCACAGTGACTCAGGGCTAAAAAGCAACCAGGTGCCTATAGTGATGACTAGGAATTCTTTTATAGACACAGAGAGACTTTGTTAAACTGAACTTTTGTGTGTTGTAATTTTGGCTTGCTTGTTTGGTATTGTTTTGTGTGTTTTATTCCCCTAGGGTGTGACACAAGAAAACTGTAATAATCAAAAGTAGGCTATGAATGTAAAAATTTGAGGACCACTTGTCTTGATTACATTATTCTTAAACCTAACAAAAAAACCCCACAGAACAGTAGCAATTTTAGAGTCTGATGGTATCTGAGATTGACTAGTTCTGCCCCCTCATTTTATAGATTGGAAAGTGGTCTAAGAGAAGTGACGTTATGCAGTGTCACCGAGGGGGTCCTAGCCTATGCACCCAGCCTGCCTCCTCTTGAGCTGTTGTGATGAAGTTTCTAAGCACTAGTTTGGAAATCAGTGAGGTACTCTGAAATACTTAACAATTTTCCAGATATCAATGATCTTGAAAATGTGTTCAACATTTTTTCTAATTTCACATGGAGTTGAAGTATTTATTTGAGGTTAAGTGCTCTAATGAGCACTACGATTCATGAGAAGTTTTGATTTAAGTATTGTCAGTTGATTTCTGCCAAGGTGGTATTTTGAAATCAGTACATTATTTCCAGTCCCAGTAGAACATAGGGCTGTACTCATGCACTCTACTGTCAGGGGAAGTTTAAAAGCTCCTAATGGATCAATGGATTTTGAGTGAAACAGAAGTCATTAAGACCTTTGTTCAAAAATGGATCAGAAAATAATGCCATGATTGTAACTTGAAAGTGATTATAGATCCACAAGACTAAATAGGCTAAAATTGCTTGTAGACATCTAATCATGGTGTACTAACTTTAACTTTTCAAATAGAACATTCAGTTACTAGTTTTTGAGACTCTGCTTCCATTTTGGGAGATATCAAAGTCAATGAGAAAATGCCAGACTTAACCAAACTATGTCACATCAGTCAATGGATGTTAGTGAGAAACCTGGTCTGCTGTTGATTCTCAACAGTGTTGAGCCCTGGAAAGAGCTAGATGTGTTAAGCTAGAAACAAGCTCACTCAAGAAGCATTCATGAAGTGCCTACTATGTACCCTAGCACTGTGTTAGACAGTGTGGGGGGTCCTGAAGTAGAAGTGATCCTCAGTCTGGTGAGAAGAAATGAAACCGGAAGACATGGTCATGTCTGCAGTCAAGTATGAGATGAAGAGCGTGAGCTTTGGAGCAAGACAGCCCTGAGTTCAAATTATGCCTCTATATATCATAGCTCTATACGCAGGTAAGGTATTCTAACTACTGTGAGCCTTGGTTTTCTCATCTGTCAACTGGGGTTAATAATGGTGGCCACTGTGGTGAGGATGACCTGAGATTATATATGTAAAATCTCCATGTTTGGTATATGCTGAATAAGTATTAATTACCTTCTCCTGTGCAGCTCCTGTACATGGGCTAGTCCCTGACATTCAGAATGAGGTAGTTAATGAGCATCTTTCCATCTGAACCCTTGAGAAGAGGGAGATTAATGTGCCCTGAATGCTGGGCTGGAATTGAAAGAGGAGACCGATAGAGGAGGTAGGAACTGATAAAGGTTGAGATGGCCAGATGAACCATGGACAATAAATAGTCTAAGGCTTCCCAATTATTTTTAATATGAGTACCTACTTAGAAAATGATAATATTGTACCATACACTGAAATTAGACAAATGAGGCTGTTTACAGCTTGAAGTGTCCTTTCCACAAACTAAACTCCTGCTGGAGACTCTGCCCAGTCAATAGAAGGGCTGAGGGAATCAGTATCTACACAAGCCTGTGACTAATATGCAACCCACTGGTTGGGAAGCTCTGGTAATAGAAAACTTAAAGGTTTGATGACCTGTACTGTTCCCCTTCAGTCCTCTTTGGAACAAGGTAGGGGCTGAATGAATGACACATTGATCAATCAATTCCCTACACTTGGCTTTAAAGTGGCCAAAGATGGCTGGAGGCACTGTTTTCCAAGCTATGATGCCAAGGACTGGGGAGAGGGGGCTGCATGTACACAAAGAGGAAAAGGCAGATGGACAAATGTATTTGGTCCCCTAACCTCTATTTTCTGCCTTCTGTATGTGAGCTCATTGCACTGGCCTACCCTAAGCCACTGAAGTTCTCTCTACATGACCCATAATGTTTTGCATATCAGCATTCAAGAAACACATTTTGAGTTGGATTGAATGGATAAGGCAAAAGACCTTGCCTTGCATGTTTGGGCTTGTGTCTTATACAGATGCAGGTGTGCAGGGGTGGGGAATCTCCTTGAATTCATCACTTCTGTACTATCCTTTTTCCTTTTCTGTAAGCCTTAGTCACTGGGTCCAGGATTCACTTCTAACATAATGACTTCCCAATTGCAATTACACTTGGCCCTAGTGGCCTCTCCCAACTAAAAACAACCCAACAGTGAAGTTTTGAAAACTAGACCTTTCATAAAGGAAGAAATAGGAAGGAAATTACAACATGTACTATAACATGGATGAACCTTGAAGATACTATGCTCAGTTAAATAGTATATAAAAATCAGCTTAAGATGAATTAAAGATTTAAATATAAGATGTGAGACATAAAAATACTAGAAGAAGATCTAGGGACAACTCTTTTGGACATTGTTCTAGTGACAAAAAGTAGAATGGTGGTTGCCATTCTACTGGGGGATGGTGGGGTGGGGAGAATGGTGAGTTAGTGTTTAATAGGTATTGAATTTCAGTTTGGGAGGAAGAAAAAATTATGTGGGTGGGTGGTGGTGATGGTTGCACAACAATGTGAATATACTTACTGCCATGAACTGTACATTAAAAAATGCTTAAGATGATAAATTTTATGTTATGTGGATTTTAGCACAATTTTTTTATACTTAGTTTTATTTTAAGTTCCAGGATACATGTGCAGGACATGCTGCTTTGCTGCATAGATAAATGTGTTCCATGGTGGTTTGCTGCACCTATCAATCCATAACGTAGGTATTAAGCCCTGCATGCATTAGCTATTTATCCTGATGCTCTTCCTCCCCCCACCCCATAGGCCCCAGTGTGTGTTGTTCCCCTCCCTGTGACCACGTGTTCTCACTGTTCAGCTCCCACTTATAAGCAAGAACATGCAGTGTTTGGTTTTCTGTTCCTGTGTTAGTTTGGTAAGGATAATGACTTCCAGCTCCATCCATGTCCCTGCAAAGGACATGATTTTGTTCCTTTTTATGGGTGCATAGTATTCCATGGTATATGTGTACTACATTTTCTTTATCCAGTGTATCACTGATGGGCATTTGTGTTGAGTCCATGTCTTTGCTATTGTGAATAGTGCTGCAGTGACCATATGTGTGCATGTGTCTTTATAATAGAATGATTTATAATCCTTTGGATATATACCAGTAATGGGATTGCTGGGTCAAATGGAATTTCTATTTCTAGGTCCTTGAGGAATCACCACACTGTCTTCCACAATGGTTGAACTAATTTACATTCCCATCAACAGTGTAAAAGCATTCCTATTTCTCCACAGCTGCCAGCACCTGTTGTTTCTTGACTTTTTAATAACCTCCATTCTGACTGACATGAGATGGTATCTCATTGTGGTTTGACTTGCATTTCTCTAATGATCGGTGATGTTGAGCTCTTTTTCATATGTTTGTTGGCCACATAAATCTCTTATTTTGAGAAGTGTCAGTTCATGTTGTTTGTCCACTTTTTAATAGGGTTGTTTATTTTATTCTTGTAAACTTAAGTTCCTTGTAGATTCTGGATATTAGACCTTTGTCAGATGGATAGATTGCAAAAATTTTCTCCCATTGTTTATGTTGTTTGTTCACTCTGATGATAGTTTCTCTTTTGCTGTGCAGAAGCTCTTTAGTTTAGTCGGATCCCGTTTGTCAATTTTTGCTTTTGTTGCAATTGCTTTTGATGTTTTTGTCATGAAATATTTGCCCATGCCTATGTCCTGAATGGTATTGCCTAGGTTTTCATCTAGGGTTTTACATTTAAGTCTTTAATCCATCTTGAGTTGTTTTTTGTATAAGGTGTAAGGAAGGGGTCCAGTTTCAATTTTTAAAAAGGAGAGGAAAAAAAGAGATAACAGACTGGTCTGCAGACCTCAGAGAGAGAAAACTTCATGAAGGTTGAGCAATAACTTTTATTCTTCATTTTAATATTAAAAGAGAAAGCTCAGTATATGTCTAAGTTAATGCAGTTTTCAATCATATTTTGTAATGATGAGGTGAGTCACTTCACTTTATTTTCCACTTCTGGCTTCTTTCCTTTACTTTTGAAATGGATTTAAAATCTGCTTCGAAAGGTGAAATAACCCATTTCAGTTGGACTCACTGTCAGGCCTCATGGATACCTAGAAATGGGATGAGGGCGGGAGGAGGACATGAGGGGAGGTACAACAGCTGCTGAGAAAAGTGGTTTGGAGTGCCACCCATTATGCCATCAGAGCAAGACCCTGGGGAGGCTCCTGCCCTGTGGGTTAGTCCTTGAAAAAGATACTCATCTTGCTGTCTTCCCCATGGCCTCTGCGTAGGGCTTCTGGTACCTTTAAGAACTGAGTCTTAACTAAGGCATTGCCTTGTGAATTTGGACCAGTCCTTTGTAGCACTACATGGTTTCTAGGGGCCCTTGCAGCTCTGAAAGTCCATGGGTTCAACCCTCAAAGTTTCTTACCAGTAATAGGCTGCCCAATGTGGGAATGGTGCTTTTTCTAGGGACCAGATTATGTGCTTGGCAGGTGTTAGGGGCTGAATCATATTCCCCCAAAAAAAGATATGTTGCAGTCCTAATCCCAGTAGGTGATTCAGCTCAGAATGTGACCTTATTTGGAGATAGTGTCTTTATAGAGGTAATCAAGTTAAAATGAGGGCATTAGGGTGGGCTGTAATTCAGTATGACTGGTGTCCTTATAGAAGGAGGAAATCTGCACACAAAGACAGACACACGCACAGGAAGAATGCCATGTGAACACACAGGTAGAAGATGGTCATCTATAAGCCAAGGAGAGAAAGGCCTGGAACAGATGCTTCTCTTGCAGCCTTCTGAAGGAACCAACCCTCTGGATACCTTGATTTCCAACTTATTACCTCAAAAACTGTGAGACAATACATTTCTGTTGTTTAAATCACCCAGTATGCGATACTTAGTTACAAGTATCTCTAGAAAACCGATAGAGCAGGTAAAGCAGGCCTTCATCTCAGTGGTCATTTCTGTCTCCTCTTACCAGGTAGATTCTAGAAATGGAAGGAAGGAAGAGAGGCTGGTGATGAAGGATTTCTTTTACAAAGGATTCAAAGCAACTTTCTTGGTACAGGAACTGCTTCAAGTATCCTCACCTCAATGATTCATCACTATAGCACCAGAGCCTCCTGGAGAGAAGGGAGCTTTTCTGATTTGTGCAAACCTCTTCTTAATGCATTCTTGTCACTTACAAAGGGAACTAAAATTCAGTGCTGACATGGAGGGGCTGTTCTAAGGAACTTAGAATGCTAAAGACTTAATCATATGGACTCTTGATGTTCTCTGATCAGTATCACTTGGCCATTGCTAAGGTTTTAGTAAATCCATCAATAGGCTCTCACCTCCTCTCAGTTCATTATGGCGTGCAGCTAGAGTGCCTATTATGGGAAATATGCACTGTCATCAGCAGCTTAGACATAAAATTATGCTCTGTATATGGTTGGCCAAAGCACCTCTACAGAATTTTTCAACTAGGACCCAGGAAATTACTGTCTGATTATTCTCTTCAGTTTTTCAATCCAGTGTCTAAAGACTTGACCAAAATACGTTTTTGTCTAAAAAGCTTGATCCTGCTTAATGAGATAAAGAGCTGTTCAAAGTGGTTTAGGGAACAAATTTCATCTCATCAAAGTACACTGTCTTCCTCACAAATTCTTTTTGGTTTAATTTGTCTCCAGTAAGTTCCCCTGCCTCAATTTATTCAAAATGTATAGCAGTTGTGGTGGGAAAGGTGCATTAGAAATTAAATCAAATGTGTTGATTTTCTACTGGAGTACTGGTGTTTTTTCAAAGTTTTTTGTTATTCAAAGAACTGTCACAGAGAAGCAGCAAGGTGAGCATTAAACATGCTACCCAACTCTGTGTTTACTTAGTGGTCTGTCTTCAGTGAGTCAGTCCTGTTCTTTCTCTCCAGTCTATCCTAGGCCATCTTGTCTACTCCCTAGTCATCATCTTTATGCCGTAATGTCCAAATACATGCCTCCAGCTCAGACCTCTCCTGAATGCCAGATGTGAAAAGCCGCCTGCCTTTTGGGCACCTCCACTCAGTTGTCCCCTACACTCCTCAATTACCATCATCCTGTCCCAGCCAACCTACTTCTCTTACACTATGTAGATATCTCAGGGAATGGCACCCATTATGTTGCCAAGCACTTAGTAAATCCTTCACCAATTCCCATCTTTAACAATTTTCTCTTCATCCCCATATCAGTAGCCAAACCTTGTAAACTCAGTCTTCTAAATCCCTTTCCAGTCCTTCCGCTCGTCTCTGTCTTTGATCTCTCTACAGCTAGTGTTGTGCCATAAGCAAGGTGATACCCATCTGGGATTCACATTTGCTGTGGAGGATTCAGATAATGGCCTCATGTATGAGTGGGTCTCCCCAACTTTCCGTAGGTAGGCATCCGCATGGAGCCTCTTCCACCGGCAAGCATGAAGAATGGGTTTTTCCTTTTAAAGAGGAGGTACAAGGCAAGGGGAAAAGAGAGAAGTTCTTACATGTGGCATGAAAGCAGGATGAATGGTGCTGGCACATTGTACCTTCCACCCCTAGACCCTGGAACTCTACCAGAGGAAGATGGAGTAGGAGCCAACATATTCCCTTCCTGCTTGGGAGGCATTTTCCATCTGCTAGCTGGGAGAAAGTGTGGGAGACAGGACGGGGCCTGAGCCTGTTAGGAAGTAGATGGGGTTTGTCTTTGGTGCCTCCCACCTTCCTTTCTTTATTGTCTTTTGCAGTACCCTAGGCACATAGTACCCTCATGCTGGTCTTAGGTGCCCACAGCCCTTGATTGCTGCCTGACCCACCTCTTCGAAGCTGTCCTGGATCCTAAATTAACTCCTTCACCTCCCCCATTTATTCCTCTGTGTGATGGTGAATGGCTTCGGGTAGGCAGTGGAGGTCAGCAGTGTGATCACACCTAAGAATGGTCATGGCAAAGGTCTGATGGACCTAACAGCCCTAACAGAGCCTGATTCTTATTTAAAGGAAAAGGGGTGTCTCTAGTCCATTTTCCACCACTTTTTTTCCTCCTACTTTGTTTTTTTGTAATTTTTGAGATGGAGTCTCACTCTGTCACCACGCTGGAGTGCAGAGGCACGATCTCAGCTCACTGCAACCTCCGACTCCCTGGTTCAAGCGATTCTCCTGCCTCAGCCTCTTGAGTAGCTGAGATTACAGGCATGTGCCACCATGCCTGGCTAATTTTTGTATTTTTAGTAAGACGGGGTTTCACCATGCTGACCAGGATGGTCTTGATCTCCTGACCTTGTGATCCGCCTCGGCTTCTATTCCGTACTTCTATTCCATTCCTCATACTTCTATTCCAGCTGTAGAGTCCAGAGTTTGGACTACACTAGAGAAATGTTTGCGGTTGATTGACCTTGCTCCCAGGGCTTTGTTTTTCATTCTAAGCCCTACCTTGAGAGAATACCCAACATAAAGGAGTTTATCTTTAAGGTGAGATCAGAGAAACTGGGCTGTTGGCTGGGCGCAGTGGCTCATGCCTGTAATCCCAGCACTTTGGGAGACCGTGGCAGGCAGATCATGAGGTCAAGAGATCGAGACCATCCCGGCCAACATGGTGAAACCCCATCTTTACTGATAACACAAAAATTAGCTGGGCATGGTGGTGTGAGCCTGTAGTCCCAGCTACTTGGGAGGTTGAGGGAGGAAAATCTCTTGAATCCAGGAGGCAGAGGTTACAGTGAGCCGAGATCGCGCCACTGCGCTCCAGCCTGGATGACACAGTGAGACTCCATCAAAACAAAAGGAAGGAAGGGAGGGAGGGAGGAAGGAAGCTGGGCTGTCATCTGAGCTTACTTTCTTCAAGTTACTAATGAAATGCTAGCCCCAAGGGTTTGGCATTCACATGGCATAGTCCTTTTCTATGCACGTTGGCAGTCAAATACACTGTCAGATGACCTGGTTGGGTAGAGAGCAGGCATGGTGTGTGACTGCCACTTACTTGCTCCCAAACTCAGCTTCTCTACCACCGTTCTCTTTTCTATCCCACCTGATGATTTACCAGTCCTTTGACTTAATTTAAAAAAAAAATAAGGCTAATTTTAGAGCACTTTTAGGTTCACAGCAAAATGGAGAGGAAGATACAGAGATCGCCCATATACTCCCTGCCCCTGTGCATGCATAGCCTCCCCCACAATCAGCATCCCTAACCAATGTGGGGCGTTTGTTATGATCAGATTATTTTTTAAATTATAAAATATGTTAGACATACAAATGAGCAAAAAAAGAGTAATGCAACCAAAGCTTACATACCCACTACTCAGCTTATGTAATGAACCAGTACAAATGCAATTGAAGTCTCTCATCCACCCGACTCTGATTTCATTCTCCTGCCTCCTCCCCAAAGTAATCACTATTCTGAATTTAGTGGTCTTCATTCCCATCCATTTCTCTGCATCTGTAAAATATGTAATACTATTTTGCCTGCTTTTAAGCCTCACAAAATAGTATCATGCTATAAATTACCCTCTGCAACTTGCTTTACGTCACTCATTATCTGCTCTTAAGATCCATCCATGTAGATATATGTACTTTTAGTTCATGTATTTTAACTACTGTATAGTATGCCATTGTAGGAATGTACCACAGTGTGTTACACGTTCTCCTCTTGGTGGACTTTTTAACCTTTCCAGTTTTCTGACTTTACACACAAGTGTTGCTGTGAATATTCTTATTCACATCTCTTGGTGCAATAATTTCTCTAGGGCAGTTTGCAGTTCTCTCTTCTTTTTAAAAAACATTTTTATTTTGAAATGATTTTGGACTCACAGAAAAGTTGCAAAAACAGTACAGAGTTCCTATATAATGTTCACTTCCTTTCCTCTAATATTAATATCACATGACTATAGTACAATAATGAAAACCAAAAAATTAACATTGGCACAATACTGTTACTAACTTACCTTCATTAGAATTTCAGCAGTTAGGGCAGTGATTTCCAAACTTCACATTTTGGCCAATTATTTCAGTGATTCCCAACTTTGGCTACCCATTGGAACCATCTGGGAAACTTCAAAAACTGCTGATGCTGCGGTTACCTCCCCCCAGGTATTCTAACTTAATTTATTTGGGTTGTGACCTCAGCAATGGAAATTTAATAGCTCCCCCAGATTATTGTAATATGCAGCCAGAGCTGAAAAACACTGCATTAGTATATCATGAGATCAGTTTAATTGGTTGTGCTATGTAGTAAAAAAATAAAATGGAATAGAAAATATCAGAAGGTAGTCTGGGCGCGGTGGCTCACTCCTGTAATCCTAACACTTTGGGAGGCCAAGGTGGGCGAATCACCTTAGGTCGGGAGTTTCAGTCCAGCCTGACCAACATGGGGAAACCCTGCCTCTACTAAAAATATGAAATTTGCCGGGCATGGTGGTGCATGCCTGTAATCCCAGCTACTTGGGAAGCTGAGGCAGGAGAATTACTTGAACCCAGGAGGCGGAGGTTGTGGTGAGCCGAGATCGCACCGTTGCACTCCAGCCTGGGCAACAAGAGGGAAACTCTGTCTCAAAAAAAAACAAAAAAAGAAAAAGAAAAGAAAATATCAGAAGGCTTTTCATGCAGGATAAAAATTCTTGCAGAACATTTTTGCTTCAACTATACATATATATATTAGGCTACAATGTAAAGTGAATTTCATACTATAACTCGTGAACCAAAAAGATTTTAAGCTGTTATCTAGGTTATAGATCTAGAAGTAAAATTGTTGAGTCACAAAATATATGCATCTTCCATTTTACTGGATGTTGCCAAGTTGAGTTAAGTGTTTCTACTAAATTACACGCTACCAGCAGTGTATGTGAGCCCCAGTTATCCCACTTCTTTGCCAGCAACTCGTATTTTCAGACCTTTAAAATTTTTGCTCTGCTGGGCATGGTGGCTCACGCCTATAATCCCAGCATTTTAGGAGACCAAGGCAGGAGGATCACTTGAACTCAGGAGTTCAGGACCGGCCTGGGCAACATGGTGAAACCCTATCTCTACAAAACAAAAACAGAACCAAAAAACAAATAACTTAGCTGGGCTTGGTGGTGCATGCCTGTAGTCGCAATTATTTGAGAGGCTGAAGTAGGAGAATCACCTGAGCCCAGATTGAACTGCAGAGAGCTGTGATCACGGCCATTGCACTCCAGCCCAGGCAACAGAGGGAGACGTTGTCTCAAAATAATACTAAATGAAATGTTTGCCAATCTGGTGGGTGTGAAATGGTTTCTTGTGCTTTAGTGGGCATTTCTCAGGTGACTAGGATAGTTGATAAATTTTTTCCATGTACATTGATCAGGGTTTCTCTTTGAGGAATTGCGTTTGTATCTTTTGCCCATTGTTTTTAAAAAATAGACTGTTTTGTAGTTTATTGGTCTATATTCTGATCAATCCTTTGTTAGAGTCCTGTACTGCATGTATCTTCTAGCACTCTCTGGCTTGCCTTTTTGTGTTTGAAATGCTATTTGTTACACAGAATTTTTGTTTGAATGTAGTCAAATATATTAATCATTAACTTTGTGGTTTGTGCTACTTATATATTTTTAAATGAAATCTTTCCGTATCCTGAGGTCATGAAGACATTCACCTCTCTTTTCTTCTAAAAGCCTTAAAATTATGTTTCTCACAACTGACTGTTGTGTCTTTAATGCCTTCCTGAATTTTATTTTTTAATGAGATCAATGTAGATTAACATACACTTGTAAGAAATTATACAGAAATCCCTTGTACACTTTGCCCAATTTCTTCATATGTAGTTTTTCCATTGTAGAGTAGATCAATCCACTGATCTTATTCACAATTTTTAGTTTTATATATGTGTGTATGTGTGTGTGTGTGTGTGTGTTAAATTCTGTAACATTTTATCCCCTGGATAAGTATTAATGATCACCATCAAGACACTGAGCAGTTCTTCCATTATCACCAGGAACCCTTGTGTTGCCCTTTACAACCACACCCACCTCTCTCCAGCATCCATAGTCTGGTCTCATTCCTAATCTATGGCAAACACTAATCTTCTCTTCATCTCTACAATGTTGTCATTTCAAGAATGTTATATAAATGGAATCATACAGCATGCAAATTTTCATGTTTGGCTTTTTTACTCAGCATGAATCTTTGCAGATTCATTGAGGTTGTTGCATGTATTGTCAGTTTATTTCTCGTTTTTGGTGAGTAGAATCCCATAGTAGGACTATACATCAGTTTGTTTATCCAGTCAGCCATTGAGGACATCTGGGCCGCTTTCAGTTTAGGGCTATTACAAATAAAGCATTTATGAACATTCATGTACAGGGTTTTGTATTCACATACATGTTCATGTCTCTGGGATAAATGCCCAGGAGTGCAATTGCTGGTTTGTATGGGAGTTACATGTTTAGTTTTATAAGAAATTGCCAAACTCTTTTCCGTAGTGGCTATACCATTTATATTCCCACCAGTAATGAATGAGTGATCCAGTTTCTCTGCATTGTCACCAATATTTGGTGTTATTACTAATTTTTATTTTAGCCATTCTTATAGGCATGCAATGATATTTCATCAAGGTTAGAATTTGCATTCTCTCATGGCTAATGATTTTGAGCATCTTTGCATGTGCTTTCTGCTTTCTATATATCCTTTTTGGTGAAATGTCTTTTCATGTCTTTTTCTAACTGGATTATTATTTTTATTGTTGAGTTTTGAAAGCTCTTCATATATGCCAGATACAAGTCCTTTGTTAGATATGTGGTTCTGAAAATATTTTTTTCTAGCCTGCAGCTTATCTTTTAATCTTCTTCATATGGGCTTTTGCAAAACAAAAGTTTTAAACTTTGATCAGGTCTAATTTATTGATTTTTTTCCATTTATAGATCATGCTTCTGGTGTTAAATCAACGAAATTTTTGCCTAGTCCAGAATCCCAAAAGTTTTCTCTTATTTTTTTCCTAAAGTTTTATGTTTTACATTTAAAGTCGTGATCTGTTTTGAGTTGATTCTTGTATATGATATGAAGTTCTGGTGTATGTTCATTTTTTTGCCTATAGATGTCCAATTGCTCCAGCACCACTTGTTGAAAAGTCTGGCCTTCCTCCATTGAATTCATTTTGCACCTTGCCAAAAATTAATCAGTCATATTTTTAAGGACCTCCTTGGGTTTTTAACTTATTTAAGGTTTTTACTGGCTCCAGGTTCCAATATACATTGCTTAATTTCCTCTGAGATATGCAAAAAGTGAATCATCATCTTGTAATGATACCAACGTGGTAATTAACATGAATTTCACAATACCTAATTAAACACTGATCATGTAGTGTGCATTTAACTTGATCGTCGTTCGTCTCTCTCAACTTCTCAGGGGTCTAATTTTAACAATTAAATTAGCCTGGAGCAATAGAAAATTGTGAGATGAATCAGAACTCAAATGTATAAACATATGATATTTTACTTTGAGAGACTAAGAGGGAAAACTTCAAAATTGTTAGGACATAGAAATATCAGTTGGAAAAACAGCAGGTGGAAGTGGCCTGGCTATGAGGTTCTGTCAGCAACTAAAACTAAAGAACTTTTCCTAGTCTACCTACTAAGTGGGCCTTTACTTATTTATGGTTCTATTGCCCTACGCAGCAGTTATGTTCTTAGAAATTTGTGTGTATATCACCCTCTAGTGTGTAATGTGCTAGAAAGAATCCTTTCTAGACTGGGAAACAGCAGACCTGGCATCTAGTCCCAGTTGTGTCTCTAACTCACTGTGTGACTTTAAACAACAGCTTAGATCTCTGGACTTCTTTTAGCTCTGTACAATGCAGTTCAGTTTAGCAAATATCTTGAATGTCAACTCCATGACATCCTGCGAGATATACTGAGATAAGCAAAACACACATCTTAATTTCAAGTGACTTTCTGGTTTATAGGTTATGCGTACAATTTATTGCACACACTAGGTTAGCTGCCATGCTAAGTACTTTACACGTCTTATGTCCCTTAATCTTCACACTAATCTTGTGAAGTAGGAGCTAATATCATTCCTATTGTACAAATGTGAAAACTAAGGCTTCAATGTGTTAAGCAGCTTGTCCATGGTCATTCACCTGATGGCTCTTCAACCACCACGTCAAGTTTGGGTGGACAGAATATTAATAGCTCACTTTGATCTGGGCTTCATATGCAAGTCAAGATCGTAATCTGATAGGACTGAAGGTAGCATTTTGACCAGCAGAAGGAAAAAGAAAAGTTAGATATATTTATTAGCACTTTACAGATGGAGACGTTTAAGTATTAAAAAGTTATATACCTTGCCCGAAATCCCAAGATAGTCTGGGACTCAAAGCCATGCTGTTCTTTCTTTTGTAGGGGAATGAGGGTTCCTGTCCCAGGCTAAAGCCATCCTCTCCACTTGTACTGTGGATCTCAACTCTTTGGAGGACCTGGCTCTTCATTAGTTATTCTTTGTCATCTATAGGAGTCATCTCTTTCTCTGGGCTGTCTCTCTTCCCCTCTATAAATTAAACATAAATATGTCCAAAAATCTTCCTGTGTTAAATATCGCTCCTCTCTTCCTGACCTCAACTGCCTCTATGCTACTGAGCTATCGCCTACATTCACAGCCATGCTTCTGGAAGGAGTTGTCTACCTTCGTTCAGTGTCTCTAATTCACAGCTATGTTTTCTGCAGTCTACTAATATGATAAATTGATTGATTTTTGAATGTTGAACCAGCCTCAACTCCCTGGAATAAACCTCATTTAGTCATGTTGTATTATTCTTTTTATAATTTGCTGGATTCAATCTGCTATGATTTTGTTAAGGACTTTTGTATTTTTGCTCATGAGGGATTCTGGTCTGTAGTTTTCTTTTCCTGTAAGTCTTTAGTTTTAGTACAAGGGTAATTTTGACTTTATAAAGTGAGCTTGGAAGTACTCTCTCCTCTTCTGTTTTCTGAAAGAGAATGGGTAGAATTATTATTTTTTTATTCCTTAAATGTTTTATAAAATTCACTAGTGAATCCATCTAGTCCTAGAGTTTTTCCTTTATTGAAAAATTTTAAACTATGAATTCATTTTTTATACATATAGGACTATTTAGGATATAAATTTTTTCAACAGACATTGATAATGTGAGTTATTTGTTTCATTTCATCTGTGGTGTTAAATTTAGGGACATGGGTTTATTTGTAGTATGCCTTTATTATCTTTTTTTAATTCCAGTGGGATCTACATCGATATCTTCTGTTTCATTACGGATGTTGGTAATTTGTGATTTTTCTGTTTTTTCTTGATCACGCTTGCAAGAGGTCTATCAATTTTATTGATTTTTTTAAAAGAATGAACTTTTAGCTTCATTGATTTTTCTATATTGTTTTTCTGTGATATTGGTGGATTCTTGCACTCACCATTTTTAAATTTTGTTTTGGGTTTAAGTAGCTATTTTTACTCTGGTTTTAAAGTGGAATCTTAGTTTATCCATTTTAAATGTTTCTTCTTTTCTAATATATGTATTTAATGCTGCAAACTTCCCTCTAACTGTTGCTTTATCTTCTTCCACAAATATTGATATGTTTTATATATATACCATGGAATACTATCCAGCCATAAAAGTAACAAAATAATGGCATTTGCAGCAACCTGGGTGGAATTGGATATAATTTGATTCTTTCTTACAATTTATACTCTGCTGGATTTTAAGCTCTGTCAGGAATGTAGATAGTCAACAAATCTTTGGACTCTGTCTTGATCACTAAAGTATCCCAAGCACATAGCCCATTGTCACATAAGTACACAATGAATAAATATTGACTTGAATGTAGTAGAAATTTGAGGTTTTCTTATAACCCCACAGAACCTGGAGGAACCCAGGGTCAATCCTAAGGAGTCTTGACCTTTTCTGGAATGGGGAAGGCAGACTAAATTAGGGCTTCTTAAACATCCATAGTGAAGAACCAATTGAAAAGTAACACAGGAATAGAAAACTAAATATTGTATGTTCTCACTTATAAATGGGAGTTAAATGATGAGTACACATGGACACATAGAGGGGAACAACACACACTGGGGCCTATCAGAGGGTGATAGGTGGGAGGACGGAGAGGATCAGGAAAAATAACTAATGGGTACTAGGCTTAATACCTGGGTGAGGAAAAAAATCTATACAATAAGCCCCGATGACGCAGTTTACCTATGTAACAAACTTCCACGTGTATGCCTGAACTTAAAATAAAAGTTTATCATCACAAATACTTTTCAAGATACAATAAAAATAAATTACTATAAAAATGAAATCAAAAGATATACAAATACAAACTCATCTTTTAATTATATTCAGCAGACATAAAAGTATTCTGTCAAATCGCTATATACATTTATCAATGCTTATTTTTGATTTCTATACCTGCCCTATGATACTAGAAACCAATATTTTTGTATACTGACACCTGTTTGTGGACCACACTTTGGCTAGCACTGGGTTGAGTAATCTCTGGGGTCTACAGTGTGGATTTCCTTCTCACAAGCATTTCAGGACGCTGAGTCAGATAGTTGAGGACAGATAAGACCAACAGCATCCTGCAGAGTTCAAGTTATTAGATTCCAGAGTACTGGAAGTTCATCTAGAAAGCACTACTGTTGAACAGAAAGCTTACCATTTCCATATGGGCCAACATGTTATGCATTACTGACTGGGGCATCTGGGAGAAAACCAGGACTCACATAGGTATCTTAGCTAGAGCACACATATTTACAACATGCATTTTTGCTTGTACAATATATTAGGGGAAACACTGTTTTGCATTATGTGAAACCTACTACATAGAGCTAAAATATAAATTAACAAGTACTATTCAAGAGCAAATTCACCCACCTAAAATGTCTTGGCCTCAATTTTCACACATTTCCTTTGTTAAGTATCACACTTCAAAATCATTCGGTGTTATATTATTATTTTCCAGGATAAATTTCCTCTCCTGAATCTTTTTTTTCCTTCCTGGTTGATGGATATTAGGAGCTTAATCACAGAATATACTTGCAGCATCAGGTCAGTATGACTTGGGCACTAGATGCAAACATACACACTAAAAACCATTTTAAAATGCATTGCACTTCTAGAAAGAAGTACTTCATAAAGGGAAAAGACAAGTGTTTTTACTCCAGGTTGCACAATGACCCCTTCTCAATCAGGCAAGGCACATGGAAGCCCAGCTGCCTTGAGAAGAGGCATATACAACCCCTTTATCCTTGGCTGACTCCAAGTACCAGTGTTTGTTAATAATTTTCTTTCATTTATTTTTTTATTTATCTAACTTTAAGTTCTGGGGTACATGTGCAGATCATGCAGGTTTGTTATATAGGTATACACGTGCTATGGTAGTGGTTTACTGCATCCATCGCCCCGTCATCTACATTAGGTATTTTTCGTAATGCTATCCCTCCCCAATCCCCCCACCCCCTGCTATTCCTCCCCTAGCCCCCTACCCCCCAGGCCCCAGTGTGTGATGTTCCCCTCCCTGTGTCCATGTGTGCTCATTGTTCAACACCCACTTCTGAGTGAGAACATGCGGTATTTGGTTTTCTGTTCTTGTGTCAGTTTGCTGAGAATGATGGTTTCCAGTTTCATCCATGTCCCTGCAAAGGACATGAACTCATCTTTTTTTATGGCTGCATAGTATTTCATGGTGTATATGTGCCACATTTTCTTTATCCAGTCTATCACTGATGGGCATTTGGGTTGGTTCCAAGTCTTTGCTATTGTGAACAGTGCTGCAATAAACATACGTGTGCATGCATCTTTATAATAGAATGATTTATAATTCTTTGTGTATATATCCACTAATGGGATTGCTGGGTCAAATAGTATTTCTGGTTCTAGGTCCTTGAGGAATCACCACACTGTCTTCCACAATGGTTGAATTAATTTACACTCCCACCAACAGTGTAAAAGTGTTCCTGTTTCTCCACATCCTTTCCAGTATCTGTTGTCTCCTGATTTTTTGATGATCGCCATTCTAACTGGCATGAAATGGTATCTCAATGTGGTTTTGATTTGCGTTTCTCTAATGACCAGTGATGATAAGCATTTTTTCATATGTTTGTTGGCTGCATAAATGTCTTCTTTTGAAAAGTGTCTGTTCATATCCTTTGCCCACTTTTTGATGGGGTTGTTTGTTTTTTTCTTGTAAATTTATTTAAGTCCTAAGTAGATTCTGGATATTAGCACTTTGTCTGATGGGTAGATTGGCTTTTTTTCCCAATATTTTTAGTTTTTATCTTAGAACTGGAAATATCGTTTTCTCTTCACTTCTGGACCATGACTGTGCAAAATACTGGGGAAAATATTCATAAAATAGGTAATGAGATTTTCCTAATGGGAAGAAATGTACTTGGAGTCTACAGTGCTGACTTAAGAAACATGTTGATGAAGAATAAGTCAAAATTCTGACTGGGCATGGTGGCTCATGCCTATAATCCCAGCACTTTGGGAGGCTGAGGCGTGTGGATCACTTAAGGTCAGGAGTTCGAGACCAGCCTGACCAACATGGTGAAACTTCATCTCTAGGAAAAATACAAAAATTAGCCAGGTGTGGTGGCACATGCCTGTAATCCCAGCTACTCGGGAGGCTGAGGCACGAGAATTGCTTGAACCCAAGAGGCAGAGGTTGCAGTGAACCAAGATCATGCCACTGCACTTTAGCCTGGGCACCAGAGTGAGACTCTGTCTCAAAAGAAAAAAAGAAAAAAAAGAAGAAGAAGGCAAAATTCTTATGGATTGAATTGTGACCCCTTACCTTTTAAATTCATGTTGAAGTCCTAACCCCCAGTACCTCAGAAATGTGATTTTATTTGGAAATAAAGTCTTTATAGAGGTAATCAAGGTGAAATAAGGTCATTAGGGTGGGCCCTAAGTGAATACGACTGATGTCCTTATAAAATAGGGATGTTGGGACCCAGATACAGAAACACATAGAGGGAACAGGATGCTAGTGCTGTGGAAAAATCAGCTATTAATACAGATGTGTCCCTGGCTTTCAGAGTACTTCCAGTCTGCTTTTGGGGGCTGCAATGAAAACTTTGCTGCAGTGAATGGACCAAACTCTGGCCTTTTATTAAAGAGTCATTTATTCATTCATGTATTCATTCAACATTTCATTCCTTCAGTACCAACTCTGTGGCATGCAGTGGAGATAGAGTGGTAAATAAAGTCCCTCTATTCTCTCCCATCAAGGGGAGAGAGACGGTAAACAAACAATGATGAGAGACCAGGAGGCATACACAAAGGATGGATACTTTGTGCAGGTTGCAGGTTGGCACAGCAGGGAAAGGTAGTGGGTGGGGCATTGAAGGCCAAGTTGGGACCAGAAGAATAAGTAGGAGTTCACCAAGTAAAAGGGGGATGGGAATTATAGGCAGACACGACGGGGATGGGGAGACGGTTGTCAAGGCTTTCTTCCAACATTTGGTCCCAATATGGGCAATCTGGTTTCCTGGGATACCAGCCTGCCTGAGTGGGGAGATACCCTAGAAACTCTGGTTTTTAGAGGAAGTCTGAAGCCATGCAGATGTGATACTGTATGAAGTATTTGAAGAACATGCATGTAATCTAATCTGGCTGGTTCCTGGGATGTTGGGAGCAGAAAGGAGGAATGTGAGTGTGTGTGTGTCCTCATTTGTCTTAGGGAGATGACTTGACATCGAGTTTGAAAAGGTAAATTGGAAAAGACTTGCCAATACTTGAATGTCAAGTTAACAAGTTCGAACCTTAACCTGAAGATTGTAGGGGGATAGTTCTTTGAAAGGACAGATAGGTATTTTAGAAAGGGAGAGCTGAATATATCTAGAGTATGAAGGGCTTGGCCAACTAGTTTAACCTTTGTGTCCTCTCCTGGAACATATGCTCCATGGGAGGAGGGACTGGGTGTGTTTTGCTTATCTTTGAAACCTAGTACTAGCATGTACTAGAGCCTCAGTAAATACTGTTTGAATAAATGAATGAATGAATTTACTGAAAGTGTTCAGACAAAAGATGGTACAAGGTTGAACTATGCAGTGATGAGTGTTTCATGTGATATTAAGGATATAAAATCAGTGGAACCAGATAATCAAAATGTACATACACTGCTCAGTGCTGGATAGGCATTCAGTAAGCAGTAGCCACTATTAGCTTTGTATCCATGGTGATATCTAAGCTAAGGTTTCTGGCTTGGGGTTCTAGGAACATGTTGGTCCTCAGTACTCACCAACAGTGTGGGACTGGGTGAGCATAGAAAGGAAGATAATGAATTTAGTTAGACATCAAATTTGAGAAACTGTCGAGATTATTGGCAGTGATGATCCAGTAGGCACTGTAAACAATCCTTAGGTATTCTGTGCTATTAGCAATGGTACCATGTGTCAACCAAGGCCAAACAACTTAAATGCAAAGGCCACTATCATCCTCAAGGCTTGGATCTAATTTGGCCCCTCGGCAGTGTGACTCTCAGGAGGTTATGGTCAGGAGAGGCTCTCCATAGGGTTAGGGTTAGGTTAGATGAGCTTCTTGCTGAGATTTTGGGGAGTTTGAGAATTTTTTTGACTGGAGCTTAGAAAACAGATTGATGATGAGGATGATCAGGCAGTGTCATCGAGAAGAGGTCTGTTGAGTAGGTTTACTCATGGTCCAGGTTCAGCAGACTGATGTCCTGCCTCTTCTAGCTCTCAGGACATGAGAAAGAACAGGTACATGACACCTAGCTCTTTTTTTGCTCTTTGAAATAGCTGAAGATTTTTGAACAACTACAGATATCTAGACTGGATTCCAGTCTGATGGTGAGCAAATAGTTGAGCCCAGTCAAATTATGTCTTCTTTCCTCCTGGCCAGCTGGCTCTCCCTGGTCACTATTCCCCTTTTCCCACTCCTAGCAGGCCCCACCTGCTAACCCACGTGCCCAGCTACCAGCCTGCCTGTATGTCTCCCCACCCACCTGGCTGACTGGCTGCACAGGCTCTCAAGTGCCCTCGGTTTACTTCAGTTTCAGTTGGCATTGGCTGCCTAGACCACAAAAAGGATTCTTCCTGTTGTAAATTTACTTTCAGTCTCCCGGTGAAAAGAAAAGTCACCCAGCAAAGATAATGTTGTCAACGTAGACAATTCTACTCTTCATAGTTCGTGGGGATTTAGTGAGAATGGGTGGTGTTTTAAGAATCACCCAACTGCTTGAGTCCAGGATGAAAAGCCTGTTCCCCTGAGCCCTCTGTGAAGCCTTTCTGGGCAAGAGATGAGGTAACCTGACTAGGAAAGAGGATGGCCAGGCTGAGCAACACAACTCTCCTCTCCATGGGAGACTGATTTTATTTTTCACCCGTCAAACATTTCCACTGTTTGCCATTGGGTAGTCAACAGTGGAGAGACCCAGACTTTTTCTGAGTCATGGAGATTGGCTGGGCATGATTCTGATTCTGAGAATACAAGGTAGGTGTACCATTAGCGGTCGTGACGAAACTGAATCCTACTCTTAAATCAAGTGCTGGTCTCACTTATTAGCTCATGTCCTTAGATTCTTCTGGGAAGATTCCTTTGCTCAGCTCTTGGCAAAATACTGCCAGGGGAAGTTTGAAGTGTGACTGGTACCTCTTCTGGCTAGCTGCTCACACTGAATTCTGTGGAGGAATCCTTGAGCCTGGAGGTATCTTAGCTTTTGTTCTCATTTGCCTCATAGGATAAAATTCACAGTAATGACATTACATTTTTAAGGTAGTTTGGCAGCCATCTCATTAAAGTGCACAACGATCCAGTGACAGCCACACAGAGCAACAACTGTCACCCCACTTTATGAAGAAGGAAGCTTAAGCTGAGAGGTGAAACAAGTGGCCCTAGGTGAAATAGCTCAGAACTCTCTGAACTGAGATCTGAACTTAGATTATTTACTCCCCAGGTCAGTACTTCTTTCTTTCATTCCCTCACACTAGCAGGCACTTAGTCTATAGGGGACCATGTGAAGCTAGCAGACAAATGACATTCATAAGAGTCATAATGGGGGAGGGTGGCAGCCAAACTGGGCTTGATGTTTTGCTGTGCTGCATTGCAACTTTGCCCAAGTGGTATGGGGTCAGGCTGCTTTGATTTTTAGCTCTTCAAGAGGTTCTCTTCTGTCAAATATTGGTGCCTGCTGTAGATCAGCTAACCCACAAGCATGCACTCTAGTCTTGGAAATTCAAATCAGAGTACTTTGACTTTCAACAAAGAAAACCTGATTTATTTTATTTTATACCTAGAGTTATAGAATTTCAGGACAAGAAAGTGCTGAGTGCAGCAGACCGTCCTCTCGGTGGCCAGTAATGCCCATGTGCTCAGATGAGTTGAACAGAGGTATTGTACTGGTGTTTGTGGAAAGCCCCATAATCTTCATAACTGTGGGTCTCTGGGCTCACATGTAAGGTCCAAAATGAGTGGCAAGTAGAGCTAAGAGATAATAGCCCTCAAGTCAAGGGTTTTGCAGTGGCAACTAGTTGAACTTGGCTGACAAGTATGTGCACAGATGTAGCCTGTTTCTATTTTTCTCCTATGACTTGGCAGCTTATTTGACTGAAACTAGGAGCACAGATGGCACTGGGACTAACTGGAATTTTCCCGGGTTCTGTGTCCTCAGGTTGGTAGATGACCATAGTAGTTATGTAGCGGTGGAACAACAGGAGAATTCCAATAGCTCAGGGGTAGGAAGGGCGAAAGTAGCCAAAGCTCTCAGTGCTGTAGACAAAATAACCTAAAGCTTCTGTGAAGTCACTTGCCTGTGGAGGAATCAACCAGACCCAGCTGGAGTCTCAGAACTGTGGTGTGTTGTGTCACTTATGAAGTGAGTGCTGCCTCTGTGCCACAAAGTTCTTAGCCAAGGGCCTGGCACAGGGAAGGTGCTTAACAAATATTTGGTGAATGAGTCCAATTGGAGACACATGGGTTACTGAGGACCTCAAAAACCTTTCGTTTATGTGGGTTATATCACTATTTAATGTTATAAAAATTAAAATAGAAAATATAAATGTATTTTTTTAATTGCATTTTAGGTTTGGGGTACATGTGAAGAACATGCAAGATTGTTGCATAGGTACACACATGGCAGTGTGATGTGCTGCCTTCCTCCCTATCACCTATATGTGGCATTTCTCCCCGTGCTATCTCTCCCCAACTCCCCACCCCCCACTGTCCCTCCCCTATTTCCCCCCTACAGACCCCAGTGTGTGATGCTCCCCTCCCTGTGTCCATGTGTTCTCATTGTTCAACACCCGCCTATGAGTGAGAACATGCGGTGTTTGATTTTCTGTTCTTGTGTCAGTTTGCTGAGAATGATGGTTTCCAGGTTCATCCATGTACCTACAAAGGACATGAACTCATCGTTTTTGATGGCTGCATAGTATTCCGTGGTGTATATGTGCCACATATTTATATATGTTTATTAAGATTATCTTTTTTATATCTAGATTTTGGAGTGATGTGTCTTCTCTTATTCCTGATATTGGTGATTTGCATCTTCTTTCTTTTTTTCCTGATCAGTATGGCTAGGTTTATCAATTAAATTGATATTCTCAAAAACTAGCTTTTGAATTTATTAGTTTTCTTTATTGCATTTGTGGTTTTCATTTTATTGATTTCCACTCTGGTTTTTATTATTTCCTTCCTTAGCTTACTTTTGGTTTTATTTGCTCTCCTTTTTCTGGTTATTTAATGTAGAACTTAAGAAACTTCTAATAAAGATCTTTAGTTGTATTAATTTTCCTCTAAATATTGCTTTATTGCCATCTCATAAGTTTTTCTATAATGTATTTACATTTTCTTTGTTTTTATTTAGACTATTATCTTTTGAAATGATTTAAATAATTTAATAATGATGTGTATTTATCCACGTAATTACTATTTCTAGTGCTCTTCATTTCTCTGTGTAGATCCATATTTGCAACTGGTATCATTTTCCTTCAGTCTAAAGGACATCCATTACTATTCCTTATAATGTTCTTCTGACTTTCATATGTCTGAAGAGCTCTTTATTTTACCCTTATTTTTGAAAGACATTTTCACTGGATGCAGAATTATAGGATGACAGTTATGTTTTTT
This sequence comes from Aotus nancymaae, assembly GCF_030222135.1. Taxonomy (NCBI): domain Eukaryota; kingdom Metazoa; phylum Chordata; class Mammalia; order Primates; family Aotidae; genus Aotus; species Aotus nancymaae. The sequence goes on from NW_026988553.1 coordinate 413,896, forward strand.
TTTCTCAGCACTTCATAGTTTAAAGCTTTACTGATGTCTTGTTTCCAATGAGAAATCTGCTGTCTTTCTTTTTCTTTATTGTATTTTCTTTTTTTTTTCTTTATTTTCTTCCTCTGTACATAACATGTCTTTTTTTGTCCTCTGGCTGCATTTAGTATTTTTCTCTTTATCAGTTGTTTTGAGCAACATGGTTCTGATTTGTCTAGATTATAGTTTTCTTCATGTTTCTTGAATTTGGGCTCCATTGAGCTTCTTGATTCTATGGGTGTATAGATTCATCAAATTTGGAAAATTTTTGGTCATTATCCCCTCAAATATTTTTTCTATTAACTCTATCTTCTGTGGACTCCATTCCACATATATTAGGCTGCTTGAAGTTGTCCCAGAGCTCACTGATTCTCTGTTCTTTTCCTTTTCTTTCTTTTAGTCCTTTTTCTCTGTGTTTTGCTTTTGGATAGTATTTATTCCTATGTCTTTCAATCTTCTGCAATTTCTACTCTGCCATCAATTTTATTCAGTGTGTTTTTCATCTCTGACACTGTAGTTTTCATCTCTAGAAATTCATTTTTGGTCTTCTTTTATATTGTCATGTCATTACACAATGTATTCATTCTTATCTGTACCTTTTTGAATATATAGAATACTGTTATAATAACCATTTTATTCTTTTTGATAATTTTAACATCTGTTTCAGTTTAAGTTTGGGTTTGATTAATTATTTTCTCCCATTCCAAGTCTTTTCTTTTAACTGCTTCTTTGCATGCCTGGTAATATGATTAGATGCCCTACATTGTGTGTTTTATCTTATTGTTTGTTGGATATTTTTTAAAAACACCTTATTGAAGTATAATTCACATACCATAAAATTCATCCATTTAAAGTATACAATTTAGTGGTTTTAAGTCTATTCACAAATATGTGCAACATAACCATAGTCAATTTTAGAACATTTTCATCATCGTGAAAAGAAGCCTTATATCCTTTAGCTATCACCTCCTATCTTCCCATTACTACTCTCCTTCCCCTCAGGCCATAAGCAACCACTAATCTACTTTCTGTCTCCATAGATTTACCAATTCTGTGCTTTCAAATGATTGGACTCATGTAATGTGTGGACTTTTGAGAATGGCTTCTTTCACTTACTATAGTAATTTTTTTTTGTATAGATATAACATTTTATTTATCCATTCATCCATTGAGTTGTTTTCACCTTTTGGCTGTTATGAATAATGCCACTGTAAACATTCCTGTACAAGTTTTTGTTTGAGTATATATTTTCATTTCTCTTGGGTATGTACCTAGGAATACAATTACTGGGTCATACAGTAACTCTATGTTTAATTGTTTGAGGAACTGCCAGACTGTTTTCCAAAGTGGCTTCCCGTTTTCTATTCACATCTGTAGTATGTGAGGGTTTTTATATCTCTGCATTCTTACCTGTAACATTCTAGTTATTCTCTGATGTTTATTCTAACTATCCTAGTGGGTATGAAGTAGTATCTCATTGGGACTATGATGTACATTTCCTTGATGACCAATGAGACTGAACATCCTTTTATGTGATTATTAGGCATTTGTATATCTTCCTTAGGGAAATGTCTATTCAGATCATTTGTCTAGTTTTAAATTGTGGTGTATGTCTTTGTAAAAGTTATGATGTGTTCTAGATATTTTATTCAGTGTGTTTTTCATCTCTGACACTGTAGTTTTCATCTCTAGTCCCTTACCAGTATATAATTTACAAGTATTTGCTCCCATTCTGTGAGTTGTCCTTTCACTTTCCTGATTGTATTTATTGAAGCAAAAAAGTTTCTAATTTTAATGAAATCTAATTAATCTGTATATTTTTTGTTGTTAATATTTCTGGTGTTGTATTAGTTCATTCTCACACTGCTATAAAGATACTGCCCGAGACTGGGTAATTTACAAAGAAGGACGTTTAATTGACTCACAGTTTCACATGACTGGGGAGGCTTCAGGAAACTTACAATTATGGTGGCAGGCAAGACAGATCAAAAGAGCGAGGAAGTGCCACACTTAAAACCATCAGATCTCATGAGAACTCCCTCACTATCATGAGAACAGCATAGGGAAAACTACCCCCATGATCCAATCACCTCTCACCAGTTCCCTTCCTCGAAACATGGGGATTACAATTCGAGATGAGATTTGTAATCTCAAACCATAGCCAAATCATATTATTCTGCCCCAGCCCCTCCCAAATCTCACGTCATTTTCACATTACAAAACTAATTATGCCTTCTCAACAGTCCCCCAACCTCTTAACTGATTCCAGCATTAACCCAAAAGTCCAAGTCCAAAGTCTCATCTCAGACAAGGCAAGTCCCTTCTGCCTATGAGCCTATAAAATCAAAAGCAAGTTAGTTACTTCCAAGATACAATGGGGGCACAGGCATTGGGTAAATGTTCCCATTCCTAATGGGAGAAATTGGCCAAAATGAAGGGGCTACAGCTCCCATACAAGTCCAAAACCCAGCCAGGCTGTCATTAAATCTTAAAGCTCCAAAATCTCCTTTGACTCCATTCAGAGCTTCCTGCTACAAGGGGTAGGCTCCCAAGGCCTTGGGCAGCTCCACCACTGTGGCTCTGGAGGGTATAGGCCCTGCAGCTGCTTTCATGGGCTGGTGTTGAGTGCCTGTAGCTTTTCCAGGTGCATGGTGCAAGCTGTCATTGCATCTACCATTCTGGGGTCTTGAGGACAGTGGCCCTCTTTTCACAGCTCCCTTAGGCAGTTCCCCAGTGGCAACTCTGTGTGGGGGCCCTGATCTCATATTTTCTTTCTGCACTGCCCTAGCAGAAGTTCTCCATGGGGAACCCTGCAGCAGACTTCTACCTGGACATCAAGGTATTTTCAGATATCCTCTAAACTCTAGGTGGAGGTTCCCAAACCTCAACTCTTCTGTGCACCTGCAGGCCCAACACCACATGGAAGCTGCCATGGTTTGGGGCTTGTACCTTGGGACTGTACTGTGGTCCCTTTTAAGTACAACTGGAGCTGGAGCAGTTTGGATGCAGGGCACCATGTCTTAAGGCTGTACATAGCAACTATTTTTCCCTCCTAGGCTTCTGGGCCTGTGATGGGAGGCACTGTCTTGAAATCTCTGAAATGCCCTGGAGACATTTTCTCCATTGTCTTGGCTATTAACATTTGGCTCCTTGTTACTTATGCAAATTTCTGTAGCTGTCTTGAATTTGTCCCCAGAGAATGGGTTTTCTTTTCTACCACATGGCCAGGCTGCAATGTTTTCAGACTTTTACACTCTGCTTCCCCTTTAAACATAAGTTCCAATTTCAAACAATCTCTTTGTGAGTATATATAACTGTACACTTTTAGGAAAAGACAGGTCACCCCTTGAATGCTTTGCTGCTTAGAAATTTCTTCTGCCAGAAACTCTAAATCCTCTCTCTCAAGTTCAAAGTTCCACAGATCTCTAGGGCAGGGACAAAATGTCGCAAGTATCTTTGCTAAAGCATGATATGAATGGCCTTGGCTCCAGTTCCCATTAAGTTCCTTACCTCCGTCTCAGACCACTTTGGCCTGGACTTCATTGTCCCTATCATTATTGTTATTTTGGTTACAACCATTCAACAAGTCTCTAGGAAGTTCCAACTTTCAGTCATCTTCCTGTCTTTTTCTTATCCCTGCAAACTCTTCCAACCTCTGCCGGTTACCCAGTTCCAAAGTCACTTCCACATTTTCAGGTTACATTTATAGCAGTACCCCACTACTTCAGTTCTGCAGTCTGTTCTCACACTGCTATAAGGATACTCCCCGAGACTGGGTAATTTATAAAGAAAGTATGTTTAATTGAATCACAGTTCTGGATGGCTGGGGAGGCATCAGGAAATTTACAATCATGATGGCAGTGAGAGACAGTGAAAGAGTGAGGGAGTGCCTCACTTGAAGCCATCAGCTCTCATGAGAATTTCCTCACTGTTATGAGAATGGCATAGGGAAAACTGCCCTCCAGCATGGTCCAGTCACCTCCCACCAAGTCCTTCCCTTCACATACAGGGATTAAAATTTGTGATGAGATTTGGGTGGGGACACAGAGCCAAACCATATCAGGTGTCATACCTAAACTGCTTTGCCAAATACATCCAAGATCATGACGATTTACCTGTGTGTTTTCTTCTACATGTTTTATAGTTTTAGCTCTTACATTTAGGCTTTTGATCCATTTTGAGATGAATGCTTTTTATATGGTATGAAGTAAGTGTACAACTTCATTCTTTTGCTTGTGGTTATCCAGTTGTCTGAGCAATGTTTGTTGAAAATACTATTGTTTCCCTACTGAATAATCTGACACCATTGTTGAAAATAAGTTGACCATAGATAGATATATAAGCTTATTTCATGACTCTCAATTCTATTCCATTGACCTGTATGTCTATTCTTGTGCCACTACCATACTGTATTGACTACCATTGCTTTGTAGTATGTTTTGTAATTGAGATGCACATTTTTTGTTATTCTTTTTTCTAAATTGTTTTGACTATTCTAGATTTCTTGCAATTCCATATGATTTTAAAATCAATTTGTCAATTTCCACAAATAAGCCAACTGGGATTCTGATAAGGATTGCTTTGAATCTGTAGATCAAATAAAGGGCATTGCCTTCTTAACAATGTTGTCTTCTGATTCATGAATATGGAATGTTTTTCCATTTATTTATATCTTTAATTTGTTTCAACAATGTTTTCTAGGTTTTAGAGTATAAGTTTTACACTTCTTTTGTTAAATTTACTCCTAAGTATTTTATTTTTTGATGCTATTGTGAGTGGAATTACTTAATTTTATTTTTGGATTGTTGTTTACCAATATATAGAAATACAATTGGTTTTTGTACATTGATCTTGTATCTGCAATCTTTCTGAACTTGTTTATTAGTTCTAATAGTTTTTTAGTGTGTCCCTTAGAATATTCTATATATAAGATGATATCATCAGTAAATACAGGTAGTTTTATTTTTTCCTCTCCAATCTTAATGCCTTTTCTTTCTTTTTTTGCTTAACTTCCCTGGATAGCACCTCTAGTGGAATGCTGAATAGAAGTGGTAAGAGCAGACATTGTTATTTTCCTGATCTTAGGAGGGAAACATTTATTAAGTATAATGTTAGCTATTTTTTAAAAACTTTTTTAGAGCAGTTTTAGGTTCACAGCAAAACTGAGAGGAAAGTACAGAGAGTTCTCATGTACCCCCCTGCTCTCATACATGCACAGCCTCCCCCACTGTCAACAGTCCCCACCAGAAGGGTACATATGTTACAATCAGTGAATACATTGGCACATCATTATCACCCAAAGTCCGTCGTTTACATTAGGGTTCACTCTTGTGTTGTATATCCTGTGGGTTTTGACAAACACATAAAGCCACATATCTACCATTATACTGTCATACAAAGAGTTCCACTGCCATAAAATGTATCTGTGCTCTGCTTATTCATCCCTTTCTCTCACCTAAGCCCTGACAACCACTGATCTTTTTATTTTCTTCATAATATTGCCTTTTCCACAATGTCATATAGTTGAAATCATATAGTATCTATCCTTTTCAGATTGGCTTCTTTCAGTTAGCAATATGCGTTTAAGGTTATTCCACATCTTTTCATGGCTTGATAGCTCATTTCTTTTTAGTGCTGAATGATATTCTATTGTCTAGATGTCCACAGTTTATTTATTCATTTATCTACTGAAGACATCTTGGTTGCTTCCAAGTTTTTGTAAAAATGCTATAAACATTTGCCTGAAGGTTTTTGTGTGGGCACAGGTTTTCAATTCATTTGGTCAAATACCCATGAGCACAATTGCTGGGTCATATGGTAAGAGTATGTTTAACTTCGTAAGGAACTGCCAACTGTCTTTCAAACTGGGTGTTCCATTTTGCATTTCCATTATCAATGAATGAGAGTCTTGTTGCTCCACATCCTTGCCAGCATTTGATGTCATCAGTGTTCTGATCATTATAGTAGGTTTGCAGTGGTATCTCAGTGTAGTTTTGATTTGCAGTACTCTAATGACATGATGTTGAGCATCTTTTCGTATGTTTACTTACCATCTTCTTTGGATATACCTTCTTTATATGTCTTCTTTGATGAGGTATCTATTCAGGTATTTTGCGCAGTTTTAAATGCATTGTTCATTTTCTTATTGTTGAATTTCTAGAATTCTTTGTACATGTGCAATATGTTACCTGGATATATTGCATGATGCTGAGGTTTGGTGTACAAATGATCCTATCACCCAGGTGCTGAACATGGTACCCAATAGGTAGTTTTTCAACTCTTAACTCTCCCCTCCCCCCCGGTAGTCTCCAGAGTCCATTGTCGTCATCTTTATGTCCATGAGTACCCAATGTTTAGCTCCCATTTATAAGTGACAACATGAACCATTTGATTTTCTGTTCCTGCATTAATTCACTTAGGATAATGGCCTCTGGCTGCATCCATGTTGCTGCAAAGGACATAATCTCATTCTTTTTTGTGGTTAATTAGTGTTCCATGGTATATGTTTGCCACATTTTCTTCTGGATAGCAGTTCTTTATCAGATATGTCTTTGCAAATATTTTCTCCCAGTCTTTGGCTTGTCTTCTCAGCTATGGGTTTTTTGTAGATGCTCTTTATCAGGTTAAGGAAGTTTTCTTCTATTCCTAGTTTGTTGTGTTTTTATCATGAAAGGGTGTTAGATTTGTCACATGTTTTTCTGCATGTATGGAGATAATCTTGTGATTTCTTTTATTCCATTGGTGTGATATGGTACTGTGATGGTTAATTTTATATGTCAATTTCACTGGTTTAAGGGATACCCAGATAGCTGGTAAAACATTATTTCTGGGTGTGTCTATGAGGGTGTTTCGAAAAGAGAGATTACTATTTAAATCAGTAGACTGAGTAAAGAAAAATCGTCTTCACCAATAGAGGTGGGCATCATCCAATCCTTTGAAGAACTGCATAGAACAAAAACGTGGAGGAAGAGTGAATTGGCTCTCTTTTTGAGCTGGACCATATATTTTCTTTGGCCCTTAGATGTGAGAGCTCCTGTGTTTTTGGCCTTTGAACTCCAGCTCTTATACCAGTGCCCCTTACCTCCTCAGGCCTTTGGCCTGAGACTGAGGGTTATGCCATTGACTCCCCTAGTTTTCAGGCCTTCAGACTCAGACTGAATTATACCACTAGACTTTATAGAGACAGGGTCTCCCTATGTGGCCCAGTCTGATCTCAAACTCCTGGGGTCCTCCCACCTTGGCCTCCTATAGTGCTGGGATTACAGCCATAATCCACTGTGTCTGACCAATTTGTCTCATTTTTATTGTTGTGTTGTTATTTTTTGTTTTTAAAAATAACAACCAAACCATGGTTGATTGAATTCATAGACATAGAACCCATGGATACGGAGAGCCCAGTGTACTGATTTTTCTAAAAATCAGCCTGATATATTTTGACATTTCCAGTTCCCATCTTGAAACAAGAGAAAACAGTTTTCCTTGCATTGGATGCAAGGAAATGACTTAAGAAATGACTACTCTCAAAACATACTGTTTCCCTGAAGAACAAACCTGCTGCCCCATTTAAAGGAGAGCCCTGGCTATCCAGCTGTTTAAGCTCAGAAACTTGGACATGTCTAGAAGCCATCACACTATAGAGAGTTGGATGCAGGCAATGTAGTTTTTCAAAGGCCTCCCAGCAGAGTTCAAGGTGTGGTTAGGATGAAAGTCCAGTGGGTAAGGACCCTGGTGCAAGTGTGCAGGGTGAAGCCTTTTCTGATCCCCATATGTGGAAGTCACCCCTCACTTCTTTGAATCCCCTTCCCTGCCTCCCAAATGAGACAGACTTCTACTATCATATATGGGATGATTCTGAGTATATTCCCACATAGTCACCCTTTTCCCTAACCAGACATAAGGTCCTAGAGGGCAGAGCCCATGTTTTGCTGTGGCAAAGCACATACTGTGGCAGACACAATTCCCAGCACACAGTAGGTCTTTATCACATGTGCGACTGTTCATTGGATTTTAGATTAAATAAAAGAGAAACCAGATATTTTTAGCCCTGGAAGAAAAAAAAAAATCTTATCACTTTATAATACTCAATTTAATTTGCAGAGTTTCCCTTTTATTATGAAAATACATGAATATTTTTCCCAAACTGAGTCATCCTGAGAAATGTTGCAGCAACATTTTGTGAAAGTAAAGGGAGACCATGGTATTGGAACAAGGGAGGGAAATGAGGAACTTTGCTCTGACCTCGCCTTTCAAGGGGTGACTGTTTAAAATGGGAAGTGAGTGGCAGCAGAGAGTCGCTACATATGACTAATGAGCATGTGGGAGTCTGGGGAGCTGGTGGGGCATTTTGCCTGACATCTGAAGGTTGGCACAAAAAGGCACAGGCCAGTGGGAAATTGGTGTGAGGGCATTAGGGTGGGTGGAGGCAGGCTCTCAGCCACTTTGTGCCAGGACAGGGTAATGGTTGAAGACACTAAAATGTAAGGCAAGTTATGAAGACAAAGGCAAGTCATGCAGGGTAAGGATGAGACCAGAAGCCAGACCAACTAGCAGCAGAGCACACGAAGAGCCTGACCTGAGGTCGCTCCAATCTTCCTAAATAACGGTGAGTCCCAGTATCTGGGAACCAATGACTTCAACTAGGAGGAGAGGAAGACTGTCCTTCAGAAAGAACAAAACTCAGCACTGTCACTGAGGCCCCTGAGTCTTCACCCAGAGTCCTCTTGATTGTGCACTTAATCATCATGACAACACTGGAGCTAGGATGTTATCATCCTTCTTTTACTGACGCTCAGACAAGTAGAGTAGCTTGTTCATGATTCAGCCCAAGGTCTGTCTGACTACAAAGCCAAGGCCCATTGGTTCCTCTGTATCTCATAAGTAGAGGTTATCATGTGTCAGAGATGTGGAAGGAAGATTCAGACTCGCATGGAATGTTGCTGTATATAACCTACAAGGTAATCAATCCAAACCAAAGAGTTTTTGAGTCTTTAAAAAGGCAGAGAAGATCAGTTGATGGAGGTGCTCAAATCCCAGGGATGTTGGGAGCTAGAAATCAAAGTGCTGTACCTGGGGTTCTTGGAGCTTACCTGCATTTTTTTTTAGATTGAGTTTCGCTCTTGTTGCCCAGGCTGAAGTTCAGCAGCATGATCTCAGCTCACTGCAACCTCCACCTCCCAGGTTCAAGCAATTCTCCTGCCTCAGCCTCCCGAGTAGCTTGGATTATAGGCGTGTGTCTCATGCCTGGCTGATGTTTTTATTTTTAGTAGAGACAGGGTTTCTCCATGTTGGTCAGGCTGGTCTCGAATTCCCAACATCAGGTGATCCATCTGCCTTGGCCTCCCAAAGTGCTGGGATTACAGGCGTGAGCCACCACGCCCGGCCGCCTGCCTGCCTTTTAAGGCTATGGCAGCACACCATTGACAACACACAATGCACTCGATACCTTGCTGGTAATACAAGTATTTGTTGAATTCAATGAAAGAAAGTAATAGCACCAATAGTAATATCACTTTGCATTCATATTTTTCAAAGTAAAAATAAATATCAAGTTGGTTTGAGCCTCAGACCATATCAAGACACATAGAAGGAAAGGAATTTACTTTTTAAAATAGGTTATAAAGTTCAAAACAGAACAAAGCTGAAGTGAGTTTGACATAAAAATACATAACATTTTAGATTTTGTTCCATAAAAAGAATAATCAGATCAATACTTCAGTAAGCAGTTTCAGCTGTACTGACAAAAAATAACCAACACGGATTTTTGAAGTGGCTAGTGTAACTGGACTGTCATCTCTCTGATTGTGTTTGTATCTGACATCAACTTTCCTTATCATGAAAGCCACTTTTAAGATGAAGAAGGTGAAATATATTCCCTTCTTTTCTCAATAATTTTATTAATAGTTCTTGAAAGAATAGCATTGATTAAAAGAAATTAGAAGGGAAGGACAGTTATAAGTCCAAACTGTAGATATGTAACTCCAAAGAAAATATTCATTTATCATCACCAAAGTCAATATAAGGAAGTAAAATATCATTGCTTATTTTTGTAGTCAAAATTGCTAATATTACAGGCCAACCTTGATAACTTTGTAGCAATTTGACAATTTTAAAACCTGAGCAGTAACCCAGGTTTTAAAAAGAAAAACCTTTCACCTTTACCTCTTCTCTTGAAGCAGATGAGAATCTCACTAAGATCCTGTAAATGTAATAATGTTAGTGCTTAGGAGATAGATGGATAAGCATGTCTTTGAACAGCAGGGGTAACTCCCCAGGCATGAGATTTCTGTTTCCATAACTTATTCACTTACGGTGAGATTCCTAGCTCAACACACAACCCCACAAAAGGAAACCATATATGGATAGCCAGTCAATGCAAAGCATCAAAATTGGCCCTTCAAACTGAATAAACCTCACTTCAATAAGGCCCAGGTACAAGAAGCCAAACCATCTGGATAAAAGGTAGGTACTTTCTTCTGATATCTGGATGACTTGTCCATGTGCCAAAACTGGATGTTGTTCCAAATTCCAGTGACCAGGCCATGCTCGCTGGGTACCAAGACATGAGGGCCTCATACATCATGTCAAGGCCCACAAAAATAGATCTCTGCTGATGTTAGAGGCATATTCACCAGATTCTGAGTGCTGGCAATCCAATTTTCAAGCATGCTTTGATGCCTGCACCTTCTTGATTTCTCACTGCCACAACGTGACAGTGAATTCAAGGCACAAGTGGAGAATGAGAAAGTTAAGGTATGCTGCTTTAATATAATACTTTCAATGATGTTTCTCCATAGTAACAAACGCAACTGAGGAAATTGAGAGAAGGCCGACATTTTCTTGTTTGACTTTAATACTGACTAGTCACAATGATGCTAAGGTTAATGTATCCAGAGAGAGGAAATCCCAGAGACATTTTAAAAGTACTGACACCGTGTCAGTCTTTAAGTTGTTAGTATTCTTTAAAACTATAGAGTTTGGTTGAGAACAAATGAAATACTGAATAACAACATAAAACAGTGGGAGAACTGCAACTTAACTATCTTTGCCTCATGGCCTAAGGTCTGCTGAAAAAAATAAAAACATAAATCAATTATCTCTGGATGTAGAAACCAAGACCCAGGAAGGAGAAGAGACTTGCTCAAGTCAGTAGTTGAACTGGAACCCAGAACTTCCTGGGTGCTAACTCAGACATTTATAAGCCATGCTGCATCCCTAAGTCAGCAAGGAGCACCCCCCTCTTAGTAAGGGTGCATGAATTCTAGTGCATATCTCATAAAAATTTATAGAGCCATCAATGTCTGCAATAAAAAGCTCAGCTAGATTTCCATTTAATGAAAATATTAAAAACATCGTTTGAGAGAACATTGTTTATTTGCAGTATCTCTTCCTGTTAAGCTTGGTTTAGTGTTTAAGCAGAGAAATCTAATCTCATATAAATCTCAACAGTAAATAATTCAGCTTTTAAATCAGATAAGGTATGAATTCAACTTCCAGATTTGTGTTCTTTTCTCTAATTGACAATGCAAGCTTTTGCTGCCATTTATGCAGGGAATTATGTGTCTCACCTGTAATCAAATGAACTCTTTGAGTTAAATACTGATCAGTTCCCTTCTGCTTTGAAGTTTTCCTTAAGCAATCAGGATCCACAAGTTTCTCAAATTCAAGCAGACATTCGTATTTGTTTGCTGATTTTTTTTTTATTTCTATGGGGAAATGGAATGAATCTATAGAGTTTTGACATTCATATTTATGACTGAGCTTTATATATTAAACTTCTAAACATTTCAAAACAATATTAGATATTTGGATGCCACGTGGCACACATTCCAAACCTGTCTAATTTCCCATGGGCTAAGGCAGAAAGTAGAATTTCAATCATTTGCTCATCCTGAATTCTGATTTTCCACGTCAGCAAACATTTTCTGATTGCCATTCTGAGCACGTCACTGTGGTAGACCCAGAGATGAGATATGGAGTTTAAGGTGAGGGTGAGGGAGCATGGATAGGAACAGACATGACTAAGACCTTGTCTTTTTCCTAGCATCACTTATGGTCTAGATGGAACATTAAAGCAGAAACATATGTATCATTCAGGAAGGGCAGTGAAGTCAGTGTTTCAGGGCAAAGTCTTGGGGTGACTTCCTAGAAAATTTCAACAGGCATAACTAGGAAGGTTGGGAGGGAGGGAGTATTGCAGGTAGAATGAACAGCAGCAGCAGTGGTACAGAGTTGGGAAATAGCAGATGAGGCTGGGGACTGAATGGAAACAAGCTCATAAACTTAGATTGACTGTGTTTGGTAGGGCTCACGTATGCAGCAAAACCATATGGTTGGCTAATTCGAGACATGAATTTCAATGTTCTTGTGCCATTAAGATAAGTTACAAGCAGCTCTGGAGTCTAAGGCTGATTTCTGTTATTATAATCCATCTAATGATAATGGCTTAGGGACTATTGTCTAGTTAGGCCCCACTGGAAGTTTCTGTTAAGGGCAATAATGAGAACTGGGAGCTCCAAGGACCTGGGGCAGATGTAGAGTCTTCCTCTGTGCCTGACAAGGTGCCATAAGTCTCTTTTTTTGCTTGGAACTTTGTAAATTCAAGGGAGAGCAGGAGAGAAGAGGCCAAAGCAGGATGTTTCCTTTCGATGGGCCCCATAAGAGGTGTGAGAGAATTTTCAAACTGAAGCCTCTGTAATAACAGGGACTAATTTCAGCATATGCAAAGATAGAATCTGGAGGTCTGTGGCTGGAAGCTATAATACTCTAAAGCTGCTATCTAAATAAAAGCCCAGAGGTAAACTGGAGCAAACTATTTAGAAAAATCAAGAAAAGTCTGTTTGGCTAAATTTGTACAATAGGCACATTTAAAAATCCTTCCAGAATTTTCCATTTTCCACTGGGCCACAGCTCAAAGCTGCCCTCTGTTACACATGGAACAGAGTTGCAAACTATGAGAAAGAAAAGAATAACCCAAGAATCATTCATAAGGACTTCAATTATACCTATACTCCCAAACACTTCATATGACTGCTTTAATCCACATGCTCTTTCCTCACCAAGACCATCAGAGTCTGGGATAATCTCATATTGTACATTTAACACTAGTGGCCAGGATTGGTGACCACTTTCAAGTACTGGAATCAAAATAGAGGGTTTTTACTGCTGTGTAAGACACCTAGGAACAGAAACCAATGCAAAAAAGGCAATTGGTCTATCTACTACAAACAGTGCCTCATGTTCATTGACTTAACTCCAGCAACCTGAAGAATAGGCTATATAATATTTCAACTCAGAAGTATAATTTACATATGATAAATTCATCCTTTTCAGTGTATAGCTCTGAGATCTGATGAACACATAGTTGTGTAACTACCATTACAATCAAGATACAGAACAGTTCAAACAGTCCTAAAAGTACTCTCATGCTCCTTTGTAGTCAAACCTTTCCGGTATCCCCACGCTTTGACAATTGTTGGTCTGTTTTCTGTCCCTTTAGTTTTTCTTCTTGCAGAATATTATATATATTAAACTACACAGTATGTAGCCATTTGTATCTGGCTTGACATAGCATGATGCATTTAAGAATCATCAATGTGGTTGTATCAGTGGTTCATTCCTTTATAGTTTGGTAGAGCATTCCATTGTATGAAAGTACCAGAATGTGTTTATCCTTTCATCTGGTGAAGACCACTTGTGTTGTCTCTAGTTGTGTATATAAAGTCTTTACAAACATTCACATACAGGGTTTTGTGTGAACATAACTTTTAAGTTCTCTTTAGCAAATGCCTAGAAGTGGGATTGTTGGGTTGTATAGGTACTGCAGATTGAACTATATAAAAAACTGCCAAAATGTTTTTCAAAGTGGTGGTACCATTTTGCATTTGCACCAGCAATATATGAGATTTCCAGTTGCTCTGCTTCCTTTTCAGGATGTAGAATTATAGCTTATTAATCACTAGTATAGGTCTGTATCTCATTGTGGCTTTAATTTGCAATTCCCTAATGAGTAATGGTGATGAGCACATCATTTCATGTGCTCATTTGCCATCCAAATATCTTCTTTGATGAAATGCCTCTTCAAATATTTTTGAATATTTTATTGGGGTGTTTGTTTTCTTATTATTTGGCTTTGAGAGTTTTAAAAAATATATTATGGTTACAAATCCTTTATCGGGCATGTGTCTTGAAATATTTTCTCCAAGTCCATAGTTTGTCTTTTCATTCTCTTAATAGTGTGTTTCAGAGAGTTTTAAATTTTGATGAAATCCAATTTATCCATTTTTTCTGTAAAAGTATTATGATTTTGGTGTCATATATAAGACATTTTTGCCTAACTCAGGGTCACAAAGATTTTAGCTTATGTTCTATATTCGTCCATTTTCATGCTGCTTATAAAGACATACCCGAGATTGGGCAATTTACAAAGGCAAGAGGTTTAATGGAGAACTCACAGTTCCACATGGCTGGATAAACCTCACAATCATGGCGGAAGGTAAAAGGCACATCTCATATGGCAGCAGACAAGAGAAGAAAGGTTGTGCATGAAAACTCCCCCTTATAATATCCATCAGATCTCATGAGACTTAATCACTATCACAAAAAAAGCACGTGAAAGACCTGACCCCATGATTCAATTACCTCCCATCTGGAGGTAATACAATACTAGAGAATTCAAGATGAGATTTAGGTGGGGACACAGCCAAACCATACTCTTACAATACTCAGGAATTCAAGATGAGATTTAGGTGGGGACACAGCCAAACCATACCAGGTTCTCTTCTAGAAATTTCATTCTTATAGCTGTTACAATTAGGTCTGTAATCCATTTTGTTTTAATTTTTGTGTATGTTTTGAGGTTGAAGTCAATATTTATGCACATGAATATTCAGTGGTTTCAGCACCAAGTGTTAAATACATTATTATTTTCCATTACATTCTCTTTGAACCACTTTTGAAAATAAATTGGTTATATGTGTGTGTCCATTATTGACTCTATCTTGTTCCATTGATCAATGCTCTCTTTTACAAATGCTATATAGTCTTGATTACTGCAGCTTTATTGTAAGTCTTAAAACCAGTTAGTGTGATTCTACCAAATTAGTTCTTTCTCAAAAAATGTGTGAGTGTTCTAGACCCTTTGCCCTTTCACATACATTTTAGTATCAGTTTGTTAATTCCTTTTTTTAAAAAAAAGACACAATCCTTCTGAGATTTGTATCAGGATTGTGTTGAATCTATATATAAATTGAGGTAGAATGAACATCTTAACAATATTGAATCTTCCAATTCATGAGCAAAGTATATCTCTTTATTTATTTAGATGTTTTATTTATTTCTCAATATTTTATAGTTTTCATCATATTTTGCATATATTTTGTTAGATTTATATATAAATATTTCTTGTTTTTGAATGCTGTTATAAATCATACTATTTTTGTTAACTTGTTTTCAATTGTTCATTGCTAGTCTATACATAAGCAATTCATTTTGTATCTTGACCTTTTATCTTACAACTTTGTTAAATTTGTTCTAGTTTTTTTTTCTGACTTTTAAGTTCAGGGGTACAAGTGCAGGTTTGTTACATAGGTAAACTTGTGTCATAGGGATCTGTTGTATAGATTATTTCATCACTAAGGTATTAAGCATAGTACTCATTAGTTATTTTTCCTCATCCTCTTCCTTTCCCTACCCTCCAAAACACCCCAGTGTGTGTTGTTCCCCTCTATGTGTCTATGTGTTTTCATCATTTAACTCCCATTTATAAGTGAGAACATGTGTTATTTGGTTTTCTGTTCCTCCAAGGATAATGGCATCCAGCTCCATGTCCCTGCAAAAGAAATCATCTGTTTCTTCTTATGGCTGCATAGTACTCTATGGTGTATATGTACCACATTTTCTTTATCTGGTCTATCACTGGTAGGCATTTAGATTGATTCCATGTTTTTGCTATTGTGAATAGTGCTGCAGTGAACGTACGTGTGAATGTGTCTTTATAATACAATGATTTATATTCCTTTGGATATATACCTAGTAATGGGATAGCTGGCTCTAATGGTACAATGAGATACCATCTAACACCAGTCAGGATAGCTGTTGTTACAAAGTCAAAAAATTACATGCTGGCTAGGTTACAGAGAAAAAGGAATGTTTATACACTGTTGGTGAGAGTGTAAATTAGTTCAGTCACTGTGGAAGACAGTGTGGCAATTCCTCAGAAACCTAAAGACAGAAATACCATTTGATCTAGTAGGTTTTTTAACAGACTTTCTAAGGGTTTTCTATGTAGATAATAATGTCATCTATTAATATTGACAGTTTTACTTCTTTTTTTCCAATATGAAAGTACCTTTAATAAATACAGGACTGTTTAGTTTATCTTCATCTTCTTATCTCTTGGTGCCCCAGGAAAAAGTCTTTGAACCTCTTTTCTACATTCACTACATTTGTAATTTCATCCAGTCTCATGGGTTTAAATACTACCTACCCACTACTAATTCTCAATCACCTCCAGCCAAGATTTATTTTCTATTCTCCAGACTTATCTAACTGCTGACTTGGTATCTCCACTTGGAGATCAAGTAGATATCTCAAACTAAACAAGTCTACAACTAAATTATTAATCTTTTCCTCTAATCTGCCTTACCCATGGCCTTCCCTTTCTCATTAGATGGCAATTCTATTCTTCCAGTTGGTTAGGCCAAAAACATTGGCATCAAACTTGTCACCTCTCTCACATGACAATAATCTGTCAGCAAATCCTGATGGTTTTACTTTCAGAATATATCCAGAATCTTACCACTTTTCACCAACTTCAGTGCTACCACCCTGTTCCAAGCCACCTTCATCTCTTACCTGGACTATGGCATTCACTTTCTAAAGGGTCTCACTGCTTCAGCCCTTGATCCATACAGTATACTCTTAATGCTGCAGCCAAATACATCATTCTAACATGTTAATTCAGATCATGTCACTCCTTTGCTCCCCATTTCACTCAAATGAAAAAGCCTAAGTCCTTTGAATGTCCTGTAAAGCCTTATATTACTTTATCCCTTTTCCAGTTACCTGTCTAATCCTCTTCTACCACTTTACTTTGCTTTCTCTGTTCTAGCCACACTAGTATCCTTGCTGTTCCTCAAACATGTGAGTCTCACTCTTGCCTCAGGACCTTTGCATTGATGGTGCTCTTTTCCCCCAGAATTTCATAAGAGTAACTCCCTCACCTCCTTCAAGTCTTTGTTTAAATGTCACTTTCTCAATAGGACCTATCCTGACCATCCTATTTAATATAGCATCCTGTCCCAACTTCACCACATCCCCCTCACCACATACATTGTACTCTCAATTTACCTTGCCCTGTTCTACTTTTCCATTTTTATAAGCACTATGGCCTTCTAACATATGATCACAAAATTCATGTATGAATCAGGTTTTGGGGTTTGGGAGGGCTTTTTTGAGATAGGGTCTCACTCTGTCACTGAGTCTAAAGTGCAGTGGTACTATCATAGATTATGTCACCCTTGAACACTCCCAACCTCCTGTGATCTTCCTACCTTAGCCTCCCGAGTAGTTGGGACTACAGGCATGCACCACCATGCCTGGCTAATTTTTCTGTATATTTTATAGGGACGGGGTTTCACCATGTTGCCCTGGCTGGGCTCAAACTCCTGAACTCAAGTGATCTGCCCACCTTGGCCTCCCAAAGTGCTGGGATTACAGGCATGAACCAACATACCTGGCCAGGATCACGCTTGATATCTGTCTTCTCTTGTTAGAATGTAAGTTTCATGAGGCCAGGACCTTTCCTTTATTCACTGATATATCTCAATTACCTAGAACACTACCTGGCACAAAATAAGTACTCAACAAATATTTGCTGAATGATTGAATGACCTCCAGCAAGAACAATCCTTTGTGTGAAGCTTCCTAATGTCAGATTCCCAGATGGTCTTTATAATGGCTCTTATGAGCTGTGGCAGCCTGAGTGCCATAGGAGGAGGAACTGTGCAATTTGGAGAGTTGGGAAAAGGCACTGCCACAAATCCACTGCTTCAAAGCCTATAAGAGAATATCAGAAAGGTCTCTGAGTCACAGTGGCAGGCCCAGAGACATCTGGCTGATTTACATCAACGTCTAGCCCCACTGCTGCCAACAATGGCTCTCTTTAATACCAGTGACATTTTTGTGCTGAAACATCAAATGTGTTCCAAATAGTAATTGTAAAATAAGAAAACTGCTCAGCATATGCAGAGCCTCCAAGATGGGGGAAATAAATACCATACTGAGCCAGCAAGCCCAGAACTCGAAAATAACCCAAAAAAAAGCCTATTTAGGATGGGCTAGTTCTGCTGATATCTTAGCTGATATGGCAAAAAAAAAAAAAAAAAAAAAAAGGAGGGGGGGACTTCGTTTCATACTGAATAAACTCTCCTGACCATCTGTCTGTTAATTCAAAAGCATCCTTCTTAAGAATTGGCTCATGTGGTTGGTGCTGTTTTCTGGTGAGTATTGGGACTTGTGTGTGAGATGGAGCCTCATTCTGTTGCCCAGGCTGGAGTGCAGTGGCGTGATCTCAGCTCACTGCAACCTCTGCCTCCCAGGTTCAAGTGATCCTCCCACCTCAGCCTCCCAAGTAGCTGGAAGTACAGGTTCACACCATCACGCCTGGCAATTTTTTTTTATTTTAGTAGAGATGGGGGTTTCACCATGTTGGCCAGGCTGGTCTCAAACTCCTGACCTCAGGTGATCTGCCCGTCTCACCCTACCAAAGTGCTGGGATTACAGGTATGAGCCACTGCACCTGGCCTACTGGGATATTCTTGAAATTGCCTACTGCCCCAAAGTACAGAGCCTAGAACACATAATATATGATAGTTAGCATTAGTTGAGTGAACAAATGAAATTCCAGTATCATCAGATTTAGAGTATGAAGTGGAAATATCATTAGATTTCAAGAGACAAGTCTGAATTTGAGTCCAAATACCACTATTTATTAGCCTTGTGATACCACATCCTTGAAATTCCATTTCCTCCCCTGTAAAAGAGCATGATTCTTTCCCTGACTACCATGCAGATTTATCTAAAGGAGGAACAAAGGAAAAAATACATGAGAGTTATTTGTAAATTTTGAAGCATATGACACATATAAGTTGTTAGGCATTTTAGAGGTGAAGCATTATCTAAAGCAATCCTCTTGTTAAACAGAGGAATACTGAGGATCAAAGAGGGGCAGAAGCATAATCAAGTCACACAGTAAGGTAATGGTATGGCAGAGCCTAGAGAGACCAGGTCTCTTCACTCTCAGCCCAGTTCTTTTTCCATTACACCACAATTGTTTTATGTTTCCCTAAAAATGAGGAAAGATGCTGAGAATGTGGGGAGGCCAAGGCAGCTGGAGTTAGCCTTAGAGAGTACCAAAGAAGAAAGACATGCACAGAGATAATTATGGAGATTCTTAGAGTCTCTCCAGCATTTGGCAGACTACTAATCAACATATGCACATAATAAAACTAACCGAAGTTAGAGAAGGAATCTCCCGAAGAATGCAAGGAATCTGTTCTTGGGATTCACATAGGGCTGGGAATACAGCTAGTTTCCACCAGCTAGCCTGGAAATGAAGGGCCTTGCCTCGGTAGTAGGTAATAACTAACCCTACAACAAATGCTGCTCTGTTCCTTCCTAAAATCTTAAAGAAAGCTCTGAAAGGATAGAACTGTTTATTATGAAAAAAGTTCAAGATCATTTACAAGAATGGAAAAATATCCAGCACACTCAATAAAATATAGGCAAACTGAATCCAGCAACACATACATTTACCATGACCAAGTAGGATTTATCCAAGGAATGCAAAGTTGGTTCAGTAACTGAAAATCAATTAATATAGCCTCATTATCATGGCAGAAGGCAAGGAGGAGCAAGTCCTGTCTTACATGGATGGTAGCAGGCAAAGAGAATGACGAAGACACAAAAGTGGGAACCCTTGATACAACCATCAGATCTCGTGAGATCCATTCACCACTACAAGAACAGTATGGGGGAAACCACTCCCATGATTCAACCATCTCCCGTCTGGTCCCTCTCACAACATGTGGAACTTATAAGAGTACAGTTCATAAATTAGCTGAGTATAATAATGGTGCATGCCTATGGTCCCAGCTCCTCAGTAGGCTGAGGTGGGAGGATCTCTTAAGCCTAGAAGGTCTGTGATTACACCACTGCACTCCAGCCAGGGCAACAGAGTGAGACTCTGTCTCTAAAAAGTTAAAAAAAAAAAAAAAGGACATATTTAGAAATAATAAAATATATCAACTATTTACATAGCTTTACATTGTATTGGGTATTACAAATAATCTATAGATGATTTAAAGTAGGGGTGTCCAACTTTTGGCTTCCCTGGGTCACATTGGAAGAAGAAGAATTGTCTTGGGCCGCACATAAAATACACTAAAACTAATTATAGCTGTTGAGGTAAAAATAAAAATCACAAAAAAAAATCTTAATGTTTTAAGAAAGTTTATGAATTTTTGTTGGGCTGCATTCAAAGCCATTCTGGACCACAGGTTGGACACGCTTGATTTAAAGTATACAGGAGGGGCTGAGAGTGGTGCCTCATGCCTGTAATTGCAGCACTTTGGGAGGCTGAAGTGGGTGGATCACTTGAGGCCAGGAGTTCAAGACTACCCTGGCCAGCATGGCAAAACCTGTCTCTACTTAAAATACAAAAATTAGCTGGATGTGATGGTGCACACCTGTAATCCCAGCTACTAAGGTGGCTGAGGCAGGAGAATCAATTGAACCTGGGAGGCAGAGGTTGCAGTGAGCTGAGATAGTGCCAGTGCACTCCAGACTGGGCGACCAAGTGAGAGTCTGTCTCAAATAAATAAATAAATAATAGTATACAGAAGGATGTGCATAGGTTATATGCAAATACTATCCATTTTGTATTAGGCTCTTGAGCATCCACAGATTTTGGTATCTATGGGAATCCTGGAACCAATCCCCCGCTGGTGCTTAGGATCAGACTGTACATCTGATTACCCAGTGTCTCCACCATGCCATTGGAGTCTGTCCCTCCAGTTACAGTTGAGAAACAAGTGAGTCTTATGGAAAGAGTGAGTCTTATGGAAAGAGTGAGTCTGATGTGGAGATGTGTAAGAGAGGAAAAAGGCGTTCTGATGAGTGGGATAAAGATATGTGTTTGTGGGGTGGGGAAGTAGAAGAGCAGAGAAGAAGAGGAGATAATGCAATGACAATAACAATGAGCCCAGACTGAAACCATCTAGACTCAACTCTAGGCGCCTTACTTCTTACTATTGTGTGACCTTGGGTGAGTCTCTTAAGTTCTCTGAGTCTTAGATTCTTTTATTCAAAATGAGAGAAAAAAAGAATAATCCTGTCTCATAGGGAGGAGATGTGGAGTCATACATCTTGAGTTCCTGATACAGTGCTGAGCACAGTCTGTGCTCAAGAAATAGCATGGTGAGCTCTGGGACAGTCAAAAAACAGCCCAGGTAGAAAAGGAGAATTTAACCTAAGTTCTCTCCAAACATTTTGGAATTCAGAATAGCTGACAAAGCTAGAAGCAGGAAATCTAGGCAGGACAGTAAACCTCTCCTGTCGTCAGTTTTTTCATCTGCTAAATGAGGATTCTTTTTTTAAAATTGAATTATAATTCACGTACCACAAAACCTACCCTTTTGAAGTATATGATTCAGTGTTGACAGCATATTCACAGTTGTGCAACCATCCCCCCAGTCAATTTTAGAGTATTTTATTCACAGTTGTGCAACCATCCCCCCAGTCAATTTTAGAGTATTTTCATCAATCCAAAAGGAAATCTGTATCCATTGGCAGTCACTCCTCATTCCCACTCCCGTCTCTGAAGCTCCTGGCAATCACTAATCTGCTTTCTGCCTCTATGAATTTGCCTATTCTGGACTTTTTGTAGAAATGGAATTATACAATATGTGACTCTATGTGCCTGGCTTCTTTCACTTAGCAAAGTGTTTTTAGGTTGTAAAATATATTATTATGTCATTACTTTTTATGGCCAAATAGTATTCCACTTTATAGATATACTACATTTTGTTTATCTATTTATCAATTGATGGGTATTTGGGTTATTTCCCTCTTTTGGCAATTATTAATAATGCTGCTGTAAACATTCAGGTACACGTTTTTGTGTAGACATTGCTGGGTCATTTGGTAATTCTACATTTAAGTTTTTGAAGAACTGCCAAACTGTTTTCCAAAGCAACTGCAACATTTTACATTCCCACACTCAATGTATGAAGGTTGCAAGTCTTCACGTCCTTACAACACTTTTTACTGTCAGCCTTTTTTGATTATAGCAATCCTATTCTAGTGAGTATGAAGTAGCTAAATGGGGATTCTCATTCTTGTTCTTTTGTGAGAATTATAAAAAGATAATTATAAGGAAGACTTTAGAAAACTATAATGTGTTCACCTAGTAGAGAAGGTACTAGTAAGAAATAACTCTAACTTCATAGTTTGAATTTAACATGAATGTTCAGTTTGGGGATTTCTTTTGTGAGTAGTAGGAAACTGGGTCAGGATTTAGAGGAAGGACATATTTTTAGGAAGACTCATTAGCCACTGGTGAAAAAAATTCTGTAGCTATTTGCGAACCCAAATAGCTTTACATGAGCTGTTTGTGCATAACAGTGTAATTGGTAAGATTCTCAAAATGACTAAAACAAAAGTGGCTTAATTTTTCCAGTGTTGATATGAAGTGAACAATATTTCAAATCATGTCCAAAACCATGCCCTTCATTAAATGTTCTGCTCTAGGCCCTGCCAAGCAAGGAAGTCATTGGCATATGAGAAGGCTGCGCTTTTTTTTTTTTCGAGACAGAGTTTCGCTCTTGTCTTCCAGGCTGGAGTGCAGTGGCATGATCTTGGCTCACTGCAACATCTGCCTCTTGGGTTCAAGTGATTCTTCTGCCTCAGCCTCCTGAGTAGCTGGGATTACAGGCGCCCACCATCACACCTGGCTAATTTTTGTATTTTCAGTAGAGATGGGGTTTCGCCATGTTGGCCAGGTTGGTCTCGAGCTCCTGACCTCGTGATCCGCCTGCCGTGGCCTCCCAAAGTGCTGGGATTACAGGCGTGAGCCACCACGCCCAGCTAAGAGTAAATGTTTTTAACTTAGATGAATCCCAGTTTACCTACTTGATTTGTTACGAATTGGGCTTTGGTGTCATATCTGACGAGTCTTTGTCTAAACTAAGGTCCCAGTGTTTTTCTCCTTTAGTTTCTTCTAGAAGTTTTGTATTTTTAGGTTTTGCATTTAGGTCTGTGATCTATTTAATGTTTGCATGTAATGTGAGGTATGGGTAATCAGAGGTTTGGGAGATTTTTTGCATATCCATATCTGAGTTTTCTAGTACAATTTGTTGAAAAGACTTCTTTTTCCACTGAATTTTCTTTGCACTTTTTTCAAAATTCATTTGTCTATATATGTGTATCAGTCAGGGTTCCCCATAGAAGCAGAATCAGTAGGATATAGAGAGATATAACGATATTTATTATGAGGGATTGGCTCACACAATCATGTAGGCTGAGAAGTCCCATGTTCTGCCATCTGCAAGCTGCAGGCTCAGGAGGGCCAGTGTTGCAATTCTAGCTCAAGCCTAAAGGCCTGAGAACCAAGGGAGCCAATGATCTAAGTCCCAGTCTGAGTCCAAAGGCCTGAGAAACAGGAGCAGGGGGCCCAATGATGTAAGTCTCAGTTCAAATCTGAAGGTCCAAGAATCAGGAGTACTAATATCCAAAGGCAAGAGAAGATGAATGGCCCAACTCAAGTAGAAACAGCAAATTCTCCTTTTCTCTATCTTTGGTTCTATTCAGGCCCTCAAAGGAGTGAATGATACCCACCCACATTGCTGAGGGTAGATCTTTACTCAATCTACTGATTAAAATGCTAATCTCTCCTGGCAACACCCTCACAGACACATTCGGAAATAATGTTTTACCAGCTATCTGGGTATTCCTTAGCACAGTCAAGTTTACACATACAATTAACCATCACAATATGTATCAGTGTATTTCTGGACTCTCCATTCTGTTCCACTGACCTTTATGCTAGTACCACATTGCTTTGATTGTAGCTTTATAATAAGCTCAAATGATGCCCTGTTCATCCTGTAAATTAAATTTTTTCTAAAGTTGTTCTGGTCTTTTGTATTTTCATTTGAATTTTAGGATTATATTGTCAATTTTTTAAAAAACACTGATGGTATAATGATTGGGATGGTATTGAATCTGTAGACCAATTTGAGAAGACTTCCGTTTATTTAACACTTGTTTAATTTATGTCAGCAACATTTTATACTTTGCATAGAGCCTTCGCTATTTTGTTAAACTTTTGTCTAGGTATATCATTTTAGAGGCTATTGTGAATTTTTAATTTCACCATTTGAATTGTCATTGATACCAATAGAAATAAAATTGATTTTTATATACTGATTTTGTATTCTGCAGCATTGCTAAATGTACTAGTTTTAGTAGTGTGTCATCTGCAAATAAAGGAAATTTTACTTATTTCTTTCCAATTTGGGTGCTTTAATTTGTTTTTTGCCTTATAATCCTGTTGAATAGAAGTGGTGAAAGCAGGCTTTTTTTTTTTTTTTTTTTTTTTTTTTTTTTTTTTTTTTGACAGTTTCACTCTTGTTGCCCAGGCTGGAATGCAATGGCACGATCTCGGCTTACTGCAATCTCCGGCTCCTGAGTCCAAGCGATTCTCCTTCCTCAGCCTCCTGAATAGCTGGGATTACAGACATGCCCCACCATGCCCAGCTAATTTTGTATTTTTAGTAGAGATGGGGTTTCTACATGTTGGTCACGCTGGTCTTGAACTCCTGACCTCAGGTGATCTGCCCACCTCAGCCTCCCAAAGTGCTGGGATTACAGGCCTGAGCCACCGTGACCGCCCTGACATTCTTGTCTTATTTCCAATCTTAAGGAGAAAGCATTCAGTCTTTCCCCTTTAAGTATGATGTTAGCTGTAGTGTTTTGTACATGGCCATCATCAAGTTGAGGAACACTTTACTTCTGTTCCTGATTTGTTGAGTGCATCATGAAAATATTTGGATTTTGTCATTGAAGTGATTATATATTATTCCCTTTAATCAATTAATATGGGGTATTATATTAATTGATTTTTATATATTAAACAAATCTTGCACTTCTGAGATAAACTGCACTTAGTCACAGGGTATAATCCTTTTAACAGTTTGCGGGATTCAGTGTGCTAGTATTTTGTTGAGAATATCTGAGCCTTTATTCATAAGGGCTGTTGGTCTACAGTTTTTCTCTCCTGCAATGTCTTTGGTTTTGGTTTCAGGGTGATATTACCCTCAAAGAATAACTTTGGAAAGTGTTTATTCTTTTATTTATTTTTATTTATTTATCTTTTTGGAAGAGTTTCTAAAGGACTGCTGTCAGTTCTTCCATAAACATTTGGTAGAATTGAGGAGTGAAGCCATCTGGCCTTGAAATTTTCTTTCTGAGAATATTTTAAACTGCAAGTTCAATTTCATTAATGGTTATAGGGTTATTTGGCTTATATATTTCTTCTTGAGTGAGCTTTGGTACTTTGTGTCTTTCAGGAGTTTGTCCATGTCCTCTTAGTTGTCAAATTTATTGGTGCACCTTGTTCATACTATTTTCTTATAATTATCTGTAGAATCTGTAGTGTTATCACCATTCTTATTTCTGCTATTGGCTAATTTGTACCTTTTATCTTTTTCTCATCTCTCTTGTTAGAAGTTTATCAATTGTATTGTTCTTCCCAAAGAATCCCCTTTTGGTTTCATCGATTATCTCTACTGTTTTTCTATTTCATTGATGTTGCTTTGATCTTTATTTCCCTTTTTATACTTTCTTTGGGTTTCATGGGCTCTTCTTTTTCTAGGTTCTTATAGGAAAAGCTAAGGCTGTTGATTTGAGACATTTCTTCTTTTCAAATACAAGCATTTAGTAATAGAAATTTCCCTATAAGTACTGCTTTGGTGTCATCACATAATTGTTATGTTGTGTTCTCATTTTCATTCTACTTAAAATATATGATCATTTTCCTTTGGTTTCTTCTTTGCCCCATAAATTACTTAGGAGTATATTATTTAGTTTTCCAAATATTTGAGTTTTTTTCCCCAGATAATGTTTCCCTTATTGATTTCAAATTTAATTTTATTGTGGTCAGAGAACAAACTTTGCATGACTTAGATTTTAAATTGATTGAGATTTTACTTATGACCCACAATATTGTATATCTTGATAAATATCTCATATTCATTTGAAAATAGTACAAGTTCTGCTGTTATTGGGATTATTCTGTCAATGTAAATTAGGTCAATTTAATGGCTTAATTCAAATTTTCTATGTCTTTACTAATTTTCTGTCTACTTGTTTTTTCACTTATTGAGAGAAGGGTATTGAAATCTCTGACTGTGATTATGGACTCGTCCATTTCTCCTTGTAGTGCTATCATTGTTTATTTCATATATTTTGAAGGTCTCTTATTGGGGGCATAAAAGTTTAGAATATTTTGTTCTCTCGATTGACAACTTTATTATGAAATGACTTATTTGTTCTTGATGGTTTTTCCTCTGAAACCTACTTTGTATGATATTAATACAGCCACTCTGGCCTGTGGCTAACTCTATCATCCCTTTCTTCTAGGGACAAAAATCTGAATGAGATGCCCTCTACATAGGAAGGGAGTGAAATTGATCACAAAATGTCTCCTCCAAGAAGTTGGAAGCTTGTTATAACTATTCATGAAAAATAATTCTATGAGTGTTTCCCCTTGAGGTAAGTTCTATTTCTTTAGAAGGCCTCATTAGAGAGAGAGAGAGAGAGAGAGAGAGAGGAGGAGGAGGAGGAGGAGGAGAAGGAAGAGGAGGGCCCGCTCTCAACCAAGGTCCAGAAGCCCTCTGAAGGTGAGTGACCTACCCAGGCTCCGCCTCATCTTCCCCTTGACTCCTCTATCCCAAGACGCCTAACCCTGTCCTTGCGTGGCACAATCCCCCACCCTAGCCTGAACGCTTTGTCTATGAAGCCCCTGTTCCCACCCCTCCTCCACCCTCTTTCCCAAAACCAGTGCCCTTCTGTGATCATCCTGTTGTCCTTCCACGTCCCTAAGACAACCTGGAAGGGAAAAAGGACACTTCGAGAAAATTTCAGGAAAAAAGCCACTCCCAAAAAGACCACCACTTCAAGAAAACCTGAGGAAGGGAGTGGGCCAACACTATCCAGCCACTGTGACCAGCTGAACGCAAAACTCACTCAAAATGAGCCACAGCAGGACCAAGTTAGCCACGAGACCTCCACAATCTCCAGCGTCTCTCTGGACAGCCAGTAATTTCAGGGCAAGTTCAGAGACCTCAGATCTATCGGAGAGGTCTCCAGAGATCTGACCCCAGAGAAATAGCCAGCAGGGTCTAGAATACATTCTATACCCCACAGGGTATGCCCCATGGTGATGAAAATAAAGTGAACCTGTTGTAAAATGATGTGAGTGTCTGCATGTTCTAGGATAGTGAGGAGGAAGGAAGGAGGGAAGAGATGGTGTGTGAGAAGGAAGGGATGTGAGTGTTGCAGGGTCAGGGCCAGAAGCACAAGTCCATAGTTAACCATACATTGAGGGATAAGGACTAGGTTAGCACTGAGCACTGAAGACAAATTTCCTCATTATCACTCTCTCACTAGTAAGAAAGTAAAAGGCCTGGTGTTTTTGCATGTATTTGCAGGGGAAGGGGTAGGTGAGCAATATCAGTTTATAGATTACCAGAATCTAGATGGTGTGATATATGTGGGATGATAGTGTCACCTCTCTAAAAAGGGAGACAAATATATCACTTCTAAGCCACCTACCTCATAGTGATATTTCTTGCATCCTGCCCTATGCTGTAAGCAACTAAAGGGCCTTCAAAGGTCCAAAAATCTCATTCTACTAAAAGGTGATGACAGTACCCCCAAGGACTGAAATAATGGTGTTTGGAGGTCACAGACCCAACACTGATTAGTCCACTTTGTTGTCAAGGAAATTTGTGATAGAATGGTTGGCTGCTAAGGGCAGGGCAGCAGAAGTGGCTTACCCCTGGTGATTTGAGGAGAATTTCATAATATGTAATGCTTATGTTGGAAAAAATAAGAGAAATCTGAAATCAGTGATATAACTTTCTACCTTATGAAACTAGAACTGTAACAGCAAAGTAAATCCAAAGCATACAGAATTTCAGAGTAAGGAAATACTAAAGAGCAGAAATCAATGAAATTGAAAACAAAATTATTAGGGAAAAAAATCAGTGAAACAAAATACTCTTTTTATTTTTCTTTTTTAGTGACAGGTTCTCACTCTGTCACTCAGGCTGGAGTACAGTGGTTTGATCATGACTCACTGCAATCTTGAACTCCTGGGCTCAAGCAGTCCTCCTGCCTCAGCCTCCTGAGTAGCTAGGACTACAGATGCATGTCACCATGCCAAGCTAATTTTTAAAAAACATTTTTGTACAGATGGCATATCACTATGTTACCCAGGCTGGCCCCAAACTCCTGGCCTTAAGCTGTCCTCTCACCTCAGTTTCCAAAATGCTGGGATTGCAGGCATGCATCACAACATCTGGCCAAAAAGCCATTTCTTTATAAAAATCAATAAAATTGACAAACCTATGGCCAGACCAACGGAGAGAAGACACAAATTACTGATATCTTGAATGAAAAGGAGGCTATCACTATAAATGCTATAGACATTGAAGGGATAATTAAGAAATAACATGGACAACTCTATGACAGCTTAGATAAAATGAACAAATTCTCTGAAAGATACAAACTTCGAGAAATCGCTTAAGAAGAAACAGGCAACCTAAAAAGTCATATTTCTATTAAATTGAATTCATAGTTTAAAACCTTCTACAAAATAAAATGTCAAGTCCAGATAGTCTCACTAGCAAATTCTCCCAAACATTTAAAGGAGAAGTAATGCCCATTCCATCACATAAATTCTTAGAAAACAGAAGAGGTAGAAATTCTTCCAATCTCATTTTATCGTCAGTACTAACCTTATTACCAAAACTAGACAGTCATTACAATAAAGAAAATCTATGGACCAGTATATCTTATGAACATAAATGCAAAAGTTCTTGCCAAAATACTAGCAAATTCAATTCAATGATGTATTAAAAGGATAATGCATCATGACCAAGTGAGGTTTATCCTGGAAATACAAGACTGCTTCAACATTCAAAAGTCAGCCAATATAACATGCTAAAGAACAAAATCACACAGTCATATCAGTTGATGCAGAAAAAGTATTTGACAAAATCCAATACCCATTTATGATTTTAAAAAAATCTTTGCAAACCAGGAATAAAAAGTAATTCCTACATCCTGATAAAGAGCAGCTATAAAAATCCTAAAGCTAATATCATACCTAATGGTGAAAGATTGAATGCTTTCCCTCTAGATTGAGAACAAAGTAAAGATGTCTGCTTTCACCGCTCCTATTCAATATCATACCTAAAATCATAACAAGTGCAATAAGGTAAAAGAAATAAAATGCATACACATTGTAAAAGAAGAAATGAAACTGTCTCTATTAGCAGACAGCATCTCCATTGAAGTAAAAAAATCCAGCAAAATCTAAAATATATCCAATGAAATCTTACATGTACTCAGTTTGAGAGTCACAGTGCAAGGTCACAGTGTAAAAGGTCTATATACAGAAATTAATTGTATTTCTATATATCAGCAATTAATATTTGAAAATGTACATTTTTAGGGCCGGGCACAGTGGCTCACGCCTGTAATCCCAGCACTTTGGGAGGCCGACGCGGGTGGATCACGAGGTCAAGAGATCGAGACCATCCTGGTCAACATGTTGAAACCCTGTCTCTACTAAAAATACAAAAAATTAGCTGGGCATGGTGGCGCGTGCCTGTAATCCCAGCTACTCAGGAGGCTGAGGCAGGAGAATTACTTGAACCCTCGTTTTTCCTGTCCCAGGACCTTCATTCATGGTGTTCCATTTGCTACCCTACCACCCTCAACCAATACTTTGGGTAACTCCTACTCCATCCTTTAGGTTTCAACTTGTTAAATACGATTTAATCAGAGATAATTTAATCTTCTCTGACCTTTCCAAACTAGATGAGGTCCCCTTCTTAGTCCATTTCATAGAACCCTATACTCTACTTTGATAGCACCTTTCACAATTTGTCATTATTTTACATAAGGAAAAGACGTTGAAAACATTTTCCTATCAGATTTTAAATTTCTTACTTTCTAGATAATAAACGATCATTGTTTTTAAAACAGCAATGATTAAGTAGATAGCAGTTGGAATTCCTTTATATGCATTTACTTGGAACAAGAAGGAGTTGCACCTTACAACACTCCCTCTTCAGCTTGTTCCAAGTTATGCCAGTGGGAGCCTTTAGGGGTAGGGCAGATTCCACCTTAGAAAATACACAGGCCAGCACCAGAAGCAATAAGAATGGAAGTAAAAGGCAGATCGTCTAGATAAAGACGGAAGGAAAGGGAACCAAATTGGAACAGGAATCAAGCTGACCGGAACAAGCTTGTGGCTCTCTTAGCACATGTCTCCATGACACAAACAGGAAAAGAGTGTGTACAGAGACCTAGACAAGTCCAGAGAGCACCCAGAACAAGAAAGTGGGCTCATTTAAAGGAATACATCTGGGTATCAAAAAGAATGCCAGACTGGAGAGACAATTGACAAAAAGACAACATTAAGAGCTTTGTGAACCCTCTTCCTAGTGAAGCGACCATTTATGGTCAGTATTACTAAGGAATACAACAATTTAAAGTCTCTGGAAATTCAGAGAGTATTCAACAAATGGAAAAACATTTATTCAAAAAAATTTACTAAATCTCAGTAAGAGCAGCAACCAGCTCCCTCATCTGGCCCCCAGCTTGAGCTCTACTCATTCCAGCCGTAGCTCAGAACAGACGGATCCCAATACAGCCAGTTTCCTGACTAAGGTTCTGCCCCCAACCCCAGGGGCAGACTGCCAGCATTTCTTATCCCCTCACCCAGTTCCACATTGCAGAAGCTTTGCTCCAGGCAAGAATATCTGAGAAATCTGAGTCTCTCATTATCAGAGGCGAGGAGGAGGTAGGGAGAGGAAGAAAGAGAGGGAGAAAGGGAGAGAGGAAGGGAGCGAGAACATATTCAAAGAAGCAGATTCTAAGAAAAGATCAGTAAAACTGACAAATGTTTATCTAGGTAGACAAAGAAAAACATGTGAGAAGACTCAAATTACTAAAAATCATGAATGAAAGAAGGGACATCACTGCCAATTGTAAAGAACTAAAAAGGATACTAAAGGAATACTGTGAATAATCATGTACCAACAAATTAGATAACCAACTAGATAACCAAGAAGAGATAGAAAAATTCTAAGATACAAAATACCAAAACTGACAGGAAATCTAAATAAGCACACAAAAAGTAAAGGGACTGAACTTAATAATTCAAATAACCCCCCACAATGAATAGGCCAGGTCCGCATGACTTCATGACTGAATTCTACCAAATGTTTAAAGGAGAATTAACACCAATCCTTCTCAAACTTCCAAAAAATAGAAGAGGAGAGAACACTTCCCAATGCATTCTATGAAGCCAGTATTACCCTGATACCAAAACCAGATAAAATCATCACAAGAAAATAAAACTATACACCAAAATTCCTAATGAATATTGACACAAAAATCCTCAACAAAATGATAGCAAACCAAATCTGGCAGCATATTAAAAGGGTTGTATAGCGTGACAAGTGGGATTTGGTCTGGGAATGCAATGATTATATGTGTGTATGTGTGTGTGTGTGTATGTGTGCCTGTGTGTGTGTGTGTGTGTGTGTGTGTGTGGTGTGTATTCTCTATACTACCCTGATTTTACCTGCAGAGTATTTTACAGACTTTATTTTACTCAATTATTATGAAAACACTGTGATTTAGGAGCCAAATAACCACAGCCGGCCTGGGACCAAATCCTGCATCCAGTTGCCTGTTTTTGTAAGGTTTTAGTGGGACACATGGAACATAGCCACACTTGCTATTTACATATTGTTTATGGCTGCTTTTGTGCTTTGATGGCAGAGTTGAGTAGTTGTGACAGAGATGATTTAATGTAGCTTGCAAAGTCTAAAATATTTACTATCTGGCCCTTTACAGAAAATAATTGCCAAGCTGATATTTTCCAGATGAGAAAATTAAATATCCAAGTTCAACATCTTGTCCAACTTCATACTGCTATGAATGTGGTAGGGTTTAGATATGGATGCAAGTCACCTGGTTTTAAGGCCAATGCTTATAACATATATCATACTACCCTCATTATCTGATAGTACTGCTATCACCCCATCACTCCCAAGAATGGTCCTCAGGCTTTAATATTTCTTTTCCAAGATATTGGCAATTTTTTCACTTTCTAAATGATAAAAATATTAAAAGGTATTTATTTACCTCTGAATACTTTAGATACATTTCATACGCTTGATATTCACGTATTGTTTTTCATTATTTTATAGTCTATAATATTTCATTTATTGCCTTTTTATCCGTTATTTGTGAGAAGTTTTTACTTCTTTAATGTTGAGGTGGTTGCATTTATTTTTCTAATTAAAATGTAAGTTAGGTAACATTTTATTTTCCAGTATGAGTAGATAGTTTTCCATGCATACAGATTACAGAATACTTTTCATATTGTATTGTAAACCAAAAAATTTGTGAGACAGGTCTCAATCAATTTAGAAGTTTATGTTGTCAAGGTTAAGGACCCACCTGGGTGATATGTCTGTGCTTTTCTCCAAATATGATTTTGAGGGCTTCAATATTTAATGGGGAAAAGCAGGCTGGAGGGTAAAGAGGTAAGGTATGGTCACATTACTGAATCCACATATTGCAAGAGAAAAGGAGCAAGTAGAGGAATGGTCAATTATGTATTCATCTCATGCTCTGTAAATCAGCACTTTACATAAGATAAAGTGAACCTAGAGTAGCTACCTGTGGAAATCTTTTATCTGTAGCTATTTGCTTAGGAACAAAAGGAAACGCAGCTTCTTGCATGGCTCAGCTTTCAGCTTATTTTTTTCCCTTTGAGCATAGTGAATTGGGGTCCCAAGTTTTTATTTTCCTTTTACATTTCTCTCCCCTTTTCTTCTTAAAATCTTTCAGACAAAGCATTTTAGAAGAAAATGAGTCTGTGGTCTTGGGTTTTATCTGATCTCTCGTAGCTACGACAGTTTATTTTTAGACAAATAGGTCTATGTTGTTAGGAAAGCTCATTTTTAGCAGGTTATGAAGTCTCAAGTCCTACAAAGAAAAAATAGGGGTAGGAAAAGATAAGGGAAACAACAAACAAATAAAAAAGGAGAACAATCCTGGAAAATGGATATAGGCCATATTACTCTAAAGTCCACACATCAGTAGGCAGGTATGAAAGTGGTTTATATACATAAATAGGTTATTGTTATTTTCTTCTGAAGTTTAAGTTGTCTAGCTTCAGTTTACAGGGATTTAAGAAAAGTACAGCTTAATTTTTAGTGATTTCAAATCAGGACAAATGTGAGAAGAAAAGGAAAAGAAAGAAGAAAAAAATAAAAATGTTATTTGAGACTTGAAGTCAGGAAAAATTTTAGAATTCAGTCCATATAGTAGAAAATAATAAAAATGGAAAAACATTAGACAAGACTAGAATGTAATAACAGGTGTACTATAGTTTATTTTGAAACAGAATTTTTCTCTCTCCAAATCATCAATTTTATTAAAGACAAAATCATAGTAGGATCAATTTATTTGTAAAGTAAGTTTTAGTCCTATTAGACTTGGCTTGATTATTTGCATGAAGTGCAGCAAGAATTATCATTTTCAATATAGCCACTCTCACTCTCTTCTTTTTAGTTGATCTTGCTGGAACAATTTTCATAAGGAATCTAAAATTAGGCCTCTTTAAGAGCCTTAAGCCCAGCCAAGGATTTATCTGTTCCTGCAAATATCTGTGTGAACTGGGTGAATTCCTCCCTTTTCCAGTCCCAAAACAACTTGTGGTTCCTGGGCCTAGCAGAAAGTAATCCTTTTTACTTACTACAGGTCGGGACCCTAGAAAGGACAAGATACAGGGCAAGTTTTCCGAAGGGACTTTTATTGGCTCCATAGGTCAGCCATATTTTCTCAAGGCAGTCTGAAAATGTCATTCCAGTCAAAGCCTTGGTAAAATAACCAGTGTCTCCAGTTATGACTGTTATAAAAGAAAACAAATTCTTATTCAACTTACTCATGCCTATATCCCAGCATTTTGGGAGGCCGAGGCGGGTGGATCACAAGGTCAAGAGATCAAAAGCATCCCAGCCAATATGGTGAAACCCCGTCTCTACTAAAAATACAAAATATTAGCTGGGTGTGGTGGCACACACCTGTAATCCCAGCTACTCAGAAGACTGAGGCAGGAGAATTACTTGAACCCCAGAGGCAGAGGGTGCAGTGAGCTGAGATCACTCCATTGCACTCCAGCCTGGCGATGGAGAGAGACTTCATCTCAAAAAGAAAAAGAAAAACAAAAACAAAAACAAAAAAGTATATTGTCATAAATTAAGAATACTCACAAAATAGTTTGCACATTTTGGAGAAATTGAGAAAAAGGAATTATGTTTTAAATTTTGCTCAGAAGGGTATACTTTATTCAATTGTTAAAAGCTGTAAATAGCTTAAAAGAGGAGAAAGTTTCCTTGACACTGAAAAATAAAACAAAATGAATCAGCAAATGTTTTAAACAAAAAGTCATAAAAGATTATTTCAGTCTTTTATTAGTTCAGTCCATGCAAATAACTCCCATTCTGCTCAATATTGGATCAGTAAACCTCATGAATATATCAGCTCTCCTTGAGAGTCCTCGAAGATTTTCTCTCTATTCCAAGGGTTCAATTTCTAAAGTTATGAGAAAGCTATATTTAAGAGTGCACCTCAGAGTTCTAACACTGATTATAAACCACTCTATAAAACGATCAAATAAAACAACAATTCCAAATGACAAAAGTCCTAGAACAGCCATGGTTAAAGACACAATAGACAAGAAAATTTGGACACTTCTGTGGCATAAAACAATTCTACATAATAATCATGATTATTACTGATAACATATACTAAGACAT
The DNA here is from genome assembly GCF_030222135.1 of Aotus nancymaae. Classification (NCBI taxonomy): domain Eukaryota; kingdom Metazoa; phylum Chordata; class Mammalia; order Primates; family Aotidae; genus Aotus; species Aotus nancymaae. Next base: position 449,112 of record NW_026988553.1, read on the forward strand.
CAGACTCACAGGAATCTCATACAATTATGGAACAAGTAATAATAACACATTTATGTAAATATAATCCAAAGAAGGTTAGACAGCATTTCATATTTGACAATGCTTCCTGTATAATTTTATTTTACCAAATAAGCTGAATATGTCTCTTTTGGACTTCAGAGGACCTAGTATCAAAAAATTAATGACTAAATTATTTGGAATTTGATTTTGGAGAGTGTTAAATATAGAAAGTTTAAGACATTTGATATCACAAAACAGGATCACAGGTCATGGTTAAAAAAAAAAAAAAGTCATTTATGCAGCCATAGTGAGTACTCAAAGATTTCAGGCCAGGAACAGTGCTGATGCCTCTAATCCCAGCACTTTGGGAGGCTAAGGCAGGTGGATCACTTGAGGTCAAGTGTTTGAGACCAGCCTGGCCAACATGGTGAAACTCTGTCACTACTAAAAATACAAAAATTAGCCAGATGTGATGGTACATGCCTGTAATCCTGGTTACTCAGGAGAAGAAGGCAGAAGAGTCACTTGAACCCAGAAAGTGGAGGTGGCAGTGAGCCAAGATTGTTTCACTGCACTCCAGCCTGGGTGACAGAGAGAGACTCAATCTCAAAAAAAAAAAAAAAAAAGATTTCAAAAAAAGAGGAAAACCTTTTATTCTTTGGGAGACATTCCCTAACAATCATCCCTAATAAAGAGCATGATGCCAATTAAATCTGTCTCTCAAATATTATAAACAAATTTATTAGATTTTAATCATTTTGAACATAAGCTATAGTTTCTATAAACCTCTTACAATCTTTCATATTTTTTTTAAAAAACCTGGGTTAATACTCCAAGAAAATCTTGTCCATCTGACATAGGGGCCTAGATGCAGGTCTTGCATCAATGTGTCTTTGACATTCATGATTAATTTATAGAGAAACTGAACTTATTTTATCTCTCAAAATCGACCCTTACAATCTCACATGCTCATGTCTTCCGTGATAGTCCCTGGGCCTTGAGAAGTTAAATAGCTTTAATTTCTTGCCCCATGTCTCAAGAAGGCAGTTTATTTTGATCTGTACTTGAAGATGAGGCTTTAATTGCTATTAGTGTTTATGATTTAACAGGTCTTGGTGTTCTTTTAAGACCCAGGAGACAAAGCCCTATAACTCAATGTCACAAGTACTGTAAAAGCACATACAGGAAGACACAAGGATATAATAACTTTAATTTTTAATCTCAGTTTTCCTAAGCAAATGAAATCTTAATGACAAAGTTATGGGAATTATTTCAATCAAATATAAAATCTGTTTGTTAGGCCAGTTACCAAAATGCAAAATAAAAACTTTCTGCAGCATGATTGCTTTTCTCTATGGTGAGTCCATTTAGATAAACTGCAAGTCAAAACTAAGAAAATAGTACTTGAATTAATTAGTGTTAAATCAAGTTTAGCCCAAAGCTACCTCCTTACGTATGTTAAGTTCAGCCTAAAGGTTTTTCTGTATATCATGAACTATAACAAGTGGAGGTGCAAACAGACCGCAGTCTACACTTGTGCCAATCACGAAGTTTTGGCCAATGAAATGTAGCCAACTGTTCAAACCATGTTCAAATAGGGCAAACACCAACTTGTAACCAATCCAGCTGTTTCTGTACCTTGTTTCCATTTTCTATGTGTCACTTTCCTTTTTCTGTCCACAAGTCTTCTTCCACCGCGTGGTTACACTGGAGTGTCTGAGCCTGGCTTGGAAGGCTGCCAGATCTATGATTCATTCATTGCTCAATTAAACTCCTTTAAATTTAATTTGGCTGAAGTTTTTCTTTTATCAGATAATGTGAGAAGTGGAATCCAAAGTAGAGCTTCTAATGGCCCCCAGTAGTGCTGCGTGACCAAGTGAGATGCCCACTGGACCCTTGTGTCAATTGAACTCTTAGAGCAGCTGAGGATTGTGGTAATTTCTTTTTAGGGTTCTGAAGCTCCACTGATTTGTGTTTTAAGCTCTCCAAATTTCTGATCCCAACTGGGTTTGTCAGTTGCGACAAAAACTGGTCTGAGTCTGGGACCGGACTGGATCTGGTTAGAGGCCTCTTACATCTCACTGGGTCAGAAAGAAACTGGAAGTAAATGGCAATAATGCAGGGGATATAAAATTTGGCTTTTGGAAATTCACAAGGATTTTTGTGTTCTACCCCTTTGTTTCATTTTTCTTATGCACCTAGGTAAGAACAATTCATTGGCTAAGTTGATCAAGGGAACCTGAGAGCAAAGTCAATATGTAAGGTAAAACTGGGATCCTTAATTTCTAAAGAACTGAGTTCCTTCTGGCTTATACATGCATAAGTGTTATGCCCTGGAAGCAGCAAAGTCTTACAGAAATGGCAAAATCTTACTAAAGATAGCTTACAGTGGAATGTTCCAAATGAATAACACTGCACTGAAATGTACTTTAAAATGAAAGCTATTGATGCCTATTGATATACAGAAGCTTCTAAAAATTTCAATATTTTTATTTAAAGACTTTACAAAAGGCAAATAAAAAGCTCAAGTGACTGATTACAAAAATCAAATCTGCTAAATTTTTAGCTTAGTTACTATCCCAATCCAAAGGAAATAGATTGGACCACCAATTGGTCAACTTTGGGTAAGTAATGGGGTACATTTTACCTGCGTAAAGGATGGGATTGGGTTAAAGGCCCTCCCCTCAGTAAAGACCTCTTGGTTAAAAATGGATTTGGCACTATGGGATGTTAACTGCTATTCTCTTTGGATAAATCTGCCTTGCACTATTTGCTGATGGCTGTAGGTGACAGGATTAGGCATATACAGAATCACAGAACACGAGGAGCTTTTTCTTCCCTGAAGGGAGAAACTTGAGAGCTGATGGCACTTCTGGAAAAGATCCCTTTGCGACTGACAAGCAGCTGCCTGGACTTTTGATTCAGTGTCGTTGCAGTGGGTGGGTCTTTCTGGCCTCCCTGAGCTCCTCACCTTCCCCACCCTGCTGCAAGCAATCCTGTTCTCCTTTCCCTTTTCTCTCTCTCTGTGCAAACCGGTTGTAGGGATGGTAAAAACATTATCTCTTGCAAAGTTTTAATTAATGAGAAAAAGGATTCATGAGGCTAGTCTTAAGCTGTACCAAATCTGGGGTACTTCGTGCTACAAATTTGTTTTTCTGTATTATTCTAACATAAAGAGGAGTACCAGGACAGAACATGGGCTTAGACCCCATAAGCCTGCTGTTCAAGATGGCCCAGCAAGCTGGTCAGTAACAAACAAACACATAAAACCGGATGTGGTTTCCAACTTGTCTTATGTCTTTAGGAGCTTGAACCTGTAACCATGTGGCTGTACTTTCTCTTGGTCTCTGCCATCCAGGGAACAGGAATCTTAAGGTTCATATCACAGCTAGCTCTAAAAATTGTCTTGAACAGTTAAAAGTCATTGCAAGTTCAAAACTGGCGGCTCTAGACTCCTTCTGGGAAGAGCAATGGAAACTGCCCAGTGCTGTAGCTTAGAACTTAGCTTTGTCTTTTCGCAATGGCAGCCCAGGTTCAATCCTGGCTTAGGGAATGAGTACTTTCTGACTGATACCAGTGTGACCTGTTTTGCATTGTGTTATCTGACATTTTTGACTTTTGGGGTGTATCAGAAATTACTCTGCATGATGGAAGAGCTTTTATCTTGGTGCCTTACTAACTAAGCAGGAAATATACTTTAATGGATGGCTAAGGGCAGTTATGGAGGGATACTTGGCTATTTGCATGCTTGAATCAGATAAGTATGCTCTTGGCCACCTGAAAGGTATGGAAAAATCCCCCTCCCAACTGAGAGATGAAAATCCCATGGGGGATGGGCTGATTACAAAATGGGCTGTTTGGATTTGGGTTGCCTTGCAACAAAACACATTGTAAAAGCATTGCACTATCTTCTCCTATAGCATTTCTCACATTTTGGGGATTTAGGATGTGATATAAAAATGGGATCCTTAATTTTGGGAATCTGTTTCTGCCTTCCATCTGTGCCTGCTTATTAGATCCTAAAAACTGCATGTTTCCTAACCCTGCTCCTGAAAGAACTCTAGCCAGAAGCCAGTAATCCAATTAAGAAACTTAAAAACTGGCAAATGAAAAATATTACAACTACTGGATCTTCTGTCTATGTATTTATATGTGTTGTGTAATTTTTATATAAAAAAGCTCTAATTAATTGGCTTAAAATAAGTGCTTAAATCAAATAAAGACATTTGGTCTAAACTAGGTAGGTTAGATATTAGGTTTGCTAAATGCTTTAAGGTAATAAACTGCTTCTTTTGACTTTTGAAAGTTGTTTAACTTGCCTGCTTTGGAGCCATTAGATTCTAGGTAAGGCCTGGCAACATGTGGAGTTAGCCAAACCCCCTGGCTATGCTGCAAAGAGTCAAACTTTATCTGTACTCTGTCTAGTGTCCTAGGCTTCACGCCTAGTACATAATTAAAATCACTTACCACATTTTTCACCAACAATAAAAATTACTAAGAGTTAATACTGTAACATGTAATTGAGACTACTGAACAGTTTTTACATGCAAGGTGTGTGAGGAAAGTGAAATGTGCTTTTAGTAAAAAAAATTATAAGAAGGCATAGAAATGTAAATTTTTGCCTGATTTAGAGGGTTAAAGTATTGTTTTAAATTAGGATAAAGCTGAAGGTTTGAGCAAGTTGTGGAAGAGTTGTGAAAAAATAATCTTATAAAAAAATCTGTAAAATTTAAATTGGTTAAATTTGAAGGGGTATTATTCAGTTTTTCTGTAGCACTTCAGATTTGAGAGAGAGAGTCTTGCCCTGTCACCCAGGCTAGAGTGCGGTGGCACAATTTCAGCTCACCACAACCTCCACCTTCTAGGTTTAAGTGATTCTTGTGCCTCAGCCTTCTGAGTATCTGGGATTTCAGGTGTACAACACCATCCACAGCCACTTTTTTTTTTCTTTGTATTTTTAGTAGAGATGGGGTTTCACCATACTGGCCAGGCTGGTCTCAAACTCTCAGCCTCAGGTGATCTGCCCACTTCAGCCCCCTAAAGTTCTGGGATTACAGGTATGAGCCACTGTGCCCAGCCAGGTTATATTTTAGTGAATGATACTAATATATGTTCCAAAATTGTATGGGATTTCTAGAATTCAAATATGTCTAAGTATGTGTTATCAATTATAATTACGGTTATTATGTTAAGTTGTTGTGGACCACAGAAATAACCAAATTTCCTTGTCAATTGTGTCTTTAACTATGACTGTTTACAGTCGTTTCCACAGTTAATTGCTTAATGCTGATGTAGTTTCTGAAAACTTCACAAGCACGCAAAATCCTAGGATATGGTGCCTTTTAAAAAGTTCGGGAAAGGATGGAAAAGACCTGGAAAAGCACTCTTGAATATAGGTTTCTGGCAGCTTTAGAATCATCATTTGGACTGGTTAAGAATTCCTGAAACTTTAATGAATAAAGCCTGGCTGGTTTATATAACTGCTAACCCAAGTAGAATAAAAATTAATTGAATATCAAGAAAATACTTTGGCAGATATTCATGCTAAATTAGCGAGTCCTAAAATTGTTTAGATATTCAATTTGATTGAACTCCACGGTCTAAGTCAAATTACTTGTGACGACCCATCTGTTATCAGTGCTACGTACCCAAATTGGAGAAACAACTGGTATTCAGGAGGACATAAGTCCAACGTTAAGCATGAACTCATGGAGAACCAGGACAGCTACATTGTCCTTCCTGGGTCCTTGAAGCTTTTGTTATTAGAAGTTCTGCATTCTGGCCAGGCACAGTGGCTCACGCCTGTAATCCCAGCACTTTGGGAGGCTAAGGCAGGCAGATCACGGTGTCAGGAGTTTGAGACTATCCTGGCTAACACAGTGAAACTCCATCTCTACTAAAAATACAAAAACTTAGCCAAGCATGGTTGCACATGCCTGTAGTCCCAGCTGCTCAGGAGGCTGAGGCAGGAGAATTGCTTGAACCCAGGAGGCAGAGGTTGCAGTGAGCTGAGATCATGCCACTGCACGCCAGGCTGGGTGACAGAGTGAGACTCCGTCTCAAAAAAAAAAAAAAAAGAACGTGGTGAAGAATGTTACAGGAGCTGACTAAAACATTTAAGGAGAAAGTTGTTATCTCAGACCTTCTCAAAGGGAAAAAAAGTTTCATCTCACTGAAACTAGTGAGATGCAATAAAAGTTCAACTTTTGAGTTAAAAAAATTAAAATGTCAGATATAGGTGAAGGGGAGGAAGGCAGCAAATCACACTGCCACATATGTACCTATGCAACAACCTTGCATGTTTTTCACATGTACCCCAAAACCTAAAATGCAATAAAAAAAAAATTAAAAAAAAAAAAAAATTAAAATCTCTTGTATTTTTATTAAGTTGGTACCTTCAAATGTTGGTGTTCTAACAAATTCTTTAGTGTATTAGTGTTTTTTGCATATCAAAGTCCAATCTCTAGAAAGACTATTATAAACAATTTCCTTTAAATTCTCCTTTTACAAATCTTACTATGACTTAACACAAACCACTTGCAACATGCTTGGACATCCTGTTTTATCCTAGATACCCCTCTTTCTTAAATAACCAGTCATTTTATTTGAGGACAAAAACTTCTCGTGCAAGATTATTTTTTATATAAAATCATTTTCCTTTTAATCTTTCTTACCAAAAATACGGCTTTGGACCTGTAACTTTCTTTACATCTCTCCTATTTACTGTTTCCTTTTATCCTGTTTCATAACTTTTGAATTTAGACAAAAATTATTTTTCTTTAAATAAGAACACTTTTAAGAAAAATGTTTTGCTATAATTTTTTAAAATTGGAAATGACTCAGACATTTAAAGAGTATCTATTATTTAGTACAGTATAACTTTAGATTCTAGATTATATGACAAATTTATCTACAAGCATGTATTCCATTACACTTATCTAATTAATTATCTTTTTAAAATAGTTTACCTAGACTACTTATGAAAACTGTGACAGTCATCATTTAAGGTTATTTTCCCGTTAACCATTTTTATAGCTTGTGAATTTCAGGCATTTACCTAAGTAAGAAACTTAAGGTTAAATAAATTGGTTATTTTGCCAATAACTCAGGATTTAGCTATTTTCATTAAACTAAATAATATTTAATTCCTTAAAAAATTACACAAATAAAGATAATTCTCTTTTGGGCTGCAATCTTTATAACCCGCATGCCAAATTTGGACACCTTATACTATCTGGCAGAGATTAAATATTAGACTGCTTGACCAATAAATCTAAATAATAATGTACGTTAACAATTCTGAAGACATTTCTAATTTTATTTTACCAATAATGTTAAAATCATCTTACTAAGGACTTACTTAAGTCACGTGAACTTAAAAAAGCATTTGAGCCTAAAGTTTCTATTTTCCTGATAAATTACTTGTTTTAATTTTTTTCTTTAGAGATATTTTATACATTTTTGGTAGTGATATATTATATACATGACATAGACATATTAGACATACAGATAGAAGCAGATTTTATAGATTCATAAAACCACCCACCCCAGGAATGACAGACAACCATCAGGTGATGGTTAGGCAATTGTTAAACTGTGGCGCTAAAATAATAATTGGTCACAGCTGGCATCAGGGACAGACAGTCTCTCAATAGAAAGAAACACCTGCAAGTGGTGATCAGCAGCTTCCCAATAAGATCTCAGGAGTTGGGTGAGCAGGCTGAAGCATGTGCAATAAGAGGAAAAATTGCAGAGTTTAACTGGTATATGACCTTCCTCTAGGAACACTTGACTGGTAAGGGAAAAATGCCTCAAGTAAGCATGTGCACAACTTCAATAAACACACTGTGCATGCGACCTCTTCCAAGTGCTGGAAAGGCACTGCCCATGCAGTCAGCCTGCCCCCGAATAAATAAATAAATAAATAAATAAAGGATGAATAAACAAAACCATACCAATATATAAAAACATGAAGTCAAGGGTTGGATGGGACACTTGGATCTCTTAAGTTGCCTGCTTGGCCCTCTTCCAAGTGTACTTCCATTCATTCCTGCTCTAAAACTTTTTAATAAACATTCACTCCTGCCCTAAAACTTGCCTCAGTCTCTCACTCTGCCTTATACCCCTTGGCCAAGTTCTCTCCTCTGAGGAGGCAAGAATCAAATTTACTGCAGACCCATAAGATTTCCCGCTGCAAACAGTTTGAGCAATAAACCTAGCCCATGTTGGTACCAAGCACTCATAGGTTTATCAAAGGCCAGGGCCACCTCCACTGACAGTCCTATCCATTGGTCATCAATTTGTAAATGAGAATGTATCTCAGACAGATCTCTATCAATTTAGAAGTTTATGTTGCCAACGTTAAAGACACACTCGAGAGACAAGTCTGTGCCTTTCTCCAAAGATAATTTTGAGAGTTTCACTATTTAAAGGGGAAAAGCAGGCTGGAGGGGAAAGATGTATGGCATGGTCACATAATGGAATGCACATGTTGCAAGAGAAAAAGGAGAAAGTAGAAAAATTGTCGATTATGTATTTATCACTCACTCAGTAAACTGGCACTTTACATAAGACAAGATGAACCTATAGTAGCTACCTGTGGGGATATTTAAACTTTTTTCTGTAGCTATCTGCTGAGAAACAAAAGGAAAGGCAGTTTCTTGCATGACTCAGCTTTCAGCTTATTTTTTTTTTTCTTTTGGCATAGTCAGTTGGGGTCCCATGTTTTTATTTTCCTTTCGCAGTATCTGATGTATTGATTTGGAGATTCTTTGCTTCTGTATAAGATATGATATTTAAATGTGTTCAACTATATCAACTATAACATACTTAGAAGAATGCATGAATCATAAGATACAACTCAAAGAAAGTTTCAGAAAGTGATCATGTGTACCCTGCACCTATGATGAAAAATAGATTAACTATCGCCCCAGAAGCACTACTTATTTTAATTTTTAATTTTTTAGGCTAGTCAAGTGAAACAGTGAGAGTAAAGAAGGAGCAAAGAAGTCTGTAACTTGTTGTGTAACACCACTGCACTTGTGTCAGAGGCATGTGAAGCAGAGCAACACCATCTTAAACAGGAGCTGGGTAAAATGAGGCTGAAACCTACTGGACTGCATTCCCAGATGGTTAAGGCATTCTAAGTCACAGGCTGAGATAGGAGGACAGAGAAAAATACAGATTATAAAGGCCTTGCTGACAAAATGGGTTACAGTAAAGGAGCCAGCCAAAACCCACCAAAACCAAAATGGCAACAAGAGTGACCTCTGGTCGTCCTCACTGCTACACGCCCACCAGCACCATGACAGTTTAGAAACGCAGGGCAATGTCAAGAAGTTACCCTATATGGTCTAAAAACAGGAGGTATGAATAATCCACCCCTTGTTTAGCAATACAATACAATAAAATAAATAAAAATAAAAATTAAAATTAAAAAAAGAAATAACCATAAAAATGGGCTCAGGGTAGCTCTGTCTATAAAATAGCCATTCTTTTATTTCTTTACTTTCTCAATAAACTTGCTTTCACTTTGCACTGTGGACTCACCCTAAATTTTATTTTGTGCAAGACCCAAGAGCACTCTTTTGGGGTCTGGATCAGGACCCCTTTCCTGTAACACTTGGACCAGCCAAAGCACCATTTAATTTTGTTTCCTATCACTGACCCAGTTTCTTCCTCAAAGATGACCATTGTCATGACTCCTAACATCATAAATAACTTTGGTCTATTTTTGAACTTAAATATAAATAGAAATAAGCAGTATAACTTTTTAAACTAAACTTTTTATTTTAAGATAACTGTAGATTCACATGCCGCTGTAAGAAATAATACAGAGATCTTCCTTGTACACTTTACTCAGTTTTTCTCAATAGAATCATTTTGCAGAACTATAGTATATATCAAAACCAGTACATTGATATTGAAAAGGTCAAGAAACAGTATAGCTGCATCACCGCAATAATCCCTATTGTTACCTTCCACTTCTTATGCCAACCCCACCCCACATCCTGAACCCTTGGCAATCACCATTTCTATAGCTTTGTCATTTCAAGAATGTTATATAAATGGAATCATACAATATGAAAAAATTTTGTAATTGGCATTTTTTTCACTTAGCAGAATTTTTGGGGGATCCATCAAGTTTGTTTCATCTACCAATAATTCCTTCCTTTCTATTGCTAAGTAGTGTTCCATGGTATGGATGTTCCACGGTTTAACCATCTACCCATTAAACTGCATTGGATCGTTTGTAGTCTTTGGCTGTTATGAAAAAAAACTTCCATGCATACATGTATCATTGGTAACTTCATGTGTCAGCAATGATTTCTGTGTTTCAATAGTAGAACACATGTCTCTTGGCATGGGTTTTCATGGATAGTTCAAAAATAAGCATATCGAATAATAATAAGTCTGGCTGAGCATGGTGGCTCATACCTATAATCCCAGTACTTTGGGAGGCTGAGGTGGGTGGATCCCTTGAGGTCAGGAGTTCAAGACCAGCCTGGCCAAGATAGTGAAACCTCATCTCTACCAAAAATACAAAAAATTAGCTTGGTTTGGTGGCACATACCTGTAATCCCAGTTACTTAGGAGGCTAAGGCTGGAGAATAGCTTGAACCCAAGAGGTTCAGTGAGTTGTAGTAAGCCAAGATCGTGTCACTGCACTCCAGCCTGGGCGACAAGGTGAGACTCTGTCTCCAATAATAATAATAATAATAATAATAATAATAATGTGTATTTAAGAACATCCCCTAATCTCCCCTACCTTGCCTAAAACCTCAAAACCTACCTTGAAAACGCTTTTTTCCTTTTTTTGAATCCATGTAGGAATTCAAATGTAGATGCCCCCAGGAATTATTCCCTCTAAGACTTATCCGGCTCCCAGCTTCTGCCCAAGGCCTGGGCCACTGAGCTCTCCTTTTCCTTCCCACACAGCACCAGTTTACCCCAGGAAGGAAATGCTTGAGCTGGAACCACTTTTGAGGTTTAGTTGCAAGCCTAGCCCCAAGGGAGGCCTTCAATTTTATTCCTTGTGAACCAACAAAATTCCAAATCCTCTTCTCACTCCCTTAACCCACAGAAGGAAGCCCTGGCTTTGGTCTTTGGACCTGGCCCTCTCCATCCTCCACTTCTTGGGAGGACCACTCCTCGGCTAGTTTATCCCTTTCCCTGAGCCATGAACCTTGGTACTATATCAAGCTTAGGGCCTGAAGATTGGTCCCCATGGCTAAGTCTTCTGGATGCCTCCCACTTGCTCACCTGCCTTGGCTCTCCTCAAGACACTGGGAATGTTTTTGAGGATATGGATGGAGCAGGAGAGAGAAACAGATAAATAAGGCAAGCAAAGAATGAGGCAATGAACGCATAAGGACCCTTAGAGGCCATCCATTTGAACTCCTCACTGGACAAATGAGGCAATTGAGGCCAAGTGTGGGATCCACCTTATATGCAATTTTTTATTGTGTTCTTTTCAATCTTGAGAACTTTCCAACAGTACTAAATATTCATCATAAACATAGCTTTTAATGACTGCAAAGTATTTCATTCTATCACTGTACCATAATTTCTATCATCATTTCCACAATATTGGTTTGCTTTTCATAATTATAAACAGTGTTTTAATTGACATCATAAAGAAACATAGATATTTTTCTAGATTAGAGTCCTATGTGTGGAATTACTGTATCAGTGAATATGAATATTTTTATGGCTAATGATACATATTGCCAATTTAATTTCTGGAAAGTTTGTGCAAACTTATACTCCTATTGACATAGCATGAGAGTGTTTATCTCAACATGTTTTTGTCAACACATAAATATTTCTTTAGACATTGGCTAATGATAATCATGAAAAATGGTAACACATTTTTATTTGCCTCTTTGATTACAAATAGGGTTGAGCACTGTTATATGTTTATGAGCCATTTAAATATATTTTTTCTATAAATTGTCTATGTTCTTTGACCATATTGAAGTTGAAATTTTGATGTTTTGCAGCCTAGAAGGATGAACTTGAAGATTAAGCATGATGAGATCAAAGGATAGAATTAACATAGAGCCATGACCTGGGAGGCAAAAGCACCAAGATCCAGTTTCACATCAGCTGCTTACTCAGTGGGTTACTTTAGGTAAAACTATTCTATGCTTTGGTCCTCAGTTTACCCATCTGTCAAATGAGCAAGTTGAACTATATGAACTCTCAGTTAATGTAAGATAACTTACGTTATATCCTGAAAAGTTTACCTTTACTGAAAATGGTAGTATTTCCCACAAGGTGGCTATAAGAACTATTGCATTCAACACATCTTGCTCTTCCCAGAGAAAAATGCTAGAAGTACAGATCAGCCTGCTTTTTCTGACCAACAACTAGAGAAAATACTCCTCTAAGTTAGGGGTGATTCTGCTTCCCTACCTGCCAGCTGGTGGCATTTCTTTCCTGATGGGTTCAAAGGGTGGATTGCTGACTTCTATCAAGGTGGAAGAGGAAGATTAAAGGGGTAAATTGAGTGTATCTTGACACCTCTATATAAGATACCTGCACCTAGTATCAAGAAAGAACTACTTACAAATGCATTCAAAGGAAATCAAGGGTATTTGTTTCTAAATATCTTTCAGGAATGGGCTTTCAATAAGGCTCTCAGTTTGGAAATGAAGCAGAGACAATATGTGAGATTGCCTTGAAGTGCCTTCTTATCTTTCTATCTGGCAACTTTTTCTTTTCTTTTTTCTTTAAGAGATAGAGTCTTTTTCTGTCACTCAGACTGGAGTGCAGTGGCATGATCACAGCTCACTGCAGCTTTGAATTCCTGGACTCAAATGATCCTCCTGTTGCAGCCTCCTGAGTAGCTGAGACAACAGGCGTGTACTACCATGCCTGGCTATTATTTTTATTTATTTTTTGTTGAGATGTGGTCTCACTATATTTCCCAGGCTGATCTCTAACTCCGGGGCTCAAGTAATCCTTCCACCTCAGCCTCCTAAAGTGCTGGCATTACAGACATGAGCCACCATGCCTAGCCTCCTCTACTTGGCAACTACTTCATCTCTGGGTGCAGAGGTTGCCACTATAATCCCTCTTGTAAAAATACTAATCTTCAGAGACAAGAAAAGCAAGAAGCAAGGATAATAGAATAGAAGGAGTAGCCACTGTTTTTTTCTTCCTAAAAACAGAGGTTTTTATTGTGTTTGGTCCATAGTAAATGTGTCACAGTATTTCATGGTGCAGATTCCCCAGGTGAAGGTCCCTGTGCAGTACTTCGCTGGCCATGTGGTAGGGGGAGATGAGCAGTATAGCTGGTCAGGACTGGAAGGGGAAAAGGAGAGCTGGGGGTTCCTTAAAACCTATTGAGGACCACAGTAGGGGAGTGAGCATGGGGAGCATGGGGAGGGGGTAAGGCTTGGCCCCAACGACTCAGAAGTCCATGTCTTGTGTGGGCTTCAGTTTCCTTACCAGGCCCCTGGACAGGGTCAGGGTTGTTGGTCTGAGGGTCCTAGGAAAACCCAGTCCCTCACGAGCCTAAAATATTTTAGGACTATGGCCTGGCCCTCTCCCAGAGAACCCATTTCTCCCCCATTTCCTGGAAAAAAAATTTCTTTCGTGAAAACTTCTTGAAACTTCCGTGGGTACAGAAACCACAAACTGACCAGCCAACAAATGGGAAGAGGAGAGGCCTGTTTCTCTCCCTGCCCAGGTCCCTTTTCCCCACACAGCTTGGCTCACAACCTGGATGTCTCTTCCAGGGACTCCAACTCCACAAGTATCTGGATATGGCCTTGACCCCTTCCTCCCCACCCAGGTTAGTCCTGTAAAGGAAGCAAGACAGGAGGGGAAAAAAAAAGCTTGCTGTGTAATCCCATGCATCTGCTCATAGACCCTCAGTTAGCAGCACTGAACACATTAAAAAAAGAGATGAAAACACAGAAAAACTCCCAAACCCAGACAGAGTGATGATGTGGGGAGACAGCATGCTTGGGAGCCTCAGTAGCTGGCCTCCTTCTGGTAGGAGGATTCCAGGCGGCCTCCCTTGGGCCTGGGAAGTAGCCACTGGGCCTCACAGGCAGTACTTGGGATCATATATCTGTTGACCTAGGCCAAAGACCTGGCTGCTCTGGTTGGCACCCTGTGTGTAGCCCATCTGCAGGGACATGGAGTTGTCACACTTGTTGTCATAGATGTGTCTCCAGGTCCCAGGAGCTGTCATGCCCACCTGGCTGGCACACTTGTTTGTACCCATCTGGAGACTGATGGTCAGTTGGTCCATGGGGTGAAGATATGGTTCTTGGGATCACAGAGATGCCCCTTCATGCTGTAAGCTGTCATGCTGGACTGGCTCGCACATTTGTTGGTACCTGTCTGCAGCCCAATGATGTACTGGTCAGCTTTCATGGTGGCGTCGTCCAAGTTCTGCTCCTGCTTCTCCAAGTATTTGATGCTAATGTTCACACCATCTGTAGCCCCTTCATCGTGGCCTTCCCTGCCAGGGCTAAAAGAGACACCTGCATATGTGTCATGTTCACACTCTCAAACAGGTTGTTGGCCTTAAACAGGTCCACAGGGTTTATGCCATAGCTAACCATGGTCTTGATGAAGTTGGAGAGGTTTTCTAGCTGGTGCCAGTTCTGGATGGAGTGGTTGATCTTGAGGACTGAGGCTGTTAGAGCTTGTTCATGAGTGTGCATGAGATAAACCCGTCCTTCAGATCCTTCTGGAAGTTGGGGTCAATAGAGAGGCCCATGAATCCCTCAATCCAGCTGGGGAGTTCAGCCTCCTGAGGGTTGTATTTGGACAGGAGCCAGTTCTTGACCTTGGCCAAGAGCTATACGAGGACCCTTTGTTGAATTGCATGGAGCTTATGACTGGCAGGAGTGACCGGCAGGATGGTAATGGACAGCCAGGTAGGCATGGGATTGGGATGCTCTGGGCTCTGCAACTGTTTAATTTGCACCATTCACTTAGCTGAAGCCTTGTTTGGGTTACAAAACATTAATGGTCTCACACTCAAAATCAAAACTGCAGAATGTGGCCAAACATATTTTCTTAGAGTAGGTCAGATTTTTCTTAAAGTTGGTCAAGCTCTTGTGGCAGAAGGAGCCCTATTTTGTAGCAATACCCACTGTGAAACATTGGCAGGGATACTTATAAAACCTAGTTTCAAGGAAAAGTGTTAACATGTGCTATAGTTTGGCTATTTTACCCTCCAATGCTTATGTTGAAATTTGATCCCCTATGATGGAGGTGGAGCCTAATGAGAGGTGTTTGGGTCATGGAAGGTGGATCCCTCATGAATGTCTTGGTACCGTCCTCCAGGTGTTGCACTGGATGTTAAAAAGAGACTGGCACCTCTTCCTTTCTCTCTCTCTCTCTCTTTTTTTTTTTGAGACAGAGTCTTACTCTGTCGCCCAGTCTAGAGTGCAGTAGCGTGATCTTGGCTCACTGCAACCTCTGCCTCCCAGGTTCAAATGATTCTCTTGCCTCAGCCTCCTGAGTAGCTGGGATTACAGGTGCCCACCACTACGCCTGGCTAATTTTTGTATTTTGTAGAGATGGGGTTTCACCATTTTGGCCAGGCTGGTCTTGAATTCCTGGACTCAAATGGTCCACCTGCCTTGGCCTCCCAAAGTGTTGGGATCACAGGCATGAACCACCATGCCTGGCCCTTTTTCTCTTCGTGCTTCCTCTCTCACCGTGTGATCTGCACACACTGGCTCCCTTTATCCTCCCATCATGATTGGAAGAATTCTGAGGCCCTGACCAGACACAGATACTGGCACCATGTTTCTTGTACAGCCTGCAGAACTGTGAGCCAAATAAATCTCTTTTCTTCATAAATTACTCAGTCTCAGGTATTCCTTTATAGCAAGACAAACGGACAAGGAAAACATGCTACTCCTTTTGAGAGAAGCCATGAAACATAAGCAATGTGTTTCCTGTTTTCTTGGAATAGAACTAGATGTCAATTCATGTCCAATTTCTTCTTGGATATACACTTATGTATCTTTGATGATTTATGGTATTTTAATGCCCGTTCAATGAGCATCTATAACAAAAATAGTCATACTTTTGATTAAAAAGACACAGTACCTGCCTTCTAGAAGCTTATAGTTCAGATCTTTATTGGATCCTTAACACCCTGGCCTGAACTACTCCCAAGTTGGGTGAGGTGCCTTTCTTTGGACTTACCTAACTCCTGGACATGTATATGTTACAGTATTGTCATTCTCATGTTATATATCTCCACATTGAACTTTCGTTTCATTTCTTTTCTTTTTTTTCCTTTTGAGATACGGTCTTGCTCTGTTGCCCAGGCTGGAGTGCAGTGGCGTGATCTTGGCTCACTGCTACCTCCACCTCCCTGGTTCAAGCGATTCTCCTACCTCAGCCTCCTGAGTAGCATGCCACCAAGCCTGACCAATTTTTATATTTTTAGTAGAGATGGGGGTTCACCATGTTGGCCAGGCTAGTCTCAAACTCCTGACTGCAAGTGACCTGCCTTCCTCAGCCTCCCGAAGTGCTGGAATTACAGGCGTCAGCCACTGCACCTGGCCTCTACAGCGAACTTTCTAAAGGCAGAGATTGTACCTTGTTTACTCTTGCATACTTGGCAACGGTTTTAGAGGCTACCATGGAGAATACTAGCCAATATATAGGCACTGAATGAATGCACGAGTGCCTTTGTGAAGAATGCAAGACAGACATTTTTATTCTCAATTTGCAGATGGGGAGACTGAGTTCCAGAAAGAGTGACGTGTTCAAGGTCATAGAGAAAATTAGTAGCAAAATCAAAATTTGAACCAAGAACTTGACTCCTAGCCAAACTTCTTCCAGTAAGAGTTGAAGTTTTAGAGGGGGAAAAAACATAAACAATCCAAGAGAGTCTTAGTTGTGTACATGGCATGAGAAAAAGTGGTAACTTTCCCAATCTCAGTGGTTAAAATGGAAAACTTTCGGGAAATTTTTAAGTGTCTTTGCACTCCATACTTGGACATTTTTTGATCATCAGATATCTACATTGTCATAGTTTCTTTTGCTCATGACTTATTTTCCCCTAACTTTCTGCCATCTCCACTTTTCCTTTAGTTCATCCAAGAAACATTGGAATTTTTCAAAAGGGCCTTACGTGGAAATGTTCAGGAAACAGAAGAATGAAGAAAAAAGACAAAAAATCCTAATGCAAAATGCCAAGAACCTGCACAGCCCAGAAGCCCTATGCTTAGAAGACTGGTATCTAGCCCTAAGACTTTGTACTTAGAATTTACATTGTATTTATATTATTATGGCTATGTAAATATCACTCGCAGTTATGCCTCATAATATATAATGATTATGTTTCCTTTCTTATAGCACTCTAGTTTTTTCCTGGAAGTAATAACCATCATGCTTTTCATTTGTTTCATTTCATATCTATCCATCTGATATGATTTGGCTTTGTGTCCCCACCAAAATCTCATGTTGAATTTAAATTCCCAATGTTGCCAGCTTCCATGTGGTGTTGGGCCTGTGGGTGCACAGAGGGCAAGGATTGAGGTTTGGGAGCCTCTATCTACATTTCAGAGGATGTATGGCAACACCTGGATGTCAAAGCAGAAGTCTCCTGCAGAGGCAGAACCTCATGGAGAACCTCTACTAGGGCAGTGTGGAGGGGAGATGTGGGGTTGGAGCCTCTGCACAGAGTCCCAACTGGGCCACTGCTTAGTGGAGTTGTGAGAAGAGAGATACCATCCTCTAGATCCCAGAATTGTAGATCCACCAACAGCTTGCACCATGCACCTGGAAAAGCCTCAGGCACTAATGCCAGCTCTTGAGAGCAGCCGTGGGAGCTGAGCTCTGCAGAGCCACAAGGGTGGAGCCTCTCAAGGCCTTGGAAGCCCATTCCTTACATCAGTGTGGCCTGAATGTGAGACATGGAGTCAAAACAGATTATGTTGGAGCTTTAAGGTTTAATAACTACCCTTTTGGGTTTTGGACTTGCATGGGGTCCGTAGCGCCTTTGTTTTGGCCAATTTCTCCCTTTGACAATGGGAAAATTTACCCAATGCCTGTACCCTCATTGTATCTTGAAAGTAACTAAATTGTTTTTGATTTTACAGGTTCATAGACAGAAGGGACTTGCCTTGTCTCCAATAAGATTTTGGACTTGGACTTTTCAGTTAATGATGACTCTGGGGGACTGTTGGGAATGCATGGTTGTGTTTTGAAATGTGAGAAGGATATAAGATTTGGGAGGGGCCAGGAGAAGAATGATATGCTTTGGGTCTGTGGCCCCACCCAAAACTCAAGTGGAACTGTAATTCCCAATGTTAGGGGAGGGACCTGGTGAAAGGTGATTGAATCATGGGGGTGGATTTGACCTTTGCTGTTCTTGTAATAATGAGTGACTTCTCATGAGATCTCATTGTTTAAAACTGTGTAGCACTTTCCCTTCACTTTATCTCTCCTGCTCCAACCATGGTAAGATATGCTTATTTCCCCTCCACCTTCCACCATGAGTGTAAGTTTCCTGAGGCCTCCTAGCCATGCTTTCTGTACAGTCTGTAGAACTGTGGGTCAATTAAACCTATTTTCTTCATAAATTACCCAGTCTCAGGTAGTTTTTTTTTATAGCAGTGTGACAACTGACTAATATACATATACTATCACTAATTATTCTCTCAAATTTCTTTCAGAACTGTCTATTTATGTTGTGTATTGGCATGCATTTCTTTGAATTTTATGATCTGTATTGGCATGATTTTTTTTTAGCTTTATCCTGTTGGAGTTCTCCATAGGTTTTTGAATCTGTAGGTTTATGTCTTCTGTCACTTTTGAGTTTTCACCCAATATTTCTTTGGGTATTCTTTTAGCCCCACTTTTTCTCTTCTTCTGGAATTCTTGTGATAGAAATCTTGGATTTTTCGTTGTTTTCTCTAAGGCTCTGTTAATTTTTTTCAGCTTATTTTCTCTCTATTATTTAGATTGAGGAAATACAATTGATCTATTCTTAAGTTCACTGATTTTATATTCTGTTATCTCCACTCTATTATTAAGCCTATCCAGCAAGGTTTTTATTTATGTTATTTTATTTTAATTTCTATAGTTTTTCCTTGGTCATTTTATATAACTTTTATTTCTTTGCTAAGTTTTTCTATTTTTTCATTTGTTTCATGAAAACTTGTAATTACTTATTGGAATATTTCTCTGATGTTGCTTATTGTGTTAGTGTGTCCTTGTCAGTACTGCTGGATCACCTGGTGTTTTTGGTAGAGGAAAGGATTTTTGGGCCTAGAGGGACAGAGATCATTTTCTGGAACATTTGTTGTGGCAGGGCCACCCTTGCCTTTTGCTCTGGTCCTCCTAGAGTCTCTAGGGAGAGGGTGAGTCTCATGCACAATGGTGAAGAAGAACATTTCTCTTAGCCACAAATTGTCAAAGGAGTTTTGGATTAATCCCCCTTGCTGATGCTGCTAACCTTCCTACTGTTGTTGGTTGGGCTCCCCTTTAATCCTAGGGAGGAATGGGCTGTCTTCTGTTGTTAGATTGGGGGTTGGGAAACATCATGTCTAGATTACCTTTTTATTATATTATATATCATTATCCTTATATTGACATATTACTATATTATATTAATTATATTATATTAATATAATCTTCCCTTAATTATATCAGATTTTGTATGATATTAACACAGTTACTTTGGCATGTAGTTAACTCTATCATCCCTTTCTTCCAGGGGCAAAAACTTGAATGAGAGGACCTGTACCTAGGGAGATAAATGGACTGAAATTGATCACACAGTGTCTCCTTCAAGAAGTTGGAAGCTTGTTGTAACCTTTCATGAAAAATAATTCTGTGAGTGTTTCCTCTTAAGGTAAACTCTATTTCTTCAGAAGGCCTCAGGAGAAGAAAGGGAAGTAGAAAGTTAAGCGAAAGCAGTAAAATAAGATGAAAAGTACCTAGTGGATGAGGGCGCATTTTGAGAACTTTTCACACTAGGTGTGCATGCCTCTGGTTAAGCCAAGCTCCTTCCTGGATGCATTCGTCAGTTTGAGGTTGTGATTTTCTGCATGCAAACACCCAGCACAAATATACATCTGCCTCATCCCTCTAACATTGTTAAAACTCAAGCCTGAAGCCTGAGTATTATACCTATTGAGGCAAGCAGAGTTGAAACAAGAATAGGATACCCAGAAGAGCAAGTCTATTCAAGGAAGTCTCTCTCTCTCTTTTCCTTTCTTTCTTTTGTTGTTTCTTTCTTTTCTTTCTTGAATCTCTCTCTCTCTCTTTCTTTCTTCTCTTTTCTTTCACAGGGTCTTGCTCTGTCACCTAGGCCAAAGTGCAGTAGCATGTTCATGGCTCACTGCAGCCTCGACCTCCTGAGTTCAAATGATCCTCCCATCTCAGCCTCTCAAGTAGCTAGCACTACAGGCATGCACTACCATGACCGACTAATTTATTTTTTGTAGAGATGATAGAGATGAGGTCTTGCTATGTTGCCAAGGCTGGTCTTGAACTCCTTGGCTCAAGCCATCCTCCTGTCTCAGTCTCCCAAAGTGCTGGGATTATAAGCACGAGCCACCATGTACAGCCCTTCACTGAAGTCTTCATAGTCTGAAGGCAGTGGTTTGAGACTGGAGAACAGAAAACTGCAGAGAGCCTCATGGACACTAGAAAAAATACATGGAATAAAAAAGATTCTTGGCAGTAAACCAAGAAGTTAATGGTTTTCAGTGTGTTTAGACTATTGGTAGGTGGGAATTGGATGATTGACATCTCCACAGACACTTAAATATGGCCAGGATGTATTAGTATAAATTTTACCATGAGTAGATTGTAGGCAAGACATGCAACAACTAGGTAATGGTGAAAGGTCGAAGAAAACAGAATGCATCACTGAATGGGTTGGCAGTGGAGAAAGGCTTTGGAAGACACACCCTATCCTTGCCAAGTGATTCACAAGAACTGACATGAGAAGATGAGGAGGGTGCCAGGTCAGTTTGGGAAAGCTTTTCAGCGGTGCTAAAGAAATGCCCTCTTTTGTTTCAACCAGCCTAGCCTCCTCATAAGACTCTTCACTCCTCCCCTTGTCCCCTCCTCTTCCCAATACCTGGTCCCTCCCCCTGCTCTCCACTCACCTATGACAATCTCCTGATGGGGTTCTGTGATGTCTAAACCCCTCGCCCCAGGCCTATCATTGGCTGTTTAGTGGCTTGCTGACCAATCAAGGCTCAGGGATGTGGGTCGTTACTGTCCTGGGAAGGTAATATATATGGAGGCCAGGTGACCTGGAGAAGACAGTTGAGAGACACTGATGTGGTGAAGATGGCCAGGAAAGCACAAGTCTCTAACCCAGTTGTTGAGGGACAACCACCCACCAACACCAAAGAGGCAAGGAAGAAGAAGGCCCCCTCTCAACCAGGTTCAGAAGCCCTCTGAAGGTAAGTGGAGCACCCAGGCTCCTCCTTGTCTTCCCCTTGACTCCTCCCTCCCAAGATGCCTACCTTGTCCTCGCCTGGCACAACTCCCACCCCAGCCTGCACCCTTCTCCCACAGCTAGAATCTCAGGGGTTCATGGCAAGAGTGGGATACTTCATGCCCATTTCACTCACCCCTTCCCTAAGAGCTCCTCAGGGCCAGGAACTAAATACTGCTTCTTGGCAACCCTGTGCAGGGTTCCCAGCTTCCTTCTCTTTCAGCCAGGGGTCTGCCTCTTCCCTCGGTCCACTCTCAACGCCTTCTTTCGGAAGATTTGTTTGAAGTGTGCTGGTCTACTTGATGGTCTGGTCTGTCTCAGTGAGAGAAACTCTTCCTGGCTGTATCAAGTTGGCCATCTTGGCTCTCCCCCTCTCCCTTCCTATTTTGAATGTCCAAAATATTATTCTTGGTTTCTAAATGCTCCTTTTTGTGACCTCCTTGTCCGAATTTATACGTGAATATTGTCCTGTGTCTCTGATGAAATTATTTGTAGATTTCTTTGAAGTTTTCTTTTGTTCCCTGCTGTGTCTCTGTTTGATTCAACTTTCCTTTTTTGTTGTTTACTATGTTTGCTTTTGGTCTTGTGTTTCAAGTAAGCGCTTTCCTTAAATATCTCATAGTTCTTGGCCCACTGTCCATGAAATTGCAGTGGAATTGGTGGATCATATGGTTGCTCTAGTTTTAGTTTTTTGAGGAACCTCCAAACTGTTCTCCATTGTGGTTGTACTAACTTACATTCCACCAACAGTGTATGAGGGTTCTCTTTTCTATACATCTGCACCAGCATTTGTTGTTCCCTGTCTTCTGGATAAGCCATTCTAGCTGGGGTGAGAAGATATCTCATTACAGTTCTGATTTGCATTTCTCTGATGATCAATGATGTTGAATACCTTTTCATGTGCCTGTTTGCCATTTGTATGTCTTCTTTTGAGAAATGTTTATGAAAATATTTTGCCTATTTTTTTGTTGGATAATGAGATTATTTTCCTATAGTTGTTTGAGCTCCTTATCTATTCTGATTACTAATCCCTTGTCCTCAGAGGAGGAGTTTGCAAATATTTTCTCCCATTCTGCAGGTTGTATCTTCACTTTGTTGATTGTTTCCCTTGCTGTGCAAAATATTCTAAACTTGATGTGATCGCATTTGTCCATTTTTGCCTTGGTTGCCTGTGCTTGTGGGGTTTTACTAGACATTAAACTTTTAAACTTTTATTCTTACATTTCTGTTCCAGACCTGTTGTTCTATAAAATCTTTGGTTAATAGTAATAAAAGTATCTGGTTTCCTGTAAAAAGTGATTCTAATGGACTGGCTTCATCAAAGTTTAAAATATCCCATCATAGGGATTTCTAATGTTTAAAAAAAAACCAAAAACGTGCAAGGCAGTATAGTGCAATGAGAAGTGAACTAGGTTGTGAGTCAGTAGACATGTAGCTTAGTTTTAGCCAAAAATCCCTGTGTCACCTGGGGCATGTCCCATGCTCTTTGCTCCTGAAGTCCCTTCTTTAAAAGGAGTTGTAAGTAGATGTTTACCAAGATGTCTCAGTGCTCTGAGACATTCAGAATTCTATTAATAGAAATACTTTTATATGTGTTAGGTAATTGGCTATTTGATATCAGATAGTCTGGGACTTTTAGTCTAGCACTACTAAAACGTAAAACCAAAGGTACAGTATAAGTAAATCTGGCTCCTCTTAAAGTTAAGTTACATTTAAAACTTGGTCAGACCATAACTTAAACTAAAGAATTTAGTCGTTGTGAAAAGTAATTTTTTAAAGTAGAAAAGTGCCACATTTTATTATCCTCATGGCACAATCAGAAAAATAATACCTAGAAATGGAAATTGATTTGTTTAAAATTAAGATAAATACAAAATTGCCAGAGCCATGGAGAGACCCAGCATCCAAATAATAAATCCAATACTTTAGAATATGCCAATTAGACTGCATTCAGAGCACTGCACTCTCTGGTTATAGAAATAAAATGATCTCCAAATCCACCTTTGGATATATCAATACCTATGTTAAAATTGATGTGGTTATGAAATTGAAAAGTCTGAGGTCTTTTTGGTCTCTAATCTTATTTTTGTGCTCATTTACAGACACTCTCAAAGTTAGATTTTAATACTGTCCTGTTTCTTCTATTTCAGCTATTTTACTAGCTGCAAAAAAGCTTCTTCAGGGGAAGAATGATGTAATTCTTACATATTGCTAAAAGTGAAGAATTCAACATTACTTTAGAACTTTTGTGTATGATTGATTCTGAGGAAAACATTACGAGTCAAGTGAAGGTGATATTTTTCAAGCCAGTGATTATGACAAATTGAATTCAGTATTAAAATATCAGGGAAAAGGGAACATTCTGTCTTTTTTGAAGTAGTAGATCCTAAATTCACTTCATAACAAAGAAATGTGCTGACTTGATTGGAAATGTTAATATAAAAAGTTGTAGAATTTACTAAATGATGTTTGTTTTCTCCTGTCTTCTTAGATTCTAAATTATTCGTATGGATAACTTATGTAATCAATCAACTTATTCAGCAAAAATCATTTTTAAGGGGTTTGTGTTGGAATATTTTATCTTCAGATTCTATAAATATCATAGTGCCCAACACTTACTATATCATGTTCATCATATGTAAACGTGTGTCTCCTATATCTAATTGAGGTCTCCCAGACTGTATTTCTGGTCAATTAGCAGGCATGAGACAATGGTGTTTTTTGTATCATAATGATGTCTGAATAATTCCACATGAAAATATAACCCAATATGGTATTTTTAAATGAAGTAGGATTTTAGAAATCTGACCTAATGTCTTATTTTACAGATTTGGAAATTTGAAGTCCAAAGAAATCCAAAGACCAGCTGAGTTTCCATAGTAATTAGTAAGTAATCTGTGACTCTTTCCTCCCAAACTGGGATCTGTTCTACTGCATGTCAAAAGTAAGAACTTTTCAGATAAAATTACAAATATTTCTAAGTTTTTCTTGACAATTTCTTTTTCAATTCTACTCTCTTTTCTATTAAAAAATTACACTGGACTGCATCTTTTCCACAAAAATTTTGTAGATAGTTAGCTCATAGGGACTTGTACTGTGAATTAAATTCCAATGTCTAATGAAATGATTGGCTATAGAAGGCACTTAACTGTTTTTTTAATATAGCAAATATGTTGTTTTTTAATATAGCAAACAAACAGGTTATTGTCATTATTTTCAGATAATGCATGACAGCTAAGAGAAATCACCTGCTTTTTAATTTGAAAAGCAATTTTTTAGCCATCTTCAGTTAAACAATTTGGCAATGTGTATTAAGGACCATAAGACTTTTCTTGACCTAATAATTCCATTTTTTTGACTCTAAGGAAATAGTATTATGCATGCCATTTCTTTGGCACTATTCTAAAGCAATAGTTTTATGCACAAAAATGGTTAGCACATCATCCTCAATCACAAAAGGAATGTAGGGAGAGAATACGCAAGGTTGAATTACCTCCTTCCATCCACATGGCTGGACAAACAGCACCTACTGCCTATGATTCAGCAGCAATTTGACGTATGAAGGGTCTTTTGAGCATTCATTTCCATTCTCATCTCCTGTGGAACAACTCAAAAAGGACCCTTGCCCCTTTGTTCATTTCAAAATAGGTTAATCTGCATTTGAGAGAATATGTAGAAATAACCTAAATGTGTAATAGTAGAGATATTTTAACATAAATTGTTGAATCTCCATACAACTTGTTATTATGCAGCCATTAAAATCAGGTTGTAGAATTTTATTTAATAACGTGAAGAAGAACTTTATTCTAATGGTAACTTCTAAAATCAGACGATAAAATTGTATGCACAATATGGTCTGAATCATGTAAAACAAATATAAATAAAAGAGAATATGCCAAGACAGTACTGATGATTATCTTTGCTTAATGAGATTTTTTAACTTGTTTTTCAAACTTTTTGTTTTTCTACAGTAAGTATGTATTGCTTTTATAATCATAAAAGAGACAAGATGATGTATGTTCAATTGTTCCAAAATGATTAGAATAAAGTACTTGAAAAATAATAGTGAAAAAGGCTTTGTTTTCTTTCTCATGCATTATTTATAAGGAAAATAATTCCTATCAGTCTCTGTTTTCAAAAAGCACAATGTATACTCTTCACACAGTTGCCAATACAATGCTGGCATAATATTGGTAAAAAGCACAAATGATAACTCCAGAGACCTCTCTGTTGATTAACTGATCCTTTGAAATTACTAAGTTCTAATGAAAGGGTCACTTACTCTCTAACAAAAATAACATTTTGTCCATGTCCCCTAATTTCACACAATGAGAATGTAATTTAAATACATATGGTTTTGAAATTTTCAATCTAGTTTGAAGAGGTATTATGTAAATATTTTGAATATTCAGTTTAAAGTTCAACATAATGGAACAGCACCTATTTAACAACCATACTATTCCACATGGGGGCAAAGACAACTTTCACAAGTTTTAATTGGTAGGGACCTTTTTGTACAGAAAGGTTACTTTCATTTGAATAGTCTTCATATTTATGTGGTACTGGCTGCCTTAATAGCTCACCAATCAGCTGATGGATCATCTGTTCCCATTTGATAGATACTTCTCCCAGATGCAGATTAATCTATTTTGAAATGAACAAAGGGGCAAGGGTCCTTTTTGAGTTGTTCCACAGGAGATGAGAATGGAAATGAATGTTCAAAAGGTCCTTCATGCATCAAGTTGCTGCTGAATCATAGGCAGTAGGTGCTGTCTGTCTAGCCATGTGGATGGAAGGAAGGAATTCAACCTTGCATATTCTCTCCCTAAGTTCTTTTTGTGATTAAGGAGATGCATTTCCAAAATGGTAGGTGGACAGTGTCTGGGCAGCAATAACTGGCAGAGAAACAGTACGCACATCCTACTTCCTGCACCTCATTCTTATAGAAGGCACCAACTAATTAATCATCAGGCTTGATCTAGCCCTGTTCTGGCCCTTCCATTCTGTAAATTGTCGTTTTAGCATCTCTTTGCCCTCAGCTACCCAGTCTTTACCTTCCTGCATCATCTTCTACCTCTGTGTTCTATTCCAACCTTGTAACTCCTCATATAACATCTTTCATTCTCGTTTCCCAGAATGAGACCCTTCCAGGTCTCTGATTTGCTTCTACTTTCATTCCTTGGAAGCTGGTGCTGATTTACCTATGACCCTGACAGCTGGCCCCTTCCCCTTCACCCTACACAGGGCTCTTATGTAAAGGCTCCTTACAGACCTTTAGGCAGAGCTGGCTTGAAACATCTGCTGAAATTAACCCTTCACATTTTACCATTGATCAGAGCGAAGCCTAGTTCAAATAAACAAATAATTCGAGTTGAAAGAGATACATGGATGTTCAACAACAAACCAACATGCAACATTATCCAGAGGGGTCGTCTAAATTAGAGCTTATTTTACCACATCAGTAGGAAAGTATATAATTTGAAAACATTCAAAAGGAATCATTTTCTACTCTTGTGCCTGACGCTAAACATTATCCAGTCCCCCAGTACAATGTTGCATATTAACCTATTTTCAAGTATTAGCTGCGAATAAATAGTGCATTCCAGTAAGTGAAGGACACAAAACTCCATTTTTTTGTAAGGCAAAGCTGATTGCATCCCATTCAATGTAAAGCCAGGAGGTTTTACGAAATCGTGCTCGAATATTTTTGTTAAGTCTTGAACATTTTTGTTAAGGCACTGTTTTTAGGGCCTTATTGCTTGCGTGCACAGGGCAGCTTACAGCTTTTGAGATGCATGTTAATATTGGATATTCGCTGTCTGGTAGATCATTAAGTAATTTATTACCGGAGGGGTTCAGAAATACTGAAACAACATCACTGAGAGTTTCCACCCCTCACGATATAGATGTGGGGCTTGAGGAGTCAGAAAATTACTCAAAAGACAGTGAATATTAGCAAGTTCATTAACTTATTTTCTCCTAGCCCCAAAAGCCAAGAAGCTAATTCCTTGTTTGCCAGGCAGAGTGGGCCTTGCTCTCTCGTTCTTAGTGATTGAGATAACTAAAATTTGTTTGTGTTTTCCAGCCAGAAGTCATTCCACTTAATGCTTTCAATATGGAAATACTCTGGTTAAGGCACTGACCGGAATTTAAAATAATTGTTGAGTCTTCAAAATTAAAGTATAAACAAAGAGCAGTTTTAAGAATTTGTAAATCCTTCTTCCTGGTTTTGAAGGCTTTCCCTGAGGTTGACATTAGGCAGGGCTTCGTCCTTTTCCTTCAGGGGAGAACGAGTAAGTCAAGCTCCCCAGGAGATTTTTTGTTTTGGCTTGAGCAGCCATGAGTTTCCTCCACAGTCAAACATTACAGATTCTTAATTTTAACATTCAGAATTAATGATAAATCAGGTTGAGAAAGACTGAAGTTTCACATTTGGGAGCTAGAAGGTGACCTTCACTAAGTAATGTATGTGAATGAGTTTAAGGAAGTGAGGTAAGCAAGAAACAGGTGAACACAACCAAGGAGACCTGGTCCTAAGGTAAATTTACCTCATCCTTCCAGGTGAGTATCATCTTATTTGCATATTATTCCCATCTTTTCCTTGGCACAGACATCTGGTAAGTGTTTTCCCATCTTCATATGTGTTAGTAAATGAAATAACCAAAGTATTTCTTTGGAATGGAAATAACGAAAATGCCTCTCTTTTGAAATACTCTTTAAACTTAACTTCTGAACGTCATAGAACAACTCTTAGCCTCTTCTAGGATTTCTGAGACTTGACTACATTTCTGAACAACTGATTATAGGTTTTCCAAATTTTGGGGGAGTTAATATGTGCATCAATTGCCTAGAATTTATTTGCAGATTATACTGCAGCATTATCAAGCGATCAATCCACATTTACTGATATTCTCACAGCATGCCCAACAGTAAGAGAGCATTGAAAAATAGCAGGCCTTGTCCCCATCTCTTGCAAAATTACAATCTGGCTGGAGAAGTAAGTCTTAGAGAATGTTTATAACCACAAATAGATAATTCAATACAAAAAAGATAGACAACAAAGGATTGATATTAAAGGTAGCCAGAGAAGGGCAAAAATCAGGGCTAGGCATAATGAGTTGGAGTTTAATTGAGGAGGTGAAGTTTGAGTGGAATTTAAATGAAGCTGAGATATAGACACAGAAAGAACACAGTTATATCGATAATCTGAAAACAATCATGCTCCCTCCTTTTTACAAAAGTTTCTTTCTGTGATTGCGCCACTACACTCCAACCTGGGAGGCAGAATGAGACCCCCTTTTAAAAATAAATAGGCCGGAAGCAGTGGCTCACACCTGTAATCCCAGAAATTTAGGAGGCCAAGGCAGGCAGATCACCTGAGGTATGGAGTTCAAGACCAGCCTGGCCAACATGGTGAAACCCTGTCTCTACTAAAATTACAAAAATTAGCCGGCCATTGTGGTGAATGCCTGTAATACCAGCTACTCGGGAGGATGAGACAGAAGAATCACTTGAACCCAGGAGGCAGAGGTGAGCCAAGATCGTGCCATTGCACTCCAGTCCAGGCGACAAGAGCAAAACTCCCATCTCAAAAATAAAATAAAATAGAATATTTTATTTTTGAGATGGGAGTTTTGCTCTTGTCGCCTGGACTGGAGTGCAATGGCACGATCTTGGCTCTGAACAGATACTTTACAAAAGAAGACATACAAGAGGCCAACAAACATATGAAAAAATGCTCATCATCACTGGTCATTAGAGAAATGCAAATCAAAACTACATTGAGATACCATCTCACGCCAGTTAGAATGGCGATCATTAAAAAATCTGGAGAAAACAGATGCTGGAGAGGATGTGGAGAAATAGGAACACTTTTACACTGTTGGTGGGAGTGTAAATTAGTTCAACCACTGTGGAAAACAGTGTGGCGATTCCTCAAGGACCTAGAAATAGAAATTCCATTTGACCCAGCAATCCCATTACTGGGCATATATCCAAAGGATTATAAATCGTTCTACTATAAGGACACATGCACACGAATGTTCATTGCAGCACAGTTTACAATAGCAAAGACCTGGAACCAACCCAAATGCCCATCGATGATAGACTGGACAGGAAAAATGTGGCACATATACACCATGGAATATTATGCAGCCATTAAAAATGAGGAGTTCGCGTCCTTTGTAGGGACATGGATGAACCTGGAAACCATCATTCTCAGCAAACTGACACAAGAACACAAAACCAAACACCACATGTTCTCACTCATAGGAGGGTGTTGAACAAGGAGAACACATGGACACAGGGAGGGGAGCACTATATACGGGGGTCTGTTGCGGGGGAGTGGGGGGGACAGCGGGGGGGGGAGTTGGGGAGGGATAGCATGGGGAGAAATGCCAGATATGGGTGAGGGGGAGGGAGGCAGCAAATCACACTGCCATGAATGCACCTATGCAACAACTTTGCATGTTTTTCACATGTACCCCAAAACCTAAAATGCAATAAAAAAAAAAAAGAATAAAAATAAATAGATAAAGCTTGTTCTGACTCAAAACTGGAAGGTAGAAAAAAGATAGTTAAAGAACGGCGCATTTCGGTCAGGTGCAGTGGCTTGCCTCTGTAATCTCAGCACTTTGGGAGGCCGAGGCTGGCAAATCATTTGAGCCCAGGAGTTTGAGACCAGCCTGGGCAACATGACGAAACTCCATCTCTACAAAAAGTACAAAAATTAGCTGAGCGTGGTGGCACAGGCCTGTAGTCCCAGCTACTTAGGAGGCTGAGGTGGGAGGATCACCTCAGCCTAGGAGGACAAGGCTGCAGTGAGCCATGATCATGCCATTGCGTATCAGCCTGTGCGACAGAGTGAGAGCCTCTCTCTCTCTCTCAAAAAAAAAAAAAAAAAAACCACCAGAAAATAAAAAAAAAGGTGCATTTCATTTGATTAATGTGTAAACACCAACTTCCCCAACCCAAACCATGACCTTTCATCAAATAGCTCTGAAGTGTTGCTGCTGAAATATTTCTGATGAAATGTTGCTGATAAAATATATTGTTTTGTGTATAGTAGATATTCAAAGTGTTTTTATAGAAGTAAATTGAGAAGTAAAGACAATAGCTTAATGCCTCTGGTTAAGAATAATTTAGTGGAGGCCTGGTGCAGTGGCTCATGCCTGTAATCCCATTACTTTGGGAGCCCGAGGTGGGTGGATCACTTGAGGTCAGGAGTTCGAGATCAACCTGGCCAACATGGTGAAACCCCATCGCTACTAAAAATACAAAAATTAGCTGGGCATGGTGGTGGGTACCTGTAATCCCAGCTACTCGGAAGGCTGAGAGACAATGGCTTGAACCCGAGCGGTGGAGGTTGCAGTGAGCTGAGATCGTGCCACTGTACTCCAGCCTGGGAGACAGAGCAAGACTCTGTCTCAAATAATAATAATAATAATAATTATTATTATTATTTAGTGGAGAAGAAAGGGACTCAGCTTCACAAATATTCAGTAAATAATGCAAGAGCACAAATTTGTTGATAGTGATATAGTTGCTTTTTAGTTGCTAATAGATATAGATAATGTATATATAGCTTTTAAATTTGGACCTTTAGCAGGTAAGCTGTGCCCCAAATATATGATTTGTCCAAAATATAGTAGAATTTAAAAGGATCACTTGTATGCTATCTTAAAAATAAAATATTAACAAAAATATTTGGTTTAATTTCATTCAAAATATTTCAAACTATGTTGCTGAAAGAATGCTGATTAACAAGTTTATTGACCATAAGCAGCAAAATCACCATGACAAAATAACTGCCAAAAATATGTCTTTTCTCCAACCAAAATGTTTAATAACTCTTGTTCCTCTTATACCAAAGTAGAAAATTCAGCACGGAAAATGACATAAACTTGTAAATTGGCTTTTAACTGCTTTCTGAAAACACCACAAATGTTATAGTGAATGAGGCAGCCTTTTAATTGTCCTCATTTGTTAAAATTTTCACTTTACTATGCTCTATTCATTCCCAGAATCATTCATATGGTGTGTAAAACTGTAACAAGTAGCTTTATGTGTAGGATATTCCCCTCCTTTGGAGATTTTGATCAGGAAGGAGGTTGCTGTGACAAAGGCTGTGCTCTCATGTGTCCATACTGTTTTCCAAGGACTGACTGGCTTTCTAATAGAATCAGTCGTTCAATGTGTAATTATAACACAGAGAATCAAGATGTTTTATTTCCCTCAGCATTGCATCCAGACCTTCCAAATTCTTACTTCAGTTCCACAGTTTTGCTTAGCTCCCTTTGCTAACCTGTCTTTGTTTTGGTCCTTCCTCATTTGTGCCTTCACGATATATAAAACCACTGGACAATGCATTCATTTACTTCACTTTTTTTTCTGTTTTTTGCTTTTCATAAATGTTTTCCATCTTCTCCCATTGAATTTTGTCAGTACTCTAGAACCTGTTAACTGCAACAATATACACAGTCCTAAGCTTCATCTCATCTGTTCTCAATGGTACATTAAACAGTGTTCTGATTATGTTTTACTCTATGTAGTATTGTGCTCCGTGTTTTACAAAATCATGTTTTAACCTTTTGCTTATATGTACTCTTCTTTACAATTTAGAAAAGTAAATGTAATTTAAAAAGATGGAATCTCTTTTGAATACAAAACAAATTCAGAAGTTGCTAAACCTACAATTAGGTAATTGTGAGCAAAATTAGCTACTGGCTGTTTGTTCTAAAGTAACAAGTGTCTGCCTGTGTCAGTAATTATTTCTACATAAAATTTAGCACTTTTGCATTTTGACAATCAATTAAATCATGCAGTTAATTTATACATGATAATTAGTCATGAAAGAACAAAATGCAAATAAAGAAAACTTAGAAAAGCCCTCATAAAGAGTAAATTTTCTAGCCACATATGAAGACGAGCCTTGAGCAACCATTTAAAATACCTTTTATAGAACTAGTTACACAGTTAAGGTGAGAGATAACCGAGAATCGTCTGCCCTGTGCTGTATGTTCTGGCTTCCCCCAAGAATCCCAGGAATCCCTGGTGATGCAGGACAAGTTTAGAGCTCCCTGAATGCCCAACTGTTTCTCTCTGGGTGCTTTCGGCCCCTTTCCCCTTCAAAATACAATGTCTCTGGGAAGTGACTTGTCATCTCTCCCAATACCCCATCCTCCCTGATCCGGCCATAGGTTCCAGGCACTGGAGATATAAACAGTGAACAAAAGAAAGCCCCTGCCCTCATGGAACTGACTTTCTAAAGGGAGGAGACAGAACAAGTACACAAGTAAGTACATAAAATTTTAGGTAGTGATAAATTCTGTCATGAAAAATAAAGTAAGAGAAGGGAATTGAGATTGAGAATTGAAGCTTACTTCAGTGGTTGTTGGAAAAGGCCTCTTTAAGGAGATTGTATTTCATCAGAGATCTGCAAGAAGTGAGGTGGTGAGTTATGCAAACATCTTGTGGGAAAAGACCTCCTCAGTGAAGGGGAAGCAAGGCACCTTCTTCACAAGGTGGTAGAAAGGAGAAGTGCCCAGTGAAGTGAGAAGAGTCTCTTATAAAACTATCGGATCTTTTGAGACTCACTCACTATGACGAGAACAGCATGGGGGAAAGCGCCCCCCACGATCCAGTCACCTCCCTCCGCACGAGGGGATTATAGTTTGAGATGAAGTTTGGGTGGGGACAGAGCCAAACCATATTACTGCTCCTTTATACTTTATTTCTTTTTTCTTTTTTTTTTGGTTTTATAATTTTAATGAAAACATAGAAACAGAGCATATGTTTCACAATTTACATAGCTTGTACTCTGTAATTTGACACTTTGTAATATTTATTTATTTTATTTTTTATTGTATTTTAGGTTTTGCGGTACATGTGAAGAACATGGTTTCCAGGTTCATCCATGTCCCTACAAAGGACACGAACTCATCGTTTTTGATGGCTGCATAATATTCCATGGTGTATTTGTGGAAACCATCATTCTCAGTAAACTGACACAAGAACAGAAAACCAAACACCACATGTTCTCACTCATAGGCGGGTGTTGAACAATGAGAACACATGGACACAGGGAGGGGAGCATCACACACTGGGGTCTGTTGGGGGGAAATAGGGGAGGGACAGCAGGGGGTGGGGAGTTGGGGAGAGATAGCATGGGGAGAAACGCCACATACAGGTGAAGGGGAATAAGGCAGCAAATCACACTGCCATGTATGCACCTATGCAACAATCTTGCATATTCTTCACATGTACCCCAAAACCTAAAATGCAATTAAAAAAAAGTACATCTAACTACTGTTAGGATAAGGATAAGGATAAGGATAAGGATAAGGATAAAGAGTGACCTTAACTGCTTCCTGCTGACTGGGGGTGCTGTTTTGGAAAACCAGCAGTCAGAGCTCCCTCAGAGGCCCATCTAAGGATCTCTGGCAAAAGGGACCATTGTTTGAGGCTCTTGTTGCATGACAGCTTGGAGTTTGCTGGCCTGAAGGTGAGAAGAGACAAACTGGGTTATTAAAAACATGTATTAAAATGAAACAAAGGTCAAGGGTAAGAACAGTTCAAAAATCCCTAGGCCTTTTACCAGTCAGTTTGCATGGGGAGAGGGAGGACAAAAGCCTGGCTGGCAAAAAAAACAAAAACAAAAACAAAAAACAAAAAACGGTTTAATGTTTGGGAAACTAACACTTCCATTTGGACAATACATCTGAGGGGAATGTCCCATGGTATGGAGATACAATTACCTATCAGTGAAGAGAAGACAGAGGAAGAATAAAAGAAGACAGTTTTTTTGTTTTGTTTTCAGAGAACTCCCAGGGGTTCAGGATACGTTCCAAAGGGTACAGACTGAAGAAGAATGCCTACTCATCTAGAAAGAGGAGAGCAGGCATCCAAGGCTCCTTTCTCTAACTAGCAATTATGTAAGGTATATGAGGGAGGGAAAGTGAGGCATTCATCTTTCTTTCCTCCATTCTTATATCCCTGAGTCTTGGCAACTGCAACAAGGGGCTGCCCATGGGTATCAAAATGGCTTTCACCCATGTTAACAGAGGAACCTGGGAGTGGGAGTATCCACTCTTACCCATATATCCCCTATCTCCCCAACTGCCAGTAGCTTTTGAATTCCCAAAACCTCATTTATGCCATGGATACTAGCATGGCCTTTATCCATGAAACAGAAAGCTTGGCTTAATTGGCAGAAATTAGCCACACTCACTTGCACTGTGCCATTTAACTTCCATTATCATCTTCCTCTGGATCCCTCAGATCCAGTTTTTTTTTCCTAAGGCTTTGATCTGAAGCTTGAAATTGAGTTCAGGACAAAAATAGGTCTTGGGCGTGGGGTGGGGTTTGCATGGACTCCTTATCATAAGCCAAATGCTAAGGTGAAGCTGTGGAATTGAGTCCTCCTTCAACAAGGGAGAGAAAAGGATGTTTTGTGACATGCTTAGATAACTGATGGCTATAGTTATGCTTGCTAAGATTTGGGTGCATAGGGCTTGGCTTTGGTCAGTGCCCTTGGTCATACCTTTCTAAAAAGGAAACCTCTGGGTGATGGGCATCCTATTTATTCCTATCGCCTAACAGGATTTGCAGGATAATTACTCAGAACTAGAATATTGATCCAGGTTTCTACATTACCTATCCCTTTTGTTCTTTCTGAGCTGCTGCTGGAGATTGCTGGTAGGTTCACAGGAATAAGCAGGGTTAGTCTAAAATGCAGGCAAAAACTTAAAAAAAAAACCCTAATGATTCTAGAGTTTAATGACAAATGTATAAGTTTTGAAACATAATTTCTCTCTCTCCAGTCCTCATTTTTGTTAAAAAACAGATCATAATAGGACTAAGTTGTCTGCAAAATAGACATTAGTTTTATATTTGGCCTAATTGTTTACATAAAGTGCAGCAAGAATAATTATTTCTACATAGGCCTTTTAGATCAGCCTTGATGGAACTTTTTTCCACAAGGAATCTTAGATAAGACCTTTTAAAGTCGAGCCCAGCCATGGGTTTATATCCTTAAATACCCGTGAGTTGGGTGATCCTTTCATCTTAAAGTCCCAAGATAAACTCGAAGCTCCTTAGCCTGTCAGAAAGTTACATTCTTTACTTATCACATGTCAGAAACCCTGTACAGGGACTGTGTAGACAAGGGGATGGGGCCAGTTTTCCCAAGGGGCTTTTCTCAGCTCTGCAAGTTGAGATTGACTCCTTAAAGGGAAGCATACCCTTCCAGTCAAAGCCTCAGTAAAACAACCAGTTTCTCCAATTGCATCCTGTTGCAAAAGAAAATGGAGCCTTATTGCACTGATGCAAACAACTATATTGCCATGAGTTAAGAATACTCACAACCAGTTTCCAAATTCTGGAGAAGCCAGGCAGAGAGAGAGAGAGACAAATATACTCCAAATTTTGTTCACAGGAGTATATCTTACTCAATTATTAAAGGATGTAAATAGTTCAAAATGTTTTCTTGACTCTGAAAAACAAAACAAGCATCAGCAACATTTTAAGCAAAAGTCAAAAAGATTACTCCAGTTTTCTATTAGTTCAGTCCATTCAGCTAACTCTTGTTTTGCTTAATATTCATGAACATTTCAACTCTTCATGAGTCCCGTACATTTTTCCTTTATTCCAATGTCACAATCTTCAAAGTTATCAGAAGCCTGCATTTGAGAGTACTTGCTAAAGTTCTATAGCTGATTATAAACTATATTTTGAAAAGGATCAAAACAAGACAACAATTGTCTGTGAATAACAAAATGTGCAGGGTAGTTCCAATTAGAAACACAATTGACAAAAATGTTTGGTTGTCTCTGTGGTTTACAACAACTTAACATTACAACCTTAATTATAATTGATAGAATATACTTTAGACATTAGAATTTTAGAAATCTCATACAATTTTGGAACATATGTTAGTATTACTCACCAAAATATAACCTAAAGGAGACTGAACACAATTTGGCAATCCCATGTAATTCAACATATCAAATAATCCTGTTTACTTCTTTCTTAGATACTCCAGGGGCTTTCTGTAGCATCCAAAATCCAGGCATCAGGAAAGACAATTTTGAAACTGAAGTTTGATTTTGGGAAGTCTGTTAAATATGTTAGAGGTTTATAACACTTGATATTATGAAATAGAAATCCATATTACCATAAGTTATTTATTTTGCCAAAATGACTTAGAAATTTGAAAAGCAAAAAGCTTTTACAACCCTTTACAAATTTTGCTAAAGAGCAGATTAGTGCCTTAGTACCTTGCTGTGATTTTATTTCAATGCTCAATTTACAGCAAAACCATATAACATCCTTTTGAATTTAGTAAGTTCACACACAAAATTTCTTTGGCAAGATTAATTTTTACAATCCTTTCACAACTTGTTTGACTTTTAGCTTTACCTCAGCTAAGTCAAAGTAATCCTTTAACCCTAGGCAAGAATTTACATTTCCACACCTTCTTATAATCTTATATTAAAACACATTTTACTGTTCTTACACACCTCGCATGTCAATTTATTTCTAGTAGTTTCAATTACATGTTATAATGGTAGATCCTAGACATTTTTAACTTTAATATAAAACCTGATAAGTTGTTCTAATTATGTGCTAGGTGCAGCCGAGTTTTGACTCTGTCCATCATAAAGTGTGGTTAGTTCCATATGTCCCCAGGCCCTACCAATTTTAAAGCAGGCAAGTTAAATAGTTCTCAAAAAACAAAAAATCAGTTTATAACCTTAAAACATTTAGCAAACCTAGTATCTGGCCTGCATAATTTAGTTCACCTATTAATATTTTGACAACATTTGCACTTTACCAATAACCATTAAGGTTGTTTTATTTCTCAAATATTACAGTCACTTGAACTAAAAGGTACCAGAGATTTATCTTCCCTTTAAAAAAATAATTTGGATCCAAGCACTTATCTTCCTTTAGGCCAATTAATTAGAACTCTTTTAATAGACACTACACATACACCACATATATAATTATACAGACAGGTAGAAGAAAACCCAGTAGCCATAAGATTTTTCGTTTGCCAATCTCCTAATTGGATTATTGGCCTCCCAGTGGGGCCCTTTAAGATACAGGGCTCAGAAAACATGTAGCTTCTAAGGCCTAATAAACAGATATAGGTGAGGCCAAAACAGATTTTGAGAGGGATCTATCTGCTTTTAATTCCTGGGGTTCCATGAGGAAAACAGAAGTCTCCTCCCCATGTGTGCATTAAGAGTGGCAATGGAAAATGGAGAAAAATAATTCAGTTGACTGAGAAAACACCTTTTTCCAGCAAAACAAGGTCCAAGAAAAGAAAAACTTGAAGGCCTTTTAAATATACCTATAACTTGGATATCCACTTTAATTAAGCTGAGTGCTTTTTAAGAAAATCATTTTAACTCTCTTATTATCCAACTTCAGCCATGCCAAGTGGGCAGTACTTCTGGCTTTCAAACTTTACTAAAGGCTTAGAGAAAGGAAAAATCCAAGGCAATTAGTGGAGGGAAAGAGAATCAACAAATAGCAAAGGATGCACAGATATCAAACTAGAAAGGACTCATTCCCCAAGACAAGATTGAATCTGGGCCACCATTGTAAAATGGCAGAGACTAAACAAAGCATTGCCATGTGGTTACAGGTCACACTCCCAATGAGGTAAAACAAGATGGAGGCCTGCCACAAAGTTTGCTATGTAACATATGGAAAGAGACACAAAGTACACCAGATTGGCTATAGCTCCAGACCACCTTCACAAATCCTTTTTCATAATTAAAACTTTACAGAGAATATAAACAACAATCTTTATCATTACTGGCTTAGTAAAACTTTTTTTTTTTAAAGAATAAAAAACCTCATTTAAAAGTTAACTCATAACCTGGTAGAGAAAGAAATAAACCTTATAAGTGCAGGGCTGTGTTAACTGCTGACAGGGTAGAGAAAAAGAAAAAAAGTTTAAAGTGAAGGGCTGGAAAGATGTCTGGGGGAAGAACCCTTATAATTATGCCAATGGGCTCCTCCAACAAGAAGAAAAACTTAAGAGGGGAGCTGGGGAGCTGCCGGTCCACCTGTCCATCCTGAAAAAAAAAAAAAGGAAAAGGCTGACATTCCCGATGCACAGATGTGACATGAATAGGGGAGGCATAATTTCCTCCACACTTAGAAGAAGCCTTAGGACAAAAAGACTTAGAATTGGAAGGAAAAAAGATTTTTTGATTTGCATGTTACTCACTCTTTCTCATGTATCCGTACAGGCCACCAAAAATGCAGGAAAAAAATCAAGTTCTTGTCACATGACCAGGAAGGATTAGGCACACAGACACATTGAAGGGTGATTAGAGAGGAATTTATTGGGTGAAAAGGAAAAAAGAAAAAAAAAGTCTCAGCAAAGTGATATGGACAGGCCCTCCACCTCACAGACTGATTCCCAGGTCACTGCATGAGCCAAGAGAGCAGAATCCTCCTCTGCATAAGATGTGAATTCTCTGTGGCTTAACCTACTTCCCCTAGTGCATATGTTGGGGTCCAGTCCACCGTGGGCATGTCCAGTCAAGCCCTGAGCAGGTTTCTTCATCTGCACACAAGCATCTGATATAAACACTTGTGGGGCAGGTCAGAGATCCTCCAAGGACCCCTTTTTATCTGCCTAGGCATTTGGCTGTGTCAGTGAAAAGTATTGCAGTTCTAAGGCCAAGAAGCAGACCACCACAGGGTAGGAGGAAGGAGACTTAAGGAACAGTAGCATGAAATAAACTTGTTCAGCTTTGCCATGCTTACAGTTTGCCAAAGAGACTTTCCCCACCATCATGGGTCATGGCACTCAGGAGTTGGGAAGCATCATTAGTCCTGTTAGCTCAGGTTCTTGGTAGCCCACTGAAATCAGGAAAGTCAAGATATACCAAAGAAATCAAATTCTGTTCTCATTACACACCCAGTTAGAAAACAGTCCACCCTCCACAAAAGGCAGAAGTAAAGCAATGTCAGCTGAGTCAGAAGATGGTTGACCTCAGAACTTAGTTCATTGTGTTATGTTGAATGCCTTGAGTTTCAAGTTGCAATGGAAAGACCATAGTCTTCTTTGGTTGTGTTACCATCCTGTCTCTAGGCAAAACAGTACTGGCTGTTCCTGGAAGTCTGAAAATGTGTAAGTGCAATCTTGTTCATGTTTCTTACCAAGATTTTCAGTCTCAAGGCTTTATGTGCTCCCTGGTAGTACTTGCTATGAAGTTAAGGGCCTTGCCCTCATGCTGTGCAAGGTTATGGAACCCCAGGATGCACGCAGCCTTCCTTCCTGTTGTTTTTCTAGTATATCCCATCTGACTTCATCTTTCTTACTACATTTCAGTGGCTCCTGAGAGACTTGAGGATCGAATCTCAAAACAGCTTAAAGTTGATTATTTATCCCATTCAGACTTTTATTTATACATTCACGAAATATTTATTGAGAGTCAACTACCTGCAAGATTTCAAGGTCTTGCATGATCTGGCCCCTCCTTACATTTCTAGATTCATCTTCTTCCACCTGCCCTTCATGCTCTATGCTCCAGGCCAGAAGAATGATCTCTAGTACCATTAAGAGGATGTTTGATGTCTTAGTGACTTTACACATGCTATTTTTTCTGCTTGGAAAGCACTTTCATCACTTTTTTTGTTTGGCTTGCTACTTGAGACTCATCAGGACTCAGCTCTGTAATCACCATCACCCCCTCTGAGAAGCATTGCTAGAACTGCTGCCTTCCTCCCCATTTCTGTGGTGTTACAGTCCCTGCCCAGTGCAAGCAGAGGCCCCTGTACCCTCTTTCGTTACAGCCCTCCCCTACTACAATACACTGCAACTGTTGTTCAATCAACTGTCAACCCTCACTTCCAAGTCTATGAAACCCCTAGAAGGCAGAGATTGGGATTTCCTCATTTATGAATCCTCAGGGCCCAAGCCAGAGTATTGGCCACCCTCTCTGAATGCTAAGTGAGTGAAAGGATAAGGCCAGACTTCCCTCAAAGGGCTTGTCAGGCAGGTCACAGGAGCTGTCATCATGGGGAGGGGAAGGGACAGGACCCTGTTTCCAGTGAGCTATGGTGGAAGATCCTACTTGGCCTTTTCTGACACTGGCTTGAAGGGGAGATTGGTGTGCCTTTGCTGGCTGGAATGAAGGTGGGGTCACAGTATTTTTTTGTGGTATGTAGCTGGATTAGAGAAGTTATTGCCCAAATGTTTTCTGTTCTAGGCACCCCTTTCCTGGTCCTTTGACTGGAGAGAGCAAGTTTATGCTGGAGCTTTTGTCTGCACCCACTGGTGTTTTCAGATTGCTAGTTTCTTCAGATCCAAGTTTGGGATCTGTGAAGCAGAAAGGAAACCCACAGAAGTCACCACTGAGTAGTTTAATGAATCCTGAAGTCCCTAAAGAGTCAACTTTCTTCTTTCTACCTTTCAGAGTCTACTTCTGTTCTATACCTAATGTCCAGGGGTTTTAGTTGTACTTAGTAGAAGAAATAGGGAGAAGTATGTCAACTCCATCTTCCCATAAGTGGAAGTCCCATAATTGATTTCTTTCCCCCAGCTTTAGTGAGGCATAATTGAAAGTAAAAATTGTATATACTTAAGGTATACACCTGGATGTTTTGATATATGTAAATACTGTGAAATGTTAAATGATTTACATGCCCATCACCTCACATAGTTACCATTTCGTTTTACTATTTATTTATTTATTTATTTTTATTTATTTTGGTTAGAACACTTAAGATCTACCCACAATGGATTTTTGTACATTGACTTTGTAACTTTTGACTCTCCTATATTTACTCCTTAAATCTAGCAGATTTTGGGGAGGAGTTCCAAGATGACCAGTTAGATCCAGCTCAGGATTGCAGCTCCGAGTGAAAGTGCAGAGGGTGAGTGGATGCCGCATTTCCAGATGGATTTTTATTGCCCACAGACCAGGAGATTCGCAGGCAGAGGAACCCCACGGGTCGTCAGCGCGGCTGTTTTGCCTGCGCCCTGGCGCAGCCGCTCCAGGTGCAGAGTAAACGGGACTGTGGTCCCACTTAGCCAGCAAGGGGAGCTGAAACAGGGAGCCAGGCCAGGAGATTCCTGGGCAAAAAAAGCGCCACGAATCTCAGAGCCGCGGTTTCAGTGGCACAGTGGGTCACCGCACAGGAAATCACACAGATCCTGGCACCTATTCAACAGGCGACCAGGTCACCTGGTAGAGAGCCGACTGTTCAACGAAAAAATAAAAGGCTCTGAGGCAGGGAGCCAGGAGATCAGGCCCGGCTGGTCCCACCCCCACAAAAACAAGAACAAAAACAAAAAAACAGCAATTGGAAACGCTCTGGGTTGAGAGTTCCAGGATGGTCCAGCTCTGTGGGGGAGGGGCGTCTGCCATTACTGAGGCAGCAAGCCGTTGCTGCGGCAACCCGCCATTACAGAGAAAGTCCGTGATTACAGAGGCGGGCCAACGTTGCGGAAGCAGCTCTAACTACACCCATATAAACAGGACTGCAGGGACATTCACACGGCAGCTGGGTAGGGCCCACAGCAGCTCAGCGAAGCCTCTGCAGGCTGAGAGTGACTAGGCTGCCTCGTTGTGGGCAGGGCAGCCCTGAAGAAAAAAAAAGGCAGCAGTACAGCGGAAACTCATAAAGCCCTAACTCCCTGGGACAGAACACCTGGGAAAAAAAAAAGGGGGGTTTATGAGTTCTGCTGCTGCAGACTTAAATTTACCAGCCCAGCAGCTCTGAATGAACAACGGGGCTCACAGCTCAGCATCTGAGCTAATATAAAGGACTGTTTCCTCAAGCAGCTCCCAACCCCCATATATCCAAAGAGTCATCTCATAAAGGAGAGCTCAGACTGACATTTGGTATCCTTCTGGGACAAAGCAGAAGAAGAAACTGGTAGCAACCTTTACTGTTCGGCAGCTGCTGCAAGTGATCCCCAGGCAAGCAGGGCCTGGAGTGGACCTCAGCAGTCCTACAGCAGAGAGGCCAGACAGTTAAAAGGAAAACTAAGAAACAGAAATAACTTCATCAACAACAAACAGAACGTCCACTCAGAGACCCAATCAGAAAGTCAACAACTACAAAGCCAACAGGTGGATAAATCCACAAAGATGGGAAGAAACCAGTGCAAAAAGGATGAAAACACCCAAAACCAGAACTCCTCTCCTCCTACAAGGGATCACAACTCCTCACCAGCAAGGGAACAAGACTGGATGGAGAATGAGTGTGATGAAATGACAGAATCAACCTTTAGAAAGTGGGTAATAAGATACTTCCGTGAGCTAAAACAACATGTTCTAACCCAATGCAAAGAAACTAAGAACCTTGAAAAAAGATTTGATGAAATGCTAATGAGAATGGACAACTTAGAGAGGAATATGAGTGAATTGATGGAGCTGAAAAACACAACATGAGAACTTCGCGAAGCATGCACAAGTTTCAACAGCCGAATTGACCAAGCAGAAGAAAGGATATCAGAGGTCGAAGATCAACTCAATGAAATAAAACGAGAAGGCAAGATTAGAGAAAACAGGGTAAAAAGGAATGAACAAAGTCAACAAGAAATATGGGACTATGTGAAAAGACCTAATCTACGTTTGATAGGTGTACCTGAATGTGACGAAGAGAATGAATCCAAGCTGGAAAATACTCTTCAGGATATTATCCAGGAAAACTTCCCCAACCCAGCAAGGCAGGCCAATACTCAATTCCAGGAAATACAGAGAACACCACAAAGATATTCCTCTAGAAGAGCAACCCCAAGGCACATAATCGTCAGATTCACCAGGGTTGAAATGAAGGAGAAAATGCTAAGGGCAGCCAGAGAGAAAGGTCGGGTTACCCACAAAGGGAAGCCCAT
Organism: Aotus nancymaae; assembly: GCF_030222135.1. Lineage (NCBI taxonomy): Eukaryota > Metazoa > Chordata > Mammalia > Primates > Aotidae > Aotus > Aotus nancymaae. Next base: position 492,434 of record NW_026988553.1, read on the forward strand.
CAGACTCACAGCAGATCTCTCAGCAGAAACCCTACAAGCCAGAAGAGAGTGGGGGCTGATATTCAACATCCTTAAAGAAAAGAACTTTCAACCCAGAATTTCATATCCAGCCAAACTAAGCTTCATAAGTGAAGGAAAAATAAAATCCTTTGTGAACAAGCAAGTATTCAGAGATTTCATCACCACCAGACCGGCTTTACAAGAGCTCCTGAAAGAGGCACTACACATAGAAAAGAACAACCAGGCCGGGCGCGGTGGCTCAAGCCTGTAATCCCAGCACTTTGGGAGGCCGAGACGGGTGGATCACGAGGTCGAGAGATCGAGACCATCCTGGTCAACATTGTGAAACCCCGTCTCTATTAATACAAAAAAATTAGCTGGGCACGGTGGCGCGTGCCTGTAATCCCAGCTACTCAGGAGGCTGAGGCAGGAGAATTGCCTGAACCCAGGAGGCGGAGGTTGCGGTGAGCCGAGATCGCGCCATTGCACTCCAGCCTGGGTAACAAGAGCGAGACTCCGTCTCAAAAAAAAAAAAAAAAAAAAAAAAAAGAACAACCAGTACCAGCCACTCCAAAAACACACGAAATGGCAAAGAGCATCAACACAATGAAGAATCTGCATCAACCAACGGGCAAAACAGCCGGATAGCATCAAAATGGCAGGATCAGATTCACACATAACAAATTCCTAAACATATATGGACTAAATGCCCCAATCAAAAGACACAGACTGGCAAATTGGATAAAAAGCCAAAACCCATCAGTGTGCTGTATCCAGGAAACCCATCTCACATGCAAGGATACACAAAGGCTCAAAATAAAGGGATGGAGGAAGATTTACCAAGCAAATGGAGAGCAAAAAAAAGCAGGAGTTGCAATTCTCATCTCTGGTAAAATAGACTTTAAAGCAACAAAGATCAAAAGAGACAAAGAAGGACATTACATAATGGTAAAAGGATCAATGCAACAAGAAGAGCTAACGATCCTAAATATATATGCACCTAATACAGGAGCACCCAGATACATAAGGCAAGTTCTTAATGACTTACAAAGAGACTTAGACTCCCACACAATAATAGTGGGAGACTTCAACACACCATTGTCAATATTAGACAGATCAACGAGACAGAAAATTAACAAGGATATCCAGGACTTGAACTCAGACCTGGAACAAGCAAACGTAATAGACATTTACAGAACTCTCCAGCCCAAATCCACAGAATATACGTTCTTCTCAGCACCACATCACACCTACTCTAAAATTGACCACATAATTGGAAGCAAATCACTCCTCAGCAAATGCAAAAGAACGGAAACCATAACAAACAGTCTCTCAGACCACAGTGCAATCAAGTTAGAACTCAGAATTCAGAAACCAACCCAGAACTGCACAGCTTCATGGAAACTGAACAACTTTCTCTTGAATGTTGACTGGATAAACAATGAAATGAAGGCAGAAATAAAGATGTTCTTAGAAACCAACGAGAATGAAGACACCACATACCAGAATCTCTGGGACACATTTAAAGCAGTCTCTAGAGGAAAATATATAGCAATAAGTGCCCACATGAGAAGAAAGGAGAGATCTAAAATTGACACTCTATCGTCAAAATTGAAAGAGCTAGAGGAGCAAGATCAAAAAAACTCAAAACCCAGCAGAAGACAAGAAATAACAAAGATCAGAGCAGAACTGAAGGAGATAGAGACACGAAAAACCCTTCGAAAAATCAATAAATCCAGGAGCTGGTTTTTTGAAAAGATCAACAAAATAGACAGACCACTAGCCAGATTAATAAAAAAGAAAAGAGAGAATAACCAAATAGATGCAATAAAAAATGATAAAGGGGATATCACCGCAGATTCCACAGAAATTCAAACCATCATCAGAGATTATTACAAACAACTCTATGCACATAAACTAGAAAACCTGGAAGAAATGGATAAATTTCTGGACAGTTGCCACCTCCCAAGCCTAAAGCAGGAAGAAGTCGAAACCCTGAATAGACAAATAACAAGGTTTGAAGTCGAGGCAGCAATTAAGAGCCTACCACCCAAAAAAAGCCCAGGTCCAGATGGGTTCACAGCCGAATTCTACCAGACATACAAAGAGGAACTGGTACCATTCCTACTGAAACTATTCCAAAGAATCCAAAAAGAGGGAATCCTTCCCAAATCATTTTATGAGACCAACATCATCCTGATACCAAAACCCGGCAGAGACTCAACAAGAAAAGAAAACTACAGGCCAATATCCATGATGAACATAGATGCAAAAATCTTCAATAAAATACTGGCAAGCCGATTGCAACAGCACATCAAAAAGCTTATCCACCATGATCAAGTAGGATTCATCCCGGGGATGCAAGGCTGGTTCAGTATACGCAAGTCTATAAATGTAATTCACCACATAAACAGAACCAAAGACAAAAACCACATGATTATCTCAATTCCTGGATTGTTGACTATATATTTATATTTATATAAGGAATGGATGTTAAATGTTGTCCATTTTTATATCTCTTTAAATTAGCCTCTGGGTTTTCTCCTTTATTCTGGTGACTTACATTAATTGATTTTCAAATGTTAAACAAGGTTATTGTGTTTATGTGATAAATTCTTTATGGCCATAGTGTAGTATCCTTAGTTTTTAATTTTAAAATTCATTTTATTGTAGTAAAATATACGTAACAAAAAATTTACCACTTTAACCAGTTTTAAGTGTTAAGTTTCGGGTGATAATTACATTCACACTGCTGTACAACCATCACTGTCAACCACCTCCAGAAATTTTTCATCTTCCTAAACTGAAACTCTGTACCCATTAAACAAGAACTCCTCGTATAGCCTTCCCCAGCCCCTGTCTCCATGTGTTTGACTACTCTAGATACCTCCTATAAGTGGATTCATACTATATTTATGCTTTTGTGACTGGTTTACTTCACTTAGCATAATGTCCTCAAGATTCCTGTTGGAACATGTGTCAAAATGTTCTTCCTTGGAGTGCAGTGGTGTAATCATAGCTCACTTAGCTCACTGCAGCCTGAAACTCCTGGGCTCAAACAATCACCCCACCTCAGTCTCTCAAGCAGCTAAAACTACATGCGTGTGCCACCACAGCTTACTGATTTAAAAATTATTTTGGTAGAGATGGAGTTCTTGTCCAGTCTGGTCTTAAACTCCTCAGCTCAAGTTGTCCTCCCACTTCAGCCTCCCAAAGTGCTGGGATTATAGGTGTGAGCCACCATGCTTAGCCAATCCATTGTCTTTATATATCATATTTTGTTTGGCCATTCATCTGTTGATGGGCACATGTGTTGCTTCCACTCTCTGATTACTGTACATAATGCTGGTATGAATATGGGGGTACAAATATCTGTTCAGTCCCTGCTTTCAATTTTTTGTGTATGTACTCAAAAGTGGAATTACTGAATTATGTGATAATTCTATGTTTAGCTATCTGGGGTGCCAGCATACTATTTTTTTTTTTTTTTTACAACAGCTGCACCATTTTACATTCCCACCAGCAATGCACAAGAGTTCCAATTTCTCAGCGTCTTCACCAATGCTTGCTATTTTCTGTTTTTTAAAATAACAGTTATCCTAATGGATATGAAGTGTTATCTTATTGTGGTTTTGATTTGCATTTCCCTAATGATTAGTGATGTTGAGCATCTTTTCATGTGTTTATTGGCCGTTTGTATAGCTTCTCTAGAGAAATGTTTATTCTAGTCCTTTTCCGATTGAGTTTTGTTGTTATTTTTGTTGAGTTGTAGAAGTTCTCTATATAATCTAGATTTTAATCCCTTATCATATATATGATTTACAAATATTTTCTACCATTCTACGAGCTACCTTTCACTCTGTTGGTAGTGTTCTTTAATGCATAAATTTAAAAATTTTTAGCGAAAGCCAATTTATTCATCTTTTATTTTGTTGTATATGCTTTTAGTGCCATATCCAAGAAATCATTGCTAAATCTAATATCATGAGGCTTTTCCCTTATGTTTTCTTCCAAGAGTTCTATAGTTTTAGCACTTGCATTTATGTCTTTGATTAACTTTGAGTTAATTTTCGTGTATGGTTATAAGGTAAAGTTCCAACTTGTTTAAAAATTTTTTTGCATGTGGATATCGAGTTTTCCCAGAATCATTTGTTTGAAAGACTACCTTTTCCTCATTCAAGGGTCTTGGCACATTTGTTAAAAATCATTTGGCTATATATGTGAACTTCCATTTCTGGGCTGTCTAGTTTATTCTTTATATGTCTGTTTTTATGCAAGTGCTACACTCTTTTGATTTGTGTAGCTTTGTGCTAAGTTTTGGAATCAGGAAGTGTAAGACCTTCAACTTTGTTTTGTTTAAAGATTATTTTGGTTATTCAATGTCTCTTGAGATTCCATACATATTTTAGACTTTTCTATTTCTGCAAATTGCCATCAGGATTTTGATAGGGATTGGGATGAATCTGTAGATTGCTCTGGGTAGTACTGACATATTAACAACATTAAGTCTTCCAATCCATGAACATGGGGATGCTTTTTCATTTATTTGTGTCTTCTTGCATTAATTTTAGCATTTTTTACTTTTAAGTGCACAAATTTTTTATCTCCTTGGTTAAGTTTATTCCTAAGCATTTTATTCTCTTTGATGCTGTTATGCCTTCTTGAATTGACTCCTTTATTACTATAAAATGTTATTCTTATTCCTGGTAAGATTACTTATCCTGCAGTCCATTTTGTCTAATATTAATATAGCTACTCCATCTTTTTTATAATTAGTATTTGAGTGAGATCTATTTTTCATCCTTCTACTTTTAACCTCTCTTCATCTTTGTATTTAAAGGCATTTCTTATAGGCTAGGTGTGACGGCTCACATCTATAATCCCAGCACTTTGGGAGGCAGAGATGGGAGAATTGCTTGAGTCCAGGAGTTCAAGATGCCTGGACAACAAAGTGAGATCCTGTCTCTACAAAAAAACAAAAAAGTATCCGGGTGTGGTGGAGCACACCTGAGCTTCCAGCTACTCTGGAGGCTGAGGTGGGAGGATTGCTTGAGCTCAGGTCAAGATGGCAGTGAGCTGTGACTGCACCACTGTACTCCAGTCTGGGTGACAAAAGGAGACCCTGTCTAAAAAAAAGGTGTTTCCTATATATGAGATTATAGTTCAGCTTGTTTTATTTTCTCAGTCTGGTAATTTCTGTTTTTTAATTGAGGTTTTCATACTACTATTTTCTTTTAATGTAATTATTGATATGCCTGGGTTTAAGTCTACCATCTTATCATTTGTTGGAAATGTAGAAGCCTGTTAGTGCTCTGTTTCAAAGCAACATTTTTGTGGGAGCAAAGTACATGTGGGCATGATAAAGTGGGAGCATCCAGGGCTTCTCATCTGGGTACAATTAATCTCTAGTCCTGGGATTTGATAATTCTCCCCAAGGAACTCCCTGGGCTTCACTGTCCTCAATTAGAAAGTGAGGGGTTTGGACCAGACCATCCATAATGGTGAGCTTGGCTATGCCAGGATCACTAAGGCAAGACCCCAAGCAAATTTCCTACTTTCATTGTTCTCTCATCCTTGTGAGAGGCTCTTCAGAGGTTCACCAACACTCTGTAGGTTGGAGGACATAGGTACTTTCAATGCTGTTGTTTGTTTTTGTTTTTGTTTTTTTGATTGAGTCTTGCTCTGTCACCCAGGCTGGAGTGCAGTGGTTCGATCTTGGCTCACTGCAACCTCAGCCTCCCAGGTTCAAGCCATTCTCCTGCCTTAGCCTCCCTGAGCAGCTGGGATTACAGGCACACACCACCAAGCCCAGCTAATTTTTGTATTTTTGTAGAGATGGGGTTTCACCATATTGGCCAGGCTGATCTCAAACTCTCCTGATCCACTCACTATACCCTCCCAAAGTGCTAGGATTACAGGCATGAGCCACCATGGTTGGCCTAAACTTGTTCTTGCTAAATTGAGAGCAGAGGAAGAAGAAATCATCAATGTTTAGGCTCTCTGAGAACATATTTTAACATTTTTTTTCTTTTTAGTTAATGCTATCTCTGAAAGGCATTATTTTTTCTCCTGGTTTCCAATGCCAGAAAATGTTTCTTCCATAGTTTGTCACATCAAAACATTTAGTAAAAACTCTAGGAGTGAAGACAAGAAGGCATATAGAAACAACTCCAGTCTGCAGCTCCCAGCAAGACCAATGCAGAATGTGGGTGATTTCTGCACTTCCAACTGAGGTACCCAGCTCATCTGAGACTAGTGAGGCAGTGAGTGCAACCCATAGAGAGTGAGCAGAAGCAGGGAGGAGTGTTGCTTCACACGAGAAGTGCAAGGAGCCCTCCCCCAGTCAAGAGAAGTTGTGAGGGACTGTGCTACCTGGCCTAGTGCTACCCTTTTCCCATGGTTTTTGCAATCCACAGATCAGGAGATTCCCTTGTGCACCTACACTACCAGGGCCCTGTGTTTCTAGCACAAAACTGAATAGCTGTTTGGGTAGACACCAAGCTGGCTGCAAGAGTTTTTTTCATACCCCAGTAGCAACTGGAACACCAGCGAGACAGAACCATTCACTCCCCTGGAAAGGGGGTTAAGCCGGGGGAGTTCTCTTGCTCAGCAGGTCCCACTCCCATGGAGTCCAGCAAGCTAGGGACCACTGGCTTACAATGCAACAAGAAGAGCTAACTGTCCTAAATATATATTTAGGGCAACCAGTACAGGAGCACCCAGAGTCATAAAATAAGTTCTTAGAGACCTGCAAAGAGACTTAGACTCACACACAGTAATAGTGGGAGACTTTGACACCCCACTCCCAATATTAGACAGATCAATGAGACAGAAAATTAACAAGGATATTCAGGACTTGAACTTGGCTCTGGACCAAGTGGACCTAACAGACTTCTATAGAACTCTCCACCCCAAATCAACAAAATATATATTCTTCTCAGCACTGCATAGCATTTATTCTAAAAATCGACCACATAATTGGAAGTAAAACAACCCTCAGCAAATGCAAAAGAACTGAAATCATAACAAACAGTCTCTCAGACCACAGTCCAATCAAATTAGAACTCAGGATTAAGAAACTCGCTCAAAATCACACAACTACATGGAAATTGAACAACCTGCTCCTGAATGACTACTGCGTAAATAATAAAATTAAGGCAGAAATAAAGAAGTTCATTGAAACCAACGAGAACGAAGAGACAAGATACCGGAATCTTGGGAACACAGCTAAAGTAGTGTTACAAGGGAAACTTATAGCACTAAATGCCCACACCAGAAAGCTGGAAAGATATTAAATCGACACCCTAACATCACAATGAAAAGAACTAGAGAAGCAAGAGCAAACGAATTCAAAAGCTAGCAGAAGGCAAGACATAACTAAGATCAGAGCAGAACTGAAGCAGATAGAGACACAAAAAACTCTTCAAAAAGTCGATGAATCCAGGAGCTGATTTTTTGAAAAGATTAACAAAATAGACTGTTGGCCAGAGTAATAAAGGAGAAAACAGAGAAAAATCAAATAGACATAATAAAAAATGATAAAGGGGATATCACCACTGATCCCACAGAAATACAAACTACCATCAGAGAATATTATAAACAACTCTATGCAAATAAACTAGAAAATCTAGAAGAAATGGATAAATTCCTGGACACATATAGTCTCCCAAGTCTAAACCAGGAAGAAGTCGAATCCCTGAATAGACCAATAACAAGTTGTGCAATTGAGGCAGTAAATAATAGCCTACCAACCACAAAAAGCCCAGGACCAAATGGATTCACAGCCGAATTCTACCACAGGTACAAAGAGAAGCTGGTACCATTCCTTCTGAAACTATTCCAAGCAATAGAAAAAGAGGGACTCCTTAACTTGTTTTATGAGGCCAGCATGGTCCTGATACCAAAACCTGGCAGAGACACAACCAAAAAGAACCACCACATGTTCTCACTCATAAGTGGGAATTGAACAATGAGAACACGTGGACACAAGGAGGGGAACATCACACACCGGAGTCTCTCAGGGGGTGGGAGGCAAGGGGAGGGAGAACATTAGGACAAATAGCTGATGCATGTGGGGCTTAAAACCTAGATGACAAATTGATAGGCGCAGCAAACCACCATGGCACATGTATACCTATTTAACAAACTTGCTCGTTCTGCACATGTATCCCAGAAATTAAGGTAAAATTTTAAAAATGAAAAAAAGGGAAATTAATTGAGAATTCACCAAGAAAAAATAAATTATCCATTACTCTATAAAAAGCATGTTCAACCCTAATGATAATATTTAAGAAATAACAATCAAAATAGTTAAAAACTGGAGCAAAGTTTTGTATATTTAACTGTTGTGGAGTGAGGAGAGAAAAGCTGTCATTATAATTTGGGGGTGTATTAAAGGAGGTGAGGCTGGCATTGGGCCTTTCTCAACAGCCAACAATGGTGGCAGTGATGGTAGGGGAGCTGACAGTATTCCCATTATGGAAGTGATGTGACATGAACTTAGTTTTAGAAGTCGCAATGGCTGCTCTGTGAAGAACAGTTTGGAGGGGTTAAAGTGAAGGTAGCAAGGACTCCAGTCAGGAATGCAGGCTAGAGTCAATGGCGATATGATCTAAGGCAGTGCCAGTGATGGTGGAGAGGACAGTTCATATGTCATTTCTTGTGCCTAAAGAACATTTTTTGCACCAGAAAACATGACTGATTTTGAGATTTTTGCCGGAGAGTAATAATCATGCTATATATAGGAGGCTTGGCATCTAGAAATGGATCTTTTATCCAGTTTGTACTCCTGGGTTTATGGAGTCTGTAGTAGGTAATGAAACAGAAGTCACTCACTGTATATTTGATGAATAGAGCTGAAAAGTGTATAGGCATAAAATGAGGATCCTTCTAGAATTCATTGGTTGATTTTTTAAAAAACTCCAAATGAATTAAAATGGCACTACTTAAATTCTTTTCATGTATTTATCATTACATTTTTCCATAAAAAAAACAGAGCAGATGTCTTCAACGTGCACCACTATGTATTAACATCATACTTGCCCCTCCAAAAAAATGGAGGACTTTTGAGGAAAACTCAACTCACACATTGATCAGTGTATTTCAAATGCAATGGAAATATTACCAAGGCTCCACAAAATTGCATTTAAATGAACTGGAGATGAACAAAAGTGTGAGTATTCTTATAAGCCACGAGGGACTTCGTGTCGATTTTGTACAAGTCTGCTCTGTTTTGCCTCAAGAGATGTGAAAATGAGATAGTTATCTCCTCTGAGGATGAACCAAACAAATGTCAGTTTGATGACCACATAGAAATAAAACCTTACCTCACTTGGCTTTATGTCTTCCAAGGAATTCCTCCAGAGGTTTCTACGAAATTTCTGGGTTTGCTCTAGAGGCTACTGGCAACTGTCTTTTCTTTGCAGACAAGTGCCTAGTCTTTGATATTGACCAGTCCCCCTGTGAGAAAGAGCAGAGGTAAGATGATAGTTCCAAGCAAGAACACTAGAGTCTCAGGCCGAAGTCCCCCAAATCCTGCATCCCATGTTCAGGTGGGATGGACATCTGGAAGCCCTTCCTGCCTTTGGTCAGTATTCTGTTCTGGTTCCTGGTGGTAATTACAACCTCACTGACCAGGACCACCTTCCTATCAGGCCCTGTGCTAAGTGCTTTGCATGCATCATCCCATTGAATCCTCCCAATTTTGTGAGGCAGGTATTATTTATTACTGGGCCCATTGTCAGTCGCCATGACTTCAGAGATGTTAATTACATTCTCCAAGACTGGCCAGGATTTATACTTAAGCCCAAACTCTTCTGGTTCTTTGTTGCTGCTAATCTCTCCGCTTTTGTGGTGGGAGTCATGCCTCCTTTCTGAGGAAGCTTGGTTGAGATATCATCAGGAGAAGAACATGTAAAAATCCCTCTTTTTGAATGCTGTTTCTGACAACTCACTACTAAATTTACAATTGGAGTTAATTTATGCAGACAATATACTCTACAAATGACAAGCATTACATACATACATGTTATTACCCCTTTGCACGTAATACGGCACTTAAAGAAGGGAAGTGATTTGCTTAAGGACAAGAATTGCATGTGTAACGGGGAAAAAGAGACCTGATTTCTCTGCCCCTAGCAGAGCACTGTGATTTAGGTTCCTAGAATTATTACATAAATGCCTGCTTCGCTAAACAACTTTTTGCTCTATCATTTCCTGGTTATTTCAGATGTCATGTCATGCTGACGCTTTTAAACTTAATAATTAGAGTTTGTTTGTAGTGCCTCAAAATTGCAGATACAGCTGCAAGTCAGAATGTTTTATTTAAAATGCCATCAGGAAGACCCACGCTGTTTTTAAAATGAGTCCCTTCTGAAACTGGGTTTAGAAGCTTCTTTCTGAAGTTCATTGATCTTCAATTTTGATATGGAGAAAATAGTACATCCAAAGACCACCTTTCAGAGTGGTCAGCTTTTGATGTTACAAGGATTGAGTTGGAGGTTGAAAGCTCTAGGCCCTTTCTGTGACATATCCTCCTTGTCAGAGGGGCAAGGGTTGCCACTATTATGAATAAAGTTTAATATTAACGATGTTAAATTAATACTTACTTTGTTCTTCCTGTGCTTAGTGGTAGAGCAGAATTAAAGTTAGTTTTTGATATTTTAACTCTTTGTCTTTTTAACCTGTCTGAAAATTGGTCAGTTTAAGAAAATAATGTGTAGTGTTAAATATATTCCTCATTGAGGATTTATTCAACTCTGGAATGAGTGGTGAGGGGAGGTTGTGAGATCATCTTCCCGTAAGTATTTAGAAACAGACTGGAGAAATCAAATGGTGCAATATAGGGCAACCCTGCAAAGCTCAGTGGGTGTGTCTCCTGGAAAAGGCCAGAGGGCGGATTGGGAAGTGTGAAAAAAAGGCTGGCCTTGTGATTAAGGCCACCATACTAAATGAGCCAGCAGGTCAAGGGGAACACTGAAGTTGATGCCTTCCCTCTAACCTCTGGGGTTCCAGACACCTGTTGATGCCCTGCTAAGCTGGACTCGATACTCAACAAAGGTCTCATTTTGCTCTGTCAGACTACAAAGGCCCTTTAGATCAGGATGGGGTCCTACCTTCTTTAGTTCCACAAAGTAGCTGTGACTGGACTCAAAAAGACCGCTCGTTTCTGGGATCCATATATTTTCTGGGCTCCATTAGGTACTGCTCAGGTAGTGCTCCGGGGTCTAGGGAGGGTAGAAAGCCTGGATTGGGGTGGAACCTTTGGAACTTGGCAAAGTAAGGGGTATGTTGAAGTAGCTGCTGCACCTCCAGTCCGGAGGCGGCAGCTATGTCGGACCCCAGCATCGCAAAGTTTAGGCGGGAATGCTGTCACTCCACGCCCACTTCCGCCAGCAAGCAGTGCTGCGCCTGCGGTTCCTCTCTGCCACGCCTCTTCACGCGCTTTGCACTCTGGGGCCCACGAAGTGCCTGAGGGGACCTCACTGGGTGAGGAGTCAGTTAGAAGCTGCTCCCCGTTTGCAAACCTTCCACGCTCCCACTGGGCTCCCTGGCTCTCACTGGAGACCACAGGGAGAAGCTTCAAGGCACCCTACACTACTACGGCCACCTCTCCAGCAGTGAAGACTGCAGCAAGGGTGAGTAAAGTCCGTTGACGGGGGCTGCTCTGACGTAAAATATCTTGGGATGGCGGCGGGGAGCCAGTTCCTTTGTTCCTGGGTGGCTGAGGAGTCCAAGCTACTCCATCAGAGATAGTCCCTCCAGGACCCTCGTTTTCCTGATAATCCTTGGAGGGTTGGGTGGGATGGTTGGGCTGAGGAAGAGGGGAGGGGTGGCAGCAGGGAGCTGGGGGTTGCACGAGGAAGCCCCCCACATTCTGAACCTCTTCCTGCACTGGGCACCATCATAGATGCACCATAGGAGGCACCCATTAATTTTTCTTTGGACGTTTCAAGAAGTTTCTGGCATCCGGATGTCCGGTTAGCCAAAACCTCAGAAGCAGTGTTGGGAAGAAAGGAAAGCTTGGGGTGTTGCAAATAAGCCGGCTTGAGTGGGCGGTTCCGGTGAGAATGGCAGGCTGTGTCCCTTAGGGTTGGGCGCGTCCCCATTACCACGGTCGAGGACGGTGTGCTAGGGTGGGTGGGCATATCGAGAAGTTTGCCTGGCTTTTAGCAGACTGAGCAGTTTGTGCACGTAAAATCTCAGACTTCAGAATATTGAGGGCAGCAGTGGCTTTTCAAAGGATCGGCTTGAGGTTTATGTTGCTGGTTGGGTTTTTTGCTTTTTTGGGTTTCAAATGATGAGGGGTTTATATCAGAATGTGTAGTTGAGTACAGAAGTCGTGGCTACCTCGGAAAATGTATTTTTACAAAATGGAGTCAGTTCAAAGTGAAAGCGGCAGCAGCTATAATGGAGGCGAGCTTGCGCGCGCACGCTCCTTAGTCTCAGCTACTCGTAAAGCTGAAGCAGGAGGACTGCTTGAACCCACGAGTTTGAGACAAGCTTGAGCAGACTTAGCGAGACCTGTTCTCTACAAAAATTAAAATAAATAAGTAAATAAATAAATTAATTAAAAAAATTAGCTGGGCGTGTGGTGCCCCGCTAGTCAGGAAGCTGAGGCGGGAGGCATCGCTTGAGGCGGGAAGCGTCGCTCGTGGCGGGAAGCGTCGCTTGAGGCGGAAAGCGTCGCTTGAGGCAGGAAGTGTTGCTTGAGGCGGGAAGTATCGCTTGAGCCTAGGAGTTCGAGGTTGCAGTGAGTCATGATTGAGCTGCCGCACCCCAGGCTGAGCAACAGAGCAAGACCCCGTAACAAAAAAAAAATTGTTTTAAAATTCAGCTGATTAAAAAAAAAGAAAAGCCAGGTTTGGTGGTGCGTGCCTGTAATTTCGGCTACTTGGAAGGGTGAGACAAAGGGTCACAGGAGCTCTGGGTTGTAGTGCTCTATGCCCATCGCTCATCCACGTGTCCACACTAAGTTTGGCTTCAATATGGTCAATATGGTGACCTCCCAGGAGTAGGAGACAACCAGGTTGCCTAAGAAGCGGTCGACTGGTTCAGGTCATAAACAGAGCACTTCAAAATTCTCCTAATCAATAGTGGGATAGTACCTGTGAATAGCCTCTGCACTCCAGCCCTGGCAGCATAGCAAGACTCTGACTTTAAATAAAAATAGACTTTAGGAGGCTGAGTCGGCAGGATCGCGTGAGCTCAGGAGTTCAAGACCAGCCTGACCAACATAGTGGGAGCCCGTTTCTACAAAATACAAAACACAAAATAACAACAAAAAAGAGACAGGCACGGTGGCTCACACGCATATTCCCAGCTACTCAGAAGGCTGAGGTGGTGAACTTGAGAAGTTGAGGCTGCAGTGAGCCATGATTTTGCCACTGCACTTCAGCCTGGGTGACAGAGAGCCTGTCTCAAAAATAAATAAAAAACTGAGCTTAATGTATGTGACTGAAGCCTATGTGCATATAGACAAATACCCTTATATAAGTATACTGGGCCCCCAAAGTAATCGTTTACAATTCAGCTTGAGAAATAGCTTTGATGCTTCATAGAACAACATGTGTCATTTTATTAAAAATGGATTTTGAGACCATTCTTCCAGCAACATAGCCAATTCGGGTAAGAGAGGGAAGGACCACATGGAGTTTTAAATTTCTTCATTTGTTTGTTTGTTTTAGAGACAGGGTCTTGCTCTGTCACCCAGGCTAAAGTGCAGGGAGCATAGCTCACTGCAGCCTCGACCTCACTGCAGCTTTGAGCTCACTGCAGCCTCGAGCTCACTGCAGCCTGGAACTTCTGGTCAAGGGATCCTCCCACCTCAGCTTCCCAAAGCATTGGGATTACAGGCATGACCCACTACACCTGCTCATTATGGAGTTTCAAAATCATTTTCTATCAATGTGAGAGGAATGGCATGTTCCGTATCCGGTTAGGGAAGGGAGTGGTGTGATTTTGGGCTCCTCTATGTATTTAAGAAATGATGTTTTCACTTAATAATTGGAACAGATAAACTCTCTGAATAGGTGGAGAAACTTTACCCGTGTTCCCTAATTTTACTTTGTTACGGACAAACATGTCCTGACATATTCCGTAAATTCACATTCTGCACATACTTGTAAATGGTGACATAGTTATTAACTCTGAAATTAAAACTACTGTGAAGCTATGTGCCAGGGGTTGAAAATGGAAATATCTGAAAGAAAAAAATAAAGTTGCTGTGAAATGCAATCAGTTCTTAACGCATTTTAAAACAGGAATGCCTAGGTGCTATTGCGGTGGAGAGGTTAGTGGCTAGCAAACTGGGGAAGTGCCATTCAAGACTCCAAGTGATTTGAAGATTGTGCAAAAAGTAGAGGAAGCAAGTGTTAAAAAAAATTGAAGGTGTTTTGCTCCCTGTTCAAAAGTAAAAGCCCTAAGTGAACTTGCAAAGCTTTCTCAGGTGGAAGCAAAACCTGAAAGAAAGTGAAATTTAGCTAGGCAAGGAGATAAAGAGTCCCCAAGGGCAAGGTCGTGTTGAGTGAGGCTTCCTATCTTTTTTGGAGGGGCTAGTTCAGTAGTGCCTAACTGTTTATCTGACCCAAACACGAGGAAGAAATAGCAGGGATAATTTTCATTATCTAATTAGGGGAAATTTGCATTTTTTTTTAACTTACTTTTTTTTAAACAAAATAAAGAGGATTTTTCTATAGTAATTAAGCCCTCAAAGAGTTGTATTTTTTACCTTTAAAATTTTCAAATGGCAGGTGAGGAGCTCAATAGTACTAACTGCTGGATGATATTGGGAGTGCAGTGTGAACAAGCAGGTCGTTTATTCATCCAGGTTTCTGGCTGGGGCAACTGGGGTTATTACATATGTAATTACATTAAAATTAAGATGGCTAGGCCTGGCGCGGTGGCTCAGGCCTGTAATCCCAGCACTTCGGGAGGCCGAGGTGGGCAGATCATGAAGTCAGGAGTTCCAGACCAGCCTGACCAACATGGTGAAACCCCTTCTCTACTAAAAATACAAAAATTAACCTGGCGTGGTGATATGCACCTGTAATCTCAGCTACTCAGGAGGCTGAGGCAGGAGAATCACTTGAACCCGGGAGGTGGAGGTTGCAGTGAGCCGAGATTGCACCATTGCATTCCAGCCTGGGCGACAGTGAGACTCCATCTCAAAAAAGAAAAAAAAAATTAAGATGGCTTTTGCTTGTGCAGCTGAGTGGCTTGAGATGGGCTTCCTGCAATAGGGGATCTTAAGTGCTGGGTGGGTGGCCAAGGCCAGTTAGGTGGGTATGTCATAACCAAGGAAGGGCAACTTATTCTTGTCTTGGTTATTTTACTACTATCAGATGATTTTCTCTGGGTCTTTGCCTTGTGAATGTTGATATTTCTATTGGGAAAATATTTTTAAATGGTTCTGAGAAAGGTTTTCATGTATGGCATATCTAGCATTTTCCAAAGCAGAAGGTGACCAGGTGAGGGTGGCTGCCCTTGTGGCCTTTCAAAAACGAGAGATTAGTTTGAGGAGTTGCCTTTTATTTCTTGGACAGTAGGGAGCCATGGCAGGATTTTAAGAGAGTGATTCTCTATACAGGTTGATATCCTTGATCCAAAATGCTTGGGACCAAAAGTGTATCAGATTTCAGATTTTGGAATACATGTATGTGCATTATACTTACTGAGTGAGCATCCCTAATCTGAAAATCTGAAGTCTAAAAATGTTCCAGTGAGCATTTCCTTTGAGTGCCATATTGACACTTAAAAAGTTTCGGATTTTGAAGCATTTCAGATTTTGGATTTTTGAGTCAAGGATGCTCAACCATACATACCACACCTGATTTAGAGGTGGACTCATCAGGATTTGCTGGACTGGATTGTTTGGAGGCAGAGTGAAGGAGAGGGAGCTGTTAGCAATGATCCTACAAGTTTTTGTTTTATACAACTGGTTCCACTCACTGAGACGAGGAGGACCAGGGCCGGGAGCTGTTTGGGCAAGTTTAGTTTTGGACTTGAGCCTAAAGTGCTGGTGAAACATCTAGGAAGCCACTGGATATGCATCTAGAGCCAGAGCGCAAAGGAGTAGTCACAGCTGGAAATAAAGATGCAGTGTCATCAAGGTTTCTTTTTGGCAGAGACTTGTGGGGACTACTAGCACCTCTTTATGGTGCTGATGTCAGGGAAATGAATCAAAGCCGACCCTGCTCTATCCATAAAAAGCTGCTGTCTCTAGTCATGCTGATGTAACTTAGGCTATTTCTAATGTTGATAGGCAAAAGTGTGTGTGACAAAGGCTTCAACTAGATTTTCAAGGAGGTACTCCCTGAAATTCAGTTTCTTAAAAGACAAGATCTAAGCAATTGTCTTTTTTTTTTTTTTTTTTTTGAGACAGGGTCTCACTCTGTCATCCAAGTTGTAGTGCAGTGGCATGATCTCAGCTCACTGCAACCTCTGCCTCCCAGGCTCAAGCAATCCTCCCACTTCAGCCTCCCTAGTAGCTGGGACCACAGGCATATGCCACTATGCCCGGCTAATTTTTGTAGGGTTTTGCTGTGTTGTCCAGGCTGGTCTTGAGCTCCTGAGCTCAAGCGATCTGCCCGCCTCGGCCTCCCAAAGTGCTGGGATTACAGTGTGAGCCACCATGCCTAGCCAATTGTCATATTTTTAAATGGAAAATACAAACTACCTTTGACATCCCAGTTTACACTGAAAAACTACATTTTCCTCTTGTCCTTTATCAAGAGCTGAAGATTTCAGCAGGGCTTTCTCCAAACACTATATAAATATTAAACTGACTTACAAATGTTGTTTATGAGAATGAGAATACCGTTCTTGTTATTTGATATGTATTTATGGAGTGTGTGTCTTTTGACTTGAGTCTGGCTAATGTCCCAGTAGGGTAGGATATTTTGGATGTTGATGAGTTTTTCTTCTGATTCTATTTTTAATAATTAAGCATATTGTTTAAGTAACTGGTTGTTCCTTGATTATAGAGTGTTTGTGACCACTAATAAATGTCCCCCATGTTTAAATATACAAGTTGTACCTCTGGGATGGCAGGGAGCTAAGGGCCATTAACTCTTTTATATGCTAATACCTGAGATCAAGACACATAGCTAATATTTAGCTTTGGAAATTAAAGCATAAATTCATGAATTTGAATAGTGTTCTTCTTTCTGCATTGATATTTAACCATAATGTATGTATGTACACAATGTTCCAAGATTTCTTCTTTTTGTTTTTATTTTTTGATGATGTATGTTTCACTTGCTGCAGTATTTGTTGACTTCATGAATACTACTGATTTTTAGTGTGCCTTTCTTTAAGCTTGTCTCCTTGTTAAGGTGAACCTTAACATACAAGGTTAAGGTGATCCTTATCATTTGAGATATTCGCCAAATATGTGGGTGAGCAATGCACCTTAGAACTTCTCCATCCGTGTGGTATCTGATCCTCCTGAGAGTGGCCTTATGCGGTAGGGAGGACAGGGCTATTTTACTGGTACTCAGACAGACTAGGTGACTTGCCCAAGAGTACACATCTAGTGCAGAATTGGGACTGGATCCCAACAATTCTGACCTCAAGAGGGATGTTGATTTCCATTGACTTTGCAATTCCCCCTACTTAAGTCACTGGATTAATAATTTTAAAGTGCGGATAGGACAAATATATTTTGTTGGCTTACTCTCCTCTAACTTTAGGTCTCCCAGTTGGGAGAATGAACTTGTAGGTTAATTGTTTCCTAGTAGAAAGCAATATATATATTCGTTAAATATATTCCTTAGTATAGACAATAAATTATTGCAGTTTCACTCTCCTCCTTGGGCTGTGTCAAGACCACTTTGAAACATTCCTTGGTACTCTTCATACAGGACTTACGGCTGTTTATTCTTTGCTTTCTCTCATATCAGCCTCCTTTGCCGATCATCTTCAGAAATATAAGTGCGAACTGTGCTGTAAGGCATGGACCACACAGCACTTTGAAATGAGAAAGCTTTAAAGTAACAGGCAAGAATTTGAGGGGGAAATTGAAAAGTCTTTCTGCACAAAATGATTGTACTTTAAGTTGAAATTCACAAACAAAGTCAATCAACATGAAGAATCTGGAAACTCTCATTAAGAATTGTTTCATTTTTCTGTACATTTCACAAGAAACAAGGTGTAGCTTTTGCATAAAATTCTAACTCGTGATTACAGAAGGCATTTGAAGTGTATAGAACAGGGAGTATATTGTAGCTGGAAGCCAGGGCATTTGCAGAGCCTCACTTTAATGGGCAAGTGTTTTAACCGTCAGCATTGAAAAAAGGAATGGCACAGAAGTGAGGGCTGGGGAGGTGGGGTGAGGGGCTCTGGCATGAGGTAGCCAAGAGTCAGCAACAATTACAGAGATAATTTTAAGTGAGGCGATTCATAGCATTTCTTTCAGGAAGTGGAAGATTTCCTTGGCCCCTTTTTCTAATTTGAGAACAGGGGACTCATACATTGTCAACCTTTCACTCAGTGGTATATATTTTTTGACCTTTTATGTGATATTGGTATTTAATTTATATATCCATCTTAAATCAATTTTGTTGCATATAGATTTGTATGTGTGGACATAGCCCTTTTAAAAAAATTATTCAACAGCTTCTAGGAGACAACTTCTCTGCTTTTTGGGATAAGGCAGCCCTGCAGTAGGCAGAACAGTGGAGTAGGATTCAGGACAGCTGGGGAGTTAGGCTGGGCATTACTTTAAGATAAGGGATTTAAAACAAGTCAGGATTCTGTTCCTCTTCTCGAAGTTAAAATAAAATAAAATAAATTAGGAGAAACCTAATTAGAAACCTAATTCCTAAAGGGTTTGTTTCCCTACTCAGACTTGCCCTGATTTAAAAACTGTATTTACAGAATGTTCACAGCCACGTAAAATAGACTAGAAAGAAATGCTGTAATATGGCAATGTTTCCCTCAGAGTGGTAGAATTATACACGTTTTCTCTCCTTTCTATTTTGTAAATTTGGCACTCTTAAAAAAAGAAACCTGCTGGGCGCGGTGGCTCATGCCTGTAATCCCAGCACTTTGAGAGGCTGAGGCGGGTGGATCACCTGAGGTCGGGAGTTTTAGACCAGCCTGGCTAACATGGTGAAACCCCATGTCTGCTAAAAATACAAAACATTAGCTCTGGCTTATTCCCAGCATTCTAATGGGAAATGATTATAGAGCTCTACAAAACTGGCCAAGGAACTACACAGTGATGAAAGGTTTTTGATCTCTTTGGGAAGTATTGTAGGTAACAGCTTTGCTGGCACTCCCATAGCCCCTTTCCTGTGTGGAGATTGGGCTCTGGGACCTTTGTCTTGAGTAGTAAATGCCCAGCATGCAGCCAGGAGCACTAGCTGTGGTCACTCCCTCATGGAGCACCTTTTGGGTCTGAGGCTGATAATTGTCCTGCTTCTTATGTGGTAAGCTGTCAGGACTGTGGGCTGCCAGCTGCCGTAGCTTTACTAAAAGGAGGTAGTTGATTCATTCTTTTACTGCAGATTGTCAGCTGAATAAAGCGGCCCACCACAGCCTTAGGGACAAAAGCTCTCCATTAGGATTACACTGCCAGGTTGGAGAATGGCCCTTTCATTGCTGCACAGCCTCAAGCAGGGTCTGTATTAAGCTGACCACCTTTATGCAAATCTCTCTCCTTTGTCCAAAGACCCCCTCGTGACAGAGGCCAGCTAAGCCATTCTGGACAGATAGGCTTTGTGCAAGGCTGGGGGATCACCCAGGTTAGGTGTTTTTAGGAAGAAAAGTGGACTGAGGTGATTTTGTAAATGTCATTGCTAATAAATTAAATATTGGCAAAACTTGCACTTAAGATGTTGCTTGGGAAGAACAGATTATTCTTCACATGGAAGAAACTGAGGTGCCATAGAGTTCTGGAGTGCTGAAATTGTTGTCCTTTGGCATTATGAAAAGTAATAATATGTCTTTATCTGTCTTTTCCAGTTCCTTTCTAGTTTGCTTCCTGCTCCCGAGCTGCTTTGTTTCTATCCAAAGTGGAGAGACTGTTCCCATCTGTGCTTATCTCCTGCTTTGGCTCTTTTCTCTCTCCTTGCTGCTGTGTATTCCCCCCACTCATCTAATAGAATACTTCCAAGGTCCTATCTTCTTTTCCTCAAGTCACTCCCTTGAGGGGCTCAAGTGATTAGTCTAATTTCAAATATTCTCTGTGAACACGTCTTGTAGAGTCATGGATTCCCCAAGCTGAAAGAGATTTCCAAGTCGTCTGTCCAACTCATGTCTATGTGGTCAAGTTGACAATTCTTATCAAATAGAGGTTGGAGTTTCTTCCATGTTTCATTGATGCCTAAGCATGCAAGAGAACTTAAATCTGATGACTTTTCTCTCAGTACTTTTTCATGATTCAGTTTTTCTTTAGGAAAGAACAGTCTCTTCTTTTGACCTTCAGCTACTTTAGCCTTCACTGCCCCAGGCTCATAACAGTAGCAACACATCTAATTCTTTTTTTTTTTCTTTTTTCTCATTCAACTACTCATTTTATGTGAGAAGATGCTGTGAGTCGGAGAGAAGGCAGTTGCTGATGATGCCAGATCTCAGGCCCCACTTGGCAGAGTATGGAGCTCCTCGGCAGCCTTCCCTCAGTAAGGTCCTTTTTGTGGCCCTTGCTCTCAGTTGGAGAGAGTTATGGCCACAGCTTTCTGCACACCTGCTGTTTTTAATGTCACCTTTCCATTAGTTAGCACTGAGTTCTCCACATGGCAACCTTCTGGCAACCCCAGATGTATCTCAGTTTATTATTTTTTTTTTGTTATCAAGTTAAATATATTGAGTTCTATGAGCTGTATCATAATGAATATAGTCTTTTTTTATTGCATTTTAGGTTTTGGGGTACATGTGAAAAACATGCAAGATTGTTGCATAGGTGCATACGTGGCAGTGTGATTTGCTGCCTTCCTTCCCTTCACCTATATGTGGCATTTCTCCCCATGCTATCTCTCCCCAACTCCCCACCCCCGGCTGTCCCCCCCGCACTCCCCCCCATATAAGTCCTTCTCATCTAAGTCTGCCTCCTTCATAGCATGTCTGGGAGTCATCCTCTCTTTCAACCTTTTCCTCTTCTTTCTGCAACAACTACATTCTAACCTTGAACCTCTTCTCAGCCTGTCTGCTTGAGCTCCCCTTGCATCACCTCTTTTAAAATCAGTTTGGTCTTGTGAGTCAATTCTCAGAAAATTTTAGTAGTGCCCAGCTACCTCACATATTAAATAAAAATATTAACATCTTCAGTTAGAGAATTCAGCCTGACCTCACCACTTTTATTTTCTCATTTGATTTTTCTTAACATCTGTTAACATTCCAGCTGCTCAATTTTTAGATAATTATTTTGACAGTTATATAGCTCTTCTTTGAAATAATAATGTTTTAATTTTTCTTTAGGTCCTTTTGATTTACATAAAATCCCACAACAACAATAATAACAATAGAAATGAAAACACTGGACACAGTGCCTTGGCCATAGTAGAGAACTGTTTTGGGGCATGAATGATGAATAAATAAATGAAAGTACTTGAAATCACTGTAAATAACTTGATTTGCCCAGAAGCCAGAGATGTAGAACTCACTGTCCTGGAAACAGGATTCTTTCTTCCTTAGTAAATTCCTACAGCATCAAATAGAGTGCACCTTAATAAATATGGACCGAAAGTGGCCTAAAATATTCCACTAAAATCTGTAATACTTTCAGGTTCTCTACAGTTTAAATTTTTCTGTCTGTTTATATATGTAAATCTTTCTGTTTAAAAAATCCTTTAATGAAGTGTTCCAGTATCATTTTCTCTAGATTGTTTCACTGATTGGCTCTCAATATTTTAAATTGAAAATGGACTGGAGACAGAGAAAAACTTGCCTATCAAGTTCTTAATTAAATGATCCATGAAGATGTCTTTTAAATGGTTCACTTGAAATATACCTTTATATGAACAGAAATAACTATCTCCATATTAAGTCATCTGTATTAGTTCGTTCTTGCATTGCTATAAAGAAATGGCATGAGACTGGGTAATTTATAAAGAAAAGAGGTTTAGTTGACCAACATTTCTTCAGGTTTTTTAGGAAGCATGGTACTGGCTTATGGAAGGAGCTTTTCCTCATGGTGGAAGGTGAAGTGGGAGCTTGCACGTCATGTGGCTAGAGCAAAAGGGAGTGCAGGAGGATGGGATGGTGACGGGGCAGTGAGGGAAGGGCATGCTAGAGGTAGAGGTTGAGGGTGGGGGGTGAGGGAGGGTTGGGGATGAGGGAGAGTTGGGGAGGGGAGGTTCCAGGGTGGGGGTGGGATTGGGGGAAGGTGCCACATACTTTTAAATGACCACATTTCCCCAGAACTCACTCACTATGGCAAAGACAGCACCAAGCCATGAGGCATCCACCCCCATGATCCAGTTACCTCCTACCAGGCCCTACCTCCAACCTCGGGGATGACAATTCAACATGAGATTTGGGCGAGGACAAATATTCAAACTATATCATCATCTGTCCTACATATTTTTCTACATTTTTTTTCTTTTCCTTTTTCTTTCTTTCTTTCTTTTTTTTTTTCCAAGACGGAGTTTCGCTCTTGCTGCTCAGGCTGGAGTGCAATGGCGCAATCTTGGCTCACCGCAACCTCCGCCTCCCGAGTTCAAGTGATTATCCTGCCTCAGCCTCCTGAGTAGCTGGGATTACAGGCATGAGCCAGCACACCCAGCTAATTTTGTATTTTTAGTAGAGAAGGGGTTTCTCTATGTTTGTCAGGCTGATCTGGAACTCCCAACCTCAGGTGATCTGCCTACCTCGGCCTCCCGAAGTGCTGGGATTACAGGAGTGGGCCACCATGCTCAGCTTCTACATTGTTTTCTATGTCTTAGGTCATTCTCTTCCTGTATCTCATGATCTCTGGAGAAACAAGTTCTTCATTTTTCACAATTTTTAACTAGCTGAATGTTATTCTTCATAGTTTTACAGGCTATGTTTAGATAGCCTTGTGTTGCTGAGAGAAACTCACCCTATTCCCTGCACTGATCAGGGAGAGACTGACAATACAGGACTTTGAGACAGTACCAAGTAAGGCAGGTGCCACAAGGGCTACAGGCAATGTGCTATGGAGATGGAGGAGAGAGGATCAGAAAAGGATTCTTGGAGAAGGTGCTTTGGGGGAAGTGCTTTGGAAGATTTATATTACTTCAATAAGTAAAGATACAGGGAAGGACATTTTAGGCAAGGAGATGATCATGAGCAGAGGCTGGGCAGTAGGAATGAAGAGTGAGTGTCTTGATAATAGTGAGTACTCCTGGAATTCAGGAATGGTGTAATTGGAAAGGTGAGTTGGGTTGTATTATAGAGAGCCCTGGGTGACAGGCTGATACAGTTTTACTGTGGTGATGCTTAAAATCTCCAGACAAGAACACATGTGATTATAATAACCCGAGAGCACATTCAATAAATACTTGTGGAGAAATCATATATTGAACCTCTCATATTTCCCCTTTACTAACATGTTGTCTGTAACTAGGCAAAGTAAAAATGAGTCTAGTAAACTAAACCAAACTCAAATCTATCTAAGTGGGTTCCAAAGTCCACATGACTAGTCTTGCTTGCTTCACAATGGCTTCAAGTGACAAACCTTGTGAGAGGATCTTCCTTGAGGTTACAATTGTACCAAACAGGTAGTCCCAAGTGCCAGTCACTAGTGAAGTCAGCACTGGGCATAAGTGCCAACTGTGGGCACCTAGCCAGGTTCTTATCACATGCTCCTTGGCTGATGTGAATGAAAGTCATCTTTTGAGGAGTAGCTCCAGTTCACATCTGCAAATGGTTCTTGAGCTTCTGCCTTGTGCTAGGTGCCACAGACAGTGAGGAATCAGACCACATTCTGGCTTTGTGCTCATACTCCAGTGGGGGAGACAGACAAGGAGTCAAATAGTGATCAGACACCTTAGAAAGTGGCAGGTGTCCTGAGACAGTAGCGGACAATGAATTCTAGAGGGCTCAGGGAGAAGGAAGCTGAGGAAAACATTTGTGAGAGAGCATTCTATCTGAATCTGGAAAAACTTGAAAGAAATGATGTACTTTGAGATCCAAGCCCATATATCCAGGTCCCACGTACCTTTACACCCAATAGATACTGTGGGGTATATTTTGTCAAACATCAGAAACAGATTGCTATTTTGGGACTACTCTATTTGGCTTTGGCATTGGTATGCTCCAGAGGGAAAAATGGTGTGTCTCTCGGAAAAGGCAAGATACTATTTGCCTAAAGTGAAGCAAGTCTATAGCATCTGTTAGAATAAATTTTTAAACAGCACTCACCTGTTAATTCTTTTATTATTACTTTTTATTAAAAAATAGAGATGAGGTCTCATTATGTTGCCTAGGCTGGTCTTGAGCTCCTGAGCTCAAGGAATCCTCCTGTCTCGGGCTTCCCAAAGTGTTGGGATTATAGGTGTGAGCCATTGCTCCTAGCCATCACTCACGTTTGTACCTATAAACAAAGTTAAATATTATAAGTAAGATTTTTTAAATTGCAGAAAAAGGAGAATTCTTTTAGAGGCAGATCTTAACACCATCTCTAGGGCTTGTATCAAAGACTACTGGACAAAATAGCATCAGAAAGCTCAGTCCCTTTGGTCAAGTAGGCCACCACGGTGATTTCAAGAGGCTGGAATTGGGAGGAGACTAAAGACATTTGACTTCATGCAAAAGCTAAAAGAAGTTTAAGAACATTTTTTGGGGGTGATGAACATTCCCAGTTTCTCCAAATGACAGAATTTCTGTGAGAATCGTAAAACTATGGGAAAGTCATCTCTCATCTGGAAAGTCTTTGTGGTTGAAAAGTTTCTCTTACCTTATTTTCAATTATGTGATTATTGACTTCCCTGGTGTTGCTAGATGAGCTATTTTTTATCTAAAAACATCTCTTTTTTCTAAGATGATCTGGATAGACTATCCAGTGCCCATACACAACACTCATCAGTTTTTAAATCTCTCATTCTCAGGTAAGAAGATGATTTTTGTCTTTCAGACTTACTTTTGTACTTACCTTTCACATTTTACTTGTAATGGAAGTACTTGTAATGGAAGTAAGATTCCTCTGTATTTTGAAACAAATCATCAAGTTGTAAGTGGGGAAAATCTAAGTAATGAGCTGCAATTTTTTTTTTCTTTTTTTTTGGGATACCGTCTCTCTCTGTTACCCAGCCTGGATGGAGTGCAGTGGCACAGTCATGGCTCACTACAGCCTCATCATCCTGGGCTTCAAGCAATTATCCCACCTCAGCCTCCTTAGTAGCCAGTGAGTAGCTGGGACTACAGACATGCAGTACCATGCCCAGCTAATTTTTAAAAAAAAATTTTAATTTTTAATTTTAATGTTTTTTTTGAGACAGAGTCTCACTCTATCACCCAGGCTGGAGTGCAGTGGCGCAGTCTTGGCTCACTGCAACCTCCGCCTCCTGGGTTCAAGTGATTCTCCTGCCTCTGCCTCCCAAGTAGCTGGAATTACAGACGCCTGCCACCATACCTGGCTATTTTTTGTTTTTTGTATTTTTAGAAGACACAGGGTTTCACCATGTTGGCCAGGCTGGTTTTGAACTACGGACCTCAACTGATCCTCCCACCTCAGCCTCATGAAGTACTAGGATTACAGGCATGAGCCACTGTGCCCAGTCCTAATTTTAAAATTTTTGTAGAGACGGTGTCTCCCTGTATTGCCCAGGCTGGTCTTGAACTCCTGCGATCAAGCAATCCTCCTGCCTCAGCCTCCAAAAGTGTTGAGATTATAGGCGTGAGCCACCATGCCTAGCGATAAGCTGCATTTTGAAATAATAACACCTTAATTAGTAATTCATACAATATTCAGTCAGGCTTAAAGCATAGGTCAAGATGTAACATCATTCAAATAGTCATAATCAACTCTTATCCCATTAAATTAAATACATATGAAATTGTGTAGCATGAATAATGAAAATAACTATTTATGGATATTCTTGATTTTCACCAATGACAGCTACAGATTTAAAATGTAAATCATATTTTGTCTTGAGATTCTACTTAATCACTTTAAATGTAGCACTCTTCTAATTTCCCTCAGAGAATCATAAAATCAAGTGAAGAAAAGATGCCTTAGTTTTGATAAATTGATGATTATAGATCAATAAGAAGTGTGTGTGTGTGCATGTGTGTGTGTGCATGCATGTGTATGTGTACTCAGTTGTAGAACAGTTGCAAACAGAAGTGAACTTGAATGTTAATTTTCATATCTACTGTAATTTTATGTTTATATAGATATATGGTTGTAGTCTCAAAACATAGCATATATTTATTGCCATATGTAATTTGTTTTTTGCATAATTTGCCATAAATGTAATTTGATACTTCTGTAATGAAAAAGTAAATAGATATAGAAAATAGATTTATAAATCTTAAGATACAACAATTATAATTCATTCTGACCCAATTATTTTAAAGAAGGCATTTTTCCAGCTATGCAGCTGGTCAATTCTCTAAATATATTTTCTGAAATTACATGAGACAGCCCAGTGCAGTGGTTGTACACCTGTAGTCTTAGTTACACAGGAGGCTTAGGTGAGAGGATTGCTTGAACCCAGGACTTATTAATAGAAGCCAGCCTGGGCAATATAGTGAGACCTCGTTTTGAAAGAGAGAGAGAGAGAGAGAGAGAATTTTATTTACATTTCTGTGATGCTAAGTTGCTCATTTAATAAAAGTCTCTTAATAGAAACACAAATTGTCCTTGCACCATTGTTCTTGAAATTCCATTTTGGGACCTACTGTGGTGGTACACATAGTGAACAGATTTTACCTTGTTTCTGTCTTCAAAGTTATTTCAATGGCAGGGATTAATAGTATGTTACTTTATGGTTCATATTGTTTGCCTGAAGGAGACTTATCTTACGTAGATAATTCTGACAGAGACATATACTATAATGCACAATCATTGCAATTGTTTTGTAAAAGGAAGGTTAGGTGAGAGTCTTTTATTTTTAGAGTTGTTTCTCAGGTATTTGGGCAGGCTATGCTGTGGACCTTTATGGCAGCGCCTTGAACTGCAATCAGTAAACCAGTTAAAAAGGTTCTCTGCTATTACCACATTCATCTTTCCCTGAACCATTCACAAACCTTGGAGGGAATCCCAAGACTAGTATTTTTGTCACAAAGACCATCAAATATTTTTTAGGCTTTCAACGTTTCCATTTTGTCATGCATAAGCCAAAATGCATGCATAGGTGCTTGAGGATGGGAAGTAAAACAAGACAAAGATACACTGATGTCATCTTGGAGATTCTCAGTGCTCCTAGATCTATTAAAAATGCTGAGATGTCTTGTATCAAGAAATCTGCTTCAATATATTTAACCAGCATTTTTCAAACGTTCTTGACTAAGGAACACTTAATATCTATTTTTATTTTTGCTTAATCCTATTAACATCTTTTGGCATTCATGTTCTGCAGGACCAGTGACCTTTAGGAAACTTGTTGTTACCAGTATGATACCATTTTATATATGCGATCAATGGCATTTGGCTCAGGCATATTGAACTCCTCAGAAATAATATTGACCAGCCATTTTTGAGCTAGAAGGCTGTCAGCTAATTGCAGTGTCAAACTTCTTATGACAACCAATAATGAATGTTTTTGTGCCAAATTCCCTAATGTGTTGATTTAGGCTCTGGCAGGTTTGAAGGCAGCAAAAACTTCTGAGGTATCTCCAGTAGGTTCAAAAATTGGCCTTGCAGGCTTAGAACTTTCTCTGCTGCAGAGACAACAGAAACAAACTGAACTCCCCAAATCCAGAATGACTCTGTTGACTCAGTCCTCTCTGATCTTAGATGCTATTGCATGGGGATAACACTTGCCAGAGTTTTCTCCCCTCTCACTCTCCTCTGATGGCTTTGAGATGATGAGTTTTGATAACTGAGTTCACCTCCTTGGAAAGAAAGTGTGGAAACCAGCATCAAAACTGTGGTGAACAAAGAGGCTCCTCCCCTTCCAAGGAAGCTGGGAAGGTGTGTTGCTTCATTTAAGAGTTAAAGAGTTTCAGAATGTATTATTTGATTAGCTGGGCACGGTGGCAGGCACCTGTAATCCCAGCTACTAGGGAGACTGAAGCAGGAGAATGGCATGAACCTGGGCAGCAGCGGTTGTGGTGAGGTGAGATTGAGCCACTGCACTCCAGCCTGGACGACAGAGTGAGACTCCATCTCAAAAAAAAAAAAAAAAGAATATATTATTTGATTTATTTTTTTCTTTTTGCAGGATCATCTGTTGGGCATTTAAGTCACAGACCAAATTCCATTTTATGTTTCTGAGAACCCATTCTTTATAATACTGTAGAAAAATGGGTTTGCCTGTGGTTTGACAAATTAACTGTTCATTAAGGAAACAGTAAAATGTGATTTTTCTCATACTCTAAAACTTTGAAATTCTTTTCATCAAGTTTCTGTGAGTTTTGTTTTTAGTGAATATGATTGGAATTCTGTTTAATACATAATTTTTAAAAGTCAGCGTCTGTTTATATTGTATATAAGGTAAATCCAGTGTGGACAATGTCATATAAAATGTTAATCTTACAAGACAGCAAAGGCTTCAAGTTGAACTTAAGCCTATTACTAACTTAGCTGTGGTGTTTTTGGTCACTTTGCAAATTTTTAAATAAGGTGAGTGACTAGAAACACCCTACTTTCTATAAATTCTAATAAACTCAAGTGAGAAAAAATATATATAGTGAAGTTTTACCTTTACATGAGTAATAGTGGAAGTTTTAAAAGTGTTATGCAGATCTGTAGAATCCAAGTCAAAGGATAAGTTGTTATTCAACTTTTGTAAGGAGCAAAGGAATAACTGTAGGAAGCTTAAAAGCTGTAGATATTTCTGGGAAAGTAGCATAGTGAAACGGACATGAGAGTAATGTAATCTTGACTCAATTTAAACTTTTAAGTATTTGCAAACTCCAATGCTTTAACTAATATTAAAGCATGATTACTTCATTCATTTATTTATTCAAGAAAAATTATTGAGGGAAAGTGAAGATGGGAGGTGTGGGGAGATGTGCAGGAAAGAGCCTCCATTCTGGATTGTTGGAGGCTGCCTTTTAGTACTTCACATTATTTTTCTTATTAGACAGGATTACACATCTTGGATTGCCTCAGTGGAATAAAATGGAAATTCTATTGAAATATAATGGGTGAAAATAGTTTTTCTTCTGTAATGGTTTGCTCTCTTTACCTCAGTAGAAGTGCAGTCTATTTTCTCTGTGAGTCTAAGATGATAGCCTGAGCTTTTCACTAGCCAGGGGACCCTGGGCTTCACTCTAGTAGAGTTCAAGGCATTTAAGAAAAAGTATGATTACTTTAACCCAGATACTGCCCTGCTGTCTGTAACACCAGATGCTGACTCTCTGTGCTTCTGTTTCTGTATTCCATCTATGCTCTCCATTTTAGTTTCCAGAGCACTTTATGTATAACTTTTTAATGGAGTTTATAAATTTTGGCCTTGTATTCTAGTTATCTATTTACAAGTCTAATCTCCAAAGAGCAGAACAAATTGACTTCACCTGTTTATTCTCCAGAGTCCACACTTAGAAAATGTCTATAAAATGAATAAATGTTAAATGAATAAGTGGAATTTGATTTACAGAGGACTCTTCTGGAAAGATGTGTTACCTGATGTATGTTATCTTTACTTCCACAAACGAGTTTCTACTTTTTATATAAGAGATATCTGGTAAAGAGAACCAGGATATTAGAATGTAGGATTTTCTCCTGTTGACCTTTTCCTTTGAACACACTCCCTTTGTATCTTTTCTTATAGATGAACTATCAGTTACACATTTTGAGTTCCTCATTCTTAATTTTTGGTAAATTCTTTGGTTGATTTCTTTTGGAAAGGAACTCATATTGGAACATGGGGACAAAATGATGAAAAAGGAGAGATGAAAAGAGCAGGATACAGGAATTAAGTGCCCACTGATGAAGCCTGGAAAGAGAAGCTATGAACAGTCAGCCCTGTTAGCTCAATTTTGCATAGCTCTCAATTCAATAAGTAGCTGAAATAGGACAGAATTACAACATGTGAAGAGTAGACAGGAAAATTTCTCTAGGAAGTGTTCAGGGATGATATTCTCAATAATATGTCATTTAATCTTTTCTTTCTTTCTTTTTTTTTTTTTTTGAGACAAAGTCTCACTCTGTCACCCAGGCTGGAGTGCAGTGAGTGGAACGATTATGGCTCACTGCAGCCTTGACCTCCCAGGCTCAAGTGATCCTCCTGCCTCAGCCTCCTGAGTAGCCGGGACTACAGACAGGCCTGTACCACCATGCCTGACCTGTCTTTGGATATTGAGTGCATCTAAGAGTATCAGCCTTGGTTCAGTATCATGGTCTACTTGGATAGGACAGCAACAAACACCCGAAAGGGCTTTAGGAGAGCTCTAGTTAGGAAAGAGCTATGGCAAGGGCCTAGAACTCAGATACTGGAGAGGGAAGGGATGAAGAGACAAGGATGGAGTGAACTTCAAGATTCTTACCTCCTCTGAAGCCTACAGTGCTGCTGCGTTTCAGCCTTGATGCTGTCTAGAGTTTTGAAGTACACTGGACTGTCACTCTTTGCTATAGACCAGGAATTCTCAAATATTCAAATCCCATGTCTTAGCAATCACTGTCAAGGTTCTGAGCTCTCAACATGATGGAAACCAAACTCCCCTATTTCTTTTTTCGACGAACAACACTGATGTGTTTACAGACACTTTGTCAGCATATTTATGATTTTTGGTTAGTTTCAAGAGCATGATCAATTGCAGAAAGGTTATGGGACATAAATGTAATTCCTACAGAACATCAAAGTAATTTGTTGATAGGCAGGGGAACGAGAATTGGGAGAAACGTGGGACATTCATGCTTATTCCTAGTGAGCTGAAGGTCACAGATGGAAATTGCAGGGGTGGATGTAAGGAGGGTGGGCAGATGGGCAAGAGTGTTGAAAAAGGGCCAATGCTAAGTAATGAAAAGGCAGTACACGACAGCGAGTGAGTGCTCTGGCACTGCCATGGACTCTCAGGATGGCCTTGGGAAAGTTAGCAAAAATATTTGGAACCCATTTTCCTCATGTGCAAAATGGGGAAGATAATGCCTGGGATGTAATAAGTGTTTAATAAATATCACCTAATGTTATTACTATTTTTATTTTTTCTAGAATCTTATACTTTTCTGCTGCTATAAATCTAAATTCACTAACTATGGTTGAATATGAACCACATTCCAAGGGAGGTTTATTGCTTAAATATAAAAGTAACATAAGGAGGATGGTTTTATCTCCAAGGAACTCTTATAACGGGGGAACTGAGGACAGGTTCTCTGTCAAGTCCCAGCATATTTTTTTTTTTTTGGAATTTCGAAGAGGAATGATAGCAACATACTCTTCATAATTAATTTGAAAAGTTTGCAACATTTTCCAGTTCCACCTGTCTTTTAGATTTCACAGACTGTTTTAATCTTGATGAAATCCTTTCTAATTGTGGAGTTATAATGATTGACTTAAATGCTTCTCCTTATTGACTGTGAACTTTGTGAGGACAGAGACTGTGCCATCTTCATCTCTTGATTCTCACACTTGGCATTGCCAAGGCTGGCTCTGAGTAGGTACTTTGTGAATGTGTTGGGAATAAATGCAGTACTTCAGCTTTTCAACTTAAGGTGCTTTCAAGTGTCCCAGTCCTAGAAGAATTCAGGGTAGTCTAAGGGATATCAAAAGAAGACCTAAAAGAGATATAAAAATTTACTGATACTTCTATCAATTCTCAGCTAGATTTTTATAAGATGTCAAATTGGAGAAGAATATGAATTTCATGGATTAATAGAACATCAAGGTTGGTATATAGTGCAAATTCTTAGTGAGCAGAAGGTCACAGATGGATGGAAATTGTGACATAGTTAGAAATGGAGGGACCATTAGCAATAACTTTGGAATTTCCCTCTGATTCCCACAGTAGATCACTGTCATTGGGAAGTGAAGGCTAGCCTTTGACATAAAGATCAAAGGAATCAATCAGGGAAAGATAGCACCAGACAGGCCATCCAGAAGAAAAGCAGAAGCTTTTCTTTTCTCCATATCAGGGGTTTAGTGCTTCCTATACTGATTGATTTTTGTGTTTAATATTAGGACATGCTTTGGCAATAATGAAAAACATTAAGTTCTACAGGATGATTGAATTCTACTTAAAATCTTATAATTTGTGTTTGTCACCTGGATATCTATGAGGCTTATTCATTAGGTTTTGTTGTCCAGCTACTGCAACTATCAATGATAATGTGTACATTTGAGTAGCAGACTTCAGATTAATTTTCCTTTTTCAAGAAGTAAAGTCCTGCAAGGATGCCTTGTTCTTTTTCTGGAAATCAAAGTGATGGTGAGCTTCCCTTTGCCTATTGGGGGTGAAGGTAGCCCTGGACAGTTATAGATAGTGTGAAACAACACTTTAACCACTAGATGCAAGAAACTTTGAATCGATTTGTCTTGTAAATGCTTCCGCAGGCTGTTATCCATTATCTAACCCTTTGAAATGTCTTCAGACATGATGGGGTTGGTAAACCTCACACAGAATTCACTCTAGAAATTAAATATGCTGGATTTCTCTGGAATTATTTATTCTGTAAAGTCCTAGGACTACTAGGGACCACATCTCTTTAATTTTGGTATTTTAAATTCTCGTTTTCTCTCTTTTGTCATCTCAGTGTATAGGACCATATTCTGTCACTGCATTTTGCAAAGAGAAACGTTAGCTGTTAAGATAACATAGTTTACACCAAGTTTTCTATATCATCTTTTGTACTTATATACATTTAATTTGATTGAAAAAAATACCCAATGCTTTGTGTATATGGTGCACAGTTCTAGATCTTTTAGGATATAGAAAGCTGAATAAGCCTTCCCTGTCCTGAGGAAGCTTACATTCCAGTAGAAGAATAAGAAAAATTCATATAAAGGATAAAATTTGGAAAAGACGTCTTCAAGGAAAAGACTTAGAGGTAATCCAGGAAGACTTCTTGGAAACAGTGGCATAGGTATATGAGGAAATCTAGTGTACTTTTCAACCCTTATACCGAACTCTCTGGATTTAAATTTTTGTTCTGCTACTTACTAGCTGGTTGATCTGGGCTACCATTTTGTGACTCAGTTTTTTCATCTATAAAGTGAAGATAACATCAGATCATACCTCACAGAGATGTGAGAATCAAATAAATTACTTGCTGCAGAGGGCTTCAAGCAGGGCCTTTCCAATAGTTTGGGATAATGGGAAACCCAGGGAAGGGCTTTAAGTGGAAGGACAGATCAAGTCAGTGTTAGATCATATTGGCCGCTGGGTGAGGATGGACTAGAGGGCACAAGAATGGAGATCATGAAGGAGGAGATGGTTGCAGGAATTGAGGCAAAAGGGCTTGAGCTTGAGGCCTGGCATTGAGGATTGGTAGGAGCTGGCAAGTGTGAGCAATAGTACAGAGATGGGATCCAAGGATAGGGTATGGATGCTGGTCAGATGGGCCCAAATCAGGGCGAGAAAGAAGAGATGTTATGAAAATTGACTTGGCAACTATCATTTGCAGGAATAGATTGATGATATTCATGCTTGAGGATTTTGTCATATAACTGAGATTATCTCTGCTAATATCCTGGTGCATATGAATGAATACCCAAATTTCTACTTCTTTCAGAAGATTGTTATACAATAACTGCAGAAATTTAATTCTACAGAATTTCTGTTGTTTCAACCAAGGAAAGGGAACGTTGCATTCTGTTGATAAAAAAGGAAGGGAAAGTAACAAACATTTAATCACCTTCCTGATGCTTATCAGCAGAATTCTTACATGGCCTAGGTATTCTGGAGTAAAGGGCTGTGGGAAGGGCACTCAGTTTGACCACAGAAGAGGAAGCAGATTGCTTTGGGGCTTCAGGTACAACCCAGGATAATGCTGGGGGACAGGATGTAGAAGACTGCATCTGAAAGGGTAGGTAGAAAACTTCCCTGGGCTAGAGTGAATGTGAAGGCTGTTACAAAAGCTTAGGTGGTGTTGTCAAGAGAATGTGGTGGTTATAAACTGAATTCAGAAGTTTCCCATTTATTCATATACTGACTTCCACATTAATTGGGCCTTCAAAATAATTTAGAGAGATTTTAGAGTGATCACTTCAGCTTAATAACCGAGAAAGGAAGTGGATAGTGTAGCAAGACAGGGAAAGATCATTTTCTTTGAGAGTTGAAAAGCACCACAGAGGAGATGACAAAACAGATGTTTACAGACTGATTTTCCAGTGCTGTCAGGTACTAGCTATGTAACTTCACGCAAGCTCCTTAAACTCTGAGTCTCAGTACCCTCATGTGGGAAATGGGAGTAATAGCACCTATTGAACAGGACTGTTGTGAGGATTAAATGGTGACTTGTGAAAAACACAGGACCTGTAATCCCAGCACTTTGGGAGGCCGAGGCGGGTGGATCACGAGGTCGAGAGATCGAGACCATCCCGGTCAACATGGTGAAACCCCGTCTCTATTAATACAAAAAAATTAGCTGGGCACGGTGGCGCGTGCCTGTAATCCCAGCTACTCAGGAGGCTGAGGCAGGAGAATTGCCTGAACCCAGGAGGCGGAGGTTGCGGTGAGCCGAGATCGCGCCATTGCACTCCAGCCTGGGTAACAAGAGCGAGACTCCGTCTCAAAAAAAAAAACAAAAAAAAACCACAGGACCTAGTATCTATATAGTAATCTCAGTAAATGTTGGTTATTATGGCTTTACCTCTGCTGCCACTGCCTTGCTTCAAGGCCTAAACCTCTCCCAGCTGAACTCCTTGGGTCTTCTAACTCAAGTGCTTCTCAAAGTTAGTGTGCATAAGCATGGCCTAGAGAACTTGATGCCACGATGATTCTGATTCTACGTGTCTTGGGCAGCCCTAGAATTTGCCCTATTCTGTGAAGCTTCTAGTTCAGTATTGATTACTCCCTTGCCCCTTGCCCTGAATGAGTGGATTTATATAGGTGCTAGTCTTTCCCACAAGCTTGTGTGCTGCCAGAGTGTGGTAGGGACAGGGGTTGAATTGCTGAGATTTCAGAACTTGCAGGAGCATGGAGGGTTTTATGGACTTAAGTGGAATAAGACTAGGATTAATCATTTAATGGATTGCTGATCTGTTTTAGAGACTGCAGAAATTTTTGCTAGACCGTCTAGAAACTTGAAATATTCTGCCAGAATGTTCAGGGATGTAAGAGATCTTTTGTTTCTTTAGTATTCCTTATTGTCTTAGGCTAAGAAAACATGCCATACAAATTCCCCAAAGAGGGAAATCAGTAAGAAATACATTTTAAAATCGGACTTTGTTTCTTTACAGATCTGGGTTTGCTTCTGGTTTTTTGTATCTATCTTTTAGTAACAGGATTAGCTGGGTGAGAGGAGGTATTCAGCAAACTTTGGCTGACCATTTGCATTTTTCCAGGTAGGACTCAGTGTTCCCTCATTCATTTATTCATCCACCAAACATTTATTCAACATGAGTTTTCTGCCAGGCACACTTTAGGGTGCTGGGAATACAGTAAGTGACAAAACTGCCCTGTCTCTGTTCTCAGAAGGGGCCACAGAACATGCACCTGTGCTCAGAATGCACCTCAGCTTTGGTCTAGGAAAGAGTGGGCATTTTACCTATGCAGGTGTGTGTGTGTGTGTGTGTGTGCACGCGCGCGCGCGCATGCGCGCGTGCTTCTGTGAAAATGAACTCATTTTCTTCGTAGCTTGGATTCCCTCAAAACCTTGTCCAGGCAAGGGTTTATGCTTGTACAGTGTGAGCTTACTAAAAGAACTAAGGTTAGAGAAAAGCACAGTCAATCAGTAGGGATACCTCAAAAAAACCAAGATGCCTGACTCTGTTTCTGGATCTCTTTTGGAGCATGACTTTGCCACTTGCTTTTCTTGGCATATTCAGTGTGGTGTATGGCATGCATATTACATAATCCAGTGTAGATTAATTTGCATTCTTGATTTTATCCATTGGAAAGCTATGTTCCCTTAAGACGGATGAGTAACTGATAAAATATTGTCTTATGAGTTGTAATTTTTGAAGGAAGTTTTGATTGAAAATGAATTGGAAATTTCTACTGACTTGGTTGATATATTTATGTCATACACATTTAACATCATTACTGTCTACTTGAGAATTATAAATATTTCATTCTTTCTCACTGATTAAATGCCTTTAATAAACCTTATATGAGAAGAGACGATGACTTCACTCAAGTTAATGAAATATGTCATAATGCATTTTCCCTTACAAACTTAAATTCCTGGAACCATATTGAGATTTGAAAGACCATTTTTCTTTGCTCGAGCAATTGTTTATAAAGAGTGTGTATATGTCTCTCCCTCTATAAAGACAGAATTGATCCCTGATAATGCACAGCAATTTTTATAACTACAAATATATGATGTGATTATCTTCCACAATGGCATTTTAAATAGTTCGAGGTTTTTACTTTAAAATAAACAAATGTTGTAACCAGAGTGATATCCAAAGATGTATTAGTTTCTGCATTCTGCTTTTCTTCTGACCTTCTCTGGTTTTCTTTAAAATTCCTTGTAAACATTTTAAATAATGTTTACGTGAGCCAAATACTTTCTAGCCATTACTGCACTGTGAGGCCACAGAGTTTTCCTTCTCTCTGTCAGTCTGGCCAAGCTGACTGATAGACTGGGTGGGGGAGGACAGACTGATCTGCAGAGCACATTTCTGGGTGCTGCTTAAATAAGAACATTCTGACAAATTGCTGATTAGGCCTGCTAGGAACTGCCTGGGATTTAGGCAATCCCACAGAGAGGGCAGTTTTTCCTGGGTTCTAGAGCACTGATTAGTTAACTTCAACCTGTTCAGATGTGGAAGAGTGAGGATATGTTCTCTCTTGGTTTTTCTTTATGAAAGGTAGAATATTGTTCATGATTGTACTTGGCATCATTAGAAATTAGTACTGACGTTTTTAACTTAATGCTGCTCAATTAGGCCCAGAAACTTCAATCCTTGCATTGCTCTTTCTCTGGGACTTTTAGTACCCCTGCCCTTTGCCTGCTTAAGATTCATTCCAGCCCCTTGACTTCCATATTTTTTATCAGGGAGTTTTCCCCCATCCCTGCCCCAACTTCTTGACTTAGTCAATCTTTACATCACAGTTCTTTACTTCAAGTACTGTGGCTAATATTCTTAGTGTCTCTTGTCCTCTTTGATGCTCAGAAACACTTAGAGTAAGGGCTAATCTGAGCATCCCCCCTGCTCCATTCCTATATGTGGGCTGTTACATGCTGTTGGGGACAATGTCACTTCTGTGCAGATCAGTACCACTACAGGACTATTTTCTTCTGCCACATGTTGCACATTACAAAAACATACATTAAGTGCCATGATACCCTGACTCTATGCCCAGACCTGGGACAGCACTTATTTATGACATGTTAGACCTACCTGGCAGGCCCACTGCATGGAGATTGGTTTCCACACAGTTCTCTCATTATTGCCTCAACAGGTGATGTGAAGAAACCTCTCTGTATTGCCATATTTTTGCCATCGCCGCCCCCTCTGAGAAGACTGCATTCTTCTCATAGTCTTTTAGATTTATACTGCTATTAACAATCTCTAATTAAAAACATAATTTATTGGGTGGCCGCTATGAGTCAGTCATAATGCTAGCCACTTTATATACATTAACTTAATTCTCATAAAAACCTTGACACATAGGTATTATAACTCCCATTTTAAAATTGAGATAATTGAGACTGCACCCAGCCAGGACAAGCTTCACTTTGATTCTAATTCAGGATTACAACTTTGGTGTCATTTAGTCCTGAAATCTTTGTTCCAGGAGATAGATCACATGAAATGTATGCCAGATAGAACCCCTGCAACATGTTTCAGGAACATTAGCAACAGGAGTCCAGATTTCGATTAGCAAGTGGCTTGTCTCTAGAAAAGGTTGGTATTGATGTGGAGGTTGAGCTAAAAGTCTGATATTTGGGTCCTGGAAGTTTTGAGACTGAGAGAGTTAGACAGAGGATTCTTTTGACTGGACCTTATCCCAGTTAGACACTGATAAACCTATGTTATCATAGCAGTTACACTGGAAAGTATGTATCTAAGTGATTCTCAACTACAGAGAACCAATGATGAATTAAATCCATCTATTCAGTGTGTATTCTTGTAAACTAAAACAAATATATATGATAGATGTACACACACATCTATCATGCATTTTTCCATGCATTTTTCCAGAAAATTAGAAATGGATAAGAACAACACCCTTCCCTCCACCTCTCAGAAGAAATGTTTGCAAGTATGACCCTCTTGACCTTTATATTATACTTCAGTAATAAAATTTGATGGGATTTTAGATTATTTGCCGTTGATTTTGGAAAAACGTACTTATGCAAAGTGCTATTTTCAACCAATTAATTATTATTTTGTGTAGGAGGGCTGACTATTCTTGGCCTGAGAGATTTTAATTAGCCTTACTCTTTTTCAGTCTTTCCATTTTCTTTCACTGACATAAGTTTCTGAATCTGTTGTTTTAGAATGAATTACTGAGTGGAAAAGGGGCAAAGTTCATTAGCAGTTAGGTGTTTGAGCCGACCTCGTCCAGTAGGTAAGGAGAGTGGTCAGGTGTTTATCTGTGTATTTTGAGTGTCTGCTCTGTGTGAAGCTGGGTGCTGTTGGAGGTATCAAAGATATATAAAGCATGGCTCCTGTCTTTACAGAACTGTAAACAAATTTTGTTGCCCCAAAACACAGAAAGGGCTATATTAAACACACACATACACACACACTCTCTCTCTCTCCATGGTAAAACTTCAGAATTTTAATACCTCTTTTATCGTAAATCAAATTTCAATTCATGTGTGGATCTTCTGTACTATATGTATGTATTTCACCATTATTCATTAGCCTAAATACTGTAGCTTTGTAATAAGCTTTGATGTCTAGTAGGCACACCCTTTATATTGCTGTTCTTCAAAGTTATTGTAGATATTTTGGTCCTTTACTTTCCACAGAAATTTTGTAATTGTGAAGTTACACAGAAAAATAAGGCAAAACAAAACAACAAACTTATTGGTTAGATCTGAATTATGTAAATTCGTAGATTAGCTGGGAAGATCTGATAAACTGATGATATTGAGCCATCTTTTTCACAGACTTGGAATTGTCACTGCATTTATTTAGGTCTTCTTTTATGTGATACAATAAAGCCTTATTATTTCTAGTGTAGTATTTCTGGGCATTTTTGTTAAATTAGCTACTAAGCACTGTATAGTTTCCTTCCTATATGAAGAAAACTATAAGTGTTATTTAAGAACATGAAAAACAGGTTTGAGTAATTGTAGAGTGAGAGAACTTTTCTTTATGGAAATATATACCATAATGGTGTATAATATAATTTTAATAAATTACAATTAGATTATTGAAGTTTTTGGAATTAAAAATTAATTTTTATAGTAAATCATTTTGAAATATTTTCTAATTTTATTTGCGGTTTCTTCTTTGACCCACAAATTATTTAGAAGTATGGCATTTAATTCCCAAATATTTGAGGGGTTTCCAGATATTTGTTTATTATTGATTACTAATTTAATCCTGTTGTGGTCAGAGAACAAAATCTGTGTGATTTTAATGCTTTAAATTTATTGAAACTGGTTTATGGCCCAGTAGATGTTGAATCTCATTGGCTGTTTGATATACAGTGGAAGATCATATACATTCCATATTTGCCTGGATGTGGTGTTCCGTAAACATAAATGGGACCAGGTTTGCTGGCAATGTTAAGTCTTTGATATCCTTACTTATTTTATCTTTAGTTATTATATTGATGATTAAGGTGAGTGTTTTAATTATCAACTCTGAATTATGTATTTATTTATTTCTTCTTTCATTTCTGTCTGTTTTTACTTCACTGTAAAGCTTTGTGATTAGATGTAAAGCTATTTAGTGTTGTTAGGTTTTCTTGATTGACTTCCTTTACCATTTTGAGATGCCCCTCCTTTTCCCTAGTGATATTCCTTATTCTAGCATCTACTTTGTGTAATATTAATATAGTCACCCAAATCTTTTATCATTATGTCTTCATGGTATATATATTTTTATTCCTCTTTTAACCTGTGTCCTTATAATTAAATTGAGTTTCTTATACACAAATATAGTTTGGTCTTGCTTTTTAAAAATCTAATCAACATTCCTAAACTACATTTGTGTGTTTAGTCCATTGATAGTTTATGATTATGAATATGTTTTGATTTAAGTCTGCCATCTTATTATATGTTTTCTGTTTGTCCTGTTTGATCACTTTCCATTGTCTTCTTTTTTCTGCTTTATTTTGGATTAAATGAATTTTTAATTAGTATTTCATTTTATCTCTTTTTTGATTTATAATCTATATCTGTGCCTTTTATTTGTTGCTCTAGACAGTTTGTCATATAAATCTTTAATTTATTACAGTCTGCCATGAATTAATATTGTGCCACTTCATGTATAATGTAAGAAGCTTCTAACAGTAGATTTCTATTTTCCACCCTCTTGTCCTTTGTGCTATTATTGTCACAGGTTTTACTTCAGCATATATTATAAACTCTAGAGTATTTTGCTTTTACATCAATTATCTTTTAAAGAAATTAAAGAAGAGAAACATTATTTTATATTTATGAACATAATATATTCTTGCCAGTGCTTTTCATTCCTTTGTGTAGATCTGAGATTCCACCTGGAATCATTTTCCTTCTACCTGAAGTACTTCCTTTAACATTTCTATTAAGGCTAGTATGCTTGCAGTGACTTCTTTCAGATTTTGTTCACCTGAAAATATCTTTATCTTTAGTTTTCTAAAAGGGTGTATTTTTGCTGGATGTAGAATTCTAGGTTGATTTTCCAACCCCACTCTAAGCGCTTTAAAGATGTTTCATTGTTCTTTGATTTGAGTTGTTCTGATGGGAAGCCAGACAGAAAACATCATTTTCCCCCCTGTATTAAATGTATCTTTTATTTCTGTATGCTTTTAAGATTTCTCTTTAAAATTGGTTTTTGGCAATTTGTTTTAGTTTTTCTTTGTGTTTATTTCATTGAGTTCACCAATATTCTTGAATATATGAGTTTATATTTTTCATCCAGTGTGGTAAAAAAATTAGTAATTTTTTTTTCCAAAAAATTTTTTTTGCCTCTCTCTTCTGGGAATCTAGTTACTTATATTTTAGATTGCCTGATACCATCCCACACTGAGAGAAACTCTGCTTATTTTCCTCTACTCTGGCTGGATAGCACTCAAATGTCTTTCACCTGTACATGAGCTGTGGTTGTTATTTAGTTTTGTATTCATAGCATTTATTCTCTCCCGAGTAGTTGATCTTTGACTGGTCTTGTAGAATGTCACTTTGCATAGGCACAGCTTAGCAATCAGCTAAAGATTCAAGATGACATGTATGCAGATTTTTGAAACTCTTTTTCCCTCAGAACTCCCTTCTTTTTGGTACTCTGCTCCACAGCTTGTAACCATCTTGGCCTTCTGAACTCTTATGTCTGTCTCCTAAAACTTAATGAGACCATGCTATTCTGCTTCAGATCTTTCTCCCTCAATCATGGTCTGGAAGTGCCCTCAGGTAGAAATCTAGGATTATTGCAGGGCTCTTCTCATTTTTGCTCTTATCTCAAAGATCACAGGCATGCTCTTCCTCCTTTCCAGTGTCTTATAACAGGCATTTCCTATAATTTGTCCAGTTTCCTAGTTGTTCATGGCACTATTCAAAGTGCTGGGATTACAGGCATGAACCACCACACCCGGTCAATTTACTAATTTTGTTTATTAATTTGTTTACTAATTTTTGTTTACCTTTATTCCTAATAGGCATTTAAGACTAAATGCTTTGGTACTGCTTTAGCTGCATTTTACTTTAATATGTTTTTAATATGTAGTATACTTGTAATAGTTTAGTTCTGAATATTTTCTACTTTCCAGAGGTATTTAGGAAGTTTTGTTATTTTGAATGTTCAAATCAATGAGGTTTTGTATTGTCTTTTTATTCTTGATTTCTAATTTAATTGCATTTGGGCCAGAAAATACGACCTATATGATAGTATCCTTTGTTGTTTCTTGATCTTTTTTATGGCTTAGAATGGCTTAGCTGTTTTTTGTGCTCTTAAATTTCACTATGATGTTTCTAGGTATGGTTTTATTTTAATTTATCCATATTGGGTCACATTTTCCATTCTGGAAAATTTAAAATGATCTCCTTACTGCCCATCTCCCCTTGCTATTATGTTCATCTGGAACCCCTCTTAGATGTATATTGTGCCTTCCCATTTAGTCCTTCATATCTCATAACCTCTTGTTTCATATTTTCCATCCAATTTTCTCTTACGGTATGGTAAGTTTCCTCATAACTCTATCTCATTTACTAATTTCCTCATCTGGTGTTTCTAATACATTGTTCAACCCATCTTCTAAAAATTAATTTCCTTGAATATATCTATTTATATAATTTCAGATTCATCTTTTTCCATATTTATTTGAAGTTCCTGGGGGTTTCATACTGCTGGGATATGATGGATTTTTGGGGACTGATAGATTATTTCCTTATGTATTTTTTGATTTTGAATGGTGAGCTCATCTTCAACAGTGCCTTATCTGTGGAAAATCTGTGGAATCTGTCTTTAGAGAGTATCTCTCCAAAAAGGGTTTATCTTTGCTTTTTCTGGAACCCCAAGGTTGATTCACTATGGTGGTGTCTTTTCTTCTTCACCTAGAGAACATGCTGAGACAGGCAAGCTTCCTGTTTTCTTCTTTTGTTGGTGGGAGGATTTTTTTTTCAATGTAATGTTAGCCTTTGGGGGTCCTGGCTACATGTAGGGAGAAGTGGTGAGTTTTAGTTCCACTTCCCTGTTTGGGTTATTTTTTATCCAGTATATATATTTTTCAATGTAATATTAGCCTCTGGAAGTTCTGGCTATACATAGGGAGAGGTGGTGAGTTTTAGTTTCACTTCCCTGTTCGGGTTATTTTTTATCTAAGAGAGCATTAATGCCAAGCACAGGTTCATGTTTTGTGCTCAGTACCTTTCCAGTGTTTGACTCCCTGAGCTTTCCCTTACTTAGAGAACATTTAAAGGATGTTTTCTATATTTTATATCACTTTTTTGTGACACATATGTATTGTGATGCCATTGACATCTACCTTGAGGGTTTGGCCTTGAGGTGATGTGTGAGTCTAATTGTACAACTC
This sequence comes from Aotus nancymaae, assembly GCF_030222135.1. NCBI lineage: Eukaryota > Metazoa > Chordata > Mammalia > Primates > Aotidae > Aotus > Aotus nancymaae. Next base: position 535,742 of record NW_026988553.1, read on the forward strand.
AAAGCAGAGGACTTCGGTGATTTCAGGGCCATTGTTTTATATGCCAAGGATTTCTGTGAACATCAACAATAATGCAGATTTTCCCTTTTGTGGCATGGGCATGAAGCTTTCAAACTGCATCTGTCTTCACTTCCTTAAATTTTCTCAAAGTTAGTGAAAGTTAAATAAATTTAGGGGTATATAATTAAACCTACTAATATTTGTTTGTAGTGTAACCACAGAATGTTTTTGTAAATTTTACAAATATATTCTTCATTTATAATGTTATTGTCAAAAATATTCATTGGGGATTACACAACAAAGCAAGTCTTCAACATCTACATAACATACGAAAGTGTTATTAAAATTCTGTCTTTAAAAGAAGTAGGCATTCCTTGAGGGAAAGGTGATAAGCAATTGAGAATTTTATTAGTCTTATTGCTTTACCGTGATTCACCATAGATTGATTTCTTAGTAAAATGTTGCTTCACTTTGATTTCAGAAGTCTTCCTTATACCACTGAATAATGAATGAAGATGAGCGAGAAAAAGAGAAGAGGTATGCATTCATAACTGACTGACATTTCTCTCAAAGCCCTCTCCCTTGTCCTTTGTTCCCATTTCACGTCTAGCAAAATCCTACTTCCTCAAGGAAGCCTAACTCACTCAGAGAAATATGAACAGACACTTTTCAAAAGAAGACATTTATGAGGCCAACAAACATATGAAAAAATGCTCATCATCACTGGTCGTTAAAGAAATGCAAATCAAAACCACATTGAGATATCATCTCACGCCAGTTAGGATGGTGATCATTAAAAAATCAGGAGACAAACACCACATGTTCTCACTCATAGGTGGGTGTTGAACAATGAGAACACATGGACACAGGGAGGGGAGCATCACACACTGGGGTCTGTGGTGGGGAACTAGGGGAGGGAGGGTGGGGGGTGGGGAGTTGGGGAGGGATAACATAGGGAGAAATGTCAGATATAGGTGAGGGGAGGAAGGCAGCAAACCACATTGCCATGTATGTGCCTATGCAACAATCTTGCATGTTCTTCACATGTACCCCAAAACCTAAAACACAATAAAATATATTTTAAAAAATCAGGAGACAAACAGATGCTGGAGAGGATGTGGAGAAATAGGAACACTTTTATACTGTTGCTGGGAGTGTAAATTAGTTCAACCATTGTGGTAGACAGTGTGGCAATTCTTCAAGGATCTAGAAATAGAAATTCCATTTGACCCAGCAATCCCATTACTGGGTATATACCAAAAGGATTATAAATCATTCTATTATAAAGACACATGCACACATATGTCATTTTGACACTGTTTACAGTAGCAAAGACCTGGGACAAACCCAAATGCCCATCAGTGATAGACTGGACAAAGAAAATGTGGCAGATATACACCATGGAATACTATGCAGCCATAAAAAAGGATGAGTTCATGTCCTTTGTAGGGACATGGATGAATCTGGAAATCATAATTCTTAGCAAACTGATACAAGAACAGAAAATCAAACACCACATGTTCTCACTCATAGGCGGGTATTGAACAATAAGAACACATGGACACAGAAAGAGGAGCATCACACACTGGGGTCTGTTGTGGGGGTAGGGGAGGGACAGCAGGGGTGGGGAGGTTGGGGAGGGATAACATGAGGAGAAATGCCAGATATAGGTGACGGGGGAATGGAGGCAGCAAACCACCTTGCCATGTATGTACCTATGCAACAATCCTGCATGATCTGCACATGTACCCCAGAACCTAAAGTACAATAAAAAAAATGTGGTTTCTCCAGTGGTTTTCTTCATAACCCTCAGCCCAACTCTATAACACTTAGCACATTACCTATTTACCTAACAGCCCTCTTCCTCAAACTGTGTCCTCCATGCCTTGCACAGTGCCTGCCTAGAGCTGACTCTAAATAAATGGTTATCAAATAACTGACAAGTATACAATTCCTGATACGTTTTGAGCCTTGGCTTGCCTACAGCTTAAATTCGTTTATGTTTGAGAAGATAAATTAACTTATTTTTTCATATCGAACTTCTAAAATAAATTTAAGTACACTGATCAGAAAGCTTTTGTCATAAGTTTTCAGTATGATCTGTGGTTTTTAAAAGTTAAAAAAAACTCAATTAGCATTTTACGGTTCAGTCTTCTGAAAAGCAGCATTGGCTTTTAAGAGCCTCTTGAGTAATTATAGACCATTTAGAAAGAATTTTATTATATCAGAAACACTCTTGTTAAAACAGGCAATAATATGTGGTAGAACAAAGACCCAGCATTAAATTCAAATTAATTTGAACTTACTTTATGTAATTCTTAGGCCACTGTGCCAGTTACTGTGCTGGGTTTTGTTCTGGAACAGACGAAAAGACAGATATGGTCCCTACCCTCAAGGGCCCCACAGCAAAGGGAGATGAAGTTGGCTTTCATTTCCTTATTTTAATAATGATTATTATTGTTGCTCTATGGGTAATCAAGGGACTGGATTTTTGCTTAAATATTGACACTAACTTCTCCCTTTCTCTTTTCTCACCTTCTGTTGTTCCATCATCTGAATTCCCTGCCCGACCCTTGCCATTAGTAAGCCTAACGGGTTTTCTTTTTCTCGATTAGGGATGAATCTGATGAACCCCGAAAGTCAAAGAAGTTCCAACCAAATGTTGTCTTGAGAAGACTGCGCACAATGCTGCAAACCCATGGCTATCCTGTAAAAGGAGGCAAATCTGAAACATCACAGGGCACTACTACCCTTTTACAGAAGGAAAAAGGTTTGATTTGTTTAGCCTGTGCCATCCTTATAGATTTTCAATTAGCCACATTGAAAATTAGCTGGGAGTGGGACAACTTGGTGTCTCACTTTACTTCAGTCATTTTCTGGGAGGAATTAATGATTAGAGGAACTCTTGAAATACCTTCTAATACACAGATAGTTTGTTTCTTTCCATTCATAAGTTTGTATATGGTTGAGACTTAAAACGTGATTGAGATTTATGCAAAAGTGGACCAAGGAAATGAAAATTAATAGAAGCACATGTGGGAAATAATGCAAATTTCTGTATCTTAAGCACTTAAAGGTATGTGGTTAATGTTGCTGAGGGAAACATGGCCCCGGGGTTGTAAAATATTACCTGTAATATTTTAAGGTTTAACTTAGAAGGTTTAACTCAACACATCTGAGTGGGTCATGCCCATAAATATGTAAATATGCTGTAATAATCTCTTACCTTAAGTTTTTTGACCCCATGATACCTCCGGGTATTACCCTATTTCTGTGCCCTCCTTCACAGAAAAACTTACTGAAATGATTTTATAAGCCCTGTCTCCACTGGCTCACATCCCATTCTTTCTTCAATCCACTTCACTGAGGCTTTAGCGCCTACCATTCTAATACAACTACTTTTGTCAGGAATACCAGTAACCTTCAGATTGCTGAATTATTTGGTCCTTTAACTGTACTCATCTTTCTTTTTCTTTATAACAAAATATTTACCTCTTCATTTTAATCAAGTGATTAGAAAATACATGAACAAATAATACATGGGGCAGATAAGTGTGGTGAAAAGAGAGTTAGTTTGGATGAGAGGTGAGAATTCTGGCCTCATTTTGAGTGAATTGGGTAATTTTCCACACTTCTAGACTTTTCAAAAACATTGGACATGTGACCACTCCCTCCTTTTTGAAACACTTTTCTCTCAGCTTCCGGGACAGCACAATCACCAGGTTTCTTTTCTGGTTCACTGTAGTATTAGTCCACTTTCATGCTGTTGATAAAGACATACCTGAGCCTGGGCAATTTACAAAAAAAAAAAAAAAGGTTTAATTGGACTTACAGCTCCACATGGCTGAGGAAGCCTCACAATCATGATGGAAAGTGAAAGACACGTCTTACATCGCAGCAGGCAAAAGAGAGAATGAAAGCCAAGCAAAATGGGTTTCCCCTTATCAAACCATCAACTCTCATGAGATTATTCACTACCATGATAACAGTATGGGAGAAACTGCCCCCATGACTCAATTATCTCCCACCAGGCCCCTCCCTCAAACATGTGAGAATTATGGGAGTACAACTGAAGATGAGATTTGGGTGGGGATGGAGCCGAACCATATGAATTGGCCACTCCTTCTTTGTGTATTTTTACTTCTTCCTCCCCTTTCAACTTCTAAACATGGATGTGCCCATGGCTCAGTCCTTGGACTTCTTCCTCTTTTATATTTACACAGTACTCATTTTCCACGTTATCTCATCTATTCCCTTGACTTGAAGCGTTATGTAGATGTCAGTGACCTCCACTTTTAAAATCTATCTCCAGCCCTGAACTCCTACTTGAGCTCCATACCTGAGAATCGCACTTATAAAATCATCAAAAGAGTTTTATACATGATGTCTTCACTTGGATATTAAACAGAAAGGTTAACATGGCTATAAAGGAACTCTTGATCCTCCTCCACTGGATTGCCTCTCTCATCCCCACTTCTGGTTCTCTTCATATCAATAACTGGCAACCACCAGTCATTCTGCCAGCTGCACAAGCACAAAGTCTAGAAATCATTCTTATTTCCTCCACTTCATTTACCATCTTATCCAATTCCTCTGAAATTTTTTTTAGCTTCTACCTCTGCAATATGTTTCATATCTATACATTTCTCACCATTTGTGTAGCCTTGATGTACCGCCCAAATCCAGGCCACCATCATCTCTTACTTTTTTTTCTTTTTCTTTTTTAAATTGACCAATAAAAATTGTGTGGATTTATGGCATAGAACATGGTGTTTTGATATATGCATACATTGTAGAATGGCTAAATCAGCTAATTGACATATGTATTATCTCACATACTTACCTTTTTCTGATGAGACCACATAAAATCTACTCTCTTAGTAATTCTCAAGTGTACAATATGCTGTTATTTACTATAGTAACCATGACGTGGAATAGAGATCCTGAACTTATTCTAACTGAAATTTTGTATTCCTTGTCCAGCATCTCCCCATTACCTCATCTCTTACTTTTGATGAAGGTTAATAGCTAGATTCTGCTTCTACCTTTGCTCCCCACTTCATTCTGTTTGCAACCAATAGTCGTAGGGATCTTGTAAAAACCTACCATGTCACTCTCCTGCTTAAAAGCACTTCATGGGCTGGACTCAGTGGCTCACACCTGTAATCCCAGCACTTTGGGAGGACAAGGTGGGTGGATCACCTGAGGTCAGGAGTTCAAGACCAGCCTGGCTAACATGGTGAAATCCCATCTCTACTAAAAATACTAAAAATTAGCTGGGTGTGGTGGCAGGCACCTGTAGTCCCAGCTACTCGGGAGGCTGAGGCAGGAGAATTGCTTGAACCCAGGAGCTGGAGGTTGCAGTGAGCTGAGGTTGCGCCACTGCACTCCAGCCTGGGAGACAGAGCCAGACTCTGTCTCAAAATAATAATAATTAAAAGCACTTCATGTTTCACTCAGAATAAAATATCAATTTCTTACCATATACCGTACATGATCTGGCCCTTCTTATCTCTCAGGCTTCATTTCCTACTACTTTACCCCCTGGTCATCCCACTGCGGCCACTCTGGGATCCTTTCTTCTCTTTAAATAGGGAAAATTATTTCCTGCTTCATGTTGCACTTACTGCTTCATCAACCTGAGACGGTTTGGTCCCATATCTTCACATGGTTGCTTTCTTGTCAATCAAATCTGACAAGAGTTTGACAAATCTGACAAACAGATCAGATGTCACCTTCCTACTAAGGCTTTTCTTGATCACTCATTCTTACCAATTATTGTACGTGCAGATACCTGAAACTGTCTGTTCTGTTTTCTATGTGTTGATTATTTGTTCACACTGCTCCATCAGTCTGTAAGATACAAAAGAACAGTCACCTTGTTTTTCTTGTTTATACTGTATCCTGAACCTCTAAAGCAGAATATGACACATAGCAGGAGCTCTGTAAACATTTTTTAAATAAATGTTTTTAACAACAAGTACTGAATCCCTGCTATGACTTAAGTACCATGTCAGACATTGGGGATATGATGAAGAATTTGTATGATATACACTGTAGAGGGTAAACAAAAACAAGTTCACGGGTAATATTAAAGTAGAAAAGCCCTTTGTAGTTTATTTATAAAATACACTGGTTATCCTTTCTTGGCAATATACGGACTCCCCTATTGTTTTATTTCTTTGAATGAAGTATAGGAGATGAAAGTTATTAAATGGAACTGGAAGGCAATGGATAAATTTCTCCAGAAATTGACTACGGAAGAGTGTCATGGGTTGTTTCCTGAATTTGAAGAGCTGTGCCTAGAATTGAGTCTCCAAACTGGGACAGTGGTCAGGATCACTGATCTTGAAGCATTTATGCAGTTGGCATGGTTTACTTTTCATGTTACTCTTATTTCACACCCAGTTACACACCCTATTTTTTAAATTGTACTTTAAGGTCTGGGGTACATGTGCAGAACTTGCAGGATTGTTGCATAGATACACACATGCCACGGTGGTTTGCTGCTTCCATTCCCCTGTCACCTACATCAGGCATTTCTCCCAATGTTATACCTCCCCAACCTCCCGACTCCCAGCTATCCCTCCCCTATCCTTCCACACCCCAACACACTCCATTGTGTGATGTTCCCCTCCCTGTGTCCATGTGTTCTCATTGTTCAACACCCATTTATGAGTGAGAACGTGCAGTTCCACACCCTATTTTTATTCCCTCATCAGCGAGGGCTCTAAAGCTCTCCTTATGCATGGCCTCCCTCTTACCCAACCCTACTCCTAGAAAAGGGTCAAAGACTCATGCCTGTCAAGAAAGCAATAGCCACTGTCAAAATTATCCTTGTCATAGGATTTTACGCTTTTAATGGAGATCAAAGTTGTATGTGATGGGTCTCATTTTTCTTTAAGGAGAAGGAACTAATGTTTATTGACATGAAGCATTAAAATAACTTGAGATTGGAGGGCTGTGTTAGTGAAATCCCTTTGCTAGTGAAGTTAGTGGAGTAGGTGGAGTTGAAGAGGTAGAGAGGGGCACATGTTGACAGCAAAGACTAAGCACAGCAGCAGAAACACTTCCCATTGGGGAAACCAGAAAACCTTGAAGAACGTGATAGGACAGATGGGGGAAAGGTCAGTACCAGTAGCTTTGAAAAGGTAAAAGATAAGACTTGAAGATATTCTATTTAAGGGCCTTGCTTAAAGCTTAAATAGATAAAGTAAACAGTGAAGTTCCATAATTTAGTCAGGACTAGGGGAGGGCTTTGGGGGTCTGGATCTGCTTAGAGCCCTTGACTTACCTGGCAGATTATGGATACTGAGTTTTGGTAGAACTCAAGAGAACAAAAAAAGAACTAGAAGTTGAAAAATCATAAAATTTTTGGACGGGTCATGATGTGTGTGGCAGAAATTGAATTGGATGATCTTCAAAGTCTTTTTCAATTCCAAACACTTCTGTTTTTATGATCATTTATATACAATTAGTTAGTCGACATCAGATCCTTCATTAGCACTCAGCATTTTCTCATGAGTCTTTTCTATAAATTAAGTATAACTTTGAAAAATCTAATACCCATAGCTAATTATTTTAATGTGACATTGTTCTGTCTTTTCTTCTTTTTTTCTAAAAAGATAAAGTCAATCCAGAAAGCTCTCAAAAAAAATTAAACTGGATGCCATCATTTCGTACCTATGATGAATTCAACCAAATGACGCTTCAGGTAAGAGGGCTTTTGTTCTTTGATTACTTCATATGTTGAATACATATAATAGATGACAACGAATAGTGTTCGTCAAAGTGTGATTAGAATATCATATGCATCAGAATCACCCAGGGAGCTTGATAAAAATACAGATTCCCGGGACCTAACTTAAATCGTCTGAAACAGAATCTCAAACCTTTGAGGGCCAGGAGTTTGTATTTCTCCCAGGCTCCCCAGATGCTGCTTACGCCAACTGAATTTTGAGAACCCCTGATTTTGAGTTACAACAAACACAAACAAGTCTCTGCATAGGTTAGTGGCAAGTTAAGTGGTTATCTGGTAGACTCATTCAACATAGATTGCTATACTCTAATGAATTAGCCTTCAGGTAGTTTTCTCTCCCTCAAGAATGTAAGGTGTTTATAGTTCCTATCTCCAAGAGAACCAGTTAGTTTCACAAGCCACAACCACCCTGAAGGACCACAGTCCTTTGAGGCGGACAGATAAGGATACAGATTTTGCCTTTATTACTTACTTGCTGTGTGTCTTGACTGAGTTACCATCTCTGAGCCTTGATTTCTTTCTTTATCTTTATCTTTATCTCACTGAGATTATGTGAGAATAAAATATCTTTATCTTGCTGAGATGATGTGAGAATAAAATAAAGTAAACATGTATGAAAATTTATAGTACAGTGTTTGGCACACATTAGATGCCCGGAAATTATGAGTCCAGTCCCTTTTCCCCTTCGGTACTGGCTGACCACCCAGCACTATGACCATTAGTGGTCATAATGGGGTCTGAGAAAGGCATCGTATGAGTGAATCTTTTCAAACCTATCCCAATGTTAGAGGCAAAATTCTACTAACTGTGAATGAGTGGAGCCATATTTTAATACTCCACTTCATCTTTCTTCCTTTCAAGCAACAAACTCTCACTTTTTTTTTCTTTTTTGAGACAGGGTCTCACTCTGTCATCCAGATTGGAGTGCAGTTATATGATCGTGGCTCACTGCAGCCTCAACCTCCTGGCCCCAAGTGATCCTCCCACCTCAGCCCCCAAAGTAGTTAGGACCAGAGGTGCACACTACCATGCTCAGCTAATTATTTTTTATTATTCTTTATAGAGACAAGATCTCACTGTGTCACCCAGGCTGGTTTCCTGAGCTCCTGGGCTCAAGCAATCCACCTTGGCCTCCCAAAATGCTGGGATTACAGGCGTGAGTCACTGTACCTGGCCCTCTCTCAATTTTATTAGGAGTTTTGTTTTAGGGATCTTATACACAAATATTTGCTAAATAGAGGACTTAAAATGTGTTATGTGAAATCCTGTTACTAATTTTATGAAACCAGATGCTTATTTGAAATATTTTAGGAGCTAGACAAAGTGTAACAATACCATACAGGGATAGTTATGTTCACAACTACGGAATATACGACATTCAACTGGAAGGATCAGAATATCTTGGGTAATTCCCTCTTTTTCACTTTTTCCCCTCCATTAGGCTTTACTAATTTCCTGGAAAATCCTATTCCTTATTCATGAAGTTTTTTCATGCAATAAACAAGCTATCTCAGTCTAGCTAATCAGAGCTGACTTTAACCAGAGAGATGGAAACATCAGGGAATCTGAGAAGAGAGACAATAGAGGCTCTTTGTCTTTACTTTCCAGTTTCATTACAGCTTTGGCTGTTCTTTTGAAGCATGAAAGAAAGTGGAGTTTGGAGAGCAAGAGAGTGAGGTGGCTTTGTTCCTTATGGCTTGTATTTTAGAGCAATGACTTAGCTTTGGATGTTTCCTTCCTGTTTGCCATACTGTTGGTCAAACGTAACAGCCTCTTGACATCTGCGTAACTACCTACACAGTGCTCTCATATAGAGTAGCTAATTTCATCCTCACAAGAAGTTTATGATTAACTTAATAATGATGTCAATCCCTCTTACTGTAGGAAAGAGGAGACCAAAGCTAGGAGAACTTGTGCCTTGCCCAAATCCAAGACTGTTGAGTAGCACAGCTGAGTAGTACACCATGTTTTCTCACCCACGCACCAGCCCATAGGTGTCCAGACTAACTCAGAGCAAACCATCTCAGTAGAGAATGTGGTAATCAAAATGCCAAAAGCAAGCAGATATACAGAAAATGAGTAGAGGAGCAAAGCGCTTTACCAGATCTGCCTAGACTCTTTTCTGAACCTATGTGTTTGGAAGTTCACTTCAGGCATGTGGCAGTTTCGGATGTCATCTTTTGATGTCTAATAGGAAATAGCAAACACCCAATTTTAAAAGCTTTTACTTAAAATTGTATCTTACAAAAATGTATATAACATATATGAACAGTTTAAAAAAAACTACAGGTAACACTGAGCTTAAGAAATAGAGCATTATCGGATTCTTTGAAACTCCTTTGCCATAATCTTCTTCTACACCACTTCTTTCCTACCATTTCCTGAGTTCTGTGTCGATCTTCCTTTACTTTGCTTTGTATTTTTAGGACATGTGTATGCATCTCTAAGTGATATGTTGTTTTCTTTTGCATTATGTTCACCTTTATATAAATGGAATTATATTGTATGTATTCTTCTCTGACTTGATATTTTTGCTCAACCTTTCTTTTTCAATTCATCCATGACAGTGCATGTAAATCTAGTGCATTCATTTTTACTTCTGTATTCTTGTTAGAACATGCTACACAATTACTTACCCATCCTACTGTTAATAGGCCCCTGAAATCTGTTTTAGCTCATGCTCCTTAGGAAGTAGAGGATGAAGCAAAACTTATATGCTAAGGTTTTAGTGGGATATGCAATCTCAGGATAGTGAGGGTGAGGGGAAAAGTAAGGCAAAGAAGAAGGGAATTGAAATATAGGGTGGTTTATTACCAAGCTGGATACAGCTTCAGAAGAACACACAGTGGGTTGTTCAGTCACTCTTAAACTATATAAAAGGCACCACACCTTGGAATAGTCTGTATAGGGGAAGAAGGGAAAATATTGTGTCTACCACTTCCTTTCTATCTCCTGTCATTAGTCAAAAGTCACATGGATGTTTACATGGACGTTTACATTCTGTCCTTTGGGTTACCTGGCTTTTCTGGAAACCCACTGCGGTACCCAGATCCCATGCCCTAAGGTGGATGAAGTTTACAGCTTTCATGAATCCAGTCACTTTGGATGGATACTGAAGCCCCTCCTGTTGGTGGAGTTAGGAGACTAGACTGGGACTGCAAAAGCAGAGCTAACATCCCTGGCTTGATTGAAAGTGGGATGGGGTATGAATCTTGAAGAGGCGCATAAACTGGGTTTTGTATAGCTGTAGGTTTTTGTTATTGTGAGCAGTTCTGGTTTGAACATTTTTGTTCATATATCCTCTTCCATACAAGCAAGAGTGTTTCTAGGTGCACATCTAGGAGTGAGATTGCTGGAGGGTAGGGTGGAGTGATAGGATGGCTTCCCTCTACATGAAAGTGACAAATTGCTTTTCAAGTGGCTGTGTTTCACTGTGTATTTTACTGTCATTTATATTCCCAGTAGTAGGGATGAAAGTTCTTATTACTCCACATCATTGCTAATAATTTATTGTCTAATTTTTAAATTTTTGTCAATTAGGTGGAAATGGAATGGTGCCCTGTTTCATTACAAATGACAATGAGCATCTTTTCACAAATTTTGAGGCCATTTGTGTTTCCTCTTCTGTAAGATGCTTGTTTCTAGCCTTTGCTCAGTTTCTTATGGTATTGTTCTTTCTAACTATTCATATGTTGGAGATTTTTAAAATAGATTCTGGAAACTAATCACTTGCTAGTTATGTGTTACAAATTTCTTGTGCTAGTTTGTAGCTTACCTTTTCACCATTTAAAATGACTTGACAAACAGAAATTATTAATTTTAAAGTAATCAAATGTACCAGTCAAAGGGTGTTTATTTTCTTGTTTAAGAAATCCTTATCTACCACAAGGTAATAAATATAATATCTTATCTTTTATTTCAAAAGCTTTAACATTTTATCTATTATATTTAATGTGTTTATACTTTTTGAATTCATTTTTGTGCATGCTATGAAGGAGAAACATTACAAAGATAAGAGAATATTTTAAACTAATGATTCTGTTCCTTAATGGTGATGTGATTGGTCATATTTCCTACTTCTTTCCAAGTCACTTTTTGTAATTTATGTTTTTCTAAGAATTTCTTTCAAATTTATTGGCATAAAGTTGTTCATAATTTTCCCTTGTTGTCTTCTTGTCTGAAGCTTCTGTAATGATACCCACTTTTCACTACTAATGATTCATATTACCAGAGGTTTGTCAATTTTAATGTTCTTTTCAAAGAATTGACTTTTAACTTTCTTGATTCTCTCCATTGTGTCTTTATGTTTTTATTTTATTAATTTCTGCTTTTAGTTTTATTATTTACTTACTCTACTTTTTGGGTTCATATTTTGTTCTCTAACAATTTTAGATTATTTAATTCATTGATTTGTCACCAGTTTTCTTTTCTAATATGTACATTTAAGCAAAGATTTCCAAGTGTTGTTTTAGCTGCATTTCACTGTTCTTGATAAGTAGTATTTAAAAACTATTTTATTATAAATACTTTCTAATCTCCATAATAACTTATTATTTGTCCTGTTATTTATTGTGGTAAAATTTATATAACATGAATTTATCATTTTAATCACTTTTAAATATGGAGTTCAATGGCATTAAGTACATTCACATTTTGTGCAACCATCACCACCATCCATTTCCAGCTTTTAAAGCTTGCATAACTGAAACTCTGTACTCAAACAGTAACTCCCCATTCTCATTTTCTCCAAGTTCTTGGTAGCCACCATTCTACTTCCTGCATCTATCAATCAATTTTGCTATCCTGGGAACTTAATATAAATGGAATCATACAGTAATGTCCTTTGGTGACGTGTTTCACTTAGCATAATATCTTCATGTTTCATCCATGTTGTAGTATGTGGCAAAATTCTCTTTCCTTTTAAGACTGAGTAATAATTGTTTGTTACACATTTTGGTTATCCATTCATCTGTTGCACATTTAGATTGTTTACACCTTTTGGCCATTATGAATAATGCTTCTGTGAGCATAGGTGTACACATATCTGTTTGAGTCCCTGCTTTCAGGATTTTTTTTTTGGTATACACCCAGAAGTGGAAATACTGACTCACATGATAGTCCTATGTTTAGTTATTTGAGAGACTGCCGTAGAGTTTTCTATAGCAGCTTTGCCATTTTACACTACGACCAATAGTGCATAGGGGTTTCAATTTCTTCATATCCAGTCCCAAAACTTTCTGTTTTGTTTTAATCATAGCCCATCCTAATGGGTTTGAGGATTTCATGACTTTATCCAAATGTAGAATCCTGCTTGCAATTATTTGGGCTTCCTGAATATTAAGATTGGTGTATTTTATTACTTCTGGATAATTTTCAACCTGTATCTCATTAAGTATATCCTCTTCTCTGTTATATTACTTCCTTCTGGAACGCTAATCAGACATATGTTGGACTTTCTCATTCTCTTTTCGGTGAAATTAAATTGTCTTATTTTCCATTTGTGTGTCTTCTAGTGTTACATTCTGAGCCGTTTCTCCAGCTCTTCCCAGTTCAAAAATTTTATTTATGGCTGTGTTCTAACATACTGTTTAACCTATACATTAAGTGTCTAATTTTGATGGTAATATCATTTATAGACATTTTGTTTGATTATGTTTTATATCTCATTAGTCAGTTTTGAGTCTCTTGCTTCTTCATATTTGTAGTGTCCTTTGTTATTTATTTAAGCCTATTAAGCATACTTATTTTGTATTCTGTATCTGATAATTCCAATATCTGTTATTTTTAAAATATGAGTCTACATTTTATTATGTCTATTGCCTCTTGTTTGTAATGTTTCATCTCTTCCTGTGTTTTATTTTTTATTATAAGCTCGTATTGTTTGTAACTTTATCTGCTGGAATTCTTTGAACACTCATTTTAAAATAACTCTCTAGGTGTGATTTTGATTTCCTTTTGTTAGACATATGGGGTCAGTACCACATTAAACTAAATATTAGACTTTGATTGTTGAGGTCCACACAGGTAGTGTATGAATTCTACCTCCAAGTTTGTGTGAGCGTGGGCTTCTGTTTAGCACCTGTTAAAGTTGGCTATTTTCTCTTTTCATACTCTTCCCAGGACTGAAGCTGAGGCAGGCATGCACATTCCCTGTCTCCTTTCATTGGATAAGATTTTTCTGTTTCACCTGTTGAAGGTGTCACCCTTTTGGAGACTTGGCTTTATGTTGTAATCTTTGATTTCACCTCCTACCTTGTACAGGCCTCGGCTTTGCTTTTGTCCCCTAAACTTTAGGCCATCAGCTTTGGGAAGATAGTCTCAAGGCAAATACAGGGTCTGATATTCTCTGATGTCATAATTCTCACAACGTAGTCATTTTTGATGCCAGATTATTTCCCTTTACCAATAGCTTGGTTCTGTTTTGAAAAATAAGTTTTATTCATCATTTTAGATATTCTCTACCAGGAGACGTTTGTCTGGCTATTGAATCCATTATACAGCAGGGAAGTGATGGGCATATCCATATTTATAAGGAGATGACTAACCTAACCACAAAGGGAAATGTCCTTAAAATATTTTTAACATTTTTGAAATTAAGTGTTCTAAAAGTGAAACAACCTACACACAGAAATGAATCTTTTTGGCTTGTGTTAGAGAATTTCATGTTAATTGTGTGTATATTGAAATTTGTTTGTTTAAATAACACATCATTTGATAAACATTTCATGCTTAAGGTTAAGTAGATTCTGTGTAGGAGGCAGAATAATGGAATTTTAATTAAGTCTGTGCCTACTTTATTGACATTTAAGGACTGCAATACATTTTCAGTGTGCTATTATAATTATTTATGCATTTAGAAATAAAGCTATCATTTTATTATTGTTCCACTATTTAATTACATTATTATTCTCCCATCATTAGTCATTAGATGGCTTTATGATTGCACTGAGCACAGATGGAGTGATCATTTATGTGGATGAAAACATCTCTTCTATTCTTGGACATGTATCAGTAAGTTCTTCCTACTTTTGGGAAAGTGGATCATTCTGGTTTGTTGCTTAGGGGTTTATTATTTATTTTCAGGAGCATAAAACTCATCACAGAAGATGTTTTCAATGTTGTCAAAACGTGCCCCTGTTTTATTGTCATTTCCATTGGTTTCAGAATACTATAGATTGAGTGTCTTTGTAAACAACACAAATTTATATTTTACAGTTTTAGAATCTGAGAAGTCCAAGATCAACGTGCCAACAGATTTGGTGTCTAGTGAAGGCCCACTCTCTGGTTCAGAGACATCTCTATTCTTCCTATAACCTCACATGGTAGAAGAAGCAAGGGAGCTCTTTGGGGTCTTATTTATTTATTTATTTATTGAGACGAAGTCTCGCTCTGTCACCCAGGCTGGAGTGCAGTGGTGCGATCTCGGCTCACTGCAACCTCTGCCTCCCGGGTTCAAGTAATTCTCCTGCCTCAGCCTCCTGAGTAGCTGGGATTACAGGCACGCACCACCACATCTGGCTAATTTTTACGATTTTAGTAGAGACGAAGTTTCACTATGTTGATCAGGCTGGTCTCAAACTCCTGACCTCAAGTGATCTGCCCATCTCAGCCTCCCAAAGTGCTGAGATTACAGCTGTGAGCTACCATGCCCAGCCTAGAGGTCTCTTCTATAAGGACACTAATCCCATTAAGCATCTCCAAAAGCTCCACCTCTTAATATAATACCATCACATTGAGAGTTAGATGATTTCAATATATAAAGATTTGGTGGACATAAACATTCAGTCTGTAGCAAGGCCTTCATATTCCACTTATATATGTGTTTGAACAGGGGTTACCCATAATACATTTACCAACAACAGTCCTGCCAAACAAACTGTCTGCCATTGGCATGGTTGTGTTAACAAAAGGTTTTGGGAGAGGATATGAAGAAATTGAAACCCTATGCGCTATTGGTAGTAGTGTAAAACAATCATCTCTGTTGTTGTTTTAAATATTCCTCATTCCACAGAGTTGTCTCAAGAACTTGACAAGCCCTGATCCAGAGATCTATAGTACTCAAGTTTGGAATGTGGAAATTAATAGAAGCTAGGTTAGATTATCCTGTAGTTAGGTTGGAAGTGGATTAAAAACATTTCACTAGTTTAGCCAGGCCAGTTGGCATGTTCTGTGGCCTTCTTGGAAACTCACAGTCTTTATACTCTTTAAAAAAAAAACTTACAGATGCTAGAATCAATCTCTTTTATTTCCAATTCTCTTTCATTCTTCAAAAAACAGTTTACATTTCCAAATTCAGCTTATATTTGTAGGATATGAAAACAGCTGAATAAAATGCAAATAGTAGAGATATTTATCAGATTGCAGTTTAGTATAATTAAATCATAGAAGGGCAATAATCTTTTAAGATGTTAAATTTGAGAGACAAAAGACAAATCAAGGACAAGTAAATGGGTAAATGGTGGTTGCCATTACTGAAAACTGAGAGAGGAACATATTTTGTCAAAGAAAAGATCAGGAGTTCTTTTGGATATCTTAAAATTGAAATCCTATTAGACATCCAAGTTGAGTTATCATGTGGGCAAGGGATGAGTATCTGCGAATCACTAACAGATAGGTGGTATTTAATGAGGTGGAACTGGAAGACACCATGTAGGGAAACAGGCCTAATGACTAAGCCCTGGCACTCTGATGCCTAGTATTCAGGAAGCAAGAGTAAGGTCTAGCAAACTGTGAAGGAATAGCCTTTGAGGTGGAAGCATATCCTTATGTGCGTGGTGTCCTGGAAGTTAAGTAAATGCTTCAAGAGAAGAGGAAGGATCAACTGCCTCAAATGCTGACATGCTTGGTAAAATGAGGGCTGAACAGTGATGATTTGATTTGGCAATATGGAGGTCATTAATGACCTTGACAAAAGCAGTTTCAGTGGAGTGGTTAGATATAAACTTCATTAGTGTGGTTTCAAGAAAGAGTGAGAAGTGAAGAAATGGAAGGGGACAAGTTTAGTTTGTTTCAGGAAATTTTGTTCCAAAGTGGACCAGATAAGTAGAGTTATAACTGAAGGGAGACGTGGTAATGTAAAGGAAGGTTATGCGTTTTTAGAATTTTGTGTTGTTGGTTTTGTTTTCCTGATTACTTAAAAAATTTCTTGTTGATACATAATATTTGTACATATTTATGGCATGCATGTGATACTTTGATACTTGCAAAGAATGTGTAATGACCAGATAGATAGACAGATATTACAGCAACTATAATACAGCATTTTGTATGCTTATGGGAATACCCAGTAGAGAGGTAAAGAAAACTTGATGTGTGGAATAGGGTGAGAATTTCTAGAACAGTGTCTTTGGATAGTCTACAGAAAATGGGACGCAGTGCGCAGGTGAAGGACTTAAATTTAGTTAGGAGCTTATTCATTGGAAAAGGAGGGAAAGCATGTCTGTAGGCACAAGAACAAATAGGTTGGTAGTTTTGGTGTCAGATGTTGACATTGCCCATTTTTTTTTACTGAAATAAGAAATGAGGTCAGCTGAAAATGAAGGAAGGCTGGGGATTTGAGGTTTGAAGGAGGAAAAAGAGTAGGGGAGCAAATTGTCTAAATACATGATTTTGGGGCAGAGTTGAAAATGTATTTCAAATAATATACTGCTTGGTTGTGGGTTTTTCGTCATCTACATGCAATTGCTTGGGTGAAGGTGTAGGGTAAATGAAAGGTTGGAAGCAACCAGAGTCAACATTTTCCCAGGCAAATACGGTAGAGGGAAAGAACACATAGGAATGATTACAATGGCCACGGAATCCGAGCTCGATAGGGAAAGATCACGATTTGATGAAGATTATGCACAGCAAAAATGTGATAGGAATGGACTAGAGGTCTCAGTGGATGGAATAATTATTGGAGAGGTGTACTTGTATGAGCACATTGAAAAGGTAGGAGGTGGTGTCATTAGAGTAGGATAATGTGAATTGTATTTTTTAGAGGTACAACAGGTATAACCGTAGATGGCTGAGGTAGGGCAGAGCATAAGCTTACTGGAGGTAAGGAGATAGAGGAACTGAACAGTATTAACACAGATAAAAAGCTTTACTTTCTCCTTTTCCCCTCCTTTCCCCCTTCACCTCCTCCTCTCCTCTCCTTCCAGCCTGAGATTGTGGACAAAAAATTATTAAACCTTCTGCCTGATGAAGAGAAAAATGAAGTCTCACAAAAGATTATTCTCGAATATCCTTTGTCAAACTCAGGTATGTATTTTTTAAAAGTAATAAATTCTTAGGTTTTAAGGGACAAGTAACAATCACTCAATGGGTTAATTTTTTAAAAGTTATTAGAGCATATATCATATATTAATTTACTTTTATATAATATTACAATCTATTTTTCTAGTATTAAAAAATCTCTCCTCCAATAAATCTTATTCTTCACCATGGGCCCTGATTATTATAGCATTAGTACAATTGCATTAGTGCTATGTAAAGAATGGACCATTGTGTATAGTGTTCTAGCTAGTGCCCTACTCTACTGATACCATAGATAGCTGTGTAAGTGCTAATGTTTGTGGAAAGAAAATAATATTTTTGTAAAATCTAGTCTAAGTAAGACATTCGTCATGTGAAATAATCCAGTAGAATATGGTAAAGTATAAATGTAGATTTGTTTTATATTTGTTCTCTTTTTAATAGAAACACATATTGAATTTTGCTGTCATTTAAAAAGAGGAAATGTTGAATATGGTGATGGTCCTGCTTATGAATATGTGAAATTCATTTTGAATGTAAAATATGTTTCTGATGGTAAGCAATTCTGTTTATATTATCCATATGACATTCATGAGTTACGTAGCCTTTCATTACTAACATAAATGCTCTTCTGCTTGGCAGTTGCAAACTGTCTGATATCTCTAAGACCACAGTTTCTGACTACTCACATTAATTATACCTTAAAAAAATTAACAGTGAAATGTACAAGGTGGGGATCATACCAAATCATGATACACTGAGTTAAGCATGGCTCTTTCTTTTTATAAAACAAAGAAATGATTGCAAAAATATAACAAAAGACATTTAATACATATCCAAGCTGAAAATAAAGGGGACTCTATGTGTACCAGAAATCAAAGTTTAAAGCAGTATGAAAATGGTGGCCTCAGTGGATTTTAAGTCATGCATAGGCTCCATTGGCTGGAGTCTGGAATTCTAATACCCAGTCAAGCACCAGTATATAAAACCTAGAGATCAATGAAGTGATCAGTAAAGTCCTGGCCATTGGCCTAGAGGAATAATGAGTAGGTTTATCATCTTTCTGGGAATTTGAATGGACAAAAATGTGCCATTTACAGCAAACAAAAACCCAAATTTTTGTTGTGTGTGGATATAGGGTCTATTTTATAAATTTTGAGGTTTCAGAAGCTGCAAGCTGAGAAATTAACATAAATTAGGTAACATTAACTGGTTTGGAGCCATTAAAACATCTGGGACTTGAATCAGAGGTAAATAACCCAAATAGCTAACAAATATATGAAAAGATACTCAAACTCACTAATAAGCAAAGAATGAAACATTTAAAAACCAGTGACATTAACACTCTATACCCATCAGAATGGGAAAAATTAGAAGTGTGAATAATACCAAATATTGGTGAAGATGTGAAAAATGAATAAATAAATAAAATTAAGTCATGCAAAAGCTGGCTGATATATTTGTCACAATTCTTGGAAATTAATGGTCACATCTTTTGAAAAAATCTTACTTGACTATGTATGCAAGATTACACACTCTCTCTCTCTTTCTCTCTCTCTCTTTCTACCCATGTGATCTATATAAAAGAGAGGAGCCACATTTCTTTTGGAGACTAAAATGTCCATTCACAGGGTAATAACAAAAGACTGAAAACTAACCTTAAGTCTCAACATTTGATTTTCAGTAATGATTTCTTTATGTTTTGGTGGGGAGGATGGCTGAAAAGGAAAGAAGACAGGAAAAATCCCATGGCTCAGAATTCTGAAAATAGTCAATGGGGTAGCAAACAGTACATGGATGTGGCAGGTGTTTGTCTTCTTGTTTAACTGATCCACCTTTCTGTTGCCACATGTGTGTCTATCTTCCTCAGAGTCTGCTGTGTTCTTTAGTAGTTTCTGTTCCAGCCGCCGCTATGCTGAGTTGTCTCCTTTACATCTTTCTTGGGAGGATCATTTTTATCTTATAGGAACCGTTTGTATTCTCAGGACTCAGCTTCTGCAGGTGAGTATACTGTGTTTGTGCTTCCCCCATTGTGGCGATGGGGGCTTTCTTTGAAGGGTCATTTCCTTTTTCATCTCTCAGCAACTGGACATTGCTAAATTACTCAGTGTGTGCAGAGGGTTGTGTTAGGATACGTTAATAAGGAAAATCAGTGCCTATGTTTCAGAAGGTGAACATCTCAGTGAAAATTTAGGCACAGTTGAACAAGATACACAATTATTTACAAGGATTCTTGATATAATATAAAATATTATAAAATGTAGGTGCTGGGGACTGGAACACATTAAGAGAAATGAGCATTTTGGTAGGTAGATAAAGGAAGGCTTCTGATACCGGGTGAGTTTTGAGGCAGCTCCATCACAGCCCCTTTGGGTAGCTGATTGTAAAGGCTTTTGCTCACTTTGTGTTCTGTAATATGGCATTCACAAATTCTAGCTCTAAAAAGAATTCACTTTGGAATTCATCTGATAGATTCAGCTTCCGTTAATTTATCCGTTCAGTAACATATTTAGTAAGCACCTACTGTGTTCCAGGTACTGTGCTAGGTGCCAGAGAGATATTAGGGGAGATAGGCAATAGCTAAGTAATATTAGAAAGCGCCACAGAGGATGACAGATAGTGTGCTAATGACTGGTAGGGGTAGGGAGTTCAAAGAGAGTGGTCAGGGAAGGTCTTTTTCAGATAATTTGTCTTTTGAGTGGAGACCCCTAGGGATGCTAAGAAAGGAGGCAACACAGGTAGAGGGTTCAACATCTGTAAAAGACCTGAGGTAGTAACTAGCTTAGAGAGTTCCAAGGAACAAAGTAAGTTATGTGATCAGAATAAAGGGAAAGAGGGAAGGAGCAGCAGAAAATAAGCTCCAAGAGGTAGACAGGGGACATATTATGTAGAGCTTTGAGATCCATGATAATCAGTTTGGGTTTTACTCCAAGTGCATTGGAAAGCAGGAAGGTGACATGATCTGATTTTCTTTTCTTATTTTTCTTTTGAGACGGAGTCTTGCTCTGTTGCCCATACTAGAGTGCAGTGGCATGATCTTGGCTCACTGCAACCTCTGCCTCCTGGGTTAAAGTGATTCTTCTGCCTCAGCCTCCCAAGTAGCTGAGATTATAGGCACCCACTACCGCACGTGGCTAATTTTTGTATTTTTAGTAGAGACAAGATTTCACCATGTTGGCCAGGCTGGTCTTGAACTCCTGACCTCGTGATCCACCCACCTCAGCCTCCCAAAGTGGATTACAGGGGTGAGCGACCATGCCCTGCCCTGATTTTCTTTTTTAAAGGTCAGGCTGAATACTTGGTGGGAAATGGAGTGCAGAGAAACAAGAATGGTGGAAGGAAGAGGACCTAAGTGAAAGATGATAGGGGCTTGGATTATGATTGTAGTAATGTAGATAAAAGTATACTGATTTGGGGTATATCTTGGAGACAGAGCCCTTGCTGATGAGTTAGAAGTGTCTGGTAGAAGGGAGAGAAACATCTCATGGAGGACTCTTAGCTTTTGGCTTGTGGAACTCAGCAAATGGAGGTGGCATTAATAGATTTGAACAATATTGGGACAATGTGGATCAGGCAGTGTGGGAGGCTAAAATCAAGAGCACTGTTTGGGCCATGTTAATATTGTGTTGACATTACAACATAAAACCTTGGCTAAGTCACATCCTTTAGCCTCAGTTTCTTTTTCTATAAGTGGCACTCACAGTACCTCCTATTAGGGCTGTAAGGAATAAATAAGACAGCTTCTCATATATGGTAAGCACTCAGTAAATGTGAGCTATTACAGTTGTCATGATCACTGTTATTACTGTCATTATTACTGCCAGTTATCCAGAGAGGGCAACCTACTTGCTTTACTTTTCATCTCTGGTTTAAAATGTGGGCTTTCCAGACCACATTTTAGAAACTATGGAGGGTGCCTTTACATTCAATTTTAGAGCAAGTCGTATCATCATTTCTTCAAATTTAAGATGGTAAGAAAAGCAGTGTAGAAGAAAGACAGTTGAGAGAAGTTTGCCTAATTCGATTGCCCCATTCATTTTTCCTTCTTTGTAGCCCTCTGGGATTTGAACTGTCACGTCTGCCATGAGAATACGGACATCCCACTTTGGAAGTCAACCCCAATACCTACTTCCTTGTCTGAGAAAGAGAAAATATCTGATTTGGTCCAATACCCTGGTTACCCTTACAGCACAAGGAACTCTATTTGTGATCTAGTCCAGTCTCTCTCTAGGTTTATAGGACATTTGTTGCATATTAGTGGACACTTTAGAGAAAAAATCTTGTGTGAACAGAGGACTTTTGGAGGAAGGTTTTTTTCACAGTGTGACTGTGTAGTACAGTAGAACAGTGATGAACTCACAGCTCAAACTTTGAAATTCTGCTCCTGGATCTACAAGCTATATTTCTTGGGTCAATTTTTATATCTCTATGATTCTCAGTTTTCAAATCTGTAAAATTCCAGTGCATTTCTCACATTGACATGCAGATTATTTGTAACACTGGACATGAGCATGACTCCAAAATTAATATATGCTATGCATTTTTGCTAATATATATATATTAAGTATCTAAATATTTGAATTTTTCTGCAGAGACTTTACACTTCAAGGGAACTCAGTGACAAATTTGTATTTATGCAAGATTCAGATGAGGAACCTTTTGTGGGAGATCTCAGGTGAGCAGTAGTGTTGATACGGGTAACGAAGATCTAGAATACAGTTTTACTAAACAAAACTAAAACAAGAGAAATGATACCTACAGATACTTTTTTCCCATCAAAATGAAAATAAAAAGAAAAAAGAAACAAATGGGCCAAGGATGGTGGCTCATGCCTGTAGTCCCAGAACTTTGGAAGGTTGAGGCAAGAGGAACCCTTGAGCCCATGAGTTTGAGACCAGCTTGAGCAACATAGTGAGACCCGTTTCTACAAAAAAAAAAAAAATTAAAAAAAAAATAACCAAGCGTGGTGGCATGTGCCTGTAGTCCTAGCTACCTGGGAGACTGATGTGGGAGGATCACTTGAGCCGGGAGATCAAGTCTACAATGAGCAATGATCATGCCACTGCACTCCAGCCTGGACAACAGAGTGAGACCCTGTCTCTTAATAAATACATAAATAAGTGAAACCAGAATAGCAGTCTACTAGTTTGAACTTCTTTTCTCAGCTAATATAATTCACATGTTTTTCCAACAGAATATAGATACAGATGATTGGCTTTTTGTTTTTTTAAAAAAGCATTAAAGCAACAAATAGAGAAAACTTATCTGACTCAGACATGTAATGACTTTCAAATTAAGGTAATGCATCTTAATATACTAGTTTATTACTTATTTTTTCTTGAAAATAAAGGTAATATTTAGACACTTAAATGGTAGAAGAGCAAGTATGCATTGTGGTAACTGCTAATTATATAGGCATTGCTCTTTTGTGAATCTAATTTGTTCTGTAAAATTTGTTTGCTAACACATTTTCAGAGAATAGAAGCCAATATTCCACTATTTTATGTGAGAAAAGTAAAAATATATTCTTAACCACCAGGAAAATGCTGATTAATTTGCCAAATACCACTAAAACCCCTTTATAAACTTATTTAACAATCCACAAAGGATTTCTGTAA
Source organism: Aotus nancymaae (assembly GCF_030222135.1). Taxonomy (NCBI): domain Eukaryota; kingdom Metazoa; phylum Chordata; class Mammalia; order Primates; family Aotidae; genus Aotus; species Aotus nancymaae. The sequence goes on from NW_026988553.1 coordinate 559,355, forward strand.
AATGTAAATTCTTTATAATAATATATATTCACCATTTGATAAACTCATTGGTAGGTACGTTTGTATGCAGTAAGCCACAATACCATACACTATTCAGTGTCTGGTGTTAAATGTATTAAAGGTGTGCACTGTATGTCAGTAATACTTAGTAAAATAAAATAAGAAAACAAGGGAACTTTGCAAGAGGTTTCTTGGGATCAAAGTCATGCTTGTATGGGTTCTGGTGGTGAGAAGAGTGAGCTGGAAGCTGAGGTCACTGTTATTATTTGGGGGCAGGAGGAGGTAAGGAAGCCAGAGTTGGTGAAGGAATGAGTTAAACAGGAAACATCTGAGGCTCATCTGGATTTAGGAGAAGGCAGGGAGAATCTTCCCTTCCCATCAGAAGAGTACAGAGGTGATTGGCTGTCAACCATTGTCTGATGCCACACACAGAACAATGGGATGAGAAATAGAACTCATGGTGGCTAGCTGTTTGCATCCCCTTTGCATGATTAAAAACTCTTGCTAACATAAAGCTGCATTTGTGTTAATAATTGTGTGTTGAATGTGACAACATGACATGTCTGCTCATGCCATAATCACATTTATTTGTACCAGCACGCTTCTTTTGTGGAATCTAATTTTTTTATGAATCTTCAGTATTTTATTTTTGGTTTCTAGGAGTGGGGAGCACATGCATGACCGAGCTTAAGACTTCTAGTCAGTCAACAATCTGAATGTGCTTTATCGCTCCCAGCTTTTCTTGTAGTACATGGACTTCAATAGGTCTGTTAGTCTTGCCCATTTCCTTCATTAGTTTCTCTACTTTCTTAGAAGAAATTTGGAGAATAAGATAGCTACAAGACAACATGTTTAAACATGAACTCGAGACACTATGCCATAAGGAGAATGACTGAGACACAGTAACAGCACACTGTCATGCTCTTGTCTAGGCATGCATGACTTAAACATATTCTTGCATGTGCCCTAAAACAGATTTATTTAGCAGGTTTGGGTAATGAATTTTGTTTAAAAATTAGCATACCAGCATAGCAAATATTCACATAGTGAGAGTTCAGAGAGCAAAGATACCTGTATTTTTATTTAAAGGTAGAGTTGAATTGGATGAAAAATATTCCAATGTAGCAAGGAGCCGGCTACCACATCTATGCCATGATCTTCATAAGATATATAAGAAAAGTGTTTTCTGAAGGCTTAAAATTATATCTTTTCTAATATTGTAAGAAATTAAGACTCAAATGTGGGTGAATGCACACTCTTTCCCCTAAAGTTCAAAAGTAGACAATGGATTTTTTATCATGTAGGAAGTAAGATAGAAGAGTGACACTTAAGGAAAAAAACGGATGCATTTAATGAAGAAAAGTCTGATTAATTCCAGACTGATCGTCCCTCTCATATCCCTCCCTCCTCCAACTCCATGGCCACTACTCTGGCCCCAATCTCTTCAGCTCTCACGTGATGGATTGTTGGTGGACCTGGCTGACCCACTAACCTGAGCTCTGTAAGGCAGGACCTGTCACCCTCATCCCTGTCCAGTACAGAGCCTGATAATAAGTAGACAGAAGTGACATCTGCTTATTAACTGAGTGATTAACTGATCTTATCAAAATAGTAATACATTCCAGGCCATGAGATCTCTCAAACATTATGCAGTATTGTTAGTTAGCAGTGCAAACCAGTACCCTATTGTTTGATTTTTTTCATAGATTTGTCCCCTGTCCCCACAATATTTTAAATTAAAAAGAAGAGATCACATCATATGAGGGTTGTAATTTTTAGTTATTAATAGTCTGGCTCCCATTTTACCCCCTGGGAGATGGTTAGAAAACCAATCATTCACAAAGGTCAGAGGGACCTACAGCTCCAAAATGTTTTCCTTATCTTGGTAATTCCATTATTTTAAGATTAAGAAGCATCCTGCTAAGAGACTTGAAAGTTTTGTCTATGCTTATGAAGGAAACACAAAGATAGGAATTTGAAGTGTTTAAAATAAAGGGTGTACTTCCACATAGAATGTCCTGTTTGTGCATGTTTAAGATTTGAGGCTTAAAAATATTTCATTCCAGGAGAGGGACTGAATAGCAGGGGTATTTTTTTTACTGAGGCTACAGGTGTACTGGAGTGGAAACTCTTGCTTTTCTGGACCATTCAAGGTAGACAGAAGTAAGGGATTTATGAGTCAGTGAGGGGCAAGCAAAGAAGTGAATACTGAGTAGCCCTTTGCTGTCTTGCTACTGCTAGAGTCAGAAGTAAGCAACTAAATTACTCTTTGGATTTCCCCAGTTGTATGTAGTGGTAAGCCCCAAATTCCTATCATAGCATCATCTTTTAACACAGTACATTTTGTACTTTATACTTCATGATGTTATTTTATGTTTATTAATTCAGTTATTTTCTACATATCTACGAGGTAGATTTTAGATTCATTGTACAGGTGACAAAGTACACTCACAGAGGATGTATAATTCGCCCAAACTCACACAGCTGGTTAGGCAGTAGAGCTGTATTTGGGACCTAAATTACCCTGGGCTCCATTCTGTGAGGACATCAGTTTCAGGAGCTGTGGCCGGTACATGATTCAAGGGAGAAAACTCAAGGAGTCTTTGGGAAGTACATGACCAGGGATGTTACTAAGAGAAAACGTTTTCTTTTTAATTTCACCTTAGACTTAGAGGGAGGAGACTATACCAATTAGTTAGCCCTAATACTTTTTACAAAGATGGCACTTTTTCACCCAAGCGTAAAGTAGAGAACACTGGAAAATCAAATGGCAAGTATTTCCCAGGTTCCAGTAGCTCTTACCTGTGCTTGAAAAGTCCTTAGAAACTCTGCTACAGGACTGGAATTGGTCCTTGAGGAAACTCCATCTGTCAGCAACTCCACCAAAAAGAATGTTCCTGCCTAATTCCTCTTTCAGTGAAGACACGCCTTGTACAAAGGTGTGGGGAAAATTTTGCAAAGATGTACAATGGTCCTAATTAGTGAGTTTTTGTTGTACTGAGTCTTTATACTGTACTATATACTATACTACACTATACTACACTATACTATACTATACTATACTATACTATACTATACTATACACTATACTATACTATACTACACTATACTACACTATACTACACTATACTATACTATACTATACACTATACTATACTATACTACACTATACTACACTATACTACACTATACTATACTATACTATACTATACACTATACTATACTATACTATACTATACTATACTATACTATACTATACTATACTATACACTATACTATACTGTATTGACTCTATTCCTTATGTCTGCCCCATCGTGAGCAGGGGAAGAGCCTTGCACATAATTGTAGATGTTGCTAGCATGCCTAGTCTTACCACTTTAGTCCCAGGGAAATTTATTTGTTCATACAGAAAATATTTAGCATCTACTATGTGGAAATTTCTGTTCCAAGATTTAAGGATATAGCAGTGAGCAAAAATCCTTATCTACATAGTGATTACATTCTTATGGAGGACGAAGATAATAAATAAGTCAATAGACTATAGTGTAGGTGAGATGATGAGGGCCAAGGGAAAAAATATTGAGCTATGAAAGGGGGATAGGGAATGTTATTGGGGGAAGGTTAAATATTACTAGATTTTGAAATGACACTTTTACAGATTAAAAAATAGAGTAATATTAGAAATTCCCTGTGGTTTCCTTGTGGCCAGAAAGGGTCTCAACAAGAAGGTGACTTCAGTTAACATCTGAAAGGAGTGGAGGAGCAAGCCTCATGGATTTTGGAGGAGATATTCCAGACAGAAGGAAGAGCAGATGCCCGGTCCTTGAGGCAGAAGCACATGGCAGAAGCATATGTTTGAGAAAAAGTAAAGGAGCCAGTGTAGGTGGAACAGTCACCAGAGGGGAACATTCAGAACATACAGGGCCTGTGATCAACTGTGAAGGAAGAACTAGGATCATGTCAGCTCAACCCTGCCTTGTGGAATAGTTCCTTTTAGTCATTCACCATTATTTCTCTTGTTTGTCAATGTCGTGTGGAGACCCAGTCAACACTACTTGCTCTCCCTTTGCAAGTTACTTTACTATTTCTACTAATTCTACTCCACTAATTCTACCTGTCACCTTTGGCAAATACTTTGGAGGTCTTCTTGTATAGTTCTAAAACAACATAAAATTAGGATTTTTAAAAACTAGAATGCTCGAGTTTTGTGTCTTAGCTTTGCCATTTACAGGTTGTGTGATCTTGGAGAAGCCTGTTAAGTCTCACGTCCTTTATCTATAAATGGTGAGGATAGTTACTGCAGAATGGGTGTAAGGCTCAAATAAAAGAAAGAAATAAGATTTACATGTTTTGTAAAATACTATACAAAGTCAAATTATTATGGATTAGAAAATAGTTCATTATTTTTTGTATATGGATGTCCAGTTGTTCCAATATCATTTGTTGAAATATGATCATGTTCCTGTCCTGCTCAAAAACTTTCATTGCTTTCCCCATTGCACTTAGAATAAAATCGAAACTCCTTTTGTATGGTCTGTAAAGCATACTGCTCTCATGCCTGCTTATTTCTGAAACCTCATTTTGTATTATACTCCATTTTGTCTGTCAGACTTCAGCCTCCCTGGCTTCTCCTTTCTGTGAATTCTCAACACTCTTTTCCAACACAGTCTTTGCACATGTTTGTGTCCTCAACCTGAAATACTTTTCCATTATGTTGTTCAATAGTTGGCTTATACTGGCTCCCCAAGTCCATTTTTTATTCTCTTCTCTGGCATTCTGCCCCTTTCCTTCATCAAACTTATTACAATTTTTAACTTTATAGTTATCTCTAAACTGTCTGGATTTCCCATGAAACTATAAGATTCATGAGGCTGCATTCACAGTGCCCAGTACTGTGCCTATCGTCATAAAACTTGCTGCCTAGTGCTGAGATGGACAAATAAACAAGAAGCTATAATAAATACACCATTCTGCATCAAGGCCATTTAAGTTCTTTCACTATTTCTACATGGACTAAAATGGTTTCCCCTCTATAGTTTGTAAACTTTAATCCTCCTTACCTGTCAAGAAAAAGTTCTATCTTCCCTCTCTGAGAAGTTCCTCCTGCTGCCCAGTTCAGAAGAGCTCTTCCCTCCCTGCTTTCCACTCTCCTACTGACACTCTCCACTTTGCCTTGAGATCACAGAGACTGACTTAGCTCTTCTCCTAGAAAATCAAAAGCTTCATGAGAGTGGGATCCAAATTGCATTCAGCTTGTGTCTCCCTCAGTACACAGACTAGCTCATTTTATTCAATTAACTCATTTTCGGATTTCTAGAATACAATCATGTGTTTAGCCATGTCTCCCTTTTGCCATTGGAAACTAACAGAGCTGATTTTCAGAACAAAAAAGAGAAAACAAGGCCAAACTTCAAATTATATCTCATATTTACACACCTAACACATTGGCCATCAGCGTTTTAATAAGCAGCAAAGACATAAAACGTTTTCTTTTAACATATTCTGGGACTTGACTGGTCTCTGTTGCTTTATTTCCCTAACAGGCTCAATAACAGTCCTATAAACGTGACAGAAAAACCATATAACATATTATCTTAGAGGGATGACTGAGTGAGTTATAAAAATAGGAAGACTCAGATGCCAAATAAAACATGGGCTGTTTGGCAAAACCTTACCATGAACGTATGTACATAGTCCAGATCCTCTGAAGTGACTGGCTGTATCAAAAAGAAGTTGGTCCTGGTCTGTTTTATTATGTAAAAATGTGTGTGTGTGTTTTTGTGTGTCTTGTTTCATTGAAGTGAAAGCAAATCGTTTTGACTGAATAGTGACAAACATTAATTCATAGGATAGTTTTTAGACTGGAAAAATATTTGATAATAGAAATATTTAATGAATATGAAATTAATGAAATATTAAAGTCAATGTGGTACCTTATGAACTGTAGAAATTTTATCTGAGCTGTCAGTTCTAGTCCTTCAAAAACCCTGTCCTCTTTGAGTGAGAGATGCATCCCTGTAGAACACCCCGTCCTCAGCTGGAAGGCTTGGCCTTAAGGGCTTATTAGTTAGTGGGAACAGAGCAAATTTTCTTTATATCTTACCACACAGTGCTGGTCTTAGTATAGTCTTGTGTCTGATTTATGAATTTCTCCTGGAATGAACTTTCCACAAATATATGATGGGGAACTGTGTAGCCTTAACATTCATTCTACCTATGAATGTCTTTAGTGTTAGCAGCTGGCATCCAGGCATGTTCCAGTGACTCACCAACTAAAGCTATATGTTGCCTTCTCTACATTTAAAAAGGGGCAGGGGGCGGACCACAGAACACTGATCAGATTCTAAAATTGCCTTCATGTTTGCTTAATATTTCTACACTGCTTAGAGGCAGCCAATATTAGCAATATTCTTTTTAAGATGACAAAACCTTGAAACTTTTTTTTTTGTTATTTTTCTAGCAATAGAGTTTCTGTTGACTTAGTGCAAATTTTTCTGTTTTCTCTTTATTCTTTGATATTAGGGTAACTCTTACCATAGATTACTTGCTCTTCAAGGTACATCAGACTAAGGTTTCTACCATGTCAATGATTTGTATTTACTTTTTAAATGTAATGAATATTGTGCATTACTTGTTTTTTTTTTTTTTCATTTGTTTGTTTGTTTTTAATTCTGGTGAGGAAATATCACCAAGTGCTCTTCAGTATTTTTCCTCTTTTGATGTATTTGTGGAAAACTGGTGTAACCAAAGAAGCACATTAGAGGAGTTCAGAATGGCCCTTTAGAGAGTGATGGTTTCTATGAAATGGGTAGAGAATGATTTTAGTGGAAATTTTCCCATTTTGACTTCATCCTTTGCAGAACACCTAAATATATGAGAGTCAGAGCATTTAAGTTTGGTTTCTTTTTAGTTGTATATCAGTAGTAATTTGAAACAGGTCTTCACCATAGAGCTAAAAGAAAAGTTGAATTTTCTTAGCTATGCTACAAAAGTAATTACCTGCCAGATAAAAGGGACCTTATATTCTAAATAGTTAAAACTCCACATTTTGTTTTAAATCTTCATTTTCTAATATGAAAAATCGTCTGACCTAATCTGTATGGTGTAGGTTCAGTTATGTATCAGCTTCAGATATATATATATATATATATATATATATGTATGTATATATACCCACACAAAGAATATGATTTTGAAAGTCTCAAGAATCCATATCTGTGTCTTGTACAGGAAGACAGGAAGGTCAAAATGGAAGGATACTTATAAACCCTAACTTATTTTCTCATAGATGTCAGTCCTCTTTATACTGTGGCCAGGGAGCAGTAAGGGGTGTGGTGCTCAGGGTAGGAAATTAGAGAGGAGAAGGGGGCGTTATTTCCTGAGTCATTTTGTTTCACATTCTGTCTATCTCTCAATCCCAACACACACCATAGGCGTGTGCCTTTGCGTGTGCATGCACACACGTGCACACGTATACCAGACATTTTCCTTCTCTATCCTTTTAGGCCCTGGAGTAATACATTACTCTGCTATAGAGAACTGGTAAATTCAAATAGCACACTCCTTCCATTCAGAATATCTGAATAAAATATTATACTTTACCCCTCTCATCAAAAAACAAAAAAAAAAGACAGAACATTTTGTGACTAAAAAATTTCTTAAGCCAAAAGAAAATTTCTGGAAGCAGTCACTCAGGAAGAGTTTCCAAAAACATTGATATGCTAAGATGGTAAAAGATGGGATTTGTTGTTCCCTTGTTAGCAGGAAACCATGATCTTGAGCAGCTTCAGGTCCATCAAGATCTTTCCTAAGTGAGAATGCAATGGGTTCCTCTGGCTGTAAGTTGTCCATTGCCTCTGCTGTCATTGGAGAGAAAGAAACCATTCACCTGCTCATGTTTTTTCAAATTTCAAAATCCAATCTTACGTTGTAAAACAAACAAACAAAATATTGCTGATTTTGGATCACAGGCCATAGTTTGGACCCCTTATCTATTCAGTATACTAAGTATCTATTCATATCAATATATTATTCTTGATTATATGCAGTGACTACATTCTTGATTATAGTCAATAGATATATTATTATTTTCAACATTTTAAGGAATATTCAATTTGTAAAAAGTTAAAAGTCACAGAATGATTTACCATTCTTTTGAATAAAAACAGAATTTTAGGATTTCATATGAATATTTTCAGCTTACACTAATTTAATATTTCATTTTTAAACAATTCATTTTCTAATTTCTCAATGATTTAGCATGTTTTCATATTTTATCACCAATATCATCAAATGACTCATTTGCCAAATTTGCCATTTTTTCTCCAAACTTATATCTTTGAACTCTGATAAAGCTTAATGACTTACAGTAGATTGAAATATTTTAACAGCTCTTGAAGATACTTAGGATATATTGTGCTTGACCAATTTTTCTATTAACATTTTAAGGAAGATTCCATTTGTCTGTACTCCAGGTCTCTTACTGCTACAGCTGAACTGAGCAGGGGACAAGAGAGGGGAACTTGTGATGGGGAATAGAAACAAAGGAGAGCCAGCATCCAGCACAGCCTGGGCTACTAACCCCTGAAGTTGGGTTGGGAGGAAATTGGAGTCCATGAGAGAAGGAGATGAAGAGCTAAGCAGGTGTCTGAAGGCCTCAGAACTCTGAAATCCTTCGTTCCTACAATAGTCTTAAACTCTGCTAACTCAGCATACTGCAAATTTTATGACTAGCTTAAAGAAACAGGTTTTTAGTAAATCAATATATTTGGATTATTTGACAAATTGATGTTTTGATTCATGTTCAGTCCATTTGTCTCCTGGCAAGTTGGTTTTTGGAAAGTTTCGTATTAGTAGATTGACTTGGGAAGTTGGTATGCTTTCTTACTGAAAGCCAGGAGTGGGTCAATATTGCATCCTTTCTGGAAACAATAGTGTGCACAAACTACCTGGCAAAGTTAGTAATAGCTTGTAGCTATCTGAAGTTCATTCTGTGGAGGATGTTAGTGGGTTAACTTACGGTATGAATATAAAGTAATGGAACTGATCTTAACATACAGGCCTATCAATTTCAAAGACATACACATTTTGGTAATAGAGACAAATGAAGGCATCACATGCTTTTATCAAAACATTTCATGTACCTCATAAATATATACACCTACTATGTACACACAAAAATCAAAGTAAAAAATAAAACTAAAAATAAACAAATTAGGGCATATTGGACATGTGGCCATGACAAAATCAAGAGATTTCTGGCTGGAGTTAAACAAAACTAGAGATTATTTTACTACTTCCTAATGGTGACACAACTATTGCCTTTACTGGTATAAGGAGTTAGCAGACTGGGTTCATATTCTGGCTTTATCATGTACTAGTTATTAACTTATATGTTATTTATGTTATAAAGTTTATTTTCCTCATCTATAAAGCGGAGACAACAACAGAACATATGTTATTGAGTTATTGTAGGACTCAGAAAGATAATATGTGTAAGATACTGACCCCATGGTAGAAACTTGGTAAACGATAGTGTTTCTTCTGTCAGCCAGAGATGAAATTGGTTGTGGGTAGGGAGTATGGTTAGTTAGCAATTACCTCAAGATTGCGGGTGATGATGAAGCATTCACTTCAAGTTACTGATATTCTGAACTGATCAAAATTACATCCATTGACTATCTGCCTTTAGGTAAGGTTCCTGAAATGAACTAAATTCATCTTCATATAATGTAAATTATCAAGATGAGGCTGGGCGCGGTGGCTCACACCTAGAATTCCAGCACTTTGGGAGGCCGAGGCGGGTGGATCACAAGGTCAAGAGATCGAGACCATCCTGGTCAACATGGTGAAACTCTGTCTATACTAAAAATAAAAAAATTAACCAGGCATGGTGGTGCATGCCTGTAGTCCCAGCTACTTGGGAGGCTGAGGTGGGAGAATTGCTTGAATCCAGGAGGCGGAGGTTGTGGTGAGCCGAGATCGTGCCATTGCACTTCAGCCTGGGTAACAAGAGCAAAAGTCCATCTCAAAAAAAAAAATTATTAAGATGACTGTCTCCAATTATTTATTTAGTAAAAGAGGCTGTATTGACAGAGAAGGACCTTTCAAATATTTAGAAGGCAGAGTAGTTATTTTGTATTAGGAAGGATTAGGAATTGTGCATTGATTCAGAGGGTATTTACAAGTGTACATTGTATGCAGAGCCTTGTAGCCACAGAACGTGCTTCTCTTCTCCCCCTCAAAGGAGGGTTTTGGTCTAGGTGATCTATAGCAATAGCAACATTCCCAACTCTCTCAGTGCAATTTCAGGTCACAAAACCCAGGCTCTTGATCCCTAGTCTGCTCATCTTAACACTGGAGCATTTGCTTCTTGGATCCAAAGGAATAGAGAAATGATAGCAAATGCAGAACTTATCTTGGAGCAACATGTTTTCTAGGAGAGAGAATTAAAATTACAAAAGAACAATTGTAAAGCAAATTGCAGTATGATACCTCTCAAATCATATAGTTAAGTGGAATAGAAACTTAGAGGCAGGCATAGGGTGGTCAATGAAGGAATGTCTAATGAGGGCATTTGAGCTGACCAAACTTATGGGGACTCTACAGATTACAACGTACTTTTTCTCTTTTTTAATTTTTCAGAATTTTGTTTTCACTTTTTGCATGTGGAATTGAGAAAAATATTTTTTCCAGCTTTATTTAGGTATATTGACCAGTATTTAGAGTGTGTGACTCCAGCTTCTGTTCACCTTCCATGGTACTCCTAGAATACTGAATAAAATAGTGGGGGGCTGAGGCAAAGAGGGTCTGTTTCAGGCTTGATTCCTAGGGAGCCACTTAACAGGAATCCTCTTATAAAAACATAATGACTCTTGAGGAAAGGTAGGCTTTGGAGCTGCTAGTATCTATCTAGTTATCAAGGATGGCTGAGATGCAGTTGGATTTGAAGGAAAAGACGATACCTGATCCTCGACTCAAGATTTTACATTTTAGACAGGACATGGTGGTGGGCTTCCTCTGCAAGCCTATAGACTAGCTTTGGTTAGAGTAACCTTAAAAATTAGCTCCTTAAACTTTGTTCACAACCTGCAACCAAGAACGGAAATCTGGTTTTCTTTCCTTCCATAACTTCAGATTATATCATCTCAGCTGTAAATTAAACAGGGAGAGACATTTAGGATTATATTTTTACTGTCATCAGTTTCCTGACTCTGCCACAACTGTTCAAAACACACCTTAGTTTGTACTCCATTGACGTATGAAAGGACAGTATTCATTTGACATCTTTTTCATGTTTACTGTTTCATTTATACAGCAAGTAGATGTAGATGATATTTTGAGCCAAGAAAAACCTTATATTAAAGTAATTCAGCAATGTTGAGTACTTTACCAATGAATATCAAACTTCAGTAAAATATTTAAAATGAAGAAAGAGAAGAAACATGAAGGGCTCAATTTAAGGGTAACGTTTTAAGATTTTACATAATAAGACAGAGGTACTTTTCTTTGTAGAATTAGGTGTTCTTTTCTTGTAACTACAGCTGGCAAATATTCTTGAATCTTCCTCCTTCTTTTTGAAAATTAAGTGATACTATTTGGAAAAAGAAAGTTGTGCTTGTATCTGTTCCTAACCAAAGGCCAGCAGTGGATATGGCTGCAAACCCTCTGTTACATGTTATATCCCATATCCTGAGCCTAAATTCATTATTTACGTGAACAAACTAGTTAGATATGAAATATTCCCTAATGGGTTTTCTTTAAATTGTGAGTTATTTTGTTTGTTTGTTTGGTTTTTTTTTTTAGACAAGTCTTGCTCTGTCGTCTAGGCTGGAGTGCATTGGCATGATGGCATGATCACAGCTCACTGCAGCCTTGACCTTCCTGGCTTAAGCAATCCTCCCACTTCACTTCAGCCTCCTGAATAGCTGTGACCACTGGCATGCATGAACACACCTGACTCATTTTTCATTTTTTGTAGCGATAGGATCTCACTGTGTTGTCCCGGCTGGTCTCAAACTCCTGGGCTCAGTGATCCTGTGATCCTTCCAACATGGCCTCCCAAAGTGCCTGTGACTTTTATATTCTACCTCAATTATTTGCCATTTATATTGACTTATGGAGAGGCATGAAATGTAAATTCACTGAAGAATTTGGGAAATACCTTTATTTATATTATTGATATTTAAGTTGGTGGACTTGAAGAAAACATATTTGCTTCACAATATATTGTTATCAAAGTCAGGGTTTTATCCAGTAAAACTTACTGCATCTTTTAATACAGCACTGGCCAGTAGAACTTTCTGTGATGATTGCTGTGGTCTATAATCTGCTTCATCCAACACAGTAGCCACTAGCTACAGAGCACTTGAAATGTGTTCACTGTGACTGAAAAACTAAATTTTAAATTGCATTTAATTTAAAGTAACTTAAATTTTAATTTAGCAACACGTGGCTGGTGACTGCCATATTGGACAATGCAGCAAGCAATACATTCACATGTTGTTTATCTCAGATATAAAGTTACTCACTATTTAGAAGCCAATATAGAGGTATTAGATTGCTTTTAAGGAACAGATAGAAGTCCCAACTTGTCCATTAAAATAATTTTGTCAATCCAAGCAGACTTGGGATGAAAGATATGAAAATATTTTGATTGAATTGACTGCTAAGTTTTATTTGTTTTTTCCTTTATTTAGAAAATATCCATTAAGTACATAGTAATTGCTCTGCATTGTGTGAAGTGCCTGGGATACAAGAAGTTTAAAGCATGTTCATTGCCTTGAAGAAATTCACTAGGTAGACAAGGTGGACAGAAACTAGTCAGAAACATTCGTATAAGGCAGAAGAGAGTTGAGAAAGAGGAAAGAGTCTAGGATGACTTGCAGATTTCAGTCTTGAGTGACTGGGTGGAGGGTGGCACTATTCATCAGGTAGGAGACACTGGAGAGGGAACCGGAGTCTACACCATGTTGAATTGAGGTTAGATATCCACATGCATGTGCTGAAGGCAGTTGGATATGTGGGTCTACAGCTTGGGAAGAGGTCTTGAGGTGGAGCTGTGGGAGTCACCCATAGTTGAAGCCAAGGGATACGATATGGTCTGCAAGGCAGATAATATAAAGAAATAACAGAACTCCAAGAACAGCCCTGAAGAGGTACCAGCATTTATGATGTGAGAAAACACTCTATTAGACTAAATTGGCTTATAAATTTAGTCAGAAATTGAAAAATTATTTTAAAAATATATAATAATATAGGAATTTTGTTTTAAATAATATGTGGGCAAATTTACAAGTGACTCTACTTGTGTTTGTTTCATGACACTGAAAATCAAATCAGTAAGAAACATTTTATATATTTTATATTTAATTTTTAATTAAATTATTCATTGATAGTAACAATATAAAATATTTAATTAAATATTTAATGTATATTTATTTTTTATATATTTTATATATTTTAAACATTCCATATTTAATATTTTAGAGTCCAATTATACACACAAATGACTGAGTTAACTCATTAACTAGTTGTTTTACACCATGTAAATCAGAACTTCCTAAATATTACACATTTCGGATATCCAAAATGAATTTTTTCAAGTCTTAATATTTTACTGTTAGATATAAATTATGTAAATAAATTGATTTTGTCCGGGTCCTGTGAAATATAGAATGGAAAAATTTCTCTCCATTGGATCAGAATTCACTTTTTGAAACCATGTGGAATAACCCAGTTTTTCTCTTAATTATGTGTCTTCTGAATATGCTTAGAAAGTTTTATAGATATCATTTTGCCACTGTCTTGCTGTTCTGAGGTCTTGTTCATTTTTATAATATTTATTATCAGACTTTAATTTCTCATTTTGTGGAGTAATAGGGTTTTTTCAAAAGAAAAACTTGTGAAAAAAATACATTTCAATAACAGAATCTCAGCTATGAAATTTTTAAGGTTTGAAACACTATCGTCAATATTAAAAATAAGATTCTCATTCATTCATATTTTCTCCCCCTATACTTAATTGGTGAAAAGTAAGCTAGTATTTAGACTCTAGTGTGCCATGAAGCTGCATCTCACCTTGGGCATCGAAATTCTAATTTTGATAGAAATGAATTGTTAATGAACCCCAATAATGGAGAGTTTCTGTAATTACAGGAAACAAAATTAAATTGGGCCTAAAGGGATTTTTTGGTAATTGCAGTTGGTTTAAAAATTGAGAAATAATATTCACTCACACACCTTGACTTTTAAAAAAATTTTGTTTTGCTTCCCAGTTTTAAAAAGAAGCATTGTAGGGGGGAAATAGGGGAGGGACAGTGGAGGGGTGGGGAGTTGGGGAGAGAGAGCATGGGGAGAAATGCCAGATATAGGTGATGGGGAGGAAGGCAGCACATCACACTGCCATGTGTGTACCTATGCAACAATGTTGCATGTTCTTCACATGTACCCCAAAACCTAAAATGCAAAAAAAAAAAAAAAAGAGGCATTGAGACCTGCAGCAAACTTCATTCTAGTGAGGGTCCAGATGACTTCTTTTTTTGTAGATGTGAAGAACAACTTTGTGGGAAAAATGATACCTCAAAGATTGATAATGTTCTGTATTAGGGAAAATAAACAAAGTTTTTATTTGAAACTTTTTATTGTATGATAGAAAATTTTGATTTAAATGGCAAGTGAGATATGCTTACCATCTCTCTTTTTACCTATTTATAGTAGATCTCAAGATCAAAGAGGACATACTAGTATGGAAGTTGTTTGTGCTGAACCTGCTGCTGCTGCTGCTGCTACCTTAGACGTATGTACATTGAGGGCCATAGACTACAATCTTGGCCCTTTATGCATGTGATGTTGATTATTTAGTTAATGTGTGTTGCCAAGAAGTATGTCATAAGGATGTGACACATGAGCAGTGTTTCACAGTTGTCATCTTGCAGACATTTCTTATTAGGAGCCAGTAACTTCCACATATGGAATGGTCTCTGTAGTAGCTTGAAAAAGAATTAAGCTAAGCTCCATCCCAGGTGTTGTTCAGGGTCTTTTTGTCTTGTGACTGCATTTCATAATGAAAGTTTACTGACCTGTCTGGTGTAGAAGGGTATGTGAGTAGACCCATCAGACTATACCACACCATCAAGGGGAGAACCCAGTGCCTAATTAGCCTAGGTTGTCCCCATCTGTTCTCTAAGACAATCAATGTATCATCCATTTTTTCATTAACCAGATATTACTAGAAAGAATCCTTAGGGTATATACATTAATAGAAATCTAAAACCTGGGTCTACCCTCAGTGATCTGGTGAAACTCTAGTCTGGGAAATAAAATCAAACTACAAGAAGAGAGGTACAGAAGAACAGAAGAGGTATCCCAGAAGGCATTTCCCAGGTTAAAAAGTGACAGGGTGGTTCTTCACTTTACCTGCCACTCCGTGGGTGCATGTACTACAGCTGGTAGACTGGATCACCACAGTGGTAACAGTGCTACAGAGAGAAAACATAGTTGAGACATGAGAAGACAAGGGTTTGATTTCTGATTCTGCCACTTACCAGTTACGTGGCCTGGAGAGTTATTTTATCTCTGGCAGCCTCAGTTTCCTCATCTGTAAAATGGAAGTCATAATAATAATCTCTGCCAGACTACATCATAGGGATATAATAATGCTCAAAGGAATCTTAGGATATTTTTTGTACTCCTGTAATAGAATGAAACCTCTGTGAGAGGAGAGACCATTGGCTGTCTTTTTGGTCAGCATATCCCCAGTATTTTGAACAAGGCTTATTACACATACTAGGCACTCATAAATATTAGATGCACAAATGAGTGCTCTACGTTAAAGCACTCTGTTATTTTTATATAACTCTACAAATGTTTGGTAAAGGGATTTCAAGAGCAGTACAGACAGGCTGCATGCATAGACTCTTAACTTTGGTTTTCAGACTTCCATGTGTTTTGCCTAAATGAATTTGTACTGGGATCAGTGCAGACAGCAGGTCTTTTCAGTATTTAAGTTCTCCTGTAACATGGAGATGTCGTGAGCACATATTTTAAATATGAAGCGCTGATTTTATATTGAATTTTCCAAGAATTGCTCATTTAACAAAGTAAATCTATGTAAATAAAACTTTCTCCATTCTGAAAAAGTATCTCTGCTTAACCTGATATTCTGTTCAAGAAATATGAAACAAAGAGAATATAATTACAGGTATTAGTTTGTGTGTAACAGCCAGTCAGTAAATAAATATTTACCCAGGGTTTATACTATACAGTTTTTGAAGAATCCAGAGTCCTTAAACTTAGTATGTGTTGAAGAAAGCTGGATTAAAATATTCTCATTTTACAAAACATATAATGCCTAAGTAATTATTTAAAGAAAAGCGTTTTAACAAAAAAGAAAAGAAACACGTAATGCCACTGCAGTGGCACAGCTGCTATTTAATTTTGCTTATTCCCATTCAGACTTAGTCCACCAACGTATATATTTCTCATGTAGCTATAATGAAAAATATAGCTTACACGCTACTGCATACTCTTGGCTTCCATTTATCACTAAGCTCCATTTTTTCTACATTCACATGATCGTTTTAAAATCTGTATAATATTCCATGAAATTGGGAGATGTCTGCTTCCAGCCAAGATGGAGTTAGGGGGCCAGGTTAACTTGCCTACCTGAAACGGGCAAAAATAAAACAGACAAAATACATGACAGAACAGTTTTTATGGTAATGGCCATCAAGCATCAAAAGCCACGGACCCTTGAGCAATTGGAAATCAATGAGAGGAGCTCCACAGTTACCTCAGCTTACTACATAGCAAGTTTCTAGGCCACATTACAAAGAGAGAGAACACACATGGAGCCCAGTGGACTGCCTGAGTTGAGATTCAGGTGAGAGTATAGGGAGCCTAAGTTTGCTAGCAGAGTCCCAGAGAAGAGAGAGCTGCATGGAGAAAGAATGCAGAGATCTGTGAGGGACCCCCTCTAGTATTCAGCAGCATATTGATTGGTATATTCACTTGTGGAAGCTGCTTGAAGTGGGGCTAGGAGAAGAACCATTCCAGAGGATTACAGAGAATAATGCTAGTACTCAAAAAGGATTGATAATAGTTCTTGTTCCTACCAGCCATACTGGAAATCCTCATAAAACACAGACATTAAGTGAGAGTACACAGAAATGTCTTGAATCAAGTGTGGAGAATAATTAACTCTAGTGATATGGTTTGGATCTGTATCCCCACCCAAATTTCATGTTGAATTGTAATCCCTAGTGTTGGAGGTAGGGCCTGGTGGGAAGTGATTGGATCATGGGGATGGAGTTCTTTTTTTTTTCTTTTTTTTGAGACAGGGTCTTGCTCTGTTGCTCAGGCTAGAGTGCAGTGGCACAATCTCGGCTCACTGCAACCTCTGCCTCCCTGGTCCAGGTGATTCTCGTGCCTCAGCCTCCCACGTAGCTGGGACTACAGGCCTGTGCCACCATGCACCACTGATTTTGTATTTTTAGTAGAGACAGGGTTTCACCATGTTGGCCAGGCTGGTCTTGAACTCCTGACTTTGGCCTCCCAAAGTATTGGAATTACAGGCGTGAGCCACCGCACCTAGCCAAGGGGGTGGACTTATCGTGAATAGTTTGACGTCATCCCCTCTTGGTACTGTATGGTGAGTTTTCATGAAATCTGGTTGTTTAAAAGTATGTAGCACCTCCCCTACTGTCTTCCTCCTGCTGCAGTCATGTAAGAAGCCTGCTCCCACTTTGCCTTCCCAAATGAGTAAAAGCTCCCTGAGGCCTCTCCAGAAGCAGATGCTGCCATGTTTCCTGTAGAGACTGTGGAACTGTGAGCCAATTAAGCCTCTTTTCTTTATAAATTACCCAGTCTCAGGTATTTCTTTATAGCAGCATAAGAACAGACTAATACACTTAGGCTAAATGTTGCTCTGGTGCCCACTAACAAATCAAAAAGGAAAGACTAAAAAGGATCAAACTATTTCTAAATGTCTTAGTGCATTTTGTGCTCTTATAACAAGGTATCTGCGACTGGGTAATCTATAATGAACAGATAGTTATTTCTTACCATTCTAGAGGCTGGGATTCTAAGGTCAAGGGACCTGCATCTTGTGAGGGCCTTTTTGCTGCATCATCCCTTGGTGGAAGTTGGAAGGGCAAGAGCACAAGCGTGAGAGAGGGGAAAGGAGGCAAACTTTTCCTTTTACCAGGAAGGGATTCCCATGATAATGGCATTCATTGATATATGAGAGCAGAGCCCTCATCACGTAATCACCTCTTAAAGATCCCACATCTCAATCCTGTTGCACTGGAGGCTAAATTTTCAAAACATGAACTTTGGGGGACACATTTAAACCATACTTTCTGTCCCTGGTTTCCAAAATTTATGCCTTTTCTCACATGCAAAATGCATTGATTACATCCCAATAGCCCCTAAAGTCTCAACTCATTCCAACATGAACTTAAAAGTCCGAAGTCGCCGGGCACAGTGGCTCACGCCTGTAATCCCAGCACTTTGGGAGGCCGAGGCAGGCGGATCACGAGGTCAGAAGCAAGGTTGGTCTCCAGCCTGGCCAACATGGTGAAACCCCTTCTCTACTAAAAATACAAAAATTAGCTGAGAGTGGTGGCAGGCACCTATAATTCCAGCTACTCAGGAGGCTGAGTCAGGAGAATTGCTTGAACCCAGGAGGTGGAGGTTGCAGTGAGCTGAGATCATGCCACTGCACTCCAACCTGGGCAACAGAGTGAGACTCTGTCTCAAAAAAAAAAAAAAAAAAAAAAGCTAGAGAATAATCTTCCTTGACTCCATGCCCCAGGTGGTGGTTGTGTCCCTAAGGCCTTGAGCAGCCTCGCTCAGCCCCTTCCCTATGACTTTGCCAGCCTCATCCACCCAGAAGCTCTTACAGGTTGGAGTCTGGGTTGTAGTCTTCTGCCACTATGCTGGTGACCCCACAGTATTGAGATCTTAGGGGTAGCCCCATTCCCATGACTCCACCAGACATTGCCCTAGTTGGGGCTCTCTGTGGTGGCTTCACCCCTGCAACAAGTCTGCCTGGGCCCCCAAGCTGTCTGCGATATCCTTTGAAATCTAGGTGGAAGTTGTCACGGCCCTATAGCTCTTGCACGCCACCTTCTGCAGAATCAGTACCATGTGGACGCTGCCAAGGCTCACTATTTACATGTTTCAGAGTGGCAGGTAGAGCTGCACTTGAGACACAGCTGGGCAGCAGCCACAGTTGGAAAGCAGTGTCCTGAGTCTACACAAGGTTTTCTGAAAACCTTGCCTTCAAGGTCCTCGCTTGCCTCAAAGATCTCTGAGATGTGTTTGGGATCATTCTTCCATTTTCCTGATGAATAGTACCTGGCTTCCTTTTTCTGAAAGGGTCTCTTTAGCGAACACTAATCTCTTTAAAACAAACAAAGAAACAAAACCCTTAATTTGCTCTCCTAAACAAGTCTTTTCACATATATGACCAGGCTGTGAATTTTCCAACTTTTTCCATTCTACTTCTCTGTTAATTATGAATTCTGTCTTTAAATATTTTATCTCTGCTCCCTCTTTACTACATGGAGATAACAGTAACCATGCAGCTCCTTCAGTATTTTGTTTAGAAATTTCTTCCAGCAGAGATCCCAGTTCATAGCTCTTAAATGCTACTCGAAAGAGAAAAGCTTTTGGACATAGATGCAATTCAGCCAAGTTTATAACAAGGACGCCTTTACTCCCATTTCCAATACCTTGTTTCTCAATTCCATCTGAGACCTCATTAGAATGGCCTTTACTGCCCATGTTTCTACTAACATCCTGATTATGACCACTTAAGCAATCTCTGAGAAGTTCCAGACTTTCCCTACATTTCTTTTCTTCTGCTTATCCCTCACCAGAATCTCCCTTAATGTTATGTTTACAGAAATCTAGGCTTTTTCTAGCCTACTCCTCCAAATTCTTCCAGCCTCTACTCATTACGCAGTTCCAAAGCTGCTTCCATGTTTTCAGGTATTTGTTATAGCAGCAGCCCCACTCAGTACCAATTTTTTGTCTTAATTTATTTTGTGCTGATGTAACAATACCAGAGACTGAGTAATTTATAAAAAACAACAAAAACAACAAAATAAAACAAAACAAAACAGATTTTTTAAACACTCTGTAGGTTGGGAAGTCTAAGGTCAAAGCGCCCACATCTAGTGAGAATCTCCTTTCTGTGTCATCCCAAGGTGGAAGAAGGGCAACCACAGTAAAAGAAAGAGGGAAGGGGCTGAACTTATCTTTTTATTGGTAGCTCACTCTTATGATAACGAATCTACTCCTGAGAGAATAGCATTAATTAATTTATGAGAGACGAGCCCTCATGACCTAAACACCTTTTAAAATTCTAACCTCTCAATATTGTTTCATTGGGGATTAAGTTTCCAACAAATCAACTTTGGGGCACATATTCAAGCTATAGCACTAAGTGTGAATCTATGTTTCAGAGCAAAGATAAATAATATAGGGATACAGAATATTCATTGCACTACAAGGTAAAATTAACAACAATGTGCCATTCGGTCAAAGATTACTAGGCACACAAAAGAGCAATAATATAGGAACTTTATTGAAGGGAAAAATTAATCAATAGAAACCCATCTGGAACAAACCCAGAATTAAAACTCATGGACAAAGATATTAGAACAATTATAACTGTATTGCATATGTTCACAATTTTAAGTAGAGATGTGGAAGATAGGGGAAATATCTCAAAGTAAAAGTTTAGTTAGATCTCTGCTGGGTGGGATTAGTTGCAGATTGGATGTTGTGGATTTAGTAGATCAGTGGATTTAAAGACAAAGCTTTGGAAACTCTCCAAAAATGAAATACAAGGAGGAAAAAAAAAAGAAAGAAAAGAACTTCACCTCACTGTTGGAAACCTCAAACACCCAAAGACATACGTAAATGGAGTCTCAAAAGGGTAGGAGGGTGGTACAGAGAGAAAACTTTTGAAGCAATTATGGCCAGAAGTTTTTAACATTTGATGAAAGCTATAAACCTAAAGATTCAAGGATCTCAACTAAATCCAAGCAGAAGAAACTTGAAGAAAAACACACCAAGGTACTCAAGCCCCCTGCCAGGAAGCATCATAGTCTGGTCCATCAGCTGTTGCTCTAGACAACCCTGTATTCAAAGAAGCATGTTCTATTGAAAACACATGTTAATTGACAAGGTATTTAAAACAAAGTGTTTGTATTGGATATAAAGTTCCTTTCACAAAACTACCACCTCACCATTTGGACAGCAATGGCTAATGTAGAAACACTGATGCCAGTCCAAAGGAAATCCTTTTTAATTGACTCTGACCCAAATACTTCTCTTAATGATGAGTGTAGGGAACTTACGTTACTAGCCACTCACATTCTGCCATCCATCCCTAGAGACAGGTTGCTCCTTAGCCATGTTATGCTAAATAAGCATGTTTGTCAGAATTAGAGCTTGTGCATTGTCAGACTGCTTTTGCACCCAAATCCATTGTGCCAGGAGGTGGCAGGTGGGGTGGGATCTTCAGAAGCAGCTGTCTTTGAACATGAACCAAGGGCTGAGTGGGATAGAGTAGACATAGTACATATCAGACACAGAAGCAGTCTGCTAGAGCTGATTATGTGCAAACAAGAGGCCAGGACAAACTATGGTAGGCACTTAGTCATTTATTCATTCAACAGATACTTATTTAAATGTCTAAAAAGTGGTCAAAGAAGGTAAGTCCTGAAGAATAATAATACTGAAAACTAAAGTGTATTGAGAACTTCCTATTTGTGCATTTGGCTGGGTGCTTAACTCCCACAGCAGACCTATGAAGCATTATCATTCCAGTTTTACAGATGGTAAATCTTGGAGCCTTGCTATTGAATAAGTTGCCCAAAGTCACACAGTAAGTGTTAGAGCCAGGATTCAAACCCAGATCTGTCTAATCTCAATATCTATGTCTCTTACTACACAACGAGGCATCTACTTTTAAAACTGTTTTGTCATATGGTCCTATTTGTTGAATGGTTTCCCTTTTGTTCTTTATATCTTCATTTACTTATTTATTGAACAACGATTTATTGAACACCTACCAGATACCAAACAGTGTTATAAGTTGGGGGTTGGATTCATCAGTTAAAAAAACAGTGAAAAATTGTTGCTCTAGAGAAGCTTACATTTGAACAGTGAGAAACAGACAATAACAAGATGAAAATATTAAATCAAGAAATCATTGATTAGAAGGTGACAAGACATTGAAAAAATAGAGCAAGGTGAGGATTGGGAATGCAAGAGGTGTTGGAGTACGATATTACATATAAGCAAAGACTTGAAGAAAGTGAGAAAGCTAGCCATGAAGACACTGTGATCGGGGGAGACTATTTCAAGAAGAGGAAAAACTACTGCAGGGTTTTGAGGTGAATGCATGCTCGGTGTTTAGAGGAATAACAAGAAGGTCAGATCAGCTGGAGCAGAGTGAGCAAAGCTGAGAGTAGGTATTGATGAAGTCATAGATGTAATGGGGATCAGGTTGAGTAGGGCTTTGGAAGCCATTGTATAGATTTTGGCTTTAACGCTGAATGAAATGGAGAACGATTAGAGTTTTGAGCAGAAAAATGGCAGGACCTGACTTGTTTATTAAAGGAGTGACAGTGTTGAGAATAGACTGTGGGAGGAAGGGCAGGGATGGAAGCTAAGGAGTCCAGTTAGGAGGCTATCAGCAGTCCAAATGAGAGATGATAATGGCTTGGAGCAGGGTAGTAACCATAAAAGTTGTGAGAAGTGATCAGATTCTGAATTGTTATTATTTTTTTTTGAGACAGAGTCTCACTCTTGTCACCCGGGCTGGAGTGCAGTTGCGCGATCTTGGCTCACTGCAACCTCTGCCTCCCGGGTTTAAGCGATTCTCCTGCCTCAGCCTCTCAAGTAGC
Source organism: Aotus nancymaae (assembly GCF_030222135.1). Taxonomy (NCBI): domain Eukaryota; kingdom Metazoa; phylum Chordata; class Mammalia; order Primates; family Aotidae; genus Aotus; species Aotus nancymaae. The sequence goes on from NW_026988553.1 coordinate 582,280, forward strand.
TGGGATTACAGGTGCATGCCACCATGCTTGGCTAATTTTTGTATTATTAGTAGAGACAGAGTTTCACCATGTTAACCAGGCTTGTCTACAACTCCTGACCTCGTGATCCACCCACTTTGGCCTCCCAAAGTGCTGGGATTCTAGGTGTGAGCCACCATGCCCAGCCCTCTGAAAATATGTTGAAGGAAGAGCCCTTGCATTTGTTGGTATTTGATGAGGGGCGTGAGAAAAAGAGAGGAGTTAGGGATGACTTTAAGGGACTTGACGTGAGCAACTGGTAGGATAATGTTACATTAACTAAGATGAAAAAAATAAAAAATATGGAAAGAATTCACAGGCTTAGGGGTCTTTCTTTCTTTCTTTATTTCTTTTTTTTTTTTGGAGACAGAGTCTCTCACTCTCTTGCCCATACTGGAGTGCAGTGGCATGGTTGGCTCACTGCAACTTCTGCTTCCCAGGCTCAAAATGATCCTCCCACCTCAGCCTCCCAAGTAGCTGGGACTACAGGCACACACTGCCACACTCAGCTAATTTTATTTTGTAGAGGTGGGGTCTTGCTATATTGCCCAGGCTGGTCTCAAACTCATGGGCTCAAGCAGTCCTCCCACCTCAGCCTCTCAAAGTGTTGGGATTATAGGCATGAGCCACTGTGCCTAGCCAATGGTGCTTTCTTTCGGGGGAGGAGTAATATTAGAGACTTAGTTTTGAAAATGTTTATGACTGAGAAGCCTGTTAGACATCCAATTGGAGACATAATGCTGGACTGGAAATTTGAATTTGGGAATCATCAACCTGGATGGTTTTAAAGCTGTAAGCCTGGAGGATGGTCACTAAGGTAGATAGTAACAAGGACCAAGGACTGAGCCTTGAAGTACACTCAAAGGAAAGAGATTAGTGAAAAAAAGGAGGAATTAACAAAAGAGACTGACAAGTGACTAGTGAGGTAGGAAGTAAACAAAGTGAAGAAAGTATTTCCAGGAAGAAGGAATGATGAACAATGTCAAATACTGCTGATAGATTAGGTAGGTTGACAATTGAGAAATGACCATTAGAGTTAGGACCTGTAGGTCATTGCTAAACTTGACAAAAGTTTTGGTGGAGTATGGTGGGGTTCAAGGAGATAATGTCTGATGAGAGTAGGTTTACAAGAGGATGGTGGAATTGGAGGCATTGTGTATAAAAAGCTCTTTTGAGAGATTTTTCTATAAAGGGAATCACATGAATGTAGTGGCAGGTAGAGAAAAAATAAGGTCCAGAGACAATTTCTAAACTCTGCGTGTTTTTTAAAAATTCTGCTCTATTTTATCTAGCATTTTGCCCATGTCTGTCCAATCTGCTGTCTTGATTGGAATCCCTATGGCCATTCTCCCACCACCCCAAAAAAAGTAAAATGCAAGGATCTCCTTAAAATTAGCCAGAGCACTTTTAACATTAAGCACCACAGGGAAAATGCAAAGATCTGGGGACAAACTTCTTGAATGCCCTCGTCCCACTCTCCCTTTGCATATTCGTAGTTTACCTAACCATCAGATATTGAAGTTTGCATTTGATGCCTACTCTATGTCCAACCTCAAAACCCATGTCTCTCTCTTCATATCCTTCAGGATACTATTCATGGAGACAATTATGGAATAAAAGGGAGTCTAAAATTTCACTCAAAACTGTAAAAGCATGTTGATTATCTTCCTGTCCCCATGTATGCATTTTCACATTACTCCTAATTGCATTTTAAATTGTTATCTTTTTGCTTCTAAAGTAGTTTACTGGCTTTGTTTTTTTCCAGGTCAATTACCATTACTGCACGTGATGCTATCATTTAAGTTAATTTAAGCTCACTGCATTTATATTGATAAGCTAAAACATATGAGTACCCAAAAGTGGACATCTTCATTAACATTTGAGAATATAAATTTCTATTGAAAATAATCCAGGAAGCAAAGAGATAGTGATTAAATCGATAGATGGCTATGAAGAAGAACCAAGGGAAGAGGACAGAGGCAGATCATATCTCCTCTTAATGAATACCAATTCACCATAGTATCGTAAATAATGAAAAGATTGTCACATCTCCAAGAACATATCACTTATTTTAAGGAGTATAAAACATAATCACTTGAACAGTGAGGTTTCACAATTTTCTGAAGTTGAAATGCTGGGATGTGATCCAACAAACAGGTTCCTTATAGAAGAATCACCATGCATCTGTGTCTTAAGCCAATCCAAAACAAAAGCAAACACAATATTTTGTAAGGGATGTAAAAGATTTAACTGCCAAACCAGGTACTTATTTCATATGGACAGTGATCCACAGACTATTCAAAAAAGATCCAGTTGTTAAGGAACTATCACTCAATAGAAATATATACACAGTTTAAGGCAACAAATGGCTCAAAGGTAGCCAGGCTTAGGAAAAAAAGCATTGAGTTTGGAGCCAATAGATTCTGTCTCTCACTCTGCTTCTGCCTGTGTATATGGCCTTACCCTCGTTGACACTATCAAATGAGAACATTGCTCTAGAAGCTCTTAGAGGCGTTTTCACCTCTGCTGAAAGTACTTTTGCCAATAATACTTACAACTTTAATCTGCCAAAAGATATGGAATAGTTGTTAAACAGCCCCCAGTTGGCCTTTTCTTGCTCTAAGCCTAGGATGCATGTGCAGGAACTCTGGGAAAATAGCCTTATCAGTGAAGGTGCAGGTCTCCCACTGCTGTCCCATTTCTCTGTGAACCAGTGTATTTGGGTCTAATAATGAGGAATGGGAGATGAGATGGCTACCATCCTTGGCTACTATCATGACAGCATCCTACTGACACCACTGAAATGCATAATTGTTTTTGCCATGTCTTTTGATCTATAAACATTTTTGAAGCCTTTGTTTTTAGTGTTATGTATACTGTGTTTCTCTTACTGAGTTTGTCAATGTATGCCTGTGGCATCTATAATCTCTGCTTGTTATCTTCCAGCAACATTTTCAAGGAGGTATTTGATGATGATTTTGTGTCAGGTTTTCAGTTGATTGCAGCAGTGTTAGAAATTGTGATGTGAAATGCATCCGTTTGTATTCTGCCTGTGTTTCCTATTCTTTCTAACTCCAAAATGCAACGTCCTATCTTTCCTTTTTGGAAATTTATAGGACCGAATTGAGATTACACAGGTTGAGCAGCATGGACCACAAGACGTTTGTGCAATTGCTGTAGCTTCTGATTCAGCTTTTCGCTCCAGCGCAGTTTCCTTGGATAATATTCCTAAATCTCCAGGTAAGTACATTTATGCATTTGGATAGGGACTATCAGAAGAAAAATAGTCACCTACAGGATAGTTACAGTTTTTCAGATGAATGTAATGCTGTATTTATAATAGTGTGAAATCACAGAGTGAAGTCCAACTTTCTTCATCTTCTGTAAATATTTGAGATGATGATTTGAGAATAATAAAAATAAGTATTTCATCACAGTTTCAAGTGCTTGGAAATGGTCTTCTCTCCCATTTAATTTTAATCTTCTAAAAATTGATGCTGGATCTCAGTCCTTGAAGGAATAGCATTTTAACTTTTTATACTCACGTAGTCTGTTCTGCTATGACACAGTATTTGGATTCCATAGAAATCTCTTGGCATTGAGTTTTCATGGCAATAAAGGGGGAAAGTGAGTCTCTAAAAAACAGTGATATTTATTTCATGAGTTTCAATATGAAAGACATTTCATAACTATAATTGTATAAAACGTGCAAAACTTAAGGAAATGGTGGATGCATAATGCAGATCATATCTCCTAATTAATCCTGTCATAAATAATCGGTATGTGGAATCTTCATATATAGAAATAATAAGCTTTGTTTTAATTTTTATTTCACTGTTTTTTCAGTTTTTAAATCCTCTTTTAATATCTTCATTTTTACAACTCTTAGTTAACAACTTTTCCATTGTTGCTATCAATCTCAAAGCTGTGTTTTAAAAAATCCTTCAAAAACAATTCATTTTTGGCAGGAGAGGTCAAACTCCATGAACTCATAATTGTGATTTCTAAAATTTATAAGAGCAATGATTACTTTAAACCTATTTATCTGGACTTACCATTGTAACTTTGCTATAGATATTTATTTCTATTTGCTACTGTTAAGCCAATGGTCGAGAAATCCTTGTAACCTTCCACAGATGACTATTCCAACAAAATGAGCTAGCAGTTATGGCTCATAAGATAGAAGTCAAGTAGCTCCTAGGTTTCTCGCTGTCACTTATAGATAACTTAGTAGCTTTGTTTACTTGGAATCAGAAAATTAAAAGATGCTAAACTGATTTGGAAAATGGCTTTTAGTGGAAAAAGAGTTAAGGAGAAAGATTTAACCAAGGATCTAAACACTGGAAGTATCCAGAAACCAGAATTTTCCAAAATATTTTCAATGGTCATCCCAAAATCATGCTATGATTAAAGGGCAACTTGTTCACATCCATAGCATGGTAAGGTATGCAGCCCCATGCTGCAAAGAGCAGGTAGGAGGTGACAGAGTGGTTCACTTTGCCTAATCCAGATGTTTCTCTTTTACAAACTTTTAATCTTGAAATAATTTTGGACTTAAAGAAGAGTTGCAAAAATAGCACACAGAAAAAAAATAGAAAAATAAGTGAAAGATCCCATTTAGGGTAACCTTCGTTTAGCTTTCCCTAATGTAACATTTTACATACCCATAGTACAACTGTCAAAACTAAGAAGTTAACATTGATGCAAAACTTTTAAGTGAGATTCAGCCTTTATTCAGTTTTCCCAGAAAGGTTTTTTTTTTTTTTCTGTTCTAATAACTAACCCAGGATCCCTCATTGAATTTAAACAATATGTCTTTTTAGTTTCCTCCAGTCTTTGACAGTGTCTCAGTCTTGCTTTTTTTTTTTTTATCATCTGATATTTTTGAAGAACATGGGCCAGGTGTTTGATAGAATGTCCCTCAGTTTGGACTCTTCTGATGATTCTTCAAGATGAGATTGAGGTCTTGCACTTTGAGAAAGAATACCACAGATGTGATGTGCCCTCCTTAGTGCATCATATCAGAATATACATGATGGTATATTTTATTGCTGGTAGTGTTAACTTGATCGCTTGGTTAAGGTGGCACTGTTTTCCCCTTTGTACTTACCAAATATTTGAAGAGAGCTACACTGATAACGTGCAAATAATGTTTCCTCTTTCTCCTTAAACTCTCCTTCACATTGTAGCATCATCAGTGGAATTGGCCTGCAGCAATTACTCCTGTGGTGTTCTAGTGCCAATCTTTTTATTTCCCTCATTCCTTATGTATTTATAAACTGCGATCTTGCTGTACAAAAGAGTTGTTTCTTGTCTCTCTTTCATTCATTTATTCGTTCATTCATTTACATCAGGATGATCTCATGGGCATTTTTTAATTATTTGGTTTGTAATTCAATACCATCATTAAAAAAAATTGTCTCAGCTTGGGCTCGTGGGGATCTTTTAGGTTGGCTCCCTTGTCCTTTTACTATGTCTACATCTTTTTTTCCCTTCACTTCCTTTTTTCTGTTATTACAAGTTGTTGTTGAAAACAACCCCTTCTTTAAGGAACCTTACTTAGGTCCTTTATTTGGAGAGTGGTATTTAGAAATGAAGATCTGGGTGGTAGTTGCACTCATTGTTACAGGTGTGTCACCATTTCCAAACCCTCTCAGTGGACAATGCCAGGAAAGATGTCTATTCATACTAACCTGTGCAAGCATATACACCCATCTGTATTTATTTAGCATGTAACAAACAAAAACAACAACAACAACAGGAGTTCACTGATATCTCCTACTCCGGTCCATTACCATAGGGTTCATTCTACACTTTTCTGTGTGTTTATTTGTAATTTGTATCTCAGACAGTGATAAATCTGGCTCTTATTATCTATTGTATATTTATTGATTTTTTTCAATGCATAAACATTCATAAAAAGTAGTTTCACAATTGCTAACCTGTACCCCTTAAGAAACAAATATACCGTTTGGAATAAGTTTGAGAATTAGTTTGAGTGTGCAGGTTGTTGTTGTTGTTGTTTTTGTCTTTAACCTTGCAGCATCTAGGCAAACCTCTGTTTTTCCAAGTTCCTACATTAGCTTCTTTATTTTTCACCCCCATCACTGTGGATATGCCATTTATTTGTAATAGAAGTAGATTCATTTATTACAGCCTGCATTTTCACCTAGGTTTTCCCACCTCCTGATCAATTCATTTTCAAATTTATGTACAACAAAATTCGCTATTTGCGATATGTAGCTCTATGGATTTTGACAAATGTTAAGAGTCATGTATCCATCACCACAGTGCCAAACAGAATAGTTCCATCACCCCAAACATTACTTTGTGCTCCTTCTTTGTACTCAACCTTGGTTTCCCATCCCCTGACAACCATTGAGGTATTTCACCTCTGCAGGTTTCCCTTTTCCAGAATGCCATGTAAGATGAATCATATGATATCTAGCCTTTTTGGTCTAGCTCCTTTCACTTAGCAAAATGCATTTAGGATTCATCCATGGTTCCATGAATCAATGATTTATTCCCTTTTATTGCTGAGTAGTACGACAGCTTACGAATATACCAGGTTTTAAAACTTCATTCACCAGTAAAAGAACATCTGGGTTGTTTCCAAGTGTTTTTTGATCATGAATAAGCTACTTTAGACATTTGCATAGAAGTTTTTGTGTTGCATGCATATACGTTTTCAACTTCTGGATGTAGGACTGCTGGGTCATTTGGGAAGTATGTGTTTACCTTTATTAGAAACTGACAAAATGTTTTCCAAAATGACTGTATCATTTTGCATTATTGAAATAATGTTCTCCACTGTGCTTTTCAGGGCTCCTGAAACCAAGTCATGTCATAACACCTCCCAGAGCACTTTGAGCACTCCTGAGGTCCCACATTCTGGGTAACCCAATTGTTCAGAAGTCATTTATGACTAGATTAATTTGGTTTTGTCAGTTGGATGATACCAAATCTCCAGAAGCAGAGCCAAAATAATTTTATAATAAATGAAATGACACTAACAACTGCAGTGGGTTTAAGTACTAGCTTAAGGTGGAGAATAGGCAGTGGTAACTTCAAACACTCTCTCCCTTTTCTTCATTTTCAAATATGAACAGATTTTAAAAATAATATTCTGAATGATTCCTGGCACCTGGCACATCTCATCCTTAACATGGAGTAAAATGACACTCTTATCCAGTCTTTTTGATAACATTAATACTTTTGCTTTTAAGTCATGAACTCACCTGTGCTTTCTTCCTCAGCTTTATTATCCTTGCAAGGTTTTAAATTTGAGCCTGAGGTGAATCCATTGTACAAGGCAGAGCCAGTGGACCTGGAGTTCTCGGTGGACCAGGAGGACTCAGTGGACCAGGAGGGCTCAACGGGCCAGCAGGACCCAGAGAACCTAGCGGATCTGTTAGACCAAACAGACCTGACGGATTCCGTGGTCACAGAGGACTCAGTGGACCTGGAGACTGCTGGCACCAGTGCTCAGGTACCTCTGAAAGTCTCACTTCACTTGCTTCACATGTTTGTCTAAACAGCTAACCTTGCAAAGCCCAAATTTTCACTCTTGTGATCAGTTTCACTTTGCAGAAAGTATGTTTGTTACTTTTTCAAAACTAAACCACTATTTCTATTGTACTGGATTTTCAAATGCAGCTGATAACTCAGTGGACCTTCACAAACAGGGAGGTGGGAAGTTCTCTAAGTACCAAATTCCTGTGCTCTTCTTAATATGAAATCCCAAGGACACTGTACTTGACGGAAAGTTTGAGCTAAATAGGAAGCTTAGCTACTAAGAGAAGGTGGTATTTTTATGAGGCCTGCTCTTAACCACCTGTGAGAGCAGGCTAACCATCTAGAGGGAAGACAACCTTCTGGCCTACTCATACCAACCCTCTGCCTACACTACAAGCTAGGTTTTCCCAGTGGAATTTTTATTAGGTTAGAACATGCGTTTCAGAGTATTAGATATACCCAACCTTGAAATGTTAGTACCAATGTTCAGTGCAAAGTCAAATAAAAATGGTTGGATTAACTTCTGTGTAGCTCCTTTAGCAAAAAACATGTGTACACAACTACAGATTTGTACAATCATCTTTTATATTAGACAGAATTATTAAAATCAGGATTAGAACCCAAGCTAATGAGTTTATGGTCAGTTAATGTGGAATTGCATGCGTCACTGAGCCTAAGAGTAGTCACTCCATTTCTAATGTCAAAGGGATACTCATCTAAGGAAAATAAGGGGTAGAACACAATCGAGTTTGGCCTCAGCAGTGTGGCCTTGGAAAATTCCTGAGCCTCAGTTTCTCCATGTTGAAATGGTCTTGGCTTGCAGGGATTTGCAGACTGCTGTGAAAATTCTTTGAGATATTTAAAAGGAAATTTCTGTGAAAATCCATTTTGTCTGGATTTATGTCCTTATTATGACAAAATTTGTGGTCCCCTTTTTGCTGTTGACAGGTTTACCTTCTCTTTTGAATTAATTTGTAATTAAATTTTTGAGTATAACTTTTTTGAAAAAAATCACCAAAATAACCAGCAATGTAAGTGTGTTGTCTGGCTCTGCGTGTGCTAGTGTATTAGGCTTATTTCTGGATGCCACGTATCAACAACCTGGGGTGTATACAGAAGATGGAGACCAGGATGAGGAAGGGGCTGGAAAACATCTTAATCAGTTGCTCAAGACACTAGAGAAGGGAACAATGGTGAGGGACAGGACAGCTTTATACAAATAGTTAAAGGGTCATAAAGTGGAAGATGTGGTTCCTGAGGATCAAGGAAGCAGTCTGGCACTATTAGCCCTTCTCAGACAGATTGGGTCACCTCTCAAAATAGCAAGTCCCCTCTCATTCAGTGGAAAGGTTAGAGCCAATGTTTGGCAGCTCATTTTCCAGGAACAGCAAAGAGAAGATTCCTGCTTGGAGAGGGTGAGAGGATGTGATAACCTGTAAAGTTTGTTTCTTCCAGTCCTAAGTTTAGAGGGGTGCGTGTGTCTCTGTGTGTGTGTATGTACGCACGTGTGTGTGTGTGTGTGTGTGTGTGTGTATGTATTGGGGTTTTTTTTGGTCTAGTGAATGTCTGCTTTCTTATAGGAAGAGACATATAATACAGAGAAAGAAGGACAATTTGAACAATTTTCAATGGACTAAAAGTACATATATAATTTTTATTCCAAATGATGAGAAAACAACTTGCAGGGTATTCTCTCTCTTTCTCTCAACTCATCTATGTACTTATATTACTCGTAAAGGTTATTGATGGACCACAGTATAAGTCTGTTTTTGGTTTCTAGAAGTTGCAAGTGTGTGGACCTTTTTCTTATTATTAATACCGTAAATTCTTTATGGATCAGGACTGTGGCTGTCTGACTTGTTTATGGGCATGGTATCCAGCACAACTCAGGGCAAATAGCAATTGTTCCCAGGCCCTACTTCCAGCCTTGAAAGACAGTTCTTTTCCAAGAATCTCCTCTCTCTTCTGTCCCTCTCAGCCAATCAGTTGAGAAGTCCTATCCACCTTTTTTGTGTTTGTTTTTCAAGAGACGGGGTTCTTATTTTGTTGTCCAGGCTGCTTTCATGCCTCAAGCAGTTCTCCAACATCAGCCTCCTGAGTAGCTGGGATTACAGATGCAAGCCATCACGACCAGCTCAGTTTCTTTTTTATTATTGTTTTTCATTTTACTTTAAGATATTGTGGATGTTAATCTTTTTCTTAGAATTTTATTTGTTTATTTTTGATATATTATAGTTGTACATGGTTTTGGAGGTAATGTGATATTTGAATACATGTGATATTTGAATACATGTATACAATGCTTAATGATCAAATCAGGGTAATCAGGATACCCATCACTTCAAACATTTTTTTCTTTGTATTGGGAGCATTACAATTCTTTTAGTTATGTTTAAATATACAATAAATTATTATAACTCAATTTTCCTACTGTAGTATTGAGTACTAGAACTTGTTCCTAATGTTTAACTGCATTTGTACCCAATAATCAACTTCTCTTCATCCACCTCTTCCACCTTCCCTTCCTAGTCTCAGGTAACCACCATTCTACTCTCCACCTCCATGAGATCAACATTTTTAACTTTCACATATGAATGAGAACATATGATATTTGTCTTTCTGTACCTAGCTTATTTCACTTAACATAATGACCTCCAGTTCCATTCATATTGTGGCAGATGACATTATTTCATTCTTTTTACGGCTGAATAATAATCCATTGTGTATATATAACACATTTTCTTTAGCCATTTGTCTGTTGGGCTAATTTCAAATTTTGGCTATTGTGAATAGTACTGCATGAACATGGGGGTGCAGGTATCTTTTTGGTCTACTGATTTCCTTTCTTTCGGTGTATACCCAGCAGTGGTATTTGCTGGATCATATGGTAGCTGTATTTTTAGTTACGTGAGGAACCGCCATACTGTTTTCCATAGTGCCTGTACAAATACATTCCTACCAACAGTATATGAGTATTCTCCTTTCTCCACATCCTCACCAGCATTTACTATTTTCTTAATTTCTCTCAAATGGTGTCCTTTCCTTTTTATATCATCTACCTCTAGTTTGTTCCATGCCCCTGTTATCTCTACCTTGAATTAACTCCTACAGCCTTCTAATTGACTTGTCCCAAACTCCAAGCTTCCTTTCTCCCACCACTTCATCTTCTGCACACGTACCAGAAGGTATGTTTTACAACTGAGATCTGAGTATGTTACATCCCTGATAAGAACACACCTTCTAGCAGCAGTGCCACATGGCTGATGAATAAAATCTGAGTTACTCGGCTGCCTGAACCTGTACAAAACTCTGGCTTCCCTTCTATATGTGACCTGCCTTACTCCTTCTGTTCCAGTCAATATGGAGCATCATTTGCCCTGTAACACACTCTCTACTTTTATAACCTGTATGTTTGCTTCTTTCTAGATGTGAGGCTGTTATCCAAGTTAAAATTAGATTTCCAGGACCTACAGAAGAGTCCACCTAAGTATTGTAATTGTTCATGAGAACAATGACAGTATCTACTTTTCAAGGCTCTGTGAAGATCAGACCTGTGAGTTTTCATACAGTGCTTAGAAGAGTGCCTGGAACAGAGGAAGTGCCAATTGATGATTTTCATTATTGCATTGCTAACAGGGGCCCTATTGGTGGACTATCATTTGTGATTTGACCTAGGGGTAGAATACTTTGGCACTGGCCTGTGACTCTTCCACTAAGGACTTTAGGCAGGTCGCTTCATGTCTCTGAGCCAATTCTATATCTTTCTTTTTGGGAAAAGAATCAGATTAAATGATCTCCATGGTCCATTTCTTATCTAGAATTCCCAAATTCTCTAACCATGTTTTCAAACTTTCTAGTAATGAATGAAATCAGGATTTGAGTGCTACCATTTGCATTCTCAGTCTTTCAGAAATTTTGAAGTGAAACAGTATGGTAAGACTTGGAGAAATCAGTGTCCCTGTACATGAACCGTAAGTAATTCCTCCCCACAGCCATCACAGCCATTATCACCAGTTGTATATGGCATCTTTATCCAGGAACTGGACCGGATAAAGAAGTTGAAGGAGCAACTTGAAAAGAGGAATCAGATGCTGCATCATGCCATCCAAAACCAGCAGGATGCACTGGAAGTGCTGATGGATCGGCTTCAGACAAGTCAGGATGCTAGGTTTCAGGTCAGAGACCGTTCTATATAAGTGGCAGATGGAAGAGGAGAGAGAGACCTTGGGAGGCCTTAAGGAGTTAGTCAATAGGGCCTGCAGGTAGTGACAGCTGCTGCCCACAGGGTGACATGGGATATCTAAAGTGATCTCCAGTGGGAATTTAGAGTTTTGCCCTTTTGCTCTTGGCTACAAGAGCTGAGATTGGCCCAGCCAGGCAGTGGTAGGTGTGGCTTCCATATAGCTAAGGCTTCCTGCAGGCTTGCCTATGGGCAGTCCTGCTTCATGCCCAGCTTGTCTTGTGTGCTAAGGAAAGTGTGGACTGTGAATAAGACCTTTGTGATGCTGTGTCCTTACAGAAGCAGCCAAACGCATCACAGCACACTGTCAGTCCTGATCACCAACCTTCGGAGGCAGTGCCCATGAAACAGCAGAAACAACACACTGAGAACGTGAAGCGCTCTTTCCCACATCCCAAGGAGGTCAAGCGAGTCGGTGATTTATCTTTAAACGACTGTCTCAAAAACACTAGGAAGCTTCAGGAACCTTGTGCTGCCTTTACCCAGGTATGGAAATGCTGTTTTAACTGTGTATCTGAAGGGGATTTTGTTTTCTTGGGGACTTTGACTCACCTGTTTCTCCTTAAGGGGTAGTGGCTATCCAGTTGACTGCAATTTATTTGCCCAAGATAGTAAAAAATCCTGGGCTACCTAGACCTGAATGCACATGCTAGACCATGTATGCATACATGTACATATGTGCTGGATTAGCAGACTCTCGCTGCCAGGTGTATGGCTGCAACTAGTATCCAGTCTAACAAGTAGACAGTCACACTATGTGCAGAGAGGCTCAACTGTTGTTTCCTTTTGCTTTGCGAAAATTGAATAGGAGTGTTAAATAAATTTCTGGTAGGCTCTTGCAGACACCAGGGTCCTTTTATCTCTCGCCTTTTGATACAGCAGCAACTGGCACAGGAAGAACAACGTCTGAAGGAGCAGCTGCAGCAGCTGAGGGAGCAAAGGAAAGTGCAGAAGCAAAAGAAGATGCAGGAGAAGAAGAAGCTACAGGAGCATAAGATGCAGGAGAAGAAGAAGCTACAGGAGCATAAGATGCAGGAGAAGAAGAAGCTACAGGAGCAAAAGATGCAGGAGAAGAAGAAGCTACAGGAGCATAAGATGCAGGAGAAGAAGAAGCTACAGGAGCATAAGATGCAGGAGAAGAAGAAGCTACAGGAGCATAAGATGCAGGAGAAGAAGAAGCTGCAGGAGCAGAGGCAGCAGAGGAAGAATAAGCTGCAGGAGCGGAAAAAGTGGCAGTTGCTGCCGAAAGGGATGAAGAAGGAGCAGCAGACGCAGCAGCTGCAAGAGCAGCCACTGAAGCATAATATCATCGTGGGGAATCATAAGCTGAAGATATGCCTGCAAAACCCAAGTGGTGTAACTGAGCCCCTCTGCAATAACCCTGTTAGATTTTTGCAGACCCAGCCCATTGTTGTTCTGAACAAGTTGGTAGCTGAACAACAGCTCTCTGGCTATCAAGATGGAAACTCTGGGCAACAAGAAGATGAGAGTCAAAGGTAAGACATGCATGGAATGGTGATAGGCACCGTGGTCATTGCTTTTCCCTCATGGCTGGATCCCATGCCTGAGACCACAGACAGATGACCTGTCTATGTGACACCAGCAGCCCTCTCATCAACAGCAACTTGCTCTCAACTTATCTTCTCTGTGGCTGCTGCCATCATGCCTCTGCATGTGTAGTGCATAGCTAAGCATTCATTGATGGAACAAAGGGGTGCCCATGAAGAAAGGACTAGATAAGGAAGCCTCAATGCTAGGGAATTAGCCCACAAATCTTGAAATCACTTGGTTGGATTCCCCAAGCCTGGTCTGTTGCACAGGGCACCTATGGACAAGTCTTTTGTGTCCAAAGTTGAATAACTTCTGGGCTTCCAGTTTCATTGTCTAACTTTCCTGGAATCTGGTGATTCCAGTAGACCAAGTGCAGGTATCTCCAAAGCATTTATGAAAAGTAGGGGGGAAGTGAGAGTGAAACAATTGCTAAATTGCTGAGATCAGCCAAGAATACATGAAGCTTGAGTCCTGAGTGGCAGTATAAGGACACAAACACATTTCTGCTCAATAACAAGGTCTTCGGCTTCAAGTGCTAGAAAGAGAAGGTTCTGCTCAGCAATGAAAGGATTGCTTAGCACATAGCTGGGGCCCACTAAATAGTTTTGAATTAATACTAGGTTTCTGAGACGGGTCTCCCAATGCTCTCCAGACTTCCTTCTGGGCTTTGATTTAGAATCAGTGACTTTGACATGTAGACTGCTTTAGGGCCATATTGCCCACCTGACCTGATCATCAGAATCCACCTGAGGAGGGTGTGGAAAGTATAGATTCAGAGCCTGGATGGGGCTCAAATATCTGTATTGATCACAAGACTTCCAGGCTTAGGGTTGTGTAGAGAGCAGTGGATTTGGAGTTTGGAAGTCTGCCTTACAGTCTCTGCTCAGACACTAGCTTCCTGAGTTCTTTGAAGGTAGATGAAATTACTTGCCCAAGGCCACAGAGAGCATAGTTGTGGCAGGACCAAGACTGTCCAAGTAATTTAAATAAAACCAGTTGAGACAAGGGATTGTAATTTCTTTCAGTGTCTACATTCACTTTCCTTTGACAAGTTGAGTCTTAGTCAGGCCAAAGTGAGAATACAAACAAGTGAATCCTGTGGTGTAGCCACCAAACCAAATGTGCCTGAAGCACCTACTGATGACCACGTGGGTGTCTCATCACCTTGAAGGCTCATGTTCCAAAGAGGTATTTCTCAGCAGCTTGCCTGTTTGAACTAAAGGGATCCTCCCACCACCAAAAAATGGGCCCACGAACTCTAGCAAAACATTCCACCTTATTTCACTTTTTCCTGGCAGGCGCAAGTTTCTGACATAGGAGCAGAGGGACCTCCTGGTCAACAGGCTTTCCAAGACCCTGCTGCATACCAGCCAGACCAGATGAGATACTTGACACCTGAGGAGCAGCATGACTCAAACTAGCAGCTCTAGCAGTACTTTCATGACCAACGATGAGAGGAAATGGGGGTGGGGCCAAGCCAATGGGGTCTGCATGACCAGGGGACCTTCAAGGTGCGTAAAATCCCTTGGAGTAGGCGTTGGGGTTAGAGAAATAATTGTTTCCTGATAGATTATGTTTGTAATTGTTTATTAAGCACAGCCTGTTTCTTGGAAGTTATGCTGCAGAGGCAACCTGTGATCCGTAGTATGCTAGGGTGTGACAGCAGGCAGCCACAGCTGGATTTGGTGTCCCATCTGCCCTGTGTCCTGCTTTGCATATCCACGTTCTACCACAGGAAGGTGATCTGCTGAGAGTTTGTTCAAATTTTTCAATGCAAATAAAAAAGAAAAAAAAAGTGCCAGAGTCCTTTTCAATCTAGTAAATCTAGAGGCCGTTTTGTCTTAGCCACAAGAATTCTGAAGCCTTGACCTTGATGATCAAGCCCTGCCTCCCCGCCATAGTCTTGCTGGAGAAGCCCAGACAGAATGGGACTCCAACTAAGGGAACCTGAAGTCAGCTCAATGAAGGCACTTAAGAGCTTAAATAATTATGGCTTCCTTGCTTAACAAATGTTTACATCCACTGGAGCTTTGTGAGTTGATGAGTGATGTTTGGAACTCGACTGTGCCAAAGTCCCTGGTGAAGGGCTCGTTTCCTAGTTAGGCCCTTTTGCGGATCCTGCTCCCCTGTCTCTTGTTCACACCCCAGCTCCATGCCACATTTGCAGAGGCCAGCGACTGCTGCCTTCACATATGGCCATGTGCCCAGGCCTGCTGTGTAGCCTTTCTTTGTGTAGCTCAGGCATGCTGACTCCTTCATTGACACCAAGGGCAACCACAAGCCCACTGAGCTTTGAAACAGTTGGCCTAGGGGCTATGTTCTCAGGGTAGATGGTGTTTGTGCCGCACGTATTACCTCAGAAGTAAGCCTTAACACTAAAGGACAGTGTATCCATTCTTTTTATATGTGGGTTCTTTCTCTCCCATCAGTAGACTTTTTAATGGATAGGGGTACCCCCTAGAGGGAAAATGATTTTTCTTACTAGTCAGGCACCAAGAAGGACATCTTCACAGTTGTCTGCATGGTGTAGAGAGAGGCTTGGATAGCCAAACCAGAGATTATTGTGTGCCTTTCTTAAGGTAATGAACCATTGCTGGGAAAAAGCAAGGGAAACCCCAGTCTATAGTGGCAAGTTAAAATAAAGAAGGCAGCTGTAACCACCCAGTGTCAGGGTGTTTGCTTGAAGATGGCACCTTTGATGGGGGTGACTAAGGGTAGCTGAGGTCACTAGGGTGGGACTATCGTGATGGGATTACTGCCCTTAAAAGAAGAAACACTAGGAACCTTGCTGTGCCCCCCAGGTCCCCACGCATGCACATGGGCACATACATGCACACATGTACACACACGCACACAAGAGGTCATGTGAGCACACAGCGAGATGGTGGCTGCATGCAAGCCAAGGCAAGAGGCTCCAGGACAAAACCTACCTTGCCAAAGCCTTGATCTTGGACTTCTCAGCCCTTAGAACTGAGAAATACATGCTGTTGCTGAAGCTGCCCAGTCAATGGTATGTTACTATGGTAGCCTAAGCTGATGAAGACACACAGGCTGTTCTCAGGTGTGTCCCTTTGCAGCCACTGGGAAAGGATAGCTGATGGCTCAGTTGGTTGTCAGAGTCACCCACTGACCTGTAGAGGTAAACCTCCCCTCACAATCATCAGCTGCAGAACATTGCTAAGAGCCAGTTAACTGTGGCACCAGTGGAGACAGAAGAGTTTAGAGGCATTCTTTATACCCTCTGTGACTTGGGACAGGAAGAGTTGGAAGTGTCTGGCATTCTCAGTTGTTGGCAAGAAGTCTCTTGACCGGCCAAATGCAACTAAGAGGCAGAAGCAGCCACCTCCCCTCCTGAATGTGCAGGACTGTACAATTGGAAAACCAAGCCACATCTGTCAGAGGAGTGAAGAAGGTGTGCAAGGGAGTGCGAGGGCACTGCCTGCTGGCATGCACAGTGGAGGCCTAGAACTGGAGCAGGGGAAGGGATGGTGATAGTGATATGTGAACCCCTTCCAGCTACTCAGCCAGCCTGGTAGAATTCTGATCACGGGGGAGGCTCAGGGGTTTACTGGGCAGCATCAGTATCTCCCAATTAGAGGCTCAGTTTTACCTCAGGTGCATCAGTTAAGTTCTCTGGGCCTCACTTTCTCTATCTGAATAAAAGGGAGTTTGGAGGAGATGATGTCTTCCCATCTAGCTCTTAGAGCAGATGAGGACACATGAGTGGAATGGTAGAGCTAAAAGAGCCTTAGGGAGAGGCACTGTGAAAGCCGTCGAGGCTGGAGACATTAGGCTGGGGTTGTTGTTTGAATTCAGTGTTTAGAATGTGCCTGGGCTAGGGTTTATCTGAACTGGGAGAGTCTGTAGTCACCCACTAGTCAACTGCTTAGCTCATAGCTCAGCCCTGGATCCAGGCAACCAGAGGGATTGGTGGCTGACTTGGTCTGCTTTTACCTAGAAATCCTCTCAGGAGTAGCTCCAAGGACAATCCATCTTAGGATTGAGAGTAAGAAGAGGTTACAGGGGCCAAAAGCCCAGAACCAGTGCTCCTGTGCCGGACTGTCCGGTTGTTTTGTGAATTACTAAAGTCAAACTCTGAGGAGTGAATGCTCTGTGACCGCTTATGCAGTTCCAGGGTTGAACCCGTTTTAAGGCATTCGTGGCGCCGCTGGCAGGCCTGTTCCAGCTTGCTCCTGGCCTAGACACCTTACCCTTGGCTGCCTCGGCAGATCAGTAGCTCTGCCTGGAGTCAGTCGGTGCTTATCTTTTTGCTCATTGTCCCAGGCATGAGCTGTAAGTCCCTCAGCCCCAGAGGACCAGGGAGAACAGTCCAGGGTTTTCGGAGAGGCAGACAAGGCACAAGGATGGCAGTGTGAAAACTAAGCAAGGGGGCTTGTACCAGCCTTGCCCAGGGTAGGAGAGAAGTCTGGGCACAGCTTGGGTCAAGAAGACCTGCCATAGACCACGTTTTCAGGGTCACAGCTCACACTAAAAGGCAGTATGGCTGTCCCCACGGTCTGTGCTAGGCTGCTCCATGAGGCTCTGGAGGACTCTGCCATTCATACTACAAAGCTTCACCAGGTAAATCTTCAAATGATTGCTTCATCTGGAACTACTCTGGACAAACATTTTCTGTCCCTTGGCCTCCCTTCTATCCTCACATGCTGCATGCACACAATGCACCCTGTCTTTACCATCAGGCTCTTCCTGGGGGTGAGGGAGAGAGCAGTGGGTGATGAGCTGTCTCGCCAGCAGCCCAGGGTCAGGCTGACCCCAGATAAGAGGTTGGGAGGGCAAATCTGAAGGTGCAGCAGTCCTTGAGTGCAAGACCCCACTCCCAGTACCTCTAGCCTTGGCTGATGGGTGGCAGCCTCCTTCCTGGGTGTCCCCAGAGTTCCAGCAGCATTCTGTCTCATGCCCTGAGCACAGTGGCTCACACACTACTAGATGGCTGGGTACCTGGCTTTGGCCAAAAGGGCTGCCTGTTCCCAGAGGTTCCTGGCCTCTGCTGGGATGTGGCCTCCTCCCTTGCTCCAGCTGCGCAGCCCACACAAGCTTCCCTTTTGATATGGTAGACGCCCAGAGGGGCCAAAGCACTGCAAGTTTGTTGGCACAGGGATCTGCAGCAGGAACCCATCCCTTCTTTCCCCTCCCTTTCCTTCCAGAAGAACCACCGATAGCACCTCCAGATCCAATGCCATGCCAGAAAAGGAGACCCAGGCCCAGGCCTTCCTCCACCCATCGACACAGCCACTAGCAGCCCCAAGATTGAAAGTGGGCAGTACTGGTCCCCTTTAATTCCCCCACAAGTTGATGGTAGTTCAGTTTGCATTTCTTTACCTCTCCAGCATGAAGCCAAATTGGCTTCACCTGTCTGGAAAAGTGCAAGAGTTGCACTTGCATGTGGGCTGGTAGGGTAGGGGAAGTTGGAAGACCATGACAGAGGTGGGCCAGCCACCACACACGGCAGAGCTTCCAGAAACAGCCACTGCAACCTCCACATCAGTTCATCACCAGGTGGGTAGAACAGAGCTCCTCACTGAGCAGTGCTTAGTCTGTACATAACAGGACATTGCATGCACAGACTTAAAGCTGAATATTCACGTTTTCTAAACACATCATTCATAAATATTCTGATTCCCAAGAGCATTTTCTAATAAAGAAGGAAGAGTGTTATTAAAACTACCAGCCCCAGTTCATGTTTGTAGCACACAGCACAGCATGGGCTGATGCCCACTGTGGTGTCTTCAGTGTGTTTTGAAGTATATTTGAAGACAATGAAAAGGAAGGTAGCTATAGAATGTTCTTGGATATGAGTTTTTTCATCTCTGCCAAAATCACTGGGAAGGAAAGGTTGGGGAGGAAAGGCTGGAGTGACAGGAAGGGAGTCGGGCATACGTGGGAACTGGGAACTGCTGCTTCAAACCAAACTACCTATGAGGGGAAAGGAGGGAGCTGGTCCTCCAAGGCCTTGGAATGCCTCTCTAGCCTCAACGAAGACTGCAGCCTACTCCGCCCTCATCTCTTAAAATGGGCTACATCAACCTTAATAAAGACTCTCCAGTTTGCAGCTAGGAACAAATTAAATATTCCCTAGGGGATACTAAATCATTGGTATTTTTATTTGGTTTGTTTTAATGGGCAGGGAAGACAGCGTTGAGTGGTTCTCCATTGCCTATCAAATAGAATCCAGGTTCTCCATCTGACCTGGCCTTGCCCTTCCTCTGCAGCTGCATTTGTCTTCTCCAGTCATGCACTTTGCCCCCAGTCCCCTGAGCCCTTGGGTTTCATAGAATCCCTGGGCCTTTCTGCCCTTGGACGTTCGTCACTATTCTGTATGCTTCAATGCCCTTGCCTCCCAGCTCTACATTTTCAACCCTTGCCCACCACCATGCAGATCCTGTCTGGGAAGGAGCCCTGCTCCATGTGCCCCTACCCGCCTCCTGTGCCTTACGTGGAGCACACATGCCATTGCCCTTCTACACTGAGCTACAGTGGGCAGAGATTGGGACAGATCTTGGATGCCCCCATAACTTAGCACCTTGTAGGTGAGCCTTCCCGCTATGAATGTTCACAGCTCTCAGGCCCCAGGAAAACCTTCCTCCTCTGCTCATTTTCTATTTAGGTAGAGCTGTTCTTAAGCTTCTGAACATTAACCAGAAACCTTGCAGCCCTTCCTCAGGCTTCTTCCTCAGGGCTGAACTCCTCAATGAGGGACCGTCAGACCTGCTGGCATGCCCTGCAGTGAGGGTGCAGTTCTGGCCCTGGGACTACAACGTTCCTATGGGTTTGGGGGCACAAGAGAACTTGGTAGATGAGACAGCAGGTGTAAGTTACGAAGTGTAAAGCACTGCATACAAGTTGGTGAGCATCCCTGGTGGTGACTACGATTAGCCTCTGCAAATCCCTTTGTGGCACATGGAAGTCAGGACCACTGCAGGGAGATGGTGGGAAGTGTGGGGAAGTATAGGGGGAATCGACTGTGACAAATGCCAAGAGGCCCAAAACTCCTGGAGCCATGGACATTTCCTGTCCAGATGGAGGCTGTGACCCCAAAGGTCAAAGGGTAATTAACCACCTAGTCACCTTGTTGATGAAATAAAACCCACAATCCTGCAGAATCAAAACATGTCAAATACAGAGAGGCAAAGGTCGGCTGACAGGACAGACAAATTGCAGTATTTAGAATAGTGCAGTCAAGTGTTTGTGCAGTCTATTTCCAGTTCTAGCCTGTGGGGAAGGTAGGTGTGAGAGGGGCTGGAAATTTGGCTTACCAGAAGTGGGGCAGATTTCAGCAGAGAAAGAGGCTCAGGGCTGTAGGTAAATCATCCCAAACTTTGAATGTGTGGTCTGCTAGGAAAGGCAACCTGGGACTGCCCACAAAAGGGGTAATGGGACAGTGGAAGACTGAAGACAGGAGGGTGGGTCCACCCACTAAGTTCAGTGCTGTACTTTTATTTTTCCCCTCACTTGTCAGTAGGCAGTGCCCACCAGTTTCCATGTAGGATGTGGTGCCAATGGAGACAAGATATTGAATGTTTAGGCTTCTACCTGCTACCTCTCTACTGTTAAACCCTGGGCAAATCACTTTACTGCTCCCTGTCTCTTCTGATTTACTGGAATATAAAGACAAAGATAAGACACTTGCTTAAGAGTTAGGCTAGAATCCAGAGGCTCTCCTGAATCAAGGCACTAATGAATGAGTGAGAGAACAAATGTCAGTCTGTCTCCCTGCCATTCTGAATCTTGTGTCCTTCTTCTCATCTCTGATGAAGACACAATGTGGGTTCCTGGTTCCTGGGAGGACCCTTGTTGCATTTACCTCCCTTTCTCTCCTCTCGGGCCAATTGGGTCTTCTCATCTGGTCTTTATTAGCACACTGTCCCTTTCCTTTAACTGCTGCACTGCCCCCTCTCTTGGACAGGCACCTCCATCCTCTGAGCCACCCAAGCTAACATGCAGACTCTGCCTGAATCCTCTTTTTCTTCCATCTATCACCTTAGACATAATTATCTGTTTCTTCCACTGACACAGGGAAGGGAGTGTGAAAGTGTGAATGAATGAGGGAGTAAATAAATGAACAGATGCATGTCCAGTCTCCATTCTCTTTTGTTCCCAGGTGCAGCATGGGCTGGGCTTACAGGAGGCATCAGGGGCAATCTGGTGGTCAATGGGCTGTCTCCACCAGAGCCTTCCCATTTCCCTCCTCAGGGATAGACACCTTTTCCAGGCTCAAGGCCCTTAGCTCCAGGAGCACTCTAGGTTATGGCCAGCCCCTAAGACTATAGGAAAGATGTTCCATGGCTCTTCAGGGCCAGCTAATAGATTGGGATTCCTGGTACCATATCTCAGGGTGCCCCCATAACACTCAGAGTCAGCTTCCTGGGGTTGCTCAGGGCTGGGGCATTGCCCAGTACCCAGACATGGACAAGAGCACAGGATGTGTGCCAATGGAGGTTCCTTTATCTGTGTCTTAGACTCATGGTTTCTTCTGTCCTTGCCCCGCACACCCCACCACCACCAATTTAGTGGTATCTACGGTGGGCTCCAGCTTATGTAGGTAGCATCATGCACCCCAACGCCCTAGGGAAGCTCAGAGCAAGCAGGTGGGCCAGTGAGGCTCAGGATACACAGCCCCCAAGCCCTAGGGTGGGTGTGGTCAAACTCATTTCTTGTCATCTCTTGCCCCCTGGTGTGTGATCACAGTATTGCAGCTTTCCAGGGTCCTCCCTTGTGACCAATTCGGTTAACATTTCCTGACTACCTACTTCAGGTCAGACCCTAAACTGGACAGAATTCTGTTCTCAAGGTTTCAGTTCAAACCTTGGTCAACTTTCTGATGACTCTTCCTTCTCTGTTCTCCTCAAGTAACCCAGAGCCACAATCCATCATAAAAACATTTTCTTTCCTTTTTATGCCTCTGTCACAATTGACTGATAAATTCCCAGCCTTGAATGAACTAAACTATGCCCTCTGTGTGTCTGCACTTATGCATCTCTGTGCTTTTAGAGGGACTCACACACATCGGCAGATTGTGTACCCCTGTAGGCTCATGATCTTAAGCCTCACCAAGGCACATCTCACTGCTCAGGAATTCCGTGTTTGGTGTCTTTCCAGTCCAATTATCAGAATGCCGATTTGCCCTTTCCTCAAACTCCCCATGTCTTCCCATTTCCCTCCTGCTTGCTTTGTCAATACTCAATTTAGATATTAGAAGATATGGAATAGAAATTCCCTCATCCTCTCATCACGAATCCCTCCTGTGCCATCCTCTGATTGAGCTCAGCTTTCCTCAAGGTAAAATGATGGAAGTATTCCTTTTCCTTTCTAAGGCTGATGTCTTCATTTGCATTCTGGATCCCATCCCATGCCACTTGCCCCTCCCTCCAGCATCAGTGAATCCCCCCTTTCTACTTGACCAGTCCCATCACCATGGAAACTTGCTACATTTTCTGTCTTCACAAAAAATCAATCCTTGACTGCCACATCCCTCTCCAGTAAGTGTCAAATTTCTCTGCCCATGTTCAAAGCACTTGTCTGCATGTACTGTCTCCTCATCCTCTGTCTTCCCAGTACACCCATCAAGTTCAGATTGTGTCATTTTAGGAAGACTCTCTCTCTCTTTCTCCACACATGCACAGAAGAAAGGCCATATGAGGACACAGCAAGAAGACAGCCATCTGCAAGCCAGGAAAAGAGCCCTCACCGAGAACCAAATTTGCAGACAACTTCACCATGGACTTTTAGCCACCAGAACTAGGGGGAAATTAGATGCCTGTTGTTTATATCACCTAGTCTGTGGTACCTGGTTGTTGCAGCTTAAGCTGACTAATGCAGCCACCTAGTTTGTGGTACTTTCTTAGGTGGCCCTAGCAAACTAATACAACTGGGATTATCCTTAACTACATCCTTTCTCCTCGACCCCAAAATTCCAATTAATGTTCACATTTTGTTGGTTGTGCCTCCAAAATCCATCTGGAATCACTCTATTGCTCCCCATCCCCAAAGCTCTCATGCTCATCTGTCACATGTATTGCTGGTAAAACTCTTAGCTGGTCTCCTTATTTCCATTCTTGCTCCTTATAGTGCATTCCCCACACAATATCGCAGTGATCTTTACAAAGTAGAAAGCTGATCATGTCATGCTCTTGCTTAAAACTCTCCAGTGCATTACATTATTGTCAGAAAGAGGATCAGCCCCTCGAAAAGTCCTCTAGGACCCCTCTCCAAACCATCTCCTCCTACTGTCCCCACCCTTGCTCACCATGCCCCAGCCACACTGGCCTCCTTTCTGGCCAGTGGACATCGAGCCCCAAACTCACATCACATAACTGACTCTCTCTCTTTAGATCTCAGCTTAATTGTCACATCTCAAAACAGGAAGTTGCAATTGTGAGATCCGAAAATGGATTTTTTCCCATCTTATTTCCTAACTGGTTATTGTTGATTCGTAAGAAAGGTGCTGAGTTTTGTAAAATTGGCTTGATTCCATCTGCCTTGCTAAACACAGTTCTTAGTAAATAATCTTTAGTTTTCTAAGGAGCTAATCATATAATTTGTAAGTAATACACATTTTTGTAGTGGGGCATTTCCAATAGGTTTGCCTCTTGTTTCTTGTTGAAATCTTACGACATCACTTTAAATAAGATTCCCTTCCTTGTCATAAGTGCTCCTAACAACACAGCACATCTCAATCTGTACTTATCTGTTGTTGTGTCTAATAGATAAGCGAATACATGCACTTAAACAGATTGAATGAGTAACTGTGTGGCTTCTGCTCTCCCCTCTGAACTGCAAGTATCATAAAGTGGGGACAGTGACTGAGTCCAGGCAATAAGGTGAACAGTCATTAGAAGTCTATTTGAAAGCGCCGAATCCTAGGAGGAAGTCAAATTGTCTCTATTTGCAGACGACATGATTGTATATCTAGAACACCCCATCACCTCAGCCCAAAATCTCCTGAAACTGATAAGCAACTTCAGCAAAGTCTCAGGATACAAAATCAATGTGCAAAAATCACAAGCATTCCTATACACCAATAACAGACTTAAAGAGAGCCAAATCAAGAACGAACTGCCATTCACAATTGCTACAAAGAGAATAAAATACCTAGGAATACAACTAACAAGGAACGTAAAGGACCTCTTCGAGGAGAACTACAAATCACTGCTCAACGAAATAAGAGAGGACACAAACAGATGGAGAAACATTCCATGTTCATGGTTAGGAAGAATTAATATCGTGAAAATGGCCATACTGCCCAAAGTAATTTACAGATTCAACGCTATCCCCATCAAGCTACCAATGACCTTCCTCACAGAACTGGGAAAAACCACCTTAAACTTCATATGGAACCAAAAGAGAGCCCGCATAGCCAAGTCAATTCTAAGCAAAAAGAACAAAGCGGGAGGCATCACACTACCAGACATCAAACTATACTACAAGGCTACAGTAATCAAAAGAGCATGGTACTGGTACCAAAACAGAGATATAGACAATGGAACAGAACAGAGGCCTCGGAGGCAACACAACATATCTACAACCATCCTACCTTTGACAAACTTGACAAAAACAAGCAATGGGGAAATGATTCCCTGTTTAATAAATGGTGTTGGGAAAACTGGCTAGCCATATGCAGAAAGCAGAAACTGGACCCCTTCCTGACACCTTACACTAAAATTGACTCCAGATGGATTAAAGACTTAAACATAAGACGTAACACCATAAAAACACTAGAAGGAAACCTAGGCAAAACCATTCAGGACATAGGCGTAGGCAAGGACTTTATGACCAAAACACCAAAAGCATTGGCAACAAAAGCCAAAATAGACAAATGGGACCTAATCAAACTCCACAGCTTTTGCACGGCAAAAGAAACAGTCAATAGAGTGAATCGGCAACCAACAGAATGGGAAAAAATTTTTGCAGCCTACCCGTCTGACAAAGGGCTCATATCCAGAATTTACAATGAACTAAAAAAGATTTACAAGAAAAAAACAAACAAGCCCATTCAAAAATGGGCGAAGGATATGAACAGATACTTTACAAAAGAAGACATACATGAGGCCAACAAACATATGAAAAAATGCTCATCATCACTGGTCATCAGAGAAATGCAAATCAAAACTACATTGAGATACCATCTCACGCCAGTTAGAATGGCGATCATTAAAAAATCTGGAGAAAACAGATGCTGGAGAGGATGTGGAGAAATAGGAACACTTTTACACTGTTGGTGGGAGTGTAAATTAGTTCAACCACTGTGGAAAACAGTGTGGCGATTCCTCAAGGACCTAGAAATAGAAATTCCATTTGACCCAGCAATCCCATTACTGGGCATATATCCAAAGGATTATAAATCGTTCTACTATAAGGACACATGCACACGAATGTTCATTGCAGCACAGTTTACAATAGCAAAGACCTGGAACCAGCCCAAATGCCCATCGATGATAGACTGGACAGGAAAAATGTGGCACATATACACCATGGAATATTATGCAGCCATTAAAAAAGGAGGAGTTCACATCCTTCGTAGGGACATGGATGAACCTGGAAAACATCATTCTCAGCAAACTGACACAAGAACACAAAATCAAACACCACATGTTCTCACTCATAGGCGGGTGTTGAACAAGGAGAACACATGGACACAGGGAGGGGAGCACTATACACGGGGGTCTGTTGGGGGGGAGGGGGGATAGTGGGGGGGTAGGGAGTTGGGGAGGGATAGCATGGGGAGAAATGCCAGATATAGGTGACGGGGAGGGAGGCAGCAAATCATACTGCCACGTGTGCACCTGTGCAACAACCTTGCATGTTATTCACATGTACCCCAACACCTAAAATGCAATAAAAAAAAAAAGAAATTAAAAAAAAAAGAAATAAAGAAGAAAACATAATTACAAACAAACAAACAAAAAAAAGAAGTCTATTTGAAAAAAAGAAGGAAATAAATGAAGATGCTCTAATGGAAGCATGTAGTGGCTTGTTGAGTGAAGGGTAAAACTGACAACATGACCATTTCTAGATGAAAGGAGAGTGTCAGCAGAAGTTTCTACTGGATCTCAACTCCAAATGGATGTTGCCAGGTAGAGAAGGGGGGTGCACATCACAGGGAGAGGAAGCAGCCATGGCAAAGGCCAAGGAGCTATGGAAGCCGTAGAAACTCCACCTCACTAGATGGGCTGCCACACCTGTGGGCCTCTGGATTTCCTGTTTCCTCCAACTCTAAAACCACAAGAAAACTAAGAAAAAATGTGTGAATTTTATATATATACATATATATATCTCTACACATACATATATATGTGTGTGTGTGTGTGTGTGTATATATATATATAAAAAACAACTATGTGTGAAATGTTTTAAAATGTGCAGGATCTAATCTATAAGAGGAATACTGGAAAACTTACCTAGGAATATTAAACAAGATATAGGAAAATATTAAGAACACCTAGAGCTTGATTGAAAAGATTTATATTGTAAAGATACCAGTTTTTCCCAATTTTAATCCAAAAATTTAATACCATTACAACCAAGATAGCAATGGGATTTTTTATTTTGTAACTTTATGAAACTATTCTAGAGGCTAGATAACAGAATAAATAAGCCATAATGAACAAGAAAATTGGAGGGAAAGAAGCAGAAATGATTAGGGACAAAAGGAGAGAAGGTAATTGATCCACTAGATAATAAAAGTTGTGTTAAAGCTACATTGGGATAGGAAAAGATGGGCTATAGCAATGGACTATGCCAGAAACAAAACTAATAACATACAGAAAAGAAATACCTGGTAAAACTAGTGCTTCCATCAGTGTGGAAGAATTGTGGCTCCAACATATTTTTAAAGACAGATCTGAATGATGGCTCTCTGGTCAATAGGGAGGGGAGAAGATTCTTAAAGACTGAGGAAATACTAATTGCTCATATCAAAGAAACACTGAGAGACTGGTTAATGGATATTAAGTCTCCTAAGCTACCCCCTCTCTCCAAAAGTGCTGGAGAAATGACAGTTCCCAAACAGAATAAACACTTAGAAAAATACAGTTAATCCCTGACTTAAATATTAAGCCAAATTCAATTTCACACAGGGATTGAAAATTTCCATATTATTCAACGAAAACATAAAAATGTATGTGAAAATAACAAATATTTTAAATGTTGGAAGTGGAGAAAACCAAAGCATTAAAGCAAAGGGAGAAAATGGTCAAATGTACAAGCAGGGCCATGACAGCATTGTCTACAATGGTTAAAGAAAAAAAGTAAATAGGTAAAGAAGTATTAGTTCAGTCATACTCTGTACTGCCTTGACAAAGAGAGATGACCATGAGATCGCAAGATATTGTTAAGGGGAAAAAAGCAGTTTATAATTCCTTTGTGTGTATGTGTGTGAAAAAAATGTATGTGAAAGAAAACATACAGAGGGATAGAGAGGAAAGTGCTAAAGTAATTCTCAACCAATCAGGGGATTATAGGTGAATTTTAACTTTCTATTTCATATATTTATGTTTTGCCTGAATATTTTATAATGTATACTTTATGAATTTTATAATTAGATAAAAAACAAAGGAAATTTGAAAACTCTTTATAGTGTATGAACTAAATGATGTAAAATTGAATTTGTAGAATGAAAAATAAGGCAATATGTAAATATTTTAATAATGGCTTTCTCTTTCTGGTGTAATTGTGAGTAGTCATTTCCAAAATTGCCACCACGAGAGCACATTAATTTTAGAATCAGAAAAAATATATACATATGTAATTCCTATGCTACATGGTGTGCAATGACATGAGAAAAGCAGGAGGGAGGTGAGGCTACAGAAACGTACAAGACAGAAATGTTTCTGTCCTCATGGAATTAATAATCTGGTGGGGAAGACAGACCGATCACAAGGAAATATGAGTGAAAATAGGAAATATGAGAAAGCTGTCAGTGTGGCAAATGCTCTGGAGGAAACAAAACAGGAGCTTGAAGGGGATGAGCTATTTTGCAGAGTATATCTGGGAGGGCTTCTTTGAAGATGTGACATTAGAACAAGGAGCTAAAGGACAAGCAGGAGCCAGCTATGGAAAATTTAAGGGAGAATTGTCTAGCTAATCTCTACCACTCTTCCATGGTGATGTAGACACACTGAGCTTCTGTCAGATTCCTGTGTCCCTAGTTCCACAGGACAGTGCCTAATCAAAGATCAGATTACAGGCAACACAAGAGGGTGGGTATTCTGTTACTGCGGAACCAATACCATACTAAAAACTGTACCCTACGGTAGGAGGGAGGTGTCTTAGTCCATTTGGGCTGCTATAACAAAACACCTTAGATTGGGTAACTTATAAACAGCACAAATTTATTGCTCACAGTTCTAGGGGCTAGAAAATCCACTATCAAGGCACCAACGTGTCTGGTGAGGGCTCTCTTCAGATGGCTCTGTTTTCATGACCTGATCACCCCTTAAAGTCACACCTCTTAGAATTATCACGTTGTTAATCAGGCTTCAATATATGAATTTTGTGAGAGATATAAATATTCAGATCAAAGCAGGGGGCTAGGTGGCAAGTCCCATCCCTCACTAGAACCAGGGAAGTGGGTGAGAAATTGCTTCATGACAGCCTTGCATAATAGAAAGGAGAGTTGAAAAGGGTTTTGTGGCAGCTCATTACAAGACTTCCCATCTTCTAACATTCCTGGGAGGATCATCAGGCACTTTGCCAAGACTGGACTCAGACTGTGGTTGAGCCTTGCTTCTGTGGCCTGTGTGAAGTCTTTCCCTTGTGCTCCCTGTGCCTCATACATGTCAAGCACACTTTTGCCCCAGGGCGTTTGCACTTGCCATTTCCTTTTATAAGAACACTCTTCTCCCTGCTGTCTACATAGCTATCACCCTTATTCCTTTAAATGCTGCTCAAATGTTACTTCTCAGTGAGTCCTTCCCTGACCAGCTGGGTTAAAACTGCAATCCAGAAGCAGACCAAGACAATGAAATAGAAAACTCCACTGATCATCCTCACAGCAGGAACACTGAATTGAACAACTATCCACACAGAAAAAGCGCCTTCATAATAACTGAAAATCAGGTGACCAATCACAGTTCCTGGTTTGATAAGAACCAAAAATCAGGTGAGCAATTACGTTCCCTAGTTTTAACTTTATATCACTGAAAGAGGCACTTAAGAGGGTAGGAATGACAGTCTTGAGTCACCAATACCACTTCTCCCCCATCCTCTGGCAGAGACCAGTAGTCTGGCATGGAGAAAGAATCTCCAAACCTGGTGGAGGGAGAGTGCAGTGATTGTGAGATTTTACATTGGAACTCGGTGCTGCCTTGTCAAGTAGAAAGCAACACCAGGCACAGCTCAGCTGGTACCTATGTAAGGAACATTTAGAGCAGCCCTAGCCAGAGGGGAATCACTCATCCCAACAGTCAGAACCTGAGTTCTGGCAAGCCCCACGACTCTGGGCTAACATGCTCTGGGGTTCTAAATAAACTTGAAAGGCAGTCTAAGCTACAAGGACTGCAATTCCTGGGCAAGGCCTGGTGCTGAACTGGGCCCAGAATTGGTGGACTTAGAGTGCACTTGACCTAGTGAGATACCAGCTGACATGACCAAAAGAGTGGTTATGTTACCCCTCCCCTAACCCCAGGCAGCTCCAGGAGGAGAGGGAAGAGAAAATTGGGTTATACTATAGTATTTACAAGCCTCATGGTAACCTCAAATCAAAGAAATATACAACAGATACACACAAAAAAAAATTAAAAAAACTAAGAAATTAAAACATACCACCAGAGAAACTCAGCTTCACTAAAAGGAAGACAGAAAGGAAAAAAAAAAAAAAAAGAAGGAAGACAAGACCACAAAACAACCAAAACACAAATAACAAAGTGGCAGGAATAAGTCCTTATCAATAGTAACATAGAATGCAAACGGACTGAATTGTCCAATCAATAAAAAGATAAACAATTAATTATTTAAAGATAAGCTGCCTCTGCAACACTCCTGATGTCATAGAGGGTGATATATGTAGCAACATAGGGACACCCACAAGCCTAGGTCAAAAAATGATTCAGATGAGTTGGACTCTGAATGCAAGTAGGTTTGCTTTAACCAATTTATTTTGCTTCTATTTTCCTTTTTATGTAAGCACCGGTGAAATATATGTTAAAAATCAATGTCTGATTAAGTGTAAAAGAACTCTTTCAACAGGCATATAATAACAAAAAAATTCTATGTGCTATAAAAGCATGTTATCATGGCTTAATTGGAAGCCTAACTTAATCGGCAGATCATGTAATTGATGTCACCTTAAATTGGATGAAATCTAATCCATATTGTGCTGATTTACTAATGTAACTGTCTGTCTTCCCTTGCTGTAACATCCATGAAGACAGAATCTTTAGTCTGCTTGGTTCACTGACAGACTCTTAGCATCTAGAACATACCTGTGCATAGTGGGTGTTCAATAAATGTTTGTTACACATCTTGAAGAAAGAGAATTCCAGGCAAAGGGAACAGCAAGTATAAACATCCTGAGGCGGGAACATGCTCGTGGTGTTTCTGGAGTATCATGGTGATTTGAGCAGGGTGATAAAAGAAGGTTGTTATTTGACCTCTCGGGGTTTTTATTTGGCATCTTCTCCTCTACAGTGTCCATTCCCAATGACCAGTGGCTGGTGGCTGGTGGTAACTATGATGCTTGGTGAATGTTCAAGGAAAGAGAGTGGCTCCAGAAAGTCAATCCCTTCTGGAAATCAGCATGATTCCCATCCCTTAACTCCAATAATAAGATTCAAGGGTGAGGAATGTATCTGGACTTGAGTTTAGAGCCCTCAAGCGTGGTTGATGACAGTTGTGTGGTAATGACATCCCGAGAGGTCTGGCCTAGGAAAGGAACATACTCTCAGGGGTGGAGGTGGTAGCTACAGTGCCTACAGTGTCCAGGATGTGGCAGTAGGGAAAATGAGATACACTGGGGTTGAGACCCATGGGAACTTGTCTACCTAAGCATTTTTTTCCTGGCTTAGGGCGTATGTGTAGGTTGGGACCCAGGGTGTGTGTGGGTGGGAGGATGGCAAAGTTATTGGTAATTTCAATATTTACAGAGATCATCCTACTCCTTGATCTCTTACTCCCTTGACCTACTCTCCACCAGTGCTCTTCTACAGTCATCCTAAGACCTAGTTGACATCTATAACCACCCTCTGTCCAGAACCTCCATTTCATGCATCCAGCTCTCCAACCACCAGCTCACTCCTTTTAGTATTACGACAGTCCTTTGATCTCTACGGAGACCCTCAAACCAAAGATCCTACTGTTTATTTCATTCTCCTTCACCAAACCCTGACTATGCCCTTACCTCCCTCCTTACCCAGCCTAAAATCCATGATCAATCATTACCATTTCTCCCTTGAATCCACACAAAACTACTCTGTCTCTCTATTATATCCTTGTACTCATCTGGCAAAACCCCAACCCTGATGAAATTCAACTGTACCTTCTCTAAATCTCCACCAGAACAATTGAATATGGTTGGAGAGAGCCACACACAAATGCTGAGTAGTTTCATTTTAAAGTAATGGCCATCAACCCTCAAGAGGGCCCTCCATGCAGTCCAGAGGGTTCTTTTCCAAACTCTGTCATTGCCTCTCCCACCTACCTACATCTATGTCTCTCCCTTCGGCATCACCATTTTTTTCCTGTTTACTGGCTCATTAGCATACAAACATGTTACTGCGCTGGAATTTATCTCATATTTTTAAAGTACTTTTATCTTATCCCCTTATATCCCTACCACCCTCAACCCCAGTTTCTCTGTTCTCCTTTACAACAAAAGTCCTTACAAGACTTGTCAATCATTGGGTACTCACCGTTTTCAGTTCCTTTTCTACTCTTGTCCCTCCACATTTTCCTGGAAATGGCCCCTGTAAAGACATTCATGACCTCCACATTGACAGATATGATCCTCAATTCTTTGTCGTCTTATTACTTGTCCAGTCCATAGAATTGGAATAGCCACTCACTGCCTCTTTCCCGACGTAGTTTCTGCCGTTGCCTCCATGCCTTGCTGTGCCCCTCCTGCCTCACCCATCACTCCTTTCTGGCTCCCTTGCTGGCTCTTCCTCATCTAAATGTAAGACTGCCTGGGGCTTCACTCTGAGGCTGCTTTGCTTTCTCTACAATCACTATCTTATGGATCTGATCCAGCCTCATGACTTGCAACACGAATGAAATGTTACTTATTCTCTCATTATATCTCCAGCCTTGATATTGCCCCTGAACTTCAGACTCGTCTATATAACCTATTCCATGACTGTTTTTCTTATCTCAGTTAAAGCGCCTCCATCCTTCCTGTTCCCCAGACTGAGAACCTTACTGCCATAACTGATTCTGTCTCTGTCCTAGCCCAACTCCAAACTGGCATCAAACCCTAATGAGTCTTCCATAAAAATCTATCTAGAATATGCCTGCTTCTTATGACTTCCATTGCATTGCCTGATGTAAAATAGAAATCAGATTGTGGTTACCCTTCACTCAGAATCCTCACTGTCTCTCCACATGACTGACTAGTAGCCAAAGTCCTGACAGTGGTCTACAGTGCCCCTCATGGTCTCTCACTACCCCCATCTTATTTTGACCTAATCGCCTACCACCCTCTTCTCTGACTTGCTTCACTTCAGCACATCAGCCTCTTAGAACATGCTAAGCCTCTGCTCCCAGGGCTCTTGCACTTGTGAATTTCCTGACCTGGAATAAGATGGCCCCTCACCTCTTTCAAATCTTGGTTTAAATGCCGTCTTCTCAGTGGGGCATTCCCTGACTACTTTTTCGAAATTGCTGCTTCACTTTTCTCCATGGCACCAATCATCATCCTGCATCCTGTATCTTTGACTTTTTTGTCTAATATCCATGAAGATAGGAGTTTTTATTTACTTTGTTGGCTTCTGTAATCCAAGGTCCTAGAACAGTGCATAGCACATAATATCACTAGATAAATACTTCATGTAGGAGTTGGCTCAGTCTGTCTTAACAAAGTAAGTACTGTGGACTGGGTGGCTTGAAGAAAAGAAATGTATTGTCTTCCAGTTCTGGAGGCTGGAAGTCTGGGATCAAGGTGTGGGTAGGGTCAGTTTCTCCTAAACCTCTCTTGGTAGCTTATGGATGGCCACACCACACTCTCCCTGTGTGTCCACGTAGTCATCCCTCTTTACATACCTGCTTCCCAATTTCCTCTTCTTAATAAGGACTCTAGTCACACTAGATTAAGGCTCAGCCTAATGACACTATTTTACTTTAATAACCTCTTTAAAGGCCCTGTTTCCAAGTATGATCACATTATGGAGTACTGGGGATTAGGATTTCAACGTGAATTTGGAGAGTGACACTATTCAATTCATAACACCTGATTAACTTGTTGATTGGGTTGCAGAGATGGAATGAGTCTCTTACAGGGTAAGGATCAATGTTTAGGCTCAGTCAGGACATAAAAGGGTGGGGGCAGCAGAGCTCTGATAAAGAATTCTGGAATGGATGTGGAGAAATAGGAACACTTTTGCACTGTTGGTGGGAGTGTAAATTGGTTCAACCATTGTGGAAGACAGTGTGGCAATTCCTCAAGGACCTAGAAATAGAATTTACATTTGACCCAGCAATCTCATTACTGGGTATATACCCAAAGGATTATAAATCGTTCTATTATAAAGACACATGACACATATGTTCATTGTGGCACTGTTTACAAGAGCAAAGACCTGGAACCAACCCAAATGCCCATCGATGATAGACTAGATAAAGAAAATGTGGCACATATACACCATGGAATACTATGCAGCCATAAAAAAGGATGAGTTCATGTCCTTTGTAGGGACGTGGATGAATCTGGAAACCATCATTCTCAGCAAACTGACACAAGAACAGAAAACCAAACACCGCATGTTCTCACTCATAAGTGGATGTTGAACAATGAGAACACATGGGCACAGGGAGGGGAACATCACACACTGGGGTCTGTTGGGGGGTGGGGGTCTAGGGGAGGGACAGCAGAGGATGGGTAGGTTTGGGAGTGATAACACTGGGAGAAATGCCTGATGTAGGTGATGGGGTATGGAGACAGCAAACCCCCATGGCATGTGTGTACCTATGCAACAATCCTGCATGATCTGCACAAGTACCCCAGAACTTAAAGTACAATAAAAAAAAAAAAGAATTCTGGAATGAATGAGTGGTACAGAAAGAGTGAAGCTCTGGGAGTAAATGAAGTTGGCAGAGAGCTCTCCTCTCAGCCAAAGGGTGAGGCATCTGGATGGGGCTGGGGAGGGACAATATGGAGGAAGGTAATGGAATTGGTGGTGTTGAGACGTGAGGAAAGAGGCAACTAGCCAAGGCTTGCAGAGGGGAGAAGGTGAGGAGTCAGACAAGTGGTGGGTGATTGAGAATTCTGTTCCCTGGGATAGGAATGGGGATATTGGAAATGCCACCCATAGGCACGATCGCTTACATACTTTGTGGGACCCAGTGAAAGTAAAAATGAAGGCCTCTTGATCAGCAAGCATTAGGATTTCAAGGTAGTAATAGGACAGCCTTGAGCCAAGTGTCCAGAGCCCTCTTAAGCACAGGGCCCTGTCTGACTCCATGGGTCACACATCGACAATTCCGGCTCTGCCGAATACGATTTGGAACAGAAATGGGGACAGGTAGGAAGTTGGGTCAAGTCTGGGATGGAGGAACTGTCCTCTCACATTGTGTGGGGAATTTTTACTGAATTATGATCTGTCTTTTCCCACTTCTTGGAGCTGTGCCCTCCACAACCCTTAATACAGTGGCTTACACATGATAGGCATTCGGAAAACTGCTCAGCAATGCAGAGGGAAGAGGGGGGTGAATGTTGAATGTGATGGAGGCCGGGAGAGTGAAGTGAAGGTTCATTTAGATAGTGAGGGTCAGAGCTACGCCAGTAGCCCAGGGGAGGCTAACATCATTGCAATTTGAGTGGAAAAGGAAAGCCACTTGAGGGCATCGAAGTGTCTGGTGCCTGGCCAGGTGGTGAAGCCAGTGGACAAGACTTCAACATACTAGTTGCAGGGGGCACCGTTGAGACCACAATCTAAAATCATCTGAAATCATCACAATCTAATATCATCAGTTCTCAGCAGTGTATGGAGCCATCCTGAGGGTAGTTAGAAAGCCTTCTCACTGAGGAAACCAAAGAGAATGGACAAAGCCGATACCCCACGACCCAGGCTTCCCATAGGGAGGAAGCAGCAGTCAGAGCTGCCTTTGGTGTCCACTGGGAAAATAGAAGCCATCATGGTGCTAAGTTGAAGGCTGACCCTCACTCCAGCTCCTCCTCTCAGCCCCAGCCCCTCCAGCCTCAGCTTTACAAGGCTCTAAAGAGCACAAGCTGTGGATGAGGCTCTGTGCAAGATGCTAGGGACACAGAAAGAGACAAGGTCCCTGGCCCCAAGAGAGAGGAGGCAAGTGTGCACATAAGTGAGCTATCAAATGAACAAAATGTAGGTGGATGCAAGCCACAGCTGATGTGCATTAAGCTCACACTGAAGCGCCAGGCACACTCTATGTGATTAGCTCCATTACCTGCTTAGCAATGCTTTGAGGCAGGCACTGTTAGCATCATTCCCATCTGAAAGGTGAGGAAACCGAGATGCAGAGAGATCAAATCCCTTGCTGGAGATAATAGAGCCTATCATGTAGTGCCGCCAAGAGTTGCAGCAGGCAGTAGGAGCCACTGCTCTTCCTGCTCCCCACACTTGTGATCCACAGAGGCCCCATGCTCATAGTCTGCAAATAGGGCTGAGAGCGGAATGGTCAACTGGGGTGAGAGGAGGTCATGCTCACTGTGTGGGAAGAATGAATGCAAGTGCACCAGGTCCACAGTGGGAGGAAAGGCATTCAGGGCAGAGGGAAGTAGAAGTAGCCTCCTGTTGCTGGAGCCAGAAGCTCAACTGGGAGTGCCAGGAGGAGGGCCGAAGCCATAGACCCTTGTGCACATACTGGAAGAGCTCCCTTTTCAACAGTCGGGTGTACAAGGGTCTATGCAGTGTTACGATCAGGGTGGGAACATGCTGTTGGGCTAGGAAACTCAGGAGATTAGTTCCAGAAGAGCCTGCGGAACTCTGCCCCACAGGCTCCGGGGGCTTGGGAGGATGTCCATAGAAGATCTGCATGGACAAGGAAGATTCCTGCAGCCATGGAATAGCAAACAAGCCAGTGGGGAAGAAATGGAGGGAAAAGCACCATGCCAGGAGAGAAGTGTAGGGTGGGCATCCAGGGAGCTAGGGAGCTGGGCCCTGGGGATCAGAGGGGAGGCTGGTGGCTGTGAAGGCATTCTCCCACCCCTCTTCTGCCACCTGACAGGGCAGGTTGCTATTACCCACCTGGGATAGGGCTGCAAGTGATTCTGGAAACGCCTTCTGAGACTCTTCCCATCAACGGCATCACTTGGGGTGGAGGGAGGAAGCGGATGCCAACCCCAGTGCCTAGCCGTGCTCTAGAGGTGCAGAGAACAAAAAGGAACCCTGAAAACCCAGCAGGGGCATCTGGCCCCTCTTCGGAGGGAGGCTTTCCCAGACCCAGAACCTCAGCTCCCTCTGATCCCTCTTGCCCCTCTCTTAGCCGTTGACTTGTCATGTGGTTCCTCTCGCCTAGTCTCATCTCTGCTCTGCGTCTTGTCCTGCCATGCTAAACCTTTCACAGTGCGGCCTCCAAAGGAGCCCTCAGCTAGTGCTCCTTGAATGCCAGAAGATTTCTTCCTCTCCTTTTACTGAGCCTTTTCCAAACCCATTTCCTCCTTGGATTCGCTGCAGCCTCACGAGGGAGGCAGAATTCTACCCATTTCTCGGACTTTGCAGGAGAGAAGCCTGTCTTCCCGGGTAAGGGTGGGGGTAGGTAAGTGAGGAAGCCAAGGTCACCCAGTCATTGGCAGAACGCGACCTCGACCCGGCCCTTCTGCGGGTCCTGTGGAACCCTGGCAAGGCAGGCCTTGGCTGCAGGCTAGCGCCCCGCTCTTTTCGGCGGTCCCAGGAGCCGTGCGGGCCTGAATGGCAGGTGAGCCGGGTTGGGGACAGGACGGGGGTTGGGCTGCTCATGGAAGCCTGGCGCGCGGGCCTTGGGCGCGGCCGCCCGAGCTCACTGCTGCGCCCTATCTTCCGAGGGCCCACGCCTTGGGTCATGACTGGACCAGGGCTTTGGTCAAGGGTACTCTGTGTGCCCCGGGCCCGCCGGTCAGGCCCCGCCCCGCAGCGGCACGGGCGGGGGCAGGGGCGGCGCCGGCGGAGTGGGGCGCGGGCGCGCCGTGCTTGGTGCGCGCCGCCGCCCCTCCGGCCCAGCTTACCCGGCCGCTCTCCCAACTCCCTCGGCCCACTCTGTCGCCCCCACCCCTCCTTCCTTCCCTCGGCCAGGCGGCCCGGCGATCCGGTGCGCGGGGCAGCGCAACGATCGTGGCCTGGCGATCTGAGCACTGCGGTCTTGGCGCGCGAGACTCGGGGCGCGAGGCCAGACCTGGCGCGGCGGGGTGTCGGGGGGCGGGCAGCTGCGGATCCCCTAGAGAAGACCAGGGGCAGGCAGGGGGGTGCCGAGGTAATGGATAGGGCCTGGGCGCCCGGTTGCAAGGGGCGGGGGTTCCAGGAGCACTTTGGCCCTGGCAGGGCGGGCGACAGGGTGTCAGAGGCGGTGGGAGGGCAGCGGGGAGGAGAGGGAGGGAGGGAGGAGACAACTGGGCTGGGCCGGGGGGCTTGGCCGATGGGGATCAGGTGGGCGGGGACAGGGGCCCTGCTGGAAGAGGAGCAGCAGCGAGGTGGCGGGCTGCGTGCGCAAACAGGGCGGCCGCCTCCTGGGCCCGGAGAACGGTGAGGCCATTTGGGTTGCGTGTCCCAGTCCCGAGGGCACGGTTCGGTGTCCAGGGCCAACGAGCTGGGCGCGAGGCATTGTTGGG
The DNA here is from genome assembly GCF_030222135.1 of Aotus nancymaae. Classification (NCBI taxonomy): domain Eukaryota; kingdom Metazoa; phylum Chordata; class Mammalia; order Primates; family Aotidae; genus Aotus; species Aotus nancymaae. The sequence goes on from NW_026988553.1 coordinate 620,547, forward strand.
GAGGGAAAATCTAGAGGCCCGGCCGAGCCAAGGTGATGCGGGGGGAGAAGCCCCGGGAGAAGAGTGTTGCTGGGTCAGGGCGCTGGTGTCCAGCTAAGGTGAGTGAGGACAGGCACTTTCAGGGCTGGCCTGAGTGGAAGGGGACAAGGGGGCCCCAGAGTTTGAGTTTGAGCGTAATTTGGGAGTTGTCGTGTCACTGGGTGGGTTGATGAGTCATGCGATTTGGAGATCACGGAACCCTTTTCCTGGCTATCAGTTCTGAGGGATGGAAATAAAGTCTAGGGTTTGGAGAAGTGGTTTGGAGGCCATGTCTTGGGACACCAGGTGCTCTGGTGGTCACCAGGCTTCATGTGAGGGACTTTGGGAGTTGTGTCCCAAAGTGCTGAAATTCAGAAGCTTCAGTCTGGGGTGGAGTTAAGCAAGGTCTTTGTGGCGACCAGTTCCCTGCCTTCCTTCCTTTCCAGGCTGTCAGGATTCAGCTGTGTTCCTGCGGGGAGTGGGTTAAAAATTCCTTCTGCCTACAGTCAGCTTTACAGTATCCACCAGGGGCAGGAGGGACATATACATGTGTGGCTGCAGCATCATTCTCTGTCGTGGAGCCCTCATGCTTGCTTCCTCATTGTTGCCATAGTAACTGTCTATTGATGGTGTATTTATAGGGGAAGAAGCAGGCGCTACATTTTGGGGAGGGAGGGGGAAGAGGCCTCATGGCAGGCAGCAGCAGCGGTGACGGTGGCTACAGAATTGCTAATGGAGTGGGCCATGCTGTGGGATGTGTTTTGTGGGGGTTCCTGGCTTGACTGAAGCTTAAAAATGAACTGATGACTTTAGCAGGTGTGTCAGGATAACGTATTCAGGTCTACGATAGGTGTGACATATAGCCACCTTTGACCAAAGCTAGGTGTGTGGGGGACAAAAGGTGGACATATGTAATAAATTATGTAATTTTTCCACATTTGTTAAAAAAAACACTGTAGTTTCCTTTGATAAGCAGTGCAACATATTTTTCTGTTTCCTTATTAGTTAGGACCTTATGCATTCTTTTCAAACCTAGATACAACAGTGCCATTTTTCTTCAAACAAAAAAATCCTTGCCGTGAGGCATACTACATCCACACCCTCACGACATAAATCTCAGCCATCCATAATGCAAGCAGAATTTTGAGATCATATTCCATCTTGGTTCTGACAAACATTGAGGGCCAACTGTCTCACAAGGCAGGCCCATCTGTTGACAAATTCACATGTTGATAGCTTTGAGTGGGATTGTTGCAGGGCTCAAAACAGAAAGCCCTTGACATGATGTTTCCATAAATGGATGTCAGATTTGCTATTTTCCCCTTAATTTTCTTTCCTTTTCTTTCTTTCCTTTTCTTTTCTCTTCTTTTCTTTTTCTTTCTTTGTTTCTTTTTCCTTTTTTTTTTTTTTTGATGGAGTCTGGTTCTGTAGCCCAGGCTGGAGTGCAGTTGTGCAATGTCTGCTTACTGCAATCTCCTCCTCCCTGGTTCAAGCGATTCTCCTATCTCAGCCTCCCAAGTAGATGGCACTACAGGCGTAAACCACCATGCCCAGCTAATTTTTGTATTTTTAGAAGAGATGGGGTTTCACCAGGCTGGTCACCTGAGGTCAGGAGTTTCACCGATCACCTGAGGTCAGGAGTTTGGCTAGGCTGGTCTCGAACTCCTGACCTCAGGTGATCGGCCCACCTCGGCCTCCCAAAGTGCTGGGATTACAGGCATCAGCCACCACGTCCAACCTAAATGTTTTATTATTTCCTGTTTCCCAAAAGAATTAGGAAACGTGTTATAAATGCACAATAAGACACTGAAAACATAAATACAAAACTGTATACCACATCGCAGGACAGAAGCATATGTGCTTAACAGCGGGGCTTCCAGGGTGCCTGTGCTTGACTGGCAATAGTGACACTGAACTTCCTGGCAGTCTAGGCAAAAAGGAGAGCTCAATGGGTTCCGCAGTTCATGTGCCTCATTCAGTTAGTCATAAAACCAGAGCTTCTGCTTGGGGAGGGGAGCAGTGGGGTGATTGCTCCCAGATGTGGACAGTTCAGCGAGGGCTCCAGAATGTGTGTATGACTAGGTGTGTGTGTTGTGGGGAGGGACAGAGGGAGCAGTGTGCTGTGACCATGGTTTAGGTACTGGCTGGATAGCTCCTTAGCAGGAGAAAGGCTTTTGGACAATAGCTCACACTAGGGGCAACTCTTAGTTAGCGTCCTAGTGTTGGTCATCTAAATTCACATCTTGGTACTCCACTGCTGTGAGCATTAATACAAAGAGGGAAGACAGGCCTGGTTCCAGAAGATTACAGGTACCTTGCTTCCTTGTCTGGTGAAGATGAACACAGTGGGTCATCTGGGTTTGGGCCTTCTGGATATGCCTGTGAATATGAAGAATGCAGCATTGCTGTGCATGGAGGATGTGACCCTGTAGAACACGTGTCCACCGAACGTTACCATGGGTTAGTCCCAGCAGGGCAGTGACTTTTGAGATGGTTGATACCGTGTTAAGCTTTGTTTTCAGAGAACATGCTTGTCATTGGAAGTATCTGTGACTCACCATTGTGATCAAAATTAGTGGTAAATTCTGGTCCTGCCACTGTCACTGTTGATTTGCTTAACTTTGCCTGAGTCTAGTGTCTTTGGGCTTTATTTCCTCATCTGTCTCTGACATGCTTTCCAATTGGAATCTGCAAAGATTCACTGAAGTGAGCATGGAAGGAGGAGCCTCAGCCTGTAGGAGCTTTCCTTTTTTAAAGAAAAAAGTCAACCCTTAGGTTTTATAGATGCTCAGAATATGTTCCTGGGGGAAAATGCTGAAAGGTTTGCTCTGGACCCTCCTGGGCCTGGGGAGGTCTCTGGAGAAAAGCTTGGGGCAGAATGAGAAGCAGCAGAAGCTATGGGTGGCAGCACAGAGGACAACGCACTCCACAGGGTACTGCTTCGACCTTTTGACCAGGCCAGTGGGAGGGAGGCACATCCCAGAGCCAAGAGGGTGCCCTGTAAATTTCTAGATGTGGTTTCACTGCAACTTCGCTTTTTTTTCTTACTCCAGAGAAGTGAGACCTTGGAGCTGAGGGAGCATCATGGCAGGTGAGTTTTTCCGGGCCCAGGCATGTGGAGCGCAGTGGAGGGCCATGCCTAGGGGCTCATGAGTCAGGTTTCAAATCCTTCCCAGCTTCCCTGCCCCCCGCTCCAACCAGGTGGCCTGCCTGGAGCCATTTTCCAATGGGCTGAGTAGCAGTTTTGCCCTCTCAACTCTTTGGCTCCCTTCTGGAGCATATGTCACTTGTAGATATGTACCTATCTAGGCTTTCCTGAGTGACAATAATGTGACAGGCCATAGGGCCAGGGGAAGGGTACCTGCCTGCTGGCAAAGATATCCTGGGCATCCAGGGGGAGTTGCTTTACATGGGAACCAGGAAGTCCCACTTCTAGTTGAACACCAGGAGCAAACATTACCTCTTCTTTCATCCTTTACAGTCTCAGGTCAGGTTTATGTGGGTGTAGAACTCAAGCTATTCTGGTTAGCCAGATTGTAGCTGGGTCTCTCTCTCTCTGGAATAAGTAGATATGCCCACCATCCAAAGACAGTATTGTAGGGGGAGTCTGTGTCCCATCTGTAAAGGCTTAGACTCTCCATCTGAACCTTGCTACTTCCCATCCCCAGACGTGCTTTTACGCTCGTGTATGGCCACTTGCCTGATCTAGCCAAGGCTGGCTTTGCATTGCATTTTCTTGAGCAAGACTATTGATTCCAGATGACCTGGTGGCACAGGTGGACATTCAGGTGGAGGAACGCCACCCTGGTAGAGTCTTCTAGGATTATCTGGTATTATTAGTTCCACCAGTATCGGCCTTAAAGAAGAATACATTCTCATGGCAATAGCTCCAACTTTCATTTTTCAAGGTGATGCAGAAGATAACTGGAGATTTAGTCACTGAAGATGATCTCCTCACAATCCTTATTCTTTCTTGTTCCTGTGCAACGTGCACATTCCTAGCAGTTGCCTCCCACTTTCTTCCATGTAGCCGGGGCCTGAGCCTTGTTGGGACCATGGTATTCTAGACAGGTGCATCATGGCACAATAGAATGGCAGCCCTTCCATCCCTTGTACAAAGGGCTGGCCACGTCCTTTGGTCAGAAGCCTGATGTCTTGCCTGCTCACTCAGCCTTGTTTCCCTGCATAATTATGCTTCAGTTGCTGGGCTAGGCCCTGTTTGAAGGAGCCCCTGGGCATCTCCACATTCCAGGCCTTAGTAGAGCTCTCTCTTCAGTGTTTCTGGAGGCCAAGGATGCCCATTCAGTCCTGAAACGATTCCCTCGTGCCAATGAGTTCCTGGAGGAGCTGCGCCAGGGCACCATCGAGCGAGAGTGCATGGAGGAGATCTGCAGCTACGAGGAGGTTAAAGAAGTGTTTGAGAACAAAGAGAAAACGGCATGTACCACCCTGGGGCTGGTTCTGGGAGTAGAAGTTGCCTCAGGAATAGCAAGAACAGGTCCTGGTAATGCAGACGAATCAGAAGCAAGGAAAGCCACCCAGCCTAAGGCATAGCCACTAGGACCATCGAGGAGCAGATAAAGTCTATACAGTCCCATTGCCTGACTCTTTTGGGGTCCTCTTCAATTGGGAGCATTGTCCTTTGCCCTTGGTACATTCTGGTAACTCTGAGACCAGTCAGACGGGGAAGGGTAGGAAGCACTAGACTTACTGAAGGCCTCTGAGCCCACCTGGAGCTTGAGCTTCTCATAAGTATCCTGTTCTGTTTTGCAGATGGAGTTCTGGAAGGGGTACCCAAATGCAGTGTACTCAGTCCGAGACCCCTCACAGAGCTCAGATGCCATGTACGTGGTTGTACCTCTTCTGGGGGTGGCATTGCTGATTGTCATCGCCTTGTTCATCATCTGGAGGTGCCAGCTGCAGAAAGCGACCCGTCACCACCCCTCCTATGCTCAGAACCGGTACCTAGCCAGCCGTGCTGGGCACAGCCTCCCCCGGGTCATGGTGTACCGGGGTACTGTACACAGCCAAGGGGAGCCTTCTGGGCACCGAGAGGCAGGGAGCAGCCCCCAGGTGGTGCTGGGGCCCAGTCGGGGGGGCAGGACCACAGTCCGGCTTGAGAGCACCCTCTACCTCCCTGAGCTCTCTCTCTCCAGACTGTCCAGCGCCACCCCTCCCCCCTCCTATGAGGAGGTAACTGCACCCCAAGACAGCAGCAGTGAGGAGGCCAGCGTGTCTTACAGCGACCCGCCCCCAAAGTACGAGGAGATAGTGGCCACCAACCCTGGCGCTGACAAATAGTGGGACGTTTGTGCCCTGTCCTGGATGAACGCCTCTTTCTGAGGTCTCCTATTTTCTTTTTAACTTTTTAAAGACTGTGCCACCACAAAACAGCCTTAGCCTCCTCGTTGCCAAATAATTCCCTAATCATGAAGTTTAGGAAGTCAGTTGTCAGAGACAGGTGGGGAGGGGGAGGAGGAACCATGCATGAGTCAAAGTCCCTGGGAAGAGCCAAAGGCCAAAGTGCCCCCCAAGCCTCCATCATCCTGTCTTCCCATCAGGAACTGGCTTCTCTTATGCCAAAGGAATCACCTCGTTGAGTTGATTGTGGCCAGAATGTTCACAGGCCCAGCCTGGGGGCTGTGGGGCTGCCTGGAAGCTTGTCTATGTCTTGAGCTCTGGGCCACAGAGGCAAGGGAGGGAAGCCAGCCTTTCAGCACCCGTTTCCCTCCACATTTCTGTGTTTTCTGTCCTTGCTTACATTTGGAGGACAGGGACGAAGACTGAGTGAAAACAAAATGAAAAAAATCATGACAAATAAATAAGGAATGCAATAGAACAAAACTCTAGCACCCGGGCCATTCATAGGAGGCCAAGGGAAATTCATCACATGGATCTGTGATGTCCCCCCCCACACTCCTGGAAGGAGGACAGGGTGTGTGAAGGATGAGGGCCAGAGGGCTGGGTGGCAGAGTCTCCTCTTCCACATTGACCAAGGGGCCCACGTGGACTCTGCCATCCAGTTTCTGGTGTGCTTGGCTATCCACTACCCACTGGCATGAGCCTACTTTTTGGAATGGTGCATTGAAATTGAACTTCAGATTGAGGATTTCTCCTTAATGATGGTGCCCACCTGGGAAGAAGATCCTAAAGTGTCCCTTTTAAAACACTTATTTGTGGAAAAGCCCATGGCTTGGGGTTGAAGGCCTATCTGGGGTTTGCTCAGCTGTTGCCAGACACCAGTCTGTTTTCAGTGAGGCTTTGGACAGCAGAGGGGCAGAAGGCACCTGTTCTTTAACTGTCAGTGACCTTGCAAGACGCTATTGATACCACTTCCCCCTACTTCTGTCTCCATCCTCCTGACCTCAGCGCCAAACCATTTTTCCTCTGTGGTGCTTTAAAAAATGTAGCAAATTTTTGTGTGGCGCAAGAATGCATAGCCTGTGTCTACTGGCAACCACAGCAGTTTCAAACCCACTGAATTGACAAGCTTCTTTCTGTTGAAACATCCCTGTAAGGCAGACATTGGGACTCGTTCCTTGAATACAGCCCCACCTTCAGGCCACAGAGGACTTCTGGAGGCTGCTCTAGTCCTGGCCCTGGGATGTGTTTCAAGTCAGAAGGCTTGTGTTCCTACCCCAGTGAGGCCACCAGCTTGGACCACTCGCCCCTGTGGCTGGGGTTTTCCATCCTTCCCCCTACTTCACAGGCCCATTGGAGGTTGACTGAGCAAATACCTGTGAAGTGCTTGAAGTGCCAGGGAGCCAGGGAGGTTTGCCTTAGGAAGAGTCTTCTAGAAAGATGTAGGCTATAAGGGAACAGTCTTAGCTGAGGCCCTCATATGCCTCTGATGTTGAGTTTCCACTGAGGGAGTCAATCTCCTGTCAGTTGACCCTTTCCATTCCCTCATCCTCACTTCCCAGAGCTCCCTGGCCAGAGATGCTGAGCAGGTGACATTCAACCTTTCATTTCTTTGTCTTTCCCTCCCCTGGGCCTTTAGCATTGCACTCCTGCCGTTCGTCACAAAGGGGTTTTTGGCTTAGAAGGCCCCTGCTTTTTCCATGTTGGGGGGCCTGAGGAAGCGTAAAGCTCAGGGCTAGCCCTGGCTTTCCCGATATTTCTTCAAGTAGGTACCCAACTGCGACATGGGAGCAGGTGAGAAAAACCGTATCCCAATATGTCTCCTCCTCACTTAGCACAGAGCCAGACATGAGCTCCACTGATCAGAGCCAAAGGGTGTTTGCCAAGAAATGCCTGCTGCCTTTGGCATCATGTTGAGGTTGGGCGGGTACTGGGAGAAAGCAGGAAGAAGCCCAAGCTCAGGGGCTGAGGACAGGCCATGGGAAGAGCCACAGTGGTTCCTTCCAGCCTGTGGTGTTCGGTTCAGATGCTTCATGGTGTTCCGCCAGGTGGGGTTGCACCACAGTCTCTGGGATGGTTTTTGTAGCACATTGTAGACAAAAGGCTGTACAGCACACAGCGAGCATCACTCCTTGTGGTGCACATTTGGCTTTTACGAATGCCCTGTGCACGTCTTTCCGAACTTTGTCTTTGTATGGAGGTGGATTTGATACAATGCTTACTCTTTTGTGGCCACATTTTTGTTGTTTTTGGACTTCTAGGGGTGTGTGTGTGTGTGTGTGTGTGTGTGTGTATCTATGTGTGCACGTTGCCTTTTCTCATTGCTTATCTGAAACAATAGCCGGTGTGCGGCTATATTTGTACCAGAAGGGATCCGGTCTGCACAGAGAAATGTCACCTCCCCTCCCAGGGCTGGGTAGCCTGATGACAGGGCTCTGAGCAAGGAAAAGTGACATTAACTATTGGATGCCCAACCCCCAAAGTTGTCACCATTTGCCTCACTGCAAAAGGCTTTGGAAGAAGACAAAGCAGCTCCATTCTGCAGGCCCCCGCCTGCGCAACTCTCGCTCACACCACGCCCTTTTGGCACAGTGCCCCTGGCCTGGGCTCCTGTTCCGTGGGCGTCAGCAGCTGAAAGAAATCTGAACACTCCTGGGCATGCTTTTTTTTTCTTTTTGTGGAAAGATGTGTGACTATTGACTTTGGGTATGGCGGGGCTAGTTATGTAGATGTTTTCATTTTTCAAAAAGAAAAGGCTTTAACAATTTCTTGAAATGTGACTGTCACTTGTTTTCAACCAAAAACTTTTTAAGATTTTTTAAAAGAAAAATTGAAATCCTGTCCCTCCCTTGCTCCCCATTGCCTCCGGTTTTCAAAATGAAAGCACAAGTGCAGGAGTGGGGCGCACAGGTGGCTGGCATGTGCACCACCCCACAGCTGCATCCAGCCCTGGCCGACGGAGGCGCAGTGCTGAGCAGTCGGCCCTGGGGGACCTCTCTTTCGACTTCCAATCCCACTGCCATGACTGTGAATTCCTTAGCATGCTTCCAAAAACAGGAGTCTCCCTGAACTGTTGGACCTTGCCTTTTTGGTAGCCCGAATATGAGGAATTCAGGACAGGAAGGTGTCTCTTTGTCAAGTAGTCAGAGCCGGATGCTTCCCTTCTCCCAGTGGGTGGAGCCTCGCAACCCTCAGCCAGAGTTGATCTTTTGACAACCAAATAACATCCCATGAGAAGAAGAAAAACAAAATTCAACACTGCCTCCAGATTGTTCTTTTGTCCAAGAGAGAGATCACGGAGAGAGTCTCTCTCACTCACGGAGGCTCTGTCTTTCTAGGAGTGTGCATGTGTGCTGTCTCATGTGTGGACACTCATGGTTAAGGCTGACATGGATACCTTGGCAGCAGAGCTGCTGGTCTAGATGGCTTTTCAGCTTGACAAGTAATGAAGCTCCGTTTCAGGACTTCACTGATTCAGAAACAAGCACAGCCCCTGTCCCCGCCCCCCGCCACTGAACTCTACTAGTAGTAATCACTATAATTAGCTAATTAAAAGTACTGTAATCAGACTGCTTGCAACTACAGTGAAAGCTCATCAATTTGAAGCCCACTGCTTCAAGACTTTGAGAAAATCACAACTTAAGACAATTCACAGTAGCTGTGATTCTGGCTACATAAAAATATTTGAAATATTCCTCCCTTTAGTCAATGTTCAGGGTCTTTTGTGTAAGAGGAATCCAGTTTAAAATGAGTACCCTTTTCAAAGAAAAGGCTCAAGATATTAAGGATCCCTTCACTGTGCCTTCAGCTTTGGGGTTCAGCACTTCTTGTATGTACAGGGTGATCTCTTGTTCTGTCTCCATCGCAGGGATGTTGGATATTGCAGCCTTTCACTCTACTCCTTTATTTATCCTGTGAATAACATAGTTTGTGAACTAGACTGCAATTTAAAGTGATAAACGTGATGTATCTTTCTAAATATTCTGTAAAGCAGATGCTTTGCTGTCAGACTGGCCGCTCCATCATTCGCCCCCAAATATTCAAACGTGGGAGTTTTTCCTTCCAGACTGTGGGCAGCGAGTCTCTCTCTAGCAAGAATTTCTCTGACAAAGATATCCAAATAGCACACCCTCTCAAGCTCAATGCCTCAACAGTTGTTTCACTGTACTAACATCTGACTGCTGAACAGTGCCTGCCCTGCACTCACCCCCAGCCCCAGCATTAACACAGATCTTCAGGATTGGGACAAATCCCCCAGCTGCTTTTGCTTCTCAGTCCATCTCCCCTCACAGATGCCACTTTCCCAGGTGTGAACACGTCTACTATTTCACTCTGTCATTGTGAATTTGTGACAGTGGAAACCCTGATATGTGCAACCGAGCTTATAGAAATGATTACTGTGAAATGGATTAATTTTGGTACCACTTTAAACTGTGTTCATGTTCATGCATTGACCCTTGTCAGCTGGGAAATCTGTACATTCAATATGTCAGCCTTTCACTGGAGCCTGGTGGCAACAGGCAAACTTGATTCTGATTTCTCTCTCTCTCTTTCTTTTTATAATTGTTAAGTTTAGCTGTTACATTTTGTCTCCTTCTGTACAAGAAAACAATAATAATAAAGAACAAACAGCATCCACTTGAATCCTGTCCTCATCCATCTTGGATCCCTGCTGACTCTCAAACTTCCAAGGGGTATGGGTGTTTTTGGATCAGACCGTAGATAAGGAAGTAGACCAAACCAGTCCAGGAGCAGGAAGTAGATATGTCCTGGGTCCTAAAGTTTGTCCTCAGTGTGTAAGATGATCTCCCGACCCATCCTTCTAGGATGAGGTTAGTAAGATCTGTCACAAATCACAGCTAGCAACTTCCTTGTCACATGATTCCTGCTTACTAACAGAGGTGTGCCTTTCTGGAAGGATGCCCTGCTTGGTTTCAGGGCTGGGAGAGGAGTGGTAGGGGTACAATATTCAGGCTTTGACCTGCTTGTGCTTCCTAAGTTCTAAGGAAGGGTCAGGGATTGTTCAGAGGGCAATGATGCCCAGCCTTTCCACAGAGGAGACATGGTCTTAGCTCCCAGAGATTCCCAGCTGTGGGTATGCAGAGAGATAGCCATGGGAAGTCGCAACTGCTAGTTGTGTCAACCCCCAGTAATGAAAGTAATCCATCCTTTAACCAGGAAGGCCCTGGTGGTGATGGGACAACCGATGACAATGAAATTTGGAACCTCCTTAGAGGATTGAATATGGAGCCCAAATGCCAGGAATGGCAGCCAGAGGCCTTGGAGAGCTGGGGCTTAAGTGATGCTAACCTTCTGGGGATGTTGGAAAGTCAAAGGAAGGTCCTTCAGACACATAGATGGGGTCATATTCTCAACATGGGTTTTGAACTTTAGGCTGTTTTGCCAGAGACAAATGTTCTAGGCAGTGACTTAGGGTCCCAGGCTAGCTCATGCAAGGAAGCTAATACAGGAGGGACGCCCTGAGCTTTCAAAGTCCCCCTTATCCACTATCCAATGGACTGGGCCTCCCTTGCTAATTTACTATGAGGCTGCAGGTTCTAGGGCCAAGGCACTTGAATTGCTTGTAGAAGATGAAGGCAAGTCGGGGGAGGGACTTAATGGGGTGATGGTAGAGAGACATGGTTCTACCCCCAGAGACAGGGGATCAGGTGAAAGGCGGAGCCTGTGGTTCAAGGGTGTGGCTTAGGAAGGTGGGGTCCCTCTCCTTGCCCTCTCCCCAGCCTCTCATCCTACACCACTGCCACTCCCACATAGCAGCTGGCTTGAGACTACAAGGAATGACAGGATGGAAGGGCAGTGGGGAAGATCTCTGAGTTTTGATTCTAAATGATGATAGCCAGCATTTATTGAGCACTTAGTGTATGCCAGCCCTTGTATATGCATTGACTGACAGAATCCTCTTGAGAAACTTGTGATATGGAGTTTATAACTAACCCTAGTTTATAGCAGAGGGAAGCAAAGCCAGCAAAGGCATGTCATTTGACCTAGAGCTCATGGAGAGGAAGTCCTGGCTGCATCCTGTGAATCCAGGTCTGTACTGATGGCCCCAGCCCAGACCATGCACCTAGCACTGCTGGTCCCTTTTGGGGAAGGGTGACTTTGCATTGGTTTTGTGTTGACTATAGATCCCTCCAGAATGCCCCCTTCCTCTCCCTGCCCTATACGTAACCATATACAGGCAGGGACCATGTATAATCTTTCTCACCACTTTTGCCCTAGAACACAGCACAGTGCCTGGATCACAGTAAGTGTTCAATTTTAAAAAATGTGTTGATTGACTGTTTTCTACAGTCAGAGCGCAAGCTCCATGCAAGTTTGCTTGGGCTGCCAAAACAAAATACTAAAGGCTAGGGGGTTTAAACCACAGAAGCTTTCTCATGGTTCTAGAGGCTGGAAGTCTGAGATCAAGGTGCTGACAGAGTTTATTTCTTTTGAGGCTTGTCTCCTTGGCTTGCAGATGGCCGTCTTCTCCCTGTGGCTTCACAGTATCTTCCCTTTGTTCTTTTCGGTGCTCCTAATCTCCTCTTCCTATAATGACAACAGTCAGATTGGATTAAGTCCTACTCCACTGACTTCATTTCCACTTATTACTCTTTAATTACTCATACAGTCACATGTTCACATCCTGAGGGTTTACAACTTCAATATAATAATTTTAAGGGGATAAATTTTGGCTCATAATGCTCCACTCAAGGCAGGGGGACTCTTTGTTGCTCCTTCCTTCAACCTGAGCACATCATGCACATTCTGGAAAAGCTTGAAGAGTCAAATCATAGCTTCTTTGAGATGATGGCAAAGATGGGCGGGGCACCTTGTTAGTCTCCAACCAGGCCTCAAAGCAATTTCTTCCCTGCCATGCTGGACAGACTTGGGGCAGGTGTCAAAAGTCTCCTCAGGAGAGGTCAGTTGGGAGAGGAGAAGTGGGCTTCAGAATGTTTCTTCCAGGGTTCCTCTGTGGAAAGTGATGTGAGAACCCAAAGCCTGAAGAATAGATACAACATTTGTGTCCCAGAGGTTGTTTTTATAGACAAAATATCTTGTTTTGGGGAATCACAAGACCGGCAGCTCCAATGACATTGACTTTCAACATTTTCTCTGAAGAGCTCAAACCACAGGATGGGTTCAGTTTCACTAGGATTTCTGAGCTATAAAAATAGAGACTGGGTAACATTTCATAGTAGACTGGTTGCATGGAATCGCAGGAGCCCAATGGGTGGGCCAATTGGTGGTGGCACCTTGGGCTGACAGGACATACAGGTGTGGGTGGTGGCAGAGCATGGTGCTCCACAAGCTGGGGCATGCAGGTCCTGGTTGACTGGAGCTCTGGGCATAGCTGGGTGGGGGAAACATCAGAACAGCTGCAGCAATGGTGTAAAATGAACTTTATGCTAGCGGAAGTCTCGGGGGCTAGGGCTGTGGGCTTCCAGAGAAAGTCTTCCTGAGGAAGCCATGGCCAACCAAAGTGAAGGATGGGTGGGAATCAGGCAAGCAAAGAACATGGAAGACAATTCAGCAAGGCAGACGGGCAGCACGTGAAGAGGCCCGGAGTTCAGCAAGTCCATCTTGGTTTTAAGGAAATGGAAGACAGGGTAGCATGAAGGGAAAGAGCTGTGCAAGATGAGATTTGCAAGATACATAGAGGTCAGCCCATGTGACGTCCTTTAGGCAGCGTTGAGAACTGTAGTGTTCACTCTAGTGATAAGGGAGGCCACCAAGTGGTGCCTTAAGGAGCAAGAGGGCATGGCCAGGCATGCTCTGCTGGCCATGTCGAAAATAGGTTGCAGAAGCTGAAGAATAAGAGAAGTCAGGGAGGTCAGGTTATTGCTATCTCCCAGGAAAGAGATGGTGATGGGATAGATGAGGCTGATGACAGAAGATATAAAGAAAAATAGACTGTTGAGAAGGATTTTGCTCAAACTTTGATAGGCACAGGATCATCTAATTGTTTACAATGCAGATCTCCAGACCCCAACCTCAGAGTCTGATACCTTGAGTCCATGGTTAGGCCAGGAATCTGCATTGTGGCCAAATCATTCAATTGATTCTTCTGCAGGGGATCTTTGCATCACATTGGAAAAAACACTCAATTCTCTATTCAGGAGGTAGAACCATGTATGGGGACTGATTGCATTGGGAAAGGGTAGTGAGTAATCTCAGATGACTCTCAGGTTTAGGGGCTCAGACAGTAGAGTAGATGGTAGGGCTATTCCCTGGGAAGGGTCACAGTCGAGGAGGAGCAGGTTTAGGGGAGCAAAAGGCCACAGGTTTGAGTTGACATGTTGCATGCGTGGTGTACAGTACATTTGAGTGTAGTTGAGGAGGGAGGCCCAGGCTGCGGCAGGAGAGATAAGAATTGCTTGAGGCCCCAGAAAAACAATAAGGGTCTTGAGTGTGGACCACAATGGCCCAGGAGGGAGGCCAGACAAGTGGGAGGAAAAGCGTTGGAGTATGAAGCCCTGAAAACCAAAGGACTAGAGTATTTCTAGAAGGAGATAGTGGACAATGATGTGAAGTGCTTTCAAGATGCCAAGGAAGGTGGAGGCCAAACTGAACTCATTGGCTGGAGCCATCAGGCGGTCATTGGTGACCTTGGCAAGGAATGGTTTCATTTCCAAGGTGACTGAAGAAGCCAGACTAGAATGAGCAGCGGGATGCCTGGGAGGCAACACTTCCAGGAGGAGAGAAAGTTTAGCGTAATGAGACAAGATGATAAAGGGGGATTGTTTTGTTTTTTAACATTCAGATCATTCCAATCCAACCACTATTTAGTCATCTTCTAATATGCCAGGCAGCTCGCTAAGGGCTGAGGGGCCAGGAAACAAAGCAGACAAGGTCTCTGTTGGTCTCTGTCTTCTAAGAGTGAAGGGCAGGTCAGAGTAGAATAGCGGATGGAGGATGTTTTCTGAAATTCTCTGGAGCCACCTCCTCCTTGGGACCTCCTCTTGGTCTAACGAGGACCCTGGAGTGTTAATGTGATGACCTTGGTTTGTCACTGAATCAGTGAACTGGGTCATATCTCAGCTCTCTCTGCCCAGCACTGTCCAGATTTTCCATCTGCAAAATGGGGGAGTACTGGGAAGAGTATCCACTTCATACATGGGAACACCTGTCATTAGTTTCCTGTCTGAAAATAAAACAAACAAAAAAATCCAAAAAAAACCCCACAGAAACCCATGCAGCTTCTCAGGGCTGTGCTTCCTACCTTGGGCCGTCTTTCTTCCTCTCCAACATCTTTCTCCAGCTTGGAGGGGCAGCTGCTTGTGTTTCGAGCAGTTCAGTGTCTGAGGCTTTGGACCACATTTCTCTTCCTTTGGCCTCAGAGTCTCCCGATTTTTACATACACATCACAGTTCAGTCATTGGGCATGGAAACAATTAAAGCAGATGCATTTTGATCTGAGGAGTCACATAGCCAAGGCTGAGAATTTTGCTGGGTCACCTTGTCCAGTACCCCTTCTTGGGGATCAGGAAAGAGGCTCTTCCCTACCAGCTCCAAGTGTTCTCTGGACACAAGAGCAAAGTGCCCTGGCCTCTCAGCTGGCGGACAGGGTGACGCCAGGCCACAGTATGACAGATAAGTAGGTAACAAATCCTCTGGGTCTCTGAACCTGCTTCCAGCTTTTGGGGGAAGGATTTCTTGGGCCAGTGAAGACAAAAGGAGAAGGCCAAAGAAGGAGCAGGCAGTGACAGCAGCTAGCTTCACTAGGAGACGAGCTTCCCCTGTTTCTGGATGCTGCTCTTTGTCACATGCAGGGTGGTCTTGAGTTGTCCCTAGGGCAGTCAACCAACAACAATTACCCTGAGCTGTTTGCAGCTCCACCTGAGCTGCTGAGGGAGCCTTTCTTTCCCAGGGGAGACCTTGAGGTGCTGTTCTGAAGTAACCCAGAGGCATAGCAGTATGGCCTCTGGACCCCTAAGCCTGGAGGACTGGATCCCCTCCGTCTTAGGTTTGCCAAGCTCTAGAGAGCACTCACCACACTCCCAGTCAGGCAGAGTGCAGCAGGGTTAAGGGCGTGGCCACCACACAAACAACTTCCTGCTACTGTCCCTACAGACAGATGGACTTCCTTCCTGTCCATTTGCTTCTCTCGGCTCACTAGAGCAGGAACTTTGTGAGGACAGAGACCTCATCTCCATCCCCAGTATCCAGCACACAGTCAATCTTGATTCAAGACAGAAAGCTGGAAATTGAGGTAGCCCTGTCCCCATGGAGAGTGGGTCCTAAAGGCTGCCCCAGGAGGCCCTGCTACTTTTTATTTTCCTCTCTCTGCTCACAAGGTGGCCTTCCTTCCCTGGGCCAGCTATAGTCCCTGCAGTTTAATCCTGTGTCTTTCTGTCTGTCCTTCCTGCCTCTTTAAGGAGAGAAGGGAGAGATGCAAGATTCTGCTCGTCCCCTTTCCCCTTCCTCTCTGGCTAGGGAGGGCTTTGGGGCTCCAGGGATGATCTCAGTACCAGCTGCTTCCAGGAGCAGGAAGCAGAATTGTTTACAGGTCCATAAGGTTCATTAACAAGCCGAGAGGAAGTTCTCAGCTTCCTGGAAGATCCGGGTGCACCCATTTGCTTGGGTTTGGGCTGTAGCTGCCTGAGACTGGGCTCTGAGAAGGGCTGGTAGATAAGAAGTCATCACACGCAATGGCTTTTTTACTTTCCTTCAAGACATTTGGCTTGAATGACCTCTTACACAAAGCCCCAATATAAGAAAGTGTAAGAGTAGAACAGCTCTGGATGAATCAAAGCTAGAGTCTGCCTTGAAGCCCAGGTAGTGCCCAACACATCTCCCTGAAACTGGTTTTTAGCTCCATCTTCCATGTGATGATGCGAAACTGAGGGTCCAAGCAGGTGAAGTAACTTGCCTAAGATGCTCCAGTGGCAAGACTATGAGTCACTCACAGATGTTCTGACTTTAGGCTGGGTTCCTGCCATCTCCTGCTGCTGCTTGAAAGGGAGGCGGGAGCAGGGAGCACACAGTGATGTGACCCTGAGCCGCTGGGAATTGGAGCAGAGTGCTCAGCTGACTGAACAGCTGGAAGAAGCTACTGTTTGGAAGGCACTGGTGGAGGCAGGTGATCAGGCTGGCTGGGGGCAGGCAGGGAAGACAGACAGACATAAGGGTAGATGGGCAGGTAGACAGACAGCAGCCTGAATTGGACACCTGCTCCATGGGTGGCTGGATGCCCTCTAGGTTTCAGCAAAAGCGTGCTTGCAATTAACTGGATTTGTTTGGTCCTCAGTGGAGGCTCTGTGCTCACAATCACCTTTAGGGAAAAAGATGATATGTTTCCTTTGGAGATACTTAGCTTGAAAAGAGAGTGAGCTTTTGTCTTATTCTTCTCTGGTAATAAAACAGCTCTTATTTTAATAAAGATCCAAGCCCTCCAGCAGACAGTTCATGGGAAAGAAATATAAAAGATCGATAAACATATGAAAAATTGCCAGGATTATTCATAATTAAAGCAATATGAATTAAAGCAACAATGAGATAGACACAATTTTTCACTCATTATGCCTTTTAAATAGTTGCATAATATTTCTGTTTATCAAGCTGGGAAGAAACACGCACTTTCTTCTTCTAGGTGAGGCCTCGCTTTGTGCAGCCTCTTCGGAGTGTCCTTAGACAATATTGGTCCATATAGGTCAAAATCATCAACACACATACCCTAAAACCCCACAATTTCACTTCTAGGCACCTGCTGTGCAGACATATTTACATACGTGTGCAGAGAGATATGTTCAGGAATGCTCAGCACTACATTGTTTATAAAAGTAAAAAAGCTCTAGACACCCAAAATATCCACGAGCAAGTCAATACAGGAGTAAGGGAGGCAGCTGTGTAGGGAAATGCTTTGCTGGATTGAGAAGAAATGAGGTAGATTTGTTCTGACGCGGAGAGATCCCCAAGACACATGGTTCACTTGAAAAAATAAGTTGCAGAATGGCACACACCTCAGACGTTACATATCATTTGTGTAAAACACTGCACACTGCAAACTTACACACATACAAGCCAGATGTGTTCTGGACCCTTCCTTCCCCTATAAAGAAGCATCTGTCGAATCTCTGGGTGAGCAGAGCCTTCTGCTGGAGTGTTAGGGCTCTGCAGCCTGTCATGTGCACTTGGCCATGTGCCATCTTCCTGGACCCAGGCACTGTGTAAGATCTGAAAGGTCTCCTCTGTATCCCAGGAGCTCTAGTCCTGTGGGACCCTGAGGTTAGCACCCAGACTGTGGGGTGGGGGACTTTTCAGAATGGTTGGAGTGCGAATTTAGGACCATTTCAAAAGGAGATTACCATGTAGATTATAATTATGAAATTATAATTAGCTAACATGCGAAGAGACAAGTTCAGAGGCACACAGCAAACTCTCTCTCACCTCCAAGTTGTCCTTGTCACTCAATCCAAGAAAGGCAGGCATGCTAAGGTGGTGAGGTGTTGGGGTTTCTGAGTGGCACTGGGGGTTCAGGGATTCGGAAGGAAGTCTCCCACCCTTTTTGCTTGGCTTTAGGTGGTGGATTCCTATGATTCCTATGCCACCAGGGGGCAGTGCCTCCACATGAGCCTGTGCACTGTGCCCCTGTGCCCCTGTGCCCAACAAGCCCTACCAGGCCAAGGCCAGTTGGCAGCTAAACAGAAATCTGGCCTCCATAGCTCAAGGCCCTGTGGCAAGCCAGCACCCACACTTCTCTAGCTTTGCTGACTTCTCAGTACTCCTCACCATCCAGCCACCTGTAGGGAGGGGATTGTTAGTCCCATTGTCCATGGGGAAATACTGAGACCCAAAGAAGGGAGAGATTTGCAAAAGGTAAAACCTTGAGGTGACAGTGAGATAGAATTGTCAGATAGACTACAGGCTATGCAGCTAAATTTTAATGTCAGATCAACCCATGAATCATTTTTTAGTGTAAATATGTCCCAAAGGTTAGTGTACAAGGGAGTATACTTACACTAAAAATGATGTGTTGTTTACCAGAAATTTAAATGTACTTGGTACCTGTACTTTCATTTGCTCAATATGGCAACCGTGGCTGGGTTTCCCAGGCTCCTGAATCCCACTGAGCTGAGCACTCTCCGCAGTTTCTCTGCTTCCAAGGTGGCCCTCCAGAAAGCTCAAATTTCATCGCAGCTGCTCCACTGGAGCTGAGAAGGGCTTCTTTGGGGCCCCCAGGAATGCAGGCAGGGACTACATCAGCTCTGCTTCCCAAGAGCTCGGCCCCAGCACTGGACAGGTGAGATGGGGGCAGGGGGCAGTCAGTCTCAGACCGTGCAGCCCTATCTCAGCTAGTCCTGGCCCCTTCCTTTCTGTTCTTCTCTCTCCCTCCCTTCCTTCCCATGTCCCTTCCTCCCTTCCTCCCTCCCTCTTTTCCTCCTTTCTTCCGCCTCTTCCTCCCACTTGGCCCAGGGACTCTGGGGGAAGAGGAGGCTATTTGTAAAAGGAAACTTTTACAAACCTGTCCTGGTTCCTTTTACAAATAGCCTCCTATTCCCCCAGGGGCTCGGGGGTTGTTTCCTAGAATGAAGGGTTCACCATTGGTAGTTGTAGCAATCAGGGTTTTCCAGAGAAACAGAACTGATAGGATGTATGTATGTATGTATGTATGTATGTATGTATGTATGTATCTGCGTATGCACAAATATACAGAAATTTATTTTAAGAAATTGGCTTATGCGATTGTGGGACTCACAAGTCTGAAATGTACAGGACAGGCCGGCAGGCTGGAGACTCAGCCTCAAGACTGAAGCATCAAATCCTACCTCATCCGTCAGGGTTCTCCAGAAGAAAAGAATAGAATCAACTGTAGATTAGATAAATAGATATTAATATATAGATAGATGGGTAGATAGGTAGATTTTAAGAAACTGGCTTATGCGATTGTGGGGCTGGCAAGTCTGAAATCTGCAGGACAGGCCGGCAGGCTGGAGACTCAGGCAGAAGTTGACCCTGCAGTCTTGGGGTTGAATTGCCTCTTCTCTGGGAAACCTTTGCTCTTCAGGCCTCTCCGTTGATTGTGTGAGACCCACCCACATCATCGAGGATGAGTCTACTTTATTTCAAGTCCACCGGTTGTAGATGCCAATCACAGCTACAAAATGCCTCATCAGCAACACCTAGACGGTGTTTGATGGAATCACCAGGGACTAGTGCCTGGCCCAGGTGACTCATAAGCCTGACCATCACAGTGGTCTAGTCAGTAGGGAAGCTGAGGGAGAATTGGAACTTAGCAGGTGCAGGGCCTGAGGCCCCTGGGGGTTCTAGTGGCTGCAGTCATGTCTCACCTCTCTTACCCTTCCCTCCTTTGGTTCTCATGGCTCCTGCCTGGGCTGACCTACTTCAGAAAAAGGCTACCTCCTGTTTTTGGAGACTCTGGATATGGGAGGTAGGATATGCTCTCCAGAGAATCCCTTTTGAAGGCATGGTATGGCCTGGATTGCTGGGACTTAACTCTGCTGTGGCCACTGCCTGGCTCTTGGACCCTGTGCCAATCCTTGCCTCTGCCTAGAAATGATGGTGGGATCCCCCATGAGCTAAATCTGGAGATCCATGAGCCAAAGCAGTTCTTACAGGCAAAGGCTTGGAGTTGTATCTCTTCTAAGTTGCTTACAGAGTAGCAGGGGAGAACACCATGGACCCAGCCAATTAGATACAATGGGAACAGAAGGTACTGAGTCCAAGGCCTGAGCCTAGAGAGGGAGAGTGGCTCCACCCCCAGGTCCTACTATATATTCCTTGAGCTCCTGTCCCTGGAAGAGGTGATTTTCTGAGTGTGACTCCTCTGTTTCTGGCACCCTGCACATTTTTAGCCATTGCTTACAAGTGAACAGCTGGTGTGATGGCAGGAGGTCCTATCAGCACCAGGGAGGAGATGGAAATGTCCCTGGCTGAAGAACTGAATCATGGAAGCCAAGGGCAAGACCAAGAGCACCTGGTGATAGCAGGTGAGGATCCCCTAAAATACCCCTTGGATACAGCCAACTGTGTAAATACGTGTCTATATGTGTGCATGTGTGTGTTGGAAAAGGTGCATGTGTGAAAGGAAGTGTTTGCACATGTGTGTGTTGGGGGGCTTCAAGGATTTGTGGGTTGATGATAAGGGAGGTAGGGGAAAAGGGAGCATTTTTCCCACTGTCTCCCCCTTGTCCAAGCCACCACAGTGTCTGTTGCAAAATACTCAAAGAGCTCGAATTACAAGACCAGAGATCAATTCTGTCTCCCAATGCTCTAATTCATTTCCCTGCCCTTTGGAGGAAAGTCCAAACTCCATGATCTATAAGATAGTATCAGCCTCCTCAAAACATTTCATGCTATGATATAGACAGAAAATATCATTTCTATAGCTCACAAAAGGACCAAGATCACGCTGCATTTATGTTTGTTATTACAATGCTCCAAGCCTGCTTCTTCCCCAAAGACCTTGTATTTGCTGTTTCTTCTGTCTGGAATGTGCTTTCCCTCAATTTCCCAGAGCTGGGTCCTTGGTTTCTTTCAGGTCCCTGCCTCAATTGTTGTCTCCTACTTTTTAGAGGGAGCCCTTTCCTTCTACTATGTTACCATGTTTTGATCGTTTGTGGAGCCTGTGTCTCTCTGTCTGCATTTGCGAGGATAGATTACTTTCTGCTTTACACCTGCCATTCCCCGTTATACACAAACAGATGGTCAGTTCTTTGAGAGCTGGAATCTTGTTCTTGATCATTACTTTCTAAGTGACTACAGAGTAACCTAGTCTTGAGCTCAGCCCTCAGGAAATGCTTGATTAACTTTTGAACAGATGAACAAACTGAAGCCTGGGATCCGCTGATGGGTAGTGTTGAATGGGTGTTGAGTGATTCCCAAGAAGGCTGGGGACTCCGTCTTCTTTTTTGGTGTGTTTTGTGTCCAAGAAGCCCTGGTATAACTTCTATGGGTGCTCCTGGGGCCTCTGTTCTTCTCTCTAGAAGTGATGGAGCATGGATCTCGGTCCCTGGATGTATCCCAGAAGAGGCAGAAGTTGGAACCAAAAGCTGCTGGCTCTGCTGCAGCCAAAGCAGTTTGGAATATGACTGCCACCCGGCACAAGAAAATGGTACTGTATGGGGTCCTCAGCATATGGTGGCCAGGTTGGGGTTGGGAGTACTGTTCGTAGGGGCTCTAGCCTCACCAGGTCAGTCAGGGCTAGACATTGACTTGGGAGGAGGAGGAAGCTCCTGTGTTCCAAGCTGGCAAATGAGGAAAGGAAGGTCCAGTTAAAGGTCACGGTCATCCTTTCCTGTACTAGAGGTTCAACCTTGGGAATTTGGAATTCCTGAAACAAATATTGCTTGGGGAGTACATAAATACTTTACTTTGTGAATCTACTGTGTGAAATAATGCTTTCCTGTATTTAAAATTATGTGTGTGGTACACGTGTGTGTATACACACAATAAGTCAGGTGAGGCTCCTATGCTTTCTGGCTGTGAAGAAATCCAGTCAAGTGGCCTGGCATGGTGGCTCATGCCTGTGATCCCAGCACTCTGAGAGGAGGAGGCGGGCAGATCACTTGCGGCCAGGAGTTCGAGACCAGTCTGGCCAGTATGGTGAAACCCCATCTCTATTGAAAATTCTAAAATTAGCTGGGCATGGTGGCACATGCCTGTAATCTCAGCTACTCAGGAGGCTGAGGCATGAGAATCGCTTGAACTCAGGAGGCACAGGTTGCAGTGAGCCAAGATCGTGCCACTGCACTCCAGCCTGGGCAACAGAGCGAGACTCTGTCAAAAGAAAGAAAGAAAGAGAGGGAGGAAAGAAAGAAGGAAGGAAGAAAGGAAGAAATCCAGTGAAGTGAATCTGACCATTTTGTAGCCAATGCTTTTAAGCTACATTCAGTATGGGTGAAGAAATATTCTAGAACAAATAGTGGCTATACTGCTGCAAATGATATTGAGAAAACAGTCATTTTGGAGGGAGAGGGAATCCTGACTCTTCTGGAGAATTGGGTGAGTCCCACAGTTCTGTAGCCAATCCTTTTAGCTAGCTACATTCGTTGTGGGTAAGGGAAAGTTTTAGAAAAATTGTTATGCTGCTGCAAAGGCTGCTGGGAAAAGGCAACAGGATTGGAGAGGGAGGGAGGATTGACTGCTCCAGGAAATCATGTGAGTCCCATGGTTCTGTGGCTGATTCTTTAAGCTACATTCACTGTGGATGTTGAATGTTCTAGAAAGATGCTGGCCACATTGTTGCAAATGATACTGAAAAAGGCATTTATTTTGGAGAGAAGGGAGACCTGACTGTTTTAGGGAATCACGAATCCCATCATTCTGTAGCCAGTGCTTTTCACCACATTCAGGTGGATAAGGGAAAATTAAGAAAATTTTAGAAAATGGTGCTTTTTACTGTTACCACAGTAAAGTTTGGAAGTTACTGGGAAAGGGCAATAAGGTTGGAGAGGGAGGGAGACTTCATTGCTGAAATGATTTGTTGGGTGGCCCCAGGGAAGACTGAGAAAAAAAGCTTCCAGGTTTACAGATTTCCTGGGAATAAAAATAAGTCAGATGTTGAGTTGGCTTCCTGTGTCCAAAGACAGAAGTCAAATCAAGTTGCTCCAGGAGGTCAGGCTCCTGCAAGCCACTCATGTCTGAGACTAGGGGGGATATCATCTCTGGTTTAATTAAAGCTGGTTATGAGGGCTAGAGGTAGACTGTTTGAAAATATACGCTTATATTGAATTTAGAAATTCAATTTAGAAATTTAGAATTAGGAAATCTAATTTATTAATTCTATTTATTTATTCCTTTATTTTTGAATAAAACAGTTAATGGAACTGCCTCTAGGAGAACCATAATATGCAAAGGCGAGAAAAGTTAAAAATGCTATCCTGTTGACTCGGAAAAAAGTAGCGTGCCTTTAAAGTTACATGGAAATAAAAGTAACATTTTTTGAAATGATTAACAGAGAGAAACAAACAAACAAAATCCAGCCATCCTTATTTTTATTTTTTGCCTTCAAATCTCTCAAATATATTTTTTTAGCCTTCTGATTCCAATTTATAGGAAAGTCAAGTGATTATAGTCATGGGGTCTCCCTAATACCCATTATGTTTTTGATGCTATTTTTGAAGTATCTAAAGAAAATAAAATATTGTGAGGGTGAACTACTGTTCATAAAGAAGTTCCACCAATATCTGTGTGCCCCTCTGGAGAAAGATTAATTTTGCATTATTGCAACAGACAGAGTGTAGTGGCAAAATTCCTATGAAAATCTTTTACACAGAAATTGATCCGCAGATCTTTCTCAGTGACCGGTGAGCCTCAGTCGTCTATTTTTTTTGGAAGAATGAGGCAAATGGAAGGGCTAACCCAGGACTCTGTGTGCCTTGGTCAGGCCTCTCAAAGGGCAGGTTCCACTTCAGCAGGATGAGTGTGTAAGGAACTGGCTGTCATGTGGGGCACCCTGAGCCCTGCCACAATGAAGAGGGTTTTATTTTGTGTCACTTTCACCCCAGCTTTCTTATTCATTTGGTTCAGGTTTTGGCATGGGGTAAGTGCCTGGCTGCCAGCCAGAGGTAAGAAGTGTGGATGACTGCTTCATACACAGATCTTTAGTTAAAGTCCCTGTTTTCCACCCTTCCCTCCTTTCTTGTGATATGCTGCCATTGTCCTTGCAGGTCTAGTTCCTCTCTGGATGCTGCTGGCTGGGGCTCCCCCTGTCAGCTGAGCCCCATCTCCTTCCCGTCCACACTAAGGCCTGGTTTCTCCATGGACACTTCCTGGATTCCACAATTTTATGGAATTCTTTCATTGGCTAAGGCCTCTCATGTTGTTTTCTTCTTTCTTATAGGTTTATACTGTTTTACTGTCTTCACTGGCACTTAATGTAGCCTTAACAGGAAGGAGTGTTACATATAAGAGACATCATACTTTAATGGTTAAGAGTATAACCTCTGGACTAAAATGTCCTGGGTTCAAGTTACTGCTCTGCTACTTACTAGCTGTGTGTCTTGGTCAAGTTAATTAATCTCTCTGTGTTTCATTTTCCCCTACTTTCAAAATGGGATGATAATGGTATCATTTCACAGGGTTGTGATGAGGAATCAATCACTTGTATTGGTAAGGACTTAGATGGCATGGTCCCTGGCATGTGGTGTGTGTTAAATAGGCAGCTTGTGAAATATTCATCTCGAACTGGAAACCTAGGAGTATGACTTGAGCCCAGGCAGATCTGGCACCGAAAGCCACTCTCTGTTCCTCTATCCCCTACTGACTTTTCAAAGGCATCAGATAGCCCTGGGCCATACATGTACAAGCTAGGGTGTCATTGGCAGATGGATAAAAATGAAAGCCACAAGGATGGCCGAGCTTGCCCAGAGCAGTTGATGCTATCCCAGTAGCCGGGGTTCTAGCCTTAGCCCTGACATCCTCGGGAAGTAAAGGCATCTCGCCAGGCCTCAATGGCCTGGACTGCCAATTGAGGTTTTACGTTCTCCTTCAGTAGATTTCTCAGCCTCTCAGCTAATGTCTGCACGTGAAAGTTCTTGCAGAGGACAGGGACCCCTGTTACTGCTCTTCTTTTGCCACAGCTTGCCTGGGTGAGCAATAGCTACCGAGGACCACGGTGCAGGTGGGATGGCAGCCAGTAGCCAATGTGTGGGGTTCCCAAGCTTTCCTAATGTCTTGAAGCTGCCAGCCCTTGCTTCCAGAGGTCAGGCACCACATGACTCCCCATGGGGTGCACCACTTGTTCTGGGCAAACTGGAGAAGCCACTCATGTGGGGGTGGGCAGGCTACCTTACTGATCATTTCTTTCTTCAGGGGTCCCAGCTGCCAATTCTCAGAATGCTGAGAGAATCAGGCCATGGGGATGCCCGTTTCCAGGAGTGCACTGGTAGTTTCCAAGGCATACGATTCCATCATGATCGGTAAGAGCTGGGGGTCTGTGGGGCCTGGCTACTCAGACACGTCCCTGAATGGGGCAGGAGGGCTGGTGAGCAGCCTGGCCAGGAAGGAGTTCTGAGGGCCTGGAGGACCTCCTTGCCAGAGACCTTGAGCACCCTGGCTCCAAGCCCATTTGGGTCATCCCAGTGCTCTGCAGCCCAGCCAAGCTGGGCTGAGCTGGGCTGCGTCAGGCTGGCTCAGGCTAGCTCAGGGTGACTTCCAGCCCTCACGGCCATAGGCCTTCTTTACGATGGAAGAGGACTGGAGGCTGATAGAGTCTTTGCCCAAAAGATCCTGATATTACCTGTTGCCCTCACTGCCTTCTTGTGCTCCCTGCCAGGCCTTGCCAGGGACCACCAGCAGCTCTGACCCTCTGTCTTTTTTCTCTCCCAGCAACCCAGAGACAGGTACAGTGGTGGAGACTGGCCTGGAAGAGTTCAATGGACTGGAGATGGAAATCATCAAAAGACAGGTGAGGAGGGACCCAATTGGTGGGTGCAGGGAGAATCGCGGTGCCTTGGAGTTGTCAGGGCTTGACAGCTGGGGTCCTGTAGTCCCTTACAGTTATCTTTCCCTTTACTGCTGGAGGTGGGACAGGTTCCCTTCCTCTTTCTCCCCAGCTCCATGGCTCTGACACCCCACGTAAATGTCCAATCTCAAACCTACTGCTGTCCCTGAGATGCTGGCAGAGAGTAGGGGCAGAGAAAAGGTGGAGGAAGAGGGAACATACAAGGATAAGGGTTCTATGTCCAGGGACAGAGTGGTGCCCAAGGGTCTGAGAGAGGGGTCGCCTTTGTTCAAACAAAACCCAGACCTTCTCAGGAGAAGACCCTTCCTTCCTTGGCTCCCTGGCTGGAATGGGCTGCCTCTTTCAGAGAATGGAAGTGAACATCAGGGGAGAAGGCAAAAGTGGTGCCTGCAGATGCAGCAGCCAGATCTTGCATCCCATGGGCCAGGCCCAGGCCCCTGCTTCTTACTAGGGGTGCTCCCCGCCCCACTGCCAGAGGGCAGCCAAGCCCCTTCTTGCTCTAACTTTATGCTTTTCCCGTGGCTGTGCTGTGGGCTTCGGGAGAAGAGCCTTGCTCAGCAGCCCTGCCTTTGACTCCTCTGCAGCTGTGTGCCATCAGTGAGCGTCTGCGTGCCCTGGAGGAGCAGGACGCCGCCTGGCGTCAGAGGGAGACCCTGCTCTTCACCTTGCTGGTGTCAGCCAGCATTGCCACCCTGTGGCTGTGTATGCACCAGTGATCGCAGCAAGCTAGGCCTACGCATTGGAACCCTCCCTGCTGCTCCTTTTTTCTTTCCTCTTCCCTGGCCGACCTTGCCCATCCCCCAGGCAGCATCAGGGCCATTTTTCAAGTCTGGTTAGGCACCCTGCCTGGGGAGGCCAGGCCACAGCTTTGGGAGGTCCTGGCTGCTGCAAAGTGGAGGAGGACTGCCTGAGCTGAGATGACACCGTCTGAAGGATGAAAAGCATGGCGGCATCTGGGCCCCACAGTAACACCTGACCCCAGTGGCCCTCTGTTCCAGCCCCTGTGGGCAGGGACGTGGCTTCACTTTGCTCCCTTGTTTGCTTCCACTTCACGCACAAGTCTCTGCACAGACAGCATGCTCAATAAAAGTTCAGCAATAGCAGCAAAAACCTGTGGCTGTGGTAACTCATCTGGGGAACAGCTCCTCTTCACAAAGACCCTGTGGCTGGGACTGAGCCTCTGCAGTTGCCCCAGGGGCCCTGGTTCCCTCCTCCCTTTCACCTCTCCAGCCTCACCGTCCCTAGCCCCAGCTTTGCAAAATTCTTCCTGTTGGGCTCATGCCAATGAGTGCTTGTGGGGGTGTGGTTCTGGGAGCATGTCTGGGTTGTGTTGCAGGGATGCAATCAGAGGAACTCTCCCGAAAGGGACCAGAAACCTTCTCATTTGCCCAGGACAAAATTGAAATCCAGAGAGGGGAAACACATCCCTGGGTCATCCAGTGAGACACGGCCTGGGTGTGAGTTCTGTTGTGAGTTCTCCTGAGTCCTACGCTAGGACTCCACCGGCCTCCTGCAGACAGACTCACTGGAGATAAGGTCCTGCCTCAGTTTTGGAGTCTGAATGGGAGCTACACATACCCACCACATACCCACCACCCTATCCACCACACACGCTGGGTCCACAGTCCTTGAAGCTCACCTCAGGCAGGGTGGATAGCTGGGTCGTCCAGTGGGACCGAGCCTGAGAGGTGCAGAGTGTTGCCTGCCATGTGGGGGCCTGACCGCAGTGCACATATGCTTGGCAGCAGGAGGCCTGCGGAACAGCTGCAATCCCTTTTCTGGGACCAAGGGACTGACACACGTGTCTCTGGGGGTGGGGACCCAGAACTTTCTCATTGGCTTTAGTTGCTAAGTGCACCTTCCCTAATACCCCAAATCTGTCAAGGATTCTCCATCTATAAAGATGGGGGAGTCTGCTAATCACTAGGTATGAGATGAACATGTCTGTGTGTGTGTGTGTGTGTGTGTGTGTGTGTGTGTGTATGTGAAATAGAGAAGAGACAGAGAGAGAAGCGGAGTGGGGAGAGAAGAAAGGAGGGAGGAATCGGGAGGCAGAGAGAGAGAGACAGAGAGATACAGAGCGGCAGAGGGAGGGAAGTTAGGGGATGGGGAGAGGGAGAGGGAGAAGCTTGAGTCCCACAGCCTGCTCTGCCCCTGCTCCACCTCTTTCTCTGGTTTTCAGTGGGCTCCTATACACTGAGGGGATTCTTCCACACCTGACACTCCGGGACTTGTAATACTTCTAAGATGAGGATGCAGGGCCTCCTGTCAGCCCTGTGGGACATTGGGCACGTGGCCCCTGGAGCCTGGGTCCTGCTCAAAGCAGAGAAAGGACACCTAGGAAAGAAACACTTTGGGGATTCTCTCATTGGTCCCAGAGCACACAGAGGTAATCAAGTGCCACTGGAAGCCCCTCTGCAGAGTGGGGAAACAGCAGCACCCAGCTATGAACGCTTCTGGCCGAGACAGCCAAGAGGATCGGGGAGTACCAGGGGTGTTCCCTGTCCCCTGCAAATAGGCCCTGGAGCCCCAGGAGTCACCCATGGGCTAGATGGAAGACTGGGGGACCTCCTTGCAGGCCGCCTTTCCCCTTCCTGCAGCCTCAGGACAGACCAGGGCCCAAGATGCAGAGGAGTGTTAAGGGAAGCAGGGAGACAGAGCGAGGACAGCACGTGCAACTTCTTGCCGTCAGCCCAGTGTTCCCACTGCCACAAGGCCAGCCCTCACACCGTCTACCCCGGGGTGCCCCTGTCTCCTACCCAGTCAGGCTTCACAGGGAAGCTCAGAGGAAGAGGAGGCTGCAGCCAGGTGGGGCTGGGTCTGCCCTTGAGACCTGAGTGTTCGTAAGCCTGTGCACACATGGACATGTTTGCAGAAAAAGTCTGGCTGAAAATATGTTGTGAAACAAAGGTTCACCCTTGGGAGCAAATTAGCCGAGTTGCAAACAAACAGCATGGCAGTGCCCCAGAGGAACATCTCCGGAGCCAGGTGAGCTCATAAGGGACCCCTGGCTGGGCCTCCACCCTGCCTTGCTGTGTGACCACTTGGCTGGTTCTCAGCAGGACTGGGGCCAGTTCCTAGCTGTGCGTTCCTGCTCTATCTCTAGAACTCCCTGCCCCACCTGGAAGACTTCAGGAAGTTCCTGAGAGGAACTGGAGTCGGAGCTGCCCGGGCTGGGTCCCTCTGTAATGTTCCTTAAGGGGTATGGGGACCATATTGTGGTGGGTGGCACATCTGTGATTCCCAAGCCCCTGGGAGAGACCCAGGGAGGCTCGGGGGGCAGAGTGCCAGGAGGCAAGTCGGCACCTCCTGCTTGGCCCTCTGGCTCTGACCCACCTGGAGCATTTGCCCATCTGATTGCATTTCTCTGCCAAGCTGTCCTTGCCTTGCCCAAGCACTCCACCCTTCCCCCAGCCCTTCCCCCAGCTAGCCATGAACTTCCCCATGGAGAAACAGGATGCTGTGGGTGAATGAAGGAGAGAAAGAACTCATTCTTACTTGGAGGTTGGGGATTCTCCTGGCATGCGGTTTATCTCTAGTCTGTGAAGCTTCCCAGAGGCTGCCCAGGCTTACTATTAGAGGGGTACACAGTCAGCCCTCCACTGGATCAGTAGCTTCTTGAGGGCGCAAGGTAGCCTGCATTGTCTTCTGGCACAAGTAAAGGACTGGCAGAACGGCCTCTGATTAGGGTCCTCAGAGAGTGACTCTAGCCCTGGTCTTTCCCTCCTAGCCTTCAGGGTGTGCCTTCTGTTGGAAATCCTTCTCCACCAAAGGCAGTCAATTCTATTCATTGCTTCCTACAGCACACCTACTCTGTGCCATACACATTGTATCTTAAAAATATTTAATTACACAATTTGTGCATGAACATATTCTCCCCAAAAAGACAAACATTGCAAGCATGGCTGACAGTCCCTTGCACCCCAAATGCCAGGTCCCTCCACGGAGACATTTCTCATGGTTTGGTTGCTGTGTATCCTGTCAAACGCCCTATGCTGTTCCATGCAGATTATGTGCACCTATATGTACCCCAGGCTTCGCACGCAGATTGTCATTTAAGCCTCCACAAGCAACCCCCTGAGGGAGTGGCTTGTCTTCCCAGCTGGCTGTACAGGTGGGCAAAGCTTCAATCCTTCATTTATGTAGTTCCCTGCCCTGCCAAATGGGCCACTGGTCCCCTGCCAGTCCTGGGCAAAAGCTGAAATTCAATATTCCAGTTCTTTTGTTACAGGCTGGCTTCTGGCAGCTGGGGGAAGGTGGGAAGAGGAAGGTGGGCATGTGAGGAGGGGAACGTGAGGGTGCATGGAGGGGACTCTGGTGTACCCAGCAGCAGCTTGAAATCCTGACTTCTTGGAAAGGAGCCCAAGCTCCTCACCCCAAGGGTCTTGCCTTGTTTCCCTTCCCTAACCCCAGCCCTCCGTGGATTATCCCCCTCAGGCCAACCCTACCCCAAGTACCTCTTCTCTGACATCTCTGCCTGGCTTGACCTTTGGTCAAGTGGACTAGCTGGAATTGTGCCAAGGCCTGGAGGCAAGTACACCGGGACTGTGGGCTGGTGGGGTTGAGTACCCAGACACAAAGCTCTGAGCATGCTCCGTACAAGGGAGGGCTCCTCAGGGAGCTTGGGAGGGGCTGGCTCCTGGATCTGGGCAGGCAAGCAGCTTACACAGCCAGGCAGCCCAGCATCCAGCTGTCACCTGCCAACAGCCTGGGGTGTACGGGGCCCACAGACAGGCCAGTTTCTCCAGTGGGCAGGTGACACCCTGGGCCAGCATCTTGAGTTTGCCTTAGCCGTGGGCATGAGGTCTTCTCGGTCTCTGCCAGCTTCTCCTGCTGGCCTCGGGCAGGGTGGGTCAGCTGCCTGACCTGGAGGCTGCAGCTGAGTTGTTAGGGGCTCAAGGGCCCCACTGGCCTGAGGGGCAGGACCGGCAGGCGATCTCTGCTGGCTCCAGATGCTGATGAGCCCCAAATGTTTGTCTCTGGAGGTTGTACAAAAGGACCAACAGATGCTGACTGTGGCCAGGAGAGCCCCTGCCTCTGAAGCCGTCTGATTGGTGAGGAAAGGGGCTGACCACGGGCCAGTTGCCTCCACAGGGTGCAGAGCTGGAGTCTGTGAAAAGTGTGTGGGCCCTACCACCTGGCTTCACATGGTCTTCACGTGCATGGGCTGCCAAGTGAGCTGAGGAAACTTTGTGCCTTGTTAAAGTAGCCAAATAAATTACTTGGGGCTCTAGGAGGGTGGAGGCACTGAGTACCGCACAAGGCTCGTCCTGAGGCAGCTAGGACTTTGTCCTTTCCTAGGAGAGTGCCAGGGAGGGTTGCTGGAGAAGATTTGGAGAAGAGGGGCTGAGGGCCTGCCCGACAGGCAAGCTTCAGTGGGAGGGAGGGGGAACCCCATGGACCTTCACTGCCTGCCTGACTCTGAGTATTTCTGGGCCCCCCAGCCTCAGAGCATGGGCAGTGTTCACCTGGAGCCTGTGGCTCTGTGCATATGACAAGCAGTGGAGGTAGGGGTGTGGGTTTTGTGGACTTCTCTCAGGAACCATGCTGGGATTGCAGCCTTTGCTTTTGGCCTTTTGAGCTGCACCCTGACCTCTTCCGGAGATCCTTAGAGGGGAGCACCCACTTCAGGCCACTCTGCCATTTGGGGCAATGCATGTGGGGTAAAGCCCTTGGAGCTTCTGGCTGTGGGAAGATTCTGGATCCAGGCAGCAGGCCTGGTGCAGAGACAGGCTCTCAGGGCTGCCGCAGGCCTGGCACCCCATTTGGGCTCTCCAGCTGTTCTTGCATCCATCTCAGCTTGAGTCGAGAATGGCAAGTGTAGGCTGTGTCCATGTGAGACTGTGGTCATAGGAGGCAGCTTCACCTCTAGACATCCTGCCAGTAGCTGGGTCCCTGGGCCCCTCTTTCTGCATAGCTGGGCCCCCTCCAACTGCTCCTTGGCACCACTCAGCACCACCTTCTCCAGAGGGAGGGACACTAGTGCTTGGACTGGACACAAGCATGTGGCAGATGGAATGTGTACCTGGCTGGTCCTCAGGTGTCATGGTGGCCACAAAACTACCAAGACCAGCCGTGGCCACACCCCACTAAGCTCCAACACAAAATGGCCCCATAGGAGATGAGGCTGCAGAGTTGATTCTAGTGAGAGCCTGAAGGAGTCTGGAAGCCCAAGTACAGAGTTCGGAATGTATTATTTAGATGATCCCTTCATCCATCGAACAAATACCTGACATGATCCCTAATCCTGGGATGCAGCAGGGACAAGACACATGTGGTCCCTGCTTACATGGAAGTGAACATCCAGTAGGGACAGACAGAAGCAATTAAATCTGTAGTTTATTATCAGGAGATGATAAATCTGTGATACAAATAAAGTGGGGTACAAGTGAACATGAAACAAGGCAGATTTGGGAGAGTACAGAGCAAGTTCAGGGAATTCATTCATCCATTCATTCATTTATTTACTTGCCAAATACGTATGAAACACTTATTATGTGCTTACCATTGGGTTAATGACTAACAAAATTAGATGAGTCCTTTGCATATAAATTTTATGTCTAGGGTGTGGCCTTCTTTCCATGGGTTTTAAAAGAGGAGCAACAGACAGGACCAGGTGTGTTCCTATGGAACTCGCCCTAGTGGCATGGAAGGTAAAGGGAAGGAAGAGCTGGGATCTGAAAATACAGAAACAGTGAGGCTGTGACAGAGTCTGGGCAAGGCCCAGGGCAGCAGCAGTCACAGTGGATGGAGAAGAAGGTGCTGGAGAGAGATTCCAGCAGAATAACAAATACTATTTGGGGAGCAGGTGGGAGGTATCGAGGATGACTCCTAGGTTTCTTAATTGAGCACATGAGGGGCAAAATGTGCCTTTCTCCAGATAAGTTGCTAGGGACAGAGGAGCTGGGGCTGAGGGGCAGAAGTTCATGGCAGTTAGAACATGTTGGTTCCAGGGGCCAGTGGCTGCTTCTAGGAGAGAGACGGCCCATGGGCACCTGGAGATGTGGAGTTCAGGAGGGGCTTCTCACTGAGGACAGGAGCATTTAGGGAGGTGAGCTGCAATCACTAGGGTCCAGCCTGTCTTGGGCAGCCTTCTAGAAGGAGCCTCCCCTGGGGTATGGGCTATATGTGGCTGATGCCAGATATACTGCCCCAGCCCCATCTTTGTCTGTAAAGAGACGAAGTCTCCCTTGGCAAAAGCACCCCAACCATGGTAAGTTTGGCACACTGGTGTCCACACTAGAGGTTGTAGCCCCTTGTCAAGGTGGTGATCAACCATGTTGGCCTGCCAAGCCTCTTGGGCAAAGCCCTGCCTCTTGTGCATCCTTCTGGAAATTTTACTCTTTCAACAAGTAGTTCTCAAGGACTTAGCGCATGAAGCTGCTGTGCTGGAGCCTGAACTCAGGGAGGCTGGGGCGGCTCAGACTCAAAGGCCCACTGCCTGCCTAGTGAGTGCTGGGGTTGCTCTCCACCTCCAGCTCCTGCAGCTCACCTTACCACAGCAGGGCCCCCTCACACTGTCCCTCCTGAGCCTGGGCACAGGGGGTCACGGCAGCTTCGGCACCACACTCAAAAGTCAGCCCAAGAGCCTACTGCTTCCAGTGCGGTTCTGATCATATCTCTCTTTTTAGTAATTGCCTACTCCCTGGCTCCTTTTGCCTTCCAAGCTAGCCCTGTGACTGAGTGTGCTTCTGGAGTCAAATTGCTTAGGTACGAATCTGTGCAATGGGGATAAGAATAGTTTCGGCTTTGTCAGGTTGTCATTAGGATTAAATGAATTAACTATGTCAAGTACTTAGCACAAGGTAGCTGCTCCATGAATGAGAACCTGCCCCTGAATCACCAGGTTCCAGCTTCCTGTCAGGGATACCCACTGCTTCCTCTGGACTTCGCTATCGCTGCTTCCCTGCCTGCCTGCTCTACCGCCCTGCCCCCATGATGTCTATGACTCTCCCCTGTACCGTTCTCTGCCTGTTGCCCAAGAGTTTTGCTGCTGCAATGGAAAATATCTGATATTAAAATGTATCAGATATTGCCTATCTGGGGACTAGTTTCTGGCTAAGATGTGTAGTAGCCTGACTCTGTAGGCTGTTAACCATGGAAGAGATCCCTTCCCAGTCTCAGTGAAAAAACTTTGACTTGACCGGGTATCAACTTGAACCTGAAATCAAAATGGGCTGGATTTTTGTTGTTGTTGTTTTAAATTAAGGTTTAAAGTAATATTTTATTTTATTATGCAGTCGTATAACCTCCCTTCCTGACTACAGACATCACACATTACAAAACAGAATATTGGATACTATAAAAAATATACAAAAGAAAACAATTTCCCCACCCCCTCAGAATTGAGATATAAAGTCTTGATCTTGTGACTTTATGTATCTATCTGTGAATATATATCACACATACATGCATGGACTACATTATTAACATTACAGAATATTCCATTTTGAAACCTGTTTTCCCCCAGACAAGAAGTAGTCTTTTACAATAGCAATACCATTTTAAGGGCTGCATAGTATTCCACCCTATGGTCTTGGTTCACTGGGTTAATTGATTAATTCATTAAGGTATACATCATGGTGACTAGCATCCTTGCACCTACAGT
The DNA here is from genome assembly GCF_030222135.1 of Aotus nancymaae. NCBI lineage: Eukaryota > Metazoa > Chordata > Mammalia > Primates > Aotidae > Aotus > Aotus nancymaae. Next base: position 654,962 of record NW_026988553.1, read on the forward strand.
TTTGTGATTTTACTGTTTTTATTTTTCAATATGTTGATTTATGAGATCTCTGTTTACTAAATAAATCAATTTTTTTCTCTGTCAAGCATTTTTTTCAGTCTGCTGTATTCCTTCAAATTTTCAGTTTAATGTGCATTTACGTTCAATGTTTTCTTTCATGGTATTGTCTTCCAATCTAAATACTATATAAAATGCTTCCTCCAGTTTCATCATCATGGTTTTGTAGTTTACATTAAAATTTGTTGTTGATGCATAGAGATTATACCTATTTATGTGGTACACATGATATTTTGGTGCATGCATACAATGTGTAATAATCAAATCTGGGTCACTGGGATGCTCATAATCTCAAACATCGATCATTTGTGTCAGGACTATTTCAAATGTCCTCTTTTAGCAGTTTTGAGATATACTATAAATTATTAACCATAGTCTATTTAAAATATTTCTTTTTATTTTCAGTACTTATGTATTTAATTTATTTTTCTTGTTTATTTCACCGGTTGAGAAATCCAGCACAGTATTGTGTAGAAATGGTGATAGTTTACATCCTTTTAAAAATTCCTTTCTTTCAGGCTCAGCACTTTTCTGAGCTCTGTCTTCTGACATTCCTCTGAACTTTGCCAAGTTCTAGCCTTTATGTCGTTTTCCCTCTCTCTCTCTCTCTCTCTCTCTTCCTTCCTTCCACCCACCAACATGTATGCAATGCTTTTTAAGAGCCAGCCCGGTGCTGTGTAGGGATGTAGTGGACAAAAACACAGACACCGATGCCTGCTCTCAGGCAGTACACACTCTAGGGCAGGCGGTATTGGCAAGAAGGGTGGCATAGTCTGAACACAGGTTTCACCCCAGGACCCAGGAAACTTGGCAGAAAGCTGCAGACAGGGAGAAGGAGCCTGGGAATGCTCTTCAGGGAGAAGTTAGAATGCCAAGCCACCCTGAAAGCCAGCAGTTGAAGGTCTGAAGGCCCAGTCAGTCACAAATGTCTATCAGCCAAAGGGCCGATGGTGGCGATAAACAGTGTGACTTGGGGCAAGATGAGCTGCGGTTTTCCAAGGGCAGCCAGAGAGTAATGTCCAGTTGGAAGTTGGAAGGAAAGCCTGAAGCTTAGCAGAGGGGTCTTGCTGTCACCTGTACCTTTGTTAGTGGATATTAGATGCCATTCATACTTTTGTGATTCAGTGCATAATGCGTCTTCTTTCTTGGGCAACTTTTACTATTTCCCTATTATCAATGGATGTGAGCAATTGGATACTTACATGCCTTGGTGTAGTTTCCACTAATGCTTTGCTTTTTGTTCTTGCTGTTGTTGTTTTCTGATTCTCTTTTCTTTCTGTGCTACATTGTGGATAGTTTTATTGTCTAAATAAATACTGTAAATTCTTTTAAAAATAAGTTTGTACCTTCACTAATTCCTTCTTCTGCAATATCTGGTCATCTGTTAATCCCATATAGTGTAATTTTCATCTTAAAAACTGTAGTTTTCATCTTTAGAAATTTGACTTGTCTTTTTATATATTTCATGGCCCTACTTAACTTTTTGAACATAAAGAATACAATCATATTAGCTGTTTTCATATACTTGTCTACTAATTGTACATCTGTGTCAATTCTGGGTTTATTTCAATGGATAGATTGTTGCCTCCTCATTATGGAGAACTTATTTGCATGGCTGGTAATTTCTGAGTGGATGCCATACATTGTGATTTTTACTTTGTTGGGTGTTACGTGTTTTTGTAATTCCAGAAATATTCTTGAACCACTAGGTTTTCAGTTTGGCTGGTGGCATCAGGCACTATCCCAGTGAGAGCTGGGAAGTGTACTGTCTAATTTGGGGGGATGCTTCTTTCCTAAGCTGTGGATAACCACCTCATGAGTGTGTGCTAATAAGTATCCAGTTGAATACTTGGGAAAGACTGTTTGCACGTCTCCAGACCTCTCTGTGCAGCTCTCTCCTCTGCAGTACTCTGGTCTGCAAACTTTAGCTGCTTGGGTCTCCTTTCATTCTCTGCTCTGTCTCCTTAGCCCAGGGACTCATCCATCAGGTTCCACCTGCATTCCCCTCTGTGCCATGGCCTGGAAACTCTCACGAGGGAGTAATCTGGGGCAGTCACAGGATTCACCTCATTTGATCCTGTCTCTTAAGGATGGCTGTCTTTTGTTGCCTAATGTTTATAGTCTTGAAAACTGTTGTGTCATGTATTTTTTTCTAAGTTTGGTTGTTTCATTCTCAAGGAAAAGTCTGATTCCTGTTACTCTATGTTGGCTAAGAGGAAAAGTGTTGCATGTTTCTTTAAAATCAAATAATTGATAGAGCAGGATCCTATGCTGTACAATGGAAGTAAAAAGAGAGGGAGTAATGGACTGGGAAAAATGCAGGGACCATGCATAAACCACTCATTTAAAAGTTATTTATTGAGCACCTACTATGTGCCAGGCACTGAGAAAATATGGTAGCTTGGATTAACATGGTAATGGTGGAGATAATAAGTGATTGGATACGAAGTATGTTTTGAAGGTAGAGCCCATATGATTTGCATATATTTAGAATCCATGGGGTATGAAAAACAAGGGAGTGAAAGATGATGCTAAGGTTTGTGACCTGACTAACTGGGAGTATGGCATTGCTTTTACTAAGATGCAGATGATTACGGAAGAACAAGCTTTGGAGTGGAAGATGATAAAGAACTCGCTTTTGGACATATGGAGACTGAGATACCTATTCAACATCCAAGTTGTTCTGTGAGGGAAGTAAACTAGAGTCCGTGGAAAAGGTTGAATTGGTGTTAAGAGTTTGCAAGTCATCAACATACAGATGTATTTAAAGCCATGAAACTGGAGAAGGAGGTGATGAAGAGAGAAAAGACAAGAGGTCCCTTTAAGGGCTGAGTTTGGGACATTCCAACATTTAGAGTTGGGGAAGAGGAAGAGACCTCTTCAAAGAACACTGAGAAGTAGCCAGTGAGGTAGGAGGAGAATGAGGGGAGTAGAATCCATTATTTGAAGAAAGATGGAGTGTATAAACTGTTAGATGCTGCTCAGAAACAGAATAGAATGTGAACAGAGAAGTCACTTGGGATAAATCGTGTTCCTGTGTGTCTCTTACTCTGGGAGCACCACTGAGATAAGAGACTGCCAGACTCTTCTTTCTAAACCCAGCACCCAGCACAGAACCTGGCACACAGTAGGTGCCTTGGGGATGTGTATGAGATAGATGAGTGAATGAATGGACTGTGACCTGAAACTTCTAATCTTGGTTATATGATGAACTTGTTCCTTCTCTCTCTAACTTAACTTCTCTAGGAAGGAATTTTCCTCAAAATGCTTTCAGTGAACTTGACTAGGCTGGTTTTTCTTTAAAGTCTCAGGCTGGCAACTCAACTTGTGGATAAGGAGAAAAGAGGCCTGCATGTCCACCTTGACTGTGTTTGGACTTTTTGCCAAATCATTATGCCTTACTCTAGGTTGTCAAGCCGCGAAACCCCACTGCTCATCTAAGATCTGTTGCCCATCTCTGTTCTCTTTGGCAGCTACATGGTCTGTCATCTTCCTTGCCAAGCCTCTTCCTGTCCTCACGCTTGTTTGGAATCCCCTGTCTGTCCTTGCAGCAGCTATTGCAAACCTTCAAAGTCTGCACCTACTGCTGCCTGGCGTTTTGAAGATGAGACCCCTCCCATCCCTCCCATTTCACTTAGAACACTGGGGTTTTGCAAGAGTGAATCCCTTCAACTGTCTCACGGCCTGTTTCTCAGCAGCCCCTTCTTCTTGTCCTGGATCTGTCTCCTTTCATTTCCTCTGGTAACGTGAACCTTCCCATTCCACCCACCTTTCATGGCTCCAGCCTCAACTGGAGTTTCTCACAAGCACATGTATTTTTATTATCTACTGAATTCCTCCTCAAAACCTTTAAGCTTGCTTTATTATCTTCTTGACATAGAATTATAACAACAGCAACACAGAGAAGCTTTGTCAGCCCCACATCCCCCTCCAGTTCCCACTTTATCTTTCCTCTTTTTTTTGGGTCAGTCTCTTAGAAAGAGTGAGCTATGTGCTCTATCTCTTATCTGTCCCTCCTACTCCTCGCTTGAAACTTCATGAACCATGTTCTCTTTGACTACTACTCCTTGACGTCCCTCCTGATAAGGTCCCCAGCAAGGCTCCTATTGTTCCACCCAGTGCCCGCTCCAGCTCTCATCTTGGGGAAGAAGTACCCAGCACAGGGCACTTATCTTCCTGATATGGGAGTGGGGCATTGACCTTGCAGACAGCTCCCTTCCTGAAAGTCTGCCTTCCCTGGGAACTGCCTCATGTTTCTCACATTCCCAGCCTCATTCTCCTTCACTCACTCAGCCCCTCCGTTATCGTTCATGGTTGAAGCTCACCAGAGCTCTACCCTTAGCTTTTCTCTGCTCTCATGGTATGGGGATGGGCACATCTCCTCAAAAGCTTTACCTGCAATGTAAACCCTGGTGGTCATGTGCCCCCTCCAGTCCAGACCCCAGTGAATGCTGAGCCATCCACAGTCTGCTGCAGCAGGTGTACAGAGTCATGTTGAAGGCTTGAGACCAGGCCAGGGCCTTGGGGATGAAGGGCAATGGTGGACAGAACCTTGACACTTTTGGAGGGACAAAGAACTCAGGACAGAGGCTGCTTGGATGTGACAAAGGAAAAAAGGAGTTATGGGTGACACCAGACTTCCAGCTTGAGTGACTGGGAAGAGGGCAGGCCCCTTTCAGAGGTGGGTAAATTTGATGAGCTGATTTGACATGATGGTAGCTGGAGTCTTGGGACTTGGGGTTTCCTGGAGAGGGTGTATACATGAGACCCACCACCCCAACTGCCTTGTTTCCAGCAAGCAGCCTGAGGGGGCAGTTTCTGACAAAGGGGAGTGTATGCAGGCAGCCAGGCTGAGGGATCGGCCTGTTCCTGGTACAGAAGGAGCAGGGGTCATGGGGTAGGGGAATCTGTCTTTGTGACAGAAGCTTAGAGAGGGTATGAACATGAGCTGTGTCCCCAGCACTGGCCTGGCCGTGGATTACAGCCCTTTTGATCTGTCAGCTTGTTTCAACACCACCTTTTCCAGGAGGCAAGCCCTGTAACTCTGGTCTGAACGACTCTGGCTTTGTTTGCATTGCCTGAAACTTTTTGTCTCCATGGTCCACTGCCTCCAGGGTCCAAGCAGGGACTCAGTGATGCTGGTTCCTTTTCCTCAAGTGCCCTCATTACTATCCTGGTTCCCTAGTCCCACGGAGAGCACCAGGTGAGCATCTCTGAGGCTGTTTGATGTGTCTGCCATCACCATGGTGACAGCTTCAGAGGCTGGAACAAGCTTGGGCGGAGTTTGAGGGAGCTTCAGGAACAGCTCCGGGACTGTGGGTCCAGCAGCAGGGGCTGTGGGAAATCTGGGGCTCATGCTGACCATTTCTGGCCATACCTGGTAGGCATGCCAACCAGCCCTGGTGGGAAGAGCTCCTCCAGGTGTCTCCTGACTCCCTGGCAAGAGACAACATGGGACACAATCTCCTGCCTCTCTTCTAGATTGTTACCTCCTGGGTTATTCCTTCTCCGTCTATTTTGTGGACACCTCCACCTCTGCTCAACTCTTAAATATTGGGGTTCTCCACAACTCTGGCCCGGACCCTCACTCTGTCCCTTCTTTTGTGATCCCACCCACTCTCTCTCTCCATTGTTCCCCACACCCACTGCTTCTCTGAGTGCAATCCATTCTCCTCTTAGATAGTTCTGCCCTCTTGTCTTGGTCTCCATCAGTGCTCTTGTCCAGCCTCCTCCCCGCCCCTCACCTTCACCCTTGCTCTCCCTCTAATGCAGGCTCCACACAGCAGCCAGAGGGATCTGCCCTTGTCATACTCCTGCTCTGCACTGAGGAGAGAGTCCTCACAATCAAACTATCAAAGCTAAAAGAAAAGAAAAGAAACAAAAACTGTTTAAGCCATCTTCCTGTGCCACCGCTTTCTGGTTCTCCTCACTGGAGACCACCTCAGAGCTCATTCTCCTTAGGGAAGAGGGAAGCTACTCTGGGCCAGGGAGACACACCTCCTCCCTCAGGCCAGGGCTTTGGGGCAGTGGCTGCCTTGGAGCCGCTCGGCAGCTTAAGCACGTGCCAGACATCCGCAAAGCAAAGGCACAGGAAGATGGCTTAAACAGTTTTTGCTTCTTTTCCTTTCTTTTAGCTTTGGTGGTTTGTATGAAAAAAATATATACTGTGGTAAAATAAAAAAGCAAACACTTTTTGTAACTTAGCACTGTTTCCATTTACATTCACACATTAGGGTTGGGGGAGTCCCCTCATTGTCTGAACCCCACTGCCCTGACTGCCACAGCAGTGCAGCTGGCCAGGTGGCCCTGGGTTAGAATCCATCCATTCGCTCGCCACCCTCCCGCTCTCTGTGGGTGTCAGGGTCCTCTGGAACCTTTTTCTTGGCCCTCTTCCTGACAGATAAGGGCTCTGGTTGTACCTAGAGGATGACTGAAAAAGCCAATGGCGTGAAGAGCTCCCCAGCCAATAATCACAACCATCATGCAGCCACTGCAATCAAGGCCAATGGCAAAGATGACCACAGGACAAGCAGCAGGTGAGTCTGCATGGTGTCAGGGAGGGTGCAGATGCTGCTACTTCTCCCACCTCTGCCTCATGGTCACAGAGCCAGCAATCTTTGTCTCCAGGACACCCTCTTAAAAGATCATGGAATTTCTAAGCACAATCCTGGAGGGGAGACAAGTCATGCACTGAGAACCCTGAGTCAACTCTGCTCTTTCTTCTGCAGGCCACACTCTGCAGCTGACGATGACACCTGCTCAGAACTGCAGAGGCTGGCAGACGTGGATGCTCCACAGCAGGGAAGGGGTGGCTTCCGCAGGTGGGTCCCACCACTATCTTGTTGCTTCCCCCTGCTACCCATGGGGCATGTCAGGGTGGCTACCATGGCCCTCCTCTTCACGGTCCCACTAGTCCTGTCCACCAAGACCCCAGGGAGCACTGTCAGTGCTAGCCAAACTTAATTCTTTCCTCCTGAGGACTGGGCAAACCTCAAGGCAGGCAAGCTCAGAGGGTCCAGAAGAGGCCTCCCTTAACACTTGGCTGGTTCAGCTTCAGGGGGCAATACCCTTCCCAGTAGAGAGGCCTGGGTAGAGGACCCAAGGCCTCTCTATCCCAGAGTTACAGGCTCCATAGGGAAAGCAGGAATCTCAGGGAAAGCTTTATTCCTGACAGGTCTTGCCTTAACACAACCTCCATCTTGCCCTGAAGACATCCTGTTTGCTCTTCTCACCATAAACTGAGATGGCACTTCCTATAGGAAGTCTTCCCAGGACTGCAGTCTCACCCAGACTGCATTCACCATCATGCCTGAGGCCTAGCCCCGTGCTCTAAGTGCTGGCCTTTACCCCAGCTTTTAGCACATGTGAAATCATGGCCTGGCCTGTTTCTAGGTTTCACTGTCCTTCTTTCATCTTCCTCAGCGGACAGTGAGCTCCTGGGGACAGGTGCTCTGTGAACAGCATGAATCTTGGCTCATACTTTCTTTCTCTCACCTCTAGGATAGTTCGCCTGGTGGGGGTCATCAGAGAGTGGGCCAATAAGAATTTCCGAGAAGAGGAATCTAGGCCTGACTCATTCCTCGAGCGTTTTCGTGGGCCTGAGCTCCAGACTGTGACGACACAGCAGGGGGATGGCAAAGGCGACAAGGATGGCGAGGACAAAGGCACCAAGTACACTGTTCAGCCTGTGGGGCTCAAACGGGCTCCAAGCATACAATGGAAGAGCTCACTGGGGTTTCTATGCTATTGCCAGGGGCTACGACAAGCCCTGCTGTAGTAAGCAGAGTGGAGGGCAAGGGTGACTTGCAATGTTTTCAACTCCAGAATATCTCCATTGTGCCCCCCCAACAGCCAGTGGCCTACTTGCCATGAGAACCTCTGGTGTCTTTTCTCACCTTAGTTGCCTCTTGCCAGATGTCCTATTGCTGCACATTAATGCACAGCCCAGTTCCAGTGGTCAGGAAATGCTAAGAGGGTGCACTTAGGGAGTGCCCTGCAGGGGATGCCAATCTCAGCTCCATTGTAGGTGGGGAAGTGGGTCTTTGAAGAGAGCACGTAAAGGGCTGAAGGAGAATGGCTGAATGATGGAGCAGGACAGCATGGGGAGGGCAGAGAAGGCAGAACTGGAGACTCTGTCCTTTGAGGCGTGAGTAGGCAACTGCAGATGTCTGGCCAAGCAGACATTCCCCACCTGTGGCCAGTGGAAGGAAAGGTCCTTTGCCAAAGCAGGGCACAACATCTGGGAAAGTGATTTGGAGGTTGGAAGCCAATGACCTAAAAGGGAGACTGAGGTAGGCAGGAAGCTTGTGGTGCTCACTCACCTGGAGCCACTCTCTTTAGGGAGGGATGTGGGAATAGGGCTAAGCTTCCATTACCATCCTGTGGAAATCCCTTCCCAGGCCCTGAGACCCACCACTACTGAAAGTTCTGCCCCTTGACATGCCCTCTGGGCAAGGGGCCTGCAAGGTGCATGGGAGTCAATGGACCTATCCTGATTCAGAATGGGAAGATGTGTACCTACACCCATGTGAGCTCCACTCAGATGCCCAGTACCAGGTTGTAGGTCCCTGAAAAATGGGGCCCTCAACCTGAAGGATGGGTTGGGCCCTCAGCCAACCCATCCTTCACCCCACATATTCCCATAGGTAGTGCTTTCTCAGGCACCTCTGGTTTCTGGGATCTGGGGTGCTATCACACTGAGGAGACCTGATCCCCAAACCTGGTCTTTGTCTGTCTTCTCAGGAAGAAATTTGAACTATTTGTTTTGGACCCAGCTGGGGATTGGTACTACCGCTGGCTGTTTGTCATTGCCATGCCTGTCCTTTACAACTGGTGCCTGCTGGTGGCCAGGTGAGCAGAATGGGGCCCAGGAGGGGTAGCCAAAGTCACCCAGTCTTCAGACCCTGGAATTGACAGCACAGTAGTCCCTGGCTACCAGTGGCACTTCCACCTTCTCTTAACCCCAACCCTCTCCCCATTTAATATGCCACGAAGATTTCTTGTCTGTCTTGTGTCTGGGACAACCACAGTGGCTCCACACATCTATGGTGCATCCTCCACATTTGCAGCAAACATACTTGACAGAGAACTAGGATTTGGTGATGCCACTCCCACCTCACAAACCCTTCAGTGGCTCCCCATTGTCCACAGGATGAAGTTCAAGGCCTAAGCATGGCCTTCAAACTCTTCTGGACCTGGCCTTTTTCTCTTGCTCCACCTTCTGGACACAGCCCAGCCACAGCATTCACCTCTCTTGGATCAGAATATGCAGTTTTCCACCTATGGAGATTCTTCTCCTTGCAGGCTCAGTTCAAAAGCCACTATCTAAATGTTCCCTACCCCATCCTACTCCATCCCTATCCCAGTCATTCAGTCAGCAAGGATTTGACTGAGCACCTCATGTGTGCTCAGTGCTGGGGATAATGTGGGGAGAACAACAGCCATGGTCTCTGCTCTCCTGGAGCTCCCAGGCTAGTGGCAGACACGGACTCTAAACCTGAAATGAAACAAATGACCAGGATAATGCCAGGGGCTAGTGGCAGGGAGCTGCTAGAGAAAGGGGGGTGAGGATCAACCTCTCTAAAAAGGTGATGCCTTAGCTGGTGGGAGGGAGGCAGCTAATTAGATACCTGAGGATGGTGGAGGGAGCATTCTGGGCAGAAGAAACAGCAAACGTGCACACTCTGTCTCAGGATGGCCTACTGTGGCTGGAGGCTATGAGTCAGTCATCACTGCCATGGGCCAGCTCTGCAGTTTCATTGGGAAGGGGAGGGGGCTGGAGTTTGAGTCTAAATGTGACCAAGTAGTCAGAATTAACGGTTCTCCCCTTTGGCTAGTACCTCGCTGGACGATCATCCTGGGCTCTGTCCCTGACTAGGCCCTCTCCCCAACCCTCTCCCTACTCAGAATTAACTCAGTTGCCAAATCCTGCCACTTCCTTCTAAAAAGTTCCTGCAGCCTCTAAACCTTTCTCCATTCCCACTCCTACCCTGTCTCTCACGTGTATTGGCTAGTGCTGCATGTTGAGTGCTGAATAAGGTGTATGTTGAGGAGATAAGCATGGAGGCGGTTCAGTTGTATGCTGTAGTTTGTTCTTCCAAGAACTTGTTCATTCATTCAACTCACAGCCATTGAGCCCTCAAATCCTGGTGCCCTGGGTCAGACATGGGGCATGCCATAATGACTAAGAGGGGTCCCTGCCTTCCTGGAGCTCACAGTTCAGAGGGTGAGACAGAAAATTAATGGCCAATGGTGTTGTCTATGTAGTGATGTCTATGTAATGAGGAGGGGTGGGGCAGAAGCTACTTATAGATAAGTGTCTCTTGGCATTAGGCTGAATGATGCCCCTGGTAGCCATCCCAACCGATGCACACAGTGAACACTCAGTTTGGGGCCTCTAGGGTACCTTTGGCTTGCTTTGAGGGTGAAGCTTAGCCATGTCCTCCTGCAGAGCCTGCTTCAGTGACCTACAGCAAGGCTACTACCTGATGTGGTTGGTGCTGGACTACGTCTCAGATGTGGTCTACATTGCAGACCTCTTCATCCGATTGCGCACAGGTCAGTGAGCAACTGGGATGCAGGTAAGTCCAAAGGCCTGAGTCCAAATTTTTAGGAAGCCCAGTGGACGGTGTTGGACTAAATTGCTTGGTTGGGACTCGGGTAGGTGAGTACCCTTCTTTGAACCTCACGGTCCTACATGCTTAGAGAGGTTTGGATCTGGGGGTGTTCTCTTACAGTCTTTCTGGCCAGCCCTGCTATGTGAGCTACATCCCTCCTTGGGAAGGAAGTTTCAGTGAGCAGCATTTTCGTGGCCTAGAGATATTAGCCCATAGGGAAGGATAGGCCTGAGGGCAGAGGGGTCATGCTGGCTTGCGTCTTTACTAGGTTTCCTGGAGCAGGGGCTGCTGGTCAAAGATACCAAGAAACTGCGAGACAACTACATCCACACCCTGCAGTTCAAGCTGGATGTGGCTTCCATCATCCCCACTGACCTGATCTATTTTGCTGTGGGCATTCACAGCCCTGAGGTGCGCTTCAACCGCCTGCTGCACTTTGCCCGCATGTTTGAGTTCTTTGACCGGACAGAGACACGCACCAGCTACCCTAACATCTTCCGCATCAGCAACCTTGTCCTCTACATCTTGGTCATCATCCACTGGAATGCCTGCATCTATTACGCCATCTCCAAATCCATAGGCTTTGGGGTCGACACCTGGGTTTACCCCAACATCACTGACCCTGAGTATGGCTACCTGGCTAGGGAATACATCTATTGCCTTTACTGGTCCACACTGACCCTCACCACCATTGGGGAGACACCACCCCCTGTAAAGGATGAGGAGTACCTATTTGTCATCTTTGACTTCCTGATTGGCGTCCTCATCTTTGCCACCATCGTGGGAAATGTGGGCTCCATGATCTCCAACATGAATGCCACCCGGGCAGAGTTCCAGGCTAAGATCGATGCCGTGAAACACTACATGCAGTTCCGAAAAGTCAGCAAGGAGATGGAAGCCAAGGTCATTCGGTGGTTTGACTATTTGTGGACCAATAAGAAGACAGTAGATGAGCGGGAAGTTCTCAAGAACCTGCCAGCCAAGCTCAGGGCTGAGATAGCCATCAATGTCCACCTGTCCACACTCAAGAAAGTGCGCATCTTCCATGATTGTGAGGCTGGCCTGCTGGTAGAGCTGGTACTGAAACTCCGTCCTCAGGTCTTCAGTCCTGGGGATTACATTTGCCGCAAAGGGGATATCGGCAAGGAGATGTACATCATTAAGGAGGGCAAGCTGGCAGTGGTGGCTGATGATGGGGTGACTCAGTATGCTCTGCTCGCTGCTGGAAGCTGCTTTGGAGAGATCAGTATCCTTAATATTAAGGGCAGTAAAATGGGAAATCGACGCACGGCTAATATCCGCAGCCTGGGCTATTCAGATCTCTTCTGCTTGTCCAAGGATGATCTCATGGAAGCAGTGACTGAATACCCTGATGCCAAGAAGGTTCTAGAAGAGAGGGGTCGGGAGATCCTCATGAAGGAGGGGCTGCTGGATGAGAAAGAAGTGGCAACCAGCATGGAGGTGGATGTGCAGGAGAAGCTAGGGCAGCTGGAGACCAACATGGAAACCTTGTACACTCGCTTTGGCCGCCTGCTGGCTGAGTACACGGGGGCCCAGCAGAAGCTCAAGCAGCGCATAACAATTTTGGAGACCAAGATGAAACAGAACAATGAAGATGACTACCTGTCTGATGGGATGAACAGCCCCGAGCCAGCTGCTGCTGACAAGCCATAACGCCTGGGGCCTAACTGCCTCTCCATCCTTGGCCTTGATCCCAGGAGCTAGAGGAGCTATTTAGATCTCCGGATTTATATGAATTACCTTCATGTCCCCTGAATTCTCTCCAAAGCGTCTCTGACCCCAGGTGTTTGGCCTAAACATCCAAGATTCTGCCTCCAATTTAGCCCAAGTTTTTGGAGAGTACAGACTGTTGGCTGGGCTTCTGGGAGCTTCAGCCTGCCTAAGTCTGAGAAAGGGTGAAAGGAGTAGCTTATCTGTCTGCCAGGGGTCTGTCTGGGACTAGGAACCTGGGCAATGATCTGCTCTGAAGAAGCCTATTTGCAAAATGACATACACCTTGCTGCAGTACTGCCCCCCTCTGGCTCTTTTGCACCTAGACACTCCTCCCTTGGTTCTGGCCCCCACTTTTTCTAACATGTTTTCTGAATACTCCCTTTCCTCTGCACATGCATGTACTTCGAGCACCGACTATAGACATTTAGGCCAGGTACCCAGTGTCTGTCTCCCAAGACAGGCCAAGGAATGTGATAGTGTTGCTGGGAGAGGGCAGGAGGGTGCCCACTCAGGGCTGTTCCTCCCCATCACACACTCCAGTTCCTGCTCTGTGGATTGATCGGTCTGTTTGCTCGGTCTGTTTGCTAGCCAGGATGGGGTCTCTGCAGACTTCTCTGTACCAGGGAGATGGACCCAGCTTCTGGTTCATTCCACGGCAAGGAGTGAGGAGCAAGGCAACTGGCAATTGTCCACCTGGAGACAGGGGTAGCTGGCAGCTCTGGCCGCACCCTCCTCTCTGCAGAGCATTTCTGAAGAGGCCCTGAAAACTGCTGGTGGTGGGGAGACTCTTCAAGTTAATAACTGCGTTAGAGGCACCTACGAGTTCAAATTCCTTTGAACTATCGGTGGTTATTGCTTAACTCTGCTATTCGCATTCTCTCCCTCCCTCCATTAATCCCTCTCTTTTCCCTATATGGTTGTCCATCAGTATTCATGAGGGATTGCTGTCAGGAGTCCCCATGAATAACAAAATTTGTGTATGTTCCAGTCTCCGATATAAAATGATGTAGTATTTGAATATAAACTATGCACACCCTTCCATACTTTAAATCATCTCTTGATTATTTGTAATACCTAATACAATGTCAGGGCTATGGAAATAGCTGTTATACTGTATCTGTTCTTTGTAGTATTTTGATCTTTTTTTTTTTTCCTGAATATTTTCAATCTGCCATTGGTTGAACCTGCAGATGTGAAATGCAAGGATATGAAGGACAGACTGTACTTTTCTTTGCTCCTAACCAGAACTTTTTCAATCTGAAATACACTCTGCTACCTTCCCTTGCCTGCCTAAGCCTTATGGGTCCTTCAGGGCTTAGCTCAGGCACCACCGTCTCAGAGAGGGCCCACTTTACTGCAACCACTCCCACACTAGTCAATCATCTTTCTAGGCTCCTACAGTGCATAACAGACTCTCTGTCCTGGTTTTATAATGTGGGATCCGTTTTGGTGGACTTGGTTTCCCCTCTAGGCTATGAGCAAGGCCAAAACAGTCTCCCTCATGGGTCTATTTGCAGCCTCAGTGACATAGCTGGCACAGAGGATTATTCAGAGAACATTTATTCATCGAGGGAGTAAGTGAACACATGAATGAGTGAATGAATGAATGAATGAATGAACGAACAAAGAAACACAGCTGACCAAAACTATGCTTCTACCTGTCACCAGTCATGCCTTGACAGAAACATTGGCTCTGCTGGGGCAGTTGGGGAAGATCTCCTGGAGTAGCACATCTTTCAGCTGGGCATTATAAGATGATCAGGAGCCTGAAGGACAAGTACTAATTAGTGGGCAAGAAAATCTAGGTGCAGACTCAGAGGCCTTCCTGTTCACATGCACAGCACTCACTTATTCATGTACTTCTTGTGGTGAAATACACATACAATTTACCATCGTAATCACTTTTAAGTGTACAGTTCAGTAGTGTTAAGTAGATTCACATTGTTGTAAAAACAATCTTGAGAATTTTTCATCTTGGAAACCGAAACTTTGTCCCCATTAAACAATTCCCCATTGCTCCTTCCACCCAGCCCCTGGCAGCCACCGTTCTACTTTTTGTCTCTATAAATTTGACTTCTCTAGGGATCTCATGTAAGTGGAATCATACAGCACTTGTCCTTTGTGTCTCGCTTATTTTACTTAACATAACATCTTCAAGACTCAACCATGTCATAGCATGTGTCACAATTTCCTTCCTTTTTAAGGCCAAATAATATTTGATTGTATAGATACACCACATTTTGCTTAGTCATTCATTTTTTGATGAACATCTGGGTTGTTTCCACCATTTGGGTATGGTGAATATTCCTATATACATGGTTATACAAATAGCTCTTTGAGACCCCGTTTTCAGTTTTTTGTGTATATAGGAATGGAATTGCTGGATCACATGGAAATTCTATTTTTGTTTTTTTGAGGAACCATTTTCTTTTTTGTGTGTCACCAAAACAGTGGCATCATTTTACATTCTCACCAACAGTGCACAAGGGTTCCCAGCTCTCCACATCCTCACCATCACTTATTTTCTGTGTTTTTAGGAGCCATCCTAATGGGTGTGAGGTGGATCTTATTGTAGTTTTGATTTTCATTTCTTTTGATTTTGAGCATATTTTCACAGGCTTGTTGGCCATTTGCATATTTTTTTTGGAGAAATGTCTATTCAACTTCTTTGGTCATTTTTTAATTGCAGTGTCAAGTTGTAGAAGTTCTTTATATATTCTGGATATTAACCCCTTATCAGATATGATTTGCAACTATTTTCCTTATTCTCTAGGTTGCCTTTTCACAGTGTGACCATGTGAATTGTGTCCCTTGGTGTACAGAAGTGTTCAATTTTGTTGTAATCTGATTCATCTAGCTTTGCTTCTGTTGCCTGTGCTTTTGGCATCGCCATTCTTTTTTATGTGAATTCATCCTTCTAGCCAGGCTTCTTTTACATTTAGTGTAGTTTCTTGACCTCTTCCCTAGCTAAGAGGAAGAAATCTTAACCAGGGGAAGATTCACCTGGAGGGAGCTGCAACATTACATATCCCTAAGTCCTGCTCCCTGAAAGTTGCAGCATGAGGGAGAGGTATTCATGATGGAGCAGTGCTTTGTGTACACTCTCCCTTTGGGTATTGGGCTTGGATAAAAGGCTCTAAGCCCCTCTGCCTCAAGAGAACCCCCGGCAACAGGAGGAGTCTTTGGAGACCCAGCCAGTTCCTTGCCAATACCCTCATTACTAAGGTTGCACTGAGTTCAGTTTTTAACCATGTCTTCGAACCAGTACAATATGTAATTTTTGCAGGTGTAAGATGGTACTGGGGCCAGAAACAGGGGCACGACTGCATTAAAATTTTTTGCCTTGATTTCAGCAAGAAATCTGCAGTGTTCTCCCAAGAGCCTGGTTCGCCCTCAGCCCAGCCCCAACAGGCGCCTGATTTCCAGCCCACATCACGGGGTGGACATTGTGTCTTGGATTTGCTTTGCCCCAGGGCAAGGAAGATATCTTCTCTGGATCACATGGGGAGCCCACTGGTTTAAGACACAGTCTCCAGGGCTCAATTCCCACCCTCTTCCAGCTTTCTTTTTCCCAGATATCCTTGGGTATAATCTCTCACTTTTTGCTGTGTCTTGAATGTCTATATTCTTTTAAGCTTTCAGGTATTTTCTTTTATATGTATATATATTTGAAGTATGTAACTTGAAATCCTTAATAAAATTTGGGTTTAATTATATATATATAATTAAATTTATATACATATAATTTATATATATATATAAATTTAATTATATATAACTAAATCCAAATTTTATATATATAATTTATATATAATTAAATATATATATATATAAATATATATATAAATAATTAAATCCAAATTTTATTAAGGATTTCAAGTTACAGACTTCAAATTTCTAGAATTGAATGGAATCATTTTGGAACTGGAAAAATGGCATAAACATGGACATCCCTTGAAACTTCAGTTTTATAAAGAAAATTCTTCTGCAAACCACATCCCTATTATATAACAAGACTAGGTATTATCTACACCTTCACTTCAGCAATAACTTTTTTTCTGAAAGAATGAAAAAGATGATTTTGCTATTTCAGTTCATTAAAAATGGGATTCTACCTTTAAGTTCAGAAAAAGCTGCATTTAGATGAAAAAAGGAAAACAGAGCACAGAGTGTCTAATCAAAGGAAATCATTTTTAAAATAAAGAGACCTTAACAGTAACTTCCCCTGTTCTGGATCTGGGAAGACAGCACTCTTTTAGATCTTTGCACGGTTCCTATTTTTATAGAAGTGGATGGACATACTATTTCACAAGGTCCAAGAATTTTTTTTCAGATATTTTTGATGACTGTATTGTAGTAAATACTACAGGGATCACACTATAATATTGTAGTCATGAAACTAAAGTGGAAATAAGACTATTTTTGACAAAAGGTGCCATTAAATTTCAGACTGTAGAGCCACATTTACAATACCTCAGGCTACTTACTGTTAATTTGGGGGTTGAACATTTTTTTGATGACAGTGAGGGTGGACTATTAGATTGTCATTAGAGGAAGGTCTAGATTTCCTTCTCAATAAAATTACATTGAATTCATTTTTAGAGGTGAGGAAAACTTCCTTTTTGGGAAGTTAGTGTTAAGGTCTTAGAATTCTTTCAGGTATTTCCTCATGCTGTTCCCTCTGCCTAGATTACCATTTTCTGCCTCTTCCTCTGAGACTCAGTTCACAGGTCCTTTCTCTGAGTCCTACCACAGCTTTCTATGTGAGATTCCCTTGCACATCGGTCTGCAAGTGTCTGTTCAGCAATAATATCTTCTCGTCTAAAGACAGTTTGTTCCTTGAGAAAAGGATGAAGGAAGACGCAAAAAATATGTGCGCAGCTTGTGTATGTGTGTGTGTGTGTGTGTGTGTGTGTGTACGCCTGTGTGAGGACTTGGATGTCAGCCTAGGCAGTGTCTCTCTCTGGCCATCCCCTCACCCACCCTCTCTCAGGTTACTGTCTCTATAAGAGTGTGACTCTCCTGTCTCTCCTCTAGCTGGCTGTAATATAAGAACTGAAGTACATTTTACATTATGTGTTGGATTTATTCAGCACAGCCTGATGTTTCCTGCTCTTGATTTTAAAATGTTTAATTGGAATGTTTTTTATTTTCCTTTGAAAATGTCCATTGAAGGTAAATTGCTCTATTTGAATATGGCCATCAGTTTCATTTTCTCTGCATTGGTGACCTTCTATAGAAAACAAAAGTCCTCTCTCCTGCCCACCACATTCCCTCTGCTTTTGGTCTGACCTGTGGTGGCCCTTGCCTGGCAGGCCCAGCAAGCCTCAGAAGCATTGATCTATTCCTTGGTTTGGAGCTTAAAGTTAGTCTGACCATTTATCCTTTCCTTTGGGTGAATCCAAGGCAGAGAGTCTCTGTCTTCTGTTTATCCTGGAAACAAGGAAGACCCCAGTGCACAGAAATAGGAACCCTACCACCAGAGGGTGCATGGGCCTCAGGAAAGGGTGGTGGGCTCTACTCATTGACCGCTTCACTGACCAGAGGACTAAGCAGGACCTGTTGAGGCAGTTAGGTGGCTGACACCCCATGGGGCCTTGCAAAGCTATTGGACCAGGTCTCTTTCCCAGTGTGCCCACTGTGGTCCGTGTGAAAGCTCTAAAAGGTCCTGGGTGTCAAGGCCAATGCTCAGTACAAGTTTGTGCATGCTAAGTGCCCAGAGTGTTGGACACTGGGGAAGGAGACAATGTCAGGGTTGATCTCCAGGGAGACTTGGGAACTATGGTTGTCATTACTGATTGCATTCATAAAAAAAAATAGTAGAGGTCTGAAAAACCCTTGATGTTATGGATAAGATTGGTTAGCATGGAACTCTCAGCCTACTTAAAATTGATATAAAGAAAATTATTATATAGATAATTGTTCTAGTGTCACATGAAGGTAGTACACAGATGATTGTGTACATGTAGCCAAATACCCACTTGATGCCACCATGGTATTTGGAAAGTAACACCATCATAACTCACCTCTTAGTGTTTCCTAGGGAACCTGCTCATCTTCCCATGTTGGTAATGGCACATCTGTCCTTCTAGTTGGTCAGGCCAAAGCCCCTGATGTCATCCTGGACCCCTCTCTTTCCTTCATCCACTGCATCCAATCAGCCAGAAAATATCCTGTCTGCATAACTTTTCAAAGTCCAGTCAGAATCCATTCACCTCTCCCACCTCCACCACTCCCACTCTCATGCGGGGCTTTCTCCTGGATGACTGTGGTGGCCTCCAGATTGGGGTCCCTGTTTTCACCCTTGCTCCCTCCCCTCCAACTCACTCTCTATCTAGCCAACAGAATAGTCCAGATCCAAAAGGGACTCAGTGCTATGGCTGGGACCAAGCTTAGGTTACAGGGCTCCCAGTCCAGTGTTCCTACAGGCTCTTGCTAACCATAGCCTTGGTTTTCTGGGGACTTGGATGATTGTATTCCTGGAAATCTGGAACATAGCACAATAGGGCAGATGGGGAAGAGGGCAGTATCTGTTTATCCAGGGGAACCTCTTTCCTTGGCTCCTTTTGGCTTGAGGAAGACGCTGCTCTTTCCCAGCGCTGCCAACCTAACTGCATATTCACATGACTCACACTGGGTAGTGCTAAAGGGGGTCTCAGCAAGCTGCTGTCTTGCCTTCTGTTGACAGATTTGTCCCTGGAACCTGATATTTACCCCGGGTCTTGAAGGATGCAGAGGAGCTGGATGGGCAAGAAGGATGAGATGCCAGGTCCCACAAGCCAACTGAGCGAGAGTGTTGAAGAGCAAGGCCAATGGCCCCAGTCTGTGGCCGGGAGGGGTTTCATTGGAGCATGCACCTAACTCTCTCCAGGGCTCTACAGATCCTGGAGCTAATGTGACCTCCGTTGTTGAACTGAACAAATATCTTTCCTTTTAGGGCTCAGTTTCCCACTTATTTTAAGAAAGGAAGTTAGCATGCCCTTTGCAGCCCTCCTGGGGACAGTCAGAGGATAGATTTGTCTTACCTAAGCTTGCACCCTTGCATCACGCAAGTTTGTCTAAGCTCAAACTTCCAGCCAGGCCTTTGGAGTCGCCAGTTTCTATGGATCAATGTTTTTAATTAGATGGGTTTTCTTGTTTTTCCCTTATTGAATTGGGTAAGCAAGTTAAATTGAGGAATTTGTTGTAAGGTCATTTAAATGCCAATTCGGTTTCATAACCTGGGTTTATGCCATATCCAAGTCCCTCCAACTTCTTCCTGGAGTAGTAGAATCAGAGGCCAGCTGGAGAAGTAGGCATCCCTGGGAACTGTAGGTGTGGCCCTCTGGCTCTTGAGGCTCTGAGTCCCTGGGACATAGACCCACTCTCTTTGTTCGTCTAACATGGCAAGGTGGATGGTCACAGGGGTTCAGGATTCAAGTCGGATGGGAACAGTGGTGAGATAATAATCAGGAGTTCCCAGAGTTGCCTGTGGACAAGGCCCTTCCTTGATCCTGTAGCCTTTGTTTTGCTATTTATATAATGGGTAAGGTCTCTGGAGACTCTTCTGTTCTGGCATTCTGGTGCACGCTGGCTCTGGGAAGGTAGGATCTGCTCCACCAAGATATAGCTTGTTTGTCTGGTGCTGGAGGGGGCACAGCCTTGGGGACTCGAGTCTTGGAAGGCCGACCGAAGTGGGTTGGGCAAGAGACCGGGGTGGGGCAGCAGCCTGGGCCAGGTCTGGGCAACGCCCAGCTGACCAAGCTAAGGCTGCCTCGGGCTCCAGACAGCTCGCCCTGCTGCTGTTCCACCTCCGGCCAGAAAGAATGGTGGGGACGCTCTTGCACCGCGATTTGAGCTTGCCGCTGGGCTTGCCAATCCCTTGCTCAATCTCCACGTAGAGGGAGCTTTTCTGAACGATCTGTACTCCAGGAGTGGGGAGCGCCCCAAGATTCCCTGGTAAAGAAAGAATTTGAGCAGGGCAGCTGCAGGCACAGAGCATGGCAGGAAGAAGCTCTTCAGCGTCTGCACCAGGTCTCCTCATCTCCATATCTCCCTTGGAGCCTCTGCCCTCACCCTCTCCTCTCAGTGGCCACATTTGTCAGCGACACAGTGCCTCCATGCAGGGTTTTTGTTGGAAACCCATTCCATTTCTTGCCCAAAGAAACGGAAGAGGGGTGCAGCTGTAGGCCATTCACCTCTGGGACCTGTTCTAAGAGAGGGTAAGGCTGGGGCTGCTAAACTACCTGCCTGGCTCCTGGAGACACGAGGGTGAGGAGACAGGTCTGTAGACAGACTGCCCAAACCTGTTGAATTCAGGAAGGTAGTGACAAGATGTGACAGGCGAACAGGGACAATGGCTGGAGGGCTCCAGGAGGGGCTGGGGACAAGTATTCAGGGCATCTGCCTTGGTAAATAACATTAACAAGACGACAACCTGAGCAGGCAAATTGGGAATGCAGACAGAGCTCCGTGACTGTGCGGGCTGTCTGCCTGTGAGTCACCTCTGTGGATGGATTGAATTGCTGAGCACTTGGATATGCAATGTGCTTACAGAGGCTGAGTTGGAGCCCCTCTCAAAACCAGTGCAACAGTTCGGGTGCACCACCAGTGGCCCAGGAGCACTGCCTTCTCAGGCCAGGCCCCAAAGTCTCAGATCATGTCTCTCCCCTTTTTCTCTCTTTTGTAAGCACTGGGTCCCTCAGATTTCAAGGTGAAACTGACTTTTCTAAAGCCACCCTGATTTGGGGGGTCTCTGGAGATCCCCCTAGCCCTGCTCAATTGAATCTTCTCTTGTTGCTTGATCACCTTGTCTCTGTTCAGTGCCTGGCCCAGAGTAGATGCCAACAAATAGTTTTTGAAAGAATGAGAAAGCCAGTGTATTTCTTTATTTTTTTCGGGTGCTTGGATTTGTTTGTGTTTTCTATTATGCCTATGAAATAGAAATACAGCCCTTTAGGAAACAACCTTGTGTCCAGTGTTTCCATAGCATAGCAGTGGTTTCAGAGAATTCACCAGTTTTGTGCAGATGTGGACTGAGGGGATAGGTGGGGGAATAAAGAATCTGAGAAACAGGAACTCAGTCAGCAAACAGAGTCCCAGGAATGCATCTCATTTTATAGGCACAGTCTTGTTCTTCCTTTTCTATTCTGACCATGTAGAACAAAAAACAGTTTTCCTTGGCTCAAAGACAAGGCAGGCGAGGTAGTGACTGTGTCCAAAGGGGCTGAGAGCTAACTACCCGCTATGGAACACTTTCAGGCACTGTGGACAGAAAGGAGTGGAGTGTGCGGTTCAAAACACTGGCTGCTGTGGTCAGGCCAACCCAAAGCTGCTCCTGAACCTCAAGGTGATAGCATTCTCAGAGTGAGCCACCGTAGGCCAGAAACCCAGGTTTCTGGTGGGTTGTTTACCCAATTGCAGAGATAACATCATAGCCAGATGGAGTAAGTGCTGATTGTTGACCTTTGAGGATTTTGAGATGGAGCTGGCTAAAACTTGATATTTCTATTTTCAAATCTTGTCATGTATTGAATCATTTTCAAATGGCATGAAAATCTTATTTACTAGTTAATATTTGCCCATTATTTTAAGAGTAGTTTTCATAACGAGTGACCATCAGTAGATCTGGAAAGTACTTTGAGTCAGTGGCCCTACAAAGCCACAGCTTGGAGTTGGAAGCGGCTTTTCTCTACTACTCAAAGGGATGGTGAGATTAGTGTGACACATACTCCTGGGTTCTGCCTGGCTTCCGCTCTGGGGATTCAACCTTGGTCTGGGGCTCGGCCCAGACCTCCACTTCCCCCATTGTGGGATTGAGGGTCATGGAGCAGAGGTAAGGTCGTGGCCAGCTCTGAATGGAGAAACAAATAAGAAAGGAAGGAGGGAGAGAAAGAAGGCAAGAAGAAGGGAAAGAGAAAAGAAGAAAGGAAGGGAGGAAATGAAGGAGGGAGAGAAGAAGAAAAGAAGGGAGGGAGGGAGACATCTGGGACCCTATCCTGGTGACTCATGGCTGCAGACACATGGGACAGCTTAGTTGACTCTCATACCAGGCCAACACACAGAGCTTGGTGCAGCTTTGCTGGGTGGCAGGACTCACTTGGAGGGGGTGGTGAAAGGGTCACTGATGGACTGGAAAGGGTCTTGGCAGGTCATGAGCTGGCTCCACTGTGCTGGGGAAATGCCACAAGGACTCTTGAGAGACAAGTGGCACGCTATTGTCATGTTCCTTTTGAAATGGGTCTTCCCAGACTTGGATTTGGTCACACTTCACAATCAGGTCACAGATGCTATCTGCAGTGGCACTCCTTGCCTTTACCTTTCTTTGCTCTCTTTCCGGCTCCTTTCTTTTTGTGCCTTTCTCTCCTCTCTTTGCTCTGTTGCTCCTCTTCCTCCTGCCCCTCCCTCCTTTATTCTTCCTCCCTCTGTGGCTCTCTCAGCTGCTTTCCCTCCTCCTGGCCCATTCTTCTGTTCCTCGTTTTGCCTCTGAGACAACTCTTCCCTCCTCTCTCCCTTTTGCTTCCCCTTTTTTCCTCCTGCTCTTTGTCTTTCCCGCCAAAGCTCAATATTTCCTTCCCCCATGTTGCTCTCTGTCTTCTCTCCAGGCATTTTTTCTCTGTCCTCTCGCATCCTCCCATCCTCCTCTACTCTCCTCTGCTCTTCTTTCAGGATGGCTCAGTCATCTTTTCCTGCTGCCTCCCTCTCTCCTCCCCATGGCTCTGTCTTTTCCAGCAGCCTAGTCCTTGCTTCTGCCTCGCCTCTCATCGTCCCTCTTCCTTTCTCACAGTTGTTGCTCCAGCTGATCCTCCAAGCCCCTTCTCCTCCCTTTCCTTCTCAGTCTCCCCTCCCTGTGTCTCAGGCTTTTCTCCCTCCCAGCTCCCAGAATTCCAACCAGCAGACTCCTGGGACCAGCCTCTGGATCCAGTGGTGCATGGAGCTGGAGAAAGGGCCAGTAGAAGGATTTGGCCTTGATGGACTTTGCACTGAGCTGAAGGCATTGGACTCAGAAAAGCCACCAATCCTCCCCAGTCACATTCCCAGGCCCAGAGGAACTCCTAGAGATGTCATATACAGATCACCCACTGGATACATTTCTTCCATTGCACCAAAGTCTGCCAGAGGATGGTGGCAATGGCTTTTGGGGGACTCGCAGAGTCCCAAAGGGAGTGGAGATGGTGGTGGCTGCACAAACACTGTCTCAGGTGTCCAATTGTATAGTTGGGGTCTCTGAAGACCAAGTAGAGCACTACATTCAAGAAGTCAAAGAACTGGGATCAGAAGTCAAAGGTAGGAATCATAGGGAGAGATTCTTTGCCTGTGGACTCTGCACACATGTATCAGAGATGTGGGGGTATATGTATGTTTGTGTGGGGGTATATGTATGAATGATGTCTTAGCATCATTCACACCCATGCCCACACCCCCACACCCACTGCCACTCCTCAACCTTGTGGTACAAGTGGAAAGTGGATTTGTGCTATTTCTGAAAAACAAATTTCATATTCAGGGAAGTACAAGCTCTGGGAGATTTATGTTGGAGTCCTCAATGGGAGAGATATTGGGCAAGAATGGCCTCAGTGTCACCATTTTCAACAGAGGACTGGACTAAATGGTCTCCAAGGGTCTTCTAGCTGTAGTGCTTTTGGCTCACCAGAGGTCCATTTTGCTCCAGACACTGCACAAGTGTGGTTTCCTTTAAGCCTGGCATTAAGTCAACAAGCTAGGTTCCCCATTTGTACATACAACAGCCAAGGCACAGGGAGCTTAACTAACGGGCCGAGATTCCCAGTAAGTAAGTGAAAGATCTGGGATTGGAACATGGGTCTATTTGGCTCCAGACCTCCTTCATCCTGTGCATCAAGGCAATTTCTGACGGGATTGGCACAGGGATCTGGGACTCAGGGCTCTTGCCAGGCAGCAGCAGTTTGACCAGTGGAAAGCCAAATCAGATAGGGACAAAGCTGCTCAAGAGAGATGGTTGGAACTGTTTTCCTTCCATCCCTGCTACAGGCTGGGGAGTGGGGAGCCTTCACCCAAGATAGCATGTGTTTAATCATTGTTTCAATGATAGCAGAGGCTCTTAACGTTTGGTTAATCACTTGCTGTTCCCATTGCCTGAATGCTCTGTCCCCTGATCTCTGCATTACTGTCTCCTTCTGAACACTCAAACATCTGCCTAAATGTGTGGCCACCCAGTCTGAAGTGGCTGTGCAGCTACTCTCTGCCACATCACCTTTTGTTAAATGGCTGGCTAGCACTACTCATTCATGTTGTCCTCCTTTATTTCTGTATTTGTTCAAATTCTCCTCTCTCTCTCTCCACTGAAAAGTGTCAGACCATGTTTATCTTGTGTCTGGTTGTATTGCCAAGGCCTTGCACTGTGCTTGGCACCCAGCAAGGACTCAGTGAAAGTTCGTTGTATGAATGATGATGCCCCAGTGGCAAATAGTGACAAGAACCCAGCACCAGCAAAGTGCTTGGTTATTCTGTGCTGGGTGATAGGGACACTGAGGATAATTCTACCAACTTCCTGCCTTCCAGGATTTGCAGTATAGTGGAAAGACAGACCTGGTCACAGATCACTGGGGCCCTGTGTCATATGCTGTGTACTGTGAGAGCCATACTTATGAAAGGTGCTGTCGAGTCCAGGGCACATTGTAACTGTCTCTGTCTGGAAGAATTAGGGAAGATATTAAAGGTTGAGTAGTTTTTCCAGGCAGAGAACCAGGACAGGACATTTCTAGAATGGGAAACAATATGAGAGGAGGGAAGAGGTAAACAGGTTTCCCACTAAAGCAGGAGTCTGCATCAAGGGCTCCGTTAGACAGGAAGGCACACATAGACTGTGTGGAATTACCTGGCTTGGAAAGGAAATGTTAGCAATACCAGCTTCAGCCTGGATCATAAACCTTGAGCAAAGTTGCTGGACTTGAACACAGAGACCTTGGGGAGAGCTGCCTTTTTAAGCGTACCGAGACTGAGCGGCACCAACTAGATAATGCAGGGGCTTTCAGTTGTTTTAATTTGACACCACGAGGAATGACCAAATTTTTGGCAAGCCCTGGGAAATAAGGGAAGGTTTGCAATATTGCTTCCTCAAAGTCCCAAGTCACTGAAATGGAAATTGGCTGCCATGTCAGGAAGGAATAAGGGAGACAAAATTGCCTCATGAGCAATACAGCTTGGTCATAAATATCACCAATAATTCCTCACACTGCGCTGTGCTTTGTCAGGCACTAAGCTCTTTCCCATATGTCAACCCACTCGATCGTCACAATGAATCTGTGAGGTAAACAGGACCAGAGTTAGCTCCCCAGGGTGGTGTGGGCAGAGCTGGGGCTTGAAGCCAGGCCTCCTGCCCTCAGCCCTGAGCACTGCCATCTATGCCAAGGGGTCCTTGTGCTGCAGTGGGGAACCTAGCCTCAAAGGGTCAGTAGTGCAGAGCCAGGCTATGGATGAGCAGAGGTGAGAGCAGCTGGCTGCATTCTGAAGACTCTTGATGGGGCAGCTTCTCTTCCCTTCTTGTCTTCCTTTTTTCCTTTAGTTTGTACTGAGGTAAAATCCACATAGCATAAAATTCACCATTTTAACAATTTCAAAATGTACAATTCAATGGCATTTAGTTCGTTCACAATGTTGTTTAACCAGCGCCACTGTCTAATTCCAGAACATTTTTATCACTCAAATGGAAACCCCATACCCGTTAAGCAGCCACTCTCTATTCCTGTCCTCCTTATTTTCTTTTAAAGCCTGTATTATTAAAATGTCCCAAGTCACAAATACATTAAAATGTATTTGTGGACCTCAGGTGCAGAGACTTGAATTGAATCTGCCCCTCACTTCAGGGCTGGGCCACTAGCATCACCTACGGTATGCGGAAGGCTGCTCTTGCATTTTATTTATTTCCTCCCCTTCTCTCAGGTCCCCACACCGTTTTCCCCCTCCGCAAACACCAGTTTAATGCATTTGAGATGAGTCCCTGAATATGTATGTGTTCTTATAAAATATAGTGTTGTTTTGTGTATGTGTTTTTAATTTGCATAAACATTATTGTGCTATAAATCTTGTTCTGTTTCTTACTTAAAAAAAGAAATCAGCACTATAATTTTGAGATCAGCCCATGTTGCGCATATATCTAGTTACTTCAAACTGCTGCTTAGTTTTCTCTTTCCCTATCCATTCTCCTGGGGATAAAAAGATAGCCTGTCCCCAGTTCCATTCAGTGTCACAGTGGCCACCCCTGGATATGTCCCAATGGGACCTGCATTGGGCTAGAGCCCCAGAAGTGGGCCCACTAGATTGGAGAATACATGATTGCTTCATTCAAAGTCCTGCTAGATTGTTCTCCAGAACAGTAGAACAGTTTGCACTTCCTACTGGGAGAGTACGAGCATTCCAGTGTCACCGTGTCCTTGCTGACAAATAATAATACTGTTGTTACTCAGCTTTCTAATGTCTGCCAAACTGATGGGGCAAAGCGAATCTTATTGTTTTAACTTGCATTTCCTTGATTACTACTGAGTTTGGGTATCTTTTCACAGGTTTATTGGCCATTAGATTTCCTTTTATGTAAATTGCCTATTCAAAATATTTCTCTGTTTTTTAAATTTAGACTCCTACCTTCTTGATGACCAATTCCTTTTTGTTAGTTTTAAACATTACAAAACTATTCATCTCTGTAATTTATCTTTGTTTTTAAATGTCATTTTGTAAATAGCAATCTGTAATTTTGTTTGGTCAAATCTATCAATCCTTATGGCTTGGAGATTTTAGTTTTAGATACGATCTTTTCCCACTCCAAGGCCAAAAAGGTATTCTTTTACTTTTTCCTGCAATTTATTTTATGTTTTTATGTTTTGTATTTAGGTTTTGAATCCATCAGAAATCAATGTGTTAATATGGTGTAAGGTGGGAATCTAGCCACTTTTCTCAGCACTGTTTACTCAAAAACTCTTCCTTTCCCCATTGATTCGTGGTTCTAACTTTAACAATATATATTAATTCTCTGATGTTTTCTTTTGGAGTCTGTTGTTTTTTTTTTCCTGTACCAAAACCTGTTACTATTTCCTAAAAGACTATAGATTTGTATTAGGTCTCAATATCTAGTGGGACAAGTCTTCCTCTTTGCTCTGCATCTATAAAAATCAACTTAGCTGTTTCAAGGCCTTTATTATTTCAGTATCCTCTTCTTTTCTTAATTCTTACATATAAAAAAGCACATGGCATTGGCACTGAATTGGCAGCAGAATGGGAAACCCTCCTTTCTCTGGGGTCTTGATCAGAGAGAACTACTTCTTCAAGAGAACTAGTGCTTTAGCCATTACAAATTCCTTTCAGGTGCTATGTTTCATTTCAAGACCCACAAGAGGCCTCTGAGGAAGGCATGTTCATTTTATGTATGATGATCCAGAGGCTCAGAGAGAGAAGGATTCTCAGAGATGCACAATGATTTAGTAACAGAGGTGGTATCTGAGCCCATGTTCCCTGAGTCTCTGTCCTTGGCTGTTGTCACCACACTATGCTAGCACACATTGTTCTAAGAAAGTTGACACCTCATCTTCCAAAGCACTAATACTCACATTGCCCACTTCCTACTCAGATGAATAAGGTAGATGGACCATGTGGTCAAACAGCTTTGAAAAGGCATTTTCAAGGCAGGTTGACAAGCAGAGTTGGGAAGCCATGGTCAAAGCAAGGGGAGTCCGGGAGGCCCAGGTCCTGTTAGGCAGATGGAAGCAGCCTGAAGTGAGATGGGGACATTGTAGGGGTGGATACAGAAGAAGTTGAATGGGTCTTAACTAATCAAGTCCTTCTACACTCCCTCTGGCAAGAGTTGGGGGAGGTGCAGGTAGAACGGGACAGAATGGCACCTGTAACTGCACTTAGGAAGTCAGAGATGGGCTGGGTGGTACCTCTTTTGGGAACCTCTATGAGAAGGGGTGGTGCACACAGCAAGGTTTTTTCAGATGTCTAACAGAGAGGCTGGGAGTCTAAATAGCCTCTGCCTGAGCAGCCAGTCAGCGGGAACTTGGGTCCACAGACCTTGCCCTGGTGGGGTCTCAGAGGGGCCCAGTTGCCACTCAGTACTCCAGCTCCAGCTGAGTAAGCACTTTTTTGAGGTTAAATTCACTGCTATAGGATGTGGGCACCCCTCAGCCCTGGAGGTGTGCAAGGAGTGGTTTCATGGCCACTGAAACCAGGTATGGTGTCTCCTGCACATGTGTTTTCTGTTTGTGGTGTAGGTCACTGCATACCATTGGTCCACTGGTTCCCAAACCTGCTTGGGAGTCACTTTGGAAGGGAGTTAAAAACACAGATGCCAACCTCTGTGCTGGTGACTCACTGCTAGGCTGAGAAGCCTGTGCTTTAGAGCAGTTCTTCTTAAACTTCATGTGAAGGAAGAACTCGTTTTTCAATTTTCATTCTCTCACAATCTATGCTTTTGTAAAATACAAAATCATGTACTTCTGCATTGTGGCCACGTCAAATTGCCAAAAAGGTACCTTAAATACCTACTCTACTTGCTGCATTTATCTCAACTTGGACCTGGAACAAACTGCTTGCCAACCAGCACTAGACTGCAAACCACACTCTGTGTAGCTTGTGTTAAATGACCCTTCCTCTAGAGGTCATTTCCAGCCTAAAAGAAAAGGCCACCTCTCTTCCAGTGTGTGAGGCTCCCCGTGGGGCCAGGCCCTTAGGCCTGGTTCACCAACTAACCAACTAAGAACTCATTTTGCCCTGTGATTGTCTTGGCTCCCCAGTTTCCTGCTGTCTGTGAAGGTGGTAACTTATGCAATTTCCTCACAGAACCCAAAGACCAATGGAGCGATGATGCATGTACAGTCTTTTTAATTTTTTTTTTAGACAGAGTCTAACTCTGTCACCCAGGCTGCAGTGCAGTGGGGAGATCTCAGCTCGCTGCAATCTCTGCCTCCTGGGTTCAAGAGATTCTCCTGCCTCAGCCTCCCGAGTAGCTGGGATTACAGGTGTCCACCACCACACCTGGCTAATTTCTGTATTTTCAGTAGAGACAGGGTTTCACTATGTTGGCCAGGCTGTTCTTGAACTCCTGACCTCAGGTGATCCACTCATCTCGACCTCCCAATGTTGCTGGGATTATAAGCATTAGCCACTGCGCCCAGCCCAGTCTTTTTTGTTTAGTGGGTCCAGGCCTTCCCATTCTGCACCATACGTGCTAAACAAAGCATGCATTGATTTAGCAAAGACCTGGCCTGGACCAAAGGGGTCACTTGTGGTCCCCGAAGTGTAATTCTCAAAGCAGAGACCCAACTTCCCTGACTACACTCATTGGGCTGTACTTTTGCGTGGGTCTGATGACAGAGTAACAGCTGCACAAAAGCTTCCAGGGCAGGCTAAGGAAAGGTGGTGCTAAGGGAAATGGGGCATTTTAAATCAAACGAATGGAATGCACCACAGTGATTGCTGAGGTCCTGTCCGCCTTGAAAGTTCTATGGTTCAGATGCCTAGCATGACTGAGCTGCTTGAAGCAGGAAGTTTTCTGTCATGGCCACAAACACTTTCATTCATTGCAGCAATGCTTTCTTAGCATATTCTAATTGCAGGTTCCAGTGCTGAGCTCTGGGAGAGGGAGATCAGCAAAGAGTCATGCATGGTCCTAACTCTGGAGATACGTGGAACTCACAATCCAGTGGGGAACAAGAAGGAAAAAATTCCTAATAGGACACAATCACTGAAGCATTAACCAGGCTGGATTGTTAGCTACATGAGCACAGGGATTATTATGTGGCTTGTTTACTATGGTATACTCAGTGCCTGGTACCCAGTCAGTATTTGTTGATTGAAAAAACAATTAAAAAGACTGTACATGCATCATAGCTCCATCGGTCTCTGGGTTCTGTGAGGAAATTGCATAAGTTACCACCTTCACAGACAGCAGGAAACTGGGGAGCCAAGACAATCAGTAATGACCTCTTTAATATTCCTACCCTGGATGCCTGTGATCAGTGATCAGTCTTATGTGCCCACTTGGCTAACTATAGTCCCCAAGTATTCAATTAAACACTAATCTACGTGTTGTGAGAGTATTTTGTAGCTGTGCGTAACATCTACAATCAATTGACTTTAAGTAAGGGAGATTATCCTAGATTATGGGTGGGCCTCAGCCAATCAAATAAAAGGCCTTTACAGCAAAACTGAAGTTTCCATGAGAAAGAAAAAATTCTGTCTGGGGAATGCAGCATCAGCTCTTGCCTGAGGGGTTCCAGCTGGCCCTTCCTGACAGCCTGTCCTATGGATTTTGAACTTGCCTGGCCAGCTTCACAATTGATTAAGCCAATTCTTTACAATAAATCTATTTCTAAATCTGTGTAATTACATATCTGTGTGTTCATTTATGTCTCTCTCTCTCTCTCTCTCTCTCTCTCTCTGTCGCTCTCTCTCAACTATCTATCTAGAGGGTTCCACCAGACAAAGAGTACTAGTATCTAACCCTAAACCTACATCTATATCTCCTCAGCCTACACCTTAACTCCACACCAGCCCCCAGGGCTCTCACCCAACTAGCACTGCTCATGCTGTCTGTGAGCTCTGCTGTCTCCTCTAATAGTCTGTGAACCTGCTGAGGGGAGAGGCCTGGTTGCCCTCATGTCTGTAGCCCCAGTGCATAGCCAGGGCTTTGCAAGGAGTGATCTTTCTGAATGACTGTTGGATTAACGGATGTGAAAATGATGGGAAGCAGATAATAAGGTGTCATGGGTGATCTCTTAGGTCAGTTTATCCACCTTGCACAGCTTCAGTAATGACCTCTGCACCTGTGATTGCTAAGCCGGCAGCTATAGTGCAGACTTCTCTGAGCACCAGACCCATAGCTACTGTCACCTACTGCCTGTGGTAGAACCTCAAACTCAATATGAGAGACAGCTGAGTATAGTGCTTAAAGATTCTAGGCTCATGGGCCCTACTGCCTGTGTTGAAATCGTTGCTTCTTCACTGGTTAGCTGTGATATCTCAGGCAAATTACTTTGTCTCTCTGGAACTCAGTTACCTCATTTATAAATTAAAATCGTCATAATCATCCTCCTCTACTTGATAGGATTGGAGGAAGAGTGAAGTAACAGATATAAAATGCAGGACCGAGGTCCTGGAATACCATATGCTCTTCACAGCACTGAAGACCTGTTAACTAATATTAATGTTCCATTCA
Organism: Aotus nancymaae; assembly: GCF_030222135.1. Taxonomy (NCBI): domain Eukaryota; kingdom Metazoa; phylum Chordata; class Mammalia; order Primates; family Aotidae; genus Aotus; species Aotus nancymaae. The sequence continues at coordinate 686,534 of NW_026988553.1, forward strand.
AATTGCTTCAAAACTAAACTCAAGATCTTCTCCGAGATGTTCCTCCTTCCCTGTATTCTGCACTATATAAATGTATCTACATCCGCACCCCTTCCACTTCCCCAAATTTTTTTAAGTTGTGTCAACTGTAATTCTTAAATATCTTTTTTCTCCATCCTCCCTGCCATCACCATGATCCCAGCCACCACCATCTCTTACCTGGATGACTGCGATAGCCTCGTATACAGTCTCTCCACCTCTGTTCATGGCCCCTCCTTAAAGTCTATCCCCCGCGCAGCTGCCAAAGGGATCTCTACAATGATTGTAACTCCTGCTTAGAACTTTCTAGTAGCTTTTCATCTCATGATGAATAAAATGCAAACTCTTCCCCTGGCCCTGTCCTCCAATCCTTGGGAACCTTCTGATTTTATGTTATGCCTCTTTCCTTGTCCTCCACTATGTTCTGGCTACACCAACTTCCTTTGCTGTTCCTCAAACACATATGGACCTACTGCAAGGTATTTGCACGTACTGATCTATTTGGCTTAACCCCAGTGAACCCTTCCTATTTATGTCTCATTTCACACACTACCTCTGCAAGGAAGAATTTCCTGACCTCCCAAACCAGGTCAGGTTCTCCATGGCATGCTTTCATTGCATCACAGCTCTTAGCTCAGATGCCAATATTCCTTTACTGGTGTGCTTCTCTGATTAATATCTGTCTCTTTCACTAAAGCCAAAAGCTCCATGAGGGCAGGGATTTGATCTGCCTTGTTCAAAACTGTCCTTCCAGTAGCTAGTAGAGTATCTGGTACATAGTAGATACTCAATAAATAGTTGTTAAATGGCTAGATCATGGAAATAACATTCAAATTGGGCTTAGGATATAAGCAGGCATTTAAAACAAAAATTATAGGCACTTGGCACCTGGATGATATGAAAGGAGAAAAACAGATTTCAGAAGTAAAAACTACGTGAACAAAGGCACAAAGGCATATACATAGAGGGCCGGTGGAGAGAATGCTGGGGATTCTGGTATAGCAGGAAAGAAGCTTTCTGTGGTGACAGATAAGGATGGGGTGACAGTGGGGGGCTCTGTAGCCTGTAGCCTCATCTTTGTCTGGAAGGCAACGGAGAGCTTGGAGTGGTTCTCCTTTGGGGAAGGCTGGCCAGAAGTAGACTCTACGTTTTTAAAATTTTGTTTTTTTTGTTTGTTTGTTTTTGTTTTTTGTGACAAGGTCTCACTGTGTCTCCCCAGCTGGAGTGCAGTGGTGCGATCACAGCTCACTGAAGCCTCCATCTCCTGGGTTAAAGCAATCCTCCTGACTCAGTCTCCTGAATAGCTGGAATACAAGTATGTGCCACCACAAATATCTAATTTAAAGTATATATATATATATATATATATATATATATATATAGAGAGAGAGAGAGAGAGAGAGAGAGAGAGAGAGAGTAGAGGTGGAGTCTTGCTATGTTGCTAGGTGGTCTTGAACTCTTGGCTTCAGGCAATCCTCCTGCTTTGGCTTCCCAAAGTGCTGGGATTATAGGTGTGAGCTACTGTGCTGCTGCTCTGCCATCTTCATCTGGCCTCAGGCATCTTTCAAATGCATCACTTTCAAATAAGCAACCTTCGAAAACTTCAGTTGCATTTTCACATGCTAGGACAAGCCCCAGGGAGTCCCAGTAGTTCTCCTTTCCTGTTCTACATTCTCTGAAGCCTTGGAGCACTTTTTGTGGGCTCCAAGAAAAGCTTGCACTAAATCTTCAACACCAGGTCTTCAAATAACAGTCATGACTTAAAGTTAGATAACTGGGGGAAAGGTCAGAGCTACAAGTTTGGAGGAAAAGTGTTGGGGCTTCTGGGAGGGGTTAGAATCACAGTAAGCTCCAGAGTTTAGGGCTTGGAAGATGAACCTGGCCCTGAGCCCAGAGGGAAAACAGATTGTGTGTGTGTGTGTGTGTGTGTGTGTGTGTGTGTGTGTGTGTGTGTTGAGAGAAAGAGAGAAACGAACTTAGAGAGAGAGACACAGAAAAAAAGAGACACAGAGCAAGCCAGAGAGAGAAAGACAACCATGGCAGTTAGAAAAGACAGAGGCACAGAAACATGGAGATCTAGGGAGACACAGGCAGAAACGCTGAAGGCCTAGGAGCCAGAGACAGATGTTGCCCATGAGAAAAGCTCAGAGGCACAGTGAGAGGCATGGATGTGTGGAGCTGGTGGGCTGGCTTGCTCAGCTTCTGATAAATGACTGCTTCCAGTGAAAAAGGACATATAAGCTCTGGAATTGGAAGTTATGTGAAGAAAAAAACAAAAAAGGAATAAAACCAAAATATCGAGGGAAGGTAAGTGAAAAATAAGCTTGTCGGCTGGTTAAGAAATTTACTGGTAAAGTTTTAATATTCACCCATTTTTTTCTTTTTGAGCCCAGTCTGTGCAAGAAGGTACATGCAGAGGTTTCTCACCCTCAGAGAAGTGGTCAACATAACTAATGGCTTTTTCAGCACCCCGTTGAGAGTTTTTTTCCTCAACCTGCCCATGGTCTAGCCTCAGTCAAGGCAACTGGGGGTTGCATGTAGATCCCACCACCAGCACTGGGCTCCATTCATTGTGTATCCCACCTCAACCTGTGTCCTCAGGGCCACTGATGTGGTTACCATGGGTGACATCCAGAGAGAAGGGTATTTCCTAGCTATTCACTGCTATACTGGAGAAGGGACTGTGGGATGGCATGTCTTTTGTTTTTATTTTCAATGTCAATTAGAAGGAAGCTTCACATATTCTGGATGATTGTGCCAATGTCCATTGTCCTCTTGTGAATAGAACTTGTAGCAAGATACAGAAAACTACATCTGAATTGTATGGAACTAGAGCTACATTTTGTTCTACTACACTGGTGGCTCTGATCACTCTCTTCCTTTCTCTGGGCTTCCGATTTCCCTGTCTAACAAAGAAAAGGGACAGGTAATTACTAAGAGGCCTTCCATTTGTGACATTCTATAAGTCTTGGTGTTTTCTTTTTATTTTCATTTTATTTTTATTTTATTATTATACTTTAAGTTCTAGGGTACATGTGCAGATCATGCAGGATCGTTACGTAGGTCTACACATGCCGTGGTGGATTGCTTCCTCCATTCCCCCTCATCTACATTAGATATTTCTGCTAATTTTATCCCTCCCTAATCCCCCCACCTCCTGCTATTCCTCTCTTAGCTCCCCACCCCACAACAGGTCCTGGTGTGTGATGCTCCCCTCCCTGTGTCCATGTGTTCTCAATGTTCAACACCCACTTATGAGTGAGTACATGTGGTGTTCGGTTTTCCGTTCTTGTGTCAGTTTGCTGATGGTTTCTAGCTTCTTTTCTGTTCTTGTGTCAGTTTGCAGAATGATGGTTTCTACCTTCATCCACGTCCCTGCAAAGGACATGAACTCATCCTTTTTCATGGCTTCATAGTATACCATGGTGTGTGTATATGTGCCACATTTTATTTATCCAGTCCATCTTTGATGGGCATTTGGGTTGGTTCCTCCAAGATGGCCAAATAGGAAGAGCTGCAGAGTGTGATTGCCACATTTCCAACTAAGGTACCAGGTTCATCTCAATGGGGCTTGTTGGACAGTGGGTGTAGCCCAAAGAGGGCAAACTGAGGCAGGGTGGGGTGTTGCCTCACCCAGGAAGTGCAAGGGGCTGGAGATCTCCCCATCCTACTCAAGGGAGGCCACTGGGGACTTTTCTGGACACTCCAGCTCAGATACTGTGCTTTTCCCATGGTCTTTACAGCCCACAGACCAGGAGATACTCACCAGTGCCTACAACACCAGCGCCACAGGTTTCCAGCACAAAACTGGGTGGCCATTTTAGCTGACACCTGGAATGCCAGTGAGACAGAACCACTCATTCCCCTGAAAAAAAGGGGGCTGAAGGCAGGGAGCCAAGTGATCTGCCTTGGTGAGCCCCACCCCTCAAAGACCAGGAAGCTGAGACCCACGGGCTTGAGACTTTCGCAGCCAGCACAGCAGTTTGAGCTCAACCTGGGACTGTTGAGCTCAGTCGGGGGAGGGGTGTCTGCCATTACTGAAGCAATTCTAACCTTGCCTGTGTAAACAAAATCACAGGGAAGTTTACACAGCAGCTGGGCAGAGCCCGCGGCAGCTCAGCAAGGCCTCTGCTGGCAGACTGTGACTAGACTCCTTTCTTGCTGGGCAGGGCATCTCCGAAAAAAGGCAGCAGCCCGTCAGGGACTTATAAATAAAGCTGCACTTTCCTAGGACAGAGCACCTAGGGAAAGGGGCGGTTGTGAATTCCACTTCAGTAGACTTAAAAGTCCCTGCCCAGCAGCTCTGAGGGGAGCAGTGGAGCTCCCAGCACAGCACTTGAGCTCTGATAAGGGACAGACTGCCTCAGTGTTTTCAAAATCTTTAATTAGTAGTCACCCAAACAAGTCTTTCACGACTTTCTCAGAAATATGAGTTGAATGGTTGTACCATTGGGTGGACCTATGACTACCTGAGCAAAATAGTGTACGTTAAAAGTTGGTGTTCCATCAAAAAGCTTATCCACCATCAGCCCAGGGATGCAAGGCTGGTTTGACATACACAGATCAATGGGGTCTGTTGAGGGGGACTAGCGGAGGGACAGCAAGGGGTAGGGAGTTGGGGAGGGATAACATGGGGAGAAATGCCAGATATAGGTGATGGGGATAGAGGCAGCAAACCACATGTATGTACCTATGCAAAAATCCTGCATGTTCTGCACATGTACCCCAGACCTAAAGTGCAATAAAATATAAAGATAAATAAAAAAAAAGAAATGTGATTACTCACATAAACAGAACTAAAGAAAAAACAAACATGATTATCTCAATAGATGAAGAAAAGGCCTTCAATAAAATTCAACATCCCTTCGTGTTAAAAACTCTCAATAGACTACATATCAAAGGAACACAACTCAAAATAATAAGAACCATATATGACAAATGCACAGCCAACATTATACTGAATGGGCAAAAGCTGGAAGCATTCCACTTGAAAACCAGCACAAGACAAGGTTGCCCTTTCTCATGACTCCTATTCAATATAGTACTGGAAGTTCTGGCCAGGGCAATCAGGCAAGAGAAAGAAATAAAGTGTATTCAAATGGGAAGCGAGAAAGTTAAACAATCTTTATTTGCAAATGAGATGATCCTATATCTAGAAAACCCCATGGTCTTATCCCAAAAGCTTCTTAAGCTAATAAGCAACTTTGGTAAAGTGTCAGGATGCAAAATCAATGTGCAAAAGTTGCTAGCATTCCTATACACCAACAACAGACAAGCAGAGAGCCAAATCACAAATGAACTCCCATTCACAATTGTCACAAAAAGAATAAAATACCTAGGAATACAGATAACAAGGGAAGGGAAGGACCTCTTCAAGGAAGATTACAAACCACAGCTCAGAGAAATCAGAGATGACACAATCAAATGGAAAAACATTCCGTGCTCATGGATAGGAAGAATCAATATCATTAAAATGGCCATACTGCCCAAAGTAATTTATAGATTAATTAAACGACTATTGACATTCTTCACAGAATTAGAAAAAAATCTGTTTTAAAATTCATATGGAACTAAAAAAGAGCCCAAATAGTCAAAACAATTCCAAGCCAAAAGAACAAAGTTGGAGGCATCACACTGCCTGACTACAAATATCCCTATACCACAGGGCTATAGTAACCAAAACAACGTGGTACTGGTAGAAGAACACACACATAGACCAATGAAACAGAATAGAGAACCCAGAAATAAGACTGCACACTTAAAATTGATCTTTAACAAACCTGACAAAAACAAGCAATGGGGAAAGGATTCGATATTTAATAAACGTTGCTGGGAGAACTGGCTAGCCATATGCAAAAAATTGAAACTGGACCCCTTCTTTAGATCATATACAAAAATCAACTCAGGATGGATTAAACACTGAAACATAAAACCAAAACCTATAAAAACCTTAGAAGAAAACCTAGACAATACCCTTCAGGACATAGGCATGGGCAAAGGTTTCATGACAAAGATGCCAAAAACAATAACAACAAAAGCAAAAATTGACAAAGGACATCTAATTAAACAAAAGAGCTTCTGCACAGCAAAAGGAACTATCAACAGAGTAAACAGACAACTTACAAAATGGGCGAACAGTTTTGCAATCAATCCATCTAACACAGGTCCAATATATAGCATCTATAAGGAACTTAAACTTACAATAAAAAAAATTAAAAAGTGGACAAAGGTCATGAACAGACACTTCTCAAAAGAAGACATACTTGTGACCAACAAACATGTAAAAAAGCTCAACATCACTGAACATTAGAGAAATGCAAATCAAAACCACAATGAGATACCATGTCACATCAGTCAGAATGGCTATTACTAAAAAGTCAAAAAACAACAACTACCGGTGAGGTTGTGGAGAAAAAGGAGCACATCCACACTGTTGGTGGGAGTGTAAATTCATTCATCCATTGTGGAAGACAGTGTAATGATTCCTCAAAGATCTAGAGACAGAAATACCATTTGACCCAGTAACTCCATTACTGGGTAATATACCTAAAGGAATATAAATCGTTCTATTATAAAGATACATGTGTATATGTTCATTGTGGTACTATTTGCAATAGAAAATACACGGCGTCAACTGAAATGCCCATTGATGATAGACTGGATAAAGAAAATGTGGTACATATACACCATGGAATAAATACTATGCAGCCATTAAAAGGAACCTGATTATTTCTTTTGCAAGGACATGGATGGAGCTGGAGGCCATCATCCTCAGCAAACTAACACAGGAACAGAAAACCAAATGTTGTGTGGTCTTACTTATAAGTGAAAGTAGAATGATGAGAACACATGGACACACAGAGGGGAACAACACACACTGGGGCCTGTCAGAGGGTGAGGAGGGCTGAGGGGAGGGAGAGCATCAGGAAGAACAGCTAATGGGTGCTGGGCTTAATACCTGTGTGATGAGATGATCTGTGCAGCAAACCACCATCGCACACATTTACCTATGTAACAAATCTGCACATCCTGCACATGTACCCCCGAACTTAAAATAAAAGTTGGTGTTCAACATGGCATAGAGGTCTAATGTGACATGTCTCAGAACTCTGATCCTGATCTTGATCAGTCTCAAATTTACAGAAGTGCTTCAGGTGAAGGCACATAAGGCAGTTGTGCCAAACTTACCAATGCTCCAAGGCTTGGAGAAAAGGATGGAACTAGCTATAACACCGTAGCCCAACTCAACACGATGACTTCTGAAATAGTCATTAAAAAAGTCATTATGTTGCTTAAATAAATTATATGACCCCGATTAAAGAGCTCAGGCTCTGAAGAAACTCAGAAGGGAAATACCTAGTTTGGTTAACCACAAAGTTCAAAAGGGGTCCACAGTGCAATGTGATAACAGAGCTGGCTGCCACAGTAGTTGGTCGCACAGTGTAGAATGAAGGGAATGATGATTCCCCTTTCATCAGACCATGTTCACAGACTTGAGCTCAGTTCTGGGCCCCACACTTGAACTGGGCTGGGTACAACCTGGTGTATGCGGAAGAAAACTACGAGGATGAGTGGAGAAGATAAAAATATGAAGTAACTGTTCAAGGTGGAGAAGAGCAGATTCCCGGTGGAGCATGGCCAAGTTCTTGAGATCTCTAAAAGTCTGCCTTGTAAAGGAGGACCTACAGCTTGTGAACTCATGGGCCCTAGAAGGAAACTCTAAGGTGAATTATCAGGCTGCCAGTTGGAGGAAACAGCTGGCTGCCTAAAGGGTGGGTTTTGTTAACATAAAAACGTGTCTTCTGTGCTCCCTGCTCCCAATAACACAATGGATTTCACAAGGGCATTCTAGCTGTGAGTATGAGGAAGCATTTCCGGGTCACTGGAGGAGCAGGTGTTCAAGGAGTGTGCAGCCGGAGACCTTAGGGTTTGAGAAGCCTTTTTCTTACACTCCTGGTCATTTACTTTTTAAGTTGGTCATTCATTCTCTCATTCATTCATTCACAAACCTTTCCTAAGAACTGAAGAAGATCCAGGCCCTATCAACAAGGGGCTTCAGGGCTAGAGGGCTTCCTGCGGCTATGGAATGATTGTAGGTATGCATTATTTAAGATGCACACTGGAAGCAGACAAGCCTTTGTGCAGAATGCTGTCCCTCTGCTAACAGCCCCTTGTCCTGGAGGTGGAGGTCGTATTCAGTAGAGCTGACCCAGCCTGAGAAGGGACGTAGAGCCCCAAGGGAACCATGCTCAATATTATGCCTGGAACTGAGCCGTAACCTAAGCATCATTCACACTAGGGTGTCTGCATCTATTCATACCTGTTGCCAGAATTGCAGTGGCATTTTGTGGCACCACCAGCAGCAGAAACATCCGAAAACCCTCCCTCAAGGAGGTGTGATTCACCAAAGGTGAGAATAACCAGACTGCAATGCTGCAAAAGCCTTAGAGATAAACTTGCCAATTAGTATGGAAAAGAATGAAGTCCTAGGGGCTTCGGAACCCTGTATTGGTCTCTTCTCTTTTAGAGCAGCAAAAATTTTGGAGGCAGCCCGAGTCCTTCCTGAAGCAGAAAAGCCACAACAGGCCCCTTGGGATGCAGCTGTTCAGCTACAGAATAAGCCCCTGTACTCACAATTCAACTTGCAGATTCATCTGTGGTAGAGGTGGATTTGGTTCCCAGGGATGCCAGAGGAATGCACAAATTTGAAGCCTGCATGTCAGTCCCCCTCCCCACAGGGCTCCATGTTGCTCCCTTCCACCTAAGAGGGGTCTCAGGTAGAGTCAGCCACAACTCCTTACTACATATTTTTCATTTGCTAGCCATTGCCTTGCCCAGGTTGCAAGCTCAGTCTTTTGTCTCTTGTACTTAGGGTCTTAATTTTGGTATGGGGATGACAAGAGAGGAGTTGTGGGAGGTTCCTCTCCTAGAGATATTGGCTAGCCCAGGGTAAAAGCAAGTTTCCCTGGCATCCTTTCTCCCGAGCTGACCTGTGGAACTGATGAGCCACAGGTGAGCTCGAGCACATCACCATAAAGGCAGAGCTGATTTCTCCGGGGCTGGGCTCCCTATATTGGGATGCCTTGGCTGGATTAGCTGCCACAGCTGCTGTAAGGTGGATTTGCATTTCTGCCCCTGCTGCACAGGCCATTTATCAGCATGATGATAGTTATTTAATCCGTAGCTTGAGCTGCAAGCACAGTGATAACTGTAGACAGAGGCAAGGTGAGATTCGTAGTCGGTGTTAATGGGGCTGCCTTTATCAGGGCCAAATAAATAATGAAGGGAGGTAATAATGGTGCCTTTATGATCACTATGAAAAGCTCGTACTGCTTCAGGGTTCTGCAGTGTGCTGTGCTGCAATTAAAAAGAAGGAAGGCAGAAAGCAAAAAAGGCAAAGGGGCTGGGCAGGACATCAGGCTATGGACAGGGCAGAGGTCCCCAAGTGGACAGAGGTCCCCTTACTAGTATGGCCACAGCCAGCCCTCCATTCTTACCAGTGTCATTGCTACCACCTTTACCACCAGAGCCTTTCTGGGCTCCCCACACCATGCTTGGGTTTTCAGGGTCTTCCTAAAGAACTCCTGAGTCTCCTGTTGACAAAGAAAAAGCAAATGAGCACCAATAAATGTTCAGATGATTTAATGGCTTTTCTTGGAATTATTTGAGACAAAACAAACTGAGTGGGGTATGAGTCATGGAGCCAATCAGGTTCTGCCTTTCACAGTAGATATGGGGGAAATAGACTCAAAGCTGCTTCTGGAGCACTGGAGTTCTCTTTATGTAGAATGCCTGTCTAAAGTTTTAGAAGCTAGCTGAGTGGGGTGACCACTTCAGGACATTTACTATGAGCTCCAACATTTCTTCTCTCTTCTTCTTTACTGTTTCAGGACAAGAAGAGAGGGAAGAGAGTAAGGAGCTATGGCAAAAAAAAAAAAAAAAAAAAAAAAAAAAAAAGCTCCAGATGTAAAGGGCTCTAAGGGATGCCAAATAAAGTTATTCCCTGAATTAACCAGCCAACTGCTAAAGGGAGGCAAATGTTGGCAGGTTGTCAGGGAATATAACTTGTACAAAACTTCTAGAAGGCCTTAAGGCTACCAGAGACAACTCCACAGGACATTCTACTCGAGCCTGGCTATAGAATTTGCCTGGTGGAAAATAGTGGGAAGTTTGTAAGTGGAGCTCTACCTTTATTTGTCTACTTGTATTTGGAAAACTGTATCTTTAGAAACACTATGACTAATACATATTTGTGCTAACCTGTTTAAAGCGGGGTCATAATGGTTCTGGAGTAAGTGGCTTTCAAATTCCAATTCAAACCTGAAATTCTTGCATTATATTTTGTGATAAAAAAAAAGTCTTATGGATAAATGGAAATGCAGGCTACATTTTCTTCAATGCAGTTAATAACATTTGTGAGAAGCCAAACTATCTGGACCATAAAGCAGGTAAGCCAAGTACCATGATTCCCTCCAAGTTTATTTAACTTGGGACCAAGTACTGGGCAATATTCCACAGTTTCTGATATGTTTATCTTGCAAATTGAAATTTTGGCTGAGAGGGTCAAGAACTTGGCTGACACCCTTGCACGGGGCTTGCCTATCAGTGGGGTCATAAAGACACTTGGTAAAAATGAAGGTGAATGTATGCCTACATCCTTCTCCCCAACCATCTTCCTTCCTAGGAAATCTGGCCATTTCTCTAAACATCTTCGCCTCTATCTGCCATCATGTTCAGATTAACTTGGGACTTTCATGAGCAAGGCTGGTGGAGATGGCAGGAAGATCCAAACTCTGTGTTTAGTCATCATCTCACACTTTTTACAGTATTTCTTTTTATCCAAATTGCTTTTTTACTGGAGCTTCTGCTCCTTCTCTCTCATTCCAGGTTCTTTGAATCCTTTACCCTCAGATTTGTGCCATGTTTGCAATTGATCGGTGAACATAGGCTCCTGGCTCTAGCCTTCCTTGATCCCATAGACTGCCATCTCAGCTTGGCCAGCCAGGCCAGATGGCAGGTCTGAAATCTCACACCTGGATGAGCAAGTGCTGGCACTGTCCCCTGCTCATCTCTCAACTGCCACTCTCTACATGACAGACTCACAAACACTCTCTATTTGGGACCCATCTTGGATCCAAAGGGCCTTCGATGTAAAGGATTCCACGTATCTGGTGTCTGGTCCTAGATGCATCTCCCATTGACATTTCTCATGTCCTCAAGCCTGCAGAGGCTTTCCTCCAAGGACAGCTTGCATCTCGCAACCTTTTTGATTTTGTGTCTGCCTTCTCTTTCACTTGGAATGCTATCTTCCAAACCTATTAACAGAGTTAACTTAGAATACCCTCTTCCAAACCTATTAGGAAAGCTTTAAAAATCTCAGCTTAAATAATTGTTTCTCCTTGAAGCCTTCCCTACTCCATGATGAATTCAAAGAATCATCAAGTTGGAAGGAGTATCTGAACTTATGTAATCCAATACCCCATTATATAGATGGGAAAATTGAAGTCCAAGGAGGGTCAGTGCATGCTCAACCCTGCAGAGCATGTCAGTAGTGCAGCTGGGACCTAAATGCTGCTGTCCTGACATTTACTTTGTCTCATTCTGCTCCCTCCTCCTCACCTGGCTGTCAGTTGTCGCTAAGAAGTAGAAATAAAGCAAACACACATAAACCCTCACTTCTCAGAAAGATTAGAGGAAATATTGGAATATTACATTTCAAAATATTAACCATGGCTATCTTTGGGTGGTTATTAAGTGGATGACATTTTCTGCTTCTCGTTCCTATCTGGAAGAATTCAAATGTTCTTAATGAGCATATATATTGCTGGTAAAATGGAGAAAGTCAATATATATGCAAAGAAAGGTGAGGAGGAAGAGGAGGAAGAGGAGAAGAATGAAAAAAGAAAGACAATGCCTTGCAAAGTCACTGTGGTGTGTGGGCATTTTGGAACGCCCAATGCTGCCTTAGAAGACCCTATATATCCCTTGTGGATCCCTTGCGGGTGCAAGCCAGCTCTTTTCCTTTGGATTAAGAAGCACATAGTGTTCACGTGGGTCCTAGCTCCAGCCACAGCAAAAAAAAAAACACACAAAAACAAAAACAAACCTCTGTGTCCCATGGGAGAGGTTGCCTACCCAAGAATTATTGAGCTCCTGACCTACATCTACAGTGGTGACTTCACACTTTAGCTTCATAGGTTTCTGGGATTACTGGGATCTTTTGCTGACATTGAGCCATCTCATACTAACTGCTACGTTCTTGGTGTGGGCTGTGGAGCGAGTGTGATAGAAACAGGAATCAGATGCATTTGCTGGCCTGGAGGGGTTCCTAGCTATGTGAAGGACACAGATGTGAACGTAAATAAGGCAAAGGCCGGATGGAGGGGGCTCTCAAATCCCATACCAGATGCCTGGGGGATGACATCAAGCCCTGCCTAAGAAACACAGCTGTCTTCATGGGACAGTATTGCAGCAGTTCCTTTCATGGCTGCTAAAATAAGCTCAGCTCCTGCCTGCTGAGCTTGGCTTGGCTGGGATGGGCCCTTACAGCCAAATGTAGGCCCTTGGCAGAAGAGGCCTGCATTCTGAGGCTGAGGCCTCATCTCCCCAGCAGTCTACTCATTGTCAGGGATTAAAAGAGGGCCTGGGTCTTCAGAACAGCCACTGTGATAAAAGCTCACATAAACAAGCTGAGTGGCCTCAGGAAGGCTGAAGTGGCCTTGGACCAGCTGTAGCCCTTATTTGTGCCCCTTCTCTCCAGTCTGTGCACTCCACCCACCCTCAGCTCTCTGCTCCCACAAGCGTGCCTACTACAAAGCTGCATTCACATCTCTTTCCTCCATCTTCTCTCCTCTTGCTACCAGAGTGGCTCTTACAGCCCCGCCACTTTTCTCACACATCCAACAGTGAGGCCCTCTAGCAGACTGGCAAGCAGTGTGCACAAGCCCCCATTCTGCTTCTGAAACGTCAGGGCACAGCAGCTCTTTGAAATTGCTCTGCACTGCCCTTCCTGTGTCATATCCCTGGGCCACGTGGATGCTCAGGCCTAGTGCCAAGAGCATTGGGAAATGGGACTGTCAGGACAGCAGCTGTGTGCAACCAGAAAGTGAACTGGAGGGAGGGGAGTCCCAGTGTCAGTCCATGAGCTGTTAGAACTGCCCCTGCTCAGGGTCTGTCTCAGAGCAAAGGCTGTGTTTCCCAGTGAGACTAAACTCCATGCCTGGGGGTCAAAGGGAGTAGAGAAATGGAGAATCTCTATGCCAGGGACTGAGTTCAGGGGAGAGGGCATCGGATTCCACCCAAAAGCTTCATGGGAAGCTAGGACTGGAGCTGTCCCTTAGAGAGTGCTTAGGCTTTCCAGAGAAGGTGAAGGGCCTTGGAGAGCAAAGGTCTCTGGGCCCAAGGGCCTGCCAGGTACAACTGTAGGAGGAGCACTGAAAGGGCCTGTTAGATCGAGCATTCACAGCTTCCATTGCCAGTCCTTGTAGGCAAAGCTAGGGTGCTCCACATGGCACCACCCCTCCTGTAACCATGGCCTGAAGACACAGGTTGCACAGACGAGGGGCCATCCGTATGAATTCCCCCAGACATCATCTTTGTTCTCTGGTATCTTTAGCTGGCATGCACTGATGAGCCCTGATGGTTTCGTTCAAGTTCCATGAGGTTGTCAGCTTCAGGGCACAAAACACAGTATTTACTGTGCAGGCACTGAACCAGATTGGTGGGTGTGTGTTTTCTGTCTCTTAAAGTGCAACTTCCACTTGGTTTTGGATTAATTAGGCTCTAAAAGATGTGCAGATGGAGCTGATTTGTACACCTGAGGGGACGGCTTTTCTTCACAAGCCACTCTGCCGCATGACACACCTACCAATATGTAAGGGAGGGCAGGCCCCAGCTTCCCGGGGGTCCCCAAAGGCATGAGTTGGGCTTGCAAATACAGAAGCAGGGAGCAGGGCCTCCTGGCTTGGCTCACCTGGAGCCAGGACTCTGAAACATGTTGCTTTTTTAGAGCAATGAGATGTGGGAGGAAGAGGGAGAGAAAGAGAAATGACTTACCCTTCACTAAGGGTGGGACTTAGGGATCACATTTTCAATCAAGACTTCTATTATGGTATGAATTGTGTCCTTGCAAAATTCATAAATTGAAGTCCTAACTTCCAGTACCTCAGAATGTTAATTGTATTTGGAGATAGGTTCTTTACAGAGATAATTAAGTTAAAAGAGGGTCATATGGGTGGTTCCTAATCCAAAAGGACTGGTGTCATCGTAAGAAGAGATTAGGACATAGACACACACAGAGAGATGACCATATGAGGACACAGGGTGAAGACTCCATCTACAAGCCAAGGAGAGATGCTTCAGGAGAAACTAACCCTGGCCACACCTTAATCTCAGACTTCTAGCCTCCAAAACTATGAGAAAATACACTTCTGTTGTTTAAGACCCCAGTCTTTATTTTGGCAGCCAGAGTAAGCTAAGGCCACTCCTCTACTGTTAGGAAGCCTAAGAATCACAGGGCAGCTGGTTAAAATGCAGATTCATGAGCTCATCCTCAGATGATGTTATTTAGGAAGCCTGAGATGCCACCAATTCTGCTTGCTCAAGAAACTCTGCAGAGGATTCCAAAGGATGTGGTCCCTAGGCCACACTTTGAGAAACCAGGACTAGAATACTGGACTTAGACTTGAAAGTACTGGGTTTGAGACATGATACTGGGTTTATTCACTCTGGGACCTTGGTCAAGTGAGGTTGGTTTTTGGGCTTCAATTTCTTCCCCTATGGAATGGGGTTGATACTGCCTTTCATGGCCCGCTCACAGGGCTGCCGATGAACATGTATATATGTGAAGGGAAAGACTTTGGATTGCTGTCAGGGGTCCAGGAATGGTTTATTTGTCAGCTTGAGCTGCTGAGCTACCATAACAAAATACAATAGACTAAGGGGCTTAAAGAACAGCTGCCTACTTGCTGTGTCCTCACATTCTGGGTGGGAAGAGAGAGAAAGAGAGAGAGAGAGAGAGATACAAACTCCCTGTCTTGTAATGATACTAATCTTATGCAGGCCCACATTCTCAGGGCCTCATCTAACCCTAATTACCTCCCAAAGGGCCCACCTCTTAATACCATCACATTGGTGTGTAAGGCTTCAACATAGGAATTGGTGGGGGGCACTATTCAGTCTATCCCAGATGGCAGTGATGCCAATAAGCTTGCAAGTCCTACTTAGACCCTATATTGTGGCTCCATAGATCTCTGAGACCCAAGGCCCTGCATTTCAAGTTACTGAACTGTGAAATAAACATTGAGGCCTTGTTCCTTCTTTGACACTTCTTTGAGGTTCTCACTCTTTCTGAGCAGAGGTGCTCTGTGGCCTAGTGGCCCCAGGATGAGGGACAAGCAGATGGGGGCAGGGGAATAGCTGGGGGACAATCAGGCTTTCCTCCTGTGAACAGGCTAGGCTAGTAAAACTCTTCTGGATATACTCAAAGGTACAAGGGCCTCTTTGGGCCATCCCTGCTCTGGCACCATGCCCTTGCAGAGGACAATCTCAGCATAATGCTTAATCTTCAAAAAGAGCAAATCCAACAGCAAATGCATTACCAGTTAACATGGCGTTTTACTGAAGCTTTCAAGAAGAGACAGGGAAATATGTATCACAAAGCAAAATTTATTAAATGACCTCTTTCAACATCTTGGTTCTTTTCTTAAAATTTATCTTCAGTGGCAGCTGCCTGAATTCTTCTCTCTCCCCCAACCCTGTCCTCCCCTAAAATGGGGTTCAGATCAAGGCTTGGAACAGAGTAAGTTCTCAATCAGATACTGTTGCTTTCCCTGGGAAATCTAGGACTCTTGTCTTCCCACCTTGACCACTCACTCATTGCAGCAGTCTCACACCTCACAGAGATTGCAAAGCAGCATTACTGGAAGGTTCTCAGTCACACATAATTTAGGCAAGCTTTTCATATTTCAGAGGGGAGAGCTGAAGCCCAGGGGTGAGAAGGCAGTTTCCTCGTAACAAGGAGAACAGAGACATGCAGCAGAGTGAAGTAGATGTTTGGCTCCCTTTTGTCTCTGCTTAATTTGGTCTTGAATGAAGTCCTCATCCATCTGCAGATCACTATGAAGATGGTGAGCAATGCCATCTGGGCTTTCATTGTCAGTTCAGAGGCCCAAATGTGTTGATCATGGGCTGTTCATCTCTAGAGTGGAATGAGCTCTGGCCCGTCCTGATCCAGCGCTGACCAGCTTTCCAATGGTCTCCGAGTGAAATCTGGATAGGCAGGCAGGAGGGAGGAACACTGCTGAGGTGGCAGGAGAATAAAAGGGGTTTGTTCTGATGGGAAAGTGAACTTGGCAAGAGAGTTGTGGTTTCCTGCTCCAAAGTCATTCTCAGACTCTTGGTTTCTCTCTTGGAATGGGTTGGCGGCATGGTGGGGTGGAAAAAGGCATGGTTTTAGGAATCTAGAAAGCAGGACCTCAAGCCAAGGTCCTGGCTTGGCTTCCACCTCTTAACATGGCCTTGGGTGTAGCCAAGCCTCTGCCTGGGCCTCTTTCCTGCCTTCCTAATGGGGAGAGTCAGACAAGCCCTGCATAGACTGAGGGTG
This sequence comes from Aotus nancymaae, assembly GCF_030222135.1. Lineage (NCBI taxonomy): Eukaryota > Metazoa > Chordata > Mammalia > Primates > Aotidae > Aotus > Aotus nancymaae. The sequence goes on from NW_026988553.1 coordinate 703,155, forward strand.
GCAATCAATCACAGGTCCTGCTCATGTGGGCACTGGTGGCCAATCTGCCAATCCATGCTCTTCTGGACTGTGATCAGGAGGCAAGATGAGGAGGCACCCAGGTCTTCCTGCCTGGAAGGCATGTGGGAAAGAAGTTGCCTGATTGGTGCATCTGTAGTCCAACAACACTGAAATGGAATTAGTATTTCAGAAATAGGCAGAGATTCTGGGGATCGTCAATGGGTGGGGGGCAGAAGCCAAGACCAGAGTGACTGTGGGAGCAGCGACTTCCGGCTCTTAGCTCTCCATCCCATTTATTTTCTTGCTTCCAGATGAGCCTCCTTGGCTCTTGGAGGAGGAGAGAAACTGTCACAGCAAGCAGCTCACTTTCTACATGCACAGAGCTCGAGCAGCAGGCCTGGCAGGAGGTGGGAACCAGAGAGGAGGCCTCTCACAGGGTTCACAGTACTGAGCTGAGCTATGGGAAAGCATCGTTGGCAAAGCCACAGTCGCCTCTCACTCTGTAACTGGTCTCCCTGCCTCCACTCTTGCTGTGCCCTCAACCCACTCTTGGCTGAGGAACTAGAGTGATTTTAAAATGCAAATAACTTTACTTCCCTTCTCAAACCCTCCATGGTTGCCCATTTGCAGGAAGAATAAAATTCACCCTTCTTATCCTGATCTCCAAGGCTCCAAGTGACCAGGCCCCACTTACCATGCTAACCTCATCTGGTCCTGTCCTTCTCTCATTCCCCATATGCCAGTTCCATGTGCTTTCTTTCCTTCTTTTCCTTCAACAGACGAAGCTCAGTCCCACTTTAAGGGCTTGGCACTTGCTTTCCTGCTTGCTGAGAAAACTGTCTCCCAGATTATTATGTGACTGGCTCTTTGTTAATTGGTCTCAATTCAAATGTCATTTCCTCAGAGATACCTTCTTGAAACCAGCCAAACTGAAGTAGCTACAGGGCTGTAAGCTCTGTGTGTTTGTTTACTTGCTTATTGTTCATCTTTTCCACTTGAACTTAAGCTCCCCAGGGCCAGGTCATTGTCTTTTTGAGCTTCACTGTATTGCCAGTGTCTGACACTTAGCAGGCACTCAGGGAATGCTTGGGGGAATGAATGAATACATAAATGAATGATGTATAGAAGTTAATCAGGGAAAGGGAAAGGTGAGAAAGGCAGCTTGTTTAACCCCCAGGCAAAGTTAGTCACTCTGGTCTCTTGGTCCTCATGTTGTGATCACAATGTGTGCTAACGTACCTGCACACATGGCCACCTCTCCCAACAGACGCTAAACTCCGTAAGGCCCAAGATCATTTCTGTCTTGCTCAGCACTGCGTGCGTTGTTACCTTAGTATGCCTGGCACATGGGAGGTCATCAGCAATCGTTGTTCATTGACTGAAAGACTAAATCTGTCCTTAATCAATGGAGCATAGATGGAAGCAACACATCTGTCTTTTACAAATGGGAAAACCAAGGCTCAGGAACACCTGTACGTGGTAACACCTGAGTCAGGACAGAATGCAGGTCTTAGCAGCGGTACTATTTTCCTGTAAAAGATTTGAAAGTTGGCTCAGCTGAAATGTCTTTTCAAAGCTGAGTGACTAAACACACTGAAGGCCAATCCATCATTTTTGCATGAAGAAGGGAATCTTGTTACGAAGGCAAATGGCATACTCGATGAAATGCCATATCATCCAGGACCGGGTTAGCCTGGACAAGATACAGGAATACAGGAGCTACAGTGAACCCTAGTAAACACCGACCCTCACTAATAGGGATCTAGGCTATCTTTCCACTCTGCTAATGCCTCTTCTTTCCTGAAACCCCAGCCAGACGCCCTCATCCTGTGGAAGGTGTTCATATCTGCTTCAGATGATGGAGTCAGTAACAGGATTGGTGTTTACTGAGAACCCCCCAGAGTTAAGTATTAAAAGAGGCAGACTTTAGAGTCAAAAAGATCTGGGTATGAATCCTATCTTTTCTATTACAAAACTTGCCCTTGGTCAAGTGATTCACTTCTCTGAACCTTAGTTGCCTCCTTTAAAATTTGGGACTAATAAGAATAAGATCTATCATGCAGGACTTTTTGTAAGAATTAAGGGGGATAATGTGAATACTTACCAGACTGGGCAGCTTTCTACTCATGCTCTTCTTGGGTCTTTAGGAGTTTGCTCAGTTTGTATTCAAGTGATTGCTTATGCTCTTCAAAAACAGAACTGTTGTCATTTCATCTGTATAGCCTCACAGAAGCCCAGTACAGAGCTGAATACAGAGCCCGTGCAGGCTGCCACCCTGTTTGGAGCTCTAATGCTCAGTGAGGATAGGCAAAGCTATTGCTAACAGAAGTCTTTACACTTGTGTAAAACGCTTGGGTCTTTACATGTATGCAGCTGAGGTCAAGGGCACCATGTCCAACTTAAGAGGACAGGCTTCTGTGCAGGCAGGATGGGCCATGATAATTCAGTCGGGTTCTTGGCAGTTCCAGTGCATGGAGGCAACCTCAACTCTGGACTCACAGCGCTTCCCAGAAGAGAGTCACAAGTTGTGTATATGTAGTTACTGACTCTGTCCTTGCCTCAACTCCGGTCAGTCATGATGTCCTAGCCTACTAGTCACCAACTTGATGACAATGGAGCTGGGCTAGGAAACCATGGATTCTGTGTTTTTAGGTGCTGGAAGCTGCTGTTTCTCTTTTCTTGGAGTCAGTGACATCACACTATTCCTTTAGATTGTCTTTGCTGTCTCTTTCATGGATTTTTCTTCCTTTTAAATGCCCCTGTTGCCCGGACTTCTTTCCTCTGTCCTTTTCTGTTGTCCTTCCATGTAGTCTGGCTGGGATAGTGCACAGTTATTTGCAGGTTGGTGATTTCCCACCTTTATCTTTGGGCACTTGAATGCAAGACCCTAGGTGTTCTCATTCATGCCTGAGGCTTCATCTATCACCTATATGCAGGAGACTCAACAACTTCTCTTCAATTCACAAGTCTCTTCTGCCCCCAGACCTGTACATCTGTCTACTACACACCTTCACTTGGATATCCCATAGGCACCTTATATCCCACATGTGCAAAACTGATCTACTAGCCTCTTCCAATGTCCCAATCTCAGTGAATCCTGCATCAAGTACTCATTTGGCCAAACTAAAATTGGGGTAGCATCCCTTCCCTCTCCCTCTTCCTCTTGCCACCTCCCACTCCCTGCCACTTACAACCATTGCTCTTAAAATAAAGACAAAAATACTTCATATGGCCTAAAAAGCTTTGCATATTCCGGTTCCTGTCTATTCATTCTGTCCTGTTTTGTACCATATTCACCCTTGATCATGATCATGCTCTTAAATCACAACACAATTATCTCTGTTCTTTGAACAATCATGCTTCCTTTTACCTGAGGGCCCTTACACTCACCTATTCTTCTCCCACATTTTCCTCTACTTAATTCCTCCTCATCCTTCAGATTACAGATAAAGTGTAACTTCCTTAGGCAGCCCTTCTCTGATTTCAAAATCCCCTTAGATGGTATACTTCTGCTTTAGAGGATGTTTTCAATAATTAATAGACTTTATTTTACAGTTTTAGGTTTACAGATAAATTGAGAAATAGAGAGAGAGATCCAAGATGGCTGATCACTAGCAGCTCGGGCTCGTAGCTCCCAGTGAAAGCGCAGAGAACGAGAGGATGCCACACTTTCAGATGAATATTTGTTGCTCACGGACCAAGAGATTCCCAGCGGAGGAGCCCCACGGGATGCCAGGGCGACTCTTGTGGCCGGCGTGGCAGTTTTGCTGGCGCCTTAGCGCAGCAGTTCTTGATGCAGAGTCTGGAGATTCCTGGGCAGAAAAGCACCATCAATCTTAACACTGCTGTTTTGGCCAGCGCAGTGGATTGCTCAGATTTCGGCACTGGGAATCAACAAGTTGGACGTCCACTCAGAGACCTAGTTAGAAAGTCAGTAATTACAAAGACGACAGAGGGATAAATATATAATGAAGGGAAGAAACCAGCCTAAAAAGGCAGAGAATACTCAAAATCAGAATGCCTCTCCCTCTACAGGGGATCGCAATTCCTCATCAGTGACGGAACAAGGCTTAATGGAGAACGAGTGTGTTCCAATGACAGAAGCAGGTTTCAAAAGGTGGGTGATAAGAAACTTCTGTAAATTAAAAGAACTTGTTCTAACCCAATGCAAAGAAACTAAGAACCTTGAAAAAAGGTTTGACAAAATGCTAACGAGAATGGACAATTTAGAGAGGAATATAAGTGAATTGATGGAGCTGAAAAACACAACACGAGAACTTCGCAAAGTACGCACAAGTTTAAACAGTCGAATTGATCAAGCAGAAGAAAGGATATCAGAAGTCGAGGACCAGCTCAGTGAAATGAAACGAGAAGACAAGATTGGAGAAAAAAGGATGAAAAGGAATGAGCAAAATCTCCAGGAAATATGGGACTACGTGAAAAGACCTAATTTACGTTTGATAGGTGTACCTGAATGTGACAAAGAGAATGAATCCAAGTTGGAAAATACTCTTCAGGATATCATTCAGGAAAACTTTCCCAATCTAGCAAGGCAGGGTAACATTCAACTCCAGGTAATACAGAGAACACCACAGAGATATTCTTCAAGAAGACCAACCCCAAAGCACATAATCTCCAGATTTATTAGGGTTGAAATGAAGGAGAAAATACTAAGGGCAGCCAGAGAGAAAGTTCAGGTTACCCATAAAGGGAAACCTATCAGACTTACAGCAGATCTCTCAGCAGAAACCCTACAAGCCAGAAAAGAGTGGGGACCAATATTTAACATCCTTAAAGAAAAGAACTTTCAATCCAGAATTTCATATCCAGCCAAACTAAGCTTTATGAGCGAAGGAAAAATTAAATCTTTTGCGAACAAACAAGTACTTAGAGACTTCACCACCACCAGGCCTGCTTTACAAGAGCTTCTGAAAGAAGCACTATACATGTAAAGGAACAACCAATATCAGCCTTTCCAAAAATATATCAAAAAGCAAAGAGCATTAACACAATGAAAAATTTACACCAACTAATGGGCAAAACAGCCAGCTAGCATCAAATGCCAGTATTAAACTTATATATATTCTAATTGGATAAAAAGCCAAAACCCATCGGTGTGCTGCATCCAGATCCATCTCACATGCAACGATACATAAAGACTCAAAACAAGAGAAGAAGGAAGATTTACCAACCAATCAGAGAGTAAAAATAAACAAATAAACAAAAAGCAGGAGATGCAATTCTCGCCTCTGATAAAGTAGACTTTAAAGCAACAAAGATCAAAAGAGGCAAAGAAGGACATTACATAATGGCAAAAGGATCAATGCAACAAGAAGAGCTAATGATTCTATAGATCAACGAGACAGAAAATTAACAAGGACATCCAGGACTTGAACTCAGACCTGGAACAAGTAAACTTAATAAACATTTATAGAACTCTCCACTTCAAATACACAAAACATACATTACCACTTCACACCTATTCCAAAAGTGACTACATAATTGGAAGTAAATCACTCCTCAGTAATCACATAGCATTTCATAGGTTTAAATGAAGTATTGGTTGGCTGCTTGTTTGTTATTTTCTTCCCTTATTCCTTCCTGTCTACATCATTAAGTATAATTATTGGTATAAAAGAGGTTTTCAATACCCATTACTAAACTGCATTCTAGCCTGGGCAAGAAAGCAATACTCCCATTCTCTCTCTCTCTCTCTCTTTCTCTTCCTTTTTCTTCCTCTTCTTCATTCTTTTTTTTTCTTTCTTTCAAAAAAAGAAAAAAAAATTGAGAAATAGAGTACCCATGTACCTCTCCATCTCAGTTTTCTTTATTATTCACATGTTACATCAGTGCAGAACACTTATTGCAATAATGAACCAACACTGATATGTTGTTTTTAACTAAAGTTTGTAATTCATTCATATTTCTTTAGTTTTTACATAATGCTTTTGTATGCTTCAGTATACCACACTACATTTAGTTGTAGTGTCTTACACTTCTCTTGGCCATGACAATTTCTCAGACTCCTTGTTTTTGATGAATTTAACAGTTTTGAGGAGGACCGATCAGTTGTTTTATAGAATGTCTCTCTGTTGAGATTTTCGTGATATTTTTCTCATGATTAGACTGGAGTTATGTATTTTGGGAGGGGAATAACAGAAGTAAAGTGTCATTTTTATCACATCATTATTAAGGCAACATACTATGTACATGATGTATGACATTGATTCTTACTGTGATCACCTGGCTAAACTAATGTCTGTCAGGTGTCTTCACCTTAAAATTATCCTTCCCCCCTTGCCATACTGTACTCTTTGGAGGAAAGCCACTACGTGTAGCCCACATGTAAGGAGTGGGTGTTATTCTCTTCTTTCAAGGTGGAGAAGCTACATAATTTATTAAAATTTGTATGCCTGAGAGGCTATCTTTTCTTCCCAATTAATTAATTAATTAATGTGTATTGCTATAGACTCAAGGATATTTATTTTATACTTTGGGTTACATTCTAATATTGTTTTATTCATTTTGTTGTTTATATTATTCTAACTTTGGCCATTGAGAAGTCATTCAGTTGGCTTCTGTGTCGCTTTGATATACTCCCATCATGGTAAAGATTTGTTTTGAGCACTTCTTTACTTTCTGGTGCTACAAGATACTTTAGCATTATCCTGTATATTTTTTAATCCCTAGAATAAGTCTTTTCTCTAAGGAGCTCTGATTTCCTTTATTGGAGAATGGTATTAGAAACCAAGATCTAGGTGTCAGGTGTGCTAGCATTAAAGCATTTTTATTAGTCACAGTTTTATTTCTATCTGTGTGATTATTTAATACATATCTTTATCATCCACAAGGTGTTCCAGTAAGGTGGGGACCATGTATAACTTCGCTCTTGTTATGCCCCCAGAGCCAAGCACAGGCTCTGTTAAATAATATGCATTAAAAGACTTCTACATGAAGGCTAGTTAATGTTTTATGGAAATGTCCTCCTCTAGGTTATCCAAGACAAAAATATCAGAGTAATCTAAGTCTCTGTCATCTTTCTCACTCTTCACATCCAATCACCAAGTTCTGATGATTCTATTTTGGAAATGCATTTCCTAATTTCCACTCTAACAGTACAGTGCTTCAAGCATGTATTTCCTGTTCATGGATAACCCCAATAACATCCCAAGTGGTATCCATGCTTCCAGTCTAACCTATACTTCATATTGCTATAAAATTAATCTTCCTAAAGCACAACTCTGACAAAGACACTTCCCTAATTAAAAACTCATTACAGAAATGGAAAAATATACCATATACATTAATTAGAAGATAGTCTTTGTGGAGTGTCAATTCTCACAAATAGATTTATGAATTTAGAGATTTTATTTATAGATTTATAGATTTAACACAAACATGTCATCATCATGACAATTTTTTGGTGGAAATCAACAAGCTGGCACTAAGAGCTATATGGAAATGCAAAGGACCTAGAAACCTGGAGTAATTTTGAAAAATATGGGCAAAATTACAGGATGAAACTTAACCTGACTTCAAGCCTTGTTTTAAAGCTATATTAATAAAGACAATGTGTTACTGGCATAAGTCCTGACCAATGTGTCAGTGTGACAAATAGATTCCAGAAATAGATCTACATTTATACAGTCATTTTATGTTTGACAAAGGTGCCAAAGCAATCTAGAGAGAAAGGGAAAGTCTTTTCAATAAAAGCACTGGAAGAACTGGCTATCCATGTGAATAAATGAACCTTGAACCTAACTTCACATTCACCATACACAAAATGTAATTGGGGATGGATCCAGGGAACTGTACATAAAGTAAAAGACCACAAACCTTTTACAAAAGCCTTGCTTCATCCCTTAGGCTAGTCAAATGTTTCTTAGGATACAGAAAAAAAGATTAACAAGGACAATTGATAAATTTCATAAAAATCAAAAACTTCTGCTCATCAAGAAACTCTGCTAAGAAAATGAATAGGTAAGTTACATATTGTGGAATATTATTTTAAAAAACATATTTGACAAGGGACTCGTATTCAGGATATGTAAAGATCTTCTACAATCCAATAATTAAAATACAAATAACTGATTAAAGTGAGTAAAAATTATTGAACAAACACTTCACAAAAGAAGATATACAGATGGTCAATAAGCACAAGAAAGATTGCTCACATTATTTGTCATCTTGGAAATGCAGATTAAAATCACAATGAGACATCACTACACAGTCACCAAAATTGTTAAAAATAAAAGGACTGACAATACCAGATGCTGTTGAGGATGTGTAGAGAGCCAAATTGTCACACATTGTTGGTAAGAATGTAAAATGGTACAATAAGTTTGGCAAAAGTCTAGCAGTGTTTCATAAAACCTAACATCCACCTACCGTAGGCCCACTCATTCGACTTCCATGTATTTACTCAAGAGCAATGAAAGTACATGTTTATAAAAAGAATCATACAAGAATGTTCATAGCTGCTGTACTAATAATAGCCTAAAACTGGAAACAAGCCAAGTGTCCATCAGTGGGAGAATGATAAGCAAAGTACATAAAGGTGGATACACAAACTGGATATATGAAATGTATGAACAAACTATGGCATATTCATCCAATGAAGCACTGCTCAGCAATAAAACAGAATTGCCAACACACAGAACACAATGGATGAATCTCAAAAGCACCATGCCAAGTGAAAGAATCAAGATGCAAAAGAGTACAGTGTTCAGATTCACATTTCTGCTTTCCCCAGATGACACTGTGAAAGAGATTAGTATTAGGCGGTGGCTTTCCTTTGTGTTTTGTTTTGTTTTTTCTCTGCATAACAAGATCTAAGTTAATTTCTTTCCCAAATGTCTCTCCATTTATCTCAACATACTTCTATGCTGATTTGAGTTGTCTCCTTTATCATGTACTAAATATTCATATGTTTGAGTCTGCTTGTAGTCATATTCTGTACACTAATCTGTCTCTTCTGTCATATCCCGTGGTAATTACTGTGACTTTAGAATACATTTTAATATCTTCTGTGAAAATTGTCCCCATGTCTGTTTTAAAAATTTCTAGCTATTATTAATTACTTATATTCAAGATCAACTTTTTTTTTAGTTTTTGGACTCTTTCTTTAATATGAAATATAGCCAACTTGTTTCTACTTCTTTGGCTTTCTTATTACAGACCAGATACCATTAAAACAAAGAAGGAGGCATGATCTATATTCTATGGCATTCCATGAACTATTTTGAATTAAATGCATGAAATTAATATATGCTAACCTAGGATTTTAAAGTTTTGTTACATTCAGTTTGTTTGAATTGAATTTGTCCAGACTAACTTTAGAATAAACCTACCAAAGCCTCCCAAATTCCAATTGGAAATATATGTTGAATGCAGATTGATTTGGAGAAAATTGTCATTTATTTGATAATCAGGTTTCCTATATGGGAATACGTTCTCTTCATTTGTTTAAATCTTCCTAAATGACACACAATAAAATTTCATAGTTTTTGTCATTTGGTGAAAATTGAAGTGGCTAATAGGGCAGGGATGTAGCGAGGCAAGGTGGGTCCACTTGTCTGGAGTTGCTCACTGTGCACGGAGCTAGCCAGGGAATAACAAACCACAAAGATCCCTCTTCCTCTCCTCATGTGGCAACAGCCCCTCCCTGGTCTGGCCCCATTGGCTAGTGAATGTTCACTAGCCGTTTGTACATTGTTCATCTTCATTTCAAAAACTCCCTTTGGGGAAAATCTTAATGTTCTATATCTGCATTGTCAAATATGGTAGCCACTATTAGACAATGATGATCTGGGATGTTGATTTCTAGGTATCCCTGGGATTTGGGGGCGATATGAAAATTCTAATTATTCATGTGAGTACTTGGGCCACCAAAGTCATGGCATCAGGAGGTTGTTAGCTGTCCTTAGCTCCAATATCCAAACACACTAATGCCATTTACGGAAAGGCCCTTTTTTAAAAAATCTGTTTTGCTGACAATAACCTCTGGCTATCTGAGTGTTCTTGGGACAATCCAAGCTTAGTCAGATAACTCTCTGATGATGCTCAAGACAGACAGAATTCTCAAGCCTCCTTAGTTTCACTCATGATATGTCATCAGACCTTAGCCCTATGAACCACAAACTTGGATAATTTGTCTTCTGTAACCCCCACATGAAAGAGGGAGCAAAGTCTTCTCTAGGGCCCTTCATTGTCACTGCCATATGGGCTGACTGGAAAATGGGAAGAATATCCAAGGCGAAGATTCAGGTCTGCACACTGACATTTGGGCCGGGGCCTATACTAGGGAAGGTCTCCAGGAACTGGAGGCCTGGTACAGTTGCTGCAAGTAATCAGTGAAGGGGTTCAGCCAGTGGTCATTGCTATGAGTCACAGAGCTAATAGAGCCAAGGACAAACCACAGGCCAGGAGTGACACACTGAGATTCTGAAACCAGGCAATCCCTGCATAGACTTGCCCAGGAGAGGTAGCCAGGGAGGCTAGAAACAGAGCAGTGAAAGAAGGGATGCTAGCAGATACCAAACTTCTGGGCATCCAGAGTCATTCCTGAGATGGTTGATCATGTAGTGTAGAAGGTTCCTCAGAGTGGATCAGCTAAGACCAGAAGCTAGATGAGTGGCTGAGGCAAGCAAGAAACCACAAACAGCAGTTAGCAGGAGGGATGCAGGATAGAGGCTGAAGTGGAATACAGGCTTCTCTGGGTCTGGGCTGAAGATCTAGGTTTCTAGGTGTGCATGTCTGGCCAGACAGAGGCTGATTAGGGGAAAGAGTGGTGCAGAGATAGGCTTTTTGGGAAAATCCATGCCAATACAAAGTGGGCAGAGGCCGTGGTTGAAGCTGAGTCTCAGACTGGTCATGTTAGAGATGGCAGGAGTGATTGCAAGGACTCATGGAGTCTCAGATCAGTCTATAGACAGAGATTGGCAAAGGGCTAATAGGGACCTCTGGGTTCTGTGAAACTCTCAAGGTGTTTCCTTGTGCCTGGTATTGTTTCAAAAACCCCTCTCACTTCCTTCCTGTTGGTTCTATGGTCACTGTCAGCTTGCACTCCCCTCCTCTTGCTCTTTTGTGCTCCTCTCCTTCCTTTGAGCAATGGCATGAGAGTCTCCCTGGCTCCCAATTTCATTTCTCCTGCCCTAAAGAAGTAACAGGCTTTTTGTACTGAGGACTTCTGGGAGATGTTCTGGAATCTTTCAAGTGTCTGGTTTTCATCTCTTTACTTTTCCCTAACTTCCTTTGTTCCCATAATCCCATGCCTCAGAATCCCTCTACTATTCCAGATGGAAAAGCTCATCATACTTTTCCTTTTTCTTTGAACTCTTCTATTTCTTAGGTCCACAATGTCTTGTCTCCAAAGCCTTCTTTCTAGTTTTTTGTAAAAAAAAAAATACATAAACCACAATGAATACCTATCTCCTAAGTGAGTCTTAAGTGAGTCTTTCCCATCTCAGGGGATATAGATGAAGCAACTCTCATGTCCCTGGAACCCTATTCCTGCTCCATGGAAAAATCCACAATTGGCCACTTCCTACAAGGAACTAGAGTAGAGCTACAGTGGAGGACTCTGATGTTGGATCTTATTTCACAGCACATGTGGAAAAGCATTTATGTATGCTTGTTTAGAAATCTAATTATGGTGTTGGAATATTCTTTTAAACATTCCATTCTGGCATTATTCCGTTTCCCAAGTCCAAATCCTAACAGAAAAAAAGTTTAGGGAGTGGTAATTTCTAAGGGATCATCCAACATATATTATGAATACCATACACTTTGGCTTAGAGGGAAAGGGACTTAGGTTTGGAGAAGGAACATTTAATTCCTCCTGATTGAGGAAAAGACAATCACAGGATTTCATGCTGGAAAGTAGCCCATACATGGCTATATTTCTTTCCCTTTTGACTTCTCTCAGATTCCTTAAAAACAAAGTCAGGAGCACTATAATGAGGAGAAAGTGACCTCTCTGATTAATGACTTCAGTAGATGGCTATTAGAAAAGATCCACAAGAATGATTCCTTCAACATTGCAGCTCATGACAGGGGAGAGTGGTGTGAAAGGAAAGACATTCAAGTCATTCTTCTTTCTTAGATTCTTTGCTTGAGATAGCAGACAGTCAAAAATTTGAAGGAAGCTTAGTATAAACCTGACACAGAAACCGTGGATTAAGTAAGGGAGAAAGAAGGAAAGCACTAGAATTAATGAATTTAGGCTTAACAAGTAAGTTTTTTTTTTCCAAAGTTCTTAGGGGCTTCTGTTTCTCTAAACCTTGCTTTAGTTTTGTATGACATTTAAATAGCCATTCTAGTTTATCTTGATGCCTAGCCATATTAATAAAGTGGTTTCTTTGTTAGATTAAAATTGAATAATAAAGTTTATTAATCTCATTTATTTTGCCTTTCCCCAAAAGAGTTTCACTGTTTGTACCAGCAAGAAATAACCTGTAGGGAACCAGCCCCACATCACACCAGTGGGTACTCTGAGTTCAGTGGCAACAAAGGAATGAGAAAAAGACAGATTAAGAGAGAAAGTGGGACCAGTGGGCCATCACTCATTAGTGGAGGAGACAGTGAAGGCCCCAAGTTCTGATCATTCACACTATTTATTGGTTATAATCACTTTGATCTATAGGGTAGGGGTGGAGTGATGGTGGGGAGAGGGTGACATGATAGTGGAGTGAATCAGTGAGCCAGAACTGAAGCAGTGAGCTGGAACTGGTGTGTCATTCTAAAGACTGATAACAGTGGTGGTTTCAGGAGTTTCACAAAACAAGAACATGTGGTTATCTTTTGCCTGTTATCTATGTGCAGCTGGGGGAACACGGGCCTTACAAGGAGCCTACAAGTCTGGCTACATTATAGTGCTACGAAGGGGTTTTATGTCCTTGAGCATAATGTTTATGGTAACAGAGCAGAGGTCACCCTGCACCAGAATATGAGGCATGGAGAGGCCTTCCTCCTCAGAGGCCTCCTGCAGCGTTCCACACTTTGTTGTTCCTTGTTTATGTGTTACTCATAACCAATTTATGTAGGCACTCTGTAAGTCCTTTCTGCTTTGCTGCTTCCCCCAACATAAGGCTCTGCTACCTACTACCTGGTGGCTGTCCTAACTGTGCTATGATACTAGAGAAGAAATAGCCATCTTCTTAGAGTCTGCCCACACAATCTTGCATTTGTACAATACTGGCAATTCCAAATGTGTTTGATGAACCAGGCACCCACTTAACTTCCTTGTGATGAGGATTTATGGGAAACAAGACCCAACTGAGATTTCAATCCAGAGAACCTCAGGTAGCTCACTAGCCCCATTTCTGCCTTTTGGGGCATTATTAGTGTGCCTGACTTTGCCTTGGAGATTGGCCTCTTGCTGATAAACTACATATGATCTTGGAGGTCATAGAAGGAAGAGACGCAATAAATTATTATCTAATTGACTAGAACCAATGAATCTGACCTTTTCCGAACAAAGGTATGAATCTTTCAACAATGAAGCAGCTACTTGGCAGGTTAGTCATTGTCAGGTTTGTAAAGGGCTGACCTACCCAGACAGAATGGCTGCCAAATATTGGCAACATGGAAGAATATGCACTCAAAGAAGCAGTTAAGACCACCTCTGCATATTGGCAGGGATTTGCTTGCTTGTGTGTTTTGGAGGTGGGTGCATGTGGGGCAAACTAGGGAATAGGACAGAAATGGTTGACAAACTGACAAAGATCAAAGCCTAGATAGGTCATCAAGGCATTAAAGTGAAGACAGAGTACAAGATTTCGGAAATGACTAGGAGACAGGTGGGCCAGACAGTGGGGAAGAAAGCCATAAATGAGGAAAAAACATTTAAGGCAAAGTGACGAGCATAAGAATCAGTAGACTTTCTCCACAGTGCTCATGGGGCCTCCAGTTCTCTGGTAGAGAGCTGTGTCTGGCTCAGGTAGAGCTTAGTCTTCCTGAGGCCCTGGAGAGACCTGCATAGAGAACTGCTTTCCTGAGATGCAGAGGACATGGCTAACCACTCCTGTTGGCTACAGTCAATTCTGCTCCGGTGGAAACAAGCCAGCTTGAAGTTCAATTATGGAGTATGTCTCATCAATCAAATAAATTTTTTTTTTTCTGACAGCTACATTGCTCAGAATACTTTGTGTGGCCAGGCCAGGCCAACACAGTTGGAAGGCACTGGCTATAGAACAAAGCTCAAGTCTTTCAGCCACCTTGAGACTCTCTCTGAGCTGGTCCCAGTCTACCTTTTCAGGTTCATCTGCTACCTCCATCCCTCTCTCGCAAAACCTCTTCAGTCACATGAATTGACTTGCTGCTTCCCAAACTCATGCCTCATGCCTTTGCTCAAGTTTTCCTTTTCATCCCTCTGTCAACTCTCCCCAGCCCTCGCACATTCCTCACCTACTCATTCTTCAAAGCCCAGTCAAATGCCACTTCTTCCAAGATGTCTGCATTGATACCTCCCTCACAGTTGGAATGACTTTCCCTTTTTGTGCTCCCCACTTTGCTTGTCTTCTGTTTGGTGACAGACTTAGGTATGTGCAAGTGCCCTGGGGGAGCTGCTGGCAAACAGGGACCAAGGCTGACTCAGCCCTGTTCCCACAACATAGGTTGCCCAAATTCTCATCTGGAACAGGTTCCAAACACATACTTGGTGGAATGAAATGCATTTCTTCTACCTCAGAGAAGTAGAAAATCTTTTTTTCCTTTTTCCAAACTTCCTCAGTTTTGATTTATGGAGTTCATTAACTTAGTTATTTTCTTCTCTTCTCATCCTTTGTGCCTGGTTCTCTAGAAGGCTGATCTTTTAGTTCCAAGGTAGAATTAAATAACTAAGCTTTGTGGAGCACTTTGTAGTTTTCAAAGCACTTTCCCATCCACTACCTAATTGATCTCCTCAGCCACCCGTGAATTATCCCCAGTTTAGAGCTGAGAAATCTGTCTCCTATGTGAAGCAACTTGTTCAGGTCAGAGCAATTAAGTGGTCAGCCAGGGACTAGAGCCCAGACTATCTGCCTCTAACTCATGTCCTCCCCACTAACAACAACCACACAGCAGAAACAACTGCCATGAGCATTTATTGACCTCTCACTCAGTGCCAGGCACTGTACTATGCACCTCACATGGGTTATCGTGTTTTATCACAATAACAATTTTGTGAGGCAGGTGCTAATATTATTACCAGTTGAGAGAGGATTTGATGGTTTAGAGAGCTTGGGCAACCGGTTGAAAGGCACATGGCCAATAAGTGGTAGAGCCGGCACTTAGATTCAGATAGGGCAGACTTCTGTGAGCCTTGTTGCTCTGAACTGCACGTTCTAAGCCATGCTCCCCCTGTGCGCTGGTGAGAGCTGGTGCTTTGGCATTCCCAGCTATCTGTGTGCACACACCTGCTAGGTTACAACACCTAGCATTGCCCCTGGAGTCAGAAGTCTTGACCACCAGTCCTGGCTTGGCTGACTGTGTAGAAAAAATCACTGACAATTCCTGGAACTCAAGTTTTTATTTGTCAAAGAGAAATTATCTCTCTATGTGTCTGGGCATTGAAGAAAGTCTGGAGAATCCAATGCAGCTGGGTTTTCCCTGGCTCTTGGAAAGGCTGCCAGTCACATTTTATTTGCTAGTCACATCTGGTTTAACCCAAACTTCATTCTGTGTCCAAATCAGTTCTTCTGAGGCCTTTTCAAACTTCTCTCACACCCAATCACAACCTCACCTCCTTTTTCACCCACCCCAGGAGACTTACCTCCTGATTTGAGTCATGTGAAGCCATTAAAATGAAACAGTGTGCAGTGTTCTGTAAGAACTTGGACCATGGTGTCTCACAGACCTGGGCTTGAGTCCTGTCTCTCCCACTGGCCAACAATGTGATATTTGATCTCTATGAGTTTTATTTCCTTCCTCTGTATAATATGGGTAATCACTGTAGCTACCCTTGTGAAAATGACACCAAGTAATGCCCAGACAGCACTCAGCACAGCACAGTGTATATGCTCAAAAGGTGATGGTTGTAAATGGTATAATTTATGCTCTCAAGCATAAAACGTTGACATTTTCTCCACCTCAACATTTCTTCTTTCCTTGATCCTGTGGCCCAGCCCTCTCTAATGGCACTCTCCCTCAGCTTCCTGTGGTCCCAGTTTTGTGAGTTGTCACCACCCATGCTTATTTTCAGCCTTTCTGGCTCTTCTGGCTCTTGTCTTGTAGCCTAGAAAATGCTTAGGTATTTCCTAATCTCCCAGAGCGTGAGATTTGCCTTCAAAACCATCTCTTTCTTGTCCTGGCTCCCTCCTCAGCTCCCAGCAATCTGTTCCTGGCTCTCAGTACTCTCCAGACCATGATCCCACTACAGTTACTGAGGACCTAACTATAAATTCAATGGCCTTTTCTTGGCCTCTACTTCCCCAACCCCTCTGTACAGAGCTGCTGACTTCACCTTCCTCAGATGAAATTCCTTACTTCCCAGCCTTTCCCGTCATCATGTTGTAAACATGGTTTTCTTCTCTTTCACCAAACACACCTTGCATTGGAGTTGCCCAGAAAGTTTCTGAAAACAGCGAACAAAGCTCTGAGACAAGATTATTGGGTTCTTTCCAACCCTGTTGACTCCTTTGGCTCCTCTCCCTTTTCCCATTTCCTAAGCTTGAATTCCCTAAGCTTCTGTTATTGGCCCAGGTCTCTATCTTGACACCTTCTCCCTTGGAGATCTCGCACACCCACACAGTTTCTGTGCTCATTTCTGTGTGGTTGGTTCTCAGGTCTTTATCTTTAGTCCTGTTCTCATCTGAGCCACAGATTCCCATCTCCACCTGCCTGTTGGATGTCCAATAAGGCACAGAATCTTCACACATAAGAAGAAACATTGTCTCCCCCACCAAACCTACTCTGCCTGCTTAGCCTATTTGTGATCATAGAACCAACACCTCCTAATCATCAAGGCTTTAGACCTATGAGTCATCTCGGAGAAACTTCTTTGTATCTCCCCAAACTAGAAAGCAGGTCCTAGGAAAGCTGCTTATACAGTGGGGATACTCTTCACCCCTTCTCTTCAAATCTGCTAGCCTTACTGCTTTCAAGCTTTCACTATTCTCACCTGGTGTCTCCCACGTGGTCCCCTGACATCCAACATTTCTTCCTCCCAACCCCTCCCTCACATCAGCAGCCAGAAGGATCTTACAACCTAGACCTGATCACTTCTTTCCCCTTGTTGAGATGCCTCTTCTTTAAATTATATGGGAATTACATCTTCTATCTTTATTTCCAAATAATATCTATACATGGCTACCATGGAAAGTTGTTCACTCCCCTCTCTGTCTCTCTGTCCATACTCATCTCTAATGATGAACCTAAAGGAAAGATTGGAGTAAGGCTTGCCCTGACAATCATTATTGTGTGGCAGTTGAAGTTATTTTTAATGTTCTTGGGACTTGTCTATATTGATTTAATTTTTAGTTAGGTGAACACATAAATTTTACAAAAATAATAAAGTCATTCTTGAGGGAAACGAAAAAAAACATTCCAGTTGTTCCTGATTATCATTGTCACTGGGACAAGTCCAAACTCCTTAATGTACCTTAAGGTGCCCTCCATGATTGACCTCTGCCAACCTGTCTCTCCTCACTGAACGCCATTCCCACTGCTGTTTTGAGCTCCAAGCACATTGGCATTGCAGTCATTGGTCAGAAAGGCCACTTATTGTCATCTCCAGGGCTTTGTTTGTGTCTTTCCTCTTATCTCCAGTCCCATTGACCTTGTCCTCGTTCTGTTCCTATCACTTCTTGCCTGGGCTATGGAATGAGCCTTTTTTTTCCCTATCCAACTCATCTTGTTCCTTTTCTTTTTGCATACAATAGTAGAATCATCTTCCTACACAGGAAGAATCTTTCTAGTCTACCTCCCTGATGCTGAGCCTGAGTCCTGATTCTTCATTGGGAACTCCTACAATCTGGTTCTAGTCAAGTTTTCAGCTCCATGCTCTTATCCTGCACATTTGCGTGGAATCCTGACGCTCTTACAGCCTCATTCTTCCTGGTACATTCCTAGCCCTTCCTCTTTCCTCTTATTTACTACTTTTGAAAGCATGTTTATCCTGCCCATTGAGGCAGATAATGGGCAAAATAAGGTGTCTCTGTGGACTACTGGATCTTGTTTCATTCTTCAAGTACAGCCCTTGTTTCAGAGGTATTCACTGGCAGCCAGGAAATCCGCTTTCCCCTTGAGTGCAGCCAACATGCTGCAGGAGAGGAAGAACTGGGAATACAGACCCAGACCGGGGACAGAGACAGTGGCTAAGAAAATACCCAGGTGGGGTACCAAGTGGCCAAGGTGGGTTTTGCCACCCCTTGTTTGTCTGCTGTGTACATGAGCTTAGTGACTCACCCTCTTTCCCAGACACACCACAGGAGGCAGAAGAAGTAAATGCCTTCAGGTGTCAAATGGGCCTCAACGATTCAGGTCCTGGGAAGCCCAACTCACCATAAACATAAGCGTGCTGCAGGATCACAAAGCCCTGCAAACAAAAGGCACTCCATGGGTAGCCCCCACCCCCTCATCTCAGTCCTGCTAAGCTCCATTGGTCTTATGGTACTGAGAAGGTGAAGGGCAAGGTGCCCAGGTGGGCCACCATCACCATCCCTCCTAAATCTAGCTTCGTCTCCATAAGAAAGCGATTTGAAGAGATTACTTAACTACTACTCAAGCACCTTAAACACAATATGTCCAAGAAGGAGCCCAGCACTGCCTCCGTGCTACCTGCCATCACCACCACAAGCTGTTCTGCCTTTTGCATTCCAGATCACAACTAATGGTGCCACCATCCGCCTCATCCCTGGCTCCGCTTATGCATCATGCTGTTTCACACCTCACTGCCTTCATGCATGCTGTGTACTTGCTTGCAGTAACTGTGCCCTTTTCTTTCACTTATCTCCATCAACACTTGGCTCAGTGGTTAACCCCTGTGCAAATTTACACCTTTGCCTTCCCGTGTTCCTGAAGCATGATGTGGAGCCCCTCCTTTGTGCTCCTCAGCAACTGTGGATACTTCATTGTCATGGACACTTTCTTGTCCAGTTTTTTCCATTAGATCTGGAACTATTTGTATGCAGGCACCATGTATTATGTACCCGTGTGTTCCCATTGCCAAGAACAGAACTCTGTATACACATGATGTTTGGTAAGAGCCAGTTAATGTATTTTATATATTCATAAATTCTAATGTATTGTATGGATTCATAAAGCCTCATCTATTTCCTGGCTCTTACATCTCGAATTCAGTTATTCACGATGTTCTGTCCCTTTATCTTCTTAATTATCTCTTTATCCACTCTACTTCTATTCAAACCTAGGACCTTCTTTCTAGTTGAGACCACAACCATCTCAATGCCCAACCATCCCAACCTCCTGAGTGGTCTTCCAAACACCACTTTTTGTCTCCTGCAGTCTGTTCTCCACACTGCAACCATATGGAGCCTTTCAACTATAAATTTGCTTATATCGTCCTTTTGCTCAGAACATTCCAGAAGCTTGGCACCACCCTCAGCACAAAGTGCAAGTCCTCAATGGCAGCTCAGGCAGCCCTCTCCAGCCTCATCTTTCACACTTCTTTTCTGGAGTCCTGGAGTCTAAGCAAACAAAACAACTTGCTGTTACCTTCAATTGCCATTTTTTTTTCCCACCTTCATCCCTTGCTCATGCTGTTAGCTCAACTCGGAATCCCCTCCCTTGTATCCCATCTGTCCATATCATTTCCCTGATTTAAGGCTCCACTTCAGTGCCTTCATCCAGGGGTCCTTGAGGAGGCTGGCCACCAACTGATGAATGGCTTGCATCAGGGATATAAGTCTCTGAGAAAGGACAGGGCACTGTTTGGGTGGTTTTTTGTGAGATCATGAGAAACTTGCACCCAGATATGTCCTTGTGCACAGATAGATGACTTGGCCGGAATGGCAAGGAGACATTTAACAAAATGAGTCGGTTAGGTCAGAATGGATGACAAGGTAGTGGCTAAATAATGTGGGGGTGGAAGGAGCTCCTATGCTCAGAAATATGTCAGGAAAGGTAGAACTTAGCACATCTGTGGGCGGGATTCAGGGGCTGCTAAGTCAGGGGTGGGGGATTCCTGAAAAAGCAGCTTTGTTCTGAATTCTGGGAGGGGGTCAACAAAAGCAGTATTTACACAGTGCCTACTCAGTGCCAGGTATTGGGTAGGCCTTGTGGATATGGAAATGACACAGAGTTGATTCTTGCCCTGTCTCTTGCTTCAAAAACCTTCTGGTCTAGACTGGAAGGGGTTACACCCCCACTAGACCCATGAGATGAAAAAGCTCCTGTGTGCCTGGAGTCAGGATGGAGAGAGGGTGGGAGGGAGGAAGGGATGTAAACTGGGAAGGCTCAGTGATGTCCTCAAGCCTAGCCTGTGGAGACATGGAGACCCTACTTCTCCCTCCATCTCAAACACGCAGTGATTCTTTTATTCTACCAAACTTGGGATGAGTTAGTGCTCATAATGCTTTGCACTGTGGTGAGCAGTGGAGAGAGGGCCATCTTCTGGGTTGCTTCCAATTTTCTTATACTTCCGAGATTTAGAGTTTTTGAAACACCTTATGTGTAATTTCTTGGCCTATACTCTTCTTTTTCTCAATTCCCTTAGAATGACTTAAACTTCTACCCTCAGCCCTTCCTCCTTTCATTGTTAAATGAGTCTAGAGGGCCACTCTGGCTTAGGAGGCAGAAAATGAAACACAGCTGGTCCTAATTACTTGCTTTGTCAGGACCCAAAGTGCCTTATTGACCAGTATAGCTATGGCCTTGCTTCTGAGCCTGTCTTCAAATCACTGTGGCTGTGTCGATAGCAGTGACACCGACTTGTTGTCTTAGTAGCTGCAGCTGATTGACCGTTTGCTGACCTGATTGGTTACTTGATTCCCAACTAGAATCTGTCCCAAATAGCACCTTTAGTGACCACGTGGCTCCCTCTCTGTGCTTTTAGCACAATCACTTCAACCTTATGTGCTTTGGTTTCACTGTAAGGTCAATAGGTTTGTTGTGAATAGGTGTACTGATTTTCTGAGATTACCCTAAGGGTTTAGTGGAGGCTGAGGATAAATGTGCCACAGTGAGTAAGACTTGCTGGTCCCAAGCTGTTCCTGGAGGTACCCTAGGACTTCCAAGGATAGCAGAGTGGGTGCAAGCCATGTGTATGTATAGGCATCTGTGTGTGAACATGAGATTGTCGCTCCCTGGAGTGCTCCCACCATTGCCTCACTACCCAGTCACATGGACTAGGTCACTCTGATTTCAGTCTCCCAATCAGTTCCTCAAGGAAGCCTTTTATGAATGCCTGGATGAGATCAAGCTTCTTGGGCTTCACACTGAGCAGCTTGCAAATTTCCTCCTTACCAGCCAGCACAGTTGGTAATATTTATTTGTCTGAATATTTGGTTAACGTCTGTCTCTGCCACTGACAAGTTCTATAAAAAGATGAGCACAACTCTTTCACCCCTGGGACCCAGCACAGAGTCTAGAATATGGGATAATCACCTTTCTTTCCACCCCTAGAATTGCCACTGTAATCCATGTGCCTCTTTCTCCCTTCCACCTGCTTCACCTTCTACCTCCACTGACATGTAGTTTAAGTTTAGCCACCAGTCACCAGCCTTCCTTTGCCCAGCCTGTTCTATCTCTACTCCCTGCAGCCCATTCAGATATTCAGAGGCCGTATTTATCTTCTAAAACCATCTGGCTCTCACCATCCTCAGGGGCTCCTGGATCTGCTGAATGGGTATGTCCCTTCTGCAGTTCTTTTAGCTCTCATTTTTCTAGCTTCATCTCCACCACTCTCCACATCAATGTTTGTGTTTTAGTCAAGCCCTTCTTCTGAAGTACTGTATTCCATGTGTCAGTTCCACAATTTTATGTCAATCTAAGCCAACCACCCCTTTCTTGTCTGGCATAAAATGTGATTTCCTTCCAGGAATTTTCCCCGATTAAACCCACTCTCTTCAGACATCTTTTAGTTCAGTTTGTCAAACACAGTACTCCCTAAAATATTTAATGCAGTTACAATGAGGTGACTATCATCATTTAGATGTATTTAATATTGCTGAGCCCTGACTGAGTGTCAGACACTGTGCTGGGCCCTGAGGATATGCTATGACCACGACTGACACAGCCCTTTCCCCATGGAATCCACAGTCCTGTGGGGTAGCCAGACACATGGGCCAAGTAACTGCAAGTGTGATGACTACTTCCAAAGGGCAAGGGCATAGTGCTCAGAGAGCTGACCCAGCCTGAGGTCAAGGAAGGCCTCCTTGAAGAAAGGTCATCTGAACTGTAATCCAAGGCTAAGTAGGAGTTAAGCTGACCAAGGGATAGGCCAAGGGCAGGATAGGAAAGAGTTCTAGGCAGAGGGATGGCTAGCGAAAAAGCCATTCATGAAACAGAAGCAAGGGAGACTATAGTGTTTGTTATGAAATCTTTAAGGAGTCGCTTTTCTGGCTAGAAACTGGTGGCACCTTTTCCCAAGTTCTTGTCCTTCATCCAGGAAGAATGAGGTATGGAGACAAGGAGAAGGTGAACAAGATGAAGAGGACCTTTATTGAGTTCAGCTCAGAGGAGACCTTCAGGGGGTAGCTCCTCTCTGCTGGCAGGTCATCCTGCTGTCTCTGCAGCTCTCAGCAGACAGGGTAGCTCCTCTTTGCAGCTGGTCATCCTCTGCATACTCTTCCCAGTCTTTTGTGGACCTCAGAGGGGAGGAAGTGTGTGCTGATTGGTCCATGGGCAGTCATGAGTGGGCTGGAAAAAGCATCGCAAGTCCCCAATCTGGCCCATGGGACTGGCAGCCCAGCCTCCAGCCTTCAGGCCCTCCCTGGCCTGAAGGTGGGACCTTACTGGGGACCCACCCCCTTCTGCCCAGGAATCTGTCTGCCTCCTATTGCCGTTCACAGTGACCCAGCTGGGTCCTGACTTTGCTCCAAGATCAGACCAGGCACCAACAGCAGGGAGAAGCCAGGCAGCAGGAGCAAGTGCTTCTGTTTCCAAACCTGCAAGGACAGGAGGGCCTTTGCAGGACCCCACGAATGCAGGGATGCCTGAGGCTGCAGCTGCCAGTTTGGGCAGCTGCGATGTACCAGGGAGGGCAGGGGGCGACTGCAGCTGTACCAGGGAGGGCAGGGGGTGACTACAGCTGTACCAGGGAGGGCAGAGGTCCTGACTGCTCCTGCCCCTCACCCCGACCTCAAAGAGCACAAGGAGGTTCAGATCTGTAGCCACAACTTGGGTGGCTGCAGCCTCACCCAGGATGCTGGGACTCCTGCCTGCTCCATGGAGCAGGAGGCCAGGGTCTACAGCAGGGACACCTGGGGAACTCCCACCCCAACTCAGAAGAGGTGGGGCTCCCACCTGTCACTGGCACCTGCCAGCTCTACACAGCATGTAGCCCTGGTAGGGCCTCCCTGCTGCAGCCAGCATGATGGCAGTGGCAGGCCATCTGGAGCGGCAGCTACCATCAGTAGGAAAGTAGGCCAGAGGCCAGAGCATGCAGAACCTTTAGGCCATAAGAAGGAGTTTGAGTTTTATTCCAAGGAAAAGTGAAATGATGGGACAAGCCTTCCATTTTTAAAAGGTTAGTGTGTTTGCCATGAGCTGTACGGGTTGCTGATGGGCAAGAAAAGAAGTAGAGAGATTAGTGAGGAGTCAATAATTTATTGCCCCTCAGCTCCAAGCTTATCCTTCTTGCTTGCTCTGTCAAATTGGATCTGGGCCCTTTAAATATTTTTTCTTATCCCTTCTCGTTGAAGTTCTGTCAGTAAAGGGCACTAGAGAGACACTGTCAGAGAAAATGGGTTTTTCTTGTTTCGGTGTGCTGGATCAGCAGGCTTTTGGTGGCCCTTGCAGATGGCTTTTCCATATCTCACCTCTGTGGCACACATGGATTCCCAGTACTTGGCTCCTGCAGGGCATATGACTTCTCCATGATCCAGTACCTGCAGCAAACATGGCTTTTCTAGCATCTGACTCCTGAACCATGTGTGGCTTCCCCAGTGCCCAGCTCCCACAGCCTGATTGGCTTCTCTTGTACATAACTCAGATCCTGCAGCAGATAGTGATCAGCAGTGCCCAGTGGCCAGCATCTTCCTCTGGCACCCAACGTGGGTGCTTTTGGTGGGACATCTCCTAGTGAACAGCTTTCTTCAGCATCCTAGAGGGCAGTTTCTGACCAGTTCCAGAGAATGGATGTCCAGCAAGTCTACCAGCCACTCAATGAGCCATGGCCATTCCTCTCTAACAAGGTGTGCATCTCAGCCCTGGGGGATACAAGGGAGCATTTATTTATTTATCCCATTTAAAAAACATTTTTTATTATGGGAAGTTTCAAACACACACACACACACACGCATATATGTATGTATATATATGCGTGTGTGTGTGTGTGTGTGTGTGTAGAATAATATAATAAACTCTTTATACCCATCACTCAGCTTCAGCATTTATTGTCATGTGCCCAAATTACTTTTATCTGTAAACCTCCACAATCCCCTATCATCCCATCATTTTAAAGCAAATACAAAAGACATCATTTCATCCTTAAATAGTTCAGTATATATCGCTTAAATATTGGGACTCTTTTTTTCCCTTAAGCTACAGTACCATAATGCTATCTTAAAATGGTTTCTTAATTAAAATCAAATATTTACTTAGTGTTCAAGTTTCCATGATTGTCTCATAAATGTCATTTAGTAATTGGATCCAAAATGTCATTTAATAACACAGATCCAAAAGATCCACGTATTGTATTTGTTGTACTTATCTCTTAAGCCTGTTGTAATCTCCAGGTTTCCTCTCTCCATCCCACAATTTTCTTGCTACTCATTTGTTAAAGAAACCTGGCCATTTGTCCTTTAGAATATTCCACAGTCCAGCTATTGCTAGTTGCATTCCCATAGTGTCATTTAACATAGTCTTTCATCCCTGAAGTCTCTGTAAACTAATAGCTATATGGAGAGGCTTGACTAGATTTAGATTTGAATGTTGTAGTGCAGAACACTTCACAGGTACACATACCACAGAAATTTGTATTATATCAAACGGGGGTGGGGTGGGGTGGGGTGGGGTGTATGTTTTTTGTGACGTTGAAATTACTTTCTGGGTTTAGGCATTGTCAGTCTCGCATATCCACAATAAAGTTGCCTGAGAGCCTTTTACCTAAAGATTCTATGAATAGCAGCCATTGTTGATCATTGTCTGCATTCTTATTTCACTGGAAGCTACAAAATAGTGGTATCACAATTGTATGATTCCTTCTACATTTGTCAGCTGGAATTCTTCATGAAAAAGAGCTTCCCAGTATGCCTTTTCAGAATATGTTGGTTTCCTGATGTCTTCTAAAGGTGATACACATGGGTTGGATTTGTTTCCATCTATTGTAGTAATTTGTAGTTATCTTTTCTTTGGTCAGAGGGAGCCCCTCTGTTGGCTTCTGTGTCCTTTTGAGAGGAGTCCAGTTGGATTTTGTTTTGCTTTGTTTTCTTTTAAAAGTATTATTTGCATAAAATAACACCATTGTCTTTGATAGATGCATTGTTTTTTTCAACTTTATTGAAATACAATTGACAAATAAAAAATGTGTATATTTATGGTGTACAATGTGATAATTTGATGATGTATACATTATGAAATTATTGCTATAATCAAACTAATTAACATATCCATCACTGAATATACTTATCTTCTGTGTGTGTGTGTCTGTGTGTTGTGAGAACATTTAAAATATATTCTATTGGCAATTTTCAAGTGTACAATGCATTGTTATTAACTGTGGTCACCATGTTGTACAATAAGTCTCCTGAACTTATTCCTCCTGTCTAACTGAAATTTTATACCCTTTGATCCACATTTCCCCACCTCCCAACCGTCCACCAGCCCCTGGTAACCACTATTCTACTCTGCCTCTGTGAGTTCAACTTTTTTAGATTCTACAGATAAGTGAGATCATGTGGTATTTGTCTTCCTGTGCTTGACTTGTTTTGTTTAGTATAATGTTCTCCAGGTCATTCGTGTTGTGGCAAATGACAGGATTTCCTTCTTTTTAAAAGCTGAAGAGTATTCCATTTTGTGTGTGTTTATGTATATATCTCATATTTTCATTATACATTCATCCACTGATGGACACTTAGGTTGATTCCATTTCTTGACTATTGTGAATAATGTTGCAATAAATATGTGAGTGCAGATATCTCTCCAATATACTGATTTCCTTTCTTTTGGATACATACCAAGCACTGAGATTGCTGGATCATATGGTAGTTTTATTTTTAGTTTTTTCAGGAACCTCCATACTGTTTCCCATAGTGGCTATGCTAATTTATATTCATGACAGGGTTTTTCACTGGGTACTCTATGACACTCTTAGGGGTTCCCTATATCTGTGATTCCTATGTTCTTCAGAGTTATTTTTAATCATGCCTAGCCAATCCCCTATTAATCCAGCTACTTGTCATAATTAATAATTCTTTTGCAAAATAGTTTTTTTAGAGTAAAATTTAGATACCACAAAACTAGTTTTCAGTGTACAGGTCAATGATTCTAAAATAATTTTACAAAGTTTTGAAGCCATCTCCATAGTCTAAGAAACATTGTGCCCATGAGAAGTCACTCCTCATCCCCATCCCTAGCCCTGGACAACCACAAATCTACTTTCTGTCTCTATAGATTATGTCAACATTTCTAGAATATGTGTTTTGGACATTTCTAGAATATGTGTTCCTCTGTGTCTGGCTTCTTTCACTGAACATATTTTTTAATAAACTGTAGTAAAATACGTATAACCTAAAATTTACCATCTTAACCATTTTAAGTATATAATGGTTAAGTCACATTGTTGTGCTACAGCTCTCTCGATCTTTTTCATCTTACAAAACTGCTAGCTAATAATTCTTTATGTTAAACTTTCCTGTCCTGATTGGATTTAGACTGCACAGAAGTACACAGTGTCCCAGGAAAGAGATAGTGGAGCTTGGACTAGGAATAACAGTGGAATTGGAGAGAAGGAAGCAGATGCAGGATATTTTGACACTGATGAATTCGACAGAAGGGTAAAGGAAAGAGAACCGAGGATGACTCTTAGAATTCTGACTTGGGCACTGGGTGAGGGTAGTAGCCTTCACTGAGGGGGAAGAGCACTTATTTGGCAATAGAATGCTTGAATGAAAAGATGTTTCCTTGTCAAATTTTCCTTTGTTTCTGGCAAATTAGTGTTGTATGCCTTGGCATCTTCTACATCACTGGCTCTCAACACTGGCTGTACATCAGAATCACCAGAGAGCTTTTAACATCTATGGATGTCCTGGATCCATCCAAGACTAATTCAATCAAAATATCTGGAGATGGAGTCTAGGCACTGATAATTTTAAAGAGCTTTACAGATAATTGTAATGTGCATCCAGTTTTAAGATCATGGAAGTAGATGTAAAATTAGAAACTATAATGAAACTGAAAGTACTTAAGGTGGGGGGAGGGCTACTGGATGGCCTGCATAATTAGCAAAGGTAAGCTAGTTAAGACAACATTAATAGCTGTCAAATTAGAGGGTAAAGATGGTCAGAAATGAATATATTTATTAGATGGTAGAATCTTTACTACACCTTGGGTGCAATCTGTGTGCTTGGGTTCACGTCAGGTGCTTTATACTTGTCATCTACTGTATCACACAGAGAGGGTTCTCCAGAGAAACAAAACCAACAGGATGTGTGCGTGCATGCGCGTGTGTGCATATGTGTGTATGTAGAGGCAGAGATTTTAGGAAATTAGCTAGTGTGATTGTGGGGACTAGCAAATCCATAGTGAAGGCCAGCAGGATGGAAACCTAGTCAGAGTTTCTATGTTGCAGGCTAGAAAGTAGAATTCCATCTTCTTTGGGAAACTTTGGTCCTTGCTCTTAAGGCCTTCAACTGAGTGGATAAGGCTCATTCACAATATGGAGGATAATCTATTCAAGGTCTATTCATTGTAAATGTTAATCACATATGAAAAAATAAGTCTCCACAGCAACATCTAGACTTGTATGTGATCAAAAACAGGGCACCATAGCCTAGCCTAATCAGGTTGACACATAAAATGCACCATCATATCTACTTTATTTTCACCACCTTGTATGAGAGATAGCATTGTGCCCACAATGCAGAGAAAACTAAGACTCAGCAAAGCCAATTAATCCATCCTAAATCACCCAGCTAGTGGATGGATGACTGAGGCAAGAATGAAAACCCAGGTCTCTGGGATGCCACAGCCTCTTTTGAGACCAGAGAAAAACAAAAATGTATTTTGCCCATTCTCCTGAGCCTTAGGCTGTGTTGAGCTTTGAGTGGGGCCTTTAGTAGTATTCTCCTTGCCTCAGTCAGAGGGACACTAGGTTACATTTTCTCTTTTTCTTTTTTGTATGCTTCTTCCCTATGGATCTCTGAAGTCAGCCATCCTTTGCCCTTTGTGAGGGTACAGAGTTTTCACAAGAACTTGTCCAAAAGGTAACTTTCCTTCCTGAATCAGAGGCTAATCCCACCTGCCTTTCCCATTTCCCACTAAGAAGTTAGGCTTTTGCTAATACCTTGAGGGAAAAAAAAAGTGTTTTCTGTTTGTTTCTCTGGGTTTTGCTCTGAGAAGCAGAGAGGCAGGCATCATCCCCAGATCTCATGTTTTTTTTTTTTTTTTTTTTTTTTTTCCTATGCTACACTGGTATCTTTTTGGCAAGACTTGACGTGTTTCTGCTCTCCTTTCCAAAGGGCTTTTACCTCTCCTCCTTCAGGGAAGCCTGGGATATGAAGTTCTATATTTAGAATGACTCTAGATGTATCCTTCAAGTTCCAACTTGCTTGTGCAGTGATGAACGTTATAAGTGATTATTGCAAAAGGAAACCAAATTTCCATGTGCCATCTATTGGGACACATTTCTATGGTCCTTGCCTCTGGCATAATGATTTCCATGACAGCTGTTTGTTCAGGTACGTAGTGTGAGTGATCATTTCTTCAGCAGGAGAACTGACTCCCCTATAGCATCCTCTAGGCCATTCAGGGTCTCTGAGGGATGTTGGGAAAAATTGAAGCCTGAGCAAGGAAGAGGATGGTGGCACATACTCTTAGAGCTGAGCTGTAAATCTGGCTACTTCTCAAACAGACTGAAAATTTCCTAATTCCTATTCTAGCTGTCCCTAGGGTTTAACTCTCCCAAGCCAGCTCACCAGGATGCACAGGGGCTGTAGGCATGGAGGTTTTCCACCTGTATAAGAAATTTCATTCAGTTCTAACAAATATTCCCAGAACACATACTCAGCACCTGGTACAGTTCTATGTACCATGGATGCAGGGAGACTCAGACATGATTGCTACCCCTAAAGAGTTTACAGAGAGAAGGCATGAATGCAGGAAGGAGCAAAGCAGAGTGAGGGAAAGCTGCCTGCATGATATGTTGCTTGAAGTAAATACTGAAGCAGGGCATAGTGACGAGCCTTGAAAAGGACATTCCAAGAAGAGGGATCAGCTCTATGGTGTGCACATAAATATTCAACAATCAGCTTTCTGGAAAAAAAGAAATCTTTGATGTGTAGTGTTTTCCAATTTCCATGCTGTAAATAATCCCACCATGGCCCATTTTAAGCTACTAACTTGGCATCAGCTGAATGCACAGTTGGGAAGAGATGCATACATTGGGCTGTCAGGACCTGTTATGAGTTGGCTCCAGCAAGCACCACTGGGTCAGCCCCCACAAAGGCTGAGAGTAGCCTCTCAGGGCTGCATGGTGGGCTTAGAGGCTAAAGAAGTGGGACTTGGGCTGATGGGTGCTAGTGCTGGAACAGTCAGCAGAACCAGGTCCGGAAAGATTGGCAGGTTATACAGGAAATTATGCTGCAGGCAGTGAAAGACCACTGAAGGGTTTTAAACAAGAGAGACACACAATCAAAACAATATTTTAGAAACATCTAGTTGGTGTTGACAATCAAAATTTTTGGTTACCTGTCCTATCAATAAAATATTTTTGAAAATATGTGCCTATAGCATATAAATAAACATGTACCACTGAGACAGAGATCCTGTGTGCAAAATGCACTTAAATATGAAGGTAAACGACCTAAACAAAGTTGAATGAATGTTCACATCTTTTTATTGTGCGTCCTAGTGGGTCACCATATAAGCACCTCATAACACTTGTGTGGCTTGTGGGGTTGACGCTGGAGGCTGGGTGACCTATTGGTTTGTAGTTCAGATGTGAGATAACACTGACCTAGACACAGGAAAGAGAGAAGTAAGATTTGAGTCTCCTCACAAGACAAAATCCACAGGACCCATTGACAGAACGGTCAGAGCATGTGGAAGAGGGAGGCATCACTCACTGAGATGGAGAACACTGAGGAGCAACCAGAATCTTTTTCAGGTAGAGGGGAGGAATGATGACTCATGATAGTAACCATAAACTAGACAGTAAGTAGCCACCATATGTACAGCACCATCCAAGGCAGCTGTAACCAGCCAAAGACTTCAGACTTGCCTTTATTTTCCTCAGTAGTTATTTACTGTAACAATATTATAACACCATTAGGCAACATTGTGGGATGTTTACAAAGAAAAAAATCACCTGTAATCCTGCATTGTAGTCCCTAAGAGCTCATTTTCTATCCCACATTGCCT
Source organism: Aotus nancymaae (assembly GCF_030222135.1). Taxonomy (NCBI): domain Eukaryota; kingdom Metazoa; phylum Chordata; class Mammalia; order Primates; family Aotidae; genus Aotus; species Aotus nancymaae. Next base: position 733,833 of record NW_026988553.1, read on the forward strand.
CCAAGGCCTTCGCCACATGTGCATTTGTTTTTACATTGTTATGCTTATAGTATTATAATTGACCTTCTCACTTACCATCCAATTTGTAAGCCTCTTCTATGTCACAACATTGTCTTCATAATAATCATTTTAATGGCCGCATAATATTCCTTAGAGATGATGTGCAACAATTTTCTTAACCCTGTCCATATTGCCTAACATCTAGATTGTGTCCAATTTTTTGCTATTACAGATAACGTGACAACAAATCACTTTGTGTCTGGGTTCTGATTTTGGCTAACCCTAACTTGCTCTGAAGTAAAGGCCTGCCCTAGTTCTCTCCTCTTAAAAGGAAGCATTATGCAAGCATGGTTTCCTGCTGAGGGTCTAGAACACCCTGCTAGATCCCCATGCAGCTTGGACTTCCATTTTCTATGGTAAAAACTAACATGTCTAATTACCTTTAGTGGTAAGTAAAAATGTACTCAAGGCAGGAGGTGGGACAAGGTGAGGTAGGGAAAGGACTGAGACCAAGGATGGAAAGTTCAGCAACAGTGTGGGTGTGTGTATGTGTGCATGCACACGCATCACATGTGTGATGATGGGGCTGAAGAGCAAGAAGCAGGCCAGAGTGAGGTTGTGTCCTTGCAGGGCACATGGAATTCAGCAAGGCTATTGGGCAGGAGAGGGGTGTATTTGATGTTTGGACATTGTGACATGCCTAAAGAAAATGAAACACCCTTAAGATGTCAGCTGTTTGAATACTATGTACATTTGCACAGCAACTTCCTGTCTTTCAAGAAGTATGCACTGCCCATGCTATTTCACACCTCTGCCTACTTTTAATTTTGCAGACGTCTCTCATTGCAGACTCTACCTCAAAAGCTGCAGTCAAAGGCCTCATATGCCCTACATAGGTTCCTCAACTCTGGATTGTAGGCAGGGTCTGGGGTAGGGCACAGGACAGCTCAAGTGGCAGAGCCAGTGGACAGAGCAGCCTCTGTTTTTCTTCCAGCTTGCTGGAAATATACGACCTGTCCGCTTTGGTCCAGTCTCATACTCCTAAAAGTTCTGCTAATGGGAAGGGATATTAGTTAGTTACTGTGGCTTTGGGCTTGATATGTCTCAGTCACTTCAGATGGTGCAATTTCATCTTTCACATTAGGAACAGTTGAAATTTTTAGTAAATTACAGGCATTAGGATTAATCTGTTACTTCTGCTCCCTTTGGTCTGAATGAATCCCACCTTATTAGGAAGATAAGATCTTTTCTCTTGGGGCCTGAGGCATCATTTTGAGGAATTACTTTGCAATAAAAGGGAGAGAAGGTGACACTGCAGTCAGCCCTGGTTCCAGGAATGATAGGTCTGGGGCAGGAGCAGCCTGCCTCTACCTTGTCCCTAGTGAGTGGGAAATATGATGGCTGCCCCTTGGCACAGAGTCAAGGTGGGCACGTGATTAGAGAAGAGGGAGGGGTTGACTATATGAACACCTGGATTTCCATCGCAGCTCTGATATGATAATGATAATAATAATAGTAATAAGAATAATTTTATTGAGTTTCTATTATATGCACTCAGTAATAGTGATAAACCTGTCAACAAAACAGACTAAAATCCCTGTTCTCATGAAGATAGACAACAAAGAAATAAAAACATGTAGGATATCAGATTTATTTGTAATAGCGAAAAAAATAAAGCATGAGGTAGGGTTGGAGGGGCTTTACAATTTTAGACAGGATGGCGAGAGACGGCGACACTGAGCAAAGATCTGAAGTAAGTGAGGGAGACAGCCATGTGGCAAGCTAGCCAAAGAGCCTTGCAAGCCAAGGTGACACATGGGGCACATTGTGACTGTAGATGATAAAGAGATAATCTCGGCTCATGGGCATCCTGGTGTCTCCATTCAGGGCTAGAGAGGGGAGCAGGAACTTCACATGCCCACCTTGGTTTCATGCATGCAGAGGGCTGAGATATAGGCTTGACACTTTAGGAGTACCAATTAGATGTCCTGCATTAGTTTTATGCTATTGTTAAACAAATTTAGTGGCTGTAAACAACACCCCTTTATTCTCTCATATTTCCCATGTTCCAGTAATCTGGACATGCCTTAACTGGGTCCTCTTCTTGATGTCTCACAAATCAAGATATGCGCTGAGCTGGGTTGTCATCTGAGTTGCTAGGGGAGAATCTGTGTCAGTTTAGGGCTGTTCTCAGCTTCCAGAAGTCACTCTTTGGTTCTTGTATATGAGCCCCTTCATCTCCAAAGCTAGCAAGAGTGCATCAAATCCTCCTCTTGCTATAAATCTCTTTGCCATTTTCTTCTGCTACCAGCCAGAGAAAACACTAGCTTAGATAATCTCCATATCTTAAAGTCAACCGACTTAAAACTTTACATCTGAAAAATCTCTTTATACCAGTATATAGATGAATGTATGATTGAATAGCCAGAGAACAGATATCTTGGGGGCCTCTCTTCAGAATTTTGCTCACCACATGTCCCCACTTTTATAAGAATCATGTCAACAATTTCTCTTGCGAGCTACTTCAAGTCCCATTAAACGAAAAAAGATCACTTGTCATAATATTAAAAGTCACTGGCTGCCTGATAAGCAAAGAAGGGAAACAACACATCCCCCTTTTTATTGTTGTTGTGTTTTTTTTTCTCTGGTGTGCTGGCTAAGGCTAAGCCCTGGGCACAGGTACTGGGTATATCCAGAAGGTGCTGCAACTCAAACTGTTAATCATCATCAATAGGGAAGAGTCAATTTCAAGCTGGTTTGTTCATTCTTTTCTAACATATCACTCTCCACCCAATTAGTGGCAGCTAAACTTCCTTAGGTGGAGTGAAGAGAACACACATATTGACAAACGGAGCAGGGGGCGCTAAGTTGCTTCGGTTTGCTTTCTGAAATTGAAGAGTAGTGGAGAATTTGTGATTACAGTTTCCTTGCTGTTTGGGAAGCCAATTTCTATCTACAAGAGCCCATGTAGCAGAGCAGTAGCCCCACTCACAGTAGCTGAATGCCCTGTCTCTCCTTGCTCCATGGCTATTCATCCTGCCAGCAGGGGCCTCACCTGACAATGCTCTAAGGATATAGTCTAATAACCCAGCAGTCACCAAACCTAGCATGGAACATAGGGCAGTTCACAAAAGAGCCAAAAACTTTATTTTCTTTGGCCAGTAAGGTGGTGCTTTATCCTGAGCCAAGAGTCTTTTGTAAATTCCAAACTCTTACATGTAGTTTTAAATTATCCTGAGATGTCTTGCCTTCTACATGGTTCCAAACAGTTTTTTAAAGCTGTGGGAGGTCCCTGTTCTGTGGTGTACTTGGTAAGGAGGGGACGCATGCCTCTGCCACACAGTCACAGAATATGCCAGTCCCCAGCACATTCTGTCTCCTTGGATCCTCGTGACAGCCTGCATGGAAGCCAAAGCTGCCATTAGGATATGGATCCCTGTTTTGCATTTGAGGAAGCTGAGCCTTCTCAGAAATGTGTGCTATGTGGCTACTTGGGGAGCAAGTTTTTCAGGCCTGGGAAACAGGAAGTGCAAAAGCCCTGAGACAGGAGCATGCCTGATGTGAAAGAAATATAGCATGAATACCTAGGTGGCTGGACAGGACTGAACTCTAGGATAAGTAAAATCAGAGGGTTGAGGGAGGCAGAGGAGCCAGATCATGTAAGGTCTTCATATTAGTCAGAGTTTTCGGAAGAAACAGAACTAATAGGATATATATATAGATGTATGAAAATAGATTCATTATGAGGGATTTGCTCATGCGATTGTGGAGACTGAGAAGTCCCAAAACATGCCATCTGCAAGCTGGATACCCAGGAAGATTAGGTGCAGTTCCAGTCCAAGGTGAAAGACTGAAAACCAGAGGAGCCAATCGTGTACGTTACAGTTTGAATCTGAAGTCCCCAGTAACCATGGGCTGTGGGTATAAGTCCTGGTCCAAGTCCAAAGGCCTGAAAACCAGGAGCACCAATGTTTGAGGACAGAAGATGGATGTTTTAGCTCAAGCACAGACAATGTGCCCTTCCTCTACTTTTTTGTTATATTTGAGGTCACAGTCAGACTGGGTAATGCCAGCCGTCATTGGTGAGGGTGATCTTTATTCAGTCTACCTGTTCATATGCTAATCTTTTCTGGAAAATCCCTCACAGACACACCCAGAAATAACATTTTACCGTCTATCTGGGTATCCCTTAGCCCAGTCAAGTTGACACATACAATTAACCATCACAATCTGTTGGTAATTTGTAAGTACATTGACTATTCCTCTGAGTGTGAAGGCCCTTGATCCGAGAAATGATCCAATCTGCCTTAGTTTTAAAAAGAATCACTCAAGCTACACCATTAAAATTAGTCTGTGATATTATCTATAAAACTACTGCGAGAGTCTATGTGAGAGTTCATGATGGTTGAGACCAGGGTTAAATAGAAAAATAATGGGAATATTGTAAGGGTTTAGTGACTAATATTCCAGTATGAAGTGGATAAAATTCTTTCAAGTGAGACATTTCTCTCCCTCCAGTGAATAATTTAAATTCTCAGCCTTTGTACAAAGGAGCACACCTGGAGTTCCAAGTCAGAAAGAGAATCCAAGGGGTCCTGTACCTCTCGATTTATGCATTTGAAAACATAAGATCTAATTATGGATATTGAAACTGATGTTTGCTTTATCCCTTGGGGCACATTCAATCTAGTACAACTTACACACTCTTAGTTTGAGCTCAATAACCATGTGGCGTGTTTAATTCTTTGATAAATGCATTTTGCCTGGGCCCCAGTGAAGCTGATAGGGATCTGGTAAGGTCAGACAAGTAAAATCCTCAGACAGATAATTCCCACTAGAGTAAATACAAGCTCATGAGGGAAAATGCAGCGTTATGACTTCTCCAAGATCAAATATACACGTTTCAAGTAAAGGATTTGAAACTGGGGGGAAAATTCATCAAAGGGACAAAAAGTGTGGTCTGAAGCACATGATAGTCCCATGTAGCAGTTCAAAGAAGTTGGAGTCAGTCCAGCAAGGACCCCAGCACAGTGGTAATAACACAGTAGATGCTTCATTAGCCGAAAGGATGGACTTCTAAAAGTTTTATGAGCTTGTCTAACAGTAAAATGATTGCCTCAAAATTAGATGTCCAGTGTGGTGTGCATTTCAAATCTGCTTTATATTTTAATAACTCAGTAATAGCAGCCTATAGGGAGGTCAGTTTGGTGTTTCTTATTTTTATCACCAAGTCTGACTGACAAAAAGGGAAATACTAGCAGCCATTCATGTGGTAGTCAAAATTTAAATACAGTCTGTTAGGGGCAATGCAGTATTAATGCCGTGCCAGGAAATATTGGCCCTTCATGAGAAAAGCAATTATGTTCTACTTTTATATTTAGATTGGATCCCAGTCCAAGAGAAAGTAAGAAAAGAGGCAAATACTTTAGGTAGTAGCCAATAGAAATTAAAAGTGATACAAACAAATGGAAAAACATTCAATGCTCACAGTTAGAAAGAATCAATATTGTTAAAATGGTCATAGTGCCCAAAGCAATTTACAGATTCTGTGTTATTCCTATCAAACTATCAAACTCTTCACAGAATTAGAAAAAAAAATTCTTTTAAAGTTCATATGGGACCAAAAAATGAGCTCAAATAACCAAGGCAATTCTCCACAGAAAGAACAAAGCTGAGCACATCATATTACTCGACTTCAAAATATGCTAGGCTACAGTAACCAAAATAGTATAGTACTGGTACAAAAACAGACACATAAAACAATGGAACAGAAGAGAGAACCCAGAAATAATGCCACATACCTACAACCACCTGATCTTTAACAAAGATGACAAAAACAAGCAATTGGGAAAGGAATTCCTATTCAATAAAATGGTACTGAGATAACCGGATAGCCACATACAGAGGATTGAAACTTGACCCCTTCATTACACCATATACAAAAATGAACTCAAGATGGGTTAAAGACTTCAGTGTAAAACCTAAAATTATAAAATCCCTGGAAGATAACCTGGAAAATCAGCATAGGAATGGGCAAAGACTTCATGACGAAGACACCAAAAGCAATTGCAACCAAAACAATAATTAACAAGTTGGGCCTAACTAAACTAAGCAGCTTCTACGCAGCAAATGAAACTATCAACACAGTAAACAGACAACCTACAGAATAGGAGAAAACATTTGTAAAATATGCATCCAACAAAGGTCTAAAATCCAGAATCTATAAGGAACTTAAACAAATGTATAAGCAAAAGTCAAACAGCCCCATTAAAAAGTGAATAAAGGGCATTAACAGTTTTCAAAAGAAGACATACACGCAGCCAACAAGAATATGAGAAAATGTTCGACATCATACATCATTAGAGAAATGCAAATCAAAACCACAGTGAGATACCTTCTCACACCAGTCAGAATGGCTGCTAATTAAAACTAAAAAAATAACAGATGCTGCCAAGCTTTCAGGGGAAAGGGAACGCTTATACACTGTCGGTGGGAATGTAAATGAGTCAAGCCACTGTAGAAAGCAGTTTGGCAGTTTCTGAAATACCTTGAAGCAGAATTATCATTCCACCTGGCAATCTCTTTGTTGGGTATGTACCTAAAGGAGCAGAAATTATTCTGTCATAAAGACACATGTACATGCATGTTCATAGAAGCACTATTCACAATAGGAAAGATATGGAATGAACCTAAATGTCTATCAATAGTACACTAGATAAAGAAAATGTGGTAGATATATACCATGGAATACTATGTAGCTCTAAAAAGAGAGGAGATCATGTCCTTTGCAGTAACGTGGATGCAGCTAGGGGCATTATCCTAAGTAATACAGGAACAGAAAACCAAATACTACAGGTTCTCACTTGTAAGTGGGAACTAAGCATGGATTATATATGGATACAAAGAAGAGAACAACAGATACCAGGACCTACTTGAGGGTGAAGGGTGGGAGGAGGGTGAGGATGGAAAAACTACCTATATTCTGGGTGACAAAATAATATGTACACTAAATTCCTGTGACATGCAATTTACCTATATAACAAACCTGCATGTGTATCCCTGAATCTAAAATAAGAGTTAAAGAGAAAAGTTCATGGAAGGAAGAGCTTTCAGGCACACAAGTTTTGGGGAAGTCTGGGGAAAGGGTTTTGGCAGTAGGACTCTGTTGAGTTTTGCTAATTAAAAACTGAAGAGGAGAAATCTTCCTCCTGCATGACAGTATGAGGAATTCTGTTGACCCACTGCCTAGTGAAACTAGTAAAAACTATTTAAAAACAACCGTTTAAAGCCTCTATACATGGTCACAAGGATGGGCAGCAAGTGAATAAATACCTATTCAAATAATCTACAAATATTCCATAGATTATCATCAGGTATTAGTTTCCTATGGCTTCTTTAACAAGCTACCACCACCGTGGTATCTTAAAAGCAAGTTATTCTCTCCCAGTTCTGGAGGTTAGAAGTCTGAAATCAGTATCACTGGGCCAAAATCTAGCAGGGTCGCGCTCTCTCCAGAAGCTGTTCTTTGCCTCTTCCAGCCGGCAACCCGCATTCTATCACTCCAGTCTTTGCCTCTGTGATCACATTGCTTTTTTCTCTTTTGTCTGTGTCAAGTCTCTTTCTGCCACTCTCTCATACAGACCTATATAACAGATTGTCATATAAGGTAATATTATCAGGTTAGAGGGATTAGGAGGTAGGTATCTTTTGGGGAGGCTATTGCTCAGCCTACCGTCCTTCAAAAAAAAAGTGATCGGATTGACAGCTGAATTCACAACAGAAACTAGAGAAGGCACAATACAACAGTATGATGTGTTCAAAGAACAGAAAACATACGGCTGCTGCTTTAGAATTCTATACCCAGAAAAATATATACTTCAATAATGAAGGTGAGTAATATTACATTGCACATGTGTATGTGTGCGTATCACCTTTTCCTTATCTATCCATTTGTTGATGGACACCTAAGTTGTTTCCATATCTTGGCTACCGCAGTATAATGCTGCGATGAACATAGAGCATTTTTTCTTTTCATCCTTCTGCCATGGGAAGACACAACAAGAAGTCCTTTACCAGATGTTGGGCTCCTCAACCTTGGACTTTACAGCCTCCAGAACTGTGATCCAGTAATTTCTGTTCATTATAAAGTACCCAGTCTGTGGTACTCTGTTATAGCAGCAAAAACAGGGTAGGGTAGTATGTTCTCCAATCATAGTGAAATCAAACTAAATAATATAACAAAAGAAAGATCTGTAAAGTCCTCAAATATTTGCTAATTATATAACACATTTTTACAACCCATGTTTCAGAAGAAGCAATTCAGGGAAATTAGAAAATATTTTCAAATTAAATTAAAATTATAACATAAGAATCTGTGAGATTCAGCCAAAGCCATACTTAAAGGGAACTTTATATTATCACATGTTCATATTGAAAAGAAAGACAGGGTTCTAAGCAATAATCTAAGCTTTCCCCCTTAAGAAACCATAAAAAGAAAAGTGAAACAAGTCTACGGCAACGAGAGAGATGGCGGTAATATGGATAGGAGTAGAAACGAATAAAATTAAAATCGGAAAAACAATGACTAATATCAATAAAACCAAAACCTAGTTTCTTTGAAAAGACCAGAGAAGCTGAAATACTGAATGTCAGAATGATAAATATTTACAACAGGATTGTTGACAAGCTACGGCTAAAGAGCACAGCTAAAAGTCTAGGGAACTGTACATATAAAGTGAGGGATACAAGAGTTTTAAGAAAGGGCAAAAATGACAGAACATGTAGTATAACCACAAAATTAATAAGTCTCTTATTACCTAGTAGTAATGTTTAATCATTTAACGGTGTGGAGTAGCCCACAAATCATTTAAATATACAGCAAAAGCACATAAAGTAAACAAGGTGAGAACATGGAAAAAGAAGAAACCATTTTTATATTGCAAGGGGAAAGATGCTGGCTGAATATAAAATGATGCTGGCAAGAAAAAGTATTGGCAAAGATACTAGTATTTACTCATTTCATTTTTTTTGAGAATGTGAACCCATATTTTAAAAGAAGAAAAAATAAAAATACTATGAGATTATCCCATTGCAAAGAAATAAATTCTGTATATATATTTTATATCTTAAAATCTATAGACATACATTTAGATCAAAATAATTTGTTAAAATTCAGAGATTTATGAGTTTTAGAAAAAAAGCTATGGAACAAATAGTAAAACAAGTACTCACAGGAAGGAAACGGACGTGCATTTCTTCTAAAAGGGAAAAAAGGAACAAACAAGATGGTGGCAAGAAAATTCTGAGGCACGAAAGCAATACAGAATCATATCAATGTGAGAGACCACAGTGTGGGCATGAAAACATTAAAATGGAGAAACTGTGACTACGGAAAGTAAATATGTGAGATGAGCACATAACACCTCCAGTGCAGAAGAAATATTAATAAAATCATAAATTACACTTCTTTTTACATGGTACTGATTTTGTGAAAGACAATCATCTGTTAACTAAAGAGGCTGTGATGTATAATCATCTGGGAAGAAAATCGTTGATCATTAATATTAAAATCTTGCATCATTCTTACGAAAATAAAGGAACGTTTAAAGAAAAGTGCATTTCCAGACATTGCTTTGCATTAATGACAGAAATGACTGAAGCACTTTCTTTTTTTTTTTTTTTTTGAGAGGGAGTTTCGCTCTTGTTACCCAGGCTGGAGTGCAATGGCGCGATCTCGGCTCACCGCAGCCTCCGCCTCCTGGGTTCAGGCAATTCTCCTGCCTCAGCCTCCCGAGTAGCTGGGATTACAGGCACGTGCCACCGTGCCCAGCTAATTTTTTGTATTTTAGTAGAGACGGGGTTTCAACATGTTGACCAGGATGGTCTCGATCTCTTGACCTCGTGATCCACCCGCCTCGGCCTCCCAAAGTGCTGGGATTACAGGCTTGAGCCACCACGCCCGGCCCTGAAGCACTTTTTAAAAAACGTAATTTGTTTATTATGAGCTTAGGGAAGAAACATAAATAACATTCACAGTAATGAATATGACCATAATAATTCCTTCTGCCAAGATTGCCTATACACAGTCCTTTATATAGATATTTGATTCAACCATATCATGTAGAATATAGTTTAAACATAAATATGATTTTCCTTTAAAAATATAAGTTAATACTTTTTCTAGAGGGACGCTTTTAAAAACAAGGTAGATTCTTATCTCTGTAGCATTGTATTTGAAAGTGTGAAAGAAACTCGGTGACAACATATAGCCTACTAATTGTGTTTCAAAATATTTGTTTCTTTCTGGTTACAAAAATGGTAAGCACATCAGAGGCTGAATAGAAGAATCAAGCAAGAAGTTGATAAATACTGGACACAAGGCAACTAAAGAATATATGTTTATTTTTGGTAGTCTGAATCACATTTAAAAATACTTATAATATTTTATAGTCATCAAGGTAGTTCATGTGTTTCAGATGTGTTGGAATATATTGAAAGCATAGATAAGAAAATAAATAAATCAATTACATCTTCCCTAGCAAGAGAACATTGTTGCTATTTTGCTATATATCCTCCCAGTTCCATGTAAGTCTGTAAGAACACATATGGGTGTCCCATAGTCTTCCAAACCTGCTTTGTAATTTAAGTAAGTTTGAAATGTTGGCATTTCTGTCATGCATGGATAGGTTTAAAATTTGGAGTATAGAGCTTCTGCTTCTGGCCAAGATGAAACAATAAGGACCAAAATTATACATATGCCTACAACAGCTAGAACCCAGACAAAATATATGAAACAACACTTTTCAATTTATTGAACATAGGCAACAAAGCACAGTGATTTTCAATACACGAAAAACAGAAAAGGAAAGTCCTACAATTGTCCCCAGCTCATTGCCTGAAGAGAGATGGTAAGTGGTAGTGCACAAAGCAGGAGGCTGATTGTATCCTTGGGCTGAGGATCTGGAGTGGGCAGCCCAGAAAGGCCAAAGTGGCTAGAACGTGCAGTGCAAAAATATTAGAAAAGAGAAGGGTACACAGGGAGATCTTCTGAGCTCACAGAAAACTGGGCATAATTCCCATTCCCAACAGGTAAAGTGCAGAACCTCACAATTGATAGGGCATTGGTTAGAGTACTCAAAATGGTTGTGTCTTAATAATGAAGAAATACTGACCATAGACTAAATACTGCTCTGATCTCACATAACAAAAGTGAAGCATGACCCAAAAGAATCATATTATTTCCAAGAAACGTGACTATGGCCCAGAACAAATCTCAAGAATATGTATTTATAGACATACAAAAATACCCATCACACATCAAGGTAAAGTTCACAGTGTCCAGCATCCAATCAGAATTACCAGGCATTCATAAAACAAGGACTGTAGGATGAATGATAGCAAAAAAACATCAATTGATAACACTAACTTACAAATCAGACAGGTAACATAGATAAGGACAATAAAAACACTTTATTAAAACCAAATTACATATGTTCAAGAAATAAGAGGAAAAATTAAACAGGTAAAATAGAGATATAGACAATATTTTTAAAACTCTACACCATCGTTGATATATGAACACTATATTGTCTGGGTCGAAAAAATAAAACACTGTGGATTAATAGGAGATGAATCATAAAAGAAGAAAAGATCAGTGAACTTGAAGATACAGTGATAGAAACTCTAGAATGTAAACAGAAAAAAAAAAAAACACTGGAAATAATGAGTAGACCATCAGTGAGCTATGAGGCAACTTAAAATGACCTAATGTAGATGCATTTGGAGACCTCATAAAAGAGAGGCAATATGGAGGATAAAAATCATTTGAAGAAACAATGTAAATTATCCAAATTTGATGAAAACCATAAATCTACAGATCCAAGAAACTAAAAGAATTCCAATAACAGGAAATACGAAGAAAACTGTACAGTACCTCATAATAAAATCGCTTAAAACCAGTGATAAAGGGAAAATCTTAAAAGTAGAAAGAGGCAAAAAGGTATTTACCAACATAGGGATGAAGTTAAAGACAACAGCATATTTCTTGTCAAAAACAGTGAAAGCCAGAGAAGAGCAGAGCAATGTCGTTAAAGCACTAAAATAAAAATAGTGAATTTAAAATTAACAATGTCTGACATTCACTGGCATCCCAGTGAAAATACATTTCAAATCAGAGGTGAAATAAACTATTTTTCAGAATCAATCACCAACAGAAGCACAATACAGGAAATGGTAAAGGAAGTCGTCCAGGTAGGCAGAAAATGACACTGATAGAAATCTGGACAAACACAAAGGAATGAAAAGCATCAGGAATGGCAACTTCATAGATAATATAATTTCTCCATTATGTAAATGTCTTTAGAATGACTGTTTAAAGCAAAAAAAGTACTGTATCGTGAAGTATATAACATTTTTAGGAATGAAATGTGTCTGAACGATAGATGAAAAGCTAAGAGGGGAGAAATGGAAGTACATTGTTGTTTTCATGTGTCTGACTCTTCTGAATTCCAGTGGTCAGCTTGCTTCCTTTTTGTACCCAAGGCTCTAGCACAGTAACCAGGTGGGCCTACATATGTCAGGCATTTAAGTACCACTCATCATTTAAAGTGTGAACACAGTATGACTGGAGGGGATCTGTGAACTCCACACCCAAATTACTCTTCTCTGTTAAATAAGGAACTCATAGGAATCACTTCACCTTGTGTTCTTAAAGGGAATTAAGTTATACATCTTTAATAGACTTTAGTTGAGATTAGGCAATCTGAATATCAGTAAAGGGGGTTTTGTGTTACGTGCCGTGCTGGGGGAGCAGAGGCAACATACATAAGTAAAATGTACCAAGCTCTCTACTCTCATTCAGGATGGTTGAATGTGATCTGAGAATACTTTCAAAATAAAGTGAAAATGCCCATGGTGTTATTTGGTGCAGTACTAAGACTCCCTTTCCCAGAGAGTTTGAAGCAGGTCTAGGAATAAAGGTGAAGATAGGGATTGGAGGCAAGAGGAAGGAAGAGCCTACGCAAATTCCAAAGAAGAACGGTGCACTGGAGGGAGGGGAGTGAGTCCCATGCTGAAAATAAAAAATACACTAGTGAGCAGGAGGACAGTGCGTATCTATGTGGTTAGGTCAGGGGATGGAGTGGGGGCACACAATGAGGAGCTTGGGAAACCAGAAATGAAATTGCAACATATCCAGAGAATTGAGAGTTTGGGAGGTCACAAGTTTTTGGCAGTGCCTAGGAACGAAGTTGAAATTCTGTGCAGTAGACAGAATGGCATCCACGTAGATAGATGCCTGTGTGAGGGCATGAGAAAGTCCATGTCTGGGAAGGGCCTTTTGCACAGAACTTCCCTAGTAGTGCTCAGGGGTGTCAGGGTGGCCCAATGCTCTGAAGGAAGAAAAGGTGCTGGGTGGACAGGACCATGGGATTAGAGTCCTCAATTCATCCACATTGCTCGGTCTTCCCCACGTTCATGGACTGAAGTTCTGTGGAAGGCTTCTGTTGAAATAAGGTTTTCCACATCTAAAATTTTGACAACCACTTTCTACCAACTAGATACAAAATACATCATGAAGTACTGACCCCCAGGTACTTGGACCCCAGATTGTTTCTTGCCCCTTGTTCTGTTTGTTATGATACTCTTTATTTAGTTACTGTAGAGCTACCAGCTGCCAAAAACAGCACACTACGTTAGAGGAGATAAGTGTCTGGGAAGTCATACACTTAATCTCGGACAACAGATGCCAAGAGCACTTAAAGTAACATGATGTAGCAGATCCGACATTGACAATGGATGATATATAAATCTGGCCAGGCACAGTGGCTCATGCCTAAAATCCAAGCACTTTGGGAGGTCAAAGTGGGCAGATCACCTGAGGTTGGGAGTTTGAGACCAGCCTGACCAACATGATGAAACCCCGTCTCTACTAAAAATACAAAAATTAGCCGGGTGTGGTGGCACACGCCTGTAATGCCAGCTACTCAGGAGTCTGAGGCATGAGAATCTCTTGAACCCAGGAGGAGGAGGTTGCAGTGAGCTGAGATCACGCCATTGCACTCCAGCCAGGGCATCAGAAACTGTCTCAAAAAAAGAAAGAAAGAAAGAAAGAAAGAAAGAAAGAAAATAGTGATAAATAAATCTATATACAACACGAGACAGCTGAAATATATATGCAACTACATATAGTCACACAAATGTATGTATGCATATGTATTTGTTTATACAAATGTACATGTTTATATACATAAATATATACATATATTTATACATATACACACATGTATACATGAAGATATACATATATTTGTATATATACACAAGTATGTATAGACACAAATGTGTACACACATATCTAGAAAACATTCTCTATTTGGATTTCTGGAAATGTTCACTCTCCCTTTCAAGCCTCCTATACGCCTCTATCCTTTATTAAGCTTTGCGTAACTTTGGTTACCAAATAAATGTGTTTGCAAGAAATGGAATGGCATCATGTAGCATGTAGGCCAGTATCTACACAATCATCACTTGATTTTACCTAAGCCTACAGCCTCAAATTACCTCTCATGATGCAGCTAACCTAATATTCAGTCTTGGCCCCCAACCAGATAGACAAACCCCCCTTTTCCTACTGCCTACTTCACAGCACCACCTGGACACACTACAACACCTCTCTGACTACATAGTGCACATGGACCTCACCTTCCACACTCTTCCTCACCAAATGAATACCAACTCTTCCTCCTTCACCCTCACACTTGACTAAAGGAACAGCATCACCTAGTCACAACCTCAGAAGTCAGATCATAGCAATTCTCTCCATCAGTTCATAGTCCCTCACTTTCTAAAACGCTCACATGTCTTTCTACCTCACCAACTTCTCCACACCCCACACAGAACGAATTAAGGGGCTTGCCACTTTCCTTTGTTTTGTTGAACTGGTGTTTCCTCAGCATGTGTTCAATAAGCGTTTGCTGGATGAAGAAATGAATGAATGAATGAAATTACCAGGCATGGGAAATAACTGATTTGAAGTTCAGAGCCTGCCCCCACCTCCAGTTTCCCCTCCATGCAGCCACACTGCCATCTTCCACTGCTCATTGGCAAGAGGCTGTCGCTCATCAGTCACCAACCCGTTCACATAGGCCAGCCTCTGTGGAGGGTGCCCAAGGGATAAAACACCAGCCCCTAGCAGACATGAAGACAGCTCCCAGATCTGGAATGCCGGAGACGTTGCACAGGACCGCTGGAATGGTCGAGAGAGGCAGCTTGCCCAGAAAGATGAAGGAAGCCAGCCATACTCTTCCTGACAGAGGGAAGGAAATTCTGAGGGAGGGTGTGGTGTTCTGCATGCCGCTGATGCATTCAGCCAACAGGCCTGCACATTCAGATCACAGGACCCACTCCAACTGGTGATGATGGTGCCAGATTTCCCAAACCTATTCCTGCTTATTGTCCTGTTCTCCCTCCTCCCTTCTCCCTTCTTTTCCTCAGGTCCCTGATCCCACCGAGCTGAACTCTGGATTCAGAGTGCTGAGTGCCAGCCTGCCTGGGGCTCTGTGGTCTTGGTTTCACGTGTGGTCTCTCTGATAGACTCTGGCAATTGCTCTCCCCTGGATCCTCCCACTGCACCTCATGGGCTGAGGCTGTCCTCTCTGCTCCACTTCCTTGGCTCCTGTTGAGTCTGACCAAATTATTCTCAAAGCAGTGTACAAATGTCCTGTCTACTTTTCAGAATTTTAAGTAGTCTGTGATTTTTATTAGAACGTGAATTGGTACAGCATTTTTTGTAATGAAATTTTAAAATATTTATAAAGTGTTACACTATTTACCATCTTTTCATTTTAACCCAATGTCCATATCAATACATTTCTTATAAGAAAACATTCATGTTTGCCCGATAAATTCATATCTAAAGATGTTGATTTTATTCAGTTCATCATGCAGCAAACGGTAAACAATGTATGTGTTTATTAGGAAGAAAGAGTTTAATTAATTATGGTGCATGCCTACTTTAAAATTATAGAAAGCAGTTTCAGAAGAGTTGCATATATGTACTGTTGTGAGAATAGCCCATATCCATTTTATGAAGTGACAAACACTAGTGGCAGATCAATATCCACATCATTATTCTCTTATATTAAATAAAAATAATATATTGTTATAGTTTATGTGTCAATGAAGAGCCTAGAGTCAGCTTTAACATAATACACACTAGATAGTTAATTGTGGGGACCTCTGAGGA
The DNA here is from genome assembly GCF_030222135.1 of Aotus nancymaae. Classification (NCBI taxonomy): domain Eukaryota; kingdom Metazoa; phylum Chordata; class Mammalia; order Primates; family Aotidae; genus Aotus; species Aotus nancymaae. The sequence continues at coordinate 750,076 of NW_026988553.1, forward strand.
GGGGGCTAAACAATGGAGGAGCTTTGCAAATGTTAAAATTACTACATTTCTATAATTTTTGCAATAAAAATATACAAACTACTACCTTTTAAATAAAAAATATTTACACCTAACAACATAAATAGCAGCTGTGTCAGTTAAAGTAACTGCTAGCTGATACAACAGACAAACCCTGAAAGTTGAATGGCTTGACACAACGGAAGTTTATTTTATGCACACCTAAGTTCTGATGCGGTTTGGCAGAGGCTCTCCATCGCCACATGACCCGGGGATCCGTGTTACTTCCACCTTGTGATTCCATCATTTCAAGCTGAAGCTGCCATTTTTGCCATTTAAAGGAGGGAGAAAGCATGGAAATGGCACACTGGCTCTCACATGCCTGGATGTGACAAACAATGTTTCTGTTCACGTTTCAGCAGTAAGGTATTCTCACTTTTCTCCTCCTAACTGCAAGTGAACTGTGCTGTTCCTATGTGTCAAGGAAGGAGAGGAAGACAAGGTGTGGGTGACTACCATAGTCTCCCCCATAAACTGTTACATAGTAAGTGCTCAGTAAAAAGCTATAATTTTGCGTTACACAATCCACCTCGTTTTTAGGAGGAGTTTCTGAGAAGGCCAGATTTGCCTTGAAGAAGTTGTCCAGCTTATTCAAGTGCCTAATATGTGACTGATGCTTTCAAATGTAGGATCACAACTGGCCCAGAATCTCGAAAGTCTCAGCAGGAAGGCTTCCCTTTGCAATACCCTTTACATTTTTAACTTTTATTTTAGGTTTGGGGGTGCATGTGAAGGTTTGTTACATAGATAAACGAGTGTCACAGGAGTTGGTTGTACAGATTATTCCATCATCCAGGTATTAAGCCCAGTACCCAATAGTCATCTTTTCTGCTCCTCTCCCTCCTGCTACCCTCCCTGCCTCAAGTAGACTTCAGTGTCTGTCATTTCCTTCTTTGTGTTCCTAAGTTCTTCTCATTCAGCTCCCTCTAAGTAGGCTGAAAATATTCTCTTCCATTTGATTCCACCGTGTGCCTAAACTCCTGTCAGGTGCCTCTAGGCACACGGAAAGCCAGTATTTTCCCGTGGGGCAGCTAAGCAGATAAGAGGCAGTAGAAGGCTGCTTAATTATTCCTTTTTCATCAGAGCTGACATGTATTCCAAGGACTCATTTTTCACCTCCTGGGGTACTCCAGGGATTTAGGAATTCAGCCTCAGTAAGTAGATGTTTGTTCCACTGGGATTTCCAAAATTTCCCCTATCTAATACCCACGAGGGAGGCTTTGGTTTTAAACATTTCACCTGTGTATGTGTTCAGAGGTGAAATTCAAATAATTCACCCTGTTAAAGTCCAATTTCCAGTTTCAAGGTGGTTCCAAACCCCTTCTAACTTCAGGGTGACATGCCAAAAACTGATGGATAATATGGCAAATCAGACTCTACTCAACCCATTTGGAAAACACTTGGAGACTGAGTTGAAGACAACCAGAGTGGCACACGGTTGTCTGAAAGTCACTGTCCCTGTGTGAAATTTTATATCAAAAAGGTTGTTGATATCATATGACTTCCTAGGTGAGAGATGGGACAGCCAGAGGACTTTTGAAAGAAGGAATGCTTCCTGTCAGGAGGTGAGCAGGTGATTCTGGGCTGTTCTGTGGCGACCAGTAGCAAGCTGATCAGCAGGGAAGGTTCCAGAGTGAGACAGGACACATGGAAGTGACCAGGGGAAATGCACTGTGGTTCCAGAAAGTGCTGGGACTGAACAGAAATGCCCAGCCCTGGGCAGACTCAGCTCTCAAGGAACACAGTGCACACCAGGCCCAAATGGTGTTTGATTCTCACTGCCACCTTCTCCAAGCCTGCTTTTAGTAAGAAAGACCTTGAGGTCTTTCTTTTTGTCACCTGAGACATGGTGCAGTGCTGAGCAGAGAAGTGAAGTACAAGTCAGGAGGTCAGTCTGAGTCTGGTGGAAATGGGAACCGCATGGGCTTTCAAGGAATTCAGAACAGGGGTCTGTGTTCCAGCCCTGTTCCTTACTAGCCACATAATCCTGGGAATACCCAGGAAATACCGTTATTATGTCCCAATTCGCAAGCCCTGTGAGCCTTGACTTCTTCATCTGTAAGCAGATGTGATAAGCCCTGTCTAGTAGGACTGTTGGAGTGTGTGTCATGTAGGCGAAGCACCTGGCTCAGGGCCTGGAATTAAATTAGAGGTTTAAGGAATGGCAAATGGCTGTTATTTCTAATATTATTTGACCCCAGACCCTAGCGTTCTGAGATTTTGTTGTTGTTGTTCTCTAGGGCTTATCAGAGAATAAGCAGCTAAATAGGGCACAGAATAATAAACCAAAAAAGGAAGTCTCGTCCATAAAATTCAGTAAGAAATGCCTCATAGAGAATATGCTTCAAAATTTAGGTGTGTGGGAGGTTTCCCCAGCCAGCTGCAGCTCAAAGTTCCTAGAATTTGAGTCAAAGACCAACTCCTTCCCTTGCTCCTAGCTGCTTTTCCATCCATGCCACTATTTGCATTCATTCTGTTACCACCCAAGATCTAGCCCATGCTTAAAACTGGTCAAACTGCACTTGAGATAACCTAATTAGGACGCCTTTTTAGTATTTCTGCTTCTCCCAGCCAGGTGGAAAAGCACCTAGCCAGTGGTTTCTGGGTCTCCCTTCTGGGGAAACACACCCTTCTCTCACAGAAAACCCTTGCAAATAATGGGTGTCCATCACCTGGCTCATGCACTGTGTTCAGCAACACCGGGAGAAAAGTGCAAGACACCTTCCATTCCTGCCCCATGTAGAGGCTCCTCTCTGTTCATCCACCGTCGAAAAGGAACTGCTCAGAGCAGTTTTCTAAACCAGGCTTTTCTCTCACCCTCTGAGAATCTGACCCTGGACCCACCGAGCTTCATTAGAATCAACTCCCTCAAAAGAAAATGTAGTTTCCCAAAGCCCAAAAGGCCCCACACAGGACATTTACACTCCACCACTCTCACCTGGAGCCCCACACCCACACCCCTCTCTTACTTTTCCTCTACATCTTAGAGGACTTGTCGCCACCTTGATTATGTGCCTTCAGCTCCTAGACTCCACCACCCTAAGGGTAGGGTGAGTCTGGCTTACTTTAGCATCCCCACTACCAACCCAGGGCCTTCCACAGAGCAGATACTCAGTGCATAGAGAAGAAATGAGCCAGTGAACAGGGAGAATTGTTTATTCAGATTTAAATTCTATTACATTCACAAAGAAGCTAAAGGCAATCCAGGTATGCATATATATTTTTTGAATTTTACAGAATACACTGAGGTCTAAGGCAAGAATTAAGTATCTTTTCTTTATCTCACGTATTTTACTGTGAATTCAATCACATTTTTAACGCTTACTCCGCTGCTGTTATCATATCCCAATTCACAAAGTAGAATGGATTTCCCAATCTGAATAGAAAACAAGACTTTTACTGCTTAACTACATAAACAGCAATATAGTTGACTACTATTTATAAACTTGCATGCTGAAGTTGAACCATCCATTAAAGGAACATTTGAACAATTCTAAAAAAAAAAAACAGATACATCTCCAAGTCGCTCAATGAAACAGAAACCCACTACTAAGAGCGCTGACTACTCTACTCAGAGAATGGGCCTCAAGGCACACGAGGCCGGGGAAGCTGCTGGACGGGGCCCTGGAAGGTGAACTGGCCCAGCCCCCTTCCCCCTGCCCTGGCTGCAACTCGCCCTCAGACTCCCTCTTCCTCCTCTGTCGAAGCTGCATCACGCGGGGATGGGTAGGGAGTACGAACTCTCGTAACGATCTTGAAAACATGCTCCAGGACCTTCACGTAGCTGGTTTCAGCAAGGGCCCTTGGGCCCCACAGGAACTCATAGCGTGCGGGATCACTGCCGGGCACCTGCCGGTACTCCAGGTAGTTTTCCTGCACCCAGTCGTGGGTGAGCAGCTTCCTGGGCTCCCCATAGACATGGTGCTCCTTCCCATCATACATCTCGATCACACTCAGCTCCTCCCAGATTTCCTCCTCAGAGGCGCTGTCGCCCTCCATTACGATCATGCACAGGACGATTATCAGGAGGCCTGTCTTGGGCCAGATCTGATTACCACCCACTAGGCCGTCGTAGGAGAGGCCCAGGCAGGTGACGAGGATGTAGGACTGGTCGGCGGGGTCCAATTCCTTCACATCGATGCCAAAGATCATCTTCAGGGATTCGGAGGCTTTGCCGAAGATGAAAGGAAAGTACCGCTTGTACTTTGTGATGACCTTGTCCAGCATTTCTGCCTTTGTGACCGGCTCCTTGGCTCGATACTTGAGGAGGAGAAAATGAGCCAGCTCATCCACCTTATTACTGAGTGCCGCTCGGAACGCAGACTCTCGGTCAGGAGAGGTGCTTGGCCCCTCCTCTTCTTGGCTGCTGGAACCCTCACTGGGTTGCCTCCAGCGAGTGAAGTTGACGGTAGTGGGGCAGGCGGAGGCTCCCTGAGCACTCTGGGGATGAGCCGGTGACCCGGCAGCAGGCACCTCCCCCAGTGTGACCGGGACCAGAGTAGAGGAGGCGGCAGCCCCCTGCTCCTCAGTAGCGGGAGCCTGCGCGCCCACCAGGCACGGGGCCTCTCCTCGGGCCTCAAGATCTTCATCGGGCTTGCCGTGCTGACCTTTCTGCTCACAGGACATGATGACGCTGGTCAGGGCAGCAGGCGGGAGTGTGGGCAGGAGCTGGGCAATGGAGACCCACAGGCCTGGGGAGAGAGGAACCGTGTGAGAGGTCTCACATGAGAGCCGAACCTTGGAGACGCTAACAAAGGCTTACTTACAGATCTTCTCCTCGGTGCTCTTCTGGGGCCTCCAGGGAATCCTGTCCTCCTGGTTGGCCTGTCCCCTGAGAACCTGAAGGAGGAAATGAGAAGGCACCTCAGGGTATACAGCCAGCCAGCAGAGATCAATCCTACAGGACTGACAGTAGGGAGGGTGAAACCGGACTCTCTGGAGTCCCATGTGTCCTGGGGCAGGTGGGACCCTTGGTGTGCATTCAGGGGAAAACATTCACTGCTGGCACGGCCTGTGCATCCTCTGCTCTGTGACCTGAGGCCACTGCCTCAGACCAAGGCCTCACTGCCTGGTTCCTGGAGCTCCTGGGAGAGGAATCCATGGGCCCTTAGGGTGCAGACTGCAAGCACAGCCCTGGTCCCTCAGTGCTATCAAGAGGGTGGGCCGGACTCTGTGACGTCCCCACTCTTATGGGGTGGATGGTCCCCTCTGTACACACTCAGGGCCCTCACCTTTCTCCAGGCAGGGCCTGGATCTCACTCTTTTGCTGGCTTGAGAAACTCAGATCAAGACCTCACATGCCTGATAGGGAACAGGACACGAGGGGTCCCACATCTAGCCACATGTGCCTAGGTCTTCTGAGGAGGGACAGCAAGAGATATCAAAATTCATTGGAACCCATGTGTCCTGGGTGAGGCACCTGCTTGATCTTCACCTCAATTCCTGGCAGAGCCTGGGACCCTCCCTCTACTGACCTGGGTCCAGCCCCCTCAGAGCAAGGCCTCCCCCTCCATGACATCAGCGATCCCAGGATAAGAGAGGGACCTCTGCAGACAGCCAAGTCCATGCTCTCTGGAGTGACAACAGGAGCAGGGCTGATTTCTGTGGGGTCACCACCTGCATTCTGGCCCTGGGCTACCCTCAATCCTCCCTCACATTCCTCACCAGGACTCTTGGCAGATCCTGGGACCACGGTGTCTGTCGACCAGATAAGGGTCCCTGTGTTGACCTGAATCACTCTCTGAGAACAAAGTCCTCATCTAGCTGAAATCTGCAATCAGAAGTGAGAAGTAGCCATATCCTGTCACCCCTGTGTGCTGACCCCTTTGGTTCTGGGGTGAGGGTTCCGATGACTGCCTGTGGATTACTCATCTTTACTCCTGATGGGGCCTGCCCTTCCTCAAACCCCAAACCCCCTGAGATGAGCAAATATTGTCCCTTTACTCCAAGACTTCATCTCTCTGAAGGTTCCCCAACTTCCTGCCTGTGGTACAAGTGAGCTTGGCACCTAGGGCCATCCCTGCCCTGGTCCCTCCTGAGCTAAGAACAGGGGACGGCCAGACTCTGTGGGATCCCTTCTTTCTGAGCCAGGGTGTTCCCAGTCCTAAGTTGGACACACCTTGAGTCCTGTAGATCCTGAGACTCCTCCCTCTGCTGACTAAAGTACCACTCCTCAGACCATAGTCCTCTCCTCTCTGTGACCTCCAAGGTGAAAGAAGCGTAGGCTACATGTTGCTACCATGCCCAGGACCTCCCAGGGCTCAGGTCCCCACTGATCTGGACTCCAAGGTCCCCCGAGTCCTCCCTCCTCTTCCTTTCCTTGATCCTGGAAGGGCTGGAACCCACCCCTTTGCTGACGTGATTCTCCAGCCCTCCGATTCCCAAGGCTGAAAGAGGAGGAACCTCATTCTCAGACAGCAGGGGGGAGGGCTCCCTGCCTTTAGGTGCTGGGTCTCCTGAGGCCTTCCTCATCTCCCAGGAGGGCCAGGGCTCTCCCTCTGCTCCCCTGAGGCTCTGCTCATAATACCAAGCCCCTTCCCTCCTTTAGTCCTGGATCTAGATGTCAGGATCCGCGTTCCTGACTGCCATTCCCAAGTCCTCCGAGGGGTTGACTAAGGGAGCAAAAATGGATTCTGCAAAATGCAGTTGGGGATGGGGCTGGGGATGTGAATGAAGGTGGGGATGTTGGGTTGAGGTGTGGGTGTAGGGCCCTCATTTCCCTCTCAGGGTCCTGACCTTTGTGCCAGGCAGAGCCTGGGCCTTGTCCTTTCCTAAGTGGCACACCAAGCTCTGACTCCAGATTCCCCTGTGGCTTTAGTGACAGTGGGAGTGGGACAGCCTAGCCTGAGAGGTGGTCCAGGGCTGGCAGCAGGGGCTGCACTAGATTATTTTGGGCCCTGTATCCTGGATGGGAGCCTCCTCAGTCCTTCCTCTGGGTCTCACCTTGCCTCGTCACAGAGCCTCGGCCCGCTCCCCTCAGCCGATCTCAATTGGCCTTTCAGAACCATGCCCTCGATACTCTCTGACCCACAGTGTGACATCCCACCAAGGCTGGTTTCCCTGGATTGACAGCCCAGTGTGGGTAAGGCGCAATGGATGGGGAATGGGACAGCGAGGCAGTGGCGGATTTGTGGGAGTGGGGGGTTAGAGTGGGATCTTGGGGGACCTCAGTTGCTTCTCAGGTTTCTGACCTTGATTCTTGACAACCTGGGCCATGCCCTCTCCTAACCAGGCCTTCCCTGATCACAACCACCTCTGACTCCACGACTCCAAAGTCCCCTGTGGCTTAAACAAAGGCGTTGTGGTGGGGACGGGGAAGGGAGCTCAGTTGGAGAAGTCTGCCCCTGGGTAGTCCAGGACTGGCAGCAGGGTTGGCGCTGGATTACTTGGGGCCCTCCATCTGGAGAGGGGACCTCCTGAGACCTCTCTCAGCCTCTCACCTCACCTCCTCAGACCACACCACACTCTGACTCCAGAGTCCCTTGCATGGATGGTGTTGGGGTACAGGTAGAAGGGAGGTGGGAAGCTGGAGGTGGCCCAGCCTGAGAAGTCAGCCCTCGAAGGGTGATCCAGAGCTGGGACCCTCTACCTGGGATGCGCGCGTCCTGAGTCCTCCCTCAGTGTCTCATCTTGCCTCTTCACTGAACCTGGGCCCGCTTCCCTCCACCTATCTCAAGCCACCCCTCAGACCCAGAACCTCACTTCCCTCTAACCCCCAAAGTGCAAGTCAGTGGCATCACATGCGGGCACCCAGGGTCTGCCTGTGTTGAAAGCAGGGGTGGAACCAGATTCCACAGGGATGGGGATGAGGACAGAGAATGACGGTATGACAGGAGTGGTGAGTTGGGGACGGTAGGGGTGATGGTGGGGCATGGGGATGGGAATGGGAATAGAGTGGGGGATGGGAATGCGAACGTCCTGACATTGATTCCTGGCAGTCTGCCCCCACCAGTCTTACATTGATCACACCAAGCTGAGGCTCCAGAGGCCCCTGTATCTTAAGAGGCAGTGTGGTGGTGGGTCCCCCGACATTGAGAAGTCCACCCACGAGGGTCCCAGGGCGGGCAGTAGAAGTGGTGCTGGATGATTTGGGGTCGTCTATCTGGGGTGGGGACCACCTGAGTCCTCCCTCAGCGTCTCACCACGCCTCCTCACAGAGCCTGGCCCACTTTCCTCCACCAATCCCAAGCTGATGGACAGACCAAGAAGCGCGCTTCTCTGTAACCCCGAATGCGCAAGTCAGTGGCATCACATCTGGGCACCTGGGTGTGACGGGGTGGAACCGGAAGCTATGTGGGTGTGGGTGGGGTGTTGGGGTGGCGGATTGGGGTTACCAGGGTGGAAGGGGGCTGGAGAGAATGGGGTACTGGTGGGGGATGGGAGGGTGGATGGGAATGGGAACGGGGATGATGGGGATGAGAATGGCGGACACTCAGCCCTCTCCTGGGATCCTGAGGTTGATGGCTGGCAGAGCCTCCCCCCACCAGTCTTGCATTGACCACGCCAAACTCTGACTCCCGACTCCCCTGTGGCTTAATCGGCAGTGGGGGTGGTGCCTCTTCCCCACTCAGAAGTCCGCGCACAGGTGGCCCAGGGCCAGCATCAGGAGTAGTAATGGATTATTTGGAGTCCTCTATCTGGGGTGTACACCTACTGCGTCCCCCCTTAGCGTCTCACCTTGCCTCCTCACAGAGCCTGGCCCATTCCCCTCCGCCAATCCGAACCTGCTGGTCGGACCAAGAAGCGTGCTTCTAACCACCCAATGCGCAAGTCAGGGGCATCACATCCGGGCACCAGGGTGTGACGGGGTGGAACCGGATGCTGTGCGGATGGGGATGGGGGTGTTGGAGTGGGGGATTGGGGTTATGAGGGTGGTAGGGGGCTGGAGAGAATGGGGTACTGGTGGGGGATGGGAAGGGGGATGGGAATGGGAATGGGGTGGGGGATGGGGGTGAGAATGGCGGACGCTCAGCCCTCTCCCAGGATCCTGATGTTGATGGCTGGCAGAGCCTCCCCCCACCAGTCTTGCATCGACCACGCCAAACTCTAAGTCCCGACTCCCCTGTGGCTTAATCGGCAGTGGGGGGTGGTGCCCCTTCCCCATTCAGAAGTCCGTGCACAGGTGGCCCAGGACGGCAGCAGGAGTGGTAATGGATTATTTGGGTTCGTTTATCTGGGGTGTAGACCTCCTGAGTCCTCCCTCAGCCTCTCACCTTGCCTCCTCACAGAGCCTGGCCCGTTTCCCTCCGCCAATCCCAAGCTGCTGGTCGGACCAAGAATCGCACTTCTCTCTAACCCCCCAATGCGCAAGTCAGTGACGTCACATCCGGGCACCAGGGTGTGACGGGGTGGAACCGGATGCTGCGTGGATGGGGGTGGGGGTGTTGGGGTGGGGAATTGGGGTTAGGAGGGTGGTAGGGGGCTGGAGAGAATGGGGTACTGGTGGGGAATGGGAATGGGAACGGGATGGGGGATGGGGGTGAGAATGGCGGACGCTCAGCCCTCTCCCAGGATCCTGAGGTTGATGGCTGGCAGAGCCTCCCCCCACCAGTCTTGCATCGACCACGCCAAACTCTGACTCCCGAGTCCCCTGTGGCTTAAACGGCAGTGGGGGTGGTGCCCCTTCCCCACTCAGAAGTCCACCCACGGTTGGCCCAGGGCCGGCAGCAGGAGTGGTGCTGGATTTTTTGGGTTCGTCTATCTGGGGTGTAGACCTCCTGAGTCCTCCCTCAGCGTCTCACCTTGCCTCCTTACACAGCCTGACCCGTGTCCCTCCACCATTCCCAAGCTGCTGGTCGGACCAAGAAGCGCACTTCTCTCTAAGCCCCCCCAATGCGCAAGTCAGTGGCGTCACATCCGGGCACCTGGGTGTGATGGGGTGGAACCGGATGCTGCGTGGATGGGGGTGGGCGTGTTGGGGTCGGGAATCGGGGTTAGGAGGGTGGTAGGGGGCTAGAGAGAATAGGGTACTGGTGGGGGATGGGAGGGTGGATGGGAATGGGAACGGGGTGGGGGATGGGGATGAGAAGGGCGGACGCTTAGCCCTCTCCCAGGATCCTGACTTGACGCCTGGCAGAGCCTCCCCTCACTAGTCTTGCATCGACCACGCCAAACTCCGACTCCCGACTCCCCTGTGGCTTAAACGGCAGTGGGGGTGGTGCCCCTTCCCCACTCAGAAGTCCACCCACGGTTGGCCCATGGCCGGCAGCAGGAGTGGAAATGGATTATTTGAGGTCGTCTATCTGGGGTGTAGACCTCCTGAGTCCTCCCTCAGCGTCTCACCTTGCCTCCTCACAGAGCCTGGCCCGTTTCACTCCGCCAAACCCAAGCCGCTGGTGGGACCATGAAGCGCACTTCTCGCTAACCCCCCAATGCGCAAGTCAGTGACGTCACATCCGGGCACCAGGGTGTGACGGGGTGGAACCGGATGCTGTGTGGATGGGGGTGGGGGTGTTGGGGTGGGGGTGTTGGGGTGGGGAATTTGGGTTAGGAGGGTGGTAGGGGGCCGGAGAGAACCGGGTACTGGTGAGGGATGGGAACGGGAACGGGGTGGGGGAAGGGGATGAGAATGGGGGACTCTCAGCCCTCTCCTAGGATCCTTAGGTTGATGGCTGGCAGAGCCTCCCCCCACCAGTCTTGCATCGATCACGCCAAACTCTGACTCCCGACTCCCCTGTGACTTAATCGGCAGTGGGAGTGGTGCCTCTTCCTCACTCAGAAGTCCACCCCTTCCCCACTCAGAAGTCCACCCACGGTTGGCCCAGGGCCGGCAGCAGGAGTGGAAATGGATTATTTGAGGTCGTCTATCTGGGGTGTAGACCTCCTGAGTCCTCCCTCAGCGTCTCACCTTGCCTCCTCACAGAGCCTGGCCCGTTCCCCTCCGCCAATCCCAAGCTGCTGGTCGGACCAAGAAGCGCACTTCTCTCTAACCCCCCAATGCGCAAGTCAGTGGCGTCACATCCGGGCACCTGGGTGTGACGGGATGGAACCGGATGCTGCGTGGATGGGGGTGGGGGTGTTGGGGTGGGGGATTGGGGTCATGAGGGTGGAAGGGGGCTGGAGAGAACGCGGTACTGGTGGGGAATGGGAAGGGGGATGGGAATGGGTACGGGATGGGGGATGGGGGTGAGAATGGCGGACGCTCAGCCCTCTCCCGGGATCCTGACGATGATGGCTGGCAGAGCCTCCCCCCACCAGTCTTGCATCGACCACGCCAAACTCTGACTCCCGAGTCCCCTGTGGCTTAATCGGCAGTGGGGGTGGTGCCCCTTCCCCACTCAGAAGTCCACCCAGGGTTGGCCCAGGGCCGGCAGCAGGAGTGGTGCTGGATTATTTGGGGTCATCTATCTGGGGTGTAGACCTCCTGAGTCCTCCCTCAGCGTCTCACCTTGCCTCCTCACAGAGCCTGGCCCGTTTCCCTCCGCCAATCCCAAGCTGCTGGTCGGACCAAGAAGCCTCTCTCTAACCCCCCAATGCGCAAGTTAGTGGCGTCACATCCGGGCACCTGGGTGTGACGGGATGGAACCGGATGCTGCGTGGATGGGGGTGGGGGTGTTGGGGTGGGGGGTGGGGGTGTTGGGGTGGGGGATTGGGGTTATGAGGGTGGAAGGGGGCTGGAGAGAATGGGGTACTGGTGGGGGATGGGAAGGCGGATGGGAATGGGAACGGGATGGGGGATGGGGGTGAGAATGGCGGATGCTCAGCCCTCTCCCTGGATCCTGACGTTGATGCCTGAGAGCCTCCCCCCACCAGTCTTGCATCGACCACGCCAAACTCTGACTCCCGAGTCCCCTGTGGCTTAAACGGCAGTGGGGGTGGTGCCCCTTCCCCACTCAGAAGTCCACCCACGGGTGGCCCAGGGCCGGCAGCAGGAGTGGTGCTGGATTTTTTGGGTTCGTCTATCTGGGGTGTAGACCTCCTGAGTCCTCCCTCAGCGTCTCACCTTGCCTCCTCACAGAGCCTGGCCCGTTTCACTCCGCCAATCCCAAGCCGCTGGTCGGACCAAGAAGCGAGCTTCTCTCTAACCCGCCAATGCGCAAGTCAGTGACGTCACATCCGGGCACCGGTGTGTGACGGGGTGGAACCGGATGCTGCGTGGATGGGGGTGGGGGTGTTGGGGTGGGGAATTGGGGTTAGGAGGGTGGTAGGGGGCTGGAGAGAACGGGGTACTGGTGGGGAATGGGAATGGGAACGGGATGGGGGATGGGGGTGAGAATGGCGGACGCTCAGCCCTCTCCCAGGATCCTGAGGTTGATGGCTGGCAGAGCCTCCCCCCACCAGTCTTGCATCGACCACGCCAAACTCTGACTCCCGAGTCCCCTGTGGCTTAAACGGCAGTGGGGGTGGTGCCCCTTCCCCACTCAGAAGTCCACCCACGGTTGGCCCAGGGCCGGCAGCAGAAGTGGTAATGGATTATTTGGGGTCGTCTATCTGGGGTGTAGACCTCCTGAGTCCTCCCTCAGCGTCTCACCTTGCCTCCTCACAGAGCCTGGCCCGTTTCCCTCCGCCAATCCCAAGCTGCCAGTCAGTGGGAAAATCTCACTTCTCTCTAACCCCCAATACGCAAGTCAGTGGCGTCACATCCGGGCACCTGGGGCTTCCCTGGGTTGAAAGCGGAGGTGGAACTGGATGCTGCCCTAGGGTGGTGGGGGGATGGGGATTTTGAGTGAGGGATGCGGGTATGAGGGAGGTGGGGGATTGGGGAGGATACGGGTGCTGCTGGAGGATGGGGTGTGGATGGCGTTGGGAGTGTGGAAGGAAATGGGAATGGGGTTGGGGATGGGAATGCGGGTGGAGGACCCTCAACCCTCTCTTAGGGTCCTGACATTGATGCATGGCAGAGCCTGCCACCCCCCTTGCCTCCTCACAGAGCCTGTGCCCGCTTCCCTTCGAGCATCTCGAGCTGCTCTGGTCAGACTGACAACCTCGTGTCTCTCTGATCCCCAACGCACAAGTCACAACATCACATCCGGGTCAGTGACATCACACCTGGGTTGACAGCAGGGGCGGAATCAGATTCTGCCAGGGTAGGAGTTGGGGTGGGGTTGAGACAAGGGATCCTGGGGGTAGGGGTTGGGGTGGGGGTGCCCCCCCCTCAGTCCTCCCTCAGAGTTCTGACGTTGATTCCTGGCATAGCATGGACCCCTGTTCTCTGCCGACGGTGTCTGCTCCCTTCAGACCATGGTTTTGACTCCAAGTCTCCTGAGGTGGCAGTGGGGGGAGAGGTGTCCTTGGGCGACAAGGCCGCTGGGGTCTGCTGGGGCTGACAGGAGGAGCTAAGCTGGATTCTGTAGCTTCTCAACGTGGGGGAGGGTGGACCCTCCGTCCTCACTCAAGAGGGTCCTCTTCCCGGGTCCTAGCTCTTTGTTGAAGTGATGAGTTGGACACCTGTTTATCTCATCTCTGAGCATTTATCTCCAGCAGTACCCCTTGCAGAGAGTGGCTGCGGGTACCAGGCGAGGTGTTCCCTGGGCGGCTGCAGCACCTGTGATTGTAGTGACTTCTGGGAGAATATACATACCTTACCCCCGGGGCTCCTCCCCAGCCAGAGATGGACTTTGCAAACCTTTTTTCCTCAGAGAAATATGTTTTACATATTTTCCAAGGATATATGTAGGTAGCTATATATATATTTACTTCTGTGAAAGAATACTTACCCTTAGCATGCATGATTCACTCTGATACCCTATTCAACTTCTATTCCATTGTTTATGTTCTGTTGAAAGGATTATTTAAACATGCCAATTCTTACCCACTAAGTTGGTTTCAGGTTGTTATTAGCAGAACTGCGGAACCATACTGCCTTAACCAACCCAATTTTCCTGGTGTCCTGCTGTTACCCTAGGGCTTCTGGCATCGTGTTTTGAGGTGTTGCCTCAGATTGTGCAATGCAGTGAGGTAGAAATTTTAAGCGTTCATCCTGTTCGTTCTGTCATCTGACGTCTAGGCAGGCTATAGACCTCTTCAACATCCCTGCCACCAACCCTCTTCCAATCGACACCGTCCCAAACACAAGTACCAGTTCAACACGGTCTTCATTATCACCCAGGGCTTTCTCTGTTTTGTTCCTTAGATTTTATGGCTGATATTGTCGTTGTTGTTTTTCTTTCTTTTTCTCTTCTATAATTTTCCAGAGTTGATCTGGGAAGCAGAGAACAGCAGCCTAAGTTTGACTGTAATTTTGGCAGTTACAGGTAAGACACTAAATTGCAAATAATTTAAGCAGAATTGACATTTTTACAATATTCTGCTCCCCATCAATGAATATGATATGCTCGTCTAGTTATTTCAAACTCCTTTTACCTGGATCTATCAGTAAACTTCGACAGTTTCCTCTAGAAAGACCTTACACATTTTTCTTAGGCTTCTTTTTTGGTAACTCTTGGATTTTGTTACTATTGCAAATGGTATATTTTCTATTAATTGTTCTAATTAATGGAAATTAATGAATTCTAAAAGTTATTGCTATTGTGTGGCAGAGGTTTTGATTTTGCAAAGTGATCTGTTGTACACCTGGTTCTGAAACCCATTCACTTGAATGTTCGACATGCCTTTTTATTTGAATTTTTAAGACTGATAAGGGTGTCATCACTAAACGTTATGTGTTTTTCCAACATTCGTGCCCCTTATTCATTATGATGCTTATAACTCTGACTTTTTTCTCAATGATGATTTAAAACATAGAGATGATAGCCTACATCTACTTCTCGTTCCTGCCTTTAATGATAATTCTTTGAACTTGTCACATTTAAATACGCTTGCTGTTGATTTTAGGAAATGGATGTTCTCTGTCAATGTAGTTTAACTACATATTTTTACCATTAACTCATATTGAATTTCTTTCAAAAGCTTTTCCTATACCCATTGATGTGATCAATTTTTTTCTAACCTATTTAGTGTGTAAAAAATTGCAATGAAACTTTGTTTTTGAATGTTGAATCATATTTTCATTCCTTGGGCAGAGTTGTTTGTACATTTAATGTTTTAATAATTTACATAAAGTACTTGCTGCTGTGTAAGAGAGCTTGCTTTATGTGTTTTTTCCATCGGAAATAGGGGATGGTCCTCATCTGGTTTTTGAATCCAGGAGGGGTTAGTCTGGGAGAATGAATTGAACAATTATCTATATTTTGTGTGCTTTGGAAGGGTTGAGATAAGATGGTGGTTAGTTTTTCCTGATCGTTTGGTAGAATCAGCCTCCAAAACTGACTAACCTGGAATGTTTGAGGGTGGCTTGAGCTTTGAATACTGTATAGTTTCCGTTTGTGTCGTTTAATTCAAGTTTCCTTTTTGGACCAATTTGGTCATTTATTTATTTTATTTCTACAAAATAATTTCACTTAGCATTTCACTTTGATAAAATCGTTTTTATCAGGGAAAGCCTCACACATGTAGAATAATAGAGAGACTGATATAATGAATCCAGCATACCTGACACTCGGCATCAACAACCTTACCTACATGGCAAATCTGGTTCCAGTTAAACACTCACCTAACTGCATCTCAGCTGCTGGAATAATTTGGAGCAAATCAAAGACATCATACCGCCTCATCTCTAAATAATTCAATATTCATTTTTAAAAGATAAGGAAATTCTATTAAACAAAAACCCAATATAATTCTCATTTTTAAAAAATAAATAAATGATTATCAAGTGTTCAACTCTTTTATTTGTTTATTTTGACGAGTACCCAAATACAGGATTACATAGCGACTTTTTGTAATTAAATCTTCTATCACCTGTAGGCCCCCTCCACGTGACCTGTTTTCTTGCCATTGTTTTGTTGTTGTTGAAAAGAAACAGATCTTGTGCTCTTTTCAGTTTTCCATAGTCTGAGTTTGGCTGAATGCAACACTATGATGTCTTTTATCATATTCTTTAGCCCTTAATTTCTAGGGCTACAAGATCCCTCAGGCTCATCAGGTTTATACCCTGCCCCAGTCCGACCTAAGCCATTTTTCTAAAGATCTGGTTCCTTTCGATGGGAAATGGTTCTAGAAATCTACATCTGGGTGGTAGGTGTACTCATTGCTACTTTTGCCTTTGGTGTTGAATTTAAAAGCTCTTTAAGAAACTTAAAGTTATGCAGATTTTATCTTATGTTTTCTTACAGAAGTTGCATAGGTTTTGCATTTTGCGTTAGGTCTGTGATGTATTTTGAGTTAATTTTTGTGAAATACCTAAGGATTTGTCTAGGTTATTATTATTATTTTATAGATATCCAGTTGTTCATGCACCATTTGTTGGAACAATTATACTTTCAGCATTATTGCCTTTCTTACAAATCACCTGATTATATGTGTGCAGGTCTATTTTTGGGCTCTATTCTGTTTTTTTATCTATGTGGTTTTTTATCCATTCACCAAATGTAATACATCTTGGATGCCTGGTTTTGGTGATTATGAAATAAGCTATTGTATACATTCATATAAAAATTTTTAATGTAGACATAAGTTTCCAAATTAGTTGGGCAAATACCTGGGACTAGGATTGCTAAATGTTATCAAAGGACTATGTTCAATTTTTTAAGAAAATGCCAAACCATCTACCAAAGTGCCTGTACCATATTTCAATTCCACCATTAATGAATGAGAGTTTCCTTTGCTCCACATCTTCACTAACAATTGGTATTTTTAAAGATTACATTAGACATCCTAATTACATGTGTAGTGGTATCTCATTTTAGTACACAATTCTCTAATGACAAAAGACGTTCAGCACTTTTACTGTGCTTATTTGCCATCTATATATATGTATGTTTTTTGGGGTAGTGTCTGTTCAGATCTTTGACTATTTTTATTTAGTTTCTCTCACTGAGTTTTAAGAATTCATGTATATTGTAGAGACGAGTTCTTTATCACATATGTGTACTACAGATGTTTTTCTCCTAGTCTGTTGCTTCTGTTTTTATTCTCTTAACTCTGTTTTTTGAAGAGCATAAGATTTTTATTTTAATAAAGTCCAACTTGGCAAATTTTTCATTCACTGACGATGCTTTTGGTTGAATTTAAAAACTCTAACACCAAACTGAAAATTACATACTTTTATGTTTTCATGTAGAAGTTGTATGGTTTTGCATTTTGCACTAGGTTTATGATGCATTTTGCATTAGGTTTATGATGTATTTTGAGTTACTTTTTTCGAAATATGTAAGGATAGGTCTAGGCTATTATTATTTGTGTATAGATTTCCAATTGTTCAGGCAACATTTGTTGGAAAAACTATACTTTTATCATTATTGCCTTTGTCACCTGACTATATGTGTGCCAGTCTGTTTCCGAGCTCTATCCTGTTTTATTAATCTATTTGTGTATTCTTTGCTAATGCTTATGTCCTCTACCAAATTCATATTTTGAAGCCCTCGGCCCCAGTGTGTCTGTATTTGGAGGAGGGGCCTCTAAGGAAGTAATTAATATTAAAAGAGGTCTTAAGGGTAGGACCTTGATCCCATAGAATTGGTGTGCTTATAAGAAGGGACACAAGAAAGCACTCTTGTGCTTGTATGAGCGCTCTCTCTCTCTCTCTCTCTCTCTCTCTCCCTCCCTCCCCCTTTCTCTCTCTCTCTCTCTCTCTCTCTCTCTCTCTATCCATGCACATACAAAGAGGAAATGCCAAGAATGGACATAATGAGAAAGGGCCATCTACAAGCCAGGTATAAGAAACCAACACTTCCAGTCCTTTATCTGTGACTTTTAGTCTCCAAAACTAAGAAAATAAATAAATTTCTGTTGTTTCAGTTACATAATCCACAGCATTTTGTTACGGAAGCCAAAGCTGACTAAGACACAACCCCAGGTAACAAATTTTTCTTCTGTTTTCTCCTAGAAAAAAATAATTTTGTCAAATGTGTGGTCTAGAGTACACTTTACACCCCACAGGGTACACCCCATGGTGACCAAAATAAAATGAACCTGTTGTAAAATTGTGTGGCTCTGTGTGCTCTCTAATGGTGAGAAGGGAGGAAGGAGGGAAAAAGTGAGGATGTGGGAAGGGAGTGGAGTGGGGTCTTTTTCAATTTCTTTAATTTCAGTTTGTTTTTTTTTCTTTCTTTGGTTTCCTAGGGTGGAAGTTTTGGTGATTGATTTTAGATTTCATTTTCTAATATAAGCATTTAAACTATGATATAAATTTTCCTCAAGGAAGTACTTTAGCTGAATCCCACAAATTTCTGTACGTATAATTTATTTTCATTCAACCTAATGCATTTTTTAAATTCTTCCAAGACTCTCTGGCTTATAGGTTATTTAGGAAGATATTTTAAAATTTCTAATATTTGGGCGTTTTCCAGACGTCTTGGTGTTTGATTTTTGAGCTTAATTACAGTACGGTCTAAGAAGATGCTTTATATTATTTGTATTCTTCTCAATTTGTAAGGTTTGTTTGATGACCCAGAGTACCATCTATCTTGGTAAGTATTTCATGCACACTCAACAGGAATGCTTATTCTGCTATTGTTGGATGCAGTGTTTTTTTATTACTATTTTAATCAGGTCAGAGTAGTTAATGGTGCTGTTCAGGTCATCTATATCCTTCCTGGTTTTCTGCTTACTTTTTCTCTGAAATACTGAGAAACAATTCAGAGTTTTAACAAATATATAGTCCCATGAAACCACAATGACAGTGAAGGTGCAAATTATATTCATCATCCCCAAAAGTTGCTTCCTATCATTTTGCTGTCGAACCATCCCTTCAATAAAAGTGACCTGCAGTGAGCTGAAGTGAGCATCTGCCAACCATGAACCCTTTCCCTTCCAACAGAGGCAGGTAGGCACAGAGAGGGACAGTTACTCTCACACACAGGCGGTATCCAGGAAGAAAACCAGATCGGTAATATCATAGAAGGCCAGCTTGCTGGCTTGGTCACAGGATGTCCCTCCCTTTCTTGTGCACTCCCTGCCTCCAAGTCTGCCTCTGCTTTCCTGGCCTCCCTGGCTCAGATGAGTGACTCATCCCTTCTGTGGTTATGATCCAGGAATTTCAGCCTTGCCCAACACCCAGCTGCTTCCTTAGCGTGACCCACGTACTGCTCCCTGACTGAGGCAGAACTCCTAGTCTACTCTACACTCCAGACATCTGGACGTTGGTCCTAAAGATTTCCTGAGGAAGGCACATCAAGAGCAAAGTCAGTAACCTTTCATTTCCTCACCCAAGTGCCACATGGGAACCACAAGTGACAGGCTGTTTGACATCTAGTATTCGCACTCTGAGCACTGGGGTGTTGCAGACAAAACTCTTGGTAAGCCTGGTGAAGGAAGACATTTTTCCACTAGTTTCTCTGGCACTGTCTTTTCCAGAAGCCCCTAAATCCACTGCCAGATGCAAGAGTCTCATGCTCTGCTACATTGCAGCTCAACTACAGTGATCCTCTCTGGGCACCATGGGGATTAGGGGCACATTATGGTGAGGCACTTATAGATGACAGTCTAATAGCTTGCTCTATCTTTCTGCATAGGCCACGTGGATTGTCCTGCCAGCTTCTCTCCACCCCTTCAGGGTCAGTGCCGTTGGTTACTAAAGTTCAGTGGCCAGACAGAGGACCTTGTGGTCTCACAGACCCCCAAAGGACTTGAGGGGGAATACCCTGAGAAGGCCCAGGATCAGCCTTTGTCTTCCTGGTGGAAAGCCCCACTCATCACTTCTCCTGTCTCTGGCCACCCGCTGGCTTGGCTTGAATCCATAAGTCCCAACTCCAGCTCCAGCTCAGGCCCTCTTTTCCCTGCCTCCTGTGCCTCTGGGGATTAGTTCATAGCACTTCCATCCTCTTCTCTTAGACTCATCTTTGCTTTCCACCAAAAGCCACAAGCTGGGAGCCTGGGCCCTCTTCTCAGTATGTTTCTGTAGACTCCTTGAGTCTTCTCAGAAGTTTTGAGAGGTCCAGCTTGCCGTGCTCAAGAATAGAGGCTCAGAAAACTGAAGTAACTTGCAAGTCACACGCCACTCAGGAGTAAAGCCAGTATTGGAACCATAACTTGGATTTCAGAGCCTGGGCTCCTGCCACTACACATGAGCCTCCCTCTCTGGGTGGCCTGGAGTCTCCTTCTAGGAGTGAGGAAGCAGTTGTGGCATCATGGTGATGGGGCAAAATAAAAATCAGAATACTTGGATTGATTCCAGTTCCAGCCTGGCCCCTTGCTGCCTATGCAGCCTTGCCACAGCCACTTTATTTTTCTGGGCCTTGGTTTCCCAGCTGTGTAGTGTGGACTACCTTGCAAACTCTTTCTAGACTTTGGTCAGTCAACATATGTTTAGTGCTTACCGATTTTGTGCTAGATTGTTCCAGGCACTAGGGGACAGTTGCTCGTAGTCTCAAGGAGCTCATAGTCTATTGAGGGAGGAGGTTTAAAATACATAAATAAATGACAACGGTAGGTTATGCCATGCTACAAAGGAGATTCACCAGGAAAAGTGGTGGGAAGTACTGGGGGTGGGGGACTGCTTTAGCTAGGATGCTAAGAGCTTAGGGTTGGCATGTGGCTATAGCAGAATAGCACACGTGGAAATGCTCAGGACACCAGGCCATAATGCAAGAAGGGCAGGTCAGTTGGCATCTTACCTTCAGATCCTCCTAGCTCGCTCTCAGCCTTAGCCATCTTCTCCTACTTCCTGGCCTCCAGCTGGCCCTGGCCTGAATCCCTTGCTTCAGCTCCAACCTTGGCCCTATTTCTCCCTGTTGTCCATGCCTCTG
The DNA here is from genome assembly GCF_030222135.1 of Aotus nancymaae. Taxonomy (NCBI): domain Eukaryota; kingdom Metazoa; phylum Chordata; class Mammalia; order Primates; family Aotidae; genus Aotus; species Aotus nancymaae. Next base: position 770,817 of record NW_026988553.1, read on the forward strand.
GAGCTTTCTTTGTAGCACTTCCATCCTCCTCTCTCAGACTCATCTTTTTTTTTCAGCATTGTGTGAGATTCACCAACTGGGAGAATTCTGCCCCTCTCCAGCTCCTTCTGAGGCCTCACATATCTGTCTTCCTATGCTCTGGCATCACAGGATGTGATTCTGTGTAAGAGTAGCTCTCAGCAGGCAGGTACTTCGCTTAGCCCTTCAGATGGAATCTCGGGTCATGACTGCTTCAGAATCGTTTTGCTGGCCGACAACGTTATCCAGCATGCTGCTTGGCACGGAGGAGGAGAGGCGCTCAGTGTTTGTTGTTTGGCACTGCCCGTGGTGGCAGCAGGGCCTGGCAGTGCCGGTGTAGAGACAAGCAGGGGCCGGTGGTAGGGAGGAAGGGAATGTAGGAGAAAGAGTACTGGGTTTGTCCAAAGTCACTGAGATAGGAGACCTAGAACCTTCCTTCATGAAATACTCTTCTCTGCTGTTCTCACAGATCACTTTCTTCTAACTGTCTTCTCATTGCTGGCTGATCCCCCTCAGTTTTCTGTCCAACCATTAAGTGTGGGTGCTCCTCAGGACTGTGCCCCAAACCCTCCCAGCTTCTCCTCTCTGTCGCCATACATTCCCTGGTTAATATCACCCATTCTCTTTCTCCAGCCTAGTCTCTCTCCTGAGCTTCAGAGCTGAGTATATGGTTGTTTCCCAGGTGCCTCTACCTGGAGGCCTAACAGGAATCTCAGTCTCAGCAAGACCCAAACCAGCCTCATCTCCTGCGATCCCATACTAGAGTACCATGCTTAACACAGCAGTTATCAAAATTGGAAATAAATGCTCACCACTCCATCTATTTCACTTCTAAATAATTTCTGACTCCATCTTCACATCTCCAGCTCCACTGCCACCATCTTGATATAGGCCCTTGTGCTGGTCCATTTGCCCTTGGAACTATTCATTACCCCTCCTCTGCTCCACTCTGTTTTTCAGACTGCATTTTCTAATCTCTTGTGCCTCCTGGAGGGAGATTGGAGGGTGAAAGGAAGGAGAAATCCAGGAGGGTATATATTTTGTTCCTCTCTTTGCTTTAAACTGTGTCTGTCTCCCCTGTGAATCCATCTCCCACCAACAGACACTCCATGATTCCAGTTTCCATGGGGTGACCCTGCCCCAGGATTCTGGAAACCCTGGCTCCATTCTTTGTCTCTCCAGCCAAGGGCTGGTAGTGACTTCCTGCAGTTGCTTATCTCTGGGTTGACTGATCTTATGCAATTTGGCCCCTCAGTAATTCCATCTCCTATGTAACCAGTTCCCTGCATTACGTTTATCCTCATATAAAAAGTTGGAATGCCTTCTGTTTCTCTGGTTGAACCCTGACTGCTATAGAGCCCTTATTACTTTTAGCCTAGCTTGTTGTAAGAGCTTTTTAGTAAGTCACCCTGATTCTAGTTCTATTTCTCTCTGATTTGCTCCTAACACTGCAGACAGAGTAATATGCCTTAGGATAACTTTTTATAAAACTCTTAAAGAGCTCCCCATAGCCCAGAAGATATTGTTCTTACCTTGGTTTGCACTCCGATGGTGGGATGGGTGGGAGAGGAAACCGTTGCCAGTGTTTTGTTACCAGATGGGGGCCAGGGCAGCAAATGAGGGATTTCCCTTAGCTACTGGCTGTTTCAGATTTCCTCCTCACAGAAGGGAAATTGAACTGTCAAAAATAGACCTTGGTGAGTAATAAAGATTTCAAGACCCCCCAACTGATACAGACCAACCAATTGAAAGCTCCTGATTCATCCACTTGCTACATTTATGAGACATTTCTGTCACAACAACAGATGACCAAAGTTTACCTGTCAAATAAGCTCAGTAGAGCATTTTCTTTTCATAGTTCTCCTGGCTTAAAAACTGAATTTGGAAAAAAGTTTAAAGAGCTTTCGTACAGTTAGGTTTTTTAAAGATCAGGGTGTCAGGGCTCAAGGAAAATAAACATTAGGAAAAAAAGATGGAACCAGGGCTAAGTTTGTACAAACCATGCATGCTATGGGATCCTGAACTTTTGGCTTAGGAAACTCCATAGTTTTTCAGCAACCAGTTTTAGGAAAAAAAACTCTCCTTTATGTGATCCTCAGGGTTCGAAAGACAAAAACCAGCCACTGGCTCATAGAAGCAAATCTATTTCCAATAATATATGAGAAATAAATTGCTTCTAGGGATCTTCATAAAGAGGACAAGATGGACTTAGTGAACAACATCCTCAACAACATTTTAGAAGTGAGTGTTCTAAGGGAGCCTTCTGTCAGAATTAGAGAACATTTCCCTGAGTTCATGGTTTAAGTGTGTATGCTGGTGGGGAAAAGAGGATCTGGAGTTACAGTTTATTTGCTTAGTATTCTTTGTGACGTTGTTTCCTCAGACTCCCGCACTGTAATACGTACTGAACTTGTGATGACCTAGAATTCTTTCGCCTTTGCCTCTCCCTTGATTAATATACCAGGTCTATGTCATGTGGACGTTTACTCATCCATCCAGCAACCACTTATGGATAACCTACTGGGCTCTGGTACTACAGTGGTGAAGAGGGTGGATATAGCTCTGCCACCGTAAAATTGAAAATGCAGTGTGGGGAGACAGATGATACATAAGCCAACAAGTAAATAAAGTAAACAAAAATATTAGATAATGATGATGGCTTGCAGGAAATAAAACACAGTAATGGGCTAATGTTTGGAGTAGGGGGATGCTAGCTAATTTGTATAAGATGGGTAGGAACGGACTCTCTCCAGGGTTAAAAGTTGAGCTCATACTTGAATAATCTGAAGGAAGAAATCATACAAAGTTCTTGGATGAAAGTGATTTAAGAAAAGGAAACAGTAAGTGTAAAGGCCTTGAGTTTGAAAGCAGCTTATGCAAAGAACAGGAAACAGGTAAATATAACTGGAAAGGAGTAAAGCAAGGAGAGTGGTAGGAGATGCAAATGGGAAGGTAATCAGGGGCCAGATTACGCAAGACCTTTGTATGTCAATCAATTAATAACTTTGAATGAATTAATAGTGATGCCAGAGATTAGAGGGTAACCTAGAGACACTGTATGTGCAAAGGTATCCTGTCAAGTTTTGTACCTTCAACACTTTTCTGAGAAATGTCACAAAATGTTAAGAATTCACAAGAAGATAGAGAGGACCTCCGAAGAATCACATACGCAATGAATGTAAAGGTGAGGTTCACTCTGGCGGCAGTTGATTTTTCTCTTCTCTCTTTGAAATGTAATGTGAGTTATTACAGTGTTGGCATGAGGCTAAACCTGGAAAAGACTATAAAATATTATGATAGGGAAAGGAAGTTTTCTCTTTCTTAGATGGGTTATTTACAGAATTTCTCTTTTGGAGATAGATTGGAGACATTGCCCAAGCTCCTGTGACATTCGTCCAGACAAAGTGAAATCAATAACATGGCCAACAAATCTGTGAGTCAGAGTTGTATTTTCTACTTTTAAGTTACTTACAGGCTCCAAAGTGCCGTTGATAGTAAAATGAGTAGGTTATAATCGATAACCCATACCTTGGTAGGCTGCATCTTGTGGTGTAGTTGTAATAGTCCAGAGAAAAAAAATAATAAAAACCTGGACTAAGATAATGGCAGTGGGATGAAAAGCTAGGGATAGACTTGAGAAATGTGAATCAAACAAAAATCAGCAGGATATGGAGATTAGTTGGATAACTCCAAAAATCACTACATTGGTGACTGTGAGGATGATGCAATCATTCAGTGAAATAAGAAGCACAGGGAAGGAGTTAAGTTACATGGGGTAGGGTAAGGAAGAGGTGGTGAGTTCATTTTGGCTTTGCTGCTTTTGAAATGCCTGTGGGATGTGCAGTTAGAGATGTAGAGTGGGTAGTTTATTACATGTATTAGAAACTCTGGAGAGCTATGGGCTACACATAAAAGTTTTTGTGGGGAGGGGTGTCTTAAGCTCAGAGGTGGTAATTGGAACCTTGATAGTGCATAAGACTGTCCAGGGAAAACGTTATAGCCTTAAGAAAGGAGCCCCGGGTTGTGTAACATTTGGCAGATGGTTAAAGAACTGGCAACCCCAAAGAGCAATTATATGTCGAAGGAGTAGAGTATTTCAAGAACGGCATGGACAACAGTCTTCAGTGTTACTAAGGGGTCAAGTAAAAAGAGGGCTGAGACTTTACAACGGATTTAACATGAAAACCACTCGTGTCAAGGTCGGCAATGACAATCTGGATGTCACTGCTGACCTTGACACGAGTGGTTCTCTGCGGAATAGTGGTCAGAGGCCAGATCAGTAGAGTAGACTGATAAGCAAGTGGGAGGTTGGCAAGGGTTGGAAGCAATAAGCATACATTTCTCTTTCCAGGAGTTTAACAGTGGAGGGAGTGGGGAAAAGATACGGTGGCTGGAAGACAACACGAGTGTATATGCATATCCAAACTCACCAAATTGCTTGCATTAATTATGTGCAGTTTTTCTGTACACTAATTACGTGTCAATAAAGCTGAATTTAAAAAGAAAAACTATAGGCCATAGAGATATGAGTTTTAAGAAAAAGAATCATGAGAATCTTTTTTTCTTTTATATTGCAGCAATTTGAACGTGTTTTAAAGTTTGGAGAAGACCTTAGAGAAAAGGAGCATGAACAAACAGGAGAGAGAAGGAAAACGCAATGAGGAGACAGAAAGGAACAGATTAAGGACTTGGGGATATAAGTGTGGGAGAAATGCTTACCTCTAACAGAAGGATAGACACCTCTGAGTCTGGAGATGAAGTGATCAGAGAAGGAAGACTCATAAATCAATAAAGAGAGCAGAGTCAGGGATTTGAGAGATTTAATTTCTGATGGCCTCCATGTTTTCAAGGAAGTAACGGCAAAGTTGTTTTCTACAGGCAAGAAAGATGACAATTTTTAGGAGGCTTGAGGAAAGCAGAAAGTGTTTATTGTACTGACTGGTGAATGTAAACATTCAAGAAGTCTTGCTGGTCAGTTTCTTTGTAGTTGTACAAGACTTTTTGAGCTTACTGCTCATTTACAGCCTAACTGTCCAGCCTTATCTGCTGGATGAAAACTGGAGGAGAAGGTCACTGTGGCCATGGAAGAATATTCCCTTGCGGTAATGATTGCTCAGTTGAGGACAAATTCTGATTTATAATGAGGCCAATCACGGTTGTGTGATTTGCCCCTGCTAGGCGCAGAACTGGGTCTAAAAGCAAAGAAATAAGATTGTGGATTATTAGTGCATCCGGGGATAGAATTTTGTTGAGTGGATGCAGAAGAAAAAGATGAATGCACAAGGATCAAGAGTTATGGGGACAGAGTTGTTCCACTGATCCATCATTTATAGGGGACTCACTTGGGAGGAAAGGAAGGGAGGCTTGGAGAAGCTTGCTGCACTGAGATTAAAGGGACACACCCAGTAGCTGGAGATCTGTCTGTGGTCAAACAGAAGTGACTTCAGTGGGAGTGAGGTAAGAGGATGGGGGCACATGGTCAGGGGATGTGATCTGAGGTCTTCTTGGGGTATCTTAGCTGGGGTTTCAGCATCTGAACTTTTGGACAGTGCTCCACATCTGTCTGCTCATTGGCATTGGCTGACAGCTTCCAGGAGGCCTGCCTCAGGTAAAATTTGACAGCAGAGAGTGGATGAGTGAACTTGGAAAAATCCCAATTCCTTTTGAGATGGAGAAGGGGTGTTAATACTTGGAACCCAGGAGAATTACATGGACAGAATATTTTCAAATGGAAAAAGGCACCACAAATGACTAATTAGAAAGAAGACTTCTTTTTTTTTTTTTGTCTCCTGGACCAAGTGATAAATGCATGTGATTTGGAGCATAGTGACTTTTTCATTTTCTTTGAAACGACTGGGGCTTTTCATACGTATAATGGCATTAATTGAGCTAAAATTGCTTCCATTTTCTAAAAATATATGCATATGATAAAAAAGAAATTGGCCGAATTAACAGAAACCTGAGGATTTAGTGGAAATGATTTGTATTCTTTATGACTTGGTTCAGAGCTGGCCAAAACAAGGTCAGGTGCAAAGTGCTAGGACGGACTGGCTTGATGATGTGACAAGCTGGCCCTGGTCACTGGCTGGCCAGCTTTCGCCACGGCGCAAGCTCTGAGGGCACTTGGCTGTACACTGTCTGTGAAACCTCACAGTCATGGCACCCTCTGCTTGGTCCTGATGGGACAGACACAATCTGGAGGAATATGGAGATCATGGGGAATCAGTCAGCCAGCTGCTCTCTCCTAGGCTGCTCTGGACAGTCTGAGCATCCCATTTGTTTGTATTTGAACCTGTTCTGACCTTTGGGCTCATTCCTGTAACAGAAGATCATGAACACACTGTTTTCTTTTAGCTTTTACTCTTCTTCTATCAAATCTCACAGTTCTTCTCACATTTTAATCATCATAAGAAACACCTGGGGATCTTATTCAATGCAGATTTTGACTCAGTAGGTCGGGGGTGGGATGTGAGATGTTGCTAAGTATCCTGATGCTGACGGTCTGGGTCTACACTTTGAGAAGCAAGGCTGTCAACCAGGAGTTTCCCCAAGAGAGCATTCCTTCACTCACCTTGTCAGTGGGCATTTACTGAAACTCTCCCATGCACCAATCCCTGTGCTAGGCACTGGGGTCGGGTGTGGGGGGATAAGAAGAAAATAAAGAGAATACATAAGGAACAAAACACAGTTCCTGCCCAGAACAGCATAGGTGATGATCCTGCAGTTGGGTATAATAGAAAGATAGACAGGGGACTGGGAATACAGTGAAGAGAATACAGAGAAGAAATTAATCACTAAGATTTTTCAGAAGAATTCACAGAGGAAGTGACATTGAGATGGGTCTCGAAACCTGAGTTGGAAGGCATCAGGCAAAAAGATGCAGAGACGTTTCCAGCAAAGGGAGAAGCTTGCACAAAGGCCTAGAAATGTGCAACGTGTTTGGGCAATGGCAGTAAGTCCAATGTCACCAGAGTCCCAGGTGACTAGTGGTGAAGAGTGGCTGTAGATCAGGCTCACCAGCTAAGTTTTCAGTGAGAGACAAGGTCACGAAGGCCTTGTTTATCTTTTCAAGAAATTGGTCGGGAAACTTCTTTGCCTGTTTACACTTATCAGCTAAACAAAAGGCCAGGTAAGTAGACTGGGCAGGCAGCTATCTCAGAATAACAGTAACTTCCTATGGAACCTCCACAGATATTCCTGCCTCCTAGACTGAGCTAGGGCTCCCCTGGGAGGAAAGTGTTGACACGCTGGGAGGAGGAGCCTGCAAAAGGGCAAACCCTTTTGACAGCCATCACTGGAACGAAATTAATATGCTAATTACTAACGGGACTTATGTGTGCATCAGAGTCAGCGTCAAGGCTCCAGGCTACTATTTTGGGTCTAATCTGCGATGAGAATCTATGAGTTTTATGTAATGAAAATAAATTGTCTACTTTTCTTTAAAGACTGTATATAATTGGGCCTTTAGCAAATTTATACAGCCTCTGTTTCTCACTGACTCCCATCATAGCACAGCTAAGTTCCATCAGTACAATGAGGGGACTAAAACCTGTTAGGCCTCTCTAGTTTAGCAGGGTAAGGACATCAGGGGGAAAGAGAGACAGAGACAGATACACAGAGACAGAGATAGAGAGAAACAGAGACAGAAAGAAAAATGTAGGAAAGAAGGAAGGGAGGGAGGAAGAAAGGAAACAAGAAGAAAAATAACATTTAAAAATTAAATTAAAAAAAGCCCATTCAAAAGACAAAGCACATAGATAGCTATTACCATGGGCAAAATCAGAACTGTGTTTTACACTTAATTTGTGGTTTATACGATAGCAAAACCATAATTTTAATTGTATATGGGAGAGTGGAATAATCGTTTTCTAGTTTAGGCCCTTTTAAGCCTATAATCAGGCCCTGTTCTGGGGAATTCAGCCATCTGGAGCATAATAAGCATATGAGGTATGGATGTGACAGTGAGCTGGGCTGGATGGTCCTGCCATCACCACTGAATGTTTGGCCAGTGGCATTCAGTTTCACCCCAACAACAGAATTACCTACAAAGATGAGAGATTCTATCCTTACTTACAAACTAATTTTATTGGATTTAGTTGTATTTGGTCAAATATCATTTTTTTTTTCCCACTGGCTGCATGCTGCTAAATAACCGACTTGATTAACTCTTCCATGAGTGTCCAGTTTCTCTGGGCATAATGCAACCATCATACATGACCAGAAGTGAGCAGGCAAGTGATGAGCTGCTTATTCCAACCTCTCATTCTAAATGACTGTGATGATGCTGGCTAACACCTTCTGGATTCATTACTGGGTCTGGGTAATTTGTCCCTAGTGGCCTATGGAATTTGGTTACTAACCTCTGTGCCTCACGGGGAGTGGCAGAGCTGGCAGGAGAAGGAAAAGAAGGGAGCTTGGTGGAGCCTTACTAAAAATCTTTCTGTCAGACATGAAGCACTGGGGAAGCAGACCTCCTGCCTGCCATTAGCTTTATATCTAGGTTCCAATTCTGGGCAAGTTGCTTCACTTCTTTAGTCTTCACATCAGTGAAGTGGAGGTATAGTACTAACAACTACCTCTTAGAGGGAACTGTGGAGGGGCAGGGAGAGGGGGGTGGGCATCTATTCATTCACATCTTCATTCATTTAACAAATATGTATCGAGTACCTACTCTGGGTCAGGTCCTGCGGGGGAATGTGGAATACAGTAGTAAAAAGAATATATATCATATTGGATTTTCTGTTAGAGGAGACAATGAACAAATACATAATGTCATCACAGAAGGTCTCCCTAGGGAGGTGGCATCAGAGTTGAAACCTAAGTGATGAGAAAGAGGCAGGCCTGCAAAAATCAGGAGGAACAGATCTGAAGCAGAAAAAACTGCGTGATCAATCACTAGGGAAAAGCTTGGCTTCTTAGAGCAGAAAAAAGGCCTGAAGGGTTCAGTAGAGTGACTCAGGGAATCTTGGTGACAGGTGAAACTGTAGAGGTAGGAAGGGCCTGGCAAGACCATGGGAAGTTATGTGGATTTTATTTGCGGTGTGATGGGAAATCACTGGAAGCTTTTAAGCACAAGAGAAAGATAAGTTGGTTTAGCTATTTAAAAGATCCCTCTGGCTCCTGTGAGGATAATGGATTGGAAGGGCTGAGAGTACACATGGGGTGGCTGTCACAATGGTCTAAACACAAGATGTTATTAGTTCACTGGGGTGGAATGAACCCCATAGGTTATGACTTTTTACTAAGCAATTAATTTTGTTTTGATAATCTTCCATTCTTCTGCGTCACTCTCCAATTTTTCCTCTCCCCATTCATTACCCACTTTTGCCTTTGAGCCACAGCTTCTCTGCTTTGGTGGGTCTGGGCAATAGAACACAATGGAATGGAGAAGCAAGAGTGACTGAAGGAAGAAATGGATGGACTGATGGATAGCTAGATGGATGGTTATGATGGCCCATATCATCTTTATATATATCCCTAATGCCCGGCAGATATCCTGACACAAAGCAGGTTTTCAAACATTGACTGAATGGATGAAGGAACGAGCTAATATATCAAAGTCAGTTTATCTCCAGAATGAGAAACATTGGGTCCTGTTGTTTTAGTGGTGAAAAAGTTAAACACTTTGGGTTAGAAAAAATTGCAGAACAAGGACTTGGGAAGAATATGTAGGTAAGGCGGGCCTCACTTGAAGAAAATAGGTTTGCTGTTTTTAGTAATAATTGACTCAGGAGAAAGCTTTCAAAGTGATTTTAGAAAGTCATTTTGCATGGACACTGACCACATGTTTCCTGTTGATGATAAGACAAACGTGAAAGATTTGGGTTAGTTGTAAGTTAATTCCCAACATACCAAACAATTCAGCAAACCCCTTACCAAGTTTTGGCCATCTCAGTAAGCTGCACTACCTTCCACCCAGTTCCTTAGGCCAGAAAAACAACAGTTATTCTAGACCTTTCCCCCTTCCTTGCTTACTATGTCTAATACACCACCAAGTCCTATCAATTGTACTACTTAAACATTCTCTGATCCACCCACTTCTTACCATGCCAACTGACATCATCCCTTTCCAGGCCACCATTATCTACTGCCTAGACTTCTGCAAATGACTTCTAATTGGTCTCTCAGCTTCCATTCTTCTACCTAATGCAATCCATTCTCTGTCTAACAAATAATTCTTTTTAAATAACAAATTAGATCATTTTGCTCCCATACATAAAGCCCTTCAATGGCTAGCTCCAATGCCTATCTTTCCAGCTTCATTTCACACCTGTCTCTTTGTTTCTACTGTATTCTCCTGCCACACTGTTATTTCAGAATAGTTTTCTGAAATCTATGTCTTCACATACTTGGTTCACCCTGTCTAATGTGCTGTTGTGTCTGCCTACTTCCTCTACTGCTCAGGAGGGGATACTAGTTTTGGAAGAGACTGGTCCAAGGCATGAGAGGCAGAATTTCTCAATGTCTACCCTCATTACCAGTCAGTCAAACATCCAACAGCAGAAATTCTTGACCTGTAGTTGGGCGAAGAGAGAAGGGGAAGAAAAAGATGGTCTGACAATGAATGATGACATACTGGTCTATCTGGGAGCATCTGACCTCTTCTCACGTCGTCTTACATTTCTTTTTCCAGCGTCAAGACTGGATATTAGCCTGTGCCAAAATTCTAACATCTCGTGTCAATGCAAGTTATAGCTATAAGAAAGGGGACATTATCCAAGCTGATTTATTTCCGACCCACCATTTGAGTCAGAGCACTGGAGAATACAGACCTTGGTTGAATGCATTCGGGAAAATACAAACCCATTCCATTTTTTTTATGGTTTCAAAGGCCATGCAAGTTCAGGAGCTACTCCTGATAACACAGTTTCTGAGCAACACACACTCCCCAGGTCTCCCTGGTAATCCAGTTGCCTTGGAAACACAGTGATGCGAAGAATGATACATACAGGGAGTGGTTGCTGCTTATCCCTATTAAATGAAAATCTTCACTCATCAGAGTTTTGAAAATTCAGGCAGGTTCCTTTTTATTTTGATCCCACTGCCTGGCACATTCTATTTTATGCCAAAATCCAGCAGCACCCCTTCACCTCTCCCTAAGTGATGTAGAGACGTTTTCTGGTTTTGGATTTTGCTACTGTCTAGTTAGCTATTACCCTTTGACCCCAGGATGCTCTTTCCAGAATACCAGGAGACAAGAAAATTAAAGGCATAAAATGCATGAAATTTCCCTTGTTGATCCCATCTGAAAGTAGACTAAGTTGACCATCTGAGGTAACTACAGAAATCCCTTCCCTTCTCACAAATCTATCTCACTGACTGTATTAGTCTGCTCTCATGCTGCTAATAATGACAAACCCAAAACTGGGTAATTTATAAAAGAAAGAGGTTTAATGGACTCAATGTTACAGGTGGCTAGGGAGGCCTCACAGCCATGGTGAAAAGCAAATGAGGAAAAAAACCATGTCTTACATGGTAGCAGGCAAGAGAGAGCTTCTATAAGGGGACTCCTCTTTATAAAACCATAAGATCTCATGGGACTCGTTTATTCACTATCACGGGAAGGACCAACCCCTCATTATTAAATTACCTTCCACCAGGTCCCTCCCATGACACATGGGAATTATGGGAGTGACAATTCGAGATGAGATTTGGATGGGGACACAGCCAAACAGTATCATTCCACCCCTGGTGTCTCCCAAGTCTCATGTTCTCACATTTCAAAATCAGTCATGCCTTCTCAACAGTCTCCCAAAGTCTTAACTCATTTCAGCATTAACTGAAAAGTCCACAGTCTAAAGTCTCATCTGAGACAAGGCAAGTCTCTTCCACCTATGAGCCTATAAAAACAAAAGCAAGTTAGTTACTTCCTAGATACAAAAGTGTACAGGCACTGGGTAAATATACCTGTTCCAAATGGGAGAAATTGGTGAAAACAAAGGAGCAACAGGACCCACACAAGTCCAAAATGCAGTGGGGCAGTCAAATCTTAAAGCTCCAAAATGATCTCCTTTGACTCCATGTCTCACATCCAGGTCATACTGAGGCAAGAGATGGGCTCCCATGAACTCCAGCAGCTCTGTCCTGTGGCTTTGCAAGGTGTAGCCTCCCTCCTGGGTGCTTTCATGGGCCGGTGTTGAGTGTCTGCATCTTTTCCAAGTACATTGTGCAAGGTGTTTTCCAGGTACATTTTCCAGGTACATTGTGCAAGATCTGGAGGATGGTGGCCCTCTTCTCACAACTCCACTACGCAGTGCCCCAGTGGGTAATCTGTTCTGTGCACCTATAGGCTCAATATCACGTAGAATCTGCCATGGCTTGGGGCTTGTTCCTTCCAAAGTCACAGCCCAAGCAGTACCTTGGCCTCTTTTGGCTACAGCTAGAGTGGCTATGATGAAGGGCACCAAGTCCCTGGGCCACACACAGCAGGAGGGCCCTGGGTTCAGCCCAGGAAACCACTTTTTCCTCCTAGGCCTCCAGTCCTGTGATGAGAGCAGCTGCAGGGAAGGTCTCTGACATGCCCTGGAGACATTTTATTCATTTTCTTGGTGATTAACATTTGGCTCCTTGTTACTTATGGACATTTCTGTAAAAAGGTGTGTATTTCTCTTCAGAAAATGGGTTTTTATTTTCTATTGCATTGCCAGGCTGCAAATTTTCCAAACTTCTATGCTCTGCTTCCTCTTGAATGCATTATTGCTTAGAAATTTATTTCATCGGATACTGAAATAATCTCTCTCAAGTTCAACGTTCCATGAATCTCTAGATCAGGGGCTAAATGCCCCCAGTTTCTTTGCTGAAACATAGCAAGAGTCACCTTTGCTCCAGTTCCCAAGAAGTACCTCATCTCCATCTGAGACCACCTCAGCCAAGACTTTATTGTCCATATCACTATCAGCATTTTGGTCAAAGCCATTCAACAGATCTCTAGGAAGTTCCAAACTTCCCCACATCTTCTTGTCTTCTTCTGAGCCCTCCAAACTGTTCAAATCTCTGCCTGTTACCCAATTCCAAAGTCATTTCCACATTTTCGGGTATCTTTGCAGCACCACCCCACTCTACTGGTACCACTTTACTGTATTAGTCTGTTTTCATGCTGTTAATAAAGACATACCTGAAACTAGGTAATTTATAAAAGAAAAAAGGTTTCATTGACTCACAGTTCCACATGTCTGGAGGAGGCCTCACAAGCATGGTGGAAGGCAGATGAGAAGTAAAGTTTTGTCTTAAATTGTGGTAGACAAAAGAGCGCTTGTTTAGGGGAACTACCCTTTATAAAACCATAAGATTTTATGGGACTTATTCACTATCATGAGAACAGCACAGGAAAGACCCACCCCTCATGATTCAATTACCTCCCACTGAGTACCTCCCATTACACATGGGAATTATGGGAGCTACAATTCAAGATGAGATTTGGGTGGGAAAGCAGCCAAACCATATCACTGACTCATAAATATACCCAGGAATGGGTTAAAGAAGGAAGCTTCTGCTTTCTTTCTGTGGCCTCTACCTGCCCTCTTCTATCCCATGCCCAGGGCCAATAGATGTGGCCCACAACCTGGCTTTGACACTAAGACACTGTGTTTGAAGGATTAATTTACCCTTTCACTAACTTGTCATCATCAAAATAGACACAAATGCATGAATCTTCCTTTTTTGTCTCATTCTCAGTAGTCCTCATGTGAGCAACTGAATTTGATTTAACCTTACCAGGGATAGGATTCTGGAACCCACTAGAAACTAACCCCAGAAGCATTATTTTTTAAATCATGGGAACAAAGCCTGAAGGCAGAAGGGGACAAGCCTTAGGTTATTGGTTAGTGGGATTATAAGCACATTAAAAAGTACCATCTTTTTGTCAACTGACATACCTATTCTGCACTTTGTTTGCATGTTTATGCTGTTCATTCTAACATTTTTCATCATAGTCCTAACTTCAAGTGTCTGGTTAAGATGAATGGTTTCTGAAGCTAGATCTCCAGGGGTCCTTACTGTCTCTTAGTAGGGTGACTTTGGACAAAACTTTCTTAGCCTGAGTTCTTTAATCTGTAAAATGAGAATCATAATAGCACCCTTACTCATGAGTTTGTAAGGATCAAATGAGATAATGTGTGTAAAGCACTTAGAATACAGCCTGACTTTTAGTGTACAATAAATGTCATCTACTGCTATTGTTTTCATTATTAAGACAGATGTTGAAAAGGAAACTAACCTGATCTGCAGCTACACCTGCCCTAGCATGTTTGAGTATTATGTCTCTGAGCTCTCTGTTTCTCTTCTCAGGTGTTGGTTCTTTGTTTGCCTTGAACCTTGCCAGATGTTACTGCTTTGACTTGGGCAAGAATTGTTAAACCATGGATGATAAAAGCTGAGAGGGCTTCTCAGTGCATAACAGGGAAAAGGAATGGCCTGAGCTCAATCACATAGCAAGCTGGTGGCAGAGCAGGGCCTAGACTAATGCTTTTTGGGCCAAAGGGTAGTAGTTTTTTCACTCTATAAACTTCTCTGTACCCTAGCTCCTGCAAGAGCTCTTTCACCCTTCTCCTTGGGTCTCTTGTTCAGCCAAGACAGGTAGGTCCCAAGTTCTTAGGAACACTCATTTTTAGAAGGTTGTGAAGTCTCATGTCCTATGAAGAGAAAATAGGGGGAAGAAGAGAGAAAAACAACAATAAACAAAAGAATAATCCTGGAAAATCAATATAGGCCACATTCCTCTGAAGTCCATACATCAGTAGGCAGGTATGAAAGTGGCTTAAGTATATAAATAGGTTGCTGTTATTTTCTACTGAAGTTTAAGTTGTCTGGCTTCCGTTCACAGGGTGTTAAGAATGCACAGCTTAGTTTCCAGTTTCTCCAAATTAGGAAAAATGGGGAAAAAAGAAAGAAAAAAATTGAAAACATTATTTTGAAGACTTGTAGCCAAGAAGTTTGGTCCAAACTGTAGGAAATAATAAAAATTGAAAACCTTAGGCAAGACTAGAATCTAACAACAGGTATACTATCGTTTTTGAAACATAGTTTTTCTTTCTCCAGTTTCCCATTTTTACTAAAGACAAATCATGGTAGGTCTGGTTTGCTTTATTATACTTGGTCTAATTATTTGTATACAGTGCAGCAAGAATAATTATCTTTTTACATAGACTTTTAAATTGGCTTTGATGGAACTTTGTTCCACAGAAGGAATCTCAGATAAGACCTTTTTAAGCTGAACCTAGCCATGAATTTGTACCATAAAATACCTATGAGTTGAATGAATTTGTCTCCTCTTGAGGTTCCAAGATAAAGTTGGCGCTCCTGGGCCTGTCAGAAAGTGACACTTTTTACTTACCATAGGTCAGAAAACCTGTACAAGGACTGTGTAGACAAAGGTATGAAGCCAGTTTTTCCAAGGGGCTTTTATAAGTCAAGTTTGATTCCTTAAAGGAAAGCACTCCGTTCCAGTCAAAGCATTGATAAAATAACCAGTTTCTCCAATTGTGTCTTGTTACAAATGAAAACAGATTCTTATTGTACTTATGCAAATAACTATATTGTCATAAGTTATGAATCCTCACAAATAGTTTCCGAATTCTGTAGAAATCAGGTAGAGAAACAAATATGCTCCAAATTTTGTTCATAGGAGTATACTTTACTCAATTGTTAAAACCTGCAAATAGCTTAAAAGAAAAGTTTTATTGACTCTGAAAAACAAAACAAAGGATCAGCAATGGTTTAAGCAAAAATGTAAGACAGAGTTCTATTAGTTCAGTACATGCAGTTAATTCCTGTTCTGCTTGATATTCATAAACATTTCCATTCTCCATGAGTTCTGAAAGTTTTTCCTCTAGTTTGATGTCACAATCTCCAAAGTTACAGATGTCTGCATTCAAGAACACCTGTTAGAATTTCATAGCTGATTATAAAACCACCTACTAAAGAGGACCAAAACAAGGCAATAATTGTCCTTGGATGATAAAAACTTTTAGGGAAGCCATAGTCAAAGATACAATTGACAAGGAAATTTGTTACCTCTGTGGCACAAAATAATTTAACATAACAATTATAATTATTACTGATAATGTTCATTAAGTCATATCAGAATTATAGGAGTTTCTAATAATTTTGGAACACATACCAATAACACATTTATACAAATACAGCCCAAAGAAAACCAAATACCATATTATATTTGACAATGCTTCCTGTATAATCTTTATAAACCAAATATGTCATTTTTTGGACTTTAGGGAACCTAGTAATAATATCCTAAAGGATGAATTAAGTCAGAAAAAGACATAATTTATAATTTGATTTTGGAAAGTTTGTCAAATATCAAGGGTTTAAAACACTTGATATTGCAAAATAGAATTACATGTCATTGTAAAATAAGTCATTCATTTAATCAAAGTGATAAGGATTTCAGAAAAAGGTAAAAACTTTCACTTTTTGAGAGAGGAGATTTAATTTTCCAAACAATAAGTCCTAATAAAAACAGTACAAAGCCAATTAAATTTGTTTTCCAAAATTTTATAAACAACCTATAAACTTTTTATCTTAATTATCAGATATAAGCCTTTATAACCTTCATTAGGAGTCAGTTAATGGTCAAGAAAACCTTGTTAATCTGACACAGGGCCCATATGCTGGTCTTACATCTGTGTGTCTTTGACATTAATATTTAATTTATAGGGAAACTTAACATATTTTATCTCCCAAAATTAGCCTTTGCCATCTCACACGCCCACCTGTTTTGTAATAGTCCCTGGGCCTTGAAGAGCAATATGGCTTTAATTTCTTGCCCTGTGTCTCTGGAAGGCAGTTTTTTTTGCTTATACTGGGCCTACAGACGAGGTTGAAATTGCTGCCAGTGTTTAATATTTAGCAAGTGTTGGTGTTCTTTTTACACCCAGTAGTCCAAGCCCTGTAAATCAATGCCACAAGTACTTTAAAAGGAAGATACAAGTATGTATTAACCTTAATTTAAAAATTATTTTTTAGTATCAGTTTTTCCTAAGCAGACCAAACTTAATAATAATGGCATAGGAATTGTTTCAATAAAATGTAAAATCTGTTAGGCCGGTTACCAAAAGGCAAAAGAAGAGACATTCTGCAGTGCACAGAATATGATGTTGAAAGAAAATATTTTCTTTAGACCTTTAAGAAAACATTGGTAGCATCAGGCCAAAAAAAAAAAAAAAAAAAAAAAAAACAGAAACTGAGGAGGAGGAGGAAGAAAAAATAAAAAACTTATCTGAGCTGAAAATGAGTTGATGGGGACTGTTAGTGTTTTGCAACTTTAAAAGGGGAGAGAAAACAAAATCCAGTGAGATGCAATAAAAGTTAAACTTTGGATTACAATTTAAAAAATGATGTCTTTTACAATTTATTAATAGTAAAATCAACTGCTTAAAAATGACAAGAACAGAAAATCAAACACTGCATGTTCTCACTCATAAGTGGGAGTTGAACAATGAGAACACGTGGACACAGGGAGGGGAACATCACACACCAGGTCCTGTTGTGGGGTTGAGGGGGCTAGGGGAGGGATAGCAGAGGGTGAGGGGATTGGGGAGGGATAACATTAGGAGAAATACCTAATGTAGATGAAGGGGGAGATGGATGCAGCAAACCACCATGGTGTGTGTATACCTATGTAACAATCCTGCACAATCTGCACATGTACCCCAGAACTTAAAGTATAATTTAATAAAAAAAAATGAGAAATTTTTAAAATAAAAAACAATTAAATGCAAAAAAAATTCATTATTCTGACCAATTCTTTAGTGTATAAGTGTTTTTTTTAAAAATATTAAACCCAATCTCCAGAAAGACCATTATAATTTCCCTTTACTTGGTCATACACAAGTTTGTTGTTGCTGTTTTTTAATAAATCATCCTTTTTTGACTTATGCAGACCATTCATGGCAGGCTTGGAATTTCTTGTCTTAAGCATCCTTGTTTCTTAAACAATCAGTCATTTTACCCTAGGACTAAATTTACCATACAAGATTCTTTCTCACATGAAATTATTTATATTTAAGCTTTCTTACCAAAAGAAAACCTCTTTATTTTTATAATTTTGTTTATATCTCTTTAATTTCCTGGTTCCTATTACCTTGTTTTATACATGCCCTTTAGATAAGCTTTGAATTAAGTACAAATTGTTCACCTTTTTTAAAAGGAAAAACTTTTGTTTTAGAATGAATATTTTCCTTCAAATATATTTTTATTAGAAAATGCACAAATAATGAAATCTATTATTTAATTTAGTATAATCTTAGATTCTAAATTATGACATGCTTGTCTACAATATTTATCCTATTACATTTACCTAATTGTTTTATTTTAATCATTTATCTAGATTACTTATAAAAACTTCAATTGTTATTATTTAAAGTTATGGAAACTCCATTGCAAAATTATAACTAAGACAGTGAAAAAGATTTGACCTGACTGACTCTGTCTGTTCATTTCTGGGTGTAGGCCAACCTAACCTTGGGCGGAACTTAGTTAATAGTTTACATTTGAAACAAAGACAATAACAGTTCTTTCCCAAAACAAACCTTACTGCTTGTGGACTAGAATGCCTAAAACAACAAGATTAGAAGTTATGGTAACCTTACTAAATTCAGGATGTAGCCATTTTTACTAAACCTATATCAATGTCTTATTTATTAAAGATTACACAAGCAAGATCATTCCATCTTGGGCTGGGTTTATAGTTTTGTAACCCCTGTGCCAAATGTTGTCACCTTATAGTATTTGGCAGTGATAAGTATGAAATTGCTTGATAAATAAATGCAAAGAAAAATGTATGCTGGTAATTCTTAAGACATTTCTGATATTACTTTACCAATAATTTTAAAGCTAGCATATCTACTAAAGATTTTACTTAAGTTACATAAAGTTGAAAAAGCATTTCACCTTGAAAAAACTTGAAAAAGTCTTTTCTTTTTTTTTCCTGATAAAGTATTTGATTCAAACACTTTTATTTTCCTAAGCCAATTAACTAGGGCTCTTTTATGTATTTTCGGTAGAGAAACTTTGCATACACAACACATAAATACATAGATGTATTAGCATGCCAATAGAAGTACTTCTTATACATTTATAAAAAACTGTTTTTTTCCCCTATCTTAGACTTTCAGATTCTGGATAACTTATTTCACAACCCTAGGCAATTGTCAGCTAACTAGTCTTAAATTTGCATATTAAAGCAAACAACTCAGGTAAAAATCAAATAGCAAAATTTACATCATAAGGTACAGAGATAAAAAGTCTAGTGGTGACAGAGGGAGACTAAAGATGGATGCCAAATCAAACATAAAATAAAATAAATCTACCAGAGATTTAATAAGGAGACCAATTTTATTTAGGTAGGGAACACCTATATTTTAATTGAATCTCATAGCTTTGTGCAGATCCCACACTGAATCCTGGGTCTCCAAAAAGGGAGAATTATTACTAGGTTAGACCATGTGATACTTTTACAGTGTACTTAATTTTTTTTAAAACAAAGATATTTCTAAGTGTATAAATCACATGCTTCCTTAAAATTCAAGAGTAACCTCTCTTGCAATAACTATTTTAGAAAGAAAACATGTAACACAACACAAAAGTAAGCAGTTTAAGAGCTGGAAGGAACTTGTCTGTTTACATTCTTGGGGTTCCATAGGCAAAACAGGTTCCTCCCACAAAGGGAGTCTTGTGCCTTCTCTGTTTTAAGGAACCCCAGGCTTTTATAAGTTGTTTTAGGTCCACTGTGCAACAGAGGGTGCAAGAGAAAGGAGAGACAGCAGAAGTAAATGAAAACGGAATTCAGTCAACTGAGAAGAAAAAAACTTTGGCTCAAAAAAAAAGAAAAGATCCTAAGATAAAAATAAAAATATGAAGGCCTTTTAAATACAAACACACACATATGCACACACACAGATTGTGGATGTTAGCTTTTAATTAAGTTGACTTTTAACCACTGAGCTCTTTAAAAAAGTTTTTTTAATCTCATTACCATATTTCATCTAGGACAAATTGCTGCAATTTCATAAGTACACCCATTGCTCTTTCAGTTTGGCCTGGCTAGCAAAAAGGTGGCCTTGTTATGTAAATAAAATCCGTTAGTTGAAAAAAAAAACCTTTTTTCTTTTTTTTGTCCTTTTGTTGGCCATTTCTCTCCCCCACCACACCACCTTTGTGTGTGTGTGGCGGGGGGGGGGGGGGGGGGGGGGGGCATTTAGCCACTTTGGAGGTCTTGTTCCCCGTAATTTGGAACTTCCTTCAGATTTGGTCAAGTTGGTTAGAGCTGACGAAACCCAATGGGAAAAAGACTGAAACAACAACAAAAATAGAAACAAACCAGCAACAACAACAACAACAAACAGTTAAGCAAAACAAACAATTGCACAATTTATGTGATTATTGCACTGTAATGGTAAGGAGAAATTAAGACCATTTAGTTGTTAATCCTAACTTTAGCCAAGACAAACCCCAATTCAGTTACTTACCTAGGAATGGGTCTCGGGCTGAAGACTGCTCTCTACCATCCTAGAAGCAGGAATGAAAAAACCGCTCATCTTCCCTGTTGGAAGTGAGCTCAAACTCCATAGAGGAGTTTCCTGCCTTCCATCGTTGTGAAAGCAGGAAAAGCTTGCCTTCCTTGTGTTGGAAGCAAACCAAATAAAAGGAGTTGTACAGCAAAAAACAAACCTTAAGATCTCGATCAAATTTTGGGAGATCAGAGATTCTCTGGAGGGAGTGTGATATGGTTTGGCTGTGACCCCACTCAAATGTCAACTTGAATTGTATCTCCCAGAATTCCCCCGTTTTACAGGAGGGACCCACGGGGAGGGGAGGTAATTGAAAAATGGGGCTGGTCTTTCAGTGCTATTCTCATAATAGTGAGTCAGCATCATGAGATCTGATGGGTTTATCAGGGGTTTCCACTGTTGGTCCTTCCTCATTTTCTCTTGCTGCCTCCATGTAAGAAGTGCCTTTCACCTCCCACTATGATTCTGAGGCCCCTCCAGCTATGTGCAACTGTAAATCCAATTAAATCTCTTTTTCTTCCCAGTATCAGATATGTCTTTTTTGGCAGTGTGAAAACGGACTAATACAGTAAGTCGGTACCAGTGGAGTGGGGCACTGCTGAAAAGAGTCCCGAAAATGGGGAAGTGACTTTGGAACTGGGTAATGGGCAGAGGTTGGAACAGTTTGGAAGGCTCAGAAGAAGACAGGAATAGGTGGGAA
This sequence comes from Aotus nancymaae, assembly GCF_030222135.1. Taxonomy (NCBI): domain Eukaryota; kingdom Metazoa; phylum Chordata; class Mammalia; order Primates; family Aotidae; genus Aotus; species Aotus nancymaae. The sequence goes on from NW_026988553.1 coordinate 792,060, forward strand.
AGTTTGGAACTTCCTAGAGACTTGTTGAAAGGCTTTGACCAAAATGCTGATAGAGATACGAACAATGACATCCAGGCTGAGGTGGTGTCTGAAGGAGATGAGGAACTTATTGGGAACTGGAGCAAAGATAACTCTTGTTATGTTTTAACAAAGAGACTGGTGGCATTTTGCCCCTGCCCTAGAGACTTGTGGAACTTTGAACTTGAGAGAGATGTTCTAGGGTACTTGGAAGAAGAAATTTCTAAGCAGCAAAGCATCGAAGAGCTGACTTGGATGCTGTCAAAGGCACTCAATTTTATAAGGAAAGCGAAACATAAAAGTTTGGGAAATCTGCAGCCTGACAATGTGATAGAAAATAAGATCACATTTTCTGAGGAGACGTTCAAGCTGGCTGCAGAAATTTGCATATGTAATAGGAGCTGAATGTTAATCCCCAAGACAATGGGGAAAATGTCTCCACTGCATGTCAGAGGTCTTCACCACAACCCCTCCCATCATAGGTCTGGAGGCCTAGAAGGAAAAAGTGGTTTCATGGGCTGGGCCCACTGTCCCTGTGCTTTGTGTATCCTCAGGGCTTGGTGCCCTGTGTCCCAGTTGTTCCAGTCACGTCTGAAAGGAGCCAACATAAAGTTCCAGTCATGGCTTTAGAGCCATGCCTTGGCAGCTTCCATGTAGTGTTGAGCTTGTGGGTGCACAGAAGTCAAGAATTGGAGTTTGGGAAACTCCACCTAGATTTCAGAAGATGTATGGAAACGCCTAGATGCCCAGGCAGAAGGTTGATTCAGGGGCAGGGCCCTCATAGAGAACCTCTGCTAGGGCAGTGTGGAAGGGAAATGTGGAGTTGGAGATCCACACAGAGTCCCTACTGAGGTACCACCTAGTGGAGCTGTGAGAAGAGGGCCGTTGTCCCAGACCCCGGAATGGTAGCTCTGCCAACAGCTTGTAGCATGAGACTGGAAAAGCCACAGACACTCAACACCAGCCTGTGAAGGCAGCCAAGAGGGAGGCTGTACCCTGAAAAGCCCTAGGGGTGGAGTTGCCCAAGATCATGGGAACCCACCTCTTCCATCAGCGTGACCTGGATGTGAGACATGGAGTCAAAGGAGTTTTAAGATTTGACTGCCCTGCTGGATTTCAGACTTGCATTGGGGCCTGTAGCCCCTTTGTTTTGGCCAATTTCTCCCACTTGGAATGGCTGTATTTACCCAATGCCTGTACCCCCATTGTATCTAGAAAGTAACTAACTTGCTTTTGATTTTATGAGCTCATAGGTGGAAGGGACTTGCCTTATCTCAGAAGGGACTGTGAGTGTGGTGTGTGTGTGTGTGTGTGTGAGCAACACAGCTGTTTATTCTCCTAGGTGCAGGCGGGCTGAATCCAAAAAGAGAGTCAGCAAAGGGCAGTGGGATAGGAGTTTTATACTAACTTTTGAGTCCATGCTGAAATGAGTTGCGACTTTGAGGGACTGTTGGGAAGCCATGACTAGTTTTGAAATGTGAACACATGAGATTTGGGAGGGGCCAGGGATGAAATGATATGGTTTGGCTCTGTGTCCCCACTCAAATCTCATCTTCTAGCTCCCATAATTCCCATGTGTTGTGGGAGGGACCCAGTGGGAGATGATTGAATCATGAGGGTGAGTCTTTCCAGTGCTATTCTCCTGATAGTGAATGAGTCTCATGAGATCTGATGGTTTTAAAAATGGGAGCTTCTCTGTACAAGCTTTCTTTTTTACCTGCCACTGTCCAACCACGTAAGATGTGCCTTGCTCCTCCTTGCCTTCCACCATGATTGTGAGGTCTCCCCAGCCATGTGGAACTGTAAGTTCATTATAAACCTCTTTTGTAAATTGCCCAGTCCCAGGTTGTCTTTATCAGCAGTGTGAAAGTGGACTAATACAGGTAGATAAGAAACAAACAGTTGCATTATTTTGAGTTTCTGATTAACATCTCCAAAGGAGATAATCAGATATGCATTTATCTCAGTGAGCAGAGGGGTGACTTTGAACAGAATGGGAGGCGGGTTTGCCTTAAGCAGTTCTCAGCTTGACGTTTCCCTTTAGCTTATGGATTTTGGGGGCCCAAGATATTTTCTTTTCACGGGTATATATCCAGTAGTCAATTGCTTGATCATATGGCAGATCTATTTTTATTTTTTTGAGCAATCTCCACACTGTTTTCCATAATGGTTGTACTAATTTACACTTCTACCAATAGTGTATAAGGGTTTCCTTTTCACTGCATCCTAGGGAAGTTACTTTCAATTTGGCATTCAAGAGAGGTCTTGTTAAGAAGGTGCCACTTGAACAGAACTCAAGGAAAGTGAGGGAGTGAGCTATGCTGATGTCTCCAGGGAGAATGTTTCAGGCAGAGTGAACTGCAAGTATGAGGTCCTTGTGCTTCCTGAGATTGAGGGACAGCAAGGAGGCTGGGGTTGTGGGAGAGGAGTGTGTCTGGGAGGGGCAGTGAAAGGAGAGGGGAGGCCAGCAAGACAATAAGGTCCATAGCATGGAGGGTCTTTGGAGCTACCATAAAGGTTTGGGTATTGCTCTGGATGAGATGGGGGTCACTGAGGACCATAAGCACAGAAGTAACATGATCTGACTTGTGTTTTTTAAAAATCACTTTAGCAGCTGTGTGGAGATTAGGCTGCAAGGGGCAGGAGTGGAAGCAAGCAGCCAAGGTGAAAAACCCTCTCTTCTCTGTGCTTCTCAGTGAAAGGTGAATAGAACATGCTCAAACCTGAGCCCTGCTAAGTCACATGAGTGACTGAGCAGGCTGGGAGAGATGCTATCTATCAGTAGAAAGAGACACTTTTATGCTTTTTTTTTTCTGATGCTCTTCTCTTTTCCAAGTACTTTTATTTGCCTAGGAGTGAGAGAGGATGGGGAAATGATTATTATCCTTTCCCCAAAAAGTCTTAAATATGACTCCCAAGAATGTGATGCTAGGCGGCAGAGGTCACGTGACATGGCCAAGGCTGCAGCCTTGGCTTTTACTTCTACTCTACCATCTCTTGCTGTGGCACTCTGGATAAGTTCCTGCCCCTCTGAAGACACGATTTCTCATTCTTGCCCAGGTGGTGGGGCTGAGTGCTACAGAGAGTGTCTGGGGATTGGGCTGCTGTTCTTGGGCAAGCAAGGTGCTGCTAGGATCTGGGTACTGATAGGACTGAAGCCACCCCAGAGACTAAGCAGCTTGGAGCACCAAGACTTCATGAAGCTCCTCCTTCCATAAAGAAGACCTATTTGGAGACTGAAGACACCTGCAGGCTATTAACAAGACTTAAAATGCTGATTAGTAATAATATCAGCTGATAATTTGATTGCTCATTATGTCCTGGACATTGTTAAATGTTCATGAACCAGGATTCCATAACAAAATTAATACAGAAAATGAAATGTGTTATAAATACCTGGAAAAGCAAATTAAAGAAAATTAAATGAAAATGACCATCTGTACTCCATGTCCTATACATCTGGAATCATTAATTCTCCAATCATTTCCACGGAGCCTACTCCGGGCCAGCCATCTTGGATGCCATCTCTGTGCTCCAAGCTTCAATGGAAAGTGCAGACCACGCATATTGGAGGTAAGTTATTTGGGTTGTTCCTTGACTGTGCTTGCTTCCAGTCACTGACTATCTGAGCCAGTGCCCTGGCATTGAACCAGCGTTAGTCTCTCCCAAAGGCTTCTATCCACTTGACACTTCCACAAATTTCTCTGTTCCCCTAAAATGAATGAGAAGGACTTACTAAAGATACTCAGCAAGGCATTGACAAAGTTACAGGTGTCCCATTCCCTTGCTCACTAATGCTACACTAACTCTTCAGTTTCCTTTTTGGACATGTATGAAGGGTTCATGTTTCAGTTTCTTCTGAGCATTTAGCCCTGTGCTAGTGCTTGTAGGAAAATTCCTGAGAAGTAAAACAAATCCTGAGGTCTGTATTAACTAGAGGAGACCAAAAAGAAGGTGGAGAGCAGCATCCGTCAGTCTGCAAATGGGAGACAGAGCTGCCTATGGCACTGCTCCTCTCACTGCAATTACACCCTGCAGACTGAAAGAAGCCTTCCTGCCAGGCTCCCCACTTTGGAGAAAGAGCACCTTACAGTGAAAGTTTCTGTGACAAAAAGAACTAGAGCAAAGAAAACAAATTGTAGATGATTTCAGAAGCTGGAAGGAATAGAGAAAACTGATTTGAAATAGGTTTTCTGTTGAGTGTCACTGGTTTTTAATAAAGTAGAATACTGGACTGCATGCAAACCTCTGTGCTGGTAATGTCTCTTATGGGGAAGAGGCGGCTCTGAGCAGTCTCTTGGGGAAGAAGTTCCCATCTGCTGAGGCCCAGCAGCCTGAATTTCTTGCAGAATCGTTCTCAACAAAATACTTCATAGGCTTCTTCCCCTGTCTCCACTCTCTACAGGCCCAGGGCCAGTGATGAGAAAGCCTGACATCTTGAAATTATGCTTGTGGGCCCATGGCTGCTGCTTCTGAACGAGTTCCAACAGAATTGGTGTATGAGTGTAGTGGAAGATTCAACCCATATATCTGTGTGTGTGTGTGTGTGTGTGTGTGTGTGTGTATAGAGAGAGAGAGACAGAGAGAGAGAAAAGAGAAGAGAGGAGACAGAGAGAGGAGAGATAGAAGAGAGGAATTAGTATATATATATATATGTGTGTGTGTGTGTGTGTGTGTGTGTATATATATATAATGAAGTATTGGCTTATACCGTTATAGAAGCTGAGAAGTACCACGGTCTGTCTGCAAGCTATAGACTCAGGAACGCTGGTGGTTTGGCTCAAAAGCCTGATAGCTGGAGAGCTGATGGTGTGGATTCCAGCCTGGATCTGAAGGCCTGATAACCAGGAGCACTGAGGGCAGGAGGAATAGATGTCCCCACTCAAGCAGTCAGGCAGAGAGCAAATTAAACCTTCCTCTGCCTTTTTACTCGATTTAGACCGTAAATGGATTAGATGATGCCCACCCTCATTGGGGATGGCCATCTGCTTTACTTAATGCACTAATTTAAATGTTAACCTCTTTCAGAAACACCCTCACACACACAACCGGAAAAAAAATGTTTAACTAGATGTTTGGGCATTTTGTGGCCCAGTCAAGTTGACATACAAAATTAACCATCACAAACATCAAGCCAGGAATGTGAACTGGAGCCCAACCTGATTCCATCTCTGGCTGGATATTTGGCTTTGGACCAACCTTTGCCCCATATCCAAGCTTTAGCATCATTACTAGAACTATGGGGAGGCAGATGAGGTGGGATCCGAGGGTCTTCTCATTTTGCATATGGGATGCTGGGATGCCAGCAGTTAGGGGCTTCCTTATCTTTTTTTGCCACACCTGCCACCGTGCATTCCCACTTCAAGAAGGCTCAGATGTGCTGGCCTCCAGCTCTTCTACAGAAAGCTTCCCCTTGTTGGGTCCCCATCAACCCATTGACAGCTCTACACAGACATAAGGGAAACCATTTAATCCCAGCAACAGGTGTTTGATTTTTCCATTACAAGTCCTAGTAATTGCCCTCAAACTCCTCTCAAAGCTAAAATCATCCTATTAGTTTGGGGTGTTTTGACAAAAAGAATACAAACAGAATTGTTTCTCCTTTACTCTTCAGGCTGTTTATCTGAAGATACACCCTAGCAGAGCCAGAATCAAGACCAGGGTAAGGCTAAGAGTCTAATAAGGTTTGACATCTGACAAGTCTTTTGAAACTAGGTGTGGTTGTATCTGTGGTAATGCACTAATTCTGCCCACTGGATAAAAAGCAGCCATATGCCCACCTGGGCTCATCACTGGTGGTACAGTACAGCTGGTCAGATTTTAAAGAATCTCAAGATTTCACATGGGCCCTTTCTCGCTTGGAAAGGCCCACATAATCAATTGCCTGCCATGCGCCTGGCTGCTCAACAGACACGTTGCACTTCATCGTGGCCAAACCTGACCAAATCAAGCCTCCTCACTCTCCTGCTCCTCTAGGACTCCCCATTTTAGGGATGGTGCTCTCATCTCCCTGGAAGACTCCTGAAGGCATCCTGGGAACTTCCTTTATCCTTCCTCTCCCTCTTTGTACTTGGAGGACAAATCCTGTCCATTCCATCTCTTCTCCAACCCACTTCAAATGCTTTAGCATCTCCTCAACTCTTACTGAAATCCTATTATCTTCAGATGGAACTCTCTATTATTCCCTCCATACAATCTGTTCTCTAGACTGACTTTTCTAAAACACAGATATCTGTGACTATCCTGTCACTGCTCACCTCCATGCAGCTCAGACACCTTCCTTTGCTCTGCGGTACATACTAAATAACAGTTGATGGTGCGGCTGCACAGTCTTTGGTATGTTGTTCTTAGCTGTTGCATCTCCTCCCTTCCCACCTCTTCACCCTCAAACACCTTAGAATTCTTCCTGTGCCCTGAGCAGATTTTGTACTTTATCACCTCTTTCTCTAGGTTACACAGTTCTCTCAAAGTGGAATGACTTGCATCTAATCTCTACATGTCTAAAGAATTGCATCTTAAAAGACTCAGCTCAAATTCTGCTTCCTCCCAGATACTTTGTTGAATTGCAATCCTCTTGGTTATTTGGCTGCTGTAGTAATTTGTAGCTCAGAAAACTTATTACTGATTTCCTTATAGAATGATTAACTGGCCACTGATCTACCTGTACCTCCAAACTGTGAGCATCAATAGGGCAAGGATCAAGTGTGACCTATGGCAATGTGCCCAGGAGAACAATGAATACAGACTGCTGATATCTCGAACATTAAAGATCACCAAAATCCTCCAGACAAGAACCAAGACCCAGCCTGGAGTAGCATCCTTTTACTCTAGGTTAATTTGATGTAGGACCAGATTCTGGGACATTAACAAGTACACAGGTGGAGGTCTGGGGGTCACATAAATATGCAGGATGGCTTGACAAATCTCTGCTTCATCAAGCTATTTATACAGGTAGTTGGACCCTGCCTACAGATGAAAAGCAGTGTGGGCAGAGAATTACTCATCAGTTCAACACATAGCTGAGATCCTTCCGGACCAGAGAGCTGTGCTTGACAGGGGTACAAATAGCTTCAATTTTGAAATCTTTAATGACTCAGCTAGAGTAGTAACTTAGACCTTCATCATAGCTGCCTGCTGTGAGGGCCCAAAAGCCTCGAGCTTTGTATCTGGGATGAGACTTGTCCTCAGCATTGAACCTAAATCCTCAAAACTCCAGACAGAGGACTGATGAATAGCTTTAGCCTAGGGATACGTTGGGAGAGAAAGAACGCTGCTAAGCAGAAGACCCAACTAAATGAGGTAGAGAAGCCCTGGATGAACCTGTGGGCAGGTCGTTGCCTTTCAGAGACCCTGTGGTGGGAGAAAAAAGGTGGCACGGCTGAGATCACTGCATTAAGGGGGACCACAGCAACCACAGCTGGAACTCAACTTCCTGCTGTAAGTTCAGATATCCCTTGTTCTCTGAAAAACTGCTGTATCTTTCATTGTCTATGGCCATCTAGGTGAATTCAGGAAGACAAAGCAAAGTGAAATGTTAAACTACATGTTTTCTCTACCAGAGACCTGACCTCTGCTTTGTTACTGAGATTAAACAAAAGACCAAAAGACTCCGGTCCTGTCTCCAGCAATAGCAGAGAGATAGCCAATGGGTGAGCGACAGAAAGGACAATGACGTCGTGGAATGCATGCTCATTCCCACGAAGGCAGAATTAAATCCATTCTATTGGATGGCCCATAGTATCCTTAAATTCAATATATTCAAATTCAAATTCATCTTCCAAATCTTGCTCCACAATTTCCCTGCTATCAGAAAATGACATTTACCCAATTATTAAAGACAATAACTTAAGATTCCTTTATGACTCCTCAATCACCATTCTACCTCTCACCTATTCCATCATGAGTTACTTTTTTAGCCTACCTTCTAAATCTCTCTACAATATATCTTCTTACTCTACTACTTCACTGTCACTGCCCTAGTCAAAGCCAACATCAACTGTGGCCTAAACTATAGCAATAGCCCCTAATTGGCCTTACTGCCTCTGCTCTAATCCCCTCAAACCTATTCTCCATTCAGCAGTCAGTGTGCATTCTCACTCTCCTGCCTCATATACTCCAAGGGTTTTCTAAGGCCCTGAAGTTTTAAATTCTGACCATGACCTACAAAACAGTCGTACTCAGGGTTGCTTAAAATGCATAGCCGAATATGAATCCTAAGGCTTTATTTAGTGATTCAGTCCGGGGACAGCAAGAGTGATGTGAAAAAAAGAAGTGAGGTAAGGAAGGTAGGAAAGCAAATATCAGGTGGATAACTATGCAGATATCCCCAATTTCCAAAGAAACTCAGCCTGTTGCTCAGTGGCATTAGACATCTGTGAACAGTTGCAATGGAAGCACCTTGCTGCAGAATGGTCCATTCTGTCTCTTGTTGCTTATTGTTGAAAATTCAACTGAGAAGCTACTAACCTGCCTGTACATTCAGGTTATGCTATCCATCCTTCAGGTATCCATTATGGAAGTGAGACCCATGGTACCTAAGGCACTTCATCTGAGTCTAGAAGTGATAGGAGGGACCAGGACTTCTATTGGATAAAGTTGGATCAGGCCTGGGTAACACAACACTTGTGACTTTTACCACAGTGTACTCAAAGTAGGATATAATGGAGCCTAACCCTCACCTTTAAGTGGAGAGTGAATAAATTACTGACACTTCCAGGTAATAAGGCAATAGCAGGGCATATGGGACTTTTTACTGAGAAAAATGACTTTGTGTCTGGAAAGTGGGCACAGCTAAGCAAAACTGGGGTGGCATATAACGGGAATCCAAAATAGAGAGCCTGATTAGACCAGCTTCAGCTGGCAACATATTTCTTGCTTTTCGCACTTCAGTCTCACTGAACTTCTGAATCCTCTAGAAGTGCACTATGCTATGTGGCTACATAAATGTAAATGAATTAAAGTTAAATAAAATTGGGACTTCCACTTCTTGCCAAGTTAAAGTAATAAGGATTAGATTTATTCTCCTGCCTGAAAGAACAAAATATGTGAAACAATAGTTTTCAAGACTCTCGTCATCAGGTAACAAGGAACAGTGGTCCTGGAGAAAAGGGAAACTGTCTGAGAGTTCTATGACTGTCCCAGCTCATTGCCTTAAAAAAGTTTCTATGATGTGATACAAGGAGGGAAAACCCAGGTAGAGCCTTACAGTATCCCTGAATTGAGGACACAGAGCTTGGAGTTTGGCAAAACAAAGACAGCCAGAGCTCGTAGTGCAGAATATTTGAGAGTATAAAGATACATATAGAAATAATTCCACATGGGGCCGGGCGCGGTGGTTCACGCCTGTAATCCCAGCACTTTAGGAGGCCGAGGTGGGTGGATCACGAGGTCAAGAGATCGAGACCATCCTGGTCAACATGGTGAAACCCCGTCTCTACTAAAAATACAAAAAATTAGCTGGGCATGGTGGCGCGTGCCTGTAATCCCAGCTACTCGGGAGGCTGAGGCAGGAGAATTGCCTGAACCCAGGAGGCGGAGGCTGCAGTGAGCCGAGATCGCGCCATTGCACTCCAGCCTGGGTAACAAGAGCGAAACTCTGTCTCAAAAAAAAAAAAAAAAAAAGAAAAAGAAAAAAAAGGAAATAATTCCACATATCTGCGGAGTGCCCCCATCAAGTATTCAACAGAATACTCATGAGTACACGCATATGAGGAATCTATTGGAGGCTGGGGTAAGAATGATCTGAAAGGATGAGAAGGAAGAATATAGCACTCACACAGTCTGGAACAGTACCTGCTGCCACCAGACAGACTAGACAAATTTGTAACTCACCTGGCATTGGATAGAGTACACGGTATTCTTGCTTCAAAAGTGAGGAATTGTTAACCCTAGAGCAATGTCCCATATCCACCTAATAAATCTTAAAAGCAAGAGTCAAAAGGATCAAACTGTTTCTAACTAACTTAACTGCATTCCAGAATGAAGATCAATAATGTTTTTAGGAATTCAAAAACATCTAGCATCTGACAAGGTAAAATCTAGCACCTGACAACGTAAAATCTAAATATCTGGTTCCAAACAAATATTAGCAGGCATGAAATGAACTAGGAAAATCCAAACAACAGCAGAAAGAAAAATCGATCAGTTGAAACCAACCCAGAAGTGATACAGATATCATAATTAGCAAACACGGGCATTAAAACAATGATTATAATTGTGTTCCACATGGTGAAAAGTTAAGTAGAAGTATGAAATATATAAAAAGACACAAATCAAACTTCTGCAGATGAAAAATTTTTTAAAATGATATAAAAATGCACTGAATGAGATTAACTAACATATTAGATATTTTAGAAAAAAAGAAAAGTGAGCTTGAAGATATGGCAAAAGAAACCATCTAAGATGGGAAGCTGAGAGAAAAGAGAATTTAAAAAAAAAAATAGCAGAGCATCACTGAGCTGTAGAACAACTGCAAGTGCCCTAATATACATACAATTAGAGTTTCTGAAAATGGGAGGCAGACAGAAAAATTATGAAACAAAATGATGCCCCTTTTTTCCAAATTTGATGAAAAATATAAACCTACTGAGACTAATTTTGGACTTCTGACTGACAGAATTGTAATAATAAATTTGCATTGCTTTAAGCTACCAAGTTTGTACTAATTTGTTATAACAGTCACAAGAATCTAACACAGCAAGTTTTGCAGCATATTAGATCAATAAACAAGACTCAATTGTAGAGGTATGTGGTAATGATAAAAAAGAGAAATTAAAATTTAATTTAAAAATACTGTTTACGATCATTTTGAAAAGCATGGAATACTTAGGGATAAATCTGACAAACGAATGAAACACTTAGGTGCTGTAAATTACACATCATTGCTGAGAAAATGAAATATCAAAATAGGTATACTGTGTTCCTGGATCAGAAGACCCAATATCTTTAGAATGTTAATTTTCCTAAACTATTCTATAGATTCCATGCAATTCCAATAAAAAAATTACAAAAAAAATATTTTGTAGAAATACGAACTCTGTTGCTAAAATTAATATGGTAATATATACACCTAGAATACCCAAAACAACCTTGAAAAAGAGAAGCAGGAAAATACCCATCTAATAACAGATTAATAACCAGAATATATAGGGAGCTCAAACAACTCAGTCTAGTAATCCAGTCAAAAATGAATAAAATATTTGAATAGACATTTCTCAAAAAAAGACATACAAATGGGAAACAGAAATATGAAAAATTGCTCAACAGCATTGATCATCAGAGAAAAGCAAACCAAAACTACAATTAGACATCTCATATCAGTTAAAATGATTTATATCCAAAAGACAGGCAATAACAAATGCTGGAGAGGATGTGGAGAAAAGGGAATCTTCGTACCCTGTCAGTGGAAATGTAAATTAGTACAACCACTATGGAAAACAGTTTGGAGGGTTCCTCAAAAAACTAAAAAAAATGAGATACCTTATGATTCAGTAACCTCACTAAGGGGTATATACCCAAAAGAAAGAAAATCAGTATTTCAAAGAGATACGTGCATTACCATATTGTTGTAACACTATTTATTTACAATAGTTACAATAGTTAATATCTGGTAGCAACTTAAGTGTTCACCAACAGATAAATGGATAAAGAAAATGTGGTATGTATGCACAATGGAGTACTATTCAGCCATAAAGAAGAATGAGATATTGCCATTGCAGCAACATGGATGGAACTGGAGATCATTATGTTAAGTGAAATAAACAAGACACAGAAAGACAAACATTGCATATTCTCACTTATTTGTGGGATCTAAAAATCAAAACAATTGAACTCATGGGCATAGAGAGTAGAAGGATGGTTACCAGAGGTTGGGAGGGTAGTAAGGGGCTGGGGGGAAGGTACGGATGGTTAATGGATACCAACAAATAGAAAGAATGAATAAGACCTACCATTTGATAGCACAAGAGGGAGACTATAGTCAATAATAACTTAATTTTACGTTTTAAAATAACTAAAAGAGTGTATTGGATTGTTTGTAACACAAAGGATAAATTCTTGAGGAGATGGATATCCCATTCTCTATCTATGATGTGATTATTTTGCATTGCATGCCTGGATCAAAACATCTCATGAACCCTATAAATTATACACCTACTACTATGTACCCAACAAATTAAAAACAAAAACATTAAAAAGAGAAGCAGGGACTCATATAGTCCTTTGGGAAGAAAGAGTTGTTTACAACTATTGGGGCCTTCCAAGTGGGACCTTCAGCAGTGGGTGTGCACAGGTTAACAATGCCTCCAACATGGCTTTCTGGGTGGTTGGTATGCCTTCAAGTCCCAATGCAGTTTAAATTAGCACCCACCTGTCCCATTTCAACCCCGGAGTCATGTTTACATTACCTATTGGATGGCCCATGTTAGTCACCCTTTGAAAGATAGCAGGAGAGGAAGATGAGTTTACCAAGCCTGCTGTGATTTGTGCTAGAAGTAGAACAACAAATTGTGAGCCACTAAGGAATATATTATAGGGTGATGAATCTGCCATGGATGCATAATTATTGAAAAGCAAGACTCTCCAAGAATCAGCTTTCTAAAAAAACAACATATGCCTTACTTATCCTAGGGAAATGGCAGGAAAGGCCCCTTTGGAAGCGTCCCCCAATTCCCTAGCATACTATCCAAAAAAACAAAAAGAGGGAATGAGATATATGTGTGGGAGGAGACACGTGTTGTCCTACTCTAAACTTTCAAATAGATGTATTGCCAATTTAGTTTCTGTCTGTGTAATCATTTCTGTACCACTTGAAAACTGCTAGATGTATTGCCACCCAGTTTAGGAGAAGTTTGGGGAAGTTATAGGCCTTGTACAATGCATAAAAATTGCTTTGGGGTGGTGACTGGTACAGAGTATCTAGTGATTCTCAGAGGCCTTGGGCAGAGAGTGTCCCCAAATACGATTCCCAAATGAAAAGACCCTAGGATAGACCCTCCCCATTACAGTTGATTTTTCACCCAGTAATGGGTGAATGAGCCTGAGTGATATCAGGATGACCAAAGAGTCCATATCTAATAACCACAGTACCCCTTGCTGGTTATCTGCTATGTTCTAGCCATGGAGAGCCTTCTCCTCTCTATCTCAGTTCTGATAAGACAACATTATTAACTGCACTTGAAAAATAAGTTCTCTTCAGAAAGAACTCTCAAACCTGGACTAGGCTGAACCCAACAGGTCAAAAGGACTGGGGTCCAGTTTAGCATGTGCTCAAGTCTCATTTGAATCTTTGTGTCTGGGTTATGTGGCTTAGTGCTTGTCCAGGAGCCATCTTTCCCAATGGCCTGGAGCCCTCACTGTGGCTGGTAAAAATATCCGGCTGGTTCACAAGTCTCCCAGAGTCCAGCCTGACATCTGGCACATAGTGACATCTGGCACTTTAATAAGTGAACAAGCTGCAGTTTCCTCATCTATACAACGAGGATAATGATTTCTTACAGTGCTGTTACATACTGAAGTCAGTGTGATAATGCTACTCAGTATAAGGTATCCTCATAATTGTAGTTTCCACACCTACTGTGTCCAATCAATGCCACATACAATGTCTATATCAAGACTGAGCCCAGTGTATAGTAATTTAATAACTTCCAATTACTGCACATCCACTAGAATGGCTACTAAAGACCTATTTAAAATACTGATAATAACAAGTGTTGGCAAGAATGAGGAGCAACTGGAACCCTCACACACTGCTGGTAAAATGGTACAAACAGTTTGGAAAATAATTTGATGGTTTCTAATACAGTTAAACATAGAGTTACCATATCACCCAGCAATTCAATTCCTAGGTATATACACAAATGAAACAAAATCATATGCCCACACAAAGATTTGTACTCAAATGTTCATAGTAACATTATTCATATTACCCCCAATTGGAAAAATGTATTCATCGACAAGTTAATAGATAATAAAATATGATACAATGCAATAAAAAATGAACCACTGGTACATTTTACAACATGGATGACCTCGAAAATATGCTGTGTGAAAGGAGTCAGACAAAAAATATAAACTGTATGATTATACCTGTATGAAACTCTGAAAGGGGCAACTATAGTCTATAGGAACACAAATCAGATTATTAAATACATCAAAGAATGGGGCATTGAATGGGAATGAACATTAGGGAAGGAATATTTTCCCTATCTTGGAGCTGGCTTATGCTTATACAGGTTTATCCATATATAACTATTCACTTAATGTTTGTATGCTATCCTACATGTAAGCTGTGCCTCTCAATATTTTTTTAAAAAATAAAAAAAAGAAAATGTTTGTTCTCAGGCAAATCAGGAAAATACATAGTGCAATAAACACAGTCTTATAGTTTGCTATGTGCCTAGCAGTATTTTAAGCATTTTACATAAATTAATTCCAGTTAATTCTCACAATAAACTTATAAGGAAAGTACTATGGTTATTCCAGTATTACAAATGCAGAAACTGAGGTTTGAAGAGTTAAGTGACATTTCCTGTGTCACAGCACCAATAACGAGTCTAGTGGAGGTTTGAACCTGGGCCTGTGTGGCTCCAAAACCCTTAACCAACAAAAAAATTTGATTGCCCGACAGCTTTCTCTGGTGTATGGGGATGAGTTAGTTGTGAAAGGCTTAGCACTCCAGAGGAAATTGACCAGAGGGCTGAGGGCCCCAGAAAGCTTTGGGCAAGTGAAGTGAGGAGATTTGGTGACTAGCTCACAGTCCCCACAGGGCAAGACTGAAGCAGAGGGCAGAGATTTGTTCTGATGGGCTCTAGTTGGCTGTGCTGAGGCCACGGAGGCAGACTGCTGCTCAAACAAAACAATAGCGTAGGCGGAGTGTTTCCCACTGGAACAGGATGCATTATGGTGGTGAGCAACCTGTCACTGCAGGTCAACCATTAGATAAAGACTTAGGGAAGTCCCATACGCAGTGATTAAGCACAAGGCAGTCTTCAAATCCAGGCTTTGCTCCTTCTAGCTGGGTAAACTTTGGGAAGTTACATAGCTTCACTGAGGCCAATGTTTTTTTTTTTTATCTTTAAAGTGGAAATACTGTTAGTGGCTTCCCTCCATGAGTATTAAAGGAGACAATTCATGCAGAGTGCATAGCTCAATGCCTGGTATGCTAAATGAAGGTGACCTGGTGCTGTTATTCTTATCATGTTGTGGACAACACTGGACTAGCATCTAAAGTAAAAACTCAGTAACTTAGTAACAAAGCAATGGCTAATGTCTTTTTAAAACAAACAACCAAAAAATCCTGAAAAGCTTTCTGAAATCCAAGCAGCTTTGACTTCGTCTTGAGGGCACTTTTCAGTAGGCCAATGATGTGATTGTATTTTCATTTTCACACGTTCACCCCAGTTGCCATGTGAAAAGTAGCCTGAAAGGACAAGAGTGGAGGCAGGGAGACTGATTTGGAGGCTGTTGCAATTGTCTAGGCAAGTGGTTAATAGGAATTGACTTTCTGTGCATGAAGAGAAATGATGGACAGCCAAAACTGTGGCTGCATCTGAAAAGAAGGAAGTGTTTCCCCTCTTTGACATGCCCAAAGGCCCAGAACACTCCAATAGGAACTCAGGAATTAGATCAGGGTTCCATACTCTAGGTCTGCATCAGCATGCTGAGGAGTCAACCACAGATGATGGAAAGTAGGAACACGATCAGAAGTGACAGTCCTTCGTCTGCAGGGCCGTACACTACCCACTGAGGCTTTAATCATAATCAGTTGATTCTAAATGGCTGCCAAACTGTCTGTTCTGTTCAAGGCCACGGCCTCCAATCCAAACCTGAACACTCTGCAGAACTAATCTCTCCAACCTAGCCAGCACACTCAGGGGCAAAATGGAGGGGAGAAGGACTGGCGCCAGACAGAGAAACATCGACCAGAACTCTGAGCCCTTCTGTGGACACAGTGCTTTACAATTTACAAAGCAGGATCGCATCTATTATCCTCAGTGTTTGTACAAGCACTTGTCCTGCTTCACATCAGGAGCTTGCCTTGGGGGAAAGTTCAGTTTTGTATCATGTGTGATATTATCTGTGGCTTTTTTCATAGAATGCTTTATCGGGTTGAGGAATTTCCTTTCTATTCTTAGGTCATTCAGTGTTTTTATTATAAAAGGATGTTATAGTTTGTCAAATATTTTTTCTGGGTACAAGTAAGACCATGTGGGTTTTTTTCCTTTTATTCTATTAATATGGTGTATCATATTGAATATGATACCATTTTTAGATATCAGGCTAGTAAAAGTAAGCAATAGCTTATTCAGCATATATTTATAAATATGCGTTTCAAAACTTAAAAAAATAAAAGACAAGTGCATGATAACCAGAAAGTTGGTACCACAGTAACCAGAAGTACAACTGTCTCTGTTATGGGGAGGAAAACCGGAGATGAGCTAGGGAAGGATCACACGGTTGGTTGCTGTGGTGTCAGGGGATGCTCTCGATCTTGGTCTGAATGGTTGGTTGATGTGTTTTACATTCCCATCAGCAATATACCACAATTGCAGTTTCTCTACATCCTTGACAGCACTTTTTCCTTAACACACACACACGCGCGCGCACACACACACACACACACACACACCCATCCTAGTAGGTATAAAGCGGTATCTCATTAATATTTTGGTTTTGAATTTTCTTTTTTTTAACCTTAAATTCGGGGTACAGTGCAGGTTTGTTACAAAGGTAAACTTATGTCATGGGGGTTTGTTGTACAGATTATTTCCTCACTCACGTATTAAGCCTAATACCCATTAGTTATTTTTCCTGATCTTCTCCCTCTCCCACCCTCCATCCTCTGAAAGGCCCCAGGATGTGCTGTTCCCCGCTATGTGTCCATGTGTTCTCACCATTTAGCTCCCACTTATAAATGAGAACATGCGACATATAATAATTATACATATTCATGTGGTACATAGTGATGTTTCAAGACATGTAGAGTGATCAGATCAGCATAATTAGCGTATACATAAACTCAAACATTTATCATTTCTTTGTGTGTGGCAATGTTCAATATCCCCCCACCCCCAGCTATCTCCAACTATATAAGATACTATTGTTAACTATAGTCATTCTACTGTGGTATAGAACTCTAGAAATTATTCCTCCTATCTAGCTGTAATTTTGCATCTTTAAAAAAATTTCTGCCTACACATCACCCTTTCTTCTACCCTTCTCAGCCTGTAAAATCCTCTATTCTACTTTTCACTTTTATAAGATCAACTTTTTTAGCTTCCACATATGAGTGAGAACATGCATTGTCTGACTTCCCGCTCCTGGCCTACTTTCCTTAACATAATGTCCTCTAGTTCCATCCATGTTGTTGAAAATGTCCAGATTTCATTCTTTTTTATGGCTGATTAGTACTCCATTGTATATGTGTACCACATTTTCTTTATCAACTCATCTGTTGCTGGACACCTAGGGTTGATTCCATATTTTGGCTATTGTGAATAGTGCTGGCAATAAACATAGGGGTGCAGATGTCTCTTTGATATACTGATTTCCTATACTTTGGACAAATTCCCAGTAGTGGGATTGTTGGATCATATGGTAGTTCTATTTGTAGTTGTTTGAAGACTCTCCATACTGTTCTACATAGCGGCTATTCTAGTTTACATTCCCACCAACAGTGTATAAGAGTTCCTTTTTCTCTGCATCCTTGCCAGAATTTGTAATTTTTTTTTCTTTTTTATAGTAGCCACTCTAACAGATGTGAGTGGCATCTCATGGTGGTTTTGATTTGCAGTTCACTTAAGACTAGCAATGTTGAGCATTTTTTAATATATTTGTTAGCCATCTGTATGTCTTCTTGAGAAATTTCTGTTAGATCATTTTCCCATAATTAATTGGATTACTTGCCTTTTTTTTTTTTTTTTTTTTTTTTGCTGTTGAGATGTTTCAATTCCTTATATAGTCGGGATATTCATCCCTTTTCAGATGAATAATTTGTTAATATTTTCTCTCATTCTGTAGGTTGTCTTTTCATTCTGTTGTTTCCTTTGCTGTGCAAAAGGCTTTTACTCTAATTTCATTCTTTTTTTTATTTTTGCTTTTTCTGCGTGTGCTTTTGAAGTCCTATTCGTAAAATCTTTCCCGAGACAAATGTCCTAAAGAATTTCCCTAACATTTTCCTCTACTAGTTTTGTAGTTTTAGGTATTGTATTTGGATCTTCCATCCATTTTGAGTGATTATTTATTTTTGTAGGGGGTGAGAGGTGTGGGTCTAGTTTCACTTGTCTGTGCATGGATATCCAATTTTCACCAGCAGAATTTATTGAAGAAACTGGCCTTTCCACAACAAGTGCTCTTGGAACCTACGCCAAAAATCAGTTGGCTGTAAATACATAGATTAATTTCTGGGTTCTCTATTTTGTTCCATTGGTCTACACGTCTGTTTTCATACCAGTTCCATGCTCTTTTAGTTACTATACATTTGTCGTCTATTTTGGAGTCTGATAGTGTGATACCTCCAGCTTTGTTCTTTTTGCTTAGGATTGCTTTGGCTATCCGGGCTCTTTTGTGGTTCTGTACACATTTTAATATTTTACTCTGTTTCTTTGAAGATGGCTATTGATATTTTGGTAGGAATTGCCTTGAATCTGTAGATTGTTTGGAGTAGTATGGTCATTTTAACAATGTTAATTATTCCAATCCATAAGCATGGAATGAATGTCTTTTCATTTGTTTGGTCGATCACTATGTTGCACAATAATAAGTATGCATTAAAACTTCAACTTTTCTGTTAAAATATACTATTCACAATAGAGAAAGATGAGAAAACAACAACAAATAATCATTAACTGATGAGTGGATAAACAAAATGTTTATCCAATCATGCAATTGAATATTATTTGGCCATAAAAGGGAATGAAGCTCTGACACATTCTACAACATGGCTGAACCTTGCAACACATTATACTGAATGAAATCAGAAGCCAGACACAAAAGACTGCATATTGTATGATTCCATTCATATTAAATATCCAGAAGAAGCTAATCCATAGGGATATATAGCAGATGAGTGTTTATCTACGGCTGGAGGGCTCAGGGAAAACGGGGAGTGACTCTTTAACAGATACAGTGTTTCCATTTGGGATGATAAAAACGTTCTGAAACTAGATAACATTGATGCTTGCACATTGTGAATGTACTACATGCCTCTGAAGTGTAAACTTTAAAATGATTAAAATAGTGAATTTGATGTTATGCACATTTTACCACAAAATAAATAAATATCTAGACACAGAATCACATATAGCAGATAACCTTTGATGCCATTTGTCTGCTGCACAAAGTTCTTCAATATCCAGAGCCCATTGGGCTTCTTGATATTACATTTTTTGTCTTCCTTCACCAGCTGTGTGGCCTTATGGGAGTTCACTTCATTTTCCTGTCTCTGTTAGCACATCTATAAAATGGGAAGAATAATAGTTGTTCCATTGACCTTCGAAGGGTCCTGTTTATCTTTCAGGCAATAACATAGTTTTTCCAGACCTTTCGATGGGAAAGAGAGTATCAGCCCAAAGAGCTCCTGGTATTGCTGCAATTTTAGGTGAGCATGGCTCAGCAAGGCCAGAAAGGGAGCACATGGTTCACGGGGTTCTCATCTGCTGATCTGTCCTTGCAATGCTGTGCCACCCTCCTACACACCTAAATACCTGGCATTTAAACCACAAACGGATACATCAGTCCAAACACACAGAGTGGGTACTTAAGCATTACAAAAGGGCAGCATGTTCCAGCATAAGTGAAATACAGCATCATGTCACGTCAGCATCCTCAGTGAGTCACAGCTGTGAAGGCGGCGTGAATGCCTGAGAGTCGGGCTACTGTGTTGCTCCTTCCCTCACTGAGCCATCAGGAAGCAGACCATAAAGATAAAAGTAGCAGGCGGTGGAATGCACACAAGGTTGACCTAAAAGAGGATTAGGTCCAATGTGAGCCAGAGAGATACTGACAGGGTCAATCTGACCATTACAACGTCTAGACACCATCCCTATTCCAGGAGAAGGCCAGGAGTCTCTTTTTATGTAGGAATTGCTCTAGAATGACTTGTGTTTCCCTTAACGAGTTTATACCTAGGTCCTGTCCCAGACTTCTGCAACTTCTTGGGTCATCCATATCAAGACAAGTTAATTGAACTACATGCTTCAAATGGGAAGCATGCTCATTGTCACCTACTATAGGTCCCCAAAGGATCAAACTTGTTGACAAAAATGATGTTGGTGATAATGATAAACAGCAATACCATTTCTCCCAATAGCTTTCATTTATAGAGGTCTACCTTGTTTCAGGCATCCTGTGAGTTATATCTTAAATTCTCACATTAACCCTATGCAGGAGGTACTATTATTAGCCCCATCTTAAAGATGAGGATGATTAGGATTAGGGAAGTCATTTTCTTGGGGTCCACAGCTAGTTGGTGGCATAATTGGACCTTGGACCACCTGATTCCAAAGTCCAGGTCCCTTCCATTGTACCTCATTGCCTCTTTCCCTCCCCTTTTCCCCTACCTGCTGGTTCTTTCAGCTCCCCAAGCCACTTTCCTTTCTCTTAGCTTCTCAGTGAAACAAGAACAGAAGAAAAAAAGCTGGGGATGACCCTCCCCTCCTCACTGGGATTTCTGCCCTTTGAAGCTCAAGCCCAAGTCCCAAGATTGGCTGCCAGATAATGTCAAATAGCCTTGGGGTCATACTTTCAAAACCCTGCAGCACACCTTGTAATGGACACCAGTGGCAGCTGAGGCTCTGTGAACCTTCTTAGCCTCTCTCAAATTCAGAGGGTTTAAAGTGGAATAAAAAGTCTGTTTTTCAAAGGTAAATCTTCTTTAGAATGTCGATCAATTATTGATTCCAACATATGAGCCTGAAACTGAAGAAGATATCTTACTAGTGGCTGCCCTACAGCTGGGCAGTGTTCTATAGTGTCTCCAAGCTATAGAGCAGGTATTAGTAAGATAAACCAAGATCCATACTAAAAGTGTGGAGGAGCCCTGGTGAGCTGGAAGTTTCCCACCCCAACTCGCAGAATCATGTTGGGATCTGTAAGATTCCTCAATTCCTGC
Organism: Aotus nancymaae; assembly: GCF_030222135.1. Lineage (NCBI taxonomy): Eukaryota > Metazoa > Chordata > Mammalia > Primates > Aotidae > Aotus > Aotus nancymaae. Next base: position 813,187 of record NW_026988553.1, read on the forward strand.
TCCTATGAGTGCTCAACGCTCCTCCCTTGTTTCTGGACTTGGAATTGGATAGGCTATGAAACATGATCCATGCTATATTTTACAGTAACCCCCAAGATGTGAGGTCAGAGGTGGGGATATTGGAGGCAGAGCAGTCAAGTGGGGGCTTTAACAAGAGTCAATGAAGAGCTTTTAGCAAGAGTCAATAATGATAAATTAGGGCAGTGTCTCGTCCCATGGGAAGGGAAAAGACAGATTCCTGAGCCTGGTAGAATTCATAGAACATGGAATCTGATTGCCAATTAGGCCCTCAATCTCACTGTGTGCATCCCTACAGCTGTGCCTTTCAGCATGCTTGTGTTTCCTGCTGGTATGCCTTCCCCCATATCTGCTTCCCCAAATCTCCACTGTCTTTCCAATCTTACCCAAAAGGCCACCCCATCCGGAGGCCTAGCTTGCTATTCTTCTCCTCCTTGTGCCTAACCACTGGCGATTCTTCCTCACTCCAACCCCCAAAGCCTGTTCTGTGTGCTTCTCACCTGGAGTCCCTCACCACTCCTATATTAGTATTCCCAGTGCACATTTTCCACTCCCTTGCAAGGCTGAGAGAGACTCATGAAACATCAGAGTGCTCAGCACTGGGCCTGGCACAAAGTAAAAGCCCAATAAATACTGATTGACTTCAATGCTTTGAATAGCATTTGGGGGCTGGCAGACATTCCCTACTCTCCACAGGCTCACTGAGTTTTGGCACAGAGAGAAATAATATGTTTGCTTTTCCCGAGTTGGCTACTGGCTGCTGCCATTTCACTGACTGCCATCCCCAGCAAGGAGCCCGCCTGCCCCTCAGTTCTGCAGACTGCTTGCTTGGTCAGTGGGCCTTGGGCTCCACATGCCAACCAATTGTTCCCCCAATCTAGGCGGGAGTGGCCCATCACAAGAATTTGGGCCAGAGACTCAGTTAAAAGAATTTACAATTTGGAAAAGTGGTCTCTAAGGAGACAGGGTTTGCGCAAGTGAGAGAAGGGGAAATTAGTGGAGAGGGAGGGAGGGAAGAGAGAGCACAGGGAGGAGAAATAAGAGTAAAGAAAAGAGAATTCTTTGAAATCTGAGGGCCATGAAAAGCATAGAACTCTAAGGCAGAGCACTCCACTGCAAGACTTTCAGCTTGATTTAGCTAAAGAATTCTTGTTCTGTAGAACAGATACAATGAAGGAATTCAGTTCCCTGCCTGCTTGAGCTCCCTCTCTTTCTTTTCTTTCCATGGCAGCCTCTGGGGCCCCTATTTGAGACCTTGTGACCCAGGTCAAGGTGAAAAAATAGGTTCAGACATAGGTGATCTCCAATAGGCAAAAGCAGCAAGGGGCATGGGCCAGAGTTTAGCTCAAGGCACCTAGAGGCTCAGGCTGGAGCTCTGACCCTGTCTAGTGCACTTTGTACAGTGGGCAAATCCTCTCTATGCCCCCTCATTGGTTTTGTCACCTGAGAAATAGTTGCACACTTACTTTGGATGCATTCTGGGGCTAGAGAAGTCGTGGGGGTGTAGCAGGTTCACAGGTGTGAAGTGCTGAATCCTAGAGGTAAGTTCCATCAGTGGCCTTGCTACCATTGCCATGCAAGACTGCCCTGCACAGGGTTTTCACCTTAGCCCCAGCCTCTGGCCCAGAGAAGTACAGTTCAATTCAAAAGGTTAATTTGAAATATATAGTGAGGGTGTCCCAAGGCATTTTTTGTTTGCTGTCATTATTGTTAAATTTAAAAATATTTAATTGACAAACATTATATATATGTAAGGTATACAACATGATGATTTGATATATATATGTATTGCATACTGATTACTATAGTCAAATTACTACCACTCATAGTTGCCACTTGTCTGTGTGGTGGTGGGGAGGCAGGCAGTGAAGACACTTAAAATCTGCTCTCTTGCCAAGTTTCAAGGATAGAATACAGTATTAACTATAGTCACCATACTATACATTAGATCTCCAGCAATTATTCATCCTATAACTGAAATTTTTTACCCTTTGACTATCGTCTCCCCAATCCCCCACCTTCCAGCCCCTGGCAACCACCGTTTTGCTTTTATGAGTTTGACTGCAACTTTTTTAGATTCCTCCACATGTAAGACTTTGTGTGCCTGGCTTATTTAATTTAACATAATGTTCTCCAGGTTCATCCATATTGTTAGAAGTGGCGGGATCTTCTTTATGGCTGAATGGCATTCCATTGGGCATATATATCACATTTTTCTTTATCTGTTTATCCATTAATGGACATTTAGGTTGATTCCATATCTTGGCTATTGTAAATAATACTGACATGGGAGCATAGATATCTTTATTAGTGCGCCATTTAATTTCCCTTGGATATATGCCAAAAGATGGATTGCTACATCATATGGTAGTTCAATTTTTTTTCTTTAGGATGCTCCATAGTTTTCAACAGTTGCTGCACTAATTTACAGTCCCACCAAGAGGGTGCAAGTATTCACTTTTCTCCACTCCCTCACCAACACTTCTTATCTCTTTGGCTTTTTGATAATAGCCATCCTAACAGGTGTGAGGTGAAATCTCATGATGATTTTGATTTGCATTTCCCTGATGATTAGTGATGTTGAGCATTTTATCATACATCCATTGGTTGTTTGTATGTCTTCTTCTGAAAAAGGTCCATTCAGGTAATACGCCCATTTTTTAAATCAATGTATTTGGGGTTTGTTGTTGTTTTGTGACTTTCTTTGTGTGTTTTTTTTTGTTGTTGTTATTGAGTTGTGTAAGTTCCTTATATGTTTGGTTAATAGTATTGACCTCTTATCAGAAATATGGTTTGTAAATATTTTCTCCCATTCTGTAGGTTGCCATTTTATTTTGCTGATGGTTTCCTTTGCTGTGTAGGAGCCTCGTAATTACATGTAGTCCCACTTGTTTATTTTTGCTTTTGTTGCCTGTGCTTCTGATATCACACCTAAAAAATCATTACCAAGACTAATGGCAAGGCGCTTTTCCCCTGTGTTTGCGTCTAGAAGTTTTACATTTCAGGCCTTACATTTAAATATTTAAACCATTTCAAGTAAATTTTTGTATATGGAATAAGACAAGGGTTCAATTTTCTTTTCTGCTCTTTTTTTTTTTTTTTTTTTTTTGCATATGGATGTCCTGTTTTTCCAGCACTAGTTATTAAAGAGCCTACTCTTTCCTCATTGTTTATTCTTGGCTCCCTTGTCAAAGTTTAGTTGACAATACATATGTAAGTTTATTCCTCGGCTCTCTATTCTGCTCCATTGGTCTACAGTTTTTCATGCCAATACCACACTGTTTTGTTTATGGTGGATTTACAATATATCCCAAGGCATTTATTGACATCTGAGAGCGACATCCAAGTCAGAAGCTCAGTAGGCCTTCCCGGGTTTGAGTACAGTTTACATTTGGCTTTGGAGGCCACACACTGGATACTGGGCAATGAAGCTAAGCTGATGAGACCTCCCAGCTCTCTGAAAAGGTTTTATATCCATGTGCTTCAGGACACTACACTTATTTAGGCCTCATGTCCCGATGAGTTCAATAGGGAACGGGTGCTGCCCTAGTTCTGGGGTCTGCACTGAATCTACACCTGAGGCACCCTGCTGATCTATAACCTTCCCCAGCTGTGCCTTCCACAACTGTCCTTTAGGTGACTGATTTCTTTAGGAGATAGCAATACTTGGGCTCCACCCTATTGCCACCTCTTCCACCTCCCTTACCGAACTGCTCTCTGATGACTAAGCCTCCTCAAATCCTAGAGAGAACTGAATGTGCCCCTCAGATATATCCCTGAAAGCCTATAGCGCAAAGTGCTAGGGGTGTGGAGGCCAGGTAGCAGTACAGCCAAGACCTAAGGATATGTTACTTATGTCATTATGCCTCCTCTGGGGCCAGTTTGGAGAAGGGATATGGAACAGGTGCTATGCTGTAGAGAGAAATTGCTGTGAGGAAAGTGATGACCCCAGAGCAGAGGCAGCAATAATGGCACACACACAAGATGGCTGGACAGGCTTTCTCAGGGCCTTTTCTCCCTAGTGTGGGGAGTGGGGGAGGGAATTATGAAATTAGAGGAGGTGGTTGCTGCTAACCAGCCCCTTCAGTGGCCCCATCAAATCTCAGGCATCCATGGACACTATGATCTCTGTGTTCGTTGAGTAGTTCAATTCCTTCATTCCACAAGTATTGATTGAGTGTCTGTGTCAACACTCCACTAGGTCAACAAGGCAGATAATGCCTCTTCCCTCATGGAGCAGACAGTGCAGTAGGGGCACTTGTACAGCAAATAAATGCTATGAGAACAAAGAGCATCAGAGATGGTTTACCAGTGTGATCTGATGCTCAGGAAATCTTCCTAAGGAGGCGACATTTGAGCTGAAACCTGAAAGAAGAGACATAATTAGCCATATGAGTTAGAGGAAGAGCATTTCAGGCAAAGGGACTAATATGTACTAAGGCTATGTGGGAGTTGGAGGGCGATGAAGAACTTCACTTACTCAAGGAAAGAAGGCCAGCAAGGTTGTGTGCTTTGCTAGCTCTGAAACTGTGATTGAGACAGACTGTCCACAGCTTAGGGAGCCTGCTACCATCACTTTGAATCTCAGCATTGAAGCCCCATACATTACTCTTGCACTCCTTCCCCTCCCTCACCCACTGCAGGATGGAGGGCTTCAGGATTCCCCTTTTTCCTGTTTCATCCCAGGGCAGCACTACAGATCCAGCAACCATGAGCATGCCCATTCCTCTCTTTTGCCTGTCTTCCTGGATGTAGCTGAGTGCTTTGGCAAGCCTCAGAAATGTGATATGAGAATAGGTAGAAATGACTTCCACATATTGGGGAAACGTCTATTTGCATTTGGATTTCCCTGTTCATTATGCACACTTGTATCTACAGACAGAGCTGACACTATGCTCATTAATGATATTGGGCCCACTGTGATGTCTTTACTGTATTTGAAATTTTGTCGTAGTTGCTCTGTCCATTTGCGAAGATTCAAGTCTGACTCCTGAGGACTCATGGATTCAGTAAGGACACCTCCCATCTCCACACCACCTCCCAATGCTGATGGTCACCAGAATTCCAAGCCCTGGCAGGTGATAGACACATTGCACATTTTGACTCACCCAGGCATCTCCCCATGCCAGCATTGTTACTGTCCTCTCTCTCTCTCCTCCTTTTCGTTATCATGCAATGGAAGGAGCACTGGGCCAGGAATCCAGAAACAAAAACTGTAGTCCTGGCTTTGCCACTGACAAAGTGACTGACTTTGTGACTGTGGGCAAGGTATTTCAGCACATTCATTGAACACTTGCTACGAGACAAAGCCAAAGCTGACATCGCCTGGCTAAAATTTCGTACTCTGTAAAATAAGAACAATATTATCCACCTTATTAGGTTGTCAGTGATATTATATTGACGACAGTTTCCCAAGTGTTCCAGTTTTCTGACTGACTCTGTAATGAAAAAACTTAAAGTTGCACTGCTTTAGCTGCTACATCCAGATTTTTAAATCAATTATATTCAGAAATAATTAACATAAAATGCACCCACTTTAAGTGTACAGTTTGATACAGTCTGGCAAATGCACACATAACTAGTATCACCATAAAAATCACGACATAAAGCATTCCCATTGGCCCCTTTGCAATAAATTTTCCCCGCTCCAACCTTTGGCAGCTATTTATCTTTTTTCTGTAACTGTGGAGTAGTTATAATTTTTCTAGAATATCACACAAATGTAGTCAAAGAGTGAGTATTCTTGTGTTTGGCTTATTTCACTCAATATAATGTTGATTGATCAGTTGTTGCTGGTGACAGCAGTTCATTCCGTTATATTGCTGAGTATTATTCTACATTCTAGATACACTGCAATTTTTATTCATGCACCAGATGATGGGCAGTTAGGCCACCTCTTGTTTTTGCTATAAGAAATCATGCCTCTATAAATATTCACAAACAAGTTTTTGTTTGGATATATGTTTCTATTTTTGTGAGTAAATTCTTAGAATTGGAATTGCTTCATGTAGGGTATACAGTATATGAATGCACTATTTTCTTTGAATCTATTGACATTTTCCTGGACATGAGAATTGTTTCTAGTATTTTGCTTTTGTGAATAAAATTGCTATTAACATTTATGTGGACATATGTTTTGATTCACTTCAGTAAATACCTACAAGTAAAATTGCTGTCTTGTATGCTAAATGTATGCTAAATGTTATGGGAACATGGCAAACTGGTTTTCCAAAATACCTGTATCATTTGTATTTTCACTTGTAATACATGAATGTTGTAGTTGGTCCACATTCTCAACAGCACTTTGTGTGTTCTGTTTTGGTATTGCGTGTCTTATTTTTTAAAACATTATTAATTATTTTGTGTGCGCAGTGGTATCTTGTTATTTTAATTTGCATTTCCCTAATGATTAATGACGTTGAACACCTTTTCGAGTACTTATAGATTATACATATATCTTCTTTTGTGAAGTCGATCATTCGAATCTTTTGCCCATTTATAATTTATTTGTTTTTCTTCATATTACAGAATTTTAAGAGTTCTTTATAGACTCAACATGCAGGTCCTGCCTCAAATGTATGATTTGTGAATATATCCCCTCAGTCTGTAGCCTGTCCTTTTATTTTCTAAACAATGTCTTCTGAATAGCAGAAGGTTTCAATTCTGGTGAAGCACAAATTATTGTTTTTGTATGGCTTAGGTTTTTTGTCTCTTAATTAAGAAAGCTTTGCCTACCTAGTGTCAAAAAATGTTTCTCCTATGTTTCTCATGATTTCAGTTTTTATGTTTAGTCTGTTATCCACATCAAGTTAATATCTGTGACTCGGATGACAAAAGAATCAAGATTTATTTTTGCATATCCAGATCTGACACCATTTCTTGAAAGAAAATATTTTCCCAATTGAGTTACATTGGCATCTTAGTGAGACTTCAACTTATCTATTTTTGAGTTATCTATTCTGTTCCACTGATCTATGCATCTGTCCTTTCACCAGTCCACAATAACTTGATTACTGTAGCTTTATGGTAAGTCTTAAAATTAGATATTGTAAGTCCTCCAACTGTTTTCTTCTTGTTCAAGATTAACTACTAAAAAATCTTTTGAATATATATGTGTATATATATATATATACACATATATATACACATGTGATTCAGCTTGTTAGTTTTTATTAAAAAGATTTTGCTAGAGTTTTAAATTCCCTTTTACTTTCATTGACCCATTGGTTTTTCGAGAACATGTTTAATTTTCATCTATTTGTAAAGTTTCCAAAGTTTCTCCTGTTATCAATTTCTAGTTTTATACCATTGTGATCAGAATAGGTATTTGGGGCCAGACACAGTGGCTCAAGTCTGTGATCCCTTTATCTGTATATAATCTTTGTTTATTTTTACAGTTTTTGACTTGAAGCCTATTTTCTCTGAGTATAGCTGCTTCTGCTCTCTTTTGGTTTCCGTTTGCATGGAATATATTTTCCATTCATTCTCTTTCAGGCTTGAGTGTTCTTAACAGTGAAATAAGCACATAAACCAGCACATAGCTGGATTCTTTGTTTGTTTGTTTCACCAGCCACTCTGTGTCTTTTAATTGGAAAATTTAATAATTTACATTCAAGGTGATTATTAGTAGGTAAGGAATTATTGCTATCATCTTATTTTTTTTTTCTAGTTGTTTTGTAAATCCTTTCTTCCTCTCTTACTGTCTACCTTTGTGGTTAAGTGATTTTCTTTAGTGGCATATTTTTTGTGTTTTATTTTTATTGTATCTATTATAAGATTTTGCTTTGTGGTTACACTAAATGTTACAAAAAATATTTCATGATATAACAGGTTATTTTAAGCTGATAACAAGTAAACTTTTATAGCCATAAAAGACTACATTTTAATATAGTCTACCTCACATTTTGAATTTTTGATGGCACCATTCACACCTTTTATAGTGCATATCCCTTAACAAATTACTGTAATTGTCCTTATTATTTTTAATAGTTTTGTCCTTTAACCTTCATGCTGAAGATGTGACTGATTTATACACCATCATTACAGTATTAGAGTATTGTGAATTTGTGAATCTTATACTTTAAAATGCTTCTGTGTTAGTCATTACTGCCTTTTGCTTTCAGCCTGAAAACTGAAGAACTGGCTTTAGCATTTCTTTTGAGACAGATTTGGCAGTAATGAACTTCCTCAGCTTCTGTTTGTCTGGCAAAGTATTTCTCTCTCCTTTATTTCTGAAGGACAGCTTTGCTGGACAAAGTGTTCTTGATTGGCGGCATATTTTGTTGTTTGGTTTTTTTCCTTCAACACTTTATATATGTCATCCCACTCTCCTCTGGCTTATACAGTTTCTGCTGGAAAATATTGAGACTTGTTTTATGGCCGAGATTATAGTTTATTTTGGTGAATGCTCTCTGTAATGTGAAAAAATACCTGTCAATTGTGCAATTGTTGGATAGTGTTCACAATTCTGTATCCTTTCTGTCTGTGTACTTCCATCAGTTATTGAATAAGATATAATAAAATATTCAAACATACTGATTCTCCCTCTCCTGTCAATTTTTGCTTCACATACTTTGAGGCTCTATTATTAGTTGCATACATATCTAGAATTATTATGTCTTGTTGATTAATTGACTGTTATTATTGGGAGTATGCCTCTTTTTAATGAAATCTGTTCTTATTTTAAATCTAGTTTGTCTTATATCAGTATAGCCACACCACCATTTTTTTGTAGTAGTTGCACGGCGTATCTTTGGAGCCTTCTTATATTCAGCCAATTGGAGTCTTTACATTTAAGCTGTATTTCTTGTAAATGGCATAATAGTTTGGTCTTTCATTTTTATCTACTCAGTTTTTTTACTTTACAAGGAGATTTTAGATTATTTACATTAAAAGCATTGTTGATATGATTATGTTTAAGTGTACCGTCTTGTTATCTGTTTTCTCTTTGTCCCATCTGTTCTTCCTTTACCTAAATCTTTTTTCCTGCTGTATTAGGTTATTCTTGCATTGCTATAAATAAATAACTGAGGCTGGGTACTTTATAAAGAAAAGTGTTTTAATTGGCTCACACTTCTGTAGGCTGTACACGCATGGCACCAACATCTGCCCAGCTTTTGGGGAGGCCTCAGGGAGCTTTTACTCATGGCAAGAGGTGAAGCAGGAGCAGACATGACACATGGCAAAAGTAGGAGCAAGCAGGAAAAAGATGCCACACACTTAAACAACCATATCTCACAAGAACACACTCAGTATTGTGAGGACAACACCAAGCCATGAGGGACCTGCCTCCATGACCCAAACACCTCCCACAAGGCCCCACTTCCAACATTGGAGATTAAAATTTAACATGAGTTTTGTTGGGGATGTATATCCAAACTATATCGCCTGCCTTTTTGTGAGATTTTTAAAACATTCCACTACATCTCCATTCCTGACCTATGTTTCCAAAATTTTATTGTGAAATTTTTCAAACTTAAAGTAACATAGAAATAATTTTACAGGAAATACACGTATAACCACCACCTAGTTTCTACCATTATGATTTTACTATAATCATTCTGTCACCTACTTATGCATCCATCTATCTATCCCTCAATCCATTAATCAATCCATTTTTCAGTGCATTGTAAAATAAATTACAGATATTAGTACACATCTCACTAAATATGCAATCATATCATGAAAATTTGATGCTTGGTTATGACTTTTTATTCTTTGATATAAATTTATATGAAATGGAATGCTCAAATTGTAAGTGTACATTCTCTGAGTTTTAACAAATAAATACATTTATACAACATAAATCCAAACAAAATTTAGAATATCACCATCTCCCTAGAAAGTTCCCACATGTCTCTTTCCAGTCAATCTCCATGCTACCCATCCAATTTGATTTTTTTTCTATTATAAACTAGTTTTGCTTATTTAAGAACTTTACATAGTAGAAATCCTATAATATCCTCATTATGTAAGGCTTATTTCACTTAGCATAACATTTTTTAAATTAATCCAAGTCATTGCATGTATGAACAATTCATTCCCTTATATTTCTTAGTAGTATGCCATTTGTTTGACTATACCACAGCTTTTAAATTCATTCTCCTTTTGTAAGACACCTCAGTTGTTTTAAATTTTTGGCTATTATGAATACAATTTAGCTATTTTGAGCGGACAAATGCTTTCAATTTTCCTGGGTAAATTTCCAGAAGCTGAATTTCTGAGTCACTAGGCAGGTGTATGGTTTTTCTTATAAGAAACTGCTAGTTCTTTTTTCCAGAAGAGGTGTACAATTTTGTTTTTCAACGAGCCATCTATGACATTTTCAGTTCTTCCACATCATTGTCGATATCTGGTGGTGTATCACTCTTTTTAGTTTAGTCATTCTGTCATTCTGCTATGTATATAGTAGTATATCTCACCGTGGTTTTAATTTGTTGAACACTTGTTCATGTACCTGTTGGCCAGTCATATTCTCTTCTTTTCTAAAGTGAATGCTGAAATATTTTGTTTATCATAAAATTGGGTTACTTATCTTAGTTTTAAGATTTCTTAATATATACTGGCTATCAGACCTTTCCATGTAGTTGTTTTTTTTTTTTTTTGAGACGGAGTTTCGCTCTTGTTACCCAGGCTGGAGTGCAATGGCGCGATCTCGGCTCACCGCAGCCTCTGCCTCCTGGGTTCAGGCGATTCTCCTGCCTCAGCCTCCCGAGTAGCTGGGATTACAGGCACGCGCCACCATGCCCAGCTAATTTTTTGTATTTTTAGTAGAGACGGGGCTTCACCATGTTGACCAGGCCATATAGTTGTTTTTAAAATATATTTCCCCTGTGTGTGGTTTGCATACTTATTGTCTCTTGTTTTCTTTTGATACTTAGAAATTTTTAATTTAGATAAAATCTAATTTATGATTTCCCCATTTACTGTTATTGTTTTCTGTGATGTTTATAAGAAATATTTGCATAATACCGAATTACAAAGATTTTTTTTTTTGTTTTCTTCTAAAAGAATTATGGTTTTAACTTTTTTATCTTGGCTAATAATTCATTTTTTATTATATATAAATATATATGTGTGCATATACATGTATATACTTCAATAGCTCTTGGGGTACAAGTGGTTTTTAGTTACTTGGATGTATTATATAGTGGTGAAGTCTGAGATTTTAGTGCACCCATCACTTGAGTAGTGTACTTTGTACAAAATATGTAGTTTTTAAAATCTCTCACCATCCTCCCACCCTCCCCCATTCTGAGGCTCCAAAGTCCATTATACCACTCTCTATTCCTTTGCATACCCATTACTTAGCTCCCACTTATAAGTGAGAACACACAGTATTGGGTTTTCTATTCCAGAGTTTCTTCACTTAGAATAATGGCTTCCAAATCCACCCAAGTTGCTGGAAAAGACATTATTTTATTTTATGTATGGCTAAGTAGTATTCCACAGTGTATATGTACCACATTTTCTTTATCCACCCATTGGTCAAGGGACACTTAGGTTGGTCCCCTATCTTTGCAATTGTGAATTGTGCACAATAAACACATGCATACAGATTTTTCTTTTATATAATACTTATTTTCCTTTGAATTGGTACCTGGTAGTGGGATTGCTGGATCAAATGGTAGATTTACTTTTAGTTCTTTAAGAAATCTCCATACAATTTTCCATAGAGATTGTACTAACTTACATTTTCAACAGATGTGTATAAGCAATCCCTTTTCCTCACATCCACACCAACATCTATTGTTTTTTGACTTTTTAATAATGGCCATTCTGGCTGGGGTAAAACACTATCTTATTATACTTTTAATTTGCATTTTTATGATGATTAGTGATGTTGAGCATTTTTTCATGTATTTGTTGGCCATTTTATATCTTCTTTTGAGAAATGTCAATTCATGGCTTTTGCCCACTTTTTGATTTGATTATTTGTTTTTCTTTTCCTTGCTAGTTTGTTTGACTTCCTTGTGGATTCTGGATATTAGTCCTTTGTCAGATGCATAGCTTGCAAATATTTTCTCCCATTCTATGGTCTGTTTATTCTGATTATTTCTTTGGCTGTGCAGAAGTTTTTTAGTTTAATTATTTCTCATTTATTTATTTTTATTTTTGTTGCATTTCCTTTTGGGGTCTTAGCTGTAAACTCTTTACCAAGGCCAACGTACAGAAAAGCTTTTCCTAAGTTTTCTTCTAGAATTTTTATGGTTTCAGGTCTTAGATTTAAGTCTTTGATATGTCTTGAGTTGATTTTTGTATATTCTTAGAATTAGGGAACCAATTTCATTCTTCCACATATGACTATCCAGTTTTCCTATTTTATTTATTGAACCGTTTATTGAACAGGACATCTTTTCCCAAAATTATTTTTTGTATGCTTTGTTAAAGATCAGTTTGTTGTAAGTATTTGGTTTTATTTCTGGATTCTCTATTCTGTTCCGTTGGTCTATGTATCTACTTTTATACCAGTACCATGCTGCTTTGGTAACAACAGTCTTGTAGCATAATTTGAAGTCAGTCAATGTGATACCTCTGGATTTGTTAGTTTTGCATAGGATTACCTTGAATATTCGGGCTTTTTTGGTTCCAGATGAATTTTAGAATTGTTTTTCCCAATTCTGTGAAAAATGATGTTGGTATTTAGATAAGAATTGCATTGAATTCTGGATATCAGCCCTTTGTCAGATGGGTAGGCTGCAAAAATTTTTTCCCATTTTGTTGGTTGCCAATTCACTCTAATGACTGTTTCTTTTGCTGTGCAGAAGCTGTGGAGTTTGATTAGGTCCCATTTGTCTATTTTGGCTTTTGTTGCCAATGCATTTGGTGTTTTGGTCATGAAGTCCTTGCCTATGTCTATGTCCTGAATGGTTTTGCCTAGATTTTCTTCTATGGTTTTTATGGTGTTAGGTCTTATGTTTAAGTCTTTAATCCATCTGGGGTTAATTTTAGTGTAAGGTGTCAGGAAGGGGTCCAGTTTCTGCTTTCTGCATACTGCTAGCCAGTTTTCCCAACACTATTTATTAAACAGGGAATCCTTTCCCCATTGCTTGTTTTTGTCAGGTTTGTCAAAGATCAGATGGTTGTAGATGTGTGGCTTTGCTTCCGAGGCCTCTGTTCTGTTCCATTGGTCTATATCTCTGTTTTGGTACCAGTACCATGCTGTTTTGATTACTGTAGCCTTGTAGTATAGTTTGATGTCCAGTAGTGTGATGCCTCCCGCTTTGTTCTTTTTGCTTAGAATTGACTTGGCTATGTGGGCTCTCTTTTGGTTCCATATGAAGTTTAAGGTGTTTTTTTCCATTTCTGTGAGGAAGGTCATTGGTAGCTTGATGGGGATAGCGTTGAATCTGTAAATTACTTTGGGCAGTATGGCCATTTTCACGATATTGATTCTTCCTAACCATGAACATGGAATGTTTCTCCATCTGTTTGTGTTCTCTCTTATTTCGTTGAGCAGTGGTTTGTAGTTCTCCTTGAAGAGGTCCTTTACGTTCCTTGTTAGTTGTATTCCTAGGTATTTTATTCACTTTCTAGCAATTGTGAATGGCAGTTCCTTCTTGATTTGGCTCTCTTTAAGTCTGTTATTGGTATATAGGAATCCTTGTGATTTTTGCATATTTATTTTGCATCCTGAGACTTTGCTGACAAAGAGCTGATATCCAGAATTTACAAAGAACTAAAACAGATTTACAAGAAAAAAACAAGCCCATTCAAAAATGGGCGAAGGATATGAACAGATACTTTACAAAGGAAGACATACATGAGGCCAACAAGCATATGAAAAAATGCTCATCATCACTGGTTATTAGAGAAATGCAAATCAAAACTACATTGATATACCATCTCACGCCAGTTAGAATGGTGATCATTAAAAAATCTGGAGACAACAGATGCTGGAGAGGATGTGGAGAAATAGGAACACTTTTACACTGTTGGTGGGAGTGTAAATTCGTTCAACCATTGTGGAAGACAGTGTGGCGATTCCTCAAGGACCTAGAAATAGAAATTCCATTTGACCCAGCAATCCCATTACTGGGTATATATCCAAAGGATTATAAATCGTTCTACTATAAGGATACATGCACACAAATGTTCATTGCAGCACAGTTTACAATAGCAAAGACCTGGAACCAACCCAAATGCCCATCGATGACAGACTGGACAGGGAAAATGTGGCACATATACACCATGGAATACTATGCAGCCATCAAAGACAATGAGTTCGCGTCCTTCGTAGGGACATGGATGAACCTGGAAACCATCATTCTCAGCAAACTGACACAAGAACAGAAAATCAAACACCGCATGTTCTCACTCATAGGTGGGTATTGAACAATGAGAACACATGGACACAGGGAGGGGAGCACTACACACTGGGGTCTGTTGGAGGGAAATAGGGGAGGGACAGCGGGGGTTGGGGAGTTGGGGAGACATAGCATGGGGAGAAATGCCACATATAGGTGAAGGGGAGGAAGGCAGCAAATCACACTGTCACGTATGCACCTATGCAACAATCTTGCATGTTCTTCACATGTAACCCCAAAACCTGAAATGCAATAAAAAAAAGAAAGCTTATCAAGATTAATAAATGAAAAAAAATTGCATTGAATCTGTAGACTGTTTTGGGTAGTACGGTCATTTTCATTATACGAATTCTTCCAATCCACAAGCGTAGGATATATTTCAATTAGTTTGTGCTATCTGTGATCTCTTTCAGCAGTGTTTTGTAGTTCTCTGTATAAAGATGTTCACTTCCTTGGTTCTAGGTAGTTTTTTTGGCTGCTATTGTGAAATGGATTGAGTTTTTTATTAGATTTTCAGCTTGGTTGTTGCTGGTGTATGGCAGTGCTACTGATTTATGTACCTGATTCTTTTATGTATCTTGATTTTGTAACCTGATTCTTTATTGAATTTATTTACCAAATCTAAGAGTCTTTTAAAGGAGTCTTTAGGGTTTTCTAGGTACATGATCATATCATAGGCAAACAGAAATAATTGAACTTCCTCTTTTCTAGTTTGGATTCCCTTTATTTCTTTCTCTTGCCTGATTGCTCTGGCTAGGACTTCCAGTACTATTTTGACTAGGAGTGCTGAGAGTGGGCATCCTTGTCTTGTTCCAGTCCTTAGGGGAATGCTTTCAAATTTTCCCCATTTTGTATGAAGTTGGTTGGGGTTTGTCATATATGGCTTTTATTATTTTGAGGTATGTTCCTTCTTTGTTTAGTTTTTTGAGTGTTTTTATCATAAAGGGCTACTGGATTTTATCAAGTTTTTCTTTTATCTATTGAAATGACCATATGGTTTTTGCTTTTTAGTTCTGTTAATGTGATGTATCACATTTATTGACTTGTGTTTATTAGTCCATTCCTACATCCTTGGGATGAAATCCACTTGATTGTGATGAATTATCTTTTTGATGTGCTGTTGGATTCGGTTCACTAGTATTTTGTTGAGGATTTTTGCATCTATGTTTATGAGAGGTATTGGTCTGTAGTTTTTGTTGTTGTTATATCCTTTCTTAGTTTTGGTATTAAGGTGACACTGGCTTTATAGAATGAGTTAGGAAATATTTCCTCTTTCTTGATCTTTTGAAAACATTTTTGTAGAATTGGTACCAATTATTTGAAAGTTTGGTAGAATTTGGCTGTAAATCCCTCAAGCCCTGGGCTTTTTTTGTTGTTGGCAATTTTTTAAATTACTGATTTAATCTGATGGCTAATAATTGTTCTGTTCAGGATTTCTACTTCTTCCTATAATAGTCTATTTTAAATTCAGTTTTGTGTATGGTGTGAGGGAGGTGACTGAAGTTAATTGTTATCTATATAGCTATCCAGTTGTGTTAGGATTATTTATTGAAAAAAATCTTTTCCTGCACTGAATTGCTTTGAGAATGATATAGAATAAAATCAAATGACAATGTAGTATGGGTTTATTTCTGTACTCTTAATTCTGTTCGATTAGTTTGTTTGTTAACCTTATGCCAATACCACACTTTTATGATTATTATAGCCATTTTAGTAGTTCTATAGATCAGGTCATATAAATATTCCAATTTTGTTTTTGTCAAGATTCCTATATATGCAACACCTTTTGTCTTTTCATACATATTTTAGAATCAGCTTGTCATTTCTATACAAAAATTATGATGGAATTTTGACTGGGATTGCATTGAATTTATAAATCATTTTGGGTAAAATGGATATTTTAACAATATCGAGTATTCTATTCCATAAAATGGTCTATATCTCCAATTATTTAGTCTTCAGAAATGTTTTGTCATTTTTAGAATAGAGATCTTACACCAATTTTGTTAAACAGATTCCTATTTTGGTTTTGATGCTACAAGAAATGAAATTTTCAAGTTTTCTTTTTGTATATTAATTTTATATTTAGTGATATTGCTAAATTCACCTATTATTTAGAGTAGATGCTTTTTAGATTCCTTAGTTTTTTCCAGATAAACAGTTTTGCTATCTGCAAATACAGTTTTACTTCTTCTTTTCCAAATATTTTATCTTTTCTTTTTAAATTTGTTTCAAATTTCACTGGCTATTACTGCCACTACAACATTGTATGAAAGTGGTGAGCATGGGCATCTTTTCTTTTTCCTTACCTTGTATTGAAAGAATTCAATATTTCACCATAAATATGATGCTAGCTGTAAGTTTTTCATTTATGCCTTTTGTCAGATGTTTTATGATCTTATGAATACAAGTTTGCTGAGAGTTTTTATAACAGATTGTTGAATTTTGTCAAATACCTTTTCTGTCTATTGAAATGATAATTTTTTTACTTTTTCCTTCTAATGCAGTGAATTATATTGATTACTTTTCAAGTGTTAAATTAATCTTGCATTTCAAGGAAAAACCATACTTGATCATTATGTATTATCATATATATATGTCTGATAAAATTAACATTTGGTAAGTATTTCAAAATCCATATTCATAAGGAATATTGTTTTGTAGCTCTTTGTAATACCTACTGTCATATTTTGGTACTCAGGTTATGCTTGTTTTATAAAACAAGTCTGGAATTATTCCCTCTTTCTCTATGTTCTGATGCAGTCTGTTTAAGATAGATATCATTTCTTTCTTAAGTGATTAGTAGCATTTGCCAGTAAAACCATCTAGACTTGAAGAATTTTTTTGCATGAATATATTTCATAATTAATTTAATTTCTTTATTAGATACAGAACTATGTAGATTTAATATATTGTGTTATGTCGCTTTTGGTAAGCTGTAATAATTTGTTTATTTCTTGTAAATTTTCAAATTATTGTTGACATAAATTTGTTCATGATTTCTATTATCTTTTTATGTCTTTTAGACATAAAAATGGCGAATTAGACATGCAGTGATAAACTCACTTTCACCCTTGATATTAGTAAATTGTTTTCTTTCCCTAAGTAATTGTCTAAGTAGAAATTAATCAGCTTTATTGGTATTTTCAAAGAACACATTTTAGTTTGGTTCATTTTCTCGACTGTCATTTTTTTGTGTCCTTCCTTCTACTTACACTGGATTTAATTTATTCTTTAGTTTCTTTATAATAAATTATTATATTATACTTTATCTTCTTTTCATTTTTAATATTAGTATAATGTTGTACATTTCTTTGAAGCACTGCTTTATCTGCATTACTCAAATTTTGATATCTTGCATATCATTATCATTCAGAATTCAAAATAAATTCTAATTATTTTGTAATTTTAAAGTGGCTTTTCATGTTATTCATATGATGTATATTTTTACTAAAATTTGTCTAGTTATTCTCACAATTGTTGGGATAGGACTGTTAAAGCCTTCAAAAATGATTGTAAATATGCTTATTTTCCTTTAATTCTGTTGATTTTTGCTTCATGTATTTCCAATCTCTTTTATTAAATGCAAATGTATTTATTACTATTATGTCTTTCTCATGACTTGGCCCTTTTATCATTATGAAACATTACTCTTTATCTCTCATGATACTTTGTATTGAAGTTTATTTTGCTAATTTAGTACTAGCGATGCAATGTTTCCTTTGGTAACTGCATGCGAGATGTATCTTTATGTCCTCACACTTAAAGTGCATCTCTTATAGACAGTATATAGTTGGATATTGCTTTTATACAAGCCTAACAATCTCTGCCTTTTAATTCAAGTGTCCCCTGATTAACATTTAATGTAATTATTGATATTATATTTAATTATTTTTGTTTCAGTGTCTCTTCTATTTTTTGCCCCACTGTTCCTCCTTTCCTGTATTTTTTTTTTTTGGCTTAGTCACTTTTCTGCTTTCATTTTTTCTATTGACTATTTACATATAACTGTCTTTATGTTACTTTTTTATATTTATAAACTTTATTTTAAAAACAGTTTTAGGTTCATGGAAAAATTGAGAGGAAAACACAGAGATATTCCATATACACCCTGCCTCCATACATGCATAGCCTCTCCCATTATCCACATCTTTTATCAGAGTGTCACAGTTATTATAATTAACGAACCTACATTAATACATTGTTGTTACTCAAAGTCCATAGCTTACATTAGGGTTCACTCTTGGTGTTGTACATTCTATGGGGACAAATGCGTAATGACATGTATCCACCATTTCAGTATCACATCACCATCATAGTATCACACAGAGTATTTTCACTGCCCTAAAATCCTCTATGCTCCACTAATTCATTTATCCTTCCTCCTAATACTTAGCAAACACTGATCATTTTATTGTATACATTTTTGCCTTTTCCAGAATGTTGTGTAGTTGGAATCATATAGTACATTGCTTTTTCAAATTGGCTTCTTTCACTTAATTTCCTTCAAATCTTTTCATGGCTTGGTAGCTCACATCTTTTTAGGGCTAAATAATAGCCCATTATCTGTATGTACCAGTTTGTTTATCCATTCACTTACTGAAGGTCATCTTAGTTGCATCCGAGTTTTACAAATTATCAATAAAGCTGCTATAAATATCTATGTGCAGACTTTTGTGTGGAAGTAAGTCTTCTATTTACTTGGATAAATGCTAGGAACACAATTGTTGGATTGTATGCTAAGCAAATGTTTATTTTTGTAAGAAACCACTTAACTGTCTTCCGATGTGGCTGCTCCATTTTGCATTTCTGTCAGCAGCTAATGAGAGTTCCTGTTGCTCTACATCCTTGCCAGCATTTGGTATTGCCAATGGTTTGGATAGGCCACTCTAATAGGTATAGTGGTATCACATTGTCATTCTAATTTAAAACATCCTAATGACATATGATGTTGAGCATCTTTTCATATGCTTACTTGTCATCCATTTTGGTAAAGTGTCTGGGTCTTTTGCCCATTTTAAAAAATTTCATTGTTCATTTTCATATTGTTGAATTTTATGAAATCTTTGTGTATTTTTGAATAACAGTTCTTTATCATATATATCTTTTGCAAATATTTTCACTCAGTCTGTGCCTTCTCTTCTTATTCTTTCAACATTGTCTTTCACAGAGAAGAAGTTTTTCATTTTAATGAAGTCCAGCTTATCAATTATGTTTTTCATGTATCATGCCTTTGGTGTTGTGTCTAAAAAGTCATCTCCATATCTGAAATCATCTAGATTTTCCCCTGTTATCTTCTAGGAGTTTTCTTATTGTTATTATTATAATACTTTAAGTTCTGGGGTACATGTGCAGAACGTGAAGGTTTGTTACATAGGTATACACCATGCTATGGTGGTTTGCTGCATCCATCACCCCATCATCTACATTAAGTATTTCTCCTAATGCTATCCCTCTCCTATGCCTCCACCGTCTGCTATCCCTCCCCTACTCCCCATCCCCTGACAGACCCCAGTGTGTGATGTTCCCCTCCCTAAGTCTGTGTGTTCTCATTGTTCAACACCCACTTATGAGTGACAACATGTGGTGTTTGGTTTTCTGTTCTTGTGTCAGTTTCCCAAGAATGATGGTTTCCAGCTTCATCCATGTCCCTGCAAAAGACATGAACTCATCCTTTTTTATGGCTGCATAGTATTCCATGGAGTATATATGCCACATTTTCTTTAGAAGCTTTATAGTTTTGAATTCTACTGTCTGTGATTAATCTTTTTTTCTTAATTGTAATTTAGGTTCTGGGGTACATGTGCAGATCATGCAGGATTGTTGCATAGGTACATACATGGCAAGGCGGTTTGCTGCCTTCATCCCCCCATCACCTATATCGAGTATTTCTCCCCTCATTATCCCTCCCCATCCCCGCTATCCCTCCCCTAGCCCCCTCTACTGACCACAGTGTGTGATGCTCCCCTCCTTGTGTCCATGTGTTCTCGTTGTTCAACACCCACCTGTGAGTATGAACATGTGGTGTTTGATTTTCTGTTCTTGTGTCAGTTTGCTGAGAATGATGGTTTCCAGATTCATCCATGTCCCTATGAAGGACACAAACTCATCATTTTTTATGGCTGCATAGTATTCCATGGTGTATAAGTGCCACATTTTCTTTATCCAGCCTATCGATGATGGACATTTGGTTTGGTTCCAGGTCTTGTGATTTAATCTTGATTGACTTTTTGTGATAAATATAAGTTCTGTGTCTAGATTCATTTTTTTCTCCTTGTATTTGTCCAGTTCTTCTAGCAATATTTATTGAAAACACTCTTTTCTCCATTGTATTGCCTTTGTTTTTCTGTCAAAAATCAGCTGATTAGAGGGTTTATTATGTGGGTCTATTATTGACTCTCTATAAATTTTCCACTGATCCATTTGTCTATTCTTTTATCATACCATACTGCCTTGATTACTGTAGCTTTATAGTAAGTCTTGAAGTCAGGTAGTGTCAGTCCTCTGACTTTGTTCATCTCCTTGAATATTGAGTTGACTATTCTGTGTTTTTTGCCTCTCTGTATAAACTTTAGAATCAGGTTTTGTGATCAACAAAATAAGATGCTGGGATTTTTATTGGAATTGCATTGAAATTACAGATTAAGTTGTGAATAACTGACATCTTAGCAATATTGAGTTACCTTATCCATGAACATAAACTCTCCTCCATATATTTAGGCTTTCTTTCACATCTTTCATCAGAGTTTTGTAGTTTTCTTTATAGGTTGTACATATTTTGTCAGATTTATATTTATTTCATTTTTAGGAAGTGCTAATGTAAATGGTAATGTGTTTTTAATCCCAAATTCTACTTGTTCATTCCTGGCATATAGGAAAACAACTGGCTTTGGCATATTAACTTTGCATCCTGCAACCTTGTTATATTTACTCCTTAGCTCCAGGAGATTTTGTTGTTGTTGATTCTCTCAGATTTTCTACATAGGCAATCATATCATTTATGAAGAAATACATTTTTATTTACTTCTTCCCAATCTATATATATTTGGTTTCATTTTCTTATCTTATTGCATTTGATAGGACTTCCAGTATAATGTTGAAATGCAGTAGTGAGAGGAGACATCTTTGCCTTTTTCTTGATGTTAGTGGGAAAATTTCTAGTTTCTCACCATTAGGTATGTTAGCTGTAGGTTTCCTGCAGATGTTCTTTATTCAGTTGAGGATGGGTTCTCCCCTATTCTAGGTTTTCTCAGTTTTTGTGAAAAATGGGTGTTGTTTTTGTCAAATACTTTTTCTGTATCCATTAATACGAACATATGATTTTTTTTCTTTTTTAGTCTGTTGACATAGTGGATTATATTAACTTATTTTGATTGTTGAAACAACTTTGCATACCTGAAGCAAAGTTCATTTGGTTGTGATATGCAATTCTTTTTTATACATTGTGGGATTCCTTAATACAAATATCTGTTGAGGAATTTTTCATTTATGTCAATGAGAGGTGTTGGTTTGAAGTTTTATTTTTTTATGATGTCTCTGTCTGGTTTTGGTATTAGGGCAATGCTGGTCTCATAGAATGAGTTAGGGAGTATTCCCTTTGTCTTCATCTGAAAGAGATTGTAAGGCATGGGTGTAATTTCTTTCTTAAATATTTGGTAGAATCCACCAGTGAACTCATCTGAGCCTGGTGCCTTCTGTTTTGTAAGGTTAGGAATTATTGATTCAATTTTTCAATAGATATGAGCCTATTGAGATTATTTGTATTACTTTTTAATGTTACTCTAATTGCTTAATTATACACCCCTAAGTTTTCATGGTTTAGTTACAGTTAATGCTGTAGACAAAATACTGTCACACAAAATGTAAAAATCTTGCAACTGAATTGGTCCATTCACTTCACCACCCTTCACGCTATGGTTTTCATGCACATGCACACACATACACACATATATATACTACATTCTATATATATGCTATATGATATGTATATATGTTACACATATGCTATATGCTATATGTGTTTCTGAAACAAGAGGGGGGAAGTTAAGTTTCCAAATTTTGCTATGTATTTAACTTTTCTTATATTATTCTTTTGAATCCAGATTTATCTCACTCCAATTTAACAAATCTGCCTTCTCCCAGATTTGTTAAACATTAGAGTCATCTGAGGAAGGTTTTATAAAATCAGGTGCTCAGTGCCCATGACAGCACTATAAAATCACAAGTTCATAGGTGAGGCTTAAGCATGGGCCTTTGCAAAATGCTGCCAACATTACCTGATGTACAACCAGGGTCAAGCAGGCCTGAGCTCTCCCTGAGCTGCCAAATAGCATGACAAATATCCTGAGGCTATCTCACTGTTTTATCCTATTCCCACCCTGTGTAGGATCAAGCTCTTGACATTATATTATCTGATTATTAATGCCTTTCTTATCTCTCCTAAAATGTCCGTCTTCAAACTTCAAAGTCTTAAGTCATGAATGTTGGCATTAGAAGACAAATTTGGCCATTCTTTCTTATAGCCTCTATCTTGCCATTTGACTCTTCCTATGATGTATCTTTAGGTTCTCAAGCACTGTCTACACATCCCAAAAAACTCTTTCATTCATTCTTTACAAAAAGTATGTATTACTTCTAAACTTCACCCTTATGGATATCACAGTGACATGAGAGGCATGAAGCAATGTGGTAAATAGTGTGCTTTCTTGAGTCAAGTGGTCTCAGTTCAAAACTCATCTTGATCCCTGATGAAATTGATAACAGACAAGCAACTTAACTTTTCTGTCTCTCAGTTTCCTCATATGTAATATAGGGATAGCAATAGTTCCAACCCATAAAGTTTTAGATAAATTTGATATGCACTGTTTAGCACAACACATAACACTAAGAAAGTTCAAATCAATAATAGCTAGCTATTGCCGTTATTAAGACAGAAATGGTCCTAGAGCTTACTAGGCCAGTAGTAACCTAAGTGTGGTCCAGAGAGTGCTACCTAGCCTTAATGGGACAGGGAGCTTGTAACAGAATGTAAACCAAATCATCACTAAGCACACTGTTGAATACAGCTGACGTTTATTGTCTTTTTCCTTTTCTTTTCTTTCTTTTTATTTTTTTGACAGTGTCTCACTCTATCACCAGGCTGGACTGCAGTGGCGCAATCTCAGCTCACTCCAATCTCTGCCTCTGGGTTCAAGCGATTCTCCTGCCTCCATTTCCCAAGTAGCTGGGACTACAGGAACTCACCACCACGCCCAGCTAATTTTTGTATTTTTAGTAGAGACGGGGTTTCACCATGTCAACCAGAATGGTCTTGATCTCTTGACCTTGCAATCCACCTGCCTCGGCCTCCCAAAGTGCTGGGATAGCAGGTGTAAGCCACTGTGCCTGGCCCAGCTGACATTTATTTTCTAGCAAGACTTTCTCATCAATGAAGGAGGTAAATACTGCATTGATGTACATTCTACAGCAAGTGTCTCATTTTGTAACCACTCTATACTTTAAGGAGCACTTATCTTGAGGACCTATAGCGTCCCTGGTGTAGCTGGGGAGTGGAAATTGTTCTGGGCTTGAAGGCAGAAACCCTGATGCCAGTTTTAGCTCTGTCACTGGAAGGCAAAGTAACTTCGGATAGGCCATGTAACTCTGAACCTGTAATTATTCATCTGTAAGATGAAAATAATCACCTCTCTCTCCTTTCTTCTTCCCACCATGAGTTTCATGTGCACTAGACGGCTGCAACAGTGCCAGAAGGTACTTTGAGGCCTCTACCTGGGAG
Source organism: Aotus nancymaae (assembly GCF_030222135.1). NCBI lineage: Eukaryota > Metazoa > Chordata > Mammalia > Primates > Aotidae > Aotus > Aotus nancymaae. The sequence goes on from NW_026988553.1 coordinate 837,286, forward strand.
AGTAAGCCAAATCAGCCCCTGGGATCATTTAATGTAAGCAGCTCTCCAGAGCTTCAGACAGAGCTCTGCAGCAGAGTTAAGAAGAATGAATCTTGCTATTAGCTTCCTGCATACAAAATCCAGACGTTGTGACTCCCACTCTCAGGTTAAATACAGGTAACCAAAGGCAACCAAAGTCATCGTTCATTCTGTTTCAAATAATGTTTTGTGTTCAAGCTAAGTGCCTTCCACTTAAAGGGTACTTTGTAATTTGAGGCATGGCAATGGCATTGGCCAACCTTTACTTAAAATCTTCCCAAATGTACAAACATTATTAGTACAAGCATGGAACAGAAAGAAAATAATACAATGCAGCTGGTGGATAATGGGGAGGACATTGAGGCTCAAAGCACCAAGTACATCCTCGTAGGCAATCAGCCAATCCAAGAAAACATTGGGCCCATCCTGTTACCAGAGCACTAAGGTAGTTCTTGGAATCAGTAATATTGCAGCACTAATGGCTTGAAAAAGTACATTTTCTCCCCAATCATTAACCCCCAGAAAAAGAACTGCATGGACCTCTTTCCTGCTTAAACACACTCATTAGATAAAATGTACAAGTTAACCTTCTCAGAAGAAGGCATAATCTGAGTACATGAGTTTGTTCCCCTCCACTCTCCTCCACTCCAGAAGTCCTCTACCTGGCAACAACTGTCAATTCTTTGCTAGGTAACCAGTTGGACCTATGTGACAACATCACTGTTTATACTCTCAGGTTCTCTACTGCCCACTAGCTGAGGGACTCAGCCAGCTAACAGAGAGAGAGGCCAGACACAGGGGGAAAGAGGAATTGCAAAGATGCTCCTTCTGCTTCTGCTGCTGCTGTTGCTGCTCAGAAAAAGGTGGATGGTTTTCAATAACAAACTAATAACCTGTTGACATAGTATGTCAAACTCCATGGAGGAATTTTTAAATATACAGTCTCATTTGATCCTGACAAAAGTGCTATTATTAATCTCATCTGAAAGGTTAGGAAACAGAGGCAAGGAAGGTAAATAAATTACCTAAGGTCACATGACTAGTGAGTAGCTTAGCCAGAATTAGAAAGTAGATCCCTGACCCCAAGTCCAGGGCTCTTCCCACTAGACCGTGGTTATCAATATTTGTCCTCATGTAATGTCTTCAGTGACTATCCAAAGAAAAACCCTAATAATTATAGGTCCCATAGAGTAAGTGCCTCTCTGAGATAAGGCAGCTTATGACCAGGGTCTCAGGGGCCTCTTTTAGCTCTTGCTTTGGAGCCTAAGTGGGATGGCAACTTGTTTGCAACAACATAACCCCCATAACTCCTATCCTTCATTGTCATCCTAGAAACTGCCTCCCTGATTGCCTGTCAAATTAATTTCTGTCTGTCTTGAGCTCCCATGGCACCTGCAGTATAGTAAGAAGTGCAGTGAAGCTCGGCCAGGGTGGGCAGCTGGGAGAAAGCATCGTCAGTTTGGAGCTGAGTTTGGCTTTGATTTGGGAAGCTAGGTTGTTTGTATAAACCCCTGCAGCCCCTGTGTTGCCCCCGTCATGGCATTTAGTTGGTATAAATTGCGTTTCCCATAAGACCATAAGCTTCTAGATAATATGAATTCTCTTTCTCCTCTTTGTGACTTCAGCATCACATAATAAGCATCCAATAGTTGTGTGTGAACAAGTTCATGACCAGCTGGCCAGCTACTGCCCATGCATTTCCTTGCAGCTTCAGATCACTGGTTCAGTACAGTTTGTTTTGGGAAAGCAGTCTGAGATATCAACAAATATCGTGGATGGGTGACATAGAGATAGTCTTTCCCAATGTGTAATGTACCAAGGGTCCATTTGACAGATATTCCCTCAGACCACAGTAGCCTGCCCAAGACCAATTGGAGCAAGCCCTGCACAAATAAAACTATCCCTTCTGCCTGCAACCTGACCAGCCATGTTCCTGTGTATGGCAGCCATGCATCTGGGACAGCTGTCTCCACCACTAGTGCTTGTATTAAGAAGCCCTAGTGTGAGTGGGCAGGCCATTGGGAGGAGAATGTAGATGTTTGAGCACTCAAGTCTCAGCTACAGAGTCCAGGGAATCAGGGCACTCCTGGAGATGGAATGGCTAAGGGCCATACAAGCCTTCCTTGGCAAGCTGAACAGATTGCTCTTTTCTACTTCCTTGTGTTCCAAGAAGAGATTTTCAACCAGGTTTGGGAGCAGAAAGAAGCTGTAGAATAAGACTTATGTCAGGGAGTAGAATGGCCAAGGGATAGCATAACAAATATTTCATTTTCAACTCTACAGTCATATTTCTACATCAGTGATAAGAAGAAATGTTAGCATATTTACTTTTCTCTGTCCTCCAAAAGCTTTTGATCGAGTTGGGGGTTACAGACTAATGATTCATAAGGAAAAATTGAGGCACAATTGATGACAGTCTGCAATTAGTGCTAAATTATCTGGCACAGGCCTTAAGTGCTGCAGGAATCCAGAGAAAGGGCAGTCAATGAAGGCTGAGTAATTCATGTGTGGGTGGAGCACTGACGTCTGAGAATCTATAATGTGACTCTAATCAGCATAGATTTCCTGGAGGAGGTGGAATTGGCACTGGACCTTAAAAGATGAGAAGGATTGGGCTTTAAGGAAGGAATGGGCTCTGGTTCAGGGCACAAGGAATGGTGGAGCAAATGCAAGGAGGCAGATGGAGTTTATATCCCAGCACAGAGGTCTGACTCTGACTGGGGCAGGTTGGGGTGTACAAGGAATCAGAGTGGTCATATGGCTGGCTGCCAGGGCAAGGATGATGTGGAAATCAGGCTCAATGCCTCTGGGTAAGTGGGCTAGGTTGCAGCTGTGGCCAGGTGAACCTATACCTCAACAAATTCTCTTGCAAAGGTGAATTTCCTGGGGAGTCTGCAACAGGGTTTCCCCCTTTCAGGAGCTCTCATCCCTGTATAGGCAAAGTCTTATTCAATGCCCACAACAATTCTGGGAGGGAAGGAGGGATTTCTAAGGAGTCATAAACTCCAAATATACATGGTCTGAGAGGAGACAGCAGAGTGGGTTAGCAGGTCACCTCTCTCCTGAATTTCAAGGCAAGCACTCTGGGAAGGAACAGAGGTAGCAGATGTCAGCCTGTACTTCCAGGAATCCAGAATTACATACAACTCAGAATTCCTCACATTGTTCACTCCCTACAAATGCACCTGGTTAACAGAGACAATAATCCTATCGTTGATTGAGTGCCTACACTGTGCTGGGTACTTTAAAGGAAATAATTCATTTCATCCTCACAATAATATTGTGAAGTGTGGAGTTACTATCTTTATTCTACAAATGAAGGAACTAAGGCACAGAGAGGTTAAATAATTTGTCCAAGGTCACGTGACTAGTAAGTGGCAGTCAAGATTCCAAACCAGGTAGCCTTTCCTTCACCTCTCTCGCTTGCTTCACTACACAAGCACCTGCCCTCTGGGTAGATAGATCTGCAATGGCTCCCCAAATGGAAACATCTTATTCATTGCCTATTAAGAGACTCAAGACTCCAAAGAGATGTGGTCTGACCAGAAATAGTGGAGTGGGTAAGAATGTCGTGGCTCAGAGCCAGTGTGTTTCTATTTTCCCACTTGCTACTGTGGCCCTCAGCCCAATCAGCAACAGCAGAAAACAACCTAGCACCTCCTTGGAACTTCAATCCCACTTTCTCCATTTGAACACCCTGAGAGTCCTATGGGAAGAGGCAGGACACAACTGTAGGCCTGGAAGGAAGGAGGAGGAGACACAATAATATTGCCAGAGGCCAGGGAAGGAGGCAAGGGGAGGAGAGTATTAATGAATTTAGGGAATCATGACCAAGGGTATAGGAGGATGACATCCCACAGGCAGAGAAGGGGAAAGGTCATGAGGTGCAAGCCTTCTAGCAGAGCCCAGACTGAGGGACTGAGAGTGAGATCAAACAAGCTGCCATTGTGGGAACAGTGAGCTGTCTTGATTTTGGACAATGAATGGTGATTTCCAGACTGGTATCCAACACAGAGACACTGTAGGCACTTGGAGCAAGGTCCACTGCAGCAGACTGTACGCCCTGTGCTTTACAGACCGCTGTGTTCTTACCCTTTTGCTGTGCCATGGACCCTTAGCTGAATGATGAAGCCCATGGATCCCTTCTAACAATACAACTTTAAATACATAAAAATGCACAAAGTTATAATGAAAACAAATTATATCCAAATATTAAACAAAACTTGTACCAGATACTAACATAAATGTTTATTAATGCATGAAATCAAATCTAGTGGTGAGTCTAACAACCACTGTAATTTCAAAATACTGTCCATTACAAAGGCTGTCTGGAGATAGCTACAATAATAATGTGATATGAAAATCTCTCTGATTTATCTCACTGGCAAAGCCTCACGTGCTACTAATGCTACTGTGGTTCATTGCCTACATTCAAAATGGAATGAAATGAGAAATTTCAATTAGAAGTTAATGAAAATAGAAATTCATTTTTTCCCCTCCCAAGATCACAGGGGTCTTGTTTGATGGGCAATGGAAATTCATTAGTCTTGGGACCAGATAACTAGAGAACGAGTCTCATGTTTCCTACCCATCATGTGTTTTGAAAGTGTTATCTGAATTTGATGGTCAACTCACAAAATAACTCTGTTCTTCCCTCTCTCAAACATTCATGAGAAGGTGGGCCTGCTGAGTTCTCAGCCCCAGTTCTGGAGACCAGGTAGGAGGAAGTTCAATCCCAAGTCCAAGTTCAAATCCAACAACCTTCCAGCTCCTATACAGATCTTCATGCTCACAGGACCATCCTTGCTGGATATGGAACGGGGTTTCTCCTATGCTTTGTCAACTGGCTCCAGAGGCCATGACTGAACAAGAATTCAGACAAAGGTCACAATTCTGCCTCGTTTGAGTAAGCTAGCCCCACCCTAGTGAAGTCCTGTGAAGCAAACACACACATCTGGCTGGATACAGCATGGAATGTTTATTACAAAATCAGTTATACTTTTACAGTAAGCCCCAGGGAGTTTGGCAGACAAAGCAAATGACAGAAAATGAGATTGAGAGTAAGAGAGCCAGGGAGAGCGAGAGCGAGAGTGAGAGAGAGGAGAGAGAGGGCAAGAGAACAAGAAAGAATGAATCTTAGAGAATAAAATTTGAAAGAGGCCTCAGAGGCCCTGTAGCTCAGCTCCTTTGTTTCTGTTGGAGATGCCAAGGCTCAGAAAAGGGACATACCCTAGTGGGGCCCCTGAGTAGCTCAGTGCTGAGTCACTGGCTAATTTCTTGCTTTTTGCCCTTGGCAACTCATGTCTGTTTGACCAGAGATGAACCAGTTGGCTTGGAAGATGCTTCTGGAAGCACTATTCAAATTGGCCAACAGCTCCTCCATGCTGCTGCATCTGTCATAACAAACATGAGAATAAATAATGCAGCCTTGAGCAGCGGCAGCCAGAAATGCCTGTACGGATGCCAGAAGTAGCCAGGGATCCCCTTTGGAGCAGGCTGGGGCCCTCAGGAGAGTCCCACAGTCATGAAGTGTGAGTGCGGCTGAGGCTTTTTGCGTGTATTATTTCCTTCTCTGATTTCCAGAGGAGTTAATGAAGAGATTAGAGTCATCATCATTAGCAGCAGCATCATTGTTTTGCATTTTCATTACTTAGGTGGTTTTTAACCCCACATAGGTTGGTGGGCCTCAGTCCTTACTTGCACCCAGGACCAAATGGATCACTGGGTCAGTGCAGGACTCTGAACTCCAGCTCAGCTTTCAGGCCCAGCTCTGCCTATTACTAGCTGAATGGGATGACTTGAGTGAATTCCCAAGCTTCCTGAATCTCAGTACCCAACTTGCAGAATGGAGAATCCAACCTCTAGTTTGTGAGCTGATGTGACAACAGGTTCTGATTGCTGTTCACCACTCTCTCTCTTTGTGTGGGGATTACCTACACAGTGCCTATTGAAAAGCCTGCTCCATGGGGATCATACTGCTTTCTTGTTTGCAAGAGGGAGCACTTGACAGAGGCACCAGCACATTCAAAAGAGAAATCTGAGAAGAATGTAATTTTCTACTTTTTCTTCTTACACAAAAGGGAAAATGATTTACTGCATTGCTCCCCAGAGCTTGATGTCAGCTGGCTGTAGCCACTGCTACATTAGGGAGTAACAAATATGAAGCTTGCCTTCAGAGTTTATGAACAATTTATGCGAGCAAAATATGCATCAAGCTCTGATCTTTCAGGCCAGGAAGTTAGGGCAGGGGAAAGGCCAGAGGTCATCTAGCCAGCCTCCTGACTCTGACCATACACATTTCAGCTTTACACTAAGGCCAAATGACCAGCAGCTATAAACATGATGTAGGAAGAATGTCTTGCTGGGCACTGCAATCCACAAACCAACCTCCATCCAAAGGTAGAGGTTTGAAGAGAAAGCACAGGCCCTGGAATCAGACCTAAATTCCCCTCCCAGTGCTGCCACTTAAGATCTGTGCAACTTTGCATCATTCCCTTTCCTTCTGTGAACAGAAGTTTCTCCAGTGACCTTCAAGTTGGTCCACAGCCTTGACCTTTATCCTGTCTCCTGTCATCCAGGTACCTACTAGAGACTCCTATGTGGCTCACCTCTGAACTCTGAATCTTTTCTTAAGTGAGTCCTGCTCCTCTTCCTTTGCAGGCGCATCCGTCAACCTACCTACATTCATTGTTGTAGACTTTGCCTTCCCCTGGTCATTTTAGATGAACTGTCCCTGGTCTCTGATCTTAGAGCAGCCACTCCAATTATGTCCTTGTTCCTGTGCTTTTTTTAACCTACTCAAGGACTTCACTATAGTGGTTTTCTCCTCTATACACATCATGTAACTTTCCCTCTCTACTACATCATCTCCATCCACATGCAAACATAGCTTCTATTGACCATCTTCAAAAGATCCAAATCTTGATCCCGAGTCTCCTGCAGCTACCAGTTTTCTTAACCCAGAGAAAGCCAAACACCTGCAAAGAGTTGTGTTTCTTTCTGGCTTCTCTTCTGTGTTTCAAATTGTCTCCCCATTGTTGTCAGCATCTGATCCACCACTTCACTGAAATGGTTCTTAACTAGGCATAAATGAGTTCAATCAGCAAAAGCCCACATCTTCCTGAAGCTTATGATTCTTTCTGTCCTCATCACTCTAGACCTTCCAACAGCATTTGACATGGTAATCACTCCTTTATTCTTAAAATATTCTCTTCTCTGGGCAAGACCTAGAATTACTCTCACTCAGTTTTCAACTGATTTGTAGCTTCTTCCTCCCACTCTCTTTTACTGGAGCTTCTTCTTCTTTTTGTTGTCTGTCTGAATGTTGAAGTGCCCCAGGGCTCCATCCTTGACTTTCTGTATTTCATCTGTATTCCCTCCCTAGAGATCACTTGATTTGCAGTATTGTTTCGGTAATGATAATTTCCAAATTTCTCTCTCCATCATGAACTCTCCTCTGAATATTGGACTCATGTATCAAACTACCTACTTGTCATCTGCAAGTGGGTATATGATACACATCTCAGACTTCACTTCACATACACAAAACACAATTCTTGATTAGCCACTTTCTGCCATCACTAAAGGGTACCACCACCTACTCATTTGCTCTGACTTCCCTCAAAATTATGAGTCAAACTTGACTCCTCTCTATCAATCACTTCTCATCGCTTAACAATTGACAAGTGCTATGAGCAATATCTTCAATATCTAGCATTCAACCACTACCCACCACCTCTACTGTCACTACTGTGTACCAAGCCACCATTATCTCCACCCTGGATTATTGCAATATAGTCTCATCTAGTCAAATCTGACTACTGAGTCCACTACTCACTCCACTGAACTTGAACATCACCAGTGACCTCCACATTACTAAATCCATTGATCACTTCTTTTTCATCTTGCTTGATCTTTTAGGAATATTGGGAAGAGGAATCCACAAGCTTGTCTGGTTTCTTTTACATCTCTCTGTATATTTATTGTCAGTCTCCTCTGTTGGCCCTTCCTTCTTTACTGTACTTAAACCTCTACCTCTAGTTCAAACATCAGCTCTGAGCTTCAGACCTATATATCCAATTGTCTACTAGCTATTTTCTTTTAAATGTACCAGAAAATGCCTCAATGTCCAAAATTGAACTCTTGATCTTCTTCCCAGGGCTTTTTGACCCCCAGTGACCTCCATCCACTATGCTACCTAAGCAACAAACCTGGGAATCACCTTTGACACCTCTTCCTCCTTTACCACATATATCCAATCAGTCCCTAAGTCTAGGACATTCTATCTCTCCCCAGTCTCTTAGCTTTAATCCCTTCTCCCCATCTGTTTTAGTGGCACTTTTTAAGTCCAGGTTATAATCATCTGTGGCCTGGACTTCTGCAACTGCCTCCTCTCTGGCTTCCTCACTTCCACTTTTACCACTCTTCTGTCCTCTCTGCAAGCTGCAGGAAAAGGGATCTTCTGAAAACATGGAGATGGATGGTAACCCTCCTGTGCTCCACTCCCCCAGGGGCTTCCTCCTCAGTGTTCCTAGAATCAAGTTCAAGCTCCTGAAATTGGCATTCAAGGCACTGCAGGATCTGATCTTGGGCAACTTCAGCCTGTCTTCCTCCCATCACTCCTTGTATCTGAGGTCCCAGCCTCACCATAGCACTCACTCAGTCATACCCAGATATCTTTTCCCAGGACTAGGGGATCCTCAAATGCAGGAATCTTATCTGGGTTGCTTTGTAATCTCTGCCCCTTATGTGTGTGTCCCTATGTATAAGAGTCACGCATGTACAGAAGACGCACACAGTCAGTTTCATGTTTTCCTCCATCAGTCTCCACAGCCCCTGTCTATGTACAATCCTGGCCTGCTTGTAGTTTTCTCACCTTTAAAAATATTAGAATTTTGTTGTCAAATCTCATCAATAAATTCCATATGTATTATATTGTTTCTGATACTTTTGTGGTGGTATTAGTGTTTCATTGTGTTGTGTTTTGTGTTATTACTGTAGTGTCATGGCTGCCAGCACCTGGAGACCTAATCAAAATTCTTTGAGAGCCTGTCACCAGTCAGGCACATAGCAGCAGAACAACAGCCACAGCCACTGTATTTGCACAGCACTTTACATTGTAAAAGACTCTTCTCCCATTTTCCCACCACAGGCCCCTTCCAATATTCAATGATGTTGGGAAGGCAAGGACTCCATTATTTTCATTTGGCAGATGAGGAAACTGATGCACTATGAAGGTTGGAAGGGTCACTAATGCCTCTCAGAAAAATTCTACTTCCTGAACAGGTCAAGGTAGCTGCCAGCAAGAGACTGGGCTAGGATGAGACAAGCAAGGTACTGAGGGTGTCAAATTTAAGTTTACATTTACTTTCAGGGTCATGTAAGTTCAGGTTTGCTGCCAGACGGTGAGCACCTGCAGGCGGAGAGGTAAACCCCAGAGTGGCCCCATGGGAAGACAGCTATTACCAGAGTCCTAAGCAGGAGGAAGAACCCTAGCCTAGGACTCCAAAAGCAGCTTCCTGACTGACTTACTGGGTACCTTTGGGTCAATCCCTCCTCCTCTCAGGGTCTTGGAGTCCCCAAAAACACACAGGGATTTCACATTCTCTGTCTTGTGAGGTAGTTAGTTTTTTTTTCCAAGCTCTCGTCTGTAACTCTGGTTCCCGGTCCAGCCCTGAGTCCAGAAGACAGCTAGTGCTAGGGAGCTACTATTATCAGCCCCTTAAAAATCCACTCTGCACAAATCTGAGCAAGCTGTTGTTCATAGAAGGTTTGATTTAAGGCCATTTAAATAAGCCCCAATTCATCATCCTGAAGGCCTTTGAAGAAAAGACAAGTGCCATTTTCTAAATGACATTATGCAATCAAGCCTTTTGCAGGCAGCCCGGCAGGTCCACATGCCCATACACGTGCCCAGACTACTATATCTCACATCTTGCTGAGTCTGCCTGGGCTCCCTTTACCATAGAGCCCTGATGGGATGGGGGCTGGTGAGGAAGATGCAGGAAAGAGACTAGGAGCCCCAACAGTGAGACGAAACAAAGAACAGGCATTCTATGAAAAGCTGTAGGAAATCCCATAGCAAGGAGACCCTACCTGACCCAGGATCATTCTTGTCTGTTAGGAGCTTGAACCTGTTCCTTGAGTTCCCTTTCCCTATAGAGCAGACACTCAAGGCAGCCTTCTAAGAGGACCATTGTCCCTGGAATGCAGTGCTAAGAACAGTGACTTAGGAGCCAGATTTGAGTCTTGGCTTCAGTACTTCTTAGCTCTGTGACCCTGGGAAGATGAGCAACAGCTTTGTGCCTCAGTTGCCTCATCTTTAAACTGAAGGTACTGTTAGTATGTCAATTTCCTAGAATTTTGTGAAAAATGCTGTGCTATCTATAAAGCTCTGAGAATGGGGCTTAATGTGTAGTAAGCTTTATATCAGTATTATATTTCTTGTCATTTTCACAGCACCACAGACAGAAGTGGCAAGTGTGGGAGCTAGAAAGGAAGTTGGGGATTCCCCTAGACCATGGGGTGTGGGAGAAGCAGAGCAAGGTCCGGAAAATGAAGGCCTGATCTTAAATCCTGGCTTCACTTTCCTATAGCCATGAGTTTTGCGCAAGACTGAGTACTGGACTGAACCTCCTTCCCCATCTCTAAAAGAGGTATGGACTCCTCAGCTCAGGGGGTTCTTTGTAGAGGTTGATGAATAAAGAGATGGGACACTGCTTTATACCAGGCAACGCAAAAAAGTACCCAGCAGGGTACATGTGAGAACAAGGTCTCTTGTTTCCCAGGCTGTGCTATTGGTAGGACACTAGCTTCTGCAGTGCTTGCAGGTACCTCCCTAAGAAATAGCCTCTCTTCCAGCCATAGGCCTAGCACTCAGAAATGCTCCTTTTGTGTACTTTAAAGAGCAATCATCAGAGTCTTATGTTCAGCCTGAGCTCTTTCAGATATCTGGCCAAAAGAAAGGTTCTTAGGCCCTTGCAGTTGTCTCACAGTGGGGACCAGCCACAGTAAACCTGGGCCATAGTGGCCAGCCTGTGCATGTTAGTCGATGCTTGCCTGTGGCATGCTGAAAGGATGGGAAATGGTCCAAGTTAGAAGCCCCACATTAAGTCTTGACTGTCTTTGTCTACCCAGAAGTTATCACTCTCAGGTGCTGACCTTGGATTGGCATGGAAGCATGGGAAATGGTCCAAGTGCAGAGCCCCACTTTTAGCCTATAACTCTTGCAAGTGGCTGTTTTTTTTTTTTTTTATGAGCTCTTGCCCTACGACTCTGCTCTTCCTCAACTGCCCTAAGCCAAACCTCTTCCTCTCCCATGTGATGAGGGACAGGAGAGTGTGGGAGGGGTTCCAGCACCCTGGGACCTCCTTGAGTGAGCACAGAAACCCTCACTCCCACAAACTCTATTTTACCTGGCAGTCCAGCAGGGCACAGCTCTACTTCCTGAGCCCTTATAAAGAACCGCTCTCTGTCACATTACATTGCAAGGTCACGAATCATCTCCCCCTAGACCAGCTGCAGGAGCCTCAGTGGTGAGTGGGTACATTTCCCCCTCCATATCACCACACTCTCCAGCCCAGCCACGTCAGCACGAAGCTCTCCATCACAAGTTGATTAGATTTAGGGAGGGTTTTTTTTTCCAGACATAATTGTTCCTTAATTCTTTTAATTTCACTACCTTTAAAGATTGCAAGTAACAACTGGCACTTGATAAATGATGAAGAACATTAGTAATTAATCGAGGTTTCAAGTGGCTCTGTTTTGTGGCAATTTTTAAAAATATATATGTAATTTAAAATCTGCAACTTAAAATCTGAGGAAGCAGAGACCCTTCCAAATGGTGCATGAGACTCCTACCAAAGGATCAGGCAATGCAAAAAGCTAAGTAAGGCCCCCAAACACCAAGGGGAAAGAATGTGTTCATTTATTCATTTGCTTGTTCACTCAATCACACATTTGCTTGGTCATTAAATTAGTTAACTTACTCTGTCACTCATTAATTCACTCCTTCATTTATTTTTTTCCCATCCTTCTTGTCTGCTTAATCACTGGTTCACACACTGACAAAAATATTCCTTCCCTCCATCCATTACTCTATGCCACCCATAGCTCCATGGTGACTTAGGGATTTAGCTGGTTTTATAGATTTTCTCCAAAAGTACCTTAGTATTCAAAGAAAATGATGAGCTTTCATACAATTGGCCAGCTTGAACCACACTCCTTTCATTCAATACACACTGCTTGAGAGGTCACTATGTACAGAGGTAGAAAGAGACAGATGACATTAACCACATACTCATCTGGCTTAAAGTCAACTTGAGGAGATAAACATTTTCACAAATGTTTTTATTAGGTACAAGAATCCAAAAGAGGAAGTACATGATTCTGGCAGAAAGGCTGCATGCAGTCTTCCTTCCATTCAGTGAACTTCCCTGAGCATTTACTAGGCATCATGCCCTGGGAATACAAAGAGAACTAAGACATGATTTTGCCTTTATGGAGCTCAAAATCCAAAGGTGGAAAAAGACACACAGGACAAAACAATTGCCATAAAATATGGGAGATTCTGGGCTGCTGGGAGACAATGCAAAGATCAAGTAGTGATGAGCTCTTGCTTGTGAAAGCATCAACACTGGTCTCAGGTCTTGAAGGAGGGGTAGGATTTTGTTTGACAAAGGTAGGTAAAAGGAGAATGCTTCAAGTATGATCCAGGGGTAGAAAACACAAGGTATAGTTGAAGAATAGTAGAGTTCTAATTTTCTAAAGCAGAGGATATGTGTGAGGGAGTTGGTGGAAATAAGGCTTAGCCCTTGAGCAAGGTTTTGAATGTCCATTGGGATTTTATTGTGTGGGTAAGAGGAGGAGATATGGATGGCTTTTGAGCAGACTTGTGTTATGATGACAACTGGGCTCCAGAGATGAATTTAGAAGTGAGATCAGAGATCATAGAGCCCTGGGACAATCAGATCCTTGAAGAAGCCAGAGGCTACTGATGTACTGAAGTGGGACAGTAGGGACACAAAAGCAGAGGCAAACCCAAATGTGAGTGCTGTGGGGAGGCCAAATCAACTAAAAAGACTTAATGGGAAAGATGAGAGTGAGCTAGTCAGAAATACTCAAGTGGATTTTTTAGAATGGGATACCAAGAGTATAGTGGTACCATTACAAAAGAGATAGATAGACAGAGAGAGAGAGAGAGAGAGAGAGAAAAGCAGAAAGAACAAGGGAAAAGGATGATCAGTTTGTGGTAGATACATTAAGGAGCCCGAGGAACAATCAAATGAAAGTGTTCAGCACCCAACTGGACAATAGGCCTAGAGCACAAGAAGGAGGCCTAAATTATTAGAGATAGATATTTGTGTCACATTGATTAGCCTCTTGACCAGAAAATCTTAATACTGGGTGTGTAAGTGAACTTCTGGAAGCCTGTAAGATACATCCAGGTGTAGAATTGACATGTCTTGGAGATGGGTTAGATGTTGGTGGAAGAAGAATCTTCCAGGTGTCTGTGAGGAAATATGATTTGTTAATAATGTCATTTACACAGGTAAGGAACAGTAGAGGAGGACAGGGCAGGGGACTTCTGTAGAAAAGAACATGAGTTAAGGGTTAGATATGATGAATTCAGGATGCTCGTAGGCTATCCAATTGAAGATGTCTATTAGGCATTGGTTACATGGATCTGGAGGCTTGAAATAAGGCCTGGGCTGAAAATTGATTTGGGATGGTTAAGGCCAAATGAATAGATTAGATCATACAGGAAGAGTGTGGAAAGTGAGAGGAGCAGACAACTTTGGAACTGATTAAGACTCAAAAATGAATTCCCAATGTCTGACTTCATTATATAGACCGATGATGGTGTTTGTTTCTTTAAAAAAAAAAAAAAAAACACTTTGAGGGATTTAAGAGGAGTGTGAACATGAGAAGTTCCATTTGACCCAAAAAGGATTATAGGTGGTTGTAGGATATGCAAGTGGAGATTCTCAATCATTTCTATATCTGACTCTGGAGCTTAGGAACGAGAATTGGACTGAGGCAGATTCTTGAGTTTATCACAGAGGTAATGACTGAAGCTGGGATGTAGGTGTGGTGTCTAAGAGAAAGAAAGAAGCTGTCCAAGAAGGGTATATGAACAAGCAGCTTGCTGCACAATGGAAGCTAAGAAATAAGAGTGGCTCTAGGAAAAACTAGAACACGAGGCTGAACAACTTCTGCAGAACAAAGCTTGGCATGTTGACAATGAGAGAGTTATGAGCACCCCTGGGGGAAGTGGGGATGAGAGCAGATTCTGAGGCCTTAAGAAGTTTCAAGAGGGAATAGGAGACATCGCATATAGACCTACTCTTGCAAAATTTCAATCACGAGGCAAGAGGCAAACTTCACCAAAAGTAGAGTTTTCTTTTTAAGATAAGGGAGATTAAAATGGTTACAGGCTTAGGAGAAAGGAAGAGATTGAAAATTCTGGAGAGAAGGGACAACTGATAGGGAGAGTCTGGGTTGGACACAGGGGTATCAACATCAGAGGCCAATAAAAAGCAAATGCTTTGGCAAATATGCAATTGCAGGGAGGGGAATCTCAGACAAATTACCGAAAGGTATGGCGGCTCAGTCTGAGGATGATTTACTCCACACTCACTCATCAACAACTACACATAATCATTCTTAGATCCTAGACATTATTACTATCATTAGTTCTAAACATTGCTCTGGGTGGTTGGATCAGAGGTGACAAATTTCCAGTCCACATGGAAACAGGGCATTTGCACATCTCCATTTCTAGGGAGGAGCAGGGTAGAGCTCTGGAACATTAGTTGCCTCCTTCCTGCCCTGTAGCCCCTTCCATACTGCCTTCCACCTATTCCTTCTCCAAGCACCTTAGGCCCAGCACTGTCTGGAAGCAGCTCACTCGGAGGAAGTCAGAGCGAACCAGAAGCACAGGATCAAATGTGTTGCTCTTTTGGAGGAAGTGAGAGAAATCTTCTTTGATTCCACTAGGCTAAGAAGAGAGAAGGTGACAGGCCAAGTAGATTCAGAGAGGAAGGGCAGAGGAAAGGGCACTCAACAGGTCTGCTAAACAGCAGGCAGGCAGCCAGCCATGGAGAGAGAACATGTGTATGTGTGACATGAATGGAGATCATCCCCCCCAAGTTCCCAGTACCCCACAACTTTTCTCAGTACCAGAGGTGTGAATTCCTGACTACAGTCCCCATGGTGGCTCTCTCGCATGTTCGCTGCTCAGAGGGTGGTGCCAATATTTGGAGGCACTCCTCTCTCTCTCCCACCACCACTTCCACACAGAGCCCAGGACATCATAGAGACAACTAATACAGTGTGTGAAAGAATTGACTTTGAAGCAAACCACTGAACCGTTCCATGCCTGTTTCTTTGTCTGCAAAATGGGACTAATGACGCTTACCTTGAAGAGGCATAAGGATTAAAAGAGATAATCCACACAAAGCAACTCTCTTTGTTAATTAATCTTTCTTCAGAAGTCACTAAAACCTCAACAGGGGAAACAATACCACAGTATTTGATTCACTTCAGCTTGGAAACAAGCGGACCTTAACATCTCATTAGGTATTCCCAATACAGTTTTATCCCCCAACCAACACAATTGATGTTGTCTGACTAACAAGGAAAAATATGTGATTCACATTGACTGCCAATTTCTCTTCTGCTCCATGGGGGATTCAGCATTTTGTTCTGTTGTGTGGGAGGAAATTCAGCCTGATTGTCACTTACCCAGTGTCTCCAATGGTGGCACTCTGTGGGTTGCCTTGTTGAGCACAAACTCCAAATCACGAATGGCTACATAATTTGTGGCACCCAGCACAAAATGAAAACGCAGGGCCCCTTCTTCAAATTATTAAGAATTTCAAGATAGCAACAGTAGAGCATCAAACCCAGCATGGGACTCTTCTAAGCACAGGGCTTTCTGGAACTACACCGATCACACACCTGTGATGTTGGCCATGCCCTGAATCCATACCCAGTGCCCTGATCTTGGTGAAGGACAGCCCCCAACAAAGTCTGAAAACAGTGTGCACTGGAAGAGATGCCACTAGGCAAAGAGCTCGTTCCTGATTCTTTCTCCCAAGAACCAGTCAGGTAGATGCCGGATGGTTATTCACAGATAAAGCCTTCAGGGTCAGAGTTCTGAAAAGCCATCTCTGTCGGACAACTATGTTTCCTCTCACTATAATCAACCAGAAACTGACTTTCTTCCTTCTGTTACTGTTTCTAACTGCTCCAGGTGATTTCCACTCTCCCAACCCTTGCACTCCACCCATCAGCCCCCAGCACAAGGGTACTATAGGACAGGGGTCAGGAAGCCTGCTGAGCCTTGGAGCTCTGAATCCTCTTTTCTAGCAGCCCTACCCTGCATCCTGACAGTAACCTTCCTCCTTAATGAGTAATGATCTCTCAGGTATGTATGGGAGGAGGGAAGCTTCCCTACTGTATTTCTGAGAGCATGTGAGGAGAGTAACAGGGATAGAAGGCTGAAGGCATGTAGAAACCTAGAACAGTGCTACTGAGGAGGTCCATAGATATGTGACAGTCTGCAAGGAAGTAAGAACAAAAGTGCATAGTGTTTCTTAACTTTTATAACAAGTTGATAATGCCTATTAAATTTAAATTCTCATTCTTCCAGTAATTGTGTTTTATTGTATTTTACCAGAGTATTGGTTCATGCTCTTTGTAAATCTAAAAAGATAATAAAGGATATGTGCTGGGCATTAGGGATATATATAAAGATGATATGGGCCATCATAACCATCCATCTAGCTATCCATCAGTCCATCCATTTCTTCCTTCAGTCACTCTTGCTTCTCCATTCCATTGTGTTCTATTGCCCAGACCCACCAAAGCAGAGAAGCTGTGGCTCAAAGGCAAAAGTGGGTAATGAATGGGGAGAGAAAAATTGGAGAGTGACGCAGAAGAATGGAAGATTATCAAAACAAAATTAATTGCTTAGTAAAAAGTCATAACCTATGGGGTTCATTCCACCCCAGTGAACTAATAACATCTTGTGTTTAGACCATTGTGACAGCCACCCCATGTGTACTCTCAGCCCTTCCAATCCATTATCCTCACAGGAGCCAGAGGGATCTTTTAAATAGCTAAACCAACTTATCTTTCTCTTGTGCTTAAAAGCTTCCAGTGATTTCCCATCACACCGCAAATAAAATCCACATAACTTCCCATGGTCTTGCCAGGCCCTTCCTACCTCTACAGTTTCACCTGTCACCAAGATTCCCTGAGTCACTCTACTGAACCCTTCAGGCCTTTTTTCTGCTCTAAGAAGCCAAGCTTTTCCCTAGTGATTGATCACGCAGTTTTTTCTGCTTCAGATCTGTTCCTCCTGATTTTTGCAGGCCTGCCTCTTTCTCATCACTTAGGTTTCAACTCTGATGCCACCTCCCTAGGGAGACCTTCTGTGATGACATTATGTATTTGTTCATTGTCTCCTCTAACAGAAAATCCAATATGATATATATTCTTTTTACTACTGTATTCCACATTCCCCCGCAGGACCTGACCCAGAGTAGGTACTCGATACATATTTGTTAAATGAATGAAGATGTGAATGAATAGATGCCCACCCCCCTCTCCCTGCCCCTCCACAGTTCCCTCTAAGAGGTAGTTGTTAGTACTATACCTCCACTTCACTGATGTGAAGACTAAAGAAGTGAAGCAACTTGCCCAGAATTGGAACCTAGATATAAAGCTAATGGCAGGCAGGAGGTCTGCTTCCCCAGTGCTTCATGTCTGACAGAAAGATTTTCAGTAAGGCTCCACCAAGCTCCCTTCTTTTCCTTCTCCTGCCAGCTCTGCCACTCCCCGTGAGGCACAGAGGTTAGTAACCAAATTCCATAGGCCACTAGGGACAAATTACCCAGACCCAGTAATGAATCCAGAAGGTGTTAGCCAGCATCATCACAGTCATTTAGAATGAGAGGTTGGAATAAGCAGCTCATCACTTGCCTGCTCACTTCTGGTCATGTATGATGGTTGCATTATGCCCAGAGAAACTGGACACTCATGGAAGAGTTAATCAAGTCGGTTATTTAGCAGCATGCAGCCAGTGGGAAAAAAAAATGATATTTGACCAAATACAACTAAATCCAATAAAATTAGTTTGTAAGTAAGGATAGAATCTCTCATCTTTGTAGGTAATTCTGTTGTTGGGGTGAAACTGAATGCCACTGGCCAAACATTCAGTGGTGATGGCAGGACCATCCAGCCCAGCTCACTGTCACATCCATACCTCATATGCTTATTATGCTCCAGATGGCTGAATTCCCCAGAACAGGGCCTGATTATAGGCTTAAAAGGGCCTAAACTAGAAAACGATTATTCCACTCTCCCATATACAATTAAAATTATGGTTTTGCTATCGTATAAACCACAAATTAAGTGTAAAACACAGTTCTGATTTTGCCCATGGTAATAGCTATCTATGTGCTTTGTCTTTTGAATGGGCTTTTTTTAATTTAATTTTTAAATGTTATTTTTCTTCTTGTTTCCTTTCTTCCTCCCTCCCTTCCTTCTTTCCTACATTTTTCTTTCTGTCTCTGTTTCTCTCTATCTCTGTCTCTGTGTATCTGTCTCTGTCTCTCTTTCCCCCTGATGTCCTTACCCTGCTAAACTAGAGAGGCCTAACAGGTTTTAGTCCCCTCATTGTACTGATGGAACTTAGCTGTGCTATGATGGGAGTCAGTGAGAAACAGAGGCTGTATAAATTTGCTAAAGGCCCAATTATATACAGTCTTTAAAGAAAAGTAGACAATTTATTTTCATTACATAAAACTCATAGATTCTCATCGCAGATTAGACCCAAAATAGTAGCCTGGAGCCTTGACGCTGACTCTGATGCACACATAAGTCCCGTTAGTAATTAGCATATTAATTTCGTTCCAGTGATGGCTGTCAAAAGGGTTTGCCCTTTTGCAGGCTCCTCCTCCCAGCGTGTCAACACTTTCCTCCCAGGGGAGCCCTAGCTCAGTCTAGGAGGCAGGAAT
This sequence comes from Aotus nancymaae, assembly GCF_030222135.1. NCBI lineage: Eukaryota > Metazoa > Chordata > Mammalia > Primates > Aotidae > Aotus > Aotus nancymaae. The sequence continues at coordinate 856,329 of NW_026988553.1, forward strand.
ATCTGTGGAGGTTCCATAGGAAGTTACTGTTATTCTGAGATAGCTGCCTGCCCAGTCTACTTACCTGGCCTTTTGTTTAGCTGATAAGTGTAAACAGGCAAAGAAGTTTCCCGACCAATTTCTTGAAAAGATAAACAAGGCCTTCGTGACCTTGTCTCTCACTGAAAACTTAGCTGGTGAGCCTGATCTACAGCCACTCTTCACCACTAGTCACCTGGGACTCTGGTGACATTGGACTTACTGCCATTGCCCAAACACGTTGCACATTTCTAGGCCTTTGTGCAAGCTTCTCCCTTTGCTGGAAACGTCTCTGCATCTTTTTGCCTGATGCCTTCCAACTCAGGTTTCGAGACCCATCTCAATGTCACTTCCTCTGTGAATTCTTCTGAAAAATCTTAGTGATTAATTTCTTCTCTGTATTCTCTTCACTGTATTCCCAGTCCCCTGTCTATCTTTCTATTATACCCAACTGCAGGATCATCACCTATGCTGTTCTGGGCAGGAACTGTGTTTTGTTCCTTATGTATTCTCTTTATTTTCTTCTTATCCCCCCACACCCGACCCCAGTGCCTAGCACAGGGATTGGTGCATGGGAGAGTTTCAGTAAATGCCCACTGACAAGGTGAGTGAAGGAATGCTCTCTTGGGGAAACTCCTGGTTGACAGCCTTGCTTCTCAAAGTGTAGACCCAGACCGTCAGCATCAGGATACTTAGCAACATCTCACATCCCACCCCCGACCTACTGAGTCAAAATCTGCATTGAATAAGATCCCCAGGTGTTTCTTATGATGATTAAAATGTGAGAAGAACTGTGAGATTTGATAGAAGAAGAGTAAAAGCTAAAAGAAAACAGTGTGTTCATGATCTTCTGTTACAGGAATGAGCCCAAAGGTCAGAACAGGTTCAAATACAAACAAATGGGATGCTCAGACTGTCCAGAGCAGCCTAGGAGAGAGCAGCTGGCTGACTGATTCCCCATGATCTCCATATTCCTCCAGATTGTGTCTGTCCCATCAGGACCAAGCAGAGGGTGCCATGACTGTGAGGTTTCACAGACAGTGTACAGCCAAGTGCCCTCAGAGCTTGCGCCGTGGCGAAAGCTGGCCAGCCAGTGACCAGGGCCAGCTTGTCACATCATCAAGCCAGTCCGTCCTAGCACTTTGCACCTGACCTTGTTTTGGCCAGCTCTGAACCAAGTCATAAAGAATACAAATCATTTCCACTAAATCCTCAGGTTTCTGTTAATTCGGCCAATTTCTTTTTTATCATATGCATATATTTTTAGAAAATGGAAGCAATTTTAGCTCAATTAATGCCATTATACGTATGAAAAGCCCCAGTCGTTTCAAAGAAAATGAAAAAGTCACTATGCTCCAAATCACATGCATTTATCACTTGGTCCAGGAGACAAAAAAAAAAAAAGAAGTCTTCTTTCTAATTAGTCATTTGTGGTGCCTTTTTCCATTTGAAAATATTCTGTCCATGTAATTCTCCTGGGTTCCAAGTATTAACACCCCTTCTCCATCTCAAAAGGAATTGGGATTTTTCCAAGTTCACTCATCCACTCTCTGCTGTCAAATTTTACCTGAGGCAGGCCTCCTGGAAGCTGTCAGCCAATGCCAATGAGCAGACAGATGTGGAGCACTGTCCAAAAGTTCAGATGCTGAAACCCCAGCTAAGATACCCCAAGAAGACCTCAGATCACATCCCCTGACCATGTGCCCCCATCCTCTTACCTCACTCCCACTGAAGTCACTTCTGTTTGACCACAGACAGATCTCCAGCTACTGGGTGTGTCCCTTTAATCTCAGTGCAGCAAGCTTCTCCAAGCCTCCCTTCCTTTCCTCCCAAGTGAGTCCCCTATAAATGATGGATCAGTGGAACAACTCTGTCCCCATAACTCTTGATCCTTGTGCATTCATCTTTTTCTTCTGCATCCACTCAACAAAATTCTATCCCCGGATGCACTAATAATCCACAATCTTATTTCTTTGCTTTTAGACCCAGTTCTGCGCCTAGCAGGGGCAAATCACACAACCGTGATTGGCCTCATTATAAATCAGAATTTGTCCTCAACTGAGCAATCATTACCGCAAGGGAATATTCTTCCATGGCCACAGTGACCTTCTCCTCCAGTTTTCATCCAGCAGATAAGGCTGGACAGTTAGGCTGTAAATGAGCAGTAAGCTCAAAAAGTCTTGTACAACTACAAAGAAACTGACCAGCAAGACTTCTTGAATGTTTACATTCACCAGTCAGTACAATAAACACTTTCTGCTTTCCTCAAGCCTCCTAAAAATTGTCATCTTTCTTGCCTGTAGAAAACAACTTTGCCGTTACTTCCTTGAAAACATGGAGGCCATCAGAAATTAAATCTCTCAAATCCCTGACTCTGCTCTCTTTATTGATTTATGAGTCTTCCTTCTCTGATCACTTCATCTCCAGACTCAGAGGTGTCTATCCTTCTGTTAGAGGTAAGCATTTCTCCCACACTTATATCCCCAAGTCCTTAATCTGTTCCTTTCTGTCTCCTCATTGCGTTTTCCTTCTCTCTCCTGTTTGTTCATGCTCCTTTTCTCTAAGGTCTTCTCCAAACTTTAAAACACGTTCAAATTGCTGCAATATAAAAGAAAAAAAGATTCTCATGATTCTTTTTCTTAAAACTCATATCTCTATGGCCTATAGTTTTTCTTTTTAAATTCAGCTTTATTGACACGTAATTAGTGTACAGAAAAACTGCACATAATTAATGCAAGCAATTTGGTGAGTTTGGATATGCATATACACTCGTGTTGTCTTCCAGCCACCGTATCTTTTCCCCACTCCCTCCACTGTTAAACTCCTGGAAAGAGAAATGTATGCTTATTGCTTCCAACCCTTGCCAACCTCCCACTTGCTTATCAGTCTACTCTACTGATCTGGCCTCTGACCACTATTCCGCAGAGAACCACTCGTGTCAAGGTCAGCAGTGACATCCAGATTGTCATTGCCGACCTTGACACGAGTGGTTTTCATGTTAAATCCGTTGTAAAGTCTCAGCCCTCTTTTTACTTGACCCCTTAGTAACACTGAAGACTGTTGTCCATGCCGTTCTTGAAATACTCTACTCCTTCGACATATAATTGCTCTTTGGGGTTGCCAGTTCTTTAACCATCTGCCAAATGTTACACAACCCGGGGCTCCTTTCTTAAGGCTATAACGTTTTCCCTGGACAGTCTTATGCACTATCAAGGTTCCAATTACCACCTCTGAGCTTAAGACACCCCTCCCCACAAAAACTTTTATGTGTAGCCCATAGCTCTCCAGAGTTTCTAATACATGTAATAAACTACCCACTCTACATCTCTAACTGCACATCCCACAGGCATTTCAAAAGCAGCAAAGCCAAAATGAACTCACCACCTCTTCCTTACCCTACCCCATGTAACTTAACTCCTTCCCTGTGCTTCTTATTTCACTGAATGATTGCATCATCCTCACAGTCACCAATGTAGTGATTTTTGGAGTTATCCAACTAATCTCCATATCCTGCTGATTTTTGTTTGATTCACATTTCTCAAGTCTATCCCTAGCTTTTCATCCCACTGCCATTATCTTAGTCCAGGTTTTTATTATTTTTTTTCTCTGGACTATTACAACTACACCACAAGATGCAGCCTACCAAGGTATGGGTTATCGATTATAACCTACTCATTTTACTATCAACGGCACTTTGGAGCCTGTAAGTAACTTAAAAGTAGAAAATACAACTCTGACTCACAGATTTGTTGGCCATGTTATTGATTTCACTTTGTCTGGACGAATGTCACAGGAGCTTGGGCAATGTCTCCAATCTATCTCCAAAAGAGAAATTCTGTAAATAACCCATCTAAGAAAGAGAAAACTTCCTTTCCCTATCATAATATTTTATAGTCTTTTCCAGGTTTAGCCTCATGCCAACACTGTAATAACTCACATTACATTTCAAAGAGAGAAGAGAAAAATCAACTGCCGCCAGAGTGAACCTCACCTTTACATTCATTGCGTATGTGATTCTTCGGAGGTCCTCTCTATCTTCTTGTGAATTCTTAACATTTTGTGACATTTCTCAGAAAAGTGTTGAAGGTACAAAACTTGACAGGATACCTTTGCACATACAGTGTCTCTAGGTTACCCTCTAATCTCTGGCATCACTATTAATTCATTCAAAGTTATTAATTGATTGACATACAAAGGTCTTGCGTAATCTGGCCCCTGATTACCTTCCCATTTGCATCTCCTACCACTCTCCTTGCTTTACTCCTTTCCAGTTATATTTACCTGTTTCCTGTTCTTTGCATAAGCTGCTTTCAAACTCAAGGCCTTTACACTTACTGTTTCCTTTTCTTAAATCACTTTCATCCAAGAACTTTGTATGATTTCTTCCTTCAGATTATTCAAGTATGAGCTCAACTTTTAACCCTGGAGAGAGTCCGTTCCTACCCATCTTATACAAATTAGCTAGCATCCCCCTACTCCAAACATTAGCCCATTACTGTGTTTTATTTCCTGCAAGCCATCATCATTATCTAATATTTTTGTTTACTTTATTTACTTGTTGGCTTATGTATCATCTGTCTCCCCACACTGCATTTTCAATTTTACGGTGGCAGAGCTATATCCACCCTCTTCACCACTGTAGTACCAGAGCCCAGTAGGTTATCCATAAGTGGTTGCTGGATGGATGAGTAAACGTCCACATGACATAGACCTGGTATATTAATCAAGGGAGAGGCAAAGGCGAAAGAATTCTAGGTCATCACAAGTTCAGTACGTATTACAGTGCGGGAGTCTGAGGAAACAACGTCACAAAGAATACTAAGCAAATAAACTGTAACTCCAGATCCTCTTTTCCCCACCAGCATACACACTTAAACCATGAACTCAGGGAAATGTTCTCTAATTCTGACAGAAGGCTCCCTTAGAACACTCACTTCTAAAATGTTGTTGAGGATGTTGTTCACTAAGTCCATCTTGTCCTCTTTATGAAGATCCCTAGAAGCAATTTATTTCTCATATATTATTGGAAATAGATTTGCTTCTATGAGCCAGTGGCTGGTTTTTGTCTTTCGAACCCTGAGGATCACATAAAGGAGAGTTTTTTTTCCTAAAACTGGTTGCTGAAAAACTATGGAGTTTCCTAAGCCAAAAGTTCAGGATCCCATAGCATGCATGGTTTGTACAAACTTAGCCCTGGTTCCATCTTTTTTTCCTAATGTTTATTTTCCTTGAGCCCTGACACCCTGATCTTTAAAAAACCTAACTGTACGAAAGCTCTTTAAACTTTTTTCCAAATTCAGTTTTTAAGCCAGGAGAACTATGAAAAGAAAATGCTCTACTGAGCTTATTTGACAGGTAAACTTTGGTCATCTGTTGTTGTGACAGAAATGTCTCATAAATGTAGCAAGTGGATGAATCAGGAGCTTTCAATTGGTTGGTCTGTATCAGTTGGGGGGTCTTGAAATCTTTATTACTCACCAAGGTCTATTTTTGACAGTTCAATTTCCCTTCTGTGAGGAGGAAATCTGAAACAGCCAGTAGCTAAGGGAAATCCCTCATTTGCTGCCCTGGCCCCCATCTGGTAACAAAACACTGGCAACGGTTTCCTCTCCCACCCATCCCACCATCGGAGTGCAAACCAAGGTAAGAACAATATCTTCTGGGCTATGGGGAGCTCTTTAAGAGTTTTATAAAAAGTTATCCTAAGGCATATTACTCTGTCTGCAGTGTTAGGAGCAAATCAGAGAGAAATAGAACTAGAATCAGGGTGACTTACTAAAAAGCTCTTACAACAAGCTAGGCTAAAAGTAATAAGGGCTCTATAGCAGTCAGGGTTCAACCAGAGAAACAGAAGGCATTCCAACTTTTTATATGAGGATAAACGTAATGCAGGGAACTGGTTACATAGGAGATGGAATTACTGAGGGGCCAAATTGCATAAGATCAGTCAACCCAGAGATAAGCAACTGCAGGAAGTCACTACCAGCCCTTGGCTGGAGAGACAAAGAATGGAGCCAGGGTTTCCAGAATCCTGGGGCAGGGTCACCCCATGGAAACTGGAATCATGGAGTGTCTGTTGGTGGGAGATGGATTCACAGGGGAGACAGACACAGTTTAAAGCAAAGAGAGGAACAAAATATATACCCTCCTGGATTTCTCCTTCCTTTCACCCTCCAATCTCCCTCCAGGAGGCACAAGAGATTAGAAAATGCAGTCTGAAAAACAGAGTGGAGCAGAGGAGGGGTAATGAATAGTTCCAAGGGCAAATGGACCAGCACAAGGGCCTATATCAAGATGGTGGCAGTGGAGCTGGAGATGTGAAGATGGAGTCAGAAATTATTTAGAAGTGAAATAGATGGAGTGGTGAGCATTTATTTCCAATTTTGATAACTGCTGTGTTAAGCATGGTACTCTAGTATGGGATCGCAGGAGATGAGGCTGGTTTGGGTCTTGCTGAGACTGAGATTCCTGTTAGGCCTCCAGGTAGAGGCACCTGGGAAACAACCATATACTCAGCTCTGAAGCTCAGGAGAGAGACTAGGCTGGAGAAAGAGAATGGGTGATATTAACCAGGGAATGTATGGCGACAGAGAGGAGAAGCTGGGAGGGTTTGGGGCACAGTCCTGAGGAGCACCCACACTTAATGGTTGGACAGAAAACTGAGGGGGATCAGCCAGCAATGAGAAGACAGTTAGAAGAAAGTGATCTGTGAGAACAGCAGAGAAGAGTATTTCATGAAGGAAGGTTCTAGGTCTCCTATCTCAGTGACTTTGGACAAACCCAGTACTCTTTCTCCTACATTCCCTTCCTCCCTACCACCGGCCCCTGCTTGTCTCTACACCGGCACTGCCAGGCCCTGCTGCCACCACGGGCAGTGCCAAACAACAAACACTGAGCGCCTCTCCTCCTCCGTGCCAAGCAGCATGCTGGATAACGTTGTCGGCCAGCAAAACGATTCTGAAGCAGTCATGACCCGAGATTCCATCTGAAGGGCTAAGCGAAGTACCTGCCTGCTGAGAGCTACTCTTACACAGAATCACATCCTGTGATGCCAGAGCATAGGAAGACAGATATGTGAGGCCTCAGAAGGAGCTGGAGAGGGGCAGAATTCTCCCAGTTGGTGAATCTCACACAATGCTGAAAAAAAAAGATGAGTCTGAGAGAGGAGGATGGAAGTGCTACAAAGAAAGCTCCAGAGGCATGGACAACAGGGAGAAATAGGGCCAAGGTTGGAGCTGAAGCAAGGGATTCAGGCCAGGGCCAGCTGGAGGCCAGGAAGTAGGAGAAGATGGCTAAGGCTGAGAGCGAGCTAGGAGGATCTGAAGGTAAGATGCCAACTGACCTGCCCTTCTTGCATTATGGCCTGGTGTCCTGAGCATTTCCACGTGTGCTATTCTGCTATAGCCACATGCCAACCCTAAGCTCTTAGCATCCTAGCTAAAGCAGTCCCCCACCCCCAGTACTTCCCACCACTTTTCCTGGTGAATCTCCTTTGTAGCATGGCATAACCTACCGTTGTCATTTATTTATGTATTTTAAACCTCCTCCCTCAATAGACTATGAGCTCCTTGAGACTACGAGCAACTGTCCCCTAGTGCCTGGAACAATCTAGCACAAAATCGGTAAGCACTAAACATATGTTGACTGACCAAAGTCTAGAAAGAGTTTGCAAGGTAGTCCACACTACACAGCTGGGAAACCAAGGCCCAGAAAAATAAAGTGGCTGTGGCAAGGCTGCATAGGCAGCAAGGGGCCAGGCTGGAACTGGAATCAATCCAAGTATTCTGATTTTTATTTTGCCCCATCACCATGATGCCACAACTGCTTCCTCACTCCTAGAAGGAGACTCCAGGCCACCCAGAGAGGGAGGCTCATGTGTAGTGGCAGGAGCCCAGGCTCTGAAATCCAAGTTATGGTTCCAATACTGGCTTTACTCCTGAGTGGCGTGTGACTTGCAAGTTACTTCAGTTTTCTGAGCCTCTATTCTTGAGCACGGCAAGCTGGACCTCTCAAAACTTCTGAGAAGACTCAAGGAGTCTACAGAAACATACTGAGAAGAGGGCCCAGGCTCCCAGCTTGTGGCTTTTGGTGGAAAGCAAAGATGAGTCTAAGAGAAGAGGATGGAAGTGCTATGAACTAATCCCCAGAGGCACAGGAGGCAGGGAAAAGAGGGCCTGAGCTGGAGCTGGAGTTGGGACTTATGGATTCAAGCCAAGCCAGCGGGTGGCCAGAGACAGGAGAAGTGATGAGTGGGGCTTTCCACCAGGAAGACAAAGGCTGATCCTGGGCCTTCTCAGGGTATTCCCCCTCAAGTCCTTTGGGGGTCTGTGAGACCACAAGGTCCTCTGTCTGGCCACTGAACTTTAGTAACCAACGGCACTGACCCTGAAGGGGTGGAGAGAAGCTGGCAGGACAATCCACGTGGCCTATGCAGAAAGATAGAGCAAGCTATTAGACTGTCATCTATAAGTGCCTCACCATAATGTGCCCCTAATCCCCATGGTGCCCAGAGAGGATCACTGTAGTTGAGCTGCAATGTAGCAGAGCATGAGACTCTTGCATCTGGCAGTGGATTTAGGGGCTTCTGGAAAAGACAGTGCCAGAGAAACTAGTGGAAAAATGTCTTCCTTCACCAGGCTTACCAAGAGTTTTGTCTGCAACACCCCAGTGCTCAGAGTGCGAATACTAGATGTCAAACAGCCTGTCACTTGTGGTTCCCATGTGGCACTTGGGTGAGGAAATGAAAGGTTACTGACTTTGCTCTTGATGTGCCTTCCTCAGGAAATCTTTAGGACCAACGTCCAGATGTCTGGAGTGTAGAGTAGACTAGGAGTTCTGCCTCAGTCAGGGAGCAGTACGTGGGTCACGCTAAGGAAGCAGCTGGGTGTTGGGCAAGGCTGAAATTCCTGGATCATAACCACAGAAGGGATGAGTCACTCATCTGAGCCAGGGAGGCCAGGAAAGCAGAGGCAGACTTGGAGGCAGGGAGTGCACAAGAAAGGGAGGGACATCCTGTGACCAAGCCAGCAAGCTGGCCTTCTATGATATTACCGATCTGGTTTTCTTCCTGGATACCGCCTGTGTGTGAGAGTAACTGTCCCTCTCTGTGCCTACCTGCCTCTGTTGGAAGGGAAAGGGTTCATGGTTGGCAGATGCTCACTTCAGCTCACTGCAGGTCACTTTTATTGAAGGGATGGTTCGACAGCAAAATGATAGGAAGCAACTTTTGGGGATGATGAATATAATTTGCACCTTCACTGTCATTGTGGTTTCATGGGACTATATATTTGTTAAAACTCTGAATTGTTTCTCAGTATTTCAGAGAAAAAGTAAGCAGAAAACCAGGAAGGATATAGATGACCTGAACAGCACCATTAACTACTCTGACCTGATTAAAATAGTAATAAAAAAACACTGCATCCAACAATAGCAGAATAAGCATTCCTGTTGAGTGTGCATGAAATACTTACCAAGATAGATGGTACTCTGGGTCATCAAACAAACCTTACAAATTGAGAAGAATACAAATAATATAAAGCATCTTCTTAGACCGTACTGTAATTAAGCTCAAAAATCAAACACCAAGACGTCTGGAAAACGCCCAAATATTAGAAATTTTAAAATATCTTCCTAAATAACCTATAAGCCAGAGAGTCTTGGAAGAATTTAAAAAATGCATTAGGTTGAATGAAAATAAATTATACGTACAGAAATTTGTGGGATTCAGCTAAAGTACTTCCTTGAGGAAAATTTATATCATAGTTTAAATGCTTATATTAGAAAATGAAATCTAAAATCAATCACCAAAACTTCCACCCTAGGAAACCAAAGAAAGAAAAAAAAACAAACTGAAATTAAAGAAATTGAAAAAGACCCCACTCCACTCCCTTCCCACATCCTCACTTTTTCCCTCCTTCCTCCCTTCTCACCATTAGAGAGCACACAGAGCCACACAATTTTACAACAGGTTCATTTTATTTTGGTCACCATGGGGTGTACCCTGTGGGGTGTAAAGTGTACTCTAGACCACACATTTGACAAAATTATTTTTTTCTAGGAGAAAACAGAAGAAAAATTTGTTACCTGGGGTTGTGTCTTAGTCAGCTTTGGCTTCCGTAACAAAATGCTGTGGATTATGTAACTGAAACAACAGAAATTTATTTATTTTCTTAGTTTTGGAGACTAAAAGTCACAGATAAAGGACTGGAAGTGTTGGTTTCTTATACCTGGCTTGTAGATGGCCCTTTCTCATTATGTCCATTCTTGGCATTTCCTCTTTGTATGTGCATGGATAGAGAGAGAGAGAGAGAGAGAGAGAGAGAGAGAAAGGGGGAGGGAGGGAGAGAGAGAGAGAGAGAGAGAGAGAGAGCGCTCATACAAGCACAAGAGTGCTTTCTTGTGTCCCTTCTTATAAGCACACCAATTCTATGGGATCAAGGTCCTACCCTTAAGACCTCTTTTAATATTAATTACTTCCTTAGAGGCCCCTCCTCCAAATACAGACACACTGGGGCCGAGGGCTTCAAAATATGAATTTGGTAGAGGACATAAGCATTAGCAAAGAATACACAAATAGATTAATAAAACAGGATAGAGCTCGGAAACAGACTGGCACACATATAGTCAGGTGACAAAGGCAATAATGATAAAAGTATAGTTTTTCCAACAAATGTTGCCTGAACAATTGGAAATCTATACACAAATAATAATAGCCTAGACCTATCCTTACATATTTCGAAAAAAGTAACTCAAAATACATCATAAACCTAATGCAAAATGCATCATAAACCTAGTGCAAAATGCAAAACCATACAACTTCTACATGAAAACATAAAAGTATGTAATTTTCAGTTTGGTGTTAGAGTTTTTAAATTCAACCAAAAGCATCGTCAGTGAATGAAAAATTTGCCAAGTTGGACTTTATTAAAATAAAAATCTTATGCTCTTCAAAAAACAGAGTTAAGAGAATAAAAACAGAAGCAACAGACTAGGAGAAAAACATCTGTAGTACACATATGTGATAAAGAACTCGTCTCTACAATATACATGAATTCTTAAAACTCAGTGAGAGAAACTAAATAAAAATAGTCAAAGATCTGAACAGACACTACCCCAAAAAACATACATATATATAGATGGCAAATAAGCACAGTAAAAGTGCTGAACGTCTTTTGTCATTAGAGAATTGTGTACTAAAATGAGATACCACTACACATGTAATTAGGATGTCTAATGTAATCTTTAAAAATACCAATTGTTAGTGAAGATGTGGAGCAAAGGAAACTCTCATTCATTAATGGTGGAATTGAAATATGGTACAGGCACTTTGGTAGATGGTTTGGCATTTTCTTAAAAAATTGAACATAGTCCTTTGATAACATTTAGCAATCCTAGTCCCAGGTATTTGCCCAACTAATTTGGAAACTTATGTCTACATTAAAAATTTTTATATGAATGTATACAATAGCTTATTTCATAATCACCAAAACCAGGCATCCAAGATGTATTACATTTGGTGAATGGATAAAAAACCACATAGATAAAAAAACAGAATAGAGCCCAAAAATAGACCTGCACACATATAATCAGGTGATTTGTAAGAAAGGCAATAATGCTGAAAGTATAATTGTTCCAACAAATGGTGCATGAACAACTGGATATCTATAAAATAATAATAATAACCTAGACAAATCCTTAGGTATTTCACAAAAATTAACTCAAAATACATCACAGACCTAACGCAAAATGCAAAACCTATGCAACTTCTGTAAGAAAACATAAGATAAAATCTGCATAACTTTAAGTTTCTTAAAGAGCTTTTAAATTCAACACCAAAGGCAAAAGTAGCAATGAGTACACCTACCACCCAGATGTAGATTTCTAGAACCATTTCCCATCGAAAGGAACCAGATCTTTAGAAAAATGGCTTAGGTCGGACTGGGGCAGGGTATAAACCTGATGAGCCTGAGGGATCTTGTAGCCCTAGAAATTAAGGGCTAAAGAATATGATAAAAGACATCATAGTGTTGCATTCAGCCAAACTCAGACTATGGAAAACTGAAAAGAGCACAAGATCTGTTTCTTTTCAACAACAACAAAACAATGGCAAGAAAACAGGTCACGTGGAGGGGGCCTACAGGTGATAGAAGATTTAATTACAAAAAGTCGCTATGTAATCCTGTATTTGGGTACTCGTCAAAATAAACAAATAAAAGAGTTGAACACTTGATAATCATTTATTTATTTTTTAAAAATGAGAATTATATTGGGTTTTTGTTTAATAGAATTTCCTTATCTTTTAAAAATGAATATTGAATTATTTAGAGATGAGGCGGTATGATGTCTTTGATTTGCTCCAAATTATTCCAGCAGCTGAGATGCAGTTAGGTGAGTGTTTAACTGGAACCAGATTTGCCATGTAGGTAAGGTTGTTGATGCCGAGTGTCAGGTATGCTGGATTCATTATATCAGTCTCTCTATTATTCTACATGTGTGAGGCTTTCCCTGATAAAAACGATTTTATCAAAGTGAAATGCTAAGTGAAATTATTTTGTAGAAATAAAATAAATAAATGACCAAATTGGTCCAAAAAGGAAACTTGAATTAAACGACACAAACGGAAACTATACAGTATTCAAAGCTCAAGCCACCCTCAAACATTCCAGGTTAGTCAGTTTTGGAGGCTGATTCTACCAAACGATCAGGAAAAACTAACCACCATCTTATCTCAACCCTTCCAAAGCACACAAAATATAGATAATTGTTCAATTCATTCTCCCAGACTAACCCCTCCTGGATTCAAAAACCAGATGAGGACCATCCCCTATTTCCGATGGAAAAAACACATAAAGCAAGCTCTCTTACACAGCAGCAAGTACTTTATGTAAATTATTAAAACATTAAATGTACAAACAACTCTGCCCAAGGAATGAAAATATGATTCAACATTCAAAAACAAAGTTTCATTGCAATTTTTTACACACTAAATAGGTTAGAAAAAAATTGATCACATCAATGGGTATAGGAAAAGCTTTTGAAAGAAATTCAATATGAGTTAATGGTAAAAATATGTAGTTAAACTACATTGACAGAGAACATCCATTTCCTAAAATCAACAGCAAGCGTATTTAAATGTGACAAGTTCAAAGAATTATCATTAAAGGCAGGAACGAGAAGTAGATGTAGGCTATCATCTCTATGTTTTAAATCATCATTGAGAAAAAAGTCAGAGTTATAAGCATCATAATGAATAAGGGGCACGAATGTTGGAAAAACACATAACGTTTAGTGATGACACCCTTATCAGTCTTAAAAATTCAAATAAAAAGGCATGTCGAACATTCAAGTGAATGGGTTTCAGAACCAGGTGTACAACAGATCACTTTGCAAAATCAAAACCTCTGCCACACAATAGCAATAACTTTTAGAATTCATTAATTTCCATTAATTAGAACAATTAATAGAAAATATACCATTTGCAATAGTAACAAAATCCAAGAGTTACCAAAAAAGAAGCCTAAGAAAAATGTGTAAGGTCTTTCTAGAGGAAACTGTCGAAGTTTACTGATAGATCCAGGTAAAAGGAGTTTGAAATAACTAGACGAGCATATCATATTCATTGATGGGGAGCAGAATATTGTAAAAATGTCAATTCTGCTTAAATTATTTGCAATTTAGTGTCTTACCTGTAACTGCCAAAATTACAGTCAAACTTAGGCTGCTGTTCTCTGCTTCCCAGATCAACTCTGGAAAATTATAGAAGAGAAAAAGAAAGAAAAACAACAACGACAATATCAGCCATAAAATCTAAGGAACAAAACAGAGAAAGCCCTGGGTGATAATGAAGACCGTGTTGAACTGGTACTTGTGTTTGGGACGGTGTCGATTGGAAGAGGGTTGGTGGCAGGGATGTTGAAGAGGTCTATAGCCTGCCTAGACGTCAGATGACAGAACGAACAGGATGAACGCTTAAAATTTCTACCTCACTGCATTGCACAATCTGAGGCAACACCTCAAAACACGATGCCAGAAGCCCTAGGGTAACAGCAGGACACCAGGAAAATTGGGTTGGTTAAGGCAGTATGGTTCCGCAGTTCTGCTAATAACAACCTGAAACCAACTTAGTGGGTAAGAATTGGCATGTTTAAATAATCCTTTCAACAGAACATAAACAATGGAATAGAAGTTGAATAGGGTATCAGAGTGAATCATGCATGCTAAGGGTAAGTATTCTTTCACAGAAGTAAATATATATATAGCTACCTACATATATCCTTGGAAAATATGTAAAACATATTTCTCTGAGGAAAAAAGGTTTGCAAAGTCCATCTCTGGCTGGGGAGGAGCCCCGGGGGTAAGGTATGTATATTCTCCCAGAAGTCACTACAATCACAGGTGCTGCAGCCGCCCAGGGAACACCTCGCCTGGTACCCGCAGCCACTCTCTGCAAGGGGTACTGCTGGAGATAAATGCTCAGAGATGAGATAAACAGGTGTCCAACTCATCACTTCAACAAAGAGCTAGGACCCGGGAAGAGGACCCTCTTGAGTGAGGACGGAGGGTCCACCCTCCCCCACGTTGAGAAGCTACAGAATCCAGCTTAGCTCCTCCTGTCAGCCCCAGCAGACCCCAGCGGCCTTGTCGCCCAAGGACACCTCTCCCCCCACTGCCACCTCAGGAGACTTGGAGTCAAAACCATGGTCTGAAGGGAGCAGACACCGTCGGCAGAGAACAGGGGTCCATGCTATGCCAGGAATCAACGTCAGAACTCTGAGGGAGGACTGAGGGGGGGGCACCCCCACCCCAACCCCTACCCCCAGGATCCCTTGTCTCAACCCCACCCCAACTCCTACCCTGGCAGAATCTGATTCCGCCCCTGCTGTCAACCCAGGTGTGATGTCACTGACCCGGATGTGATGTTGTGACTTGTGCGTTGGGGATCAGAGAGACACGAGGTTGTCAGTCTGACCAGAGCAGCTCGAGATGCTCGAAGGGAAGCGGGCACAGGCTCTGTGAGGAGGCAAGGGGGGTGGCAGGCTCTGCCATGCATCAATGTCAGGACCCTAAGAGAGGGTTGAGGGTCCTCCACCCGCATTCCCATCCCCAACCCCATTCCCATTTCCTTCCACACTCCCAACGCCATCCACACCCCATCCTCCAGCAGCACCCGTATCCTCCCCAATCCCCCACCTCCCTCATACCCGCATCCCTCACTCAAAATCCCCATCCCCCCACCACCCTAGGGCAGCATCCAGTTCCACCTCCGCTTTCAACCCAGGGAAGCCCCAGGTGCCCGGATGTGACGCCACTGACTTGCGTATTGGGGGTTAGAGAGAAGTGAGATTTTCCCACTGACTGGCAGCTTGGGATTGGCGGAGGGAAACGGGCCAGGCTCTGTGAGGAGGCAAGGTGAGACGCTGAGGGAGGACTCAGGAGGTCTACACCCCAGATAGACGACCCCAAATAATCCATTACCACTTCTGCTGCCGGCCCTGGGCCAACCGTGGGTGGACTTCTGAGTGGGGAAGGGGCACCACCCCCACTGCCGTTTAAGCCACAGGGGACTCGGGAGTCAGAGTTTGGCGTGGTCGATGCAAGACTGGTGGGGGGAGGCTCTGCCAGCCATCAACCTCAGGATCCTGGGAGAGGGCTGAGCGTCCGCCATTCTCACCCCCATCCCCCATCCCGTTCCCATTCCCATTCCCCACCAGTACCCCGTTCTCTCCAGCCCCCTACCACCCTCCTAACCCCAATTCCCCACCCCAACACCCCCACCCCCATCCACGCAGCATCCGGTTCCACCCCGTCACACACCGGTGCCCGGATGTGACGTCACTGACTTGCGCATTGGCGGGTTAGAGAGAAGCTCGCTTCTTGGTCCGACCAGCGGCTTGGGATTGGCGGAGTGAAACGGGCCAGGCTCTGTGAGGAGGCAAGGTGAGACGCTGAGGGAGGACTCAGGAGGTCTACACCCCAGATAGACGAACCCAAAAAATCCAGCACCACTCCTGCTGCCGGCCCTGGGCCACCCGTGGGTGGACTTCTGAGTGGGGAAGGGGCACCACCCCCACTGCCGTTTAAGCCACAGGGGACTCGGGAGTCAGAGTTTGGCGTGGTCGATGCAAGACTGGTGGGGGGAGGCTCTCAGGCATCAACGTCAGGATCCAGGGAGAGGGCTGAGCATCCGCCATTCTCACCCCCATCCCCCATCCCGTTCCCATTCCCATCCGCCTTCCCATCCCCCACCAGTACCCCATTCTCTCCAGCCCCCTTCCACCCTCATAACCCCAATCCCCCACCCCAACACCCCCACCCCCCACCCCAACACCCCCACCCCCATCCACGCAGCATCCGGTTCCATCCCGTCACACCCAGGTGCCCGGATGTGACGCCACTAACTTGCGCATTGGGGGGTTAGAGAGAGGCTTCTTGGTCCGACCAGCAGCTTGGGATTGGCGGAGGGAAACGGGCCAGGCTCTGTGAGGAGGCAAGGTGAGACGCTGAGGGAGGACTCAGGAGGTCTACACCCCAGATAGATGACCCCAAATAATCCAGCACCACTCCTGCTGCCGGCCCTGGGCCAACCCTGGGTGGACTTCTGAGTGGGGAAGGGGCACCACCCCCACTGCCGATTAAGCCACAGGGGACTCGGGAGTCAGAGTTTGGCGTGGTCGATGCAAGACTGGTGGGGGGAGGCTCTGCCAGCCATCATCGTCAGGATCCCGGGAGAGGGCTGAGCGTCCGCCATTCTCACCCCCATCCCCCATCCCGTACCCATTCCCATCCCCCTTCCCATTCCCCACCAGTACCGCGTTCTCTCCAGCCCCCTTCCACCCTCATGACCCCAATCCCCCACCCCAACACCCCCACCCCCATCCACGCAGCATCCGGTTCCATCCCGTCACACCCAGGTGCCCGGATGTGACGCCACTGACTTGCGCATTGGGGGGTTAGAGAGAAGTGCGCTTCTTGGTCCGACCAGCAGCTTGGGATTGGCGGAGGGGAACGGGCCAGGCTCTGTGAGGAGGCAAGGTGAGACGCTGAGGGAGGACTCAGGAGGTCTACACCCCAGATAGACGACCTCAAATAATCCATTTCCACTCCTGCTGCCGGCCCTGGGCCAACCGTGGGTGGACTTCTGAGTGGGGAAGGGGTGGACTTCTGAGTGAGGAAGAGGCACCACTCCCACTGCCGATTAAGTCACAGGGGAGTCGGGAGTCAGAGTTTGGCGTGATCGATGCAAGACTGGTGGGGGGAGGCTCTGCCAGCCATCAACCTAAGGATCCTAGGAGAGGGCTGAGAGTCCCCCATTCTCATCCCCTTCCCCCACCCCGTTCCCGTTCCCATCCCTCACCAGTACCCGGTTCTCTCCGGCCCCCTACCACCCTCCTAACCCAAATTCCCCACCCCAACACCCCCACCCCAACACCCCCACCCCCATCCACACAGCATCCGGTTCCACCCCGTCACACCCTGGTGCCCGGATGTGACGTCACTGACTTGCGCATTGGGGGGTTAGCGAGAAGTGCGCTTCATGGTCCCACCAGCGGCTTGGGTTTGGCGGAGTGAAACGGGCCAGGCTCTGTGAGGAGGCAAGGTGAGACGCTGAGGGAGGACTCAGGAGGTCTACACCCCAGATAGACGACCTCAAATAATCCATTTCCACTCCTGCTGCCGGCCATGGGCCAACCGTGGGTGGACTTCTGAGTGGGGAAGGGGCACCACCCCCACTGCCGTTTAAGCCACAGGGGAGTCGGGAGTCGGAGTTTGGCGTGGTCGATGCAAGACTAGTGAGGGGAGGCTCTGCCAGGCGTCAAGTCAGGATCCTGGGAGAGGGCTAAGCGTCCGCCCTTCTCATCCCCATCCCCCACCCCGTTCCCATTCCCATCCACCCTCCCATCCCCCACCAGTACCCTATTCTCTCTAGCCCCCTACCACCCTCCTAACCCCGATTCCCGACCCCAACACGCCCACCCCCATCCACGCAGCATCCGGTTCCACCCCATCACACCCAGGTGCCCGGATGTGACGCCACTGACTTGCGCATTGGGGGGGCTTAGAGAGAAGTGCGCTTCTTGGTCCGACCAGCAGCTTGGGAATGGTGGAGGGACACGGGTCAGGCTGTGTAAGGAGGCAAGGTGAGACGCTGAGGGAGGACTCAGGAGGTCTACACCCCAGATAGACGAACCCAAAAAATCCAGCACCACTCCTGCTGCCGGCCCTGGGCCAACCGTGGGTGGACTTCTGAGTGGGGAAGGGGCACCACCCCCACTGCCGTTTAAGCCACAGGGGACTCGGGAGTCAGAGTTTGGCGTGGTCGATGCAAGACTGGTGGGGGGAGGCTCTGCCAGCCATCAACCTCAGGATCCTGGGAGAGGGCTGAGCGTCCGCCATTCTCACCCCCATCCCCCATCCCGTTCCCATTCCCATTCCCCACCAGTACCCCATTCTCTCCAGCCCCCTACCACCCTCCTAACCCCAATTCCCCACCCCAACACCCCCACCCCCATCCACGCAGCATCCGGTTCCACCCCGTCACACCCTGGTGCCCGGATGTGACGTCACTGACTTGCGCATTGGGGGGTTAGAGAGAAGTGCGATTCTTGGTCCGACCAGCAGCTTGGGATTGGCGGAGGGAAACGGGCCAGGCTCTGTGAGGAGGCAAGGTGAGAGGCTGAGGGAGGACTCAGGAGGTCTACACCCCAGATAAACGAACCCAAATAATCCATTACCACTCCTGCTGCCGTCCTGGGCCACCTGTGCACGGACTTCTGAATGGGGAAGGGGCACCACCCCCCACTGCCGATTAAGCCACAGGGGAGTCGGGACTTAGAGTTTGGCGTGGTCGATGCAAGACTGGTGGGGGGAGGCTCTGCCAGCCATCAACATCAGGATCCTGGGAGAGGGCTGAGCGTCCGCCATTCTCACCCCCATCCCCCACCCCATTCCCATTCCCATCCCCCTTCCCATCCCCCACCAGTACCCCATTCTCTCCAGCCCCCTACCACCCTCATAACCCCAATCCCCCACTCCAACACCCCCATCCCCATCCGCACAGCATCCGGTTCCACCCCGTCACACCCTGGTGCCCGGATGTGATGCCCCTGACTTGCGCATTGGGTGGTTAGAAGCACGCTTCTTGGTCCGACCAGCAGGTTCGGATTGGCGGAGGGGAATGGGCCAGGCTCTGTGAGGAGGCAAGGTGAGACGCTAAGGGGGGACGCAGTAGGTGTACACCCCAGATAGAGGACTCCAAATAATCCATTACTACTCCTGATGCTGGCCCTGGGCCACCTGTGCGCGGACTTCTGAGTGGGGAAGAGGCACCACCCCCACTGCCGATTAAGCCACAGGGGAGTCGGGAGTCAGAGTTTGGCGTGGTCAATGCAAGACTGGTGGGGGGAGGCTCTGCCAGCCATCAACCTCAGGATCCCAGGAGAGGGCTGAGTGTCCGCCATTCTCATCCCCATCATCCCCGTTCCCATTCCCATCCACCCTCCCATCCCCCACCAGTACCCCATTCTCTCCAGCCCCCTTCCACCCTGGTAACCCCAATCCGCCACCCCAACACCCCACCCACACCCACATAGCTTCCGGTTCCACCCCGTCACACCCAGGTGCCCAGATGTGATGCCACTGACTTGCGCATTCGGGGTTACAGAGAAGCGCGCTTCTTGGTCTGTCCATCAGCTTGGGATTGGTGGAGGAAAGTGGGCCAGGCTCTGTGAGGAGGCGTGGTGAGACGCTGAGGGAGGACTCAGGTGGTCCCCACCCCAGATAGACGACCCCAAATCATCCAGCACCACTTCTACTGCCCGCCCTGGGACCCTCGTGGGTGGACTTCTCAATGTCGGGGGACCCACCACCACACTGCCTCTTAAGATACAGGGGCCTCTGGAGCCTCAGCTTGGTGTGATCAATGTAAGACTGGTGGGGGCAGACTGCCAGGAATCAATGTCAGGACGTTCGCATTCCCATCCCCCACTCTATTCCCATTCCCATCCCCATGCCCCACCATCACCCCTACCGTCCCCAACTCACCACTCCTGTCATACCGTCATTCTCTGTCCTCATCCCCATCCCTGTGGAATCTGGTTCCACCCCTGCTTTCAACACAGGCAGACCCTGGGTGCCCGCATGTGATGCCACTGACTTGCACTTTGGGGGTTAGAGGGAAGTGAGGTTCTGGGTCTGAGGGGTGGCTTGAGATAGGTGGAGGGAAGCGGGCCCAGGTTCAGTGAAGAGGCAAGATGAGACACTGAGGGAGGACTCAGGACGCGCGCATCCCAGGTAGAGGGTCCCAGCTCTGGATCACCCTTCGAGGGCTGACTTCTCAGGCTGGGCCACCTCCAGCTTCCCACCTCCCTTCTACCTGTACCCCAACACCATCCATGCAAGGGACTCTGGAGTCAGAGTGTGGTGTGGTCTGAGGAGGTGAGGTGAGAGGCTGAGAGAGGTCTCAGGAGGTCCCCTCTCCAGATGGAGGGCCCCAAGTAATCCAGCGCCAACCCTGCTGCCAGTCCTGGACTACCCAGGGGCAGACTTCTCCAACTGAGCTCCCTTCCCCGTCCCCACCACAACGCCTTTGTTTAAGCCACAGGGGACTTTGGAGTCGTGGAGTCAGAGGTGGTTGTGATCAGGGAAGGCCTGGTTAGGAGAGGGCATGGCCCAGGTTGTCAAGAATCAAGGTCAGAAACCTGAGAAGCAACTGAGGTCCCCCAAGATCCCACTCTAACCCCCCACTCCCACAAATCCGCCACTGCCTCGCTGTCCCATTCCCCATCCATTGCGCCTTACCCACACTGGGCTGTCAATCCAGGGAAACCAGCCTTGGTGGGATGTCACACTGTGGGTCAGAGAGTATCGAGGGCATGGTTCTGAAAGGCCAATTGAGATCGGCTGAGGGGAGCGGGCCGAGGCTCTGTGACGAGGCAAGGTGAGACCCAGAGGAAGGACTGAGGAGGCTCCCATCCAGGATACAGGGCCCAAAATAATCTAGTGCAGCCCCTGCTGCCAGCCCTGGACCACCTCTCAGGCTAGGCTGTCCCACTCCCACTGTCACTAAAGCCACAGGGGAATCTGGAGTCAGAGCTTGGTGTGCCACTTAGGAAAGGACAAGGCCCAGGCTCTGCCTGGCACAAAGGTCAGGACCCTGAGAGGGAAATGAGGGCCCTACACCCACACCTCAACCCAACATCCCCACCTTCATTCACATCCCCAGCCCCATCCCCAACTGCATTTTGCAGAATCCATTTTTGCTCCCTTAGTCAACCCCTCGGAGGACTTGGGAATGGCAGTCAGGAACGCGGATCCTGACATCTAGATCCAGGACTAAAGGAGGGAAGGGGCTTGGTATTATGAGCAGAGCCTCAGGGGAGCAGAGGGAGAGCCCTGGCCCTCCTGGGAGATGAGGAAGGCCTCAGGAGACCCAGCACCTAAAGGCAGGGAGCCCTCCCCCCTGCTGTCTGAGAATGAGGTTCCTCCTCTTTCAGCCTTGGGAATCGGAGGGCTGGAGAATCACGTCAGCAAAGGGGTGGGTTCCAGCCCTTCCAGGATCAAGGAAAGGAAGAGGAGGGAGGACTCGGGGGACCTTGGAGTCCAGATCAGTGGGGACCTGAGCCCTGGGAGGTCCTGGGCATGGTAGCAACATGTAGCCTACGCTTCTTTCACCTTGGAGGTCACAGAGAGGAGAGGACTATGGTCTGAGGAGTGGTACTTTAGTCAGCAGAGGGAGGAGTCTCAGGATCTACAGGACTCAAGGTGTGTCCAACTTAGGACTGGGAACACCCTGGCTCAGAAAGAAGGGATCCCACAGAGTCTGGCCGTCCCCTGTTCTTAGCTCAGGAGGGACCAGGGCAGGGATGGCCCTAGGTGCCAAGCTCACTTGTACCACAGGCAGGAAGTTGGGGAACCTTCAGAGAGATGAAGTCTTGGAGTAAAGGGACAATATTTGCTCATCTCAGGGGGTTTGGGGTTTGAGGAAGGGCAGGCCCCATCAGGAGTAAAGATGAGTAATCCACAGGCAGTCATCGGAACCCTCACCCCAGAACCAAAGGGGTCAGCACACAGGGGTGACAGGATATGGCTACTTCTCACTTCTGATTGCAGATTTCAGCTAGATGAGGACTTTGTTCTCAGAGAGTGATTCAGGTCAACACAGGGACCCTTATCTGGTCGACAGACACCGTGGTCCCAGGATCTGCCAAGAGTCCTGGTGAGGAATGTGAGGGAGGATTGAGGGTAGCCCAGGGCCAGAATGCAGGTGGTGACCCCACAGAAATCAGCCCTGCTCCTGTTGTCACTCCAGAGAGCATGGACTTGGCTGTCTGCAGAGGTCCCTCTCTTATCCTGGGATCGCTGATGTCATGGAGGGGGAGGCCTTGCTCTGAGGGGGCTGGACCCAGGTCAGTAGAGGGAGGGTCCCAGGCTCTGCCAGGAATTGAGGTGAAGATCAAGCAGGTGCCTCACCCAGGACACATGGGTTCCAATGAATTTTGATATCTCTTGCTGTCCCTCCTCAGAAGACCTAGGCACATGTGGCTAGATGTGGGACCCCTCGTGTCCTGTTCCCTATCAGGCATGTGAGGTCTTGATCTGAGTTTCTCAAGCCAGCAAAAGAGTGAGATCCAGGCCCTGCCTGGAGAAAGGTGAGGGCCCTGAGTGTGTACAGAGGGGACCATCCACCCCATAAGAGTGGGGACGTCACAGAGTCCGGCCCACCCTCTTGATAGCACTGAGGGACCAGGGCTGTGCTTGCAGTCTGCACCCTAAGGGCCCATGGATTCCTCTCCCAGGAGCTCCAGGAACCAGGCAGTGAGGCCTTGGTCTGAGGCAGTGGCCTCAGGTCACAGAGCAGAGGATGCACAGGCCGTGCCAGCAGTGAATGTTTTCCCCTGAATGCACACCAAGGGTCCCACCTGCCCCAGGACACATGGGACTCCAGAGAGTCCGGTTTCACCCTCCCTACTGTCAGTCCTGTAGGATTGATCTCTGCTGGCTGGCTGTATACCCTGAGGTGCCTTCTCATTTCCTCCTTCAGGTTCTCAGGGGACAGGCCAACCAGGAGGACAGGATTCCCTGGAGGCCCCAGAAGAGCACCGAGGAGAAGATCTGTAAGTAAGCCTTTGTTAGCGTCTCCAAGGTTCGGCTCTCATGTGAGACCTCTCACACGGTTCCTCTCTCCCCAGGCCTGTGGGTCTCCATTGCCCAGCTCCTGCCCACACTCCCGCCTGCTGCCCTGACCAGCGTCATCATGTCCTGTGAGCAGAAAGGTCAGCACGGCAAGCCCGATGAAGATCTTGAGGCCCGAGGAGAGGCCCCGTGCCTGGTGGGCGCGCAGGCTCCCGCTACTGAGGAGCAGGGGGCTGCCGCCTCCTCTACTCTGGTCCCGGTCACACTGGGGGAGGTGCCTGCTGCCGGGTCACCGGCTCATCCCCAGAGTGCTCAGGGAGCCTCCGCCTGCCCCACTACCGTCAACTTCACTCGCTGGAGGCAACCCAGTGAGGGTTCCAGCAGCCAAGAAGAGGAGGGGCCAAGCACCTCTCCTGACCGAGAGTCTGCGTTCCGAGCGGCACTCAGTAATAAGGTGGATGAGCTGGCTCATTTTCTCCTCCTCAAGTATCGAGCCAAGGAGCCGGTCACAAAGGCAGAAATGCTGGACAAGGTCATCACAAAGTACAAGCGGTACTTTCCTTTCATCTTCGGCAAAGCCTCCGAATCCCTGAAGATGATCTTTGGCATCGATGTGAAGGAATTGGACCCCGCCGACCAGTCCTACATCCTCGTCACCTGCCTGGGCCTCTCCTACGACGGCCTAGTGGGTGGTAATCAGATCTGGCCCAAGACAGGCCTCCTGATAATCGTCCTGTGCATGATCGTAATGGAGGGCGACAGCGCCTCTGAGGAGGAAATCTGGGAGGAGCTGAGTGTGATCGAGATGTATGATGGGAAGGAGCACCATGTCTATGGGGAGCCCAGGAAGCTGCTCACCCACGACTGGGTGCAGGAAAACTACCTGGAGTACCGGCAGGTGCCCGGCAGTGATCCCGCACGCTATGAGTTCCTGTGGGGCCCAAGGGCCCTTGCTGAAACCAGCTACGTGAAGGTCCTGGAGCATGTTTTCAAGATCGTTACGAGAGTTCGTACTCCCTACCCATCCCCGCGTGATGCAGCTTCGACAGAGGAGGAAGAGGGAGTCTGAGGGCGAGTTGCAGCCAGGGCAGGGGGAAGGGGGCTGGGCCAGTTCACCTTCCAGGGCCCCGTCCAGCAGCTTCCCCGGCCTCGTGTGCCTTGAGGCCCATTCTCTGAGTAGAGTAGTCAGCGCTCTTAGTAGTGGGTTTCTGTTTCATTGAGCGACTTGGAGATGTATCTGTTTTTTTTTTTTAGAATTGTTCAAATGTTCCTTTAATGGATGGTTCAACTTCAGCATGCAAGTTTATAAATAGTAGTCAACTATATTGCTGTTTATGTAGTTAAGCAGTAAAAGTCTTGTTTTCTATTCAGATTGGGAAATCCATTCTACTTTGTGAATTGGGATATGATAACAGCAGCGGAGTAAGCGTTAAAAATGTGATTGAATTCACAGTAAAATACGTGAGATAAAGAAAAGATACTTAATTCTTGCCTTAGACCTCAGTGTATTCTGTAAAATTCAAAAAATATATATGCATACCTGGATTGCCTTTAGCTTCTTTGTGAATGTAATAGAATTTAAATCTGAATAAACAATTCTCCCTGTTCACTGGCTCATTTCTTCTCTATGCACTGAGTATCTGCTCTGTGGAAGGCCCTGGGTTGGTAGTGGGGATGCTAAAGTAAGCCAGACTCACCCTACCCTTAGGGTGGTGGAGTCTAGGAGCTGAAGGCACATAATCAAGGTGGCGACAAGTCCTCTAAGATGTAGAGGAAAAGTAAGAGAGGGGTGTGGGTGTGGGGCTCCAGGTGAGAGTGGTGGAGTGTAAATGTCCTGTGTGGGGCCTTTTGGGCTTTGGGAAACTACATTTTCTTTTGAGGGAGTTGATTCTAATGAAGCTCGGTGGGTCCAGGGTCAGATTCTCAGAGGGTGAGAGAAAAGCCTGGTTTAGAAAACTGCTCTGAGCAGTTCCTTTTCGACGGTGGATGAACAGAGAGGAGCCTCTACATGGGGCAGGAATGGAAGGTGTCTTGCACTTTTCTCCCGGTGTTGCTGAACACAGTGCATGAGCCAGGTGATGGACACCCATTATTTGCAAGGGTTTTCTGTGAGAGAAGGGTGTGTTTCCCCAGAAGGGAGACCCAGAAACCACTGGCTAGGTGCTTTTCCACCTGGCTGGGAGAAGCAGAAATACTAAAAAGGCGTCCTAATTAGGTTATCTCAAGTGCAGTTTGACCAGTTTTAAGCATGGGCTAGATCTTGGGTGGTAACAGAATGAATGCAAATAGTGGCATGGATGGAAAAGCAGCTAGGAGCAAGGGAAGGAGTTGGTCTTTGACTCAAATTCTAGGAACTTTGAGCTGCAGCTGGCTGGGGAAACCTCCCACACACCTAAATTTTGAAGCATATTCTCTATGAGGCATTTCTTACTGAATTTTATGGACGAGACTTCCTTTTTTGGTTTATTATTCTGTGCCCTATTTAGCTGCTTATTCTCTGATAAGCCCTAGAGAACAACAACAACAAAATCTCAGAACGCTAGGGTCTGGGGTCAAATAATATTAGAAATAACAGCCATTTGCCATTCCTTAAACCTCTAATTTAATTCCAGGCCCTGAGCCAGGTGCTTCGCCTACATGACACACACTCCAACAGTCCTACTAGACAGGGCTTATCACATCTGCTTACAGATGAAGAAGTCAAGGCTCACAGGGCTTGCGAATTGGGACATAATAACGGTATTTCCTGGGTATTCCCAGGATTATGTGGCTAGTAAGGAACAGGGCTGGAACACAGACCCCTGTTCTGAATTCCTTGAAAGCCCATGCGGTTCCCATTTCCACCAGACTCAGACTGACCTCCTGACTTGTACTTCACTTCTCTGCTCAGCACTGCACCATGTCTCAGGTGACAAAAAGAAAGACCTCAAGGTCTTTCTTACTAAAAGCAGGCTTGGAGAAGGTGGCAGTGAGAATCAAACACCATTTGGGCCTGGTGTGCACTGTGTTCCTTGAGAGCTGAGTCTGCCCAGGGCTGGGCATTTCTGTTCAGTCCCAGCACTTTCTGGAACCACAGTGCATTTCCCCTGGTCACTTCCATGTGTCCTGTCTCACTCTGGAACCTTCCCTGCTGATCAGCTTGCTACTGGTCGCCACAGAACAGCCCAGAATCACCTGCTCACCTCCTGACAGGAAGCATTCCTTCTTTCAAAAGTCCTCTGGCTGTCCCATCTCTCACCTAGGAAGTCATATGATATCAACAACCTTTTTGATATAAAATTTCACACAGGGACAGTGACTTTCAGACAACCGTGTGCCACTCTGGTTGTCTTCAACTCAGTCTCCAAGTGTTTTCCAAATGGGTTGAGTAGAGTCTGATTTGCCATATTATCCATCAGTTTTTGGCATGTCACCCTGAAGTTAGAAGGGGTTTGGAACCACCTTGAAACTGGAAATTGGACTTTAACAGGGTGAATTATTTGAATTTCACCTCTGAACACATACACAGGTGAAATGTTTAAAACCAAAGCCTCCCTCGTGGGTATTAGATAGGGGAAATTTTGGAAATCCCAGTGGAACAAACATCTACTTACTGAGGCTGAATTCCTAAATCCCTGGAGTACCCCAGGAGGTGAAAAATGAGTCCTTGGAATACATGTCAGCTCTGATGAAAAAGGAATAATTAAGCAGCCTTCTACTGCCTCTTATCTGCTTAGCTGCCCCACGGGAAAATACTGGCTTTCCGTGTGCCTAGAGGCACCTGACAGGAGTTTAGGCACACGGTGGAATCAAATGGAAGAGAATATTTTCAGCCTACTTAGAGGGAGCTGAATGAGAAGAACTTAGGAACACAAAGAAGGAAATGACAGACACTGAAGTCTACTTGAGGCAGGGAGGGTAGCAGGAGGGAGAGGAGCAGAAAAGATGACTATTGGGTACTGGGCTTAATACCTGGATGATGGAATAATCTGTACAACCAACTCCTGTGACACTCGTTTATCTATGTAACAAACCTTCACATGCACCCCCAAACCTAAAATAAAAGTTAAAAATGTAAAGGGTATTGCAAAGGGAAGCCTTCCTGCTGAGACTTTCGAGATTCTGGGCCAGTTGTGATCCTACATTTGAAAGCATCAGTCACATATTAGGCACTTGAATAAGCTGGACAACTTCTTCAAGGCAAATCTGGCCTTCTCAGAAACTCCTCCTAAAAACGAGGTGGATTGTGTAACGCAAAATTATAGCTTTTTACTGAGCACTTACTATGTAACAGTTTATGGGGGAGACTATGGTAGTCACCCACACCTTGTCTTCCTCTCCTTCCTTGACACATAGGAACAGCACAGTTCACTTGCAGTTAGGAGGAGAAAAGTGAGAATACCTTACTGCTGAAACGTGAACAGAAACATTGTTTGTCACATCCAGGCATGTGAGAGCCAGTGTGCCATTTCCATGCTTTCTCCCTCCTTTAAATGGCAAAAATGGCAGCTTCAGCTTGAAATGATGGAATCACAAGGTGGAAGTAACACGGATCCCCGGGTCATGTGGCGATGGAGAGCCTCTGCCAAACCGCATCAGAACTTAGGTGTGCATAAAATAAACTTCCGTTGTGTCAAGCCATTCAACTTTCAGGGTTTGTCTGTTGTATCAGCTAGCAGTTACTTTAACTGACACAGCTGCTATTTATGTTGTTAGGTGTAAATATTTTTTATTTAAAAGGTAGTAGTTTGTATATTTTTATTGCAAAAATTATAGAAATGTAGTAATTTTAACATTTGCAAAGCTCCTCCATTGTTTAGCCCCCTCCTCAGAGGTCCCCACAATTAACTATCTAGTGTGTATTATGTTAAAGCTGACTCTAGGCTCTTCATTGACACATAAACTATAACAATATATTATTTTTATTTAATATAAGAGAATAATGATGTGGATATTGATCTGCCACTAGTGTTTGTCACTTCATAAAATGGATATGGGCTATTCTCACAACAGTACATATATGCAACTCTTCTGAAACTGCTTTCTATAATTTTAAAGTAGGCATGCACCATAATTAATTAAACTCTTTCTTCCTAATAAACACATACATTGTTTACCGTTTGCTGCATGATGAACTGAATAAAATCAACATCTTTAGATATGAATTTATCGGGCAAACATGAATGTTTTCTTATAAGAAATGTATTGATATGGACATTGGGTTAAAATGAAAAGATGGTAAATAGTGTAACACTTTATAAATATTTTAAAATTTCATTACAAAAAATGCTGTACCAATTCACGTTCTAATAAAAATCACAGACTACTTAAAATTCTGAAAAGTAGACAGGACATTTGTACACTGCTTTGAGAATAATTTGGTCAGACTCAACAGGAGCCAAGGAAGTGGAGCAGAGAGGACAGCCTCAGCCCATGAGGTGCAGTGGGAGGATCCAGGGGAGAGCAATTGCCAGAGTCTATCAGAGAGACCACACGTGAAACCAAGACCACAGAGCCCCAGGCAGGCTGGCACTCAGCACTCTGAATCCAGAGTTCAGCTCGGTGGGATCAGGGACCTGAGGAAAAGAAGGGAGAAGGGAGGAGGGAGAACAGGACAATAAGCAGGAATAGGTTTGGGAAATCTGGCACCATCATCACCAGTTGGAGTGGGTCCTGTGATCTGAATGTGCAGGCCTGTTGGCTGAATGCATCAGCGGCATGCAGAACACCACACCCTCCCTCAGAATTTCCTTCCCTCTGTCAGGAAGAGTATGGCTGGCTTCCTTCATCTTTCTGGGCAAGCTGCCTCTCTCGACCATTCCAGCGGTCCTGTGCAACGTCTCCGGCATTCCAGATCTGGGAGCTGTCTTCATGTCTGCTAGGGGCTGGTGTTTTATCCCTTGGGCACCCTCCACAGAGGCTGGCCTATGTGAACGGGTTGGTGACTGATGAGCGACAGCCTCTTGCCAATGAGCAGTGGAAGATGGCAGTGTGGCTGCATGGAGGGGAAACTGGAGGTGGGGGCAGGCTCTGAACTTCAAATCAGTTATTTCCCATGCCTGGTAATTTCATTCATTCATTCATTTCTTCATCCAGCAAACGCTTATTGAACACATGCTGAGGAAACACCAGTTCAACAAAACAAAGGAAAGTGGCAAGCCCCTTAATTCGTTCTGTGTGGGGTGTGGAGAAGTTGGTGAGGTAGAAAGACATGTGAGCGTTTTAGAAAGTGAGGGACTATGAACTGATGGAGAGAATTGCTATGATCTGACTTCTGAGGTTGTGACTAGGTGATGCTGTTCCTTTAGTCAAGTGTGAGGGTGAAGGAGGAAGAGTTGGTATTCATTTGGTGAGGAAGAGTGTGGAAGGTGAGGTCCATGTGCACTATGTAGTCAGAGAGGTGTTGTAGTGTGTCCAGGTGGTGCTGTGAAGTAGGCAGTAGGAAAAGGGGGGTTTGTCTATCTGGTTGGGGGCCAAGACTGAATATTAGGTTAGCTGCATCATGAGAGGTAATTTGAGGCTGTAGGCTTAGGTAAAATCAAGTGATGATTGTGTAGATACTGGCCTACATGCTACATGATGCCATTCCATTTCTTGCAAACACATTTATTTGGTAACCAAAGTTACGCAAAGCTTAATAAAGGATAGAGGCGTATAGGAGGCTTGAAAGGGAGAGTGAACATTTCCAGAAATCCAAATAGAGAATGTTTTCTAGATATGTGTGTACACATTTGTGTCTATACATACTTGTGTATATATACAAATATATGTATATCTTCATGTATACATGTGTGTATATGTATAAATATATGTATATATTTATGTATATAAACATGTACATTTGTATAAACAAATACATATGCATACATACATTTGTGTGACTATATGTAGTTGCATATATATTTCAGCTGTCTCGTGTTGTATATAGATTTATTTATCACTATTTTCTTTCTTTCTTTCTTTCTTTCTTTCTTTCTTTTTTTGAGACAGTTTCTGATGCCCTGGCTGGAGTGCAATGGCGTGATCTCAGCTCACTGCAACCTCCTCCTCCTGGGTTCAAGAGATTCTCATGCCTCAGACTCCTGAGTAGCTGGCATTACAGGCGTGTGCCACCACACCCGGCTAATTTTTGTATTTTTAGTAGAGACGGGGTTTCATCATGTTGGTCAGGCTGGTCTCAAACTCCCAACCTCAGGTGATCTGCCCACTTTGACCTCCCAAAGTGCTTGGATTTTAGGCATGAGCCACTGTGCCTGGCCAGATTTATATATCATCCATTGTCAATGTCGGATCTGCTACATCATGTTACTTTAAGTGCTCTTGGCATCTGTTGTCCGAGATTAAGTGTATGACTTCCCAGACACTTATCTCCTCTAACGTAGTGTGCTGTTTTTGGCAGCTGGTAGCTCTACAGTAACTAAATAAAGAGTATCATAACAAACAGAACAAGGGGCAAGAAACAATCTGGGGTCCAAGTACCTGGGGGTCAGTACTTCATGATGTATTTTGTATCTAGTTGGTAGAAAGTGGTTGTCAAAATTTTAGATGTGGAAAACCTTATTTCAACAGAAGCCTTCCACAGAACTTCAGTCCATGAACGTGGGGAAGACCGAGCAATGTGGATGAATTGAGGACTCTAATCCCATGGTCCTGTCCACCCAGCACCTTTTCTTCCTTCAGAGCATTGGGCCACCCTGACACCCCTGAGCACTACTAGGGAAGTTCTGTGCAAAAGGCCCTTCCCAGACATGGACTTTCTCATGCCCTCACACAGGCATCTATCTACGTGGATGCCATTCTGTCTACTGCACAGAATTTCAACTTCGTTCCTAGGCACTGCCAAAAACTTGTGACCTCCCAAACTCTCAATTCTCTGGATATGTTGCAATTTCATTTCTGGTTTCCCAAGCTCCTCATTGTGTGCCCCCACTCCATCCCCTGACCTAACCACATAGATACGCACTGTCCTCCTGCTCACTAGTGTATTTTTTATTTTCAGCATGGGACTCACTCCCCTCCCTCCAGTGCACCGTTCTTCTTTGGAATTTGCGTAGGCTCTTCCTTCCTCTTGCCTCCAATCCCTATCTTCACCTTTATTCCTAGACCTGCTTCAAACTCTCTGGGAAAGGGAGTCTTAGTACTGCACCAAATAACACCATGGGCATTTTCACTTTATTTTGAAAGTATTCTCAGATCACATTCAACCATCCTGAATGAGAGTAGAGAGCTTGGTACATTTTACTTATGTATGTTGCCTCTGCTCCCCCAGCACGGCACGTAACACAAAACCCCCTTTACTGATATTCAGATTGCCTAATCTCAACTAAAGTCTATTAAAGATGTATAACTTAATTCCCTTTAAGAACACAAGGTGAAGTGATTCCTATGAGTTCCTTATTTAACAGAGAAGAGTAATTTGGGTGTGGAGTTCACAGATCCCCTCCAGTCATACTGTGTTCACACTTTAAATGATGAGTGGTACTTAAATGCCTGACATATGTAGGCCCACCTGGTTACTGTGCTAGAGCCTTGGGTACAAAAAGGAAGCAAGCTGACCACTGGAATTCAGAAGAGTCAGACACATGAAAACAACAATGTACTTCCATTTCTCCCCTCTTAGCTTTTCATCTATCGTTCAGACACATTTCATTCCTAAAAATGTTATATACTTCACGATACAGTACTTTTTTTGCTTTAAACAGTCATTCTAAAGACATTTACATAATGGAGAAATTATATTATCTATGAAGTTGCCATTCCTGATGCTTTTCATTCCTTTGTGTTTGTCCAGATTTCTATCAGTGTCATTTTCTGCCTACCTGGACGACTTCCTTTACCATTTCCTGTATTGTGCTTCTGTTGGTGATTGATTCTGAAAAATAGTTTATTTCACCTCTGATTTGAAATGTATTTTCACTGGGATGCCAGTGAATGTCAGACATTGTTAATTTTAAATTCACTATTTTTATTTTAGTGCTTTAACGACATTGCTCTGCTCTTCTCTGGCTTTCACTGTTTTTGACAAGAAATATGCTGTTGTCTTTAACTTCATCCCTATGTTGGTAAATACCTTTTTGCCTCTTTCTACTTTTAAGATTTTCCCTTTATCACTGGTTTTAAGCGATTTTATTATGAGGTACTGTACAGTTTTCTTCGTATTTCCTGTTATTGGAATTCTTTTAGTTTCTTGGATCTGTAGATTTATGGTTTTCATCAAATTTGGATAATTTACATTGTTTCTTCAAATGATTTTTATCCTCCATATTGCCTCTCTTTTATGAGGTCTCCAAATGCATCTACATTAGGTCATTTTAAGTTGCCTCATAGCTCACTGATGGTCTACTCATTATTTCCAGTGTTTTTTTTTTTTTCTGTTTACATTCTAGAGTTTCTATCACTGTATCTTCAAGTTCACTGATCTTTTCTTCTTTTATGATTCATCTCCTATTAATCCACAGTGTTTTATTTTTTCGACCCAGACAATATAGTGTTCATATATCAACGATGGTGTAGAGTTTTAAAAATATTGTCTATATCTCTATTTTACCTGTTTAATTTTTCCTCTTATTTCTTGAACATATGTAATTTGGTTTTAATAAAGTGTTTTTATTGTCCTTATCTATGTTACCTGTCTGATTTGTAAGTTAGTGTTATCAATTGATGTTTTTTTGCTATCATTCATCCTACAGTCCTTGTTTTATGAATGCCTGGTAATTCTGATTGGATGCTGGACACTGTGAACTTTACCTTGATGTGTGATGGGTATTTTTGTATGTCTATAAATACATATTCTTGAGATTTGTTCTGGGCCATAGTCACGTTTCTTGGAAATAATATGATTCTTTTGGGTCATGCTTCACTTTTGTTATGTGAGATCAGAGCAGTATTTAGTCTATGGTCAGTATTTCTTCATTATTAAGACACAACCATTTTGAGTACTCTAACCAATGCCCTATCAATTGTGAGGTTCTGCACTTTACCTGTTGGGAATGGGAATTATGCCCAGTTTTCTGTGAGCTCAGAAGATCTCCCTGTGTACCCTTCTCTTTTCTAATATTTTTGCACTGCACGTTCTAGCCACTTTGGCCTTTCTGGGCTGCCCACTCCAGATCCTCAGCCCAAGGATACAATCAACCTCCTGCTTTGTGCACTACCACTTACCATCTCTCTTCAGGCAATGAGCTGGGGACAATTGTAGGACTTTCCTTTTCTGTTTTTCATGTATTGAAAATCACTGTCCTTTGTTGCCTATGTTCAATAAATTGAAAAGTGTTGTTTCATATATTTTGTCTGGGTTCTAGCTGTTGTAGGCATATGTATAATTTTGGTCCTTATTGTTTCATCTTGGCCAGAAGCAGAAGCTCTATACTCCAAATTTTAAACCTATCCATGCATGACAGAAATGCCAACATTTCAAACTTACTTAAATTACAAAGCAGGTTTGGAAGACTATGGGACACCCATATGTGTTCTTACAGACTTACATGGAACTGGGAGGATATATAGCAAAATAGCAACAATGTTCTCTTGCTAGGGAAGATGTAATTGATTTATTTATTTTCTTATCTATGCTTTCAATATATTCCAACACATCTGAAACACATGAACTACCTTGATGACTATAAAATATTATAAGTATTTTTAAATGTGATTCAGACTACCAAAAATAAACATATATTCTTTAGTTGCCTTGTGTCCAGTATTTATCAACTTCTTGCTTGATTCTTCTATTCAGCCTCTGATGTGCTTACCATTTTTGTAACCAGAAAGAAACAAATATTTTGAAACACAATTAGTAGGCTATATGTTGTCACCGAGTTTCTTTCACACTTTCAAATACAATGCTACAGAGATAAGAATCTACCTTGTTTTTAAAAGCGTCCCTCTAGAAAAAGTATTAACTTATATTTTTAAAGGAAAATCATATTTATGTTTAAACTATATTCTACATGATATGGTTGAATCAAATATCTATATAAAGGACTGTGTATAGGCAATCTTGGCAGAAGGAATTATTATGGTCATATTCATTACTGTGAATGTTATTTATGTTTCTTCCCTAAGCTCATAATAAACAAATTACGTTTTTTAAAAAGTGCTTCAGGGCCGGGCGCGGTGGCTCACGCCTGTAATCCCAGCACATTGGGAGGCCGAGGCGGGTGGATCACGAGGTCAAGAGATCGAGACCATCCTGGTCAACATGGTGAAACCCCGTCTCTACTAAAAATACAAAAAATTAGCTGGGCATGCTGGCGCGTGCCTATAATCCCAGCTACTCGGGAGGCTGAGGCAGGAGAATTGCCTGAACCCAGGAGGCGGAGGCTGCGGTGAGCCGAGATCGCGCCATTGCACTCCAGCCTGGGTAACAAGAGCGAAACTCCGTCTCAAAAAAAAAAAAAAAAAGAAAGTGCTTCAGTCATTTCTGTCATTAATGCAAAGCAATGTCTGGAAATGCACTTTTCTTTAAACGTTCCTTTATTTTCGTAAGAATGATGCAAGATTTTAATATTAATGATCAACGATTTTCTTCCCAGATGATTATACATCACAGCCTCTTTAGTTAACAGATGATTGTCTTTCACAAAATCAGTACCATGTAAAAAGAAGTGTAATTTATGATTTTATTAATATTTCTTCTGCCATGGAGGTGTTATGTCCTCATCTCACATATTTACTTTCCGTAGTCACAGTTTCTCCATTTTAATGTTTTCATGCCCACACTGTGGTCTCTCACATTGATATGATTCTGTATTGCTTTCGTGCCTCAGAATTTTCTTGCCACCATCTTGTTTGTTCCTTTTTTTCCCTTTTAGAAGAAATACAGGTCCTTTTCCTTCCTGTGAGTACTTGTTTTACTATTTGTTCCATAGCTTTTTTTCTAAAACTCATAAATCTCTGAATTTTAACAAATTATTTTGATCTAAATGTATGTCTATAGATTTTAAGATATAAAATATATATACAGAATTTATTTCTTTGCAATGGGATAATCTCATAGTATTTTTATTTTTTCTTCTTTTAAAATATGGGTTCACATTCTCAAAAAAAATGAAATGAGTAAATACTAGTATCTTTGCCAATACTTTTTCTTGCCAGCATCATTTTATATTCAGCCAGCATCTTTCCCCTTGCAATATAAAAATGGTTTCTTCTTTTTCCATGTTCTCACCTTGTTTACTTTATGTGCTTTTGCTGTATATTTAAATGATTTGTGGGCTACTCCACACCGTTAAATGATTAAACATTACTACTAGGTAATAAGAGACTTATTAATTTTGTGGTTATACTACATGTTCTGTCATTTTTGCCCTTTCTTAAAACTCTTGTATCCCTCACTTTATATGTACAGTTCCCTAGACTTTTAGCTGTGCTCTTTAGCCGTAGCTTGTCAACAATCCTGTTGTAAATATTTATCATTCTGACATTCAGTATTTCAGCTTCTCTGGTCTTTTCAAAGAAACTAGGTTTTGGTTTTATTGATATTAGTCATTGTTTTTCCGATTTTAATTTTATTCGTTTCTACTCCTATCCATATTACCGCCATCTCTCTCGTTGCCGTAGACTTGTTTCACTTTTCTTTTTATGGTTTCTTAAGGGGGAAAGCTTAGATTATTGCTTAGAACCCTGTCTTTCTTTTCAATATGAACATGTGATAATATAAAGTTCCCTTTAAGTATGGCTTTGGCTGAATCTCACAGATTCTTATGTTATAATTTTAATTTAATTTGAAAATATTTTCTAATTTTCCTGAATTGCTTCTTCTGAAACATGGGTTGTAAAAATGTGTTATATAATTAGCAAATATTTGAGGACTTTACAGATCTTTCTTTTGTTATATTATTTAGTTTGATTTCACTATGATTGGAGAACATACTACCCTACCCTGTTTTTGCTGCTATAACAGAGTACCACAGACTGGGTACTTTATAATGAACAGAAATTACTGGATCACAGTTCTGGAGGCTGTAAAGTCCAAGGTTGAGGAGCCCAACATCTGGTAAAGGACTTCTTGTTGTGTCTTCCCATGGCAGAAGGTTGAAAAGAAAAAATGCTCTATGTTCATCGCAGCATTATACTGCGGTAGCCAAGATATGGAAACAACTTAGGTGTCCATCAACAAATGGATAGATAAGGAAAAGGTGATACGCACACATACACATGTGCAATGTAATATTACTCACCTTCATTATTGAAGTATATATTTTTCTGGGTATAGAATTCTAAAGCAGCAGCCGTATGTTTTCTGTTCTTTGAACACATCATACTGTTGTATTGTGCCTTCTCTAGTTTCTGTTGTGAATTCAGCTGTCAATCCGATCACTTTTTTTTTGAAGGACGGTAGGCTGAGCAATAGCCTCCCCAAAAGATACCTACCTCCTAATCCCTCTAACCTGATAATATTACCTTATATGACAATCTGTTATATAGGTCTGTATGAGAGAGTGGCAGAAAGAGACTTGACACAGACAAAAGAGAAAAAAGCAATGTGATCACAGAGGCAAAGACTGGAGTGATAGAATGCGGGTTGCCGGCTGGAAGAGGCAAAGAACAGCTTCTGGAGAGAGCGCGACCCTGCTAGATTTTGGCCCAGTGATACTGATTTCAGACTTCTAACCTCCAGAACTGGGAGAGAATAACTTGCTTTTAAGATACCACGGTGGTGGTAGCTTGTTAAAGAAGCCATAGGAAACTAATACCTGATGATAATCTATGGAATATTTGTAGATTATTTGAATAGGTATTTATTCACTTGCTGCCCATCCTTGTGACCATGTATAGAGGCTTTAAACGGTTGTTTTTAAATAGTTTTTACTAGTTTCACTAGGCAGTGGGTCAACAGAATTCCTCATACTGTCATGCAGGAGGAAGATTTCTCCTCTTCAGTTTTTAATTAGCAAAACTCAACAGAGTCCTACTGCCAAAACCCTTTCCCCAGACTTCCCCAAAACTTGTGTGCCTGAAAGCTCTTCCTTCCATGAACTTTTCTCTTTAACTCTTATTTTAGATTCAGGGATACACATGCAGGTTTGTTATATAGGTAAATTGCATGTCACAGGAATTTAGTGTACATATTATTTTGTCACCCAGAATATAGGTAGTTTTTCCATCCTCACCCTCCTCCCACCCTTCACCCTCAAGTAGGTCCTGGTATCTGTTGTTCTCTTCTTTGTATCCATATATAATCCATGCTTAGTTCCCACTTACAAGTGAGAACCTGCAGTATTTGGTTTTCTGTTCCTGTATTACTTAGGATAATGCCCCTAGCTGCATCCACGTTACTGCAAAGGACATGATCTCCTCTCTTTTTAGAGCTACATAGTATTCCATGGTATATATCTACCACATTTTCTTTATCTAGTGTACTATTGATAGACATTTAGGTTCATTCCATATCTTTCCTGTTGTGAATAGTGCTTCTATGAACATGCATGTACATGTGTCTTTATGACAGAATAATTTCTGCTCCTTTAGGTACATACCCAACAAAGAGATTGCCAGGTGGAATGATAATTCTGCTTCAAGGTATTTCAGAAACTGCCAAACTGCTTTCTACAGTGGCTTGACTCATTTACATTCCCACCGACAGTGTATAAGCGTTCCCTTTCCCCTGAAAGCTTGGCAGCATCTGTTATTTTTTTAGTTTTAATTAACAGCCATTCTGACTGGTGTGAGAAGGTATCTCACTGTGGTTTTGATTTGCATTTCTCTAATGATGTATGATGTCGAACATTTTCTCATATTCTTGTTGGCTGCGTGTATGTCTTCTTTTGAAAACTGTTAATGCCCTTTATTCACTTTTTAATGGGGCTGTTTGACTTTTGCTTATACATTTGTTTAAGTTCCTTATAGATTCTGGATTTTAGACCTTTGTTGGATGCATATTTTACAAATGTTTTCTCCTATTCTGTAGGTTGTCTGTTTACTGTGTTGATAGTTTCATTTGCTGCGTAGAAGCTGCTTAGTTTAGTTAGGCCCAACTTGTTAATTTTTGTTTTGGTTGCAATTGCTTTTGGTGTCTTCGTCATGAAGTCTTTGCCCATTCCTATGCTGATTTTCCAGGTTTTCTTCCAGGGATTTTATAGTTTTAGGTTTTACACTGAAGTCTTTAACCCATCTTGAGTTCATTTTTGTATATGGTGTAATGAAGGGGTCAAGTTTCAATCCTCTGTATGTGGCTATCCGGTTATCTCAGTACCATTTTATTGAATAGGAATTCCTTTCCCAATTGCTTGTTTTTGTCATCTTTGTTAAAGATCAGGTGGTTGTAGGTATGTGGCATTATTTCTGGGTTCTCTCTTCTGTTCCATTGTTTTACGTGTCTGTTTTTGTACCAGTACTATACTATTTTGGTTACTGTAGCCTAGCATATTTTGAAGTCGAGTGATATGATGTGCTCAGCTTTGTTCTTTCTGTGGAGAATTGCCTTGGTTATTTGAGCTCATTTTTGGGTCCCATACGAACTTTAAAAGAATTTTTTTTTCTAATTCTGTGAAGAGTTTGATAGTTTGATAGGAATAACACAGAATCTGTAAATTGCTTTGGGCACTATGACCATTTTAACAATATTGATTCTTTCTAACTGTGAGCATTGAATGTTTTTCCATTTGTTTGTATCATTTTTAATTTCTATTGGCTACTACCTAAAGTATTTGCCTCTTTTCTTACTTTCTCTTGGACTGGGATCCAATCTAAATATAAAAGTAGAACATAATTGCTTTTCTCATGAAGGGCCAATATTTCCTGGCACGGCATTAATACTGCATTGCCCCTAACAGACTGTATTTAAATTTTGACTACCACATGAATGGCTGCTAGTATTTCCCTTTTTGTCAGTCAGACTTGGTGATAAAAATAAGAAACACCAAACTGACCTCCCTATAGGCTGCTATTACTGAGTTATTAAAATATAAAGCAGATTTGAAATGCACACCACACTGGATATCTAATTTTGAGGCAATCATTTTACTGTTAGACAAGCTCATAAAACTTTTAGAAGTCCATCCTTTCGGCTAATGAAGCATCTACTGTGTTATTACCACTGTGCTGGGGTCCTTGCTGGACTGACTCCAACTTCTTTGAACTGCTACATGGGACTATCATGTGCTTCAGACCACACTTTTTGTCCCTTTGATGAATTTTCCCCCCAGTTTCAAATCCTTTACTTGAAACGTGTATATTTGATCTTGGAGAAGTCATAACACTGCATTTTCCCTCATGAGCTTGTATTTACTCTAGTGGGAATTATCTGTCTGAGGATTTTACTTGTCTGACCTTACCAGATCCCTATCAGCTTCACTGGGGCCCAGGCAAAATGCATTTATCAAAGAATTAAACACGCCACATGGTTATTGAGCTCAAACTAAGAGTGTGTAAGTTGTACTAGATTGAATGTGCCCCAAGGGATAAAGCAAACATCAGTTTCAATATCCATAATTAGATCTTATGTTTTCAAATGCATAAATCGAGAGGTACAGGACCCCTTGGATTCTCTTTCTGACTTGGAACTCCAGGTGTGCTCCTTTGTACAAAGGCTGAGAATTTAAATTATTCACTGGAGGGAGAGAAATGTCTCACTTGAAAGAATTTTATCCACTTCATACTGGAATATTAGTCACTAAACCCTTACAATATTCCCATTATTTTTCTATTTAACCCTGGTCTCAACCATCATGAACTCTCACATAGACTCTCGCAGTAGTTTTATAGATAATATCACAGACTAATTTTAATGGTGTAGCTTGAGTGATTCTTTTTAAAACTAAGGCAGATTGGATCATTTCTCGGATCAAGGGCCTTCACACTCAGAGGAATAGTCAATGTACTTACAAATTACCAACAGATTGTGATGGTTAATTGTATGTGTCAACTTGACTGGGCTAAGGGATACCCAGATAGACGGTAAAATGTTATTTCTGGGTGTGTCTGTGAGGGATTTTCCAGAAAAGATTAGCATATGAACAGGTAGACTGAATAAAGATCACCCTCACCAATGACGGCTGGCATTACCCAGTCTGACTGTGACCTCAAATATAACAAAAAAGTAGAGGAAGGGCACATTGTCTGTGCTTGAGCTAAAACATCCATCTTCTGTCCTCAAACATTGGTGCTCCTGGTTTTCAGGCCTTTGGACTTGGACCAGGACTTATACCCACAGCCCATGGTTACTGGGGACTTCAGATTCAAACTGTAACGTACACGATTGGCTCCTCTGGTTTTCAGTCTTTCACCTTGGACTGGAACTGCACCTAATCTTCCTGGGTATCCAGCTTGCAGATGGCATGTTTTGGGACTTCTCAGTCTCCACAATCGCATGAGCAAATCCCTCATAATGAATCTATTTTCATACATCTATATATATATCCTATTAGTTCTGTTTCTTCCGAAAACTCTGACTAATATGAAGACCTTACACGATCTGGCTCCTCTGCCTCCCTCAACCCTCTGATTTTACTTATCCTAGAGTTCAGTCCTGTCCAGCCACCTAGGTATTCATGCTATATTTCTTTCACATCAGGCGTGCTCCTGTCTCAGGGCTTTTGCACTTCCTGTTTCCCAGGCCTGAAATACTTGCTCCCCAAGTAGCCACATAGCACACTTTTTCACATCAGTCAGGCACCTCATCATTGAGTCTTTCTCTGAGGTTTCAGTATAAAGGGGGTTTACTCAGCTCCCAGAAACTCCTTAACTCCTTT
Source organism: Aotus nancymaae (assembly GCF_030222135.1). NCBI lineage: Eukaryota > Metazoa > Chordata > Mammalia > Primates > Aotidae > Aotus > Aotus nancymaae. The sequence continues at coordinate 897,149 of NW_026988553.1, forward strand.
ACTTTGCTTTATTTTTCTCCATAAAATGTATGCATAGTTTCTGGCACAGAGTAGAAGCTCAAATAAATATCTCTTCAATGACAAAATTAATTATCTTATTTGAAAACAAAGACATTTAAGAAAAGAGGTGAATCTGTGGACAATGATGTTGCAAAGCTAGGTTAGCCTTTGTACGGCTTATACTCAAGGCATGAGACCTAGAGGTGTGGACCATTGGTGTGGCTCTGGCTTTACTCCTACTCTCCAGCGAGCTCCAGGGAAAGCCTGTCCTGAATTCACAAGATGATTTGTCCTCTTTTGAGATGTAGTATTGCTAATTATATATAGATCTAATATTCAAATGAAATCGGAAATAAAGTCAGGCTTGAAACTCCAAATGTGCTACCCTGCCTCCAAACTCTTCAAGACAGGATAGCTGAAGGTGGCCAGTCATCTTCATTCTGGCTTTCCTGAGCCATGCTTCCCAGGTGGCTAAGTCAGGATCCCTCAAGTAACTTAACTTGTCTTCAGATCCTGGGTCCAGTTATTTACCCCATTCTTTGTAAAAAGGCTTATGTGTAGAAAAGAAGATCATATATTCTATTTATTTGATATGAATATTGAAGATTTGGGCAATTTAGCATCAGGCACTCAGGAGTCTGCTCATGGCTCATTCACAGTATCAGAAGAGGTCAAAAGTTGTAGCAGCTACCGGTCCATGTTTCACTCCACATCAATTTATCCCAATGGCCAGCCACCCTTTTCCCATAGCATTTGGTTGTGGGTGAAGATTATGCCGGGAGGATGGAACTATTGAAGGGAAAATGGGAAGTGATTTTTGAATTTTGTAGCTTATAAAATCTGTGGGAAAGCCTCTTTCTCTGAGAGTCAGCCTAGGAAAGGGCTTTTGCTCGGCTTCAATTGTGATAATACCTGTTTTAGCCAATAAAATCACCTATATCTGTCAGTCAAGTGGTCTCAGTTTTCAATTGCATTATTCCTGGAGCCTGGAGTCCTCAACTTGAAGAGCAAGATGGGTCCTGGAAGTCATTACATTCTTCCTTTTGTGAGTGACCCCAACACTTTTTCTGCCCATTCCCGTTTTCTGGGGCTTTTCTGTATCTTAGCAATCTACAAGACAATAAAAACTTGAGGGACACTATAGTGCCATATTTGTCATTGTGTTTCTATGATTGTGCTTAGCACAATCGTAGGCAGTTATTAAATATTTAGAGTTGACTAATTTTGGGGAGTCTGTGTGATAGGCAGGGGGTAGTGCAGATCCTTACCCTGAGAAGGATGAGTGGTATGAATATGAAACAGTTGTTTTTCCTTGTCCCCTAAATGTTTTCCTATGCAGCTGTCTCCTGAGCGAAAGAGTGTCTTATTTGTTTATACAAATAATGGCAGCCTCATAGACGGTGTCATGGGCTGAGTTGTGTCCCTATCTCCCAACTCATACATTGAAGTCCTAACCCCCAGAAGCTCAGAATGTGATTGTATTTGGAGATAGGGCCTTTAAAGATGTGATTAAGTTAAATTATATCATTAGGGTGGACCCAAATCCAGTAGGACTGATGTCCTTATGAAAGCAGATGAGGACGCAGACAGGTAGAGATGGAAGACCATATTAAGACACAGTGAGAGGGTGGTTATCTACAAGCCAGTGAGAGAGGGTCAGGAGGAACCAACCCTGCCCACACCTTGATCTTAGACTTTTGGCCTCTAGAGCCATGAAAAATTTTATTCCTGTTGCTTAAGCCCCCCAGTCTGCAGTACTTTCTTTTGGCAGCCCTTGCAAACTAATAAAGATGGCTTCTGGAGATCATTAATGACTAACTTTTTTTACAAATATAAAAGGCAGATCACATTTGATTTTATGAAATGCAAAAGTCACAATGTCTCACATCCATGATGGTGCTGAGTTCTTCAAGACTTCCCTTTGCACAGTTCTGTGCCAACTCAGATTTTTCAAGTAGGCTCAATTCTCTACACTGTTTGCATCTCTCGTATCTATTGTAGGTTGTGGTGCCAGAATCCATACAAGACTGGCATGAATCCAGAACGGCCTTCTTTGCCACCCACGTGGATGTACTGAAGTAGTCTTTACCTCCTCAGTCTAGGCTTGTGTATCTCCCCTCATTCCCAGCCAACTTTTGGAAGCTTCCAGATTGCTGGGCTTCTGGGGAAAATAGAAGAAATTGAACCTGCACAATCATAAGCAAGAGAGAAGCCCTGGGAGGCACTTAGTGAACCTTAGCCATTCACTAGGGAGGGACAAATATCACCCCTCCAAGGGACTTACTGCTCCAATCTGTATTATGAAGGATGTGATTTCCCCTTTCTCTAGTAGGCTGGCCACTATTTTTTTTTTCTCTTCTCACAATGCCTGTAGTTTGAAGCTATCTTTTGATACATTTCCTTATTTGTTTTATGGTTATGCTAATGATGAGATCAATTTATTTCTGGTTCTAAAGAAAATATGTGCCTATGTAGAAAATAAAAATAATACAGAAAATTACAAATAATAAACTAAAAAGTATATTTATTTATAATTTATTTACAGCAATTGTAAGGCCGGTTGCCTCGCCGGGGGCTCGGACACACCCCCTCCCTCGCGGGGACCTCGGACACACCCCATCCCCTTGCGGGGACCTCGGACACACCCCCCTCCCTCGCGGGGACCTCGGACACGCCTCCTACCCTTGCCGGGAGCTCGGACACGCCCCCTTCCCTCTCCAGGAGCTCGGACACGCCCCTTTCCCTCTCCGGGAGCTCAGACACGCCCCCTTCCCTCTCCGGGAGCTCGGACACGCCCCCTTCCCTCTCCGGGAGCTCGGACACACCCCCTTCCCTCTCCGGGAGCTTGGACACACCCCCCCCCACCACACCCGGGAGCCTGGGAAAAAAAAGCCCCATCAGGACCTACCTGATACCATTTTGTCCCATCTGGGCCCCACTCCCTACCTACTATTTTGTCCTATCCAGGCCCCACTCCATGCCTGCCATTTTGTCTTCTGCAGGCCCCACTCCATGCCTGCCATTTTGTCTTCTGCAGGTCTCACCCCGTGCCTGCCATTTTGTCTTCCTGCCTACTATTTTGTCCTATCTGGGCCCCACTCCCCTCCATTTTGTTCCATCCGGGACCCACTCCCCTCCATTTTGTCCCACTCACCTTGGGCACAGCCAATCAAACGCCTCCACTCCCTATAAAACCCCCTGCCTGAGAGGAGTCCGCGCAACTTCTCCAGGCCCTCCTGTCCAGACAACAGAACCTCACCTGGGAGCCTGAATAAATTCCTTCGCATTGGATTATCTTCGTGCTGGCCTCAGTTTCTTCATTTTAAACCCAGCAAGAACCCCAGAACAAACCTTACAGCAATAACTTGTTTCAGTGAGATAATAATAAATCTGGTACACTGCAATCTGATTTTTTCACTTAGTAATACTAAGTGGATATCTTTCATGTCAATACAGACATATTTTAGACTTTTAATATAACTGCAGATTATTCTTTTGTGTGAATGTACCATAAATGGATTCAAATTACTAACCTCTTCATGGACAAGTAAGTCATTTTTAATAGCTCATTGTTATACACAAGGCTGTGATACATAGTCTCTATATGTATATCTTTGCTCATTTGTCCTATAATCCCTATGAGATAATTTTAGTGTAATAAAGTAGGTAAAACTATGCATATTTTATATATTTATACATATTACTAGATATCCTCCCAGAAATGTTGCCACAATTTACATGACTATATGGAGAATGTCAATTTCTTCACACCTCTCTGTATTAGTTCGTTCTCACATTGCCATAAAGAACTGTCCTAGACTAAGTAATTTATAAAGGAAAGAAATTTAATCGACTCAGAGTTCCACATGGCTGGGGAGGCCTCAGGAAACATGATCATAGTGGAAGGCGAAGGGGAAGCAAGTACCTTATTCATATGGCAGCAGAAGAGAGAATAGTGTGAGCAGCACAGGAAAAACTGCCACTTTGAGAACAGCATGTAGGAAATCCACTCCCATAATCCAATCACTTCCCTTCCTCAACCTGTAGGGATTGCAGGTCCCTCCTTTGATACCTGGGGATTACAATTTAAGATGAGAATGGGGTGGGAACACAGAGCCAAGCCATATTACTCTCTACCATTGTGTACCATGAATCTCTCATCCTTGCTAACTGCACATATGTTTGTGTGTGTGTATCTGTATCTTATATTGCTGGCAAACTTGAATATCTTTTTATATATTTCTTCATATATTTTTGTCATTTATGCTTTGAATTTTCTTTTCATATCCTTTTCTCAGTTTCCTATTGTGGCTTTTGCTTTTTGTTTTGGTTTTAATTTGGTTAAAGCACTGGTAGTTTAAAGTCATTAACCCTTAGTGCAAATAACTTTCACAACTTACTTGTGTCTCCAATGTGTTAACAGAGCATCGAATAGATGCTGTAGCACTGATGTCCACCCTCTTAAGACCAAAGCACTTATTACCCCAGATGCCAAGAGTGTTTGTGGCTGAAGGGTCTTACCTGAGTCTCTCTCCAGAGATTGCACAGTTAGTCACTTAGCTCAAGTCACACTCTTTTTTTGGGGGCAACTTGCATCCAATAAGTGGTTGATGTAGGGATATGAAGGCCTGGCTCCCTTGCCCCAATTTAGGAAACTCTAAAGAGTCCTCTCAGCTTCAATCCTCCCCCATGAAATTGGCTGAGGCCTTTGTAATAAATGCATCATAGTTTAACTTCTCTTCTGTCCAATTCTGCTTCTTTTCCTTCCCCACCCAAATGTTTGATCTGGAGAGTACTCTCCAATGCACTTCTCACATGCAGCTCTTTATCTCAGAGTCTGCTCCCTGGACAATCCAAATAGCAAACGTTGGTGCCTGGAGTGGTTTGAGAAAGCCAACTCTAAAATGGGATTTTGAGTTAGTTGGAGCACCTCACCTTGCCCACATGCAGGCTGGTAATGAGAACCCCATCACTGATGATGAGTAGAGCACTAGATGGCAGTGCAATTGATAACATTTACTCAGTGATTAACTGAGATGGTATATCGGTGGAAGAGAATGCATGGCAGGTGCAAAATGTCAAGTGTTTGAGAATTGCAGAGGAATTAATATAAGAAAAATAGAATGGGTGAATGATGCTGGGAGCAATAAAAATATTGAAGAAAGACAATCAAAGGCAGAGGATTATTAGTCACCTGTTAGAGGCTGGGTGTAAAATAGAAGACCTCCTTGGCAACACATAGAGACTTTTCTTACAGCCAGAAGGTAGGCAGGAAATGCTGACTCTGAGACCCAGGGCGGGTCTCCCTTCTATGAGAAGAGCAGGATAAATTCTAAATTTCTGGAGGTCAACTACATAAAGGTCAGTGCCCTGATTGGTACTGTGAGACAAGAAGGAGGAAATCTGGGACCATTTCTCCCTATTAAACACAGTACTCAATGCTCACTAAAAGGCCATGCGACCTTTACAGACAATATGTATCCCCCCAAGGTCTGCTTCCACTCACCCTCCCATATACCAGAGCAATAACTAGGACTAAGTTACTGTATAACTTGGTCAGGGACGTGTGGAACTTGCTAGAAGATGAGACAAATCGTTTTCTGAAGGAGCTACAAGATCTAGCAAATGTATTCTACCAAGCTGTGACAGTAAGCATGGGACTAGGTTCTGAGAAGTTTGGATCAATAGAGGCGGAGCATAACATTGGATAGGAGAGATATTATAGGTGTAGGAGTACTCTCATGTAACAAAAGATGTAACAGCCTGGACAGGCCCCTGGTAAACAGTGTTAATGCACTGTTTACATGGTTCTTAGAAGCAAGAGGAAAGTGATGGGCTACACTAAGTGAAGGTAAAATGCCAAAACTGTCAAGATCGGCAGTGGAAGAAGGAATCAAAACACTCATAGACATGAATACGGAAGAGTGGATATCCTGCATCAGACCAGAAAACTCACCTGAATGGCCATGGGAGAGCCAGGAGGATGCTCGGTTTACATAGTAGTAAGTAAATAAGTAAGTACCAGTAACATCAAGAAGTTCAATGATGGCTATCTGAAGGTCAAGGTAGCCAGTAAAATATGGTGTTACATAATTGGGTTCCCTATTAATAATAATAGGACGCTTCAATAATGAAGATCAGGTGATGGTGATTAACCATTACAAGGAAGGTGAGCACAACTATCAGAATGAGCAATAAGGCCAAAGTAACAGCCAGAGGTCTGACTTGAAGAGGACCATGGAGATAATTATTAGAAAATAAATTTTCTAGTGGCAGATACCAAGCATGTTGCTCCATCTGTACCACCAAAATAAATCAAATATGGATAACCAGGAGGCAGATGAGGGACACTTCATTAAAAAGTCATCATTCCTTGCCTAGTTTCTGGATGTGAGCCATTCTTCACACTCAGAATCCATTCAATGAATGTGTGTGTGTGTGCGCCTATGCACATAAACACACTATTCATTATGTATAATATGTACACCATTCATTATATAAATACTATGTATATAGTATTGTGTGTGTATATGTGTGTGTGTGTGTGTGTGTGTGTATTTTTTTCCCATCCTGGGCCATGTCTCCTTCCACACAAAGTTAATGACTATGCAACTAAGTGTACTGCTTGCAGCTCCACTCATTGGGGAGATTTTTCCCCTCTACTGACTTTTAACATGAGTAACTTCACATTGTGGGGCAACTGTAACACAGGAATCTGGGGTACTGCTCTGGCACTGACTCTTGCCTTCTGGTGATGCTCAGGCTCAATTTAGGAAGGATTACTACTGGCTATGTCTTTACAAATTATTGGTTCTGATAGCAACTAGCTTGCAGACACACAATCACTTGGTGTACCATGGTCAAGCATCGTCTCTATCAGGGCCCAAAAGCACAACAGAAGCTAATTGTCTTATGTGGATGGCATGGCCCTGCTCCAGAACTGTAGGGGCCTGTGTGGCAATCCTCCCATAGTGACTGGCCTTAAACCCTGCCCTGCCTCCTTTGTCACCACTGACACCTCTGACACTGTGGGGTCTGTCAGATGAGATGGTCCAAGAGTTGCTTGCACTGCAGCCAGGACTTGCTGCAGATCCCTCAGCCTTCTGTGTCACCCAGTATGTGAACTGGAGAAGTTATCCTATGGGTGGAATGTTTTCTCCCCCAAACCCAAAGAAGTCTACCAGGTACACAACTTTTTTCTTTGCAATGGGAGATTCAAGAGGCAGTAATTTGTCTTTTCCTTTGGAGGGGACATCCTGGCATGCCTCTGACCCTCAGTGATGTAGAAGAACACTGAATCCCCATGGCCTTTTTCTCCCAATCCTCTGCTGTGCATGTGTCTTACTAAGGCCTCCAGTGTGCAAGCTGCCTCTTAACCTGTCCTGTCCAATCAGAATAATGGTGTTAGTGTAACTGATCAAAGTAATGTTTTTCATGATACCCTGACAGCCTAGATCTTGTATGACAATATTATGACTGGAGGTGTGAGAATTAACATAGCCTTTGGAAAACTGTAAGTAAATGTTCTTATCTTGCCCACTATTTTTGATCCTCTCTTCTAATTGGAAAGACACACATTTGCCAAATCTATTGTATATCATGTACTTGAGCCTTTATTAACCCACTCTAGTGACAATATTTGCTAGCAACAATCATAGCAGCTGTGATCTAGGCTACTAAGTGAAACCTGGGGCTTCACTAACTCATTATCCAGGATCCATCCAGTTTCTACAGGGGCCAGACTGATGAATTAAATGGAGATACAATAGGAACATCCTTAGGATATTTAATGGTGGCATTAATTTCCTGTATTTGGTTTGCAAAATTGTGTTTGATTTACTATTTGGCAGGGGGAAGGTATTTTAAGAGGTTTCCACTTGGCCTTTCCCACTACACTAGCTCTATAACAGATTAGAAACTCGATGTGGGGGTTACTCCAACTTCCAGGTATAGCAAATTCAATTATGCATTCCAGAACTGGGAAGAGGACTGGATAGGTCTGTGAATCTGATTGTCCTAGTAAGAACTGTACTCTGGCAAGGACTCTATTTATTTATTGGTTTCCATAAGCCTGCAACTCTAACAGAGAAGCTGAATAATTCTTTGGTCTTCTGGTATCAATGTTAATTTAGACCTATATCCAATAGTCCTTGAAATGTCTGAGTGTTCCCTTCTCTCCCAAGTGTACAATCACCTGAGTAAATGACTGGAAAACCCATTGGTTAGGAGTGGGGGATATAATCACAGTATATGCTTGCCATGGTGTTGCAGTGTACTTCCTCCTTCAGACCTAGCCACTTGTTCTGTCAGTAGGTTACAGTTCTGAAAATTGTCTCAGGTGGAAGAACTGAGGAAAGCATCATGCCTTTCTAATCTGAGAAATCAGCCTTAGCTTTCTGTTCCTGCATCCTTGCCTTTTGATTGTAGATTTTAAGCAACACCTTTGTTTACTAGTCATCTATTCTTACCTGCTTTGTTGACCATCTCTACAATTTCCTGTAGGTCAAGTTTCTGTGGATGCCCCTGCAACTTAACTAGTTAACATAATAACAGACCCTGGTTTCTGGTGGTTAAGCACTGCTACTTGGTCTCTATTGCTTCAGGGCACCATCGTCCCCATTATACTGTAGACGGAATGTACACTGAATGTTTATTCCTTATGTTGAAATCATAACCCTTAATGTGATAGTATTTGCAAATGGGGCCATTGGGAAGTGATTAGGTTATGAGGGTGGTGGCTTCACGAATGGAATCAGTATTCTTATAAAACAAACTCCAGAGAGCTCCCTCACCTCTCCACCCTATGTAAGGACACAGTGAGAAGATGACTGTCTATAAACCAGGAAGCAGGCCCTCACCAGACATGGAATCTGCCAGCGCCTTAATTGTGGACATCCCAGCCTTCAGAACTGTGAGAAATATTTTTTTGTTGTTTATATGCAACCCAATCCATGGCATTTTGTTATAGCAGCCCAAACAGACCAAGACACCATCCAAGGTAATATTTTTGCTATGGTCAGTCTCGGCCTGAAGAGAACCACTACTTAATTTCTTAGTGGTGTTGGTGCTTCTCTAATCAACGCATTCCTCATTGTTTTGGGAAATTACATGCCCTCTGGGTCCTCCCATGGAACAATTGTCTTTGGGCCTCACCAAATAGATGATAGTTCTAATAATATATTGTAGCATGCAGATTTTCCTCAGCCTTTGAATCCTTTCTTTACTCTCTGCTGAGGCAATTCAGACATTTCCACCTCACTCAGGTTGATTATCACTTTCTTCAAGCTTCTAGGAGCCACTCTAGCAGAGATTTTTGACCCATACCTTGGGTTTTTTTTGCCAGGTTTTAATATCATATCTTGAAAACCTGTCCCATGTCAATGGATTTCTGTTTATCCATTTTTATGTCTCGGCTATCTTAATAAGGCATTCTGAAACCAAGTCCCTGTGCTACCACCTGACACCTTCTAGACAGTTAATTCTTATAGCTTATCGAGGGTGTAATCTCTTATCTTTTTATTAGACCTCGGACTGTCCTAATGGATTATGCCTGTATTTGATTCTGATTATTGGCTTAACAGCCAGGAAAGGAAGTTGAGCTGCTCTTGAAGCAAACACCTGTTATCTTGATGGAGAATGAACTCCAAAGGGTCTTCCAGTACTGAGAAGTACTAACTCTTATAGGAGGGGTGGACCACCTCTACAGGTTTTGAGGGGTTGGGAAGCCTGCAAAGCCTCAAGCTTGATAGCACAAATCCAGATGATCTCATCCAGTGCTTTGGAGTTCCAAGTTTCCCAAACAGGGCCCTCATTCTAGCCTAATAGATATGGCTTGATTGGACATCTAGTCATATCTGGGGATTTGCAAGTCTAACTCTTAAGTTCTGCATTTGATCCTCATGTATGCCTAGTTTCCCACTGAAGGAAATAAAGTCCCTCTTTGTAAGTTTCCCAAAGGACCCTCTGACACTCTTCCTTAAATTTTAGCTGTTGTTGACTATATCCTCAGTTTCTCCTTATTTCTGTGTAGAGCATCAGTACAATCTAGTAATAACTGGCCAATTCTACCCTTGTTGTATATACAATGTACCCCTCACAGCCTTCAAATACCTGAATCAGCAATGCGGTCTCCCCCCAACTGGGATGTTTTCCCAGGTAACCACCAGTGAAATAATCTTCAGGATTTCACTGTCACAGTGTGCCAGGTTCGAGATATGCCCCATATAGTACTCAAGATGGTGGTGAGTAATCCAGTCTGAGAACCCCCTTTAATTGCATGCTTTCTTGTATTATTGCAACTGGTAGACACGTCCATACTCTAGTACCCCTGCTATATTCAGTCCTGGGCTAGGAGTAGCCCAAGAACAACATTACATCATATGAAGCACATTTAGGCTGAAATTTGTCATTTATCAAAAATTCAAATTTAACTATTTTGGAAATCCTATATTTTATTTGCCAAATCTAGGAACCCTTCCACAGTGGCAGGGTTAGAGGTCATATGTAGGCACAACAGCATGGTTACTTACACACTAAAGCTCATTTAGCTATTGTCCTTGCCTATAAAAGAGGCCAATGGTGAGTCCCCAATGTGTCACTATTCTTGAAGGAAACCAATAAGCAACTTGTGAGTAAATATGGAGTCTCTTCAAAATTCGATGGAGCAGTAATTCAGCTTGACTGCAATTGACACAAATTCTAGATATGATTTTTTTCCTGGAGGTGTTTAGCTAGTTGCCATTCAATAGTGTTTGATCCACAGAGACAAGATTTTATATAACATTGGATTGGCCCCAGAGGTTCCCTTTCCAGAAAAAGGTGTGCAACATTGGGCACATGACCTGGAATTTGATTACATACAATACTACGCAGAAATTGCCATCCAGATTGAGTGATGAAATGGTGTGTTAAAGACAGAGCTGAAGTGTGAGCTTAGGGATGATACTATAAGAGGATGGGAATCCACCCACCAGGAAGCGTTTTACACCCTAAATCATTTTGCACCCTATGCGGTAGAAAGTACAGGTTTGGGAACTGAGGAGCAGAAGTAGAAGTTGTTTTGCTTATCCACTGCTGGTGACCCACTTAAGGGAATCTGTGACTCCAGTTTTCATAATTCTGGGTCCTACAGGTTTAAAGCTCTTGGCTTCCAGATTGTCAATGCCTTGACCAGGGAACACAAGGGTTCCATCAAATTTTATCCATAGCCGCTGCTTGGTCATGTTTGACACCAGCCAAAAGAAAACAAGTCACCATCCTGACAGTGGTAATTGATTCTAATCACCGTAAGGAGATCATGCCACTTCTATACAGTTGGGGCAGGCAAGAATAAGTTTGACATCCAGAGGACCCACTTAGATATCCCTTAGAAATGATAAACAAGTCCACCAACCATGGGCAGAGAAGGACATGGTGTTCAGAGGCTCAGACCCTCCAACGGTGAAGGTTTCGGTCAGTCCACAAGGTAAGTTACCTAGATAGGCAGATACTAGCTAAGGGTGAGAGGAGTTCTGAAATCAGTAGTATGACAGAGATGATGAGCATCAGTTAAGGCCACCAAGACTAGCTCCTGTAACAGATGTGTAATGTGTTTCATTAGTCTTATAAATCCTCCCAAGGAAAAGAAGTTCAACATAACCATGGGAGGATGACTGTGGTGTGTATTTGTATGAGGCAAATGAGCCTCAGCAAAGTAAGGGGCAAATGATCGTGGGTGTTGTAGTGTTCCACCAAGTTCTTCCCCCACCACTGCCCCTTGGGCACAGCTCTTACTTCTCCAGCTGCTGAAACTGTTGGAGGCTGACAGCCTTTAATGGAGGCCCTCTTAGGGATACCCACGTTCATGTTCACATTCAGTGAAGGAGTATAAGGGCCCATCCCCCTTGCCCTGATTTTCGACCACTCAGAATCATCCCAGCTTGAGAACTTCTAATTTGTTAATCTGCGGCTCTTATTTATTTATTTATTTATTATACTTTAACTTCAGAGGTACATGTGCAGATCGTGCAGATTTGTTACATAGGTATACACGTGCTATGGTAGTGGTTTGCTGCATCCATCACCCCGTCAACTACATTAGATATTTCTCCTAATGCTATCCATCCCCAATCCTCCACCCCCTGCTATTTCTCCCCAGCCCCCCACCCCCCAGGCCCCAGTGTGTGATATTCCCCTCCCTGTGTCTGTGTGTTCTCATTGTTCAACATCCACTTATGAGTGAGAACATGTGGTGTTTGGTTTTCTGTTCTTGTGTCAGTTTGGTGAGAATAATGGTTTCCAGTTTCATCCATGTTCCTGCAAAGGACATGAACTCATCTTTTTTTATGGCTGCATAGTATTCCATGGTGTATATGTGCCACATTTTTTTTATCCAGTCTATCATTGGCGGGCATATGGGTTGGTTCCAAGTCTTTGCTATTGTGAACAGTGCCGCAATAAATATATGTGTGCATGCATCTTTATAATAGAATGATTTATAATCCTTTGGGTATATACCCAGTAATGGGATTGCTGGGTCAAATAGAGTGAACCAGCAACCAACAGAATGGGGAAAATTTTTTGCAATCTACCCATCAGATAAAGGGCTAATATCCAGAATCTACGGAGAACTTAAACAAATTTACAAGAAAAAAACAACCCCATCAAAAAGTGGGCAAAGGATATGAATAGACACTTTTCAAAACAAGACATTTATGCAGCCAACAAACATATGGAAAAAAGCTCATCATCACTGGTCATTAGAAAAATGCAAATAAAAACCACATTGAGATATCACCTCATGCCAATTAGAATGACAATCATTAAAAAATCAGGAGACAACAGGTGCTGGAGAGAATGTGGAGAAATAGGAATGCTTTTTACACAGTTAGTGGGAGTGTAAATTAATTCAACATTGTGGAAGACAGTGTGGCAATTGCCCAAGGATATAGGAATAGAAATACCGTTTGACTCAGCAAACTGAGGCTCTTAACAGCCAGTGCATCATAGCTCAATTTCTTCTCCACTGGGTGTTGCTCCCTGCACTCCTCCCAAAGGCAAGGATCCAAAGAGCACTCCCCAATCAACTTCCTGCATTCTAATCTCGGTCTCAAAGACTGCTTCCCAGAAAAATTGAACTTTGAAAGTGTGTTTTGCTCTACGTCTTTTCCTTTTGTTTTAGTTATTATTATTTCTTAGTATGGGCACTGTTTTCAATCTTTTCCTTTCTTGTTTCTGGTATTTTATGTCATGCTTAGAAGGGCCTTTCCCATCCCAGGCATATAAACATATTCATCCATATTGTCTTATAGCACCTTTATGGTTTCCTTTCAAAAAGTTTTTAAATATTTGATTCATCAGTAATTTGGATGAGAAGAGACATAGGAACCTAGCTTTATTTCTTGTTTTTCAAATGCTTAATTGGTTTCCTGTACTGTTTAATTTTAAAATTCCTTCAACCCTCCAAATGTTTCTAAGGTATAATGTGTTTTTATCTTTTTTCCAGTTTCTAGTTATCAATGGCTAACTCATTTTTTTCCATTGTATTTAGTAATTGAAACATTTAAATTATGAGTTTTTCTCTAAGAGCAGTGTTGGCTGCAACTCATTCATTAATTTTATTTTTTAGATATTATGCACTTAATAATGATTTCAATTTCTTTGTTTTAAAATAACTGTTTATGTGAGCATCTAAACATTTATAGATGGTAGAGATTTTATGTGTAGATTTATTACAGTGAGATTAAAAAATCTGGTTTGCACTATTTCTATGTATCAAATCTATTTAAATATGACTGCTTACAAATTCGCACATCTACATTGCCCAAGAACCACACTGCCTTTTTTCCTCCCTATGTCTTTAGTGACAAAATATTTTCCTAGTTCTAAAATTGTTCCTTGTATTTTCTGTGAGTTTCTTGCATGCAAGTTTGAGCATCATTCTAAAGACATTATGGCAAAAATGGCTGTTCAGATATAGCCTTTTTGTCTCCTCTTTGGTTCTCATTATTGTTTCTGAGTTCCTTTAGAGTGGGAAGTGTCACAGGATGCCAGGGCCACACTTCCCAACATACCTTTAGAGGTATAAAATAACATACCTTATTTTGAAAGGTGAATCAACCAAGGTGTCTAGGCATGTTCCAAGCCAAGCCAGGGTATTAGCATTTCTAAGGTCCAGTCTCACTCCACTATTAACTAACTCCTGTGTGACAGGAGACAAATCTCTCATTTTTTTCTCTGCCTCATCTTTACGTGGTAGAGGAGGGGAATGTTTTGAGTCTGGTGGTCCCTAGGAACCGTCTAGTTTTGATTAGGGGAGCTAGAGTGATAGGCAAGGCAAAAGGGACACAGAGCCAGCAGAGGCATGGGAGCAATGAAGGGAATCTGTAAAGGGTGCCACACACGCAGGCACACTCCTCCCTTCATTCCTGTTCCGTACTAATGAGAAAATGGTAAACAGTCCATGCGTGGCAGGTATGGAAATTATGGATGGGAGAGGGGCGCAAAGATTTGGGTCATGGATTTCAGATTTAAAACCTGGACTGAGAACAAACTTGAACTCCACAGAAACCAGCCACACCTTGAATGCTTCATTGATATATTTATTCACATATTTCCCTATTTCAGATGATGGTGACAAAAAGTAGATGGAGACCCCACCCTATCCATCCCCCAATAAATTACAGAATTACAAACACAGATTTACTTAGCATATACAAGCATTGGGACATAACAAAATTCATTCTACTCGGTTACTAGAGCCAGGAGAGATCTGATCTTGGGGGCAGTCTGAGCACCTAAGGCTCAGAAATTGAGCTAAAGAGACGTCGCCATTCTGGGCCCTGCCACTGCAGTACCTGCAGAGGTGACAGAGTAGAATCGTGGTGAACTGAGCTGCCTACCCCTATCATGTGGTCTAGAAGGCTACAGTAGGCTCTTGGGTAGCTTCCAGTGAGATCCACAGTCCCATAGAAATCTGTGCCTCAGGGTTTCCATCTGCACAATGGGGATAATAATACTGTCCTAAAGATGTCACAGGGCTATCATGAAGCTCCAAATAGACACAATTTGTCAAAAATGCTTTGTCAAAGTTCCAGTGCCATACAAATTTAAGGGAATTCAATTGATTGTGATTGTTAGAGTGCCCCAGGTATAACAGTGGACTGGCTCATGGGTCCAGGGGCCAAGCAAGTGATAGAGCTCCTATGGTGTGCCTTAGGTGGGCACCAATCAATGGTGAGTAATGGCTGCTGCAAAGCCAAGTTTCCTTAGTTTCTTGGCCCCAGGAAGTCACCAAGGCCTAGTACCTGGGTCAGGGCTAGGGAAAGTCACTGGGGAAGTTACAGAAAAGTCACAGGGGTCAAAGAGAAGGAAGAAGGTGGCATATAAAGCAGGAAGTAGTTACTATCATCACACACAAATATAGATACCCATTGGATGAAGGGCATTGAATTAGTAGTGCAGATGAAAGATAGAGCCAGCAGAGAGAGGGAGATGTCACAGCAGCAGAGAGAGGAATGCTGTCCCAAATAGGCTCTCTTGCTGCCACCTTCATTCTAAAGGGATAATGCCAGTGTCTATCTATCTGTAGAGAAAGGGGTAGCCGGGAGAGAGAACCAGTAACATAATAATCTGACCAAAGGGTAGGGATCCCTTCCTCCTGCTACACTGCTGCCGAGCATCTTAATGAGGTGTCAGGTATAGAGAAGCAACTAGTTGGTGCACTTTGAGGCTAAGGCCAGAGCTGGGCCCAAAGCACTACAAAGGCAATAGTGGGCTTCTGGAAAAATGCAGTGGTCGTCTGGTTGTCAGCACTTTTGAAAGATAGCTAATCCGCCTGTACATAGGCATGGTTTTAGGGAGCTGATCACTAGGTGCCTATGATTTTTAAGACTGAGCATCACAGATGCTCCTTAAAGAAGAGGAAGTTGGCCCATTTATTAATAATTTGAAATGGGCTACCAAGAAGAGTCAGTGAATGGGCCAGATCGGGGAGAGGCACAGCAAAGACAAACCCTCTACAGGCTTCCGTTTGGGGAATGGGGCAGGAAAATCTCTGGTTGCTCCTGCTGCTGCTGCTTTCGCCCAACTCCCTTGGCAAGGGGCTTGGACCTCTTGGGGAACTGGGGAGGTTGCCTCACAGTGTACCAGCTGGCACCTACAAGTTAAGGCAAACAAGCCAATAGAGCATATTGAAGATGAAGAAGGTCACTGGGAAAACAACTCGCGAGTAGTTATCCAGGCGGTAGACGTGGATGCAGAGGTGGCCCTGCTGCCAGGTACTGCCCTCACAATTAGGGACCATGCAGAAGTACTTCTTAAAACGCTTGCACCACTCACAGCTGGCCAGCTTGGAATAGAGGCTGCGGGGACCCTCAGGGCTACCTGGGCTAGGGGACTGCTGGGCTGAGCAAGACGGGCGGTCCTCTCCATCACTTCCCTCAGTGGTGACAATCTGGCACACAAAAGCTTCCTGATGTTGGCGGGTACAGGCTCGGGCACGTGCACAGACACGGGTATGGGCACGGCTATCGATACAAGGCTAAAATGGACAAGGAAAGAAGTGGGGAAAAGTCAAGGGAAGATAAGCCAAGTCTATGTACTGCCTCCGGATTTTCTGGAAACTGTCTTTGGCACACCATATATTGGCTTGTCACCTCCAACTTCTCACCATTACATCGGGAAGTTGATTCAACTCCCCCCATAACTCTGGGTAATACCCCATCACTCAGCAAGCTGACCACCCATGTGCCATAACCCTAATGCCCTTGCTAGAATGTCTTCACACTCTAAAGCCTTGCCACCACTCCCATACCCAGTTCATACATGGCGGAGTTTTGGAGAAGCATGGGCTTTGGTCTGATTGTAGATCAGGAAGTTGAGCACAGCAAACTCCAACAGTGCACAGAAGCAGAAGACGAAGCAGATGGCGATATAGAAATCCAAGGCTGTGATATAGGAGACACGTGGGAAATTCTTACGAGAAAAGGTGCCCAACGTGGTCATGGTGACAACAGAGGTGACCCCTGCAAGAGCACAGGAGTGGAGGTGGACTTAGCTTCTGACCTATATGCTACGTTGGTTGAAGGACTCCATGACAAGGTAACTCTGCTGTGGTCCAGTCAACTCCTAGCCATGTGCCTATGTGTATGCCTCTTTCCCCTCTTACCTACAGAGGTCCGGGCAGGAGCAGACTCTGTCTTGATCCAAAAGGAAACCCAGGAGAGCATCGTGGTCATGGAAGAAGGGACATAGTTTTGAAAAGCAACATAGCCAAACTGCCTGCTCACATTGAAGAAAATCGTCATGACCATGAAGTCACCTGAAATACAGAAAAAATGCCACTGCATTACATGAGGGTCTCCGTTAAGCAGGAAATGCACAGTAAGGGTTTCACTGTTCAGCTCACAGTATTCCCTAGGATAGAGGCATGATGTTAACAATGCAAAATATACAAATAGGATCAGAAGAAGCCCAGAAAAAAGACTTACTGCAAGACCCATGGCCAGTTAACAGCTAAGTCAAGGCCAGAATCTTAATAGCTTCTTTCTCAGTTCACTCTCCCACATTCAATGTCTGTCTCTGCAGGGTGGCAAGAGAGCCTGGTGAAAGTGAAAAAAACAGCCTTTTAGATATCATGCCCATGCAGCTGATATCCAGATGGCTGACTGAGGGCTTCACACCCAGTGAGCCCACTGAGACATGTCATACCTGGACTGCTGGCCCTCAGAATGTCTACTCTCAGCAAATGAGACCAGGGATGTCTGTGCTGTGGTGGGGAAGCACGTAATGCTTTCGGCCTCCTTTCTACACATTTGTATGATGGCAAAATGCCTTAGTGAGGGAGCACTGCTTCACTGGTGGTCAAAACCGGGACTAGTATGCTCCCCAAACTTTTGGTGGCTCCCCATTCCACATGAGCTATAGACTCAATCTGCACTCTGGACGCTGATGCTAAGGCCCATCGTGACCCATCTCCAACTGACATTTTACACTCACACTCTCACACATCTTACCCAAAGCCAATCCCATCTGCTCACAGATTTCCTGAGATAGCCTGCAAATTGACACCAATAATCTAACCCTGGACTCTCTGGTCTTAGTCTAGGACCTCTAACCCAAATTGAATGTTTCAGGAAAAGAGAAGAATGAGCTTAAAATGAACATTTCAGTCAGCCCTGCAGATATCAGGTCTGTGGAGTACACATCCACAGGGCAGACTGAGGTCCTCGTAGTCACTTGGACGTTGTGTCCCTGGTCATGGCTTTCAGCTAGACAGTCATGGCTCCTTCAGAACCTGATGACAAAGTGTATCTCTAGTTGGCTTCTTTTTTTTATACCATTCATGCTGCTTTATGCTCTGATGAACCTTCTCCATGATAGCAGGAGGCATGTTATCATGACTCCTGGGCTTGTGTGGGCTTTTCTCTGAGCCCAGGACATCATTTTCCACTCTCAGCATCACATTGGAGTTGTGATACTATAGAATTACTAGGCCTATAATTAGGTGGGCTTTTAAGTCCCTTCAAGGCAGGGCTCGGGTGGGCCCTGTGGCTTAGCCCCTGCCCATCCAAGCTCAGAACAGCCTGGAACCCAGCAGACACTCAGCAACTCTTGCTCCTGCCAGGCAACATCTTTGTAAAGCAGACCAGAACACTAATCTGTCCGTGTGTCCTATTTTGGAAAGTAGATCACCTGCCCAGCAGGTCAGAGTGGGCTGGAGCTGAGTGAGAAGAGCTGAATTACTACTCACCTTGCTTGGCAGCACTGAAACTCAAGGAGCAAGGCTTCTCAGATTCTTCTGGAAAAAGGCAAGGGAGTGACCTGTTTTCAGTGGGAAACGTGTGTGTTGAGTATAGCTTTGGGATAGAACTCCTCCAGAGCTGATGCAGACCACCCTCACACTTGCCTACTGGCCAGAATGTATTTATCAAAAGTCCTCTTGCCCTGGGATCTTGACTGCAATTTAAGGCACTTCTAATTGCTGGGTTTATTTAATATATGGCCAAAAAAAGAAGCTTCTCCATTCGTCAAGAGGTGACAATTTGTCTTGAAGGACAAGAGAAAGATGCTAACACACACTTTTTTCTTCCTGAGGAGTTAGAGAAGCACAGGTAAGAAAAACATATGTATCTGGGGCTGAGGAACCAAAGCAAAAAATACATGCTAAAGACAGTTTTATGCTCAAACTCTTATCCCCTTTGACCAGACCATCGTTGGTCACTGCAGTGTCAGAGGGACACAATTAAAAAGATCATGTCCAGAGGACTGGGACTAGAAGGATGAATGGACTCAAAGCTTTGGAGAATGAGGGAAGAAAAATAAACTAGGGCTATGTAGACTACAACAGACTATGATCCATGCCGGGAATGATGATGCTGATCCTTTCATCTCGGCCCTGTGAAATAGTGGCTGGACTAACATAAGCTGGATAGTTCCAAGGAAAAATAACTAGACCCAATGTGTGGAACTTCCAGAGACTCCAATTTCAGATGAACAGGAAGAGTTTTCTGATGAACAGAACTGTCTAGAGAAGAAAGAAACCTACTTGTAAGACAGTGAATTCCTGGCCAGCAATAATACTCCATTGGAGGGTCCATAGTCATCAGTGAAGGACAAGCCACTCCCTGGGGCAGGGCTGGACTCTCTTTGAACCTCCTGAAGCAGAGATTCTCTGGCTCAAAGTCCAAGATGGCCAGAGTAGCAGGCTACCACTGAATTCTGAACCCTTAGGAGATGACCACATAAGTATGCTCCAGATGGAGAGACCTGTCCTAGGGTCCAGCTGGAAGAGTTTGGACTCTGAAGTCCAAAGATAACTCTGACACTGAAGGAACCATGTCTCAAGATCAACTAGTCTCTAGCAGAGGAGAAAGAAGACCTCTTTTCTCCTCAACAATCCTCCTCACTCCCAAGGAGGTCTGCTGCTTACTTACTGTCACTGCTTTGGTGATGATACTGGCTCTGGGGCTTTGTAGTCACTAGGGCACCATTTTGAAACAATGCACAACCATCTACTAAATGGAACCACTAGTGACTTGAAAGCCCCCGGGCCTTATCTCCTCTGTCACTTTTGATGATGGGTCCCCACCTATCTGGGAAAAACTGATGTGTGGAAAGCCAAGAGACAGGCCTATGGTTAGCTGGCAGAAGAGCAAGGCTCCCAAGTCAAACGTAGTAAAACTGCTTCTCCAGAGTTCCCAAGAGAAAAGACAAGTATTTGTAAGATACTCCATCCCTCTTCCCTTTCCTAGTACTGTGCAAGCAAAGCTCTGGCCACATGAGCATGAGCTTTCCCTCACCCAGAGAATGACTCAACAAATGAAACAAAAGCAGATTTTTCTGCCTAGTCAGATGGTAGCAGAACAAGATGCCTCTCACGACAAATGGCTGGTTGGGTGACTGACTCCATCCACACTCTGGAAACAATGAGGGCAGTTCCTTCACTGCCCTGAACTTGGTTAGGATGTGTGAAGAGTGTTTCCAGGGCTGCTCTGGGAGCTACCCTGGGGAGGTCCCTTGGCTCCTCATTCAGATCACCTAGGAACATAAGTGAAGATGCTCACATCTAATTGCAAGCTGAAAGGTAAGACGCCCAGGGACTTTCCTTTTAGTCTTTGTTAGAGAAAAGGTCAGAAAAACAGGGGTCACTATGCTTATGTTGAATCCACCATGAACTCTGACAAGAATTTGTGATTTTTAGACCTGTTCCTTTAAGATAAATGCCAATGCAGCAGCCACTGTACTGCTGTAACTTCCTCCAGAGTATCCCAGCCTTAAACTAGCTTGCATTAGAGCTCTAGCCTCCACCTCCCACTATAATGGACTTTGCTTCTCATTCAACCAGCCTGGATTGGTTCTGGATATGGAGAACTCATATGAGCTCCATTCCCCAAAATCATCCAAGTAGGTCAGTGTTGTAACCTTGAAACTGAAGAGTCCGCATGAAAAAGCCAGTTGCACATTCTGACAGCAACAGAACTTTATCTACTTACCTAATCTCTCAAGGGGCTTGGCAAAGCACTTACTTCTTTGCAGATAAGACTGAGACATAGTTACAAAGTCTCAGTTTCCTCTGCAAACAGTTGCAAGTGCTTAGCAATTATAAGACAGGAGCCATGTCTTACGATATTTCCATGGGATTACTGCAAAGCATTTGTATGGATGGCCATCTCCAATCATCTCTACCACCTTCCTGGACTTCCGCCAAGCCCTGGTTTCCATGGCACACTTACCAGCTGGGGTTGAGATTATTTCAGTTTTGTTGCTCACTCCTGTAAAATCAAACTGGAAGAGCTTCCAGGAGTTCTTCTCATTGATTTCAAGCTTGAAATTTTCCCACTTGTAGGTCATCTCATTCTCAGGATAGGAAACTGGAAACCAATGTGAGAAATAGGGTCATATGAGACTTGGAAGCCCATCTGGGTCTCCAATAGCATGGAGTCAGCCTGCACAATGCCTTGGAGTCCTGCCTGTGGTCTCACCAGCCGTGGGACCTTGCTTCTCTTACCTCATTGTTGAAGTCCATTCAATAAGTGCACTACTGAGCATTCCTCAGTATCAGGCCCTGGGCTGGAAATACACAGATGAGCAAGGCATGAACCTATCCTCAAAAATTTACATTTAATTTTACAAGACAGAGAGTATACTACTGTGATTTTTGGAGGTGCTCTGAGAAACCTATGCCCGTGGAACAGTGGGGAAACAAAGCAGATAAAGATCACTTGCAGACATACTCAGAAAAGACTTCATAAAGCAGGTGATAGCCCCATTCATCTTGAAACTCAAGTAAATATTCTCAATAAGAATGATTGAAGGGATTAAGGGGCAGCATACAAAGGTGAAACACTGGTATATTGTGGAAAAGCCAAAAGTTCAGGACGGCTAGCTCACAGAGGATGAGGAGCACAGGAGTGAGTGGCAGAGTACAGTTCACGAATGGTTTTGAGGAGCATTCTAAGGAATTTCGAATTGATTCATGACACTTAAGGGCAGATTTGAAAGTGAGAAGTGATCTGGTCTAGGTGACCTTTCAGCTAGGTCGCTTTGGTCCTTCCATGAGCATAGCATGTTGGTGAAACAGGCCAGTGTAGTAATCCAGTCACAATTAAATTAATGCAGGTGGAAATCAAAGCTGTGACAGAGTGCAGACAAACAGACAGCATTGCTAGAGACTGGGAGGAAACACCAATAGGATGTGCGGACTGATTAGATACAGGAAGTGAGGGAGCGGGAACACCAAAGTTCTTGATTCGGGCAACTGGGTGGGTGACGGTGCTCTTCAACGAGACAAATCAGAACACAGAAGCAACACTCCTGTTTTGGTGGTAGAGGTTTGGAGGAGACAATGAATTTTGTTTCGGACATGTGCAGTTTCAAAGTGAAGATGTGGCAAAAGTCCAAGTGAAAGATGACAAAGGCCTAAACCAAGGCAGTGCCAGTGGAGATGGAGAGGAGCAGACATACTTGAGGTACATTTCAGAGGCACGTGGACGGATTGAGCAACACAGTATTGTTGGCAGGAAAGGAAATGAGGGTGGAGGATGGAAGCCCTGCACAACCTTGGCACCATTTTAGGAGAAAAGCAGAGGCAGAAAAATGTAAACGGCAAGGATGAGAAAAAGAAGGAGCCCAGCATGCCTCTGGGGCCCCAGAAACCTAAGAAGGTACTCACAGCTAGAGAAAGACAGAGGGCAAGAGTGAGAATCCATTGGAAATCTGAGCATGTGGAGTGAGCATCCAGCATCAATGGTCATCCTGGAAGGGAGAAAGGAGCCTAATTAGGCTGATCCTAAGCACTTTCATATCCACCCAACTTTGGTCTAGGGATCAACACCAATGAATAGCCCGACTCGATTTTGTTTGTTTGTTTGTTTATTTGAGACAGAGTCTCACTCTGTCACCCAGGCTAGAGTTCAGTGGCATGATTTCAGCTCACTGCAGTCTCTTGCCTCCCAGGCTCAAACCGTTCTCGTGCCTCAGCCTCCCAAGTAGCTGGAATTAGCGCCATCACGCCCCACTAATTTTTGCATTTTTAGTAGAGATAGGGTTTTTCCATGATGGCCAGGCTTGTCTAGAACTGCTGACCTCAAGTGATCTGCCCGCCGCAGCCGCCAAAGGGGTTGGGATCACAGGCATGAGCCACCGCACCCAGCCCTCAGTAGAATTTAAGACAAAAAGCTCAAAGGAGAGATAACAAAAGAGAAAAAACAAAACAAAACAAATAGGCAAACAGCTCAGAAGTATCTGGCTACTCTGGGCTCCACCATTAGAGAAACATACGGACCAAATTTGATAGGCTATTTTTTCCCTCACCCAGCCCAGTTTCCAGGACCTGCCAACATCCTCCCACTCTTCCCCACCTTCCTGCCCCCGACACACAATCTTCTCCTGTTGGGAATTCAAGTATCCAACCTGATCTTAGGTACCTTTGCCACTGCTGTGCTGCTGCACCACCTGAACAACTCCACCACTGTGGACGTATCTTTATATCCAGTGCCCACTTGGGATGGAATTGTCTAGGTAATGCAGTCATGCTGACACATCCTAGTTGGGGGAGTTCTGGACTTGGAGCCAAGTAACTGGGTACCAGTTCCGGCTCTGTCACAAACTTGGTGTGTGGCTTGAAGCAGTATCTTCCTATTTTGAGGCCTCTATATCTGTTACATGAGGGAGCTGAGCTTACGGTCCAGGAAAGCTGGACAGGCCCTTAGAGGTGTCATTCAGAATGAGATCTCTGTCCATGGATCTTTAGCTAAAATTATCAGAAGAGGAGAGAGAACCCCAAGAGGTGAGACTCCAGAGGCTTGACATACCTAATTGCATACAACACCTTGCCATCCTTGTAGATGCGGACCATCTGGTTGGGCATGGTGATCTCATGCTCTTGGGTTCTCTTAGAATTTCTAAAAAAGGTGTCTGGGATCCATAGCTGGCTCACCACGTTGCCACTCAGAACAAGAGACTCAAAGGTGTCATTGTAACAGAGGCGTTCGTCATGCCAGGTCTGGGAGAACATGATGTCAATGGTGTATTCCTGGTGGGAAGGACAGAAAAGCAGACACTTGGGGATGAGCAGAAAAAGGACATTGACATGCTAACATATTGTTTGCCACTCCCTTTCAATTTTTATTTGGGGAGCACAAATATTAATTAACCCCAATCCTTCATTCTCCAGAATTAAAATAAAAATAAAGTGCTTTGGATGTCTAGTGCTGTGGCTCATGCCTGTACTCCCAGCAGTTTGGGCGGCCGAGGCAGGAGGATCATGAGGTGAGGAGTTCGAGACCAGCCTTGCCAACATGGTGAAACCCCATCTCTACTAAAAATACAAAAATTAGCCGGGCGTGTTGGCGGATGTCTATAATTCCAGCTATTCAGGAGGCTGAGGCAGCAGTATCCCTTGAACCTGGGAAAAGGGGGTTACAGTGAGCCGAGATTGTGCCACTGTACTACAGGCTGGGCGACAGAGCAAGACTCCACCTCAAAAAAAAAAAAAAAAAAGAAGTGTTTTGAGTCACAAGAAAAATGTCTATTTAGCCTCATGTCTTTTAAGCAAGAACAACCTTTTTTTCCCCTTGTTTTGTTTTTCCTTTCAGATAAGTGCCTGTAACCTCTGAATGTGTGTGTGCATGTGCATAGATATATCCATGATTATTTGGTCTCCAGATATTGTCTGTCCCATAAAATGTCTGTTAAACATAAACAATGATATTTAATAGGAAGAAGCTAGAAACGTGCACCACTGGTGTTGAAGGGAGAAAAAAACCCGACAGCAATAGAACTGCAAGCAGCTCGAGCAGCAAGTACCACAACTAGGCCAAGGTAGAACTCTGACGGCTAGCCCAACATCCTTTGTTTTAGAGATAAGGAAACTGAGGCTCCATGAGAAAGGGGTCAATCCAAAGTCACACAAATAGTCGACGGCAGCCTTGCCCTGGGATGGCTTTCACTTGCACCAACAATCTTTTTAGGTGCCAAGGTCCAGTTTTCTCTGCAGAATCCCTAGGTCTTTCCCCTGAGTTCTGCATCCAACAGTGAATACTCACAACTATGGAGGCAGGTAGGGCCCATAGGGAAGAAATGAAGAAAATCCCTGATTGTCTTTGCTGCCAAGCCACCAAACTGCTGGGAGCCAGCCATGGAAGGGAAGACTGAGAATGTTCCCTGGAGTAGGCCAGAGTAGCACATAGAAAAGAGCTGGCAGAGACTGGATCCCATTTGTATGAGAGTCTCTGACTCCGCCCTGCCCCACCTGCCTCCACAAATAGCCTTCCAAGTATTTCGACTGTCCCAAGTGGCTGGCAGTTCCAACTTGGCTAGCAGAGCCTCCTTCATTTCCAGGCTTCATGAACTGCTTGGTAGCCTGCAGGAAGCCTTTCCGTCTGCACTCACACTGTGCTTATGCTTTATTTTATGAAGTGTTTCAAATGAGCATTTAATTTCTATTTGACAATTTTAAGTTCATTGCATATCAACTGATAACTAACAGTTCAGTTTTTCCCCAGTTTGACAAAGGAGCTTGTGATGTACATCTCTTTTAGCTCAGCCAAAACTCTAGAAATTCAGAGTTTTGGAACTAGAATCAACTGCGATAATTACCACAGCCAAAAAAAAAAAAAAAAAAAAAAAAAGAGTTAGCAACTACTGATGCTACAATGGGCAGTCATTCCCAGATTACTCATTGCCTTTTAATCTCAGACTGGGTGTTCCAAAACCATGCACTCAGGTTTTCCTCCCTGAGGACAAGGCCTGCTCTCTATACAACATTTGGCTGAAAGGTGTTGAAACTCTCCTCAAGCAGCTACACCAAGTATGTATCCAATGCCAGGACTCACATTTCTGAGAAGGCTCAGCTTCCTCAAATGTAAAACAGGGATCCATATCCTAATGGCAGCTTTGGCTTCCATGCAGGCTGTCACGAGGATCCAAGGAGACAGAATGTGCTGGGGACTGGCATATTCTGTGACTGTGTGGCAGAGGCATGCGTCCCCTCCTTACCGAGTACACCACAGAACAGGGACCTCCCACAGCTTTAAAAAACTGTTTGGAACCATGTAGAAGGCAAGACATCTCAGGATAATTTAAAACTACATGTAAGAGTTTGGAATTTACAAAAGACTCTTGGCTCAGGATAAAGCACCACCTTACTGGCCAAAGAAAATAAAGTTTTTGGCTCTTTTGTGAACTGCCCTATGTTCCATGCTAGGTTTGGTGACTGCTGGGTTATTAGACTATATCCTTAGAGCATTGTCAGGTGAGGCCCCTGCTGGCAGGATGAATAGCCATGGAGCAAGGAGAGACAGGGCATTCAGCTACTGTGAGTGGGGCTACTGCTCTGCTACATGGGCTCTTGTAGATAGAAATTGGCTTCCCAAACAGCAAGGAAACTGTAATCACAAATTCTCCACTACTCTTCAATTTCAGAAAGCAAACCGAAGCAACTTAGCGCCCCCTGCTCCGTTTGTCAATATGTGTGTTCTCTTCACTCCACCTAAGGAAGTTTAGCTGCCACTAATTGGGTGGAGAGTGATATGTTAGAAAAGAATGAACAAACCAGCTTGCTGGAAATTGGACTGGTTACTTACAAATCAGGTTGGCAGTGACTTAAAGTCAAGCCAAAGGAGCACAGAAATAGAACAAAGGAACAGAGAAATAGATATGCAAATTTCTAGGAGCCATGAGGTTACTGTGGACTGAGCACTATATTTGGCTTTGGGGATGCTAAAGAGGAGAGGCAGAGACTGGTGCAGGATGCTCTCTGCCCAGCTAGAATACATCTTGAGCCACTTCCCCCACTCCTACACCAATGACTTGAAACTGTCAGCAATGTCCACAGTGGTGGGACCACAAGCCCTCAATCTCTGGTTCTTGCACAGAACTTAGTGTTTCTTAGTTTATAAACAATGCTAGCAAAACTAATTGCTAAATTCATACTTATTTTAAAAAGGTAAATTGCAAGAAAAAAGGAGACTACAATTCTCTTAGTGGTAAACACACTGTTAGCAGTGAAAAAGTAAATCTGACATCAAGGGAAGAGACAAAAAAAAGCGCACCAATTTTAAAGTGTAGACAGAAACTCAAAAGCATCTAACTGCTCTCATGTGTCTGTTCTTTCTTGTTAGTTCTCAGCAACTCCATTCTAGGAGTTTCTCTAACAGAAGAACATAATAATCATGTGTAGCAGGCAGACTCTGAGATGTCCGCCAATTTTCTTCACTTCCTGGTATTTGTGCCCTTCTGTAATCCCCTCCACTTTACTGTGGGATGGACCTTATGATTTGCATCTGATGAGGAGAGTACCACAGAAGCAATGGGATGTCACTCCTAAAATTAGATTATAAAAAGCTTGTGGTTTGCATCTTGAGCACCTTCTCGACAATTCCTCACTCAGAAGGAAGCCAGCTACCATACTGTGAGCTACCCTGTGGACAGGTGCACATGGCAAGGATGGAGGGAGATCTCCAGACCCCAGCCAGAGAGGAAATGAATCCTGCCAGTCCTGTGAGTGGTCTTGGAAATGGATCCTCTCTCAGTTGAGCCTTCAGATGAGACCCCAGCCCCAGCTGACACCTTGATTACAGGTTTGTGAAAGACTCTGAAACAAAGAACCCAGCTAAGCCATGCCTGTATTCCTGACCAACACAAACTGTGAGATAATGATTATTTGTTGCTTTAAGACACTATGTTTTGGGGGTAATTTGTTACATAGTATTGCATAAGTAGTGTGCCTGAAGAATCAGGCAGTCAAAGCCTCATGGTGGCAGTGGTGGGGGACCTTGCTCTTCCACTTAGCCTATGTAAACACCTTGATTTTCCATGAAGGTTAACTTACCTTTGAGGGTCTATTTGCAAGGCCCACCTCAGAGCCAAGGCTCTAAACTCACCCAGTCACATGGCACTTTTTGGGTACCAGTGAATATGCTAAAATTTTGTTTGCCCTGAGCCAAGCCAAGTCTGTGGCTGTGATGGAGTTGCTTATCACAGCCTTCCTCAGTGTCAGGCTCTGAAGATGCAAGTGATTCTTGCAGAACATCTTTCATCACTCATTTGCTTAGCTAACATATA
The DNA here is from genome assembly GCF_030222135.1 of Aotus nancymaae. NCBI lineage: Eukaryota > Metazoa > Chordata > Mammalia > Primates > Aotidae > Aotus > Aotus nancymaae. Next base: position 925,193 of record NW_026988553.1, read on the forward strand.
CTGAGCACTTGACATCAAGGAGCCCATGGTGGAGACAGCAAGGCAGACATACCACAGAAAATTACAATGAAATGACGTAGGGAATCAGGTAAACAACTGTGATATAAGCTCTAAAGATGTAACTGCCAAGGAGAGAAATGTGGTGTGAAAAAGAAAGAAGCAATTAACAGATGTGGAGGTCTAGGGAGATACCATGAATGAGATGTCGTCTGAGCTAGATACTGAAAAAGAAGGCAGCTGACAAGTAAGAAAGTAGAACAATGGCACACCAAACAGAAAATCACTTGAAGGAAAGCTCAGAGGCACAAGGTGATCTGCAAACACCCAAAGTCCAGGGTGACCAAAGCATGTGGTCTCTAAAGGGGTGAAGAGGAATACAACCATGGAAGGCCTTGAACTTCATGTAGTAAACAGAGCCGGGACTGCAGGAGGCTCATCACTTGGGAGGCCAACTTAGTAGGTAGATTGGAATAGGCGTATTCTAGGTGGGAGATGATGAAAGCTAAATGGGGGCAGTGCTGACACTATGATGATACTAGTGGAAAGGAAAAAAGGAAGTAGAGCAAAAATATAGAAACAGTCTTAGAGCAAGAGCTAGTAACTTTAGACTTATGTCCATACAAATAATTATCAGAATAAAAGAGGCATTCCATTGTGGTGTTTAAAATTGCTTTATTATTTTTACTTTCAATGAAAAAACTGGAAGATACGGTTTTGATTCTGAAGATCCTCTTCAAGTAGCAAGAGACTTACCTTTTCCAGTCTCATTCTCAAGTCAGTGGTTAAAAAACCCCTTCCTCCCTCCAGAAAATAAATTATTGGAGTTGTTACAGACATACAGAGCAGGAAGTAGAAAGTCTGTGGAATGCCCTGTAGGTCAGCCCCTGGGCTAGGAAATACTGTAAGGAAAGCTTAGTACTCACCATGTCCTGGATAGAGAGAGGACCAAGGCTGTTGACAGAGATCTCAACAGTGACCACAGTGGGCTTCTCTGTAAGGGAAGCAGAAGCAGCAAAGGGTAAGTGTTAAACAGGGTCATGGGACAGGGGAGGAAGTGGTCAGAGGGGGTGAAAGGGGAGTCAAGTAAGTGTTGAACCACACAGGTTCAGTGTCCAATCTTATTTCTTTATTTGTTCTTCCATGGCAAAACCCAGCTCATGGACTGTTAAGAATTGAACATACATCTTGAAGATCAACAACCCAGTTTAGTCCTCTCACTTTACGGTTGGAAAAACTGAAGGCGAGAGAAGGGAAAAGTCTTAATCAAGGTCAATGACAGTGCTGAGACTAGAGTTAGTATCTCTTACCCAACAGGTCAACATCGGATGCTCCTGTTCATGTGCATGGCACCCTCTTTTATAGCCCAGGTCCATTCTCCATGCCTATACCCTCAAGCCCTGGACGCTCCAGGAGGGAAAGAACTTTGCTCTGCTACTCACCTCCAATGCCAGGGCGCAGTTTGTGGTCATCATTACTCAGGAGAGTGTTCAGGATGCGAGAGGCTTGTGGAAGTTTGCCAACTCTGCGCCTAGTCTCAGTCTTAGTTGACCGTGTTTTCTCAGAGAGAAGCTTATTTTCCAGAGACTGGGGCAGGGGGCCATAGATGACATCATGGGCAGAGGCTTCATCATTTGATTCAGTCTGAGGTCCCTCGACCCTAGAACATACAAATGAAAAATGAAGCTCTGCCCTGCACTCTGTAGGGGCCCCAGCTGGTGCCTCTTGGGACAGAAGCAAACCAAAATAAGTTTTCAACACAAAGCTTAATTAAATTGTGACTGGTAAAAGCAAATGATAAGAGAGTGACACATAAGGCTTGTGACTTTCTTTTAAATCTTGCTGCTCTTTGGGGACTTTCTATCCTGTCCTTCTTTAATGATAACTCTTTTATTTAAAAAAAAAAGTCAATAAAACTAAGACCTAGATTTTAAAAGAATGTTCCACGTGAAATGAAGACGGCATTTGTGTGTGAGCACTGGCCCACTGGACTAGCCTTGGCCTCTAGTCAGCCTGACCAGCACCACCTGGGAGTGAGGAGCAGGCAGAGGGCCAGGGCTGAGAGGAATGCTTGCGAAAGCCAGAACAGCCTCTCCCAGAAAGGACCAGAAAATTGTGGGAATATTTTGCAGTTTTGTGGTTGCGTAATACTCATTGCACTGGGGGCAGGGGAAGGGAGTGAAGGGAAGGAGGCTAAAGAGCAGCCTTTGTGAGTATGTAAGCAGGAAAGGCAGGACTCCTCCACCCAGAGACAGCCATCCAGGAACTGGCTGCCCAACAGAAGTCCACCCTGAGTTCCACAGCCATGCACCACAGCCAAGAAAAAGAAGAGGATTAGTAAGACTAAGTGAATTAAACAAAAATGTTAAAGCCCATCTGCCAAGGTATGAAACTCACCGATAGTGTTAGAAGTCTGGATAGCGCTGCCTTTGCTGGGAGGCAGTGATAAAGGGGGCTTCTGAGGTCCTGCTCACGTTCAGGTCCTTGATTTGGCTTTCTTTACACCGCTGTGTTCATATTCTGACAACTCATCAGCTGTACACTTATGATTTGAGCCCTTTTCTGTATACACGTTCTAATTCTATAAAAAGTGTTTAAAAAATCAAAATGCCCCACCTGCTAATATCTGGATCTTGTTTTATTTAAAAGAAAACTCTTAAAAAACAAACAGAAATCATTTATGACACAATAGGAGATATTTGAACACTGAGTGGATACTTGAGGCATGAATAAATTATTCTTAAATTTTCTGTATAATTATCGTATTTTCTTATGTTTGTGAAATCATTAATGACTACAAATACATATTAAAACAACATATAAAATGATATGATGTCTGAGATATGCTTCAAGACAATCTAAATCAGAATTGCAGGGTGGGTGGGGTAAAAGAAAATAAGAGTGGCCATGAGTTCACAAACAATGGGGCTGGTGATGGCTACATGGAGATTCCATGTACTGTTCCCTCTACCTTTATATATCTTTGAAAAAATTATAATTAAAAGTCTTTTTAAAAGCCAACATCCCATATTAATCTGATATTGGAAGGCAGGAGAGTGGTTTCCATTGGGGAAGAAAGTGTACAAGGACAGGCATTTTGGAGATGCCTGTGTGTGTGTGTGTGCACGTGCACGCACACACGCATGTGTGCATGTGTGTGATGAGAGGGTTGCAATGCTCTATTTCCTGATCTAGGTGTTGGTTACATGGGCCTGTTTACTTTGTGAAAATCCACTGAGCTGTTCACTCATGATGTCTATGCTTTTATATTGGCATGTCAGAATTCAAAAATGATTTTTTTAAGCCATAAGGCAATTTGCTTCCTAAAATAATGGGTAAACAGGGCAAGAGACATTGGCATGACCCCTGTATTGCAGACCAAGGGACTGCCAACTTGGGCAGCAAAATGCATTTTTCTGCAGTATTTTAAGCTGTTAGAATTGCTTGAGTGGCATGCAGATGTGCCAAATCCACACCATTTCTCATATCCGAAGTGGTTACTTCGCATTGTGCGCTAGGGAAGAACTGAGCTTGAAAAATACAGGTTTTGCTTTCAAATGCCATATCTAGAAGATGTCCTCCTTCCCTGAGGTCAAACTCTTAGCCCTCTCAAAAGATAAGAGCTAGAGACTATGTGAAGAGAGGAGGGAACATGGAGACCCGAGACCCTGCAAAATGAGTGATGTGGCTTGTAACATGGCACAGTCAAAACCAGCAGTCCATGGTAGGCTGAGCACTGCCAGCCGGGACCACCTAAAAGCCTGAAGCGGCCCCTCCCAGATGCCTGAAATCCATGGACAAGATCATCCCTGTGCCCTCCCAGGTTTAAAAGTGCAGAGGCAAACAAATAAACCCGAAAGCACTGGGATCACCAAAGCCCTCCTGCCCCTAGACTAGGTCTGCAATGAAAATGATATCAGAGGGTCATAAGGTGGCTTTCATCTAAAATTACGGCTAGGAAGAATAAAAACTTGAAAAACACTCATACATTGGAATAGTGGGATTTTCCAGGGGAGTTTTCCAGGCATTCACATGTCTCCAGACGTAATGGTCCATCATGAAGTTGAATCTCTACGCTACCCCCTCCCCAACAGTTGACTGGTGGCGGTGGTTGGGGGGACATAAGAAGAGATGTTAGATTTATTTCCGAAATCATATCTCTTTCCCATTCTACAGATGGAGAAAGTGAAGCCCTGATAGAAGAAGGACTGTGCCCAAAGTCACACAACTGATTTGAGGCTGAGCCTGGACCAGAGTGAGATCTCCTGGTTCAGGGTGGCCCAGCACACCCTACTGCCACCTCTTCAGGTCTTTCCTGACACCACAGGTTGCTATGCTTGAAAAGTAGTTTCCACTTCCCCAGCCCCTTTTTCCTGCTGTTTTCCTCTCTGACCACCACCCTCTTCTTATTTCCCTCACCCCAGAGCCAGCTTTTGCCCTAACCAGTCACCGTGTCAGCTTTCTCAACTAGTCCAAATCCCATTTGGAGGGATGTGGATGACTGGAAATTGCTAGCACGCATAAAAAAACATTTACCAAGCCTCTGCAGAGGCGAGCCCCACTCCAGGACACTAGTGAGACAGCAGGGAGCCACACCTCCCCTTCCCCGAGGAGCTAATGCAATCTGGGGTCCGGAGAAAGGCCACTCCCCACTCCCCACAACGGATAAAGAAGACACAAGCTCAGTGCCATGGAAACTTCCGTAAAGCGCCACAGATCAGGAAGCTTGCAAACTTGTGACACTTCACACTCAGAAGGAACCATCTCAAAACAACAACAACAACAAGAAGGAAGCCATCGTCTTCCACCCCCAAAAGCCAGAAATCCAGGAGACAAACTTCCTAGCCAAGTCCCAGGGCCAGGAGAAGGTGTGAGGGAAGCTGGTTGTTTAAGGGAAACCTGAAAATGGAGAAGGGGATTGAAATCTAGGACCCAAACCACAGACTTCAGAGGAGAGTAACATTCCTGGCCTCTGGTTCCAGTCGGGCCAGGGCCCAGCAGGGTATCTAGGAATAAGTTAAGTTAGGGGGAGGCTATCAGCGGTGGGGAGAGGGGTATAGCTGGTGCGGGAACCCTTAAGACTAAACCAAAGCTCTTGCCTGGGACCGGCACCAAGAGGAGCAGCGGTATGGGAAGCAAGTAAAGTCAGAGTTGCCTGGCGCAGTGCCTGGTACTCAGTAGGCACTCTTAAAAAAAATGTGAGCAGCAGAGAACAGACGAGGCAATACTAACTCATTTCTGGCGCAGTTAAGCTCCCTCAGTCGCGCACCCACTTCTCAAAATGCACCCCCGGACCCCAGTAGATGGAGCCTGCCCTGGCCGGTCACACGGGGGCCGCTCCCCTCTTCCTGCGCAAGACTCCGAAAAGGAGTGCTTGTCACCCAGCCACCGCAGTGCTTCTGTGAGCGCGAGTCCGAGAACTGGAGTCCAGTCTTCCTTTTGGGGCTACCCTTCAACGACCCCGGGAGCCCAGCCTAGAGGGAGCGGGGGCGTAGGCTGGTGCGCATCGAGGGGACGCGGGACTTGGCCAGCCCGCGCTCGGGCTGGGGGCCAGGCGGGCGCGGGGCTCGAAGAACGCGGGCGGCGGGGGTCCCGAGAGCCGTCCCTGCTCCCAGGTAGAAGGAGCTGGGCGCGAAAGGCTCCCGAGATCGGGATGGAGACTCACCTCGACTGGAGGATCAATACGATGGCGAGGAGGACTGGAAGAACTTTGGACAACATTTTCGCAGAGACCGGAGCGACCACCTGTACCGGAGGTCGCGGCTCACGGTCTGGCGGCACTGAGCGCGGCGTGGAGGGTTTTGCTGGGCTCCAACTTTCACTCCTCCCACTCGCCGCGCCCCGCCGCGCTCTCCCCGCCCCAGGCCCGCCCCCAGCCCCGATGGAAATCTCCGACGACGTGACGGCTGCAGCGGTTGGGAGCGGCGGATGATCGCGCGGGCGCGGGGAGGAGGCGGGAGCCCTGTCGCCTAGGCCCCCAGTACCCCCGCCGCCACCACTGCGTCGCTATCAGTCAGTCAGGGGCGGGTGAGGAGGAGGGAGGAGGCGGCAAGCCCGCGGCTCACGGCCTGGGCGGAGGAAACTCAAGGCCCCAGTCTGTGGCCCTCAGGGAGCTGCTTCAGACACAAGAGGACTGGGTGGGCTTATACACCAGGGGCTACCCCTTCCTGCCCGCTGGCGCGCCGCGGGGTTAAAGTTTGCTCTCTAGCTGTGGCTTCCTCACCACCACCTGTTGCACCCCATTGCTCCCCCAAGTCTCCTGGCCTCACCTAACTGCCTCCGGTTTTCCCAGCTCTCAGTCCACAACGTCCAGTCCTTCGGAATACAAATCTTGTTACATGAAGGAGGCTCGGTAGCTCAGCACCTTCCTTGGCACAGGGAAGAAGAGACACAGGGGTTTCCCCAACAACCTCCGATCTGAGGTACTCCACAGGCCAAATTCCCAGGTATTTGCGTGCAGGGAGGACCCGCCAACAGAGAACCAGGCAGAGACACTCCCTGTAGAATTTTCTCTGAACCCCAGGGGGGCACTGCCACAATGTGGCTCCAGCTTTGGTCCCAGAAGCTGAGTGTGAGAGGGACCACGTGGAATAGAGGAGGCTTTGGAAACCTCCTGAGACTGGATGGCCAAATCTTTCTGGACACTTGGCACCAGGTGATAGCATAAGAAGACATGAGAAGGCACGAATGGGGAAGGGATACTGCCCCTCTTCAGGCAGGACATGTCAAGAGTTTCACACACACTTGGACTTCATCTTCTTTACCTAGACCCTTCTGATCTGCTTCAGAACGGAAAGTAATGGCAAAAATTTGGGTACCAAGCCTATGCCAGACACTAGCAGCTTCCTCACCTGTTGCTCTAGAAAAAATAAATAAATAAATAAATAACTTCAGGCTTAATAGGCTCAGCATTATATTTTGGTGCTACTTGTAAATGGACAGTTGCAACACAACAAGTCCAGTTGTTATGGCTCTACAGGATAGTGGTGGAGGGGCATGCTCCCACGGGACAGAGCTGTGAGCTTACATTTAGTTTTTCACTCTTAAAAAAAAGGGCTGTGTGCATCCTTGAAGAGGCTTAGCTCTACCACACTCATCTAAAACACCCTCTCTATCCCCGCACCCCCACAAGCACATCACTCTGTTTTGTCCTCTTCACGACACTGCTCACTCGTTGATGATTTTCTTGGTCATTTTTAATGAGCTTATGTATAGCAGGTCTCTCCCACCGAAGTAAGCTCAGTGACAAATACACACACGTATACACATAAAATTTGTCTGTTGGAATCTTCACTGTATCCCTAAGTCTTAGCAGAGCCCTGGGCGCACAGTAGGCACTCACCCAAATGTGTCACTGATTTGCATGAAGCTGTATGTGTCCTACTAGTACTGAGTCAGTCCACTAGGACCTGGGGCTGCCTTCAGACTCTGGTGCAAGAGAGAAGAGACTGAAGGACACATTTAGGCTTGCACAGCCCCCCATTGCCCCCCTTCTCCCCCCCATACTTTCCTTAATGCTTTGCTGCTGAAATGTTTAACAATTTTTGAACAAGTAGCCCTGCATTTTTCTTTTGTCCTGGGCCCTGCAAATTATGTAGCCAGTTTTGCCCCAGGGAGAAATGCTGCAGAGCAGGGAACAGGCAAACACACGGCTTTCCTGAGCCCATAAGGAAGACGACGCTGCCAGTCCATCTGCTTGTTGTCCTGTCCAGCACCAGACTGCTATGGAAAGGGGCATGTCTGCCCTTACTGTAGCCAACCTGGGATTTGAAATGTCCTATATGCATGTATCTTCCTCCACTAACATTGGAACTCCAGGAAATGAAGGTTTGTCCGATTTACCTGTATTCCCCTGGGTTGAGCACAGTACCCAATGACCAGTAAGCATTAAGTACATTTGCTGAATGAGCGACTGAATCCCAGGCAGCTTTTTAAAAGGAAGCAAGTGATTACAGCTCCCTCATCAGAGATTCCCAGGCACTTTGCTCTTACAGGTTGATATTAATCATACTTGCCATCTTCCTTATAAACCTCATCAATGGGATAGCTCATCCACAGGATAGCTGTGAGGACTTGTGAAGGCTACAGAATGTTATTATTGTTTCGTAGTTTTCCAAGTATTTGCCACATGCTTGTCTAGGTCAGGCCATGGACTTTGTGATACAGGAATATACAGCAAGGACTCAGATGATGTCTTGGCCCTTACATATGTTTCTCAAGACAGGAGTGGGAACTTGTAGTAAAATTACTTTAAAAAATACTAATTTTTTGAACATTACTAACACGAGGTACAAAGTCACGAAGTCCCCAGAGTTCCCAAGAAAACACTTACATGGTCCCAAGCCTCTCAAAGCAAGAAGAGGATGTTATAGGCAGCAGAGGTGCAGAGATGGGCATTCCAAGTTGAGAGCCAGCCGGGTGTTTTAACTAGATATGTGTGGTGTTTGACAGAGAACAAGGAGGAGATTGCCTGAGGTGTTTGTGAAGAGCAATTGTTGGAGATAAAGCTGGAGTGGGAAGCTGGACAGGCAATTGCACTTTATCCTGTGGGCAACGGGGGAGTTGCAAACGAGTACCAAAAGGAGCATTTCATGTCCGAATGCTGTTTCAAAAGATCCCTCTGGTGAGGGTAGTAGGCAGGAGAGTTTGCAGGATGGAGAGCTGGAGCCTCTTTTCTTTCAGTGAACAGAAGTAGAGCCACAGGGATGGTCAGAAGACGAGCCACAGGAGGGAGCAACATCTAAAATGTGGAATTGACAGACGGAGTGGGAGTCAGGGAGGAGGCAATGGAGGGAGGGTTGCTAAGGCTCACAGGGTCTTCCCAGGTGATCAGGGTGGCAGAACAGAAATAATGAAGGCAGGAGGAGGAGAAAGAGCTTTTAGTTACAGCCATGATAGCAGCTGCTTCCATGTTGCGTTTCACTTTCTAAAGTTCCATTAGAAATAAACATTCTCATTTAATGTCTAGGTACGTGTATGTGTCTGTGTGCATATGTGTGGCTGCATATCCCTCTCCCTGGCTGTTTGTACTTCAGATTGCATCTCTTAAACTTGATAATCACTGAATATAAACTACCCATTGATCGGAATAGCAGTGAGCAACCCCCTTGTCAGTTGTGAATTATCAAATTAAATAACCAACATCAAACCACCATGTGACCTGCTATATGTGTGGTTTAGGGACAAAATCAGAGCTGCTGGTCATAAAGTCTGTGTGTTCCTGCCCTAGCATGGCCCAAACTATAGCGCATGCACACATGCTTTTCTTATTAGGTCAAGGAAAAACACCAGCCCAGGCAAGTCTTACATAGCTCTTAGCTTGTTAAGTACCTGGGTTTACAGCAAGACTGAGATGCTAGGGACACTGCGGAAGGCAAACTAGAGAAAAAAACTATGTACGGGGCTAAGCCTAGTGCGGAAGTGGATGAAGGGGCAAGCAAGGGACAGCCAGGCTTCAAAGCAGATAGACTAACAGTAGAGGTAGAGGCAGCACAAGGTAGTGACCAGATCTCTGTGCTCCACTGCACACAGGACACAGTTTGAATTTCAGATCATCCCCTAACTACTGGCTAAATGAGTACAAGCGAGTTCCTTACAGCCCCTGAACTTCACATTACTCACTTATAAAATGGAAATTACAATACTTTCCACCTCACATGGCACCTGTGATGATTCAATGGAACAGACCAGATAAATGTGTGTCACATGGTCAGTACTCAAGAAAACTTACCTGCCATTCTCAACATTACTATTAGTAGCTAATAACTGATAAATGACAGTGCAGGCACAGCTTAAGGTCCTGAATAGCACCAGGAAATATCTGGCCAAAGAGCAAGACCTCAGCCCTAGAAATACACTGCAGAGCAAGGGCTCACGTACCGAGGAGGTTGAAATGCTGTGGACAAAACAGGATTCTAGACCTCAGGAAATTGGACCACTGTGAGCACCGCAGGCTGGCAGCAGGCTACAAGGGAGGAGAGAGGCATGACTGGGGGTGGAGATTGAGGGTCATTGGCACACGGGTGACATTCAAAACCATGGCACTGCATGCAGTCACCCAGGAAGAGATAAACAGGCTTAGGCTTGAGTCCTGAGAGGGGTGTCACAGAAGCCAACACAAGAGAGGGCATTTCTTGTAGGCTGGTGGTTTTTGCCATGTGCTAATAAGTCAAGAACTAAATAGTGCCCAGTGGCTGACTCAACAGGGAGGTCATTGTTAAGCTTTGGGCAGGGGCTGATCCTCAACACAGAGTTGAGGGGTGCGTGACATGGGCAAGGAAGAGAAAATAACATATGACTGTAGACAGCTTGCTTGATAAGTGGCTGGAAAGCAGTGAGAACTGTGACTGTCTCCCACACCAAATACAGGGAGAGAGGGACATGTCTGATTCTGAAGGGGCCATGTCTGATTCTGCTCTGAGCCTGAGTGTTTTAGAGAGCGAGGGAAAGAGATTTAAAAAGAATGCCAATAATACTGGCAACTGGTGCTGGTCAGGACTTGAGAATGTTGACATCTGGAAAGTGTCTTCTGTGAGGGATGAATGTGTGAGGAGGATGTGAAGTCAGCAGGTATAGACAACTCCTCAGAAAGCTCAGCATGAAGGAAGACACAGTGCAACAGCTAGAGGGAGGGAAATATTTGAAGCATTTTGATTTTTGTGTTTTACAGATGCATGAGACAGAAACATCTCTATAGGCTGAGAGGAAGAAGTTAACTGAGGGGGAGAGGGTGGAAAGACTTCATGAAGCAGTTGTGCATGGTCAGAGCCCAGTGGGGAGAATTGACCACTAGGGGAGGATGAACGCCTCTTCCTCAGAGGAGGGACGGGTGGAAGGAGAGGACAGAAAACAAAAGGGCTCATTCATTCATTCAACTATTATGTGTTACTATGTGCCAGGTACTGGCCTAGGTACTAAAGATCATAATGACGAGAAAAACAAATTGTAATCCTTGTTCTTGTGAGGTATACATCCCAGACAAAGGAGACAGATCTCAAATAATAAATACAGGTAACAAGCAAGTTACTTATATTTACATAGTACATTAGAAGGTAATAAATGGTTTGGAGAAAAATAAGCAGAATCTGGTAAAGTAGGATTCAGACTGCTATGGGGGGATAATTTTAAATAGGATGCTCAGGCAGAGCATCACAGAGGAGGTGACATCTAGGGAAAGAGTGTTCTAGTAAGAATGAAGAAAAAGTGAAAATTACCTAATGTGTTCCAGGCACAACAGTTAAGTCAGTGTGGCTGGAATAGAGTGAAGAAGGGGGAACAGCAGGAGATGAGGTTAGAGAGAAAACAAGATGGAAGTGGCAGAGTTATGAGAAGAGGCGTGACACAATTTGAATTACTTTTTTAAAGGTCCACTGCCCTTAGAATAAATTGATGATGGTGAAGATAAAAACAGAGGGGCTAACTAAGAGGCAACTGCAGCAACTCCGGCGATTGCAAAAGAGATGATGGTCACACTGGAGATAGTGAGAGGTATTCAGACTCTGGCTGTATTTTCAAAATGGAGTCAATAGGATTTCCTCCCGAATTATATGAAATGTGAAAGAAAGAGAGAAGTCAAGGATGCTCCAGAAGGGTAGAACTGCCAACAGCTGAAATAGAGAAGGCTATGGATAAAACATGGATAGAACAGTTTTTGTTTTGTTTTTTTCTGCTGCTGCTAGTTTTGTTTTGTTGGAGTTTGGTTTTCCTGGAGTTTTGGTTGGTTTTGTTGGTAGATAGGTCAGAAGTTCAGTTTTCCACATGTTGATTTGAGGTGTCTATTAGACTTCCAAATTCAGGTGCAATCCTGAGTCTGAAATTTGGATGGGAGAAAAGTGTAGCCTATATATATACATTTGAGAATCATCAGTATAGAGATGGCACTTAAAGCCTTGAAACTGGATGAGATGAACATGAGAGTGAATGTAGCCGGAGAAGAGAAGTGAGACAAGGACTGAGGCCCGAGATGAAGAGGATGGGAAGAAGAGAAGGAGACAGTGAAAAAGACTGAGAAATGGGACCAGAGAGGTAGGACAACAAGAGTGAGACATCCGGCAAGTCAAGGAGGGAGAGATGAACTGTCAAATGATGCCGGCAGATCCAGAGGAATAAGACTAAGAATTGACCATTGGAGTTAGCAACATATAAGTCATTAGTGTCCTTGAGAAGAAAAATTTCTGGTGTGTGTGTGTGTGTCTGTGTGTGTGTGTGTGTTGGTAAGGGTGGGCAGGAGAGGTAAAAGACTGCTCAAATGGGTTCCCAAAAGACCAGGAATTGGAGATAATGAGCATAGACACCTTCTTGGAGTTTTATTTCAGAAGACGGCAGCAAAATAGGGCAGTTGTTGAAGAAGGGAAGAGACTCACGAAAAGCTTACATGGGGAAAAAAACAGCATATGTGTATGCTGAGGGGAATGCCTGAGTGCAGAGTTAACCCTTTATACTACAGGGGAGGGAAGGGGAGTGCTGCGACGTCACTGAGTCAGCAAGAAGGGATGAGACGTAACCCTTTGGAAGCAGTATTAGAGGAGGTGACTACCCTACCTCCGGACTCTGAGAAACATGGGATGTGGAGAATGAACGTCTTCAGTTGCCCCCAGGAACTGGTACCTAATTACAATGTATTGACTGGGTTAAGGACTGAATGAATAGTTGAAAGATCTGCAGGCGAAGGTACTTTCTCCAGGCAGAGACGAACTGTAATGGGATTTGGACAAAGAGGTACAAATGGTATTTGGAGATGAAGTGGGAGTGGGGGAGGCACTTTCGTCCTAGAGTAAGGTGCTGGTGGCCCAGTAGAAGTTTGTTAAGATGTGGAGGGGGCACAGGAGTGCTCAGAGGTTCAGTGGAAATTGAAGAAATGCGGAGCAGTACCAGAGAGCACAGTGGAGGGCTGAGGAAGGGGATCTGGGTCTTGCTGAGGTTTGAGGGTGATGATTAATTGTGCCCTCTCCACTCCCTTGGAAATTCAGAGTAATTAACACAAAAGGCCTGCGGTCAGAGAGATACAGAAATATGGATACTTCCCCCACATCCCCTACAGTTCTCACTTTCGTAAAGCCCTTCCCCCAATGTACAACCATGCCTCCTTTGTGTATTCTTATTTTTTGTAGGAGGGGTAACACTTCCAGCTCCTCCCTCATCTCTCACAGGTGCTGTTCTGGGTGTTGAGGATGCAGTGACAGGCAGACTAAGCCCTTGCCTTCCTGAAATTTACATTTTTATGCAGGGAAACAGGCAATCAGCAGACAAGGAATAAATTTACTAATTTCTAGTATGAAGTGCTATGAAGAATAACTCCAAGATACTGATGGTGGGGGGACTGTCAATCTGGTCAGGGTGCAGGGGACATCTTGGTCTCCTCTTGCACTCTCTGGGAAGCTTGGAACCACAGGGTAATCCGCTCTGAAGGCCTTTTTGCCGTTTCTAATTCCAATGTAGAATAAAGGGAGCAGGAGGAAGGTAAAATGACAAGCCTCTTAATATACGAAAGGCTGCCAAGCCATTATCGTTTATTTCAAGTGGTGGTAAAAGCAGATGACTCATCCTTCAGAGCTGCAGGACTTTGCACCAAACAGTCTGGATAGTTTACTGGCTTGCCTATTTTTCTGAGCTTAAAATGAGAGGAACAGGGCTTCTGAGCTTGAATAATCCTGAAGAGCCATATTTCCTTACCCCAACCCTAAGAAAGACTTTCCCAAAAGATCTCAAGGGAACAAATAGATGCTTCAGCAATGGTTTGGAGCAGGGAAGCTTCCTGGTGAAGATGGAGCCAAGCAGCTACATAGAAGAGTCTGTGTTTTTCTTGCCCTCCCTCACCAGCCATTCTTGCTTGCCCTGTTATAGGTTAGGGAGGAAAGGAGGTAGGCTCTTTCTGACCTTCCCAGAAGGATCACCTTTTCCCTGGCACCCTAGTGAAACATAGCTTACTAATGAAAGGCATTTCTCCTCCCAAAGGTGTAGAAAACCAATTGTTGAGTTGCTGCAGTTGCCTCTTAGTTAGCCCCTCTGTTTTTATCTTCACCATCATCAATTTATTCTAAGGGCAGTGGACCTTTAAAAAAGTAACAATAACTTGGAACAATTGGGAATGTTGAGATTGGTCAAATGCCCTGAGAGGCTCCTTGGATGATAGAGGTGCCATCAAATCTATGGTGTGTAGCAGCCTGTCCTACAAAAGGGAGTTGTTCCAACAGAGTGGGATGTGAACTCATCAGGGAAGTAAGTGTAAAAAGGTCTTTGTAAAGAGCAGGTGTTCTCTCTTTTCTGATGCATCATCAATAATATCACTGGTTGAGCCTCAGTTCCAGCATTTTTAGTGTTAATGCTCTTGTATGAACTAGAAAGAGCTCAGTGATGAGCTAGATCACTTCAAGACTGCCTGGTTCTATGAGCAACTTTGACAGAAACAACAACAGAGAATATTTGCCTCCCTCTAAGAGGGTTGTAAGAGAAATCAGGATTGGGAAGAGACTATAAAAGACTTGATGAAGTCAGCCTGAACTTTTTTTCCTGCAATAGAAGTCTTCCTCACAAGTAGGGCATTCAAACTCAGTTTGAGCCAGAGGTGAGGAGTTCACCACCTCCACAGGGCAGCCTGTGTCACTTTTTGATAAGCTCTATGGCAAATAAGTCCTTTGACATGGTAAGTGAAGAATTTTCTGAGAGAAGATAGAGGAGTCAATCAGATCATCCCTTACTTATCAAGTCAAAGTTGGCCAGCACAAAAACATTTAAACTTGAAATTATAGAGCCTGTCCCTACTACTTTTGTGCTGTGTGCACTCAAGTGGGCATAGACTGAGCTCCCCCCATACAGGCATCCACTCTGTGGCATTCATTATTCATCTTCACAAGAAGAATAAGTAAATGACATGTTGTCCTAATAGTTTTGATATGATATAGACCAAAGATTAGCCAAGTATATAGAGACATCATATTTATCTCAATGTCCCAAAATCAACACTAACGCTTCTGCCATTTCTTCATAGTCAAGGTTTCAGGACTTCACTCAGAGCCTGTTTACACTTACTTTACAAACAGATCTACGTATCTCGCAGAAACCTGGTTTTCCAGCCCACAGCAGCTTAACAGCAAAATTAGAAGACAACAGGGCTTATTCACCTGATAATCCAGACTAGAAATATTAGTATTGTTATATTTGATGCAATTAGCCATAGAATTTTCAGTATATTCATGGCAAAACGATTTTTTTCTTTTCTGAACCTCAGTTTCTATTTTTGTTTGTTTGGTATGAGAAGCTCCCTTGCATACGTAGGCTGTGTTATTATTCAAGTCACCTATTGCATTGGATCATTTACAGTGCTGTTAGCTGCAAATAATGGAAACTCTTACTCAGACTGACTCAGTCAACAAAAACATTTGTAACAGGAAGTCCAATGGTATGTGGGCTGCTGGGTTGCTTAATTCGGCAGCTCAACATGTCATTGAAGACCACCTCACCTTCAAAGACATTACAATGTAGTTGGCTCTTTTCTTTAGTGGCAGAACTTGAACTAGAACGAGAACTGACCCTAACATCATATGACAGCTAACACGGTTCTGTTAACTGCCTGTGCTCCTTTAAAACTGTGGGTATTCCCAAGTTAGCAATTGCTTTCTGTATAAGGCTGTTTAGAAAAAAAAAATCACTGGAAGTGGAAAAAAGCTATCTCAGGGCACTCTTGATGTCAAATAGGCTGTGATGTCAAATAGGCTGTCAACAGGCTTCCATAACTCTGGGAAGACTCTGATTCCATAGTATGGTTCCTTGTATATCAGAATGGAAAAAAAAGCCAGAGGTTGGCTAGGACTTGGTCTGATCAGGGTGTTTCTCGTCAGGAGGAGTGAGAACAGCGGATACATTTTTTTTTTTTAACCAGCTTTTTGTTTCATTTATCTTTTGTATTTTTTGTTTTGTGTGTGTGTTTTCTTTTTTAAAAAAAATTTATTTATTTTACTTTAGGTGCATACTATATCTGGCATTTCTCCCCATGTTATCCCTCCCCTCCCTCCCCACTCCCCATTGTCTCTCCCCTCCCCGCTCAACTGTCCCCTGTGTGTGATGCTCCTCTCCCTGAGTCCATGTGTTCTCATTGTTCAACACCCATCTATGAGTGAGAACATACGGTGCTTGGCTTCCTGTTCTTGGGTCAGTTTGCTGAGAATGATGGTTTCCAGATTCATCCAAGTCCCTACCAAGGACACGAAATCATCGTTTTTTATGGCTGCATAGTATTCCACAGTGTATATGTACCACATTTTCTTTGTCCAGTCTATCATTGATGGGCATTTGGGTTGGTTCCAGGTCTTTGCTATTGTACACAGGGCTACAATGAACATTCGTGTGCATGTGTCTTTATAGTAGAATGATTTATAATTCTTTGAGTATATACCCAACAGTGGGATTGCTGGTCGAATGGAATTTCTATTTCTAGATCCTTGAGGATTCGCCACACTGTCTTCCACAATGGTTGAACTAATTTACACTCCCACCAACTGTGTAAGAGTGTTCCTATTTCTCCACATCCTCTCCAGCATCTGTTGTCTCTAGATTTTTTAATGATCGCCATTCTAACTGGCATGAGATGATATCTCAGTGGTGGTTTTGATTTGCATTTCTCTAATGACCAGTGATGATGAGCATTTTTTCATATGTTTGTTGGCCTCATATATGTCTTCTTTTGTAAAGTATCTGTTCATATCCTTCACCCACTTTTGAATGGGGTTGTTTTTTTCTTAAAAATCTGTTTTAGTTCTTTGTAGATTCTGGATATTAGCCCTTTGTCAGATGGGTAGATTGCAAAAATTTTTTTCCCATTCTGTTGGTTGCTGATTCACTCTAATGATGGTTTCTTTTGCTGTACAGAAGCTCTGGAGTTCAATTAGATCCCATTTGTCTATCCTGGCTTTTATTGCCATTGCTTTTGGTGTTTTAGTCATGAAGTCCTTGCCTATGCCTATGTCCTGGATGGTTTTGCCTAGGTTTTCTTCTAGTGTTTTTATGGTGTTAGGTTTTATGTTTAAATCTTTGATCCATCTGGAGTTAATTTTAGTGTAAGGTGACAGGTAGGGGGAGAACAGCGGATACTTTAAGGGATAGAGTGAAGGGTTAAACTGGCATACGTTTTCTCCTTTAAGTGTACAAGGGGCCCTTTGAGAATTTAAGGAAAGCAGTTTTTGTAAGGTTAACCTGGCTGTGATGGGAAGTCTGGATTTGAGGAAATGGGTGTGAAACCAGAGGTAGCTAGGTCTCTTAAGACTCTGTTGCAATATTCTGAGACAGAAATATTGAGAATTTGACATAGGTCAGGGCAGAGGGGAAGGAAAAAAGGAGGTGAAAGTCTGTCAGATATTCGTCTCAACCTGATATTGTTGACAGATTATATGTAAGCTGGCAAGGGAAGGTTCCACTGGTGGAGACTGTTGGGTTTCAGGTTCCACACCCTGACACCCCTAGTGTCTCTAGTGCCCTTCACTGAAATGGGCTGCATAGAGAAGACAGGAAGCCATGTGCTGGAAAGTGAGGGTTCTGAAAATTCAAAAATTTAGGATATGTTGACTCTGAGTCCAAGTGGAAGTTTCCAGGAGACAGTTGAATGTATGAAGCTGGAGTGTAGGACAGATATTTAGGTTATAGACTGATTTGTGAATATCAGGAATAGTACTGTACAGAACTATGTGATTTATAAAGCAGCTCCATCTTCATGATTTTATTCAGCTCTTACCCAAATTCTATGGGGTAAACATTATCTTTCCTGCTTCCCAGCTGAAATAACTATGTCTCAGAGAAAGTAGATGACTTCCTTAAGATTACACAATTAGAAAGTAACAGAACTGGAGCTAGAATGCAGGTCCCCCAATGCTGAGTGTCAGACGCTTCCCGCTGTTCTTCAGACAGAAAAGTCAGCTGCAGCAGGAGCATGGTAGAAGCCGTAGCAATTGCTGAAGTCCCTGGGAAAGCTTATGAAGAGCCAGAAGAGAGGTGGGTAGAGGATGGAGCCCTGGAGCTTTTGTGAAAGTAGATGTGAGCTGCCTGCAGTTAGGCCTGCAGAATTCTGATTGATGGGACAAAGTTATTATTCCTCTTGCCTTTGGACCTTGGCTAGTCTCTTGACGCTGGGTATGCTACAACTTTGCCTTTCCCAGCTCTCCTCCCTCCTTTTGTTCTTGCTGGAGTCACTGGGTTCTGGCTTGTAGTTTGGATCATGACTCTGTAAATTATGCCTTGTATTTCTGAACCCTGGCCATGTTCCTAGATTGTTGACTCACCGGATCCATCCTGGGCCTCCCTGGTTGGGTCTTTGACTCTGTCCAGGGCCTAGGCTGTCTGGTGTGTCACAGGGAAGGTATAGATTCAGCCACATTTCTTCATTCCTTCTCAGGCCTGTTTCCTTAATAGTAGGTCACTGAAGAATGGCTGTGATTTGCCTGATTGGCAAACACGACCCAGTGAAAGTTCACAGGGCATGTGCAACAGAAATGAGGGCTTTGCAGACTGGAGAGCAGTTCTCTAGGTAGTCCTTGTGAATAGGCAGTACAAAAAAATCTATAAGGCAAGCATCAGTCAAACTGGGGAGAGTCGGATGAAAGAAGGTACTAAGGAAGACAATGGAAGCTCTGGCTTCTGCCCTCAGGGAAATGAGACACCATTTCTTTGGATCCTCAGCAGGAAGCAGGGAGCAGGAGAACTGCACTGAGGACAACCATACTTCTCTTATCACATTTTCCAGCCTGGGAAATGAGGGATCTATACAAGAATATTGAAAGGAAGTTCACACTTTTAGCATCAAGGCTCTTGAAAAGTGTTATTTAAATGACATTATGAGGGAAGGCACATCTCCCAGATAGGGCTTATTTTTCTCCCCTAGGGAAAGGAAGCACACCAGATATATGTAGCCTCTTCCTAATGACTCCTGGTTCTTACTGTAAACTTCACTTCTTGTCCATGGCCATGATAGTAGTTGTCTCAGTTGCTGCTTAGACAAAGTCACTGTATTCCTATGGAAAATGGCCCCAGATGGATGTGCTTTTCGTCATGTCTCTTTTTACAGGTTTTATCTTCTTTTTTTGCTGTCAATCTGTCAATTGCCACTTCTTATGATCATCAGTGAGCTTGCTGCTTGCTTGAATCCACTTTTTCTCACTACTTCTTATGTACTTTGAGATTGGAATTTAGTTACACAAGTTCCATATAATTTTACGTGAACTAAAGTTTTTGGGCTCTGAGTGAAATCCTGAGGGGGCTCCCTCTGAAGGAAGTGCATGTGATATGGAGCGTGGACTTCGTGGTCATGATTTCAGTTGCTCTGAGCGCTTTCCCTTTTTGTCTCCCTCTCTCTCAATTGTGTTCTCATTAAGAGTGGTTTATTCATGCTTTCAGCAAATATTTTCTGAGCACCTCCAGTATGTCAGCGATTCTTTTGAAGCTTGGGTATACAGAAGTAAGCAAAGCAGGAAGAGTTCTTGACCTCACGAGGCTTTCATTTTGTGGGAGGAGATGCTTTGAAAATAAATCCATGACACTATATATTTAAAGATGGAAAATGCTAGGAAGATAGATGAAGCAAAGGAGGGGGTAACATAGTGCTGAGGGTTCAGGTCATTATTTGTATTAGGATGCCATGATTGATAAGGGAATTGGGTGGAGGGAATGAGCCATGTGGATATCTGAGGACAAAACATTCGAGAGAGAGAGGAGAAAGACAAGGGCCTTGAGGTGGGTGAGTGCATGCCCAGTGTATCAAAGAAATAGCAGTGGAGCAAATGTGACTAAGCAGAGTGGGCAAAGAGGAGAGTGGTAGGAGATAAGCTCAGACAGGTGGCAGGAGCTGGATCCTGAAATGTCTTCAGAGATATTGGAAGGACACTAGTTTTCACTTTGCATGAGATGTGAGGACCATTAAAGAGCTTTGGAGCAGAGGAGTAGATTTGGGGGCTGAACTGTGGACTCTTTACAAATTCTTAAGATGAAGTCCTCACTGCCCCCTACTACCTCCGAGTGTGACTGCTTTTGGAGATAGGGTCCTTAAAGTGGTAATTAAGGTAAAATGAGGTCATTAGAGCATGGTCTTATGAAGAAAAAGTGATTAGAACACAGACACAATTGGAAGGAAGACCATGTGAAGATGCAAGGGGAAGACACCATCTATAAGCCAAGGAGAGAGGCCTCAGAAGTAACTAAACCTACCTACATGTTTGTCTGTTACGTCCAGCCTCTAGAACTGTAAGACAACGCATTTCTTTTGTTTAAGCCACCCAGTCTGAGGTATTTTGTTATGGCAGCTCTAGCAGACTAATACAAGTGGCATGATCAGACTTAACTTTAAAAACAGCATTCTGGCTCCAGTGTAGAGAATGAACTATTGAGACGCAAGGGCAGCCACATAACTGATCTGTGGATATGAATATTGAGGGAGCATAGTGAAAGTTGTTCAAAAGTTGAAGGAGTTGAAGAACATAGGCTGGAAGAGAACTAAAGGGAGGGTATGCCAGGGAGTAAGAGTGTCATGTACAATGGGATTGAGAACCTGCTTAGAGCAATGATACAAAGGACAGAAAACATCTTGGTCTGGCAATACCTAGGAATCATCATTGGGAACACACACCATCAAACTGGCAAGATAAAGAGAGTCTTGTTCATGTGAGGCTGTGTCATGTCCTGGAAGTGTCAGGGCAGTAAGCAGGGCAACAATAGAGGTGAAGTGAGCTAACAACTATACGCAGTTAACTCTTAGAAAGCAGGAAAGATGTAACATAGTATAGTAAAAATTACAGGTGCTTGGAGTTAGGAGCCCCAGGTTTGCCACTTGTGTGGGAGATAATTTGAGCCTTGATATATTTCTTTTTCCATTGGAGCCACAGATTTATACCTTGCCTTCCTCACAGTACTGTTGAGACGGTCAGGCATGATAAAGGCTAAAGAAGTTCTTGCTAAGTTGTACACAGACCTTTAGGTATAAATGCAACTGAAAGGTTAAGCCTAGCTTGTAGGTATGAAGGAAGCAAGAGGAAATTGGTGTGGCCAAAACTGCTAGCTGTGTTCCTGAATCTAGCTTCATTTTCTTCCATAAAATCAAACTGTAGCTGGGCATATGGCCGTTCAACAAGATCACATTTCCAAGAATCTCCTGCAGTTACATACTGTAATATGACTACCTTATCAGCAATGGAATGTAAGCAGAAATAATTATATGTCACTTCCTGGCCTGAATCTTAGGACCACAATGTGTCTCCTCCTTGTACTCTTCTCCATTCCTACCAGCTGGAATCTTTTGATGGTGACAACCCATACTAAACTAAGTAGATGATGCCGATGTCATAATGGATAGCCAAGAAACAACTTGGAAGGAACCTGGATTCCTAAAAGACTTCAGAGGGGTTGAGCCACTTGCCGATCAGATTCCTTCACATCAGAACTCTTAAGTGAGAGATAAATATCTGCTTTGTTATCTCAGTCATCCCTTTGGTGAGTTTCTGTTACAACAGTTTACCTTTACCCTAACTAAAATGGAATTGTATCTTCAAGTAGGGTACTATTGCAACAAAATCTCAGCAGGGAGTTTGCAGGGACAACGATATTAATATTATAGTCTTGAAAGAGTCTTCCCCTGGTAACTCTTTTCATGTCATGACAAAACATGAAAAGCATTATAGCATGGCAAAACTGTCACCTAAAATAACTTTGAATGTAGTCTGATGCCTACTGAGACTATAACTCTAGAGAGAGTGATTGGAGACAGTATCTGTGTTGGCGGTTTCTTGATGCTTTTAGAAGACCATTAAAAAGATGTGATCTCAGACAAGAATTTCCCTGATCTGAAATCTGAGATGGAAAGAAATAGAGGCAGTCAAAAGGTGTGGGATACTTGGGTTTGGGAAAGGCAACTACTTAAGCAGTTCTAAGTGGTTAGAAAGAAGACCAGCATTCTCAAAGTTCCAGTATAATTTTTCACACAATCAAAAAGAAACGAGAGAGAGAGAGAGAGAGAGAGAGAGAGAGAGAGAGAGAGAGAGAAACAGAAAGAGGCTGTTGGAAAAGATTAGACTAAGGGATTGCCTTAATACCTAAACCCATTGTTTTCAGCTTATCTCAGGGAGCCGCCCTTAAAATGGTGCAGAGAATTATGAACCAAACAAAGAAATAAAGAAATAAAGCAAGTTTAAGAGCTGTGTCTACAGACTAAGATATAAACCTGACTGGAAGCAAATATACCAGAAGCCTACACAATTTCGTGATAAATTTGTTACAGAAATTTTCAATTTGGTAAACTGTGGAGAAAATAGCATGATGAACTCCCAAGTACCCGTTTTTTAGCCCAACTTCAACAATCATCGCCTCATGATAAATTTAAATTCATCCGTACCCCCACTTATCCCCTGACCCCTCGCTTCCCTGAGATTACTAACACATGTCATTTTTTTAATTAACTTTTTATTGAAGACACACACACACACACACACACACACACACACAGAGAGAGAGAGAAAGAGAGAGGTACAGCTTGATGAACATATTCTTGCAACCAATACTAATATCAAGAAACTGAATATGATCAGTTCCTCAGAACACCTCTTGGGTTTCCTTCCAGTAATTAGACATCTCAAGCAAATAACCACATTATATTAATCTCTGTCATCATTGAATACTTGTGTTTGTTTTGATTTTTATATAAATGAAATATATATAGTTTGTATTCTTTTTGTATCCAGCTGTTATTGCTAACCAGAATTTCCATTAAGGTTCTCCCATGTTGTTGTGTATATCAGTAGTTATTTCTTTTTGTTGTTATATAATATTCCATCATATACTAAATTTTATTTTATTTTATTTTGCTTTTTCATTATACTTTAAGTTCTGGGGTACATGTGCAGGACTTGCAGGTTTGTTATACAGGTATACATGAGCCATGGTGGTTTGCTGCACCCATCAACCACATTAGGTATTTCTCCTAATGCCATCCTTTCCCCCACCCCCTGCCCCCCACTCTCTGATAGGCCCTGGTGTGTGATGCTCCCCTGTGTCCATGTGTTCTCATTGTTCAACTCTCACTTATGAGTGAGAACATGCAGTGTTTTGTTTTCTGTTCTTGTGGCAGTTTGTTGAGAATGATGGTTTCTAGCTTCATCCAAGTCCCTGCAAAGGACATGAACTCATCCTTTTTTATGGCTGCATAGTATTCCATGGTGTATATATGCCATATTTTCTTTATCCAGTCTGTCATTGATGGGCATTTGGGTTGGTTCCAGGTCTTTGCCATTGTGAACAGTGCTGCAGTGAACATATGTGTGCATGTGTCTTTATAGTATTTATAATCCTTTGGGTATTCTAAAAGATCCATTCTACTTTTATTAGACATTTAGAATGTTTCAAATTTGAGGGGTTATTATGAATAAGCCTGCTCTTAAAATTTTACATATTAGTAAATGAATGTATTTTTTTAGTTATAGTCCAAGAACTAGAATTGCTGGGTTAAAGAACATGCATATTTTCAGCTTTAGTAAATATGGCCAAAGACTTTTCTGAAATGGCTGCACCAATTTACATTCATGCCAGCAGTATATGAGAGTTCCCTTGCTCTCCATTCTCATGAACACATAGTATAGTGAGGCTTTTTCATTTTAGCCACACTATTGGGGGTGCAGCAGTATGTAATTGTGGTTTTGATTTGCATTTTCCTGATGTTGTTCAGCATCTTTTTTTGACCATTGGATATTTGTTTGTTAAGTTCCTTTTGTCCACGTTTCCTCTGGGTTTTCTACATTTTAAATTGATTTTTAAAAGTTCTTTATATATTCTGTATATAAGACTTTGTTGATTATATTTTAAATATCTTCTCCCATTCTATCAGATTTTTATACCCTTTTAAATATTTTTTTTCCTGTCCCCACGCTATGAAGATGAGCTCCTATATTGTTTTCTGGGAACTTTAACATTTTGTCTCTCACACTTAGACATGTAATCCTATGAAATTTATTTATGTCTATAGTATGATAAAGGGGTCAATTCATTTTTTCCCAAATAGATATCGAATTAATCCAGCATTACTGTGGAACTTTTGTTATAAACCAAATGGCAATGTTTGTGTGCATTTCTTCTCGGCTTCTCTATATTATTACATTTGTCTTAATTATTACAGCTTTATAATAGATCTGGGGTCTCATAGTGTTATCCCTCTGACTTTGTTCTTCTTCCAGATTGCCTTGGCTATTCTTAGACCTTTGCATTTTCATATAAACGTTAGAATCATTTTGTTAATTTATATATATACACACGCACACACACAAACACACTCAAGCCTGCTGGAAGTTTGAGATTTTTGTTGAATCTATAAATCAATTTTGGGAGAGTTGACTTCATTAAAATATTGAGTTTTCCAATTCATTAATATCTTTACACAGTTTGAGAGAAACTTATGGCTAAAAAAATCAAAACTACCGAGTTTCCATCAACTGACAAATGCACAAACAAAATGAGACATATCTATACAGTGGAATATTACTCAACCATAAAGAGCATTGAAGTACTGATTCCTGCCACAACATGTATGAACCTTGAAAATAATGTGTTTAGTGAAAGAAGACAGTCACGAAAGATCACATATTATATGATTTCATTTACATGAAATGTCCACAATAGGCCAATTTGTAGAGATGGAAAGCAGGTAATGGTTGCCTAGGACTGAAGGAGATAAAGGGAGTGGTGGTAGGTAATAGCTAAAGGGTATGGAGTATTTTGGGGGTAATAAAACATTATAAAATGGACTCATGCTGATTGCACAACTCCATGAATATACTAAAGAATATTATAAACTTTAAATGGTGAATGTGTGATATATAAATTATATCTCACTAGAACTGTTTTACACACATGCACACACCTGGTCTGTGAAATTTCTTGATTGTTTAAGCCCTAAATCAGCCCCCATAAAAAATATATTATCCAATATTGTGTCACCTGGAGATTTCAGAGAATGGATGCCTGCACTAATTGGATGAGGCTGTGGGTTGTTTCCCTTGTGAAGACTGCTTTTTGTGTGAGCATGCAAAGAACGGTGCACACAAATATTGAGGTGAACAGATAGGTGGATCGTAACGAATATTGTTAATTGCCCACTAAGACACACTTGACATTTATTCCAATATAATATAATTGTAAGATAACACATGGCTGCTAGTTTTCCAACACTCTCTGCAGTTAGGTATGAATGTATGACTAGATTCTTGCTAGCCAATTACAAGTAGAAGTGATGTGGGCTCCTTCTAAGCCAGGGCCCTAAGAGAGTGGATGTTCTCTTCTCCATTCTTGCTGGCTGAAACCCTTTTGTGGTAGCCACTGAGTTTGAATAATGTTGAGGATGACATGTCCTAAGGGATAGAAGGAATGGAAGAGCAATGACTTGGAAGGGAAGAAACTGAGTCCCAGAATCACCTTGTTATGCAGCACTGGATCATTCACGTTGGGAGTGTTACATAAAAGAGAAATACAAATATATATTCTTCATGTGTAAACATATATATATTCACACCTTAATCTGCTCTATTATTAATTATCTTTTTAGTAGCTTAGGTTTACCGTAGCTAATACAAGGAATAGGACTTCATTTTTTTGCTTCCTTTTCAACTGAAAATCTGGAATTTGGAAGCTCACAGTTAACCAAGTCCAAGGAAGAAACCACCAATCATATCAGGATTTATAATCATCACCTTGTTACCTGGCCTCACTCAGAAGAAAGCGCCTACATGTGGCACTTCCTGTAATGCCAATAATTGGCTGTTGGCTTTCAGGAGAAGTCGTTCATATAGGAGGGCCCCAGGGATGGAGAATAATACCAGGCTGAAAGGACTGAGGTCTGGCTCTGAGATTATGGCACTCGCTGAAAGAGTGTTTTTTTTAGGTTTCTGGCTCTCTAGAGTCCCACTAGGTTCCTAAAGACTTTGTATCCTCTACAGCAGGGGTGTCCAATCTTTTGGCATCTCTGGATCACATTGGAAGAATTGTCTTGGGCCACGCATAAAATACACTAACACTAATAATCAATGATGGGCTAAAAAAAACTCAAAAAAATCTCATAATGTTTTAAGAAAGTTTACAGATTTGTGTTGGGCCACATTCAGAGCCATCCTGGGCCACATGCAGCCTGTGGGCCATGGGTTGGACAGGCTTGCTCTACATTCTATTTCCAGGTTGGCTCAGACTTTGAAGTACGAAAAACATACTCACTCACTCATATGGAAATAACTTTGTTAGCAGGAAGGCCCAGGGGTAAAGGCTATCTCCAAATTTTTCAGGCTGCTTTATATTTTCAAATAAAATCATGCCTTATTTCAAGACCTTTTAGGGAGTCAGAAAAGAAACCAATATCCAGTGAGCTTTTTTTTTTTTTTTTTTTGAGACAGAGTCTCACTCTGTCACCAGGCGCCAGGCTAGAGTGCAGTGGCGCTATCTCGGCCCCCACTGATCTTTCTTAGGGAATAGTGAGGTCTAGTTATAAGGATTATTTGATATTTTTAGAAAGTGGACTCTGTAGGTTGGACCAGACTTGCTCCTGAGTCAGTAGCTCACTGAGGAAATTACAGATTTCCATTGCTGACAGAAAGGCTCAAAATCCAGAACTGTTGATGTTACAACACAGAGAGTAATTCTCAGAGAGGGCAAGGAACTTGCCTAGGATAACCCAGCATGTCAGTGGTAGAGTTGGGATAAGAATTAATGTTGACTACAGTCTTGTCTAATTATTGCCCTGACCCATACAAAACAGAAAATTTAACTTCCTGGAAATTACTAATCATGTCTACGTATTTTGCACACAATTTTTTTTTCTACCTAATTATTGCTGCCTGGGAAGCATAGAAGAGTTGCTAAGCAAAGACCGTGGAACTACCAGTAGGGTCTGTGCTAAGGAAGTGCACATGAGAATGATTTGATTCCATTCCACTAACCTTTTGAGTCGAAATTGCTGGTCATCCTCCTTCTACAAAAGCACCAGAAGCACTGTGCCTCATGCCTCTCACCATCCCTGTCCCCTCCTGCTCCCCCAACCTCATTGGCATTGAATCTGTATATGTGGGAGGTGTGAGTTGGTATTGTATTTAAAGGACAGAGAACATTTCTTTGTCTGTCTCTGACCCCACTCCCACCCCAGCAGGAACTTAGCAAAGTTCAAAGGCTTGAATCTCTCAACAACCGTGACATTCTAATGGGATACATGACAAAGATCATGCAGGTGACTCAGCAATGTCTGGTGAGCTGTTCCAAATAGTTTTAATTAATGCTGTGACCTGGTAAACAGATAGGATAGCAATCCATTGCACTATTTCTTTATGATTAATAATGCAGCTTGCATATCCTCAGCTATAGGCAAGATGATGTGACAGTTCAACATGGCTTTGTGGTGGTGGAGCCCACTCTACTCCTCCAGAAATAAGTGTTCTTTTTAGTGAGTAAGACCATTGCAGAGCTAAGACATATGAAGCGGTGCTTCAACTTCCATGGTCATCAGATCCACTTGGGGAACTTGTTATAATGCAGATTCCTGGGCCCTGCCCTAGATGTTTGGATACAATAGGCTTTGGCAAGGAGATTTTGTTGCTGATAGCTCAAGAAGACTGCATATTGATAATCTGTCTCAATTACACCAGAGACTCACCTGAGCCAGAGTCCGGTGAGCTGGAAGTTTCTTCTTTCCATCTTTAAATGTACCCAGTGACTCCAGTTGGCCAGCTAGTCCCAGTCAGTGTGCTGCCTGAAATAACCTGACAACAATAGCCTCTGATACGTGTACAAACCTTTGAAGTTTCTGAAATGCCTCCCCGGCACACATTCATTTAATTTTCATGTTACCCATGGGGTAGGGCTGGCATGCTGGTTTGATCATCCCATTTTACAGATGAGGGACTTGGTGAAGGAAAGTGTCTTGTCCAAGGCTTCAAGTCAGAGTTGCCAAGCTGTGAGTCAAAGCCTTGTCTTCAGATTCTAACTTACAGAATGTCCTGCTCCCCCAGCCTCTGACCTGTTCAGTCAAGAGGCATCAAGCTTCTGATTTTACCCAACTGCAAAAGGTCATTGGAGAGTTTGCCATTTATTCCAATCCATCAAGTATGTGAAATAGGACTTTGAAAAGTTAGACTCAGAGATATGTATCCTTGGCAAGTAAGAACTGTGAAGCAAAGGCTAACTCAGAAGAGACTGCTAGTCTCCCTCCCATTAACCAAAGCCCAATCCAGAGCTCTGCTATCCTCCTCCATCAGCCAGGCTGTCCTCCCTCAACAGGGTGCCATCTCCCACACCTCTCCTTTCTTCTCTCCATCAGAACACACTGCCCTGGACAGGACTCCTGTTCTCAGAATCACCAGGTCTAGTGGTGCACACTAATTCACTGAGGTCAGGAAAACCTGGGAGGCTTTGCTTAAACCCAGACTATTTCTTGAGCAGGATCTCTTTCTATCTTCAGGCCTACGGATACTGCAGAAAGATGATTAGCAGAATCGTCTTTCTCAAACTTGCCATCTGACTCTATATGTTAAGAGATTGGCCTCAAAGACGGGCTTCAGAGTAGGATCCAGCCCCTCAAGCCCAATA
This sequence comes from Aotus nancymaae, assembly GCF_030222135.1. Lineage (NCBI taxonomy): Eukaryota > Metazoa > Chordata > Mammalia > Primates > Aotidae > Aotus > Aotus nancymaae. The sequence continues at coordinate 953,765 of NW_026988553.1, forward strand.
TAACAGCTCTGGGGGATTAGAGGCTCTTTTATACATCCCCATGAATAATACACAATTTGCTTATGGAAAAAGCCATTGGTGCTTATTTGAAGCTACAAGTTAGTCATACAGAAGCCCAACTAGTGTCATACATAACACATCTGAGGGGTCGGCTTGCTAATTGTCCCCTGTCACATTTCCCCCTCCAAGAAGGTCCTCATCTCAGCCTGAGGATTGTTTCTTTATTCAACACATTTTTATTTTATTGAGAACCTGCTATGTTCCAAGCACAGTAACAGGCTCTGGCAATACAGCAGTAAACAAAACATACAACACGCTATTTTGAACCTTACATTCTTGCAAAGGGATACTGACAATGAGTGACATACCTGATATGTACTGTATGTACTTATGTACTACATTTGAAGGTGAGATTGCTAAGCTAAACAGACAGAAGAGTAAGGGGTGTGTGTGTGTGTGTGTGTGTGTGTGTGCAAATGCTCTTTTAAATAGACAGTCCCTCATTTAGAAGATAATATTTTAACATTTGACAAAGACCCAAAAGAGGTGGACGGTGAGCTATGTTATGGATGTCTGGAAAAACAGCATTCCAGACAGAGAAAAGAGTCAGTTCAAAGTCCCCAAAGTGATTGCATGCTTGGCATGTTCCAGGAAAAGCAAGAAGGCCAAGTGTGGCAAAAACGGAGTAAGCAAGCAAAGAGTGTTAAGAGTTGAGGTCAGAGAAGGGAGAACAGATCATTAGGGACTGTAAATCTGTTGGAGGGATTTTAGCTTTTACTATGAATGGCAATGGGGGAAGCATCGTATAACAGGGAAGTGTCATGATCTGGATTAGGTATTTTAAAAATCTACCTCACTGAAGCATTTTTTTAAAATATACAAGAAATACACCAAGTTTAATTGTTCTACAGTTACATGACAGTTTTGGAATATGCACAATTTGTCGTCACCACCACAATCAGGATACTGAATGCTTGCATCACCCTAAGAAGGTTCTTTTTAAAATTATTATACTTTAAGTTCTGGGGTACATGTGCAGAGCATGCAGGTTTGTTGCGTAGGTATACACGTGTCATAGTGGTTTGCTGCATCCATCCCCCCATCATCTACATTAGGTATTTCTCTTAGTGCTATCCGTCCCTAATCCCCCCACCCCCTGCTATCCCTCCCCTAGTACCCCACCCCACAACAGGCCCTGGTGTGTGATGTTCCCCTCCTTGTGTCCATGTGTTCTCATTGTTCAACACCCACTTATGAGTGAGAACATGCGGTGTTTGGTTTTCTGTCCTTGTGTCAGTTTGCTGAGAATGATGGTTTCCAGCTTCATCCATGTCCCTGCAAAGGACATGAACTCATCCTCTTTTTATGGCTGCATAGTATTCCATGGTGCATATGTGCCACATTTTCCTTATCCAGTCTATCATTAATGGGCAGAGGTTCCCCAACCTTTTTGGCACCTCGGACCAGTTTCGTGGAAGACTATTTTTCCACAGACAGTGGGGAATGGTTTTGGGATGAAACTGGTCCACCTCAGATCATCAGGCATTATATTCTCATAAGGGGTGTGCAGCCTAGATTCCTTGCATGTGGAGTTCACAATAGGGTTCACACTCCTCTAAGAAGCTAATGCTGACTGGGCGCAGTGGCTCATGCTTATAATCCCAGCACTTTGGGAGGCCGAGGTGGGCAGATCACTTGAGGTCAGGAGTCTAGACCATCCTGACCAACATGTTGAAACCCTGTCTCTACTAAAAATATAAAAATCGGCTGGGCCTGGTGGCACACACCTGTAATCCCAGTTATGAGGGAGGCTGAGGCAGGAGAATCACTTGAACCTGGGAGGCGGAGTTTGCAGTGAGCTGAGATCACACCACTGCACTCAAGCCAGGGCAACAGAGCACCACACACACACACACACACACACACAAAACAACAGAAAAAGAAGCTAATGCCACCACTGATCTGACATCTGACAGGAGAGGTGGAGCTCAGGCAGTAATGAGAATGATGAGGGAGCAGCTGTAAGTACAGATGAAGCTAGCTGGCCTACCACTCATCTGCTGTGTGGTGGGCTTCCTAAATGGCCACAGACCGGTGCCCTGTATTGAAGGACTTTGGTCTTGGTTGGTTGGTTGTTTTTCTAGTGTTTGGCTTTTATGAATAAAGCTGGCATGAATATTCTTCTACAAGTCTTTTTGTGAACACTTCTTTTTTTCATTTCTCTTGGATAAATACTTAGAAGTAGAATGTCTGGGTCATATGGTAGGAAAATGTTTAGTTATAAGAAGCTTCTAGATCTGTCCCAAAGTGGTTGTAGCATTTTACCTTTTAACCAACAACGTGTAATAGCACCAATTTTTCCTTAGTCTTTTAAAACTTTAACCATTCTGATGTGTGTGGAATGGTATTTCCTTTTGGTTTAATTTTGCATTTTCTTGATAGCTACTGATGTTGAATACTTTTTCATGTGTTTTTAGTCATTTATATATTTCTCTTGTGAATTTTTTTTTAAGACAGGGTCTTGCTCTGTCACCTAGGCTAGAGTACAGTGGCATGAATGGGGTTGACTGCAGCTTTGACATCTTAGGCTCAAGCAGTCCTCCCACCTCAGTCCCCCAAGTAGCTGGGACTATAGGAACATGCCACAATGACTGGCTATTTTTTTTTTTTTTTTTGAATTTTGGTAGTCTTATTATGTTGCCGAGGCTGGTCTCGAACTCTTGAGTTCAAGCTATCCTCATGTCAGCCTTCCAAAGTGCTGGGATTACAGGCATGAGCCATCATGCCTGGTCTCTTGTAAATGTTTTGTACATATATTTTGCCAACTTTTAATGTGTTTTTATTGTGTCTTTTTCTTACTGAGCTGCAGGAGAGTACATATATATATTCTGAAAAACAGTATTTTCTAAGGTATGTTTTGGGAATACCTTCTTCCAATCTATGATTTGCCATTCATTAATTATGAGCAGAAATAAGTGTCTTATTAAACAGAAATTTTGATTTTAAGTTCACTTTATTTTTTATTTATGATTAGTGCTTTCTGTGGCTTAAGAAACCTTTGCTTACCTCCAGTTCTTAAAGACATTCTTCATTTCTCTTTAAAAGCTTTAGGATTGTAAGCTTTTATATTTAGGTATGTAATTTATCTTGAGTTAATTTTTCTTTATTATGTATGGTAGAGTGGAGGTGTATGTTTTTCAATAGAGCTATCTAGTTGTTCCAGCACCATATGTTCAAGTTTTTTTTTTTTGTTTTTTTGCCCCCTTGTATTGCCTGGAAACCTTTGCGAAAATCAAATGACTGTGAATGGGTCTATTTCTGGCTTCTCAATTCTGTTCCATTGATCTATGTGTCTATCTTTATGGCATTTCTACACTGTCTTGATTTGAAAGTAGATCTTGAAATCTAGTAGTTTAAGACCTCCAACTTTATTCTTCTTTGTGGGGGCTTTTAAGAAAGCACAATTTATCATTTTTCTCCTTTTATGGTTAGTGATTTTTATGCCATGGTGAAGAAATATTTGTCTATCCCAAGATTATGGGAATTTTCTCTGTTTCTATCTAGAAGTTATATAGTTTTAGCTTCTACATTTAGGTTTATGCTCAATTTTAAATTAAAATGTTGTTTATGGTATGAGATAGGGATTAGGATTCATTTTTCTAGTACCATTTATTAAAAAGACTTTCTTTCATCATTGAATCAACTTAACTTGTTCATAATGGTCTGAATGTTTGCATCCTCCCCAAAATTAATGTGTTAATGCCTAGCCTTCAAGGAGGTATTAGGAGGTGGGACACTTTGGAGGTAATTAGATCTTGAGACTGGAGCCCTCATGAATGGGATTAGTGTCCTTATAAAAGAGGGTCCAGAGAACTGTCTTGCCCCTTCTACCATGTAATGATGCATCCAGAAGGTGGCATCTATGAGAAAGAGGCCGTCACCAGACACTGAACCTACCTGGTCCATGATCTTGGACTTCTCAGCCTTATAAACTTCTGTTCTTTAGAAGCTACTTGTTTATGGCATTTTGTTGTAGCAGCCCATATGGACTAAGACATTGACCTAACGTCAATTAAATTTATATGCACAGGTTTCTTTCTGAACTCTCTTTTCTGTTCCAATGATTTTTATGTCTAAGTATTACACCAATACCACACTGCTGCTTTGCTGCAACTTTATTTTAAATCTCAAAATCAGGTAGTGGAAGTCCTTTACTCTGTTCCATTTTTACAAAATGGTTTTACCTTTTCTAGTACCTTTGCATTTCCATGAAGATTTAGGAATGGATTTCTATAATTTTAATTACCTACTATAATTTTGATTAGAATAGCATTAAATGTAGAGTTAAATTTGGGGGAATGGACAGCTTAACAATATTGTATTTCCTTTTCAGGAGTATACTATTTCCCTTTATTTAATCTTCTTAAATTTCTTTTAGAAGTGCTTTAAGTGTGGGAGTTTATCATAACTTTTATTATATTTACTTCTATGGGGTTTATATTGTGATGCTATTGTTAAACATATTTGTTATTTATTTCCAATTGTTTAATGCTAGAATTTAGAAACGTAATTGCTATTTGCATATTGACCTTGTATCATGGCATTTTGTTAAATTTATTTATCTTTTTACAAATTCTATTAGGACGTGTGTGTGTGTGTGTGTGTGTGTGTGTGTGTGATTGGTGAGAGAGAGAAAATTTTCTTTGAATTTTTCTTAGAATTTTCTTTGTGGAGTTATATTCTCTGCGAATAAAGATATTTTTCCATTTCCCTTTCTAACCTGTTTGCTTTTAATTTCTTCTTGTTTTATTCCTCTGGCTATGACCTCCAGTACAATATTGAGTGGAAATGGTATGAGTGAATATCCTAGCCTTGTTCCTGATCCTAGGGGAGAACATTCATATGTTTTATCAGATTGAGAATGTTTCTGTCTATTCTTTATTTCCTGGAAGCTTTTATAAGGAATGAATGCTGATTTTTGTCAAATGCTTTTTAAAATTCTATTGAGATAATCATATGATTTTTCTTCTTTATTCTTTTAACTTGTTAAAATATAATGATTGCTTTTTGAATGTTAAATCAGCCTTGCATTCATATAAACTTTACCTGGGCATGGTGTGTTAACATTTAAAATATTGTTGGATTCAATTTGCTAGCATTTTATTGTGAATTTTTTGCATTCATAATCATGAACAATGGTCTATAATTTCTTATTTCTTAAAAAATTTTGCTGGCCTTATGAAATGACTTAGGAAGTGTTCCACCTCCTGTTTTCTGAAAAGACTTGTTTATGATTCATTTTATTTGTTATCCAAAGTTTGAGAGAATACACCATCAAAATTATTTAAGCCTGTATTTTAATTTGTGGGCAGTTTTAAAAAGTATATAAATTAAAATTGTCTAAGAGATTTGTGTTGTTAAGCTTGTATATACCTTTTTGCATCAGTTTTGGTAAATTTTATTTTCCAGAAATGTGTCCATTTGACCTATGTTATAAAGTTAATTGGCATAAAATTTTTAATAATATTTGCTTATTATCATTTTAAAGTATGTAGAAATTTTAGTGATAACCTCTTTTTCATTATTATTAAAATTTTATATTTTCTCTTTTTTCTTGATTAGTCTTACTCTGAATTTTTCAATTGTGTTAACCTCAAACCACTAACATTCCCTATTATCTACCTGAAGGGCTGAAGTGGCACAGTGCTAGCTGGACCCAAAAGTTCTGTGAGTCCCCAGTATGCTAGCACACAAGGTGTACTACTCCCCAGGGAAAGGTCAGTGCAGTGCAACAAAAAGGGTGCCCCTGGGACAAAAGAAACCAAAGCATTAACTTTTCACACCTTGAGATCTCCTTGTTGAGTACTGTGGGAAGTGACTCTGCCCCAGCAGTGGAACAAACTGTACTCAGCTCTGCAAGCATAGCAAAATCCTCTTCCTCTAGTAGAACAGCCTCTGTGCTTGGGCTCATGTGTAGAGAATGGTGTCCTTCCTCTCCATCTGCAACATTAGACATATCATCTACACAGAAAATACATTTCTAAAATAAGTTTTATGGTGGACTTTAGACCAAATGGACCTAACAGATATTTACAGAATATTTTATTCAACAACTACAGAATATATATTCTTTGCATCAGCACGTGGAACATTCTTCAGGATAGACCATATGTTAAACTACCAAACATTTCTCAACGGATTTTTAAAAATCAAAATTATATCAAGTACCTTTTCAGACCACAATGGAATAAAACTAGAAATCAATACCAAGAAGAACTACACAAATACATGGAAATTAAACAAATGCTCCTGAATGACCACTGGATCAATGAAGATACTAAGATGAAAATCGAGCATTTCTTGAAATAAACAAAAATGGAAATATAAAAATATCAAAACAAATGAAAATGGAAATACAATATAACAAAACCTATAGGAAACAGCAAAAGCTGTGCTAAGAAGGACATTTATAACAATAAATGCCTGTATCAAAAAGGTAGAAGGATTACAAATCAACAATCTAACAATGCACCTTAAGGAAGTAGCAAAGAAAGAACAAACCATACTATAAATCAGCAGAAGAAAAGAAATAACAAAAGTCAGAGCAAAACCAAATGAAATAGAGACTAAAAAGCAATACTAATGATACGACATAAAAAGTTGTTTCTTCAAAAAAGATAAACAAAATTGATAAACCACGAGCTAGACCAGCCACAAAGGTAGAAGACCAAAATAAGAAAAATCATAAATAAAAAGGAGATAACTATAACTGATACTTCAGAAACACAAAAGTATCTTCAGAGACTGTTACGCATGATGATATACAAACAAACTAGACAACCTAGAGGAAATGGATAAATTCCTGAAAACATAAAACTTACCAAGACTGAATCAGGAAGAAACAGAAAACCTGAATACAACAGTAACAAGTAGCAAGATTGAATCAGTAATAAAAAGTCTTCCGAGAAAGAAAATCCCAGGAGCAGATGGATTTACAGCCAAATTTTACTAAACATATGAAGAAGAACTACACCAATCTTCGTGAAACTATTTCAAAAAATCAAACAGGAGGGAATTATTTCTAACTTATTCTTGAAGAAAGGCCATCAAAGACACAATAGAAAAAGAAAACTATAGGCTAAGTTCCCTAATTAACCAAGATGCAAAAATCCTCAACACAATATTAACAAACTGAATCCAACAATATGTCAAAAATGTAATAAATCACAGTCAAGTGAGATTAATATCAAGGATGCAAGGATGGTCCAAAGTATGCAAATCAATAAATGTACTACATTGCATCAACCAAATGAGGGACAAAAACTATATGATCATCTCAACAGATAAAGGAAAAGCTCCTGATAAAATTCATCGTCACTTTATCATAAAAACTCTCAACAAGATAGGCATAGAAGAAACATACCTCAACAGGACCAAGGCCACATATGACAAAGCCACAGTTAACATTATACTGAATGGGGAAAAGTTGAAAGTCCTTCCTCTAAGAACTGAAACTACTCAAGGATGCCTACTCTTGTTTTACATAGTACTGGAATTGCTAGCCAGAACAATAGACAAGAGAAAAAATAAAAATAAAAAGCATCCAAATTAGAAAATAGAAAGGCAAATTGTTTTTCTTTGCTGATGATATGCTCTAATATCTAAAAAACCTAAAGACTCTCCAAAAACACTCTTAAGTTTGATAAATGAATTATGTCAAGTTGCAGGATACAAAAACAACATACAAAATCAGTAGTATTTCTATACACCCGTAGTAATCTAGCTGAGAAAGAAATCAAGAAAGCCATTCAATTTACAGTGGCTACAAAGCATAAAATATTTAGGAAGAAATTTAACCAAGGAGGAGGGGGATCTCTACAAGGAAAACTGTGAAGCACTGATGAAAGAAATTGAAGATGATATAAACAAATGGAAAAAAATCCCATACTTATGGATCAGAAAAAATAATATCATTAAGATGACCATATAGCCTAAAACAATTTACAGATTCAATGCCATCCCTATCATACCAATTACGTTCTTCACAAAATTAGAAAAAAAATCCTAAAATTCATGTAGTATAAAAATAAAAGAGTCTAAATAGCCAAAGCAATTCTAAACAAAATGAACAAACCTGGAGGCATCACATTACCTGACTTTAAAATGTATTACAAGGATATAGTAACCAAAATAGCATGGCATTGGCATAAAATAGATCAGTAAAACAAAATAGAGAATCCATATTCATAGCAATAAAGACATATGTTTATAGCAATACAATCTTCAGCAAAGCTGAGAAGAACTTGCACTGGGTAAAGGATATTATTTTTTATAAATGGTGCTGGGAAAAAATTGATAGCCATATGCAGAAGAATGAAAAGAATGAAACTGGGCTCTCATCTCTCACTATATATAAAAATCAACACAACAGGGCTTAAAGATCTAAACATAAGACTTGAAACTATAAAAATGCTATAAGGGGTGGAAACCAGATCCAAGATGGCTGATCACTAGCAGCTCGGGCTCGTAGTTCCCAGTGAAAGCGCAGAGAACGAGAGGACGTCACACTTTCAGATGAATATTTGTAGCTCACAGACCAAGAGATTCCCAGCAGAGGAGCCCCACGTGTCACCAGGGCGACTCTTGTGGCCGGCGCGGTGGTTTTGCTGGTGCCTTAGCGCGCCAGTTTTTGGTGCAGAGTCCGGAGATTTCCGGGCAGAAAAGCACCATCAATCTTAACACCGCTGTTTTGGCCGGCGCAGTGGATTGCTCAGATTTCGGTGCTGGGAGTCAACAAGTTGGACGTCTGCTCAGAGACCTAGTTAGAAAGTCGGTAATTACAAAGACAACAGACGGATAAATATATAATGAAGGGAAGAAACCAGCGTAAAAAGGCAGAGAGTACTCAAAATCAGAATGCCTCTCCCTCTACAGGGGATCGCAATTCCTCATCAGTAACGGAACAAGGCTTAATAGATTACGAGTGTATTCCAATAACAGAAGCAGGTATTTCAAAACATGGGTGATAAGAAACTTCTGTGAATTAAAAGAACTTGTTGTAACCCAATGCAAAGAAACTAAGAACCTTGAAAAAAGGTTTGACAAAATGTTAACGAGAATGGACAATTTAGAGAGGAATATAAGTGAATTCATGGAGCTGAAAAACACAACACGAGAACTTCGCGAAGCATGCACAAGTTTAAACAGTCGAATTGATCAAGTAGAAGAAAGGATATCAAAGTCGAGAAGCAGCTCAGTGAAATGAAACGAGAAGACAAGATTGGAGAAAAAAGGATGAAAAGGAATGAGCAAAGTCTCCAGGAAATATGGGACTATGTGAAAAGACCTAATTTACGTTTGATAGGTGTACCTGAATGTGACGAAGAGAATGAATCCAAGTTGGAAAATACTCTTCAGGATATCATTCAGGAAAACTTTCCCAACCTAGCAAGGCAGGGTAATATTCAACTCCAGGTAATACAGAGAACACCACAAAGATATTCTTCAAGAAGACCAACCCCAAGGCACATAATCACCAGATTTATTAGGGTTGAAATGAAGGAGAAAATGCTAAGGGCAGCCAGAGAGAAAGGTCAGGTTACCCATAAAGGGAAACCTATCAGACTTACAGCAGATCTCTCAGCAGAAACCCTACAAGCCAGAAAAGAGTGGGGACCAATATTTAATATCCTTAAAGAAAAGAACTTTCAACCCAGAATTTCCTATCCAGCCAAACTAAGCTTTATAATCGAAGGAAAAATTAAATCCTTTGCGAACAAACAATTACTTAGAGAGTTCACCACCACCAGGCCTGCTTTACAAGAGCTTCTGAAAGAAGCGCTATACATATAAAGGAACAACCAATATCAGCCTTTCCAAAAATATATCAAAAAGAAAAGAATATTAACACAACGAAAAATTTACACTAACTAATGGGCAAAACAGCCAGCTAGCATCAAATGCCAGTATTAAAGTTATATATATTCTAATCGGATAAAAAGCCAAAACCCATTGGTATGCTACATCCAGACCCATCTCACATGCAACGATACACAAAGACTCAAAACAAAGAGAAGAAGGAAGATTTACCAACCAATCAGAGAGTAAAAAGAAACAAATAAATAAAAAGCAGGAGATGCAATTCTCGCCTCTGATAAAGTAGACTTTAAAGCAACAAAGAACAAAATTGGCAAAGAAGGACATTACTTAATGGCAAAAGGATCAATGTAACAAGAAGAGCTAACGATTTTATAGATCGACGAGACAGAAAATTAACAAGGACATCCAGGACTTGAACTCATACCCGGAACAAGTAAACTTAATAAACATTTATAGAACTCTCCACTTCAAATACATAAAACACACATTACCACCTCACACCTATTCCATAAGTGACTACATAATTGTAAGTAAATCACTCCTCAGTAATCGCATAGCATTTCATAGGTTTAAATGAAATATTGGTTGGCTGCTCGTTTGTTATTTTCTTCCCTTATTCCTTCCTGTTTACATCAAGCATAATTATTGGTATAAAAGAGGTTTTCAATACCCATTACTAAACTGCATTCTAGCCTGGGCAAGAAAGCAATACTCCCATTCTCTCTCTCTCTTTCTCTTACTTTTTCTTCCTCCTCTTTATTCTTTTTCTTTCTTTCAAAAAAAAAAAAAAAGCTATAAAAAAACTTAGGGAAAACTTTCCTGGACATTAGTCTAGGCAAATAATTTGTGAGTAAGACCTCAAAAACACAGGCAACAAAAATGAAAATAGACAAATGTGACTTAAATAAACTAAAAAGCTTCTGTACCACAAAAGAAATAACCAATAGAGTGAAGAGACAACTTGTAAATGAGAGAAAACATTTGAAAACTATTAATCGGACAGAAGACTAATATCCTGAATACACAAGGAACTCAAACACTTAAATGAGATAAAAACAAATAATTGCAATAAGTAGTGGACAAAGGACATGAATAGGCATTTCTTAAAGAAAACATGTAAATGATCAACAAGTACTTTAAAAAATGCTCAACATCACTAATAATCAGAGAAATGAAAATCAAAACCACAATGAGATATCATCTTACCACAGTCAGAATAGCTGCTATTAAAATTACAAAAAATAACATGTTGGCAAGATCATGAAGAAAAGGAAATGCTTATATACTGTTGGTGATAATGTAAATTAGTACAACTTCTAGATATCTAGTAGTGGAATATTTCTTTTGTGGTACAAAAGATTTTTATTTTCTCAAAGAACTTAAAGTAAAATTATTAATGGATCCAACAGTCCCACTATTAGGTATCTACCCCAAAGAAAATAAATTATTGTATCAAAGGGATACCTGCACTCACATGTTTATTGCAGCACTGTTTACAATAACAAAGATACAAAATCAACCTAAGTGTCCATCAATGAATGAATGGATAAAGCAAATATGGTACATATACATAATGGAATACTATTTGGCCATATAAAGAATGAAAGTTTACCATTCGCAGCAACATAGATGGAACTGGAGGTCATTATCTTAAGTCTAATAAGCCAAGCCCAGAAAGAGAAACATTTCATGTTCTCACTTATATGTGAGAACTGAAAAGCTTAATGGCATAGAGTTAGAAAGTGGCAGGATAGGTAAGAGAGACTGAAAAGGGTGGGTGGGGGAAGGATGAAGAGAAGTGGGTTAAAGGGTAGAAACATAAAGATAGAAGGAAAAAATTCAATGTTAGACAGCAAAGTAGGGTGACTATACTTAACAAAAATGTATTGTATTTACACCCTAAATACTCTGATTGATCATTATGCATTATATACATGTAATAATATTTCACATGTGCCCCGTAAGTTTGTATAAATGAAAAATTAAAATAAATTTATACTTATATGTATATATTGTACATAATACAAATTTTGTATTTCTTATCTGAAATGCTTGGGACTAGAGGTGTTTTGGATTTTGACTTTAGAAAAAAAAGGTGAAATATTTGCATTATTCTTATCAGTTGGGCATCCCTAATAGGAAATCCTAAATCTGAATTTTGACCATCAGGTTGTTGCTCAAAGTGTTTTGGATTTTGGAGCATTTTGGATTTTAGATTTTTGGATTAGCGATACTTTACCTGTATATTATGTATTTCAATCATTGTACTTTTCAGTTCTAGAATTTTCTTTTATTATTTATTTTCTTTTAATTTTTATGCTACTTTATATTTGTTCACTTCTTAAGACCTCATTTTTTAAATTCTTTGAATAGATTTTTAATTACTACTTTACTGCTATCTGCTAAATCCAATTTCTGACCTGTCTGAATCATTTTGTATTGATTGCTTTTTTTCTTCATTATGGGTCACATTTTTCCATTTACTTTTTAATATTTAGTAAATTTTGATTGTATAATAAACATTGTAAATGATACATTTTTGAGTCTCTAAATTCTGTTATATTTTTCTGGAGAGAGTTAATTTTTGTTCCGTGTGATCTGGTTGGTCATCTTGAACTTATTTGGCTTGGCTTTATTCTGTGTTTAGGGGGATCTGTGAAAGGCAAAGGTGTTTTACATGCCCATCTCACTTAGAACTCAGCCTTCAAACACTTTAGAACTCGTCAAGGCTTAGTTTGAGAGCTGGTTTTGGTGGGGTCAGAGTAGGCCTCACTCAAGGAAGCGAATCTGAGGCATACCTCGTGGACTTTGTCAGAGTCATGTGCTTCCTGTTGTCTAATGCCTGAAAACAGTTGTCTCATATATTTTGTAGAGTTTTATGGTTGTTAGTAACTGAACTGCTTGTCTAGTACCAGTTACTCTATTATAGCTGACAGCTACAACTTAGTTTTTCAAAAGATCATTCTGACTGCTATCATGGACTATAGGAGGGCAGAGTGGCATCAGAGAGAACAGCAAGGAGGGATGATGATGGCTTGGTCTAGGATGGTAGCAATATAGATGTTAAGAAATCATTGGATTCTGGATATAGTTTAAAGTCATTTGCAACAACAGCATTTCTCAATAGATTATATATGAAAGAAAAAGAACAAGTATAATGCTAAGGTCTTTGGCTTGAGCAACTTGCAGTTTGAAATTCCCATCAACTAACATAGGGAGGGCTGTGGATGGAGCAAATTTTGAGAGTTAAACAGAAGTTCAGTTTTGGACATATTTGATTTGAATTGTGTATTAATTCTCCAAGTGTAGATGTTAAATTGAATTTGGATATATCAGTGTGTAGTTTGTAAGAGAAGATTGAGCTAAAGATATAAATATGAAAGTTACTGGTATATAGATATTTAAAGCCCAGAGACTGGAAGTAAGTGTAGATAGAGAGAAGTGGTTCAGAGACTATTTTCTGGATCACCCCAACAACAAAAATTCATGCCAAAGAGTAAGAATAAGAAAAGGAGCCTGAGCTATCACTGCGGTAGTAGAAAAACCAAGATTGCATGTTAACTTGGAAACCAAGTAAAAAAAGTCTATCAAGAAGGAGACTATAATTGACAGTGACAATTGCTTTTGATAGTTCATGTAAGATAAATATTGACACTTAATAGTTACAGTTATATAAAGGTTATTATTGACCTCTTCAAGAGCAATTCCAATGGAGTGTGTGTGTGTGTGTGTGTGTGTGTGTGTGTGTGTTGTGGTGAGGAAGGATCAAAGACTGATTGGAGTAGATTCAAGAGAAAGTTGGAGATGAGGAAATTTAGATTGTGTAGACGATGAGTACAGACAACACTATAGACAGTATAGAAGTGAGGCAGCACGTGGCAGGGGAAGTGGATAAAGAGAATGTTTTGTTGATCAAGAAAAAATAACCACATGTTTGCATACTCGTGGGAAAGAAGAGGTTAAGAGTGAAGATTTTGTGGTGCACAAGAGAGAGAAATTGATCTACTGTGGAATATAAAGATAGACTTTAGGTAGAATCATGGGGAGCTAGTTAATAAGCATAAGACAGAATATATAGTTACAGTTAGTTGTAGGAAGTAGATGTAATGAGGGTAGTATACAGAGGGTAGTATACAGAAATTATCTTCTCACTACTTCTATTTTTCTGAGTAAAGCAGAAGTATAGTCACTATTCATGAGAGTGAAGCCAGGCACAAGTAATGATGTTGCAAACTACATGTGAATCAGAGTCAGTTGAGAGCCATGGTGGCATCCCAAGCTTTCTATAAGTTGCATCGGCTTTAGCATCAGCCCAGAGTGCCAAAGGAGAAAAAGATGAGGGATGTCATGACATTAAGGACTGTACCAGGATCTGACATCTTCCTTCTCCAGTTCTGTAAGGCTCTTGCAGGTAAGGCTCTTAGCACCCACTCAGAAGGTATTGTTGAGTGGGAAGCATTATGTGAGTGCTAGAATGTCTGCCTCCCTTGGTGCTACAGCTGCTACAGAATTGGCCGTTAGAGCCTTGCCAACCAGAAGCACACTTGGATGGCTAGTGATAGCCTCAGGGCTGGCCCTGGGACCAGAATGGCTGAATCTTGGCCCATCATGTCTGCAGCAAAAACCAACTTTACCCTGAGGCACCGTCTTGTCCTGTGGTGTTCCTGTGTAAGTTTTAAAAAAGGCAGTAAGGGGTGTGTATGTGCACTCATGGGACTTCTCCAAGACACTATAAACATGTAGCAAAATGCATGCCTGGTAGGCTCCATTGGTCCCAGGGCAGAGGGGGAAAATGCTATCAAAATCAAACCTTACATAGGAAGATATTGGATCTGAGTTAACTGCTGAGAAGAGGGTGGGGCAAGGCTGGAGTCCATTTTGCTACCATCTTAGTAGCAAAACAGGACCTTTTAAATCGAATTTTTAAATGTTTTCATTTTCTCTGGTTAAAAAATTGTGCTTATTGTATAAAATTTACAACATATCAAAACATATAGAGAAAAATAAAAATAACTGCAATCTTACCACTCAGATAAAAACACTGTTGTAAGGCATTTTTTATATACACATAAACATGTTTATACAAAAGTGAGATCAGACTGCATTTACAAGGTCGCATCATGAGTTTTTCTACTTGACATTATATGATAACTGATTAGAAAATTAGCATTTACCCATTATTTAAGTTTTAAAATGTATAAAAATATAAAAGATGAAAACAACTAATCTCTTCATCTAAGGATAACCACTGTGGGTGGCCAATTTTAAGTGGTAAAACCTTCCTGTGTCTAGTTTATTCTTAGCTAATCAGATTCAGTAGTGTTTAGTTCTTTTCCTGTCTCTCAACACTAAGGGGATTTAAAGCACTCCCATGTATGGTTTACAAGGTCCCCTCTCTAATCTAGTTCTATCTCCTTGTTTTACAGATAAAATTAAAACCCAGAAAAGTTAACTACAGCTCATTTTGCTACATCCAGCTACTTTCTTCTCTGAAAATGGACAATCTCTATTGCTACCTCCCCTCAACTTCTCTGCCACCCCCACCACTAGTGCAAATGCCCTGAGTGACATGGCAAGAGTTTAAGGAAGTCAAATTAGCCTGGAGTGGCAGAATGAAGGGCAGCTCCTAAGGGACGTGGGAGGTAACAGAGTGAGGCTGACTATTTGATTGGAAAGAAAGCCCTGAGGTCTTTCAGCAGGAGAGAGGATGGCTCCTTCATTCAATTATTCATTTGTTCATTTGTGGTGGGAGGAAAACAATTGTTATATTAAGAGCTGGCTGTAGTTTTGTGTTGGCCCTGGAGGAAAGCTGAATTTTATTAGAAAAAAAGATCCTTTGTGTATAAAATCATCTTATTAGGTCCACGTGGTCACCAAAGGCAGAGCAAGTGAGCACGAAGCGGGTGGAAGAGATGAGATCAACAAGAATTAAAATTCTTGACATGGTAAAGTAACAGGTGTTTCCCTTTATTCTGGTGAGTCAGAAAAAAATGAAGTCTGGATATTCGAGAACTGATAGAGAACCTTGGAGAGAGAAGGAAGAACTTTAAAGAAAATGACAACAATGTGGCAAACAGGAGGCTGAGAGTGGCAATGATACCATACATTCCTTGGGGCCACATGAGAGTCAGGTTTCATATTTCATTCTAGTGTGTAATTGTGTTGGATTAAAATCCCTCTCTGCTACTCCCCAACTCTGCCAAGAATTCATCATCATTATCACCACTGTGATATTAATTATGTACTACATGCAGTCACTGTACTATTTCATGTGTATTCTACCATTTAACTCTTGTAATAACTCCATGAGGTAGCTGTTATCAATATTCCCAGTTTTCAGATGAGGAACCAAGTATGTGACTAAGTAACTTGTTCTACGTCAACCAGTTAGTAACGGTTTCAGGTAGGACATAAGTTCAAGTCTGCACTGTAAAATGGCAGTTTTCATGTTTTTGTCATTGCCCATCCCATCAGTTAAATGTTTTTGGTCATTTATCACAAATATATGAATATTTATTTATATCCTTTTTGAATTCTAAAAAAGATAATATAAAGATGAGCTAAATAATACCTATTAATATCTTATAAATTCTGATGGATTTACCCTGAAATCTGCTAATTTCTCAAAGTATAATATACACTTAGTGCAAGGTTCATCATTAACAATAGTGATGAAATATTTCATACTATCTTGAAAATATCAACTTTTTATAAATTTTTTGTCACATCTGATTACTTTGTCATGCAGCTGATAAAAGGTTTGTTCCCAGATTGGTTGAAGTGTCAGCCATGTCATTTTCTTGTCATTCATTTATGCTAGCATTGTTGGTGTTATCTTCAATCTGCTGTTCCTTTGCAAGAAACTCTTAAAGGTACTTATCTACTTTGTGAGGGTGAGTGGAGTTTAAAATAGGCAAGTTTTTTATTTTAGCCATTCTAATGAGTCTGACATGGTATCTCATTGTGATCTTGATAGGCATTTCCCTAGAAAAGGGTATTGAGCATCCTTTTACAGTTTTCGGCTCAGTTGTGTATTGTCTTTGGAGGAATGTCTACTCAGATCCCTCAATCATTTTTTAGCAAGGTAATTTGTCTTTTTTGAATTCTAAGAATTTATTTTATATTCGAATACATGTCCTTATCAGATATGTAATTTGCAAACATTTTATCTCATTCTGTATGTTGGCAAAAATGTGAAGAAATTTGAACTCTCATACATTGCTGGTGGTATTATAAAATGGTGCAGTTGCTTTGGGAAATAGTTTGATGGTTAATCAAAGAGGTAGACATAGTTTTGCCATATAACCCAGCAATTGCACTCGTAGATATCTACCCAAGAGAAATGAAAACGTATGTCCACGCAGGAACTTGTACGTTAATGTTCATAACGGTGCCACTTATAACTGCAAAATGGTGAAAATAGCCTAAATGTTAATCAGCTGATGAATAAACAAAATGTGATATATCCATACAAAGGGATATTATCCACTCATAAAAATGAATGCGTTACTGATTCATGTTAAAATCTGGAGGAGCCTTGAAAACATGGTGCTAAGGGAAAGAAAGACCACATTTATATGAAATGCTCAAAATAGGTAAATCCATACAGAAAGGGAATAGTTTAGTGATCGCCTAGGGATGGGAGGACAGTTGGGTGGAAATGGGAAGTGACTGCTAATGGGCAAAGTGTCTTCTTTTGGAGTGATGAAAATGTTCTGGGATTAGATAGCAGTGATGGTAGCACAATTCTGTGAATACACTAAGAACTACTAATTTCTGTACATTCAAGAGATAAATTTTATTGCCAGTGAATTATATTTCAATAAAGTGTCATGAAAAAGAATTGGTCTATAAATCCATTTAACTCAGCACCCATGACCTGCTCAAAATGCTGACACACAGTCATGATGGCCCTATGTCAATGCTAGAACATTATTCATCTTCCTTCTTATCTTAGGTTACCTCTCACATAGCACAAGACTCAGGACTCTGTGTCGCACAGTTGGGCAAATGAGACAGGACAATATATCAACATGTGTACTACCTATTAGAAAGGTAAATTGCTGTCTCATTTTATAAGAAACAAGTTGTAATGCCTTCTTTATCACACCACAATGAATCACTCCCATGCAACTCACATTGGAGACTACTGTTCTAAAACCACTATGCTCTAGCAATGCCCTGAATTTATTTCCAGTAAAGGCCAGTTTACACACTACTCAAATTTCAAAGAAGAGGTAGCAATTGAACATACAAGAAAGAGAAAAGATAATTGAAAGGGGCAGGGCTATGAGAAATTGGGACCAAGTGTGGTCCAAGACAAGGTGGGAGGGATTCCAGCAAGACAAAAGGATGGTCACTTCCTCAAACATGCATGAAGGAAACAAGTAAAGATGGTGCTGACATAGGCAGTTTTATAGGTTTGATATCCACAACACGAGAAATTTTTTTTCTGATGCTTTCTAATTTGTTTATGTGTGTAAACTAGGGAGTGATGTCCTATTCCGTGAGTGAGACAGAGTTAGAAGAGAGATTTAAAGAGTTCAGGTTGGTAGATAAGGTATGAAATAATTGTTGTGGATGAATGAGAGGATAAGTTGATCAGAGGTATGCTGGATAATTGCCAGGCAGTGTTGGAGAACTATTTGAAGTTAATAATCATGCATTTTGAATGAAATAAGCTTTCTCTTTTCTTTCTTTCTTTCTTTCTTTCTTTCTTTCTTTCTTTCTTTCTTTCTTTCTTTCTTTCTTTCTTTCTTTCTTTCTTTTGTTCGTTCTTTCTTTCTTTCTTTCTTTTTCTTTCTTTCTTTCCTTTCTCTCTTTCTCTCTTTCTTTCTTTCTTGAGACAGTTTCTCTCTTGTCACCCAGCCTGGAGCACAATAGTGCAATCTCAGCTCACTGCAACCTCTGCCTCCCAGGTTCAAGTGATTCTCCTGACTTAGCCTCCCAAGTAGCTGGGATTACAGGCGTCCTGTGCCATATCCAGCTAATTTTTGTATTCTTAGTAGAGACAGAGTTTCATCATGTTGGGCAAGTGGTTTTTGAACTCCTGATCTCAGGTGATACACATGTCTCAGCCTCCCAAAGTGTTGGGGATTACAGGCGTCCGTCACCATGCCCAGGCAAAATCAACTTTAAATGCAACTTTTGCCAGCATTATTCAGCTGCTGAGGCTCAGGCACAGAGAAAACAGAATTTTTTAGTTCATGCAGAGTTGGAGTGACAAACATTGAGAATCAAGAGAGTTTAGGCAGGCATTGACAATGGTGTAAACGGATTAGCCAAGCAATTCAAATAGGGAAAAGGGTCAGGCAGAGAAAGAAAAGGGTTGACAAATTGAAAACAAAAGAGCCAATGGTTTGTGAGTCCCAAGATTGTGAAGAATGATCATGGTGAAGAGTAGAGCAAGCAATTCAGAAGGAGGAAAGTTTGTTGTCAAAGAGTAGGATGCTCAAAGCACTGGTTCTGGAGGTCAGACAATAACAGGAAATAACAAGGTCTACAGTGTGACTGTGCAAGTAGGTGGCTGAGATAAAGTGAAAAGAGGTTCTTTGGAAATAAGTGGATTAAGGAACTGAAAAACTAGGGAGTTGGATGAATTAGCCACATACATGGATGCTGAAGTCATCCAAAATGATGGTAGAGCTTAAGGTGCAGCAGAACACTATGAGCCAGGTGCCAATTACTCGATAAACAGGAGTACTGTGGCTCGGAGATTAGAAAGAGAACTGTAGGTTAGAACAGTAAGGAAGGATAGACTGTGATATACCTCGATTACATGGGACTCAAATAAATAGAAATTTCTTTGTTATTTTGCTTTGTTTTGTTTTTCAGCAAAGATGGAGGAGTCAGGATCTGAAGCAAAAAGGACAGCAATGCCATTTCTAGACCCGGAGATACATGAGGTGTGAGAAAATAAACAACCTCAGCTTGCATTTAAGGGAGCTATAGGGAAGGAATATTCGCAGAGGAAGCCTGAAAGACATACTGACAAGCATTGGAAGGAGAAATAGCAAAAGAGAGGCAGGAAAACTGTGAAAATTAGTAATGAGAATGCAAACAGCATAATAAAGTATGAACATTTTGAGCAGGAGCAAGCATCATACCTCTGGAGCCTCTGTATCACAGTAAATGGATATTACACACTGAGTCATATACTGTAGGTTTAATTTGCTTCTCTAAATGTGTCATAGGAATCCTCACCACTACAGAGATAAAGAAATAAAACCTAAATAGGAAAATGAAGTTGTCCAACATTCCTCAGGAAGTCAATGTCAGATTCACAGGGCAAGACATTTTCCCTACAGTGAGACACCTCCCTGTATCCTTTCCAGTGGTTCTTGAAGGATGCCCTAAATGTTAGTCACCACTTTCATTTATTTTCTGGCCACCAGGAAATGAGAAGTGCACAGGTTTAGTAAGGATGGGGGCAGTTATGCTTTGTGGCTCCTTTAGTGTGCTCTCTAAGAGCAGACTTCTTGAAATGAATCAGCTTCTGGTTTAGCTCACTGGATTTTTGATCCACAAAGTAGAAAGCCAAGAACCAGGAAAGCTTTGAACCCTTTCATGGCTGGCTGATTCTGGTGAGGCAGCTGTGGAGGTTTTAAAACAAGGCTGCAAATTCTTTAACACTCTTCTCATTTGGGGTGAAGTGTATCAAGGGTTGAAGTGATTCAAAGGGTGAAGTCCTTGAATCTCAGTGGGTTTGTGATTTCTCCAACCAATAAAACTGGGGAAATCATACTGTATGGCTTCAGAAGTTGGGTCATAAAAGGCTGTGCATCTTCCATTTGGGTCACTGGAACACTTGCCCTTGGAGCTCTGAGCTGCCACATAAGAAATCCAACCATGGCCAGACACAGAGGCTCACGCCTATAATCCCAGCACTTTGGGAGGCTGAGATGGGTGGATCACCTGAGGTCAGGAGTTCGAGACCAGCCTGGCCAACATGGTGAAACCTCATATCTACCAAGAAATACAAAAATTAGCAAGGCGTGGTAGCAGGCGCCTGTAATCCTAGCTACTTGAGAGGCGGAAGCAGGAGAATCACTTGAACCTGGGAGGAGGAGGTTGTGGTGAGCCGAGATCACACCACTGCACTCCAGTCTGGGCAACAGAGTGAGACTCCGTCTCAAAAAAAAAAAAAAAGAAAAAGAAGAAATCCAACCACCCTGAGGTCACTATACTATTGAGGCCATGTGGAGGTATTCTGGTTGACAAGGAAAGCTGAGCCTAGCCTTCCAGCCATCCCTGTCAAAACATCAGACGTGTGAGTGAAATTGGAAGGTGGATGAGGGGGTATAGGGGGAGCAGTTACCATACCAGCTCATTTGCCACCTGAATACCACGGAGTGATCTATGTTGATCAAAGGAAACACCCAGCTGAGCCTTGCCTGATATTCATAACCCATTGAACCGTGAGATGCAATAAAAGGGCTGCTGTTTTAATCCACCAAGTTTTGGGGTAGTTTGTTGAGCAGCAATAACTAACCAAAACGCAGGGCCAGAAGAGGAAACACTCAATTGTATGCGCCTATTACTCTCATCCCCTGCCACATACTCCCACCCTGTGCTCCTGACATACAGGACTTCTGTCTGTTCTCTGTGCATACCTTTCAGTGTTCTGCCACCAGGCCTTTGCTCTTCCTATTCCATCCACTAGAACTGCCATTCTCATCTCCCCCAATGAACTCTCACTCAGCATTCAGGGCCCAACCTGAAAGTCAGCTCCCTTATGCCTCTTTTATCTGATCACCTTGGAGGAATTAATAGCTCATTTTCCCTGCTCCCACTAGCCACTTGCTTACCTCCTTCATCTAGCACATTTTCTAAGTGTCTATCTCCATTCTTTGACTGTGAGCAAAAGCTAGTCTTATTCACTTTGGCGTCTCCTCTAGTGTCAAAGATGTTTCCCAAGTGGGTTTTTAAATTATGTGAAGGATAGGAAAGAGACCCTGATAGAGCAAGCCACACTCCTTAGAGAGAAAAAAAGCTCAGTTAGGGGAAGGTGGAAATTATGGCATGGTGATACCAGGTCTACCTGGTAGTCTGTTTCCAGGAGTAGCAGGGCATCTGTGGACATTGATGATTCTCATGGGCAAAGAGTGTGAAGAGCCTCCCATAAGACCTGAATACACAGTAAAGACCAGGGAGATTCTTGAAGAACTGGATTCCTCAGAGAAGAGATATTTCTTTCTTCTGAAAATCTGCCATTTTTTCCTTTTATTTTTAATAAATGAAAATATGTAACAATTACAGATATTTATGGGATACAGAATGATATTTTGATACATGTATACAATGTATAATGATCAAATCAGGGTAATAAGCATATCCACCACCTGTAATATTTACTACTTCTTTGTATTGGAAACATTCAAAATCTTCTCTTTCACCTTGAAAATAAACAATAAATTATTGTTACCCATATTCACCCTACAGTGCTATAGAACATCAGAACCCATTCTTCCTATTTAGATATAATCTCTTACCCATTTACAAACCTTTCCCTATCCTTCCCCTTGCCCTACCCTTCCCACCCTCTAATAACCACAATTCTACTCTCCAGTTCTACGAGCTGAACTCTTTTTAGCTTCCACATATGAGTGACAACATGTAGTATTTATCTACGCCTGGCTTATTTCACTTGACATAGTGTCCTCCAGAGCCATCTGTATTGCTGCAGAAGATAAGATTTTATTCTTTTTATGGCCAAGTAGTATTCCGTTGCATATATATATATATATACATATATATATGGATAAAGAAAATGTGTGAGATATAAGAACCCATCTATATATATACCTCACACATTTTCTTTATCCATTCATCAATAGATAGGTATTTAGGTTGATTCCATATCTTGTCTATTGTGAATAGTACTGCACTAAACATGGAGAAGGTTTGCAGGGTTCTAGTGAGTAGAGGATTGACTGCTCAGAAATGATAGGTCAGAGCAAGTGAGCAGTTGCAGGAATGTGTCAACATGTACCACCAGGGGATTAGAAGTTTCAAATGACCTTTCACACATGTACCCCTTGGTGAGTCTGGAATGAGCCCTCAAGCCTGAATATATGGGCCTGGAAATCCAGACTGGAAAATTATAGGCTGAAGAATAGTGAAGTTTTTTTTTTTTTTGAGGCACACACACACAGAATGATGCCACCTTTCACCTTGTAAGATTTGCTTAAATAGACACAGTCCCCATAATCCAGGGGTTCCCAAACCCTGGGCCACAAATGGTACCCGTCCGTGGCCTGTTATGATCTGGGCTACACAGCAGGAGGTGAGCATCAGGCCAACAGGCAAAGCTGAGCTCCATCTCCTATCAGATCAGTGGTGGCATTAGATTCTCATAGGAGCACAAATCGTATTGTGAACTACATATATGAGGGATCTAGGTTGTGTGCTCTTTATGAGAAACTAATGACAATGTAATGTGTTTATTTAATCATCCTGAAACCATCCCTCCCCACACCCACTGGTGGAAAAACTGTCTTCCATGCAAGTGGCCCTGGTGCCAAAAAGGTTGGGGACCACTTCCCTAAATCAGTCTAAGAGGCCCAGGGACCTGGGACACAGTTTGGCATGGATTCTGATTCTTTCCAACTTCCCAGCTTTCTTTACCTCTATCATTGAATGTGCTGGGGGAACTCTCAAACCTTCTGTCTGACCTCCTGAGACATGGAAGCCCGACTATTCACATGCTCCAAGTAAGTGAATCCCATATCAGAATCTAGATTTTCCATTTAGAAAATGTGGGGTCTTGGCTGGTATCTGAGTATTCCTCCTGCCCCACTCTCACCAGCAGTAGTTGGAACTGAGATTGTGCCTGTGGCCTCCTCATTTTAGGAGGCCTTGGCTCCTGGCCATCCCATGGAATGAGGCATTAGCAAGTTTCCAAGGACAGGTTGTGACTTTTGTACTTGGCCAGGTCAGGGGGGCCAATTAACAGTAGGTTAATCACAGTTCCACATGCCCAATCTACTCATTTACTGAGTCATTATTAAATAAGGCCAATTAATGACTTTGGGTGGATTTTTAATCCCTGTGAGGCACCCATGATGTGAAGGTGATAATGTGCAATTAACAAGGCAATAGGTGATAAATGGCAGTGACCTTACATGGAGAAGAAAGCCCTTCCCCCAGGCCCCTTGATTCCATACACAAAGGAAGCATTTTGGGAAAGTCAGAACTGGGGATAGGGTGTATGCCAAGATAAAGAAATACTTGGTAAACCTCATTGCAACTGACGCAGCTTTGGAAGACACTATCTTTTGTGATTTTTGTGGCATTACTAGAAATAGAGCATCCAGACAAAGGAATAAGCAGGCCTTCCCCTTGTGTGGGCAGCAATTGCACTCCTCAAACCTCTCTCTTAGGGAGGCCCAGGGGACAGTCCTGGTCCTGTGCTGTAGATATCTGGGAGAATCCAAAATTCAGGGATGAGCATCATTTAAAAGATATCTATCAATCTGAGCTCTTTAGCAGAGGGGGCTTCTAAGGAAAGCATTCATAATATCTATAGTGTGGACATACTGTACCCCAGAAATTTGCAACCTAAATTCTCAAGGCCCTTCAACTTTGAGAGTGCTGAAGTCCACATTTTGAAAAGTGCATTTTTTTGTGAATGAAAGTCAGGGTGGGAAGTGGCCTGAACTATGGCCCAGGGGAAGAGAATAAGAGCTTGAGTCAGATACTTCTCCATCTTAGTCCTGGCTGCTCACCAGCTGAAAAACCATGATCTGGCCTCTTAGCCTCTTTGAGCCCACCTCATCTCATTTGAAAATGGCTGTGATAACAGCTCCTACCTCACAGACATTTGCGCCAATGTGGCCACAGCTTGGGTAGCACCAAGAAGCTACCTAGGTAGGTAACACAAGGAAACATCTGAGGGGCCTCCAGTTTCTGAGCTCAGATTGTCCACAGCTTAGATTTCTCATTCCTCCTCCAGTCTCCACTGGTGACAGTGTGCTGTTTGTTCTGGTGACTGCAGTTAGTAAGTCTGAGGAGACTTGCCTGCCCTGCAGACTGAGAAAATGGTATGTGTGATATGGTAGCTGCCAAATCAGACTGCAGAAACAGAGTAGCATAGGAGGCTTCATATAGAAAAGCCACTAACCAAGCAAGGCACCATGAGGTCACTCAATTGGAGAAGAGCTAGGTAGCTTACATTTTGCCAACAACCAAAAATATTTGCCTCAGTCCATCATGGTCTAACAGCTCGTATTATGTGCCCAAGGCCAGATGAATACATACCTGCCTCAAGCAGAAACACAGGTGGGAACTTATGCTGCCTAAGGCATTTGCCGTTTCCAGCAATTTACTCCCAGATATTTATGTCAAAGTAGTTTCAGGATTTCCAAAAGGAGTAGGTTAGGTTGCCCAATTCATGATGGGAAAACACTAGATTTACAGCACATCTCTCACTGTAACATGCCTGTGACTCCCCTGAAGGATCTTGTTAAAATGCAGATTCTAACTCAGAGGGTCTGGGTCCAGCCAGAGACACGGCATTTCCACAAGCTCCCAGGTGATGTTACTGGCACTGGTCCCTGCGCCTGAGGAGAAATGCCCAGTAAGAGCCCCATCCCTGGGATGCTGGTACATGATGGTCACAATAAAGATCACAGCACTAGCTCAGAGTTGGGACCCCCAAGGCCAGATCTATAGGTTCTGTCTTTCCTTATAGAGTACTGAATCCCAGAAGCCTGAGTCAGGTCGATGGAGATCAAAGTAACAGTTCTATTACTGATGAAGTCTCATTCACAAAAAAACACAAAAAAACCACTCGTACCACCAAACGCTATTAAAAAATATTTTTTTCAAATCTCAATGAGAGGCCTTGGTTTAGCCAGGCAGCCGCAGTGGGCCTGCCAGTGGATCCATCCTCCTCCTCCAAATTCAGCAGATGGGCCCCCCCAGAGTAAGTGCAGCTGGTCAACCCCCAGGAGCTTTTGGCTTTCTCCTGAGGGCAAGACCCGTTTCCCTTGGAGGACAGTGGATCATACAAGTAGGCAAGTAGGCCTTAGAGCAGAGATGGAGGAGGGGGTTACACCAGAGGGAAGGATCTGCTCAGCGCCTCCTATTAAGCTCTCCAACCTTGGGGAGCACAGAGGGAAAAGTGGCCATGAGAATCACCTCTGAAGTCCCTGGACATGTTAACGTGAAGCCTAGGACCTGGGGAGACCCACTTGCCCCAACCTAGTTTGAATGTGTAATGTGAGCCATGTGCCTTGTGGCGGGGTTGGGAGGTGTCAGCCTTCTTGCCCCTGTCCCCCTCCCCAGGTTTTCCCTTGGCCCCTTGCAGAGTAATCACCTCACAGTGGCCAGAGTGGCCTGTCAACGAAATCAGAGTATGTCATGCCTCAACACCTTCCAGGTGCTTCCAACCACAGGTACAAAGAAGCCTCCATCCCTCACTGAGGCTTGTATAACCTGACATAGTCTGGCCCCTGCTCACTGCACCCCAGCCACCCAGCCTGCTCAGCTCACCTCAGGTCTCTTCTCACATGTCACCCCCTCACTGCCAGGTGCACACTCTCAAAAATACACCCTCCTTAGCAAACTAACACAGGAACAGAAAACCAAACACTGTATGCTCTCACTTATAAGTGGGAGCTAAATGATGAGAACACATGGACACATAGAGGGACACAATACACACTGGAGTGTATGAGAGGGTGGAGGTTGGGATGAGGAAGAGGATCAGGAAAAATAACTAATGGGTACTAGACTTAATACCTGGGTGACAAATTATATTTACAACAAATCTGCCTGACACAAGTTTATCTATGTATTAAAAACAAACCTGAATATATACCCCTGAACTTAAAATAAAAGCTTAAAAAGAGAAAAGAAAAAATATACCCCCTTTTCACTAACTTAATTCTGACTCTCCTTTGATGATGGCACTTATCATTGTCTATTCAGGTAAACATGTGCTTATCCTGATAGAGTTGTCTTTTTTCTGCCTGTTGAAATTCAATACTTATTCACAGTCATCTCCTCCTTGAAAGTGAACCATTTGTTGCTCCATTGAGTAATTTCTCTACAGGTTTACTGGACCTGTTATAAACATGGTCACCTTCTCTGTGACCTTGGTTCCTGCTATGATCTGAATGTTTGTGTCCCCCAACCCCCAAATTCACATATTGAAACCTAATCCCCAATGCTATGTTATTAAGAGAGGTGACCTCTGGGAGATGATTAGGTCATACACATAGAGCCCACATGAATGGGATTGGTGTCCTTACAAAAGAAGCCCAAGGGAGCTTCACCATGTGAAGACAAATACCATCTATGAGGACTGGGCCTTCACCAGACATTGAAATAGGTGGTACCTTGATCTTGGACTTCCCAGCCTCTAAAACTGAGTAATAAATTTTATTGTTTATAAATTACCCAGTCTAAAGTATTTTATTATAGAATCTCAAATGGACTAAAACAGTCCCTCTTTCCAAAATCATCTACTACTTGTTTGTGTGGACCTGCCTTTAATCATGCCCTTTACCTGGGGAATACGGGCTGCATGAGAATAGGTTCTCCTAGCTAGCAGCAACTTGAAGATCTGGCTCATCATGCACAGTTCCCATTCTCTGACAAGCTGGGGACTTTTAATTCTTGAGTCCCAGAGGAAGCAAATCACTTTCCCAAGATCAAAAAGCTTATAATAGGCAATGTGTATCCTCTAACTGCTTATCTTGAATGTGTCACAGCTCGGCAGATTCAACAAGACCAGAAGCAAACCATTGATTCCATCCCCATCTTGTCAATCTCCTGCATCAATCTGAGTTTTCTTCAAGTGGACTCACCTCAGAGGCTTCCAACTGGTGTGCTCAATACCTGTTTATCTCAAATGGGTTGTAAGTATACCAAGATAATGTTTCCCTTGTAGCTCCTACAACATCTAGGAAGAATCTTGGGTATCTGAAGTTTTTGAGTGAGCCACCTCTACCTTCAACTTGTTTCTTTTTACCCTGATGTGCTGTGTGACTATTATCATTTCCTACGCTTTAAATTATGATGCATATTGGGAATCCCTGTCCCATTTTAGTGAATGCAAACAGAAACCTAAGAGTCATCCTTGATATCCCCTTTCCCTCTCCCTCACTTTCCATATCCCAGCCATTAGCAAGTCCAGTTGGCTCAACCTCCAAAACTTGTCTCATATCGATCCATTTTTCTCTATCTCTAATAAGTCACAGTCTGGGCCAAGCCACCATCATGACCTGTCTTGCATCATGGGTACACAATGCTCTGCCCACCTCCTCCCCACTAGCACTACTCCCAGACTGTTCTTTTGTCCATATTGTTGAAGCAATGAGGTGCAGGGAAATTGGCTCTGGTCTAAAAAGCAAGATTCCATGTTCTATTCCCTCACTTTGTTTTTGTTACCAATTATCTGTGTAGCTTTGGAAAATTTTTGCCTCTGATTTGGCGTTAGTATTATTACACCTGCAGTGAGAATTAAGGTAAAAAGCTGATCTCAACAGTGTCAGCAGAAGGACTTTCTTGTCCCTTCCTTTGTTCTGAACCCAAAATTGTCATGGCTTGTATTACCTTGGGCATTCCCCCAAGTGGTTCACCAGCTTCTGCCCAAAGTGCTGCTCTGCCACACAAAAACCTGTTCAAAGCTTTTAAATGTAACGTTAAAGCCACTTTACTATAGATAAAAGGCTGTACTAAAGGGTTATAATAATTGACTTCAACTGCCAAACCAAGTGGTTTGGCCTCAGGGTCCACACAGAGCATTGCATGTGCCTCCTTCAACCACCAAGTTAGTAGTACAAGTTGGCCTTATTTGGTCCATATTGGCAAAGGGAGAGGGGTGCTTATGCTAAGTACCGCTTTATGTCCAGAGACTCCCAATGGCTTAATTGAATAGTAACTACTTCTTTGAAATTCCCATCTCTACGCAATAACACAACTGGCGGTGACCATATCCCCTATTCTTCCTATCCTTCCTCCTCTGGGTCCACATTTGTTTAAGCTAGAACCCATCATGCCCAGAGCCAGGACTTAGCTACAAACAGTGACTTTTTTTCCCTAAAAACTCTAAGAATTGTGACTTACTGGCGTGTTATATGTTGTAAGCTATGTAAGCTATTAATATTATCTTTTGCATAAAATTTTTATAACATAATATATTTTTCTCTTCTTAGAAAAGCAAAGGGGACTTCTAGCTCCAATAATGGCACTCTAGGTTAGTTGGTTGATACTTCTCTTTAAAGAAAACTAAAATGCTAAATAAAATATTAAAATTACTACAAACAAAGGAACGAGTAAAATAGGAAGAAATTATAGAAGAACTGATGTTTTAAAAGTGGGATCCTAGAGAAGTTAAATAATCATGGAAGCTGTTTTTACCAGAGTATGTTTCAAATCCCCAAATTTGTGAGTTTTATTATGTTTTGTGTTCTCTTTGGGAGAGAGAAATATAAATCAAATCTCAGAATACAGACAAAGTAAAAACTCCTTTTAATAGTGCATTCCAAATAATTGCCTGGCACCCCCAAAGGACTATATAGCCTTAGGTAAGGATAAACTCACAACAAATCAACCCTCTTTTGGTCTTGAAGCTGTGAACTCTGAAAATCTGAGACAAAAGCCTCAGTTAATTTAGAAAATTTATTTTGCCAAGTTTGAAGACCCATGCCTGTGACACAGCCTCAGGAGATCCTGACAAGTGCGCCTAAAGTGATCAGAGCACAGTTTCGTTTTGTACATTTTAGGGAGACATGAGACATCAATCAACATACATAAGACAAACATTGGTTCAGTCTGTAAAGGCAGGACAACTCGAAATGCAGAAGGAACTTCCAGGTCATAGGTAGATAAAAGTCAAATTGTTGCAATTAACAAGAAAATTTATTACCTTTGTGGCACACAATAATTTAACATAACAATTATAATTATTGCTGGTAATGTACATTGAGTCATATAAGAATTATAGGACTTTCCCATAATTTTGGAACACATACCAATAACACATTTATACAAATACAGCCCAAAGAAAGCCAAACACTATTTTATATTTGACAATGCTTCCTGTATAATTTTTATACCATATAAGTCAAATACGTCATTTTTGGACTTTAGGGAACCTATTAATAATATCTTAAAGAATTAATGAGATCAGAAAAAGACACAATTTACAATTTGATTTGGAAAGTTTATCACATATGAAAGATTTAAAACACTTGATATTATGAAACAGGATCACAGGTCATTGTAAAATAAGTCATTTATTTAACCAAAGAGATAAGGATTTCAAAAAGAAAAGGTAAAAACATTCATTCTTTGAGAGAGGAGACATAATTTTCCAAATAATAAAGCCTAATAAAAACAACACAAAGTCAATTACATTTGTTTTCCAAAATTGTATAAACAATCTACAAAATTTTCATCTTGATTATAAGATACAACTTCCATAAGCCTTTATAACCTTTATTAAGGGGTCTGTTCGTGTTTCAAGAAAACCTTGTTCATCTGACCCAGGGGCCCATATGCTGGTCTTGTGGGCATAGACATATCAGTGTGTCTTTGACATTCATGATTAATTTATAGAGAAGCCGAACTTATTTTATCCCTCAAAATCAGCGCTTACAATCTCACATGCTCATGTATTCTGTGATTGTCCCTGGGCCTTGAGGAGTTAAATAGCTTTAATTTCTTGCCTTGTGTCTCAGGAAGGCAGTTTATTTTGATTGGCATCTTCTACTGGGCCTGAAAATGAAGCTTTAATTGCTGTTAGTGTTTAAGATTTAGCAGGTCTTGGTGTTCTTTTTAGATCCAGGAGACAAAGCCCTTAACTCAATGTCACAAGTACTTTAAAAGAACATACAGAAGGATACAAGGATGTAATAGCCTTAATTTTAAAAAAATGCTTTTTTTAAATATCAGTTTTTCCTAAGCAAACCAAATTTAATAATAATGTTATAGGAATTATATTGATAAAATGTAAAACCTGTTAGGCCAGTTACCAAATGGCAAAAGAAAAGACACTGTGCAGTGCACAGAATATTATTTTGGAATAAGACATTTCCTTTAGACCTTTAAGAAACCATTGTTAGCATCAGGCCACAAAAATCAGAACCCAAGAAGGAAAAAAACCCATATATTTAAGCTGAAAATGAGTTCAAGGGGACTGTTACTTTTTCATGGCTTTTAAGAGGAGAGAGAAAACCAAATGAGTTGCAATAAAAGTTGAACTTTGTGTTGAAATAAAAAAATTAAAATTTCTTATAATTTATTAAGAGGAAATCAACCCCTTAAAAAACTTCATTGTTCTAACCAATTCTTTATGCACTTTTTTAACATCAAATCCAATCTCTATAAAGACCATTATAATTCATCTTTGATCACAGACATCATTATCATACAGAATTTTTTTTTGTTTTTTTTTTAATAAATCCTCTTATTGTGACTTACACAAATCATTTATGACATCCTTGAAATTTCTGTTTTTTCCTGAACATCCCTCTTTCTTAAACAACCAGCCATTTTATTCTAGGACTAAATTTACCATACAAGATTTCACAGTGGCTCACCCCTGTAATCCCAGCACTTTGGAAGGCTGAGGCCATTGGATTATTTGAGGTCAGGAGTTTGAGACCAGCCTGGCCAACATGGTGAAACCCTGTTTCTACTAAAAATACAAAAATTAGCAGAGTTTTAGTGGTGTGCACCTGTAATCCCAGCTACTTGGAAGACTGAGATGAGAGAATCCCTTGAGCCTAAAAGGTGGAGGTTGCAGTGATCCGAGATCAGGCCACTGAACTCCAGTCTGGGTGAGAGAGTAAGACCCTGTCTCAAAAAAAATCTTCCTCATATGAAATGATTTATATTTAGCTTTCTTACAAAAAAAACCCTCTTTATTTGTATAAATTTCTTAACATCTCTTTTATTTCCTGGCTACTTTTAACTTGTTTTATAAATGACCCTTAAGCTTTTGAAATAGGGAAAAACTGTTCTATTTTTAAAAAGAATACCGTTTTATTTTCAAAAGAATGTTTTCTTAATATGTTTTTACGAAAAATACTCTATTAATATGTCTATTATTTAATTTAGCTTTAGATTATAAATTATGATGAGTTTGTCTACAAGTATTTATCCTATAATATTTATCTAATTATTTTTTTCTAATCATGTACCTAGATTATTTACAAAAACTATGATTGTCATTATTTAAAATTAGGGAACCACCACTGCAGAATTTTAACTGAGACAGTGAAAAAGATTTGACCTGACTCCATCTTGCTTTTAATTTCCAACCTGTCCTTGTTCATTCCTGGGCATAGGACAAATTAATTTTGGGAGGAACCTATTTTATAGTTTAACTTTGAAACAAAGATGATGACAGTCCTTTCCCAAAACAAACCTTAGTGCCAGTGGACTAGACTGTCTACTGCCACAAAAGAAGTTATGGTAATCTTACTAAATTCAAGACATAGCTATTTTTATTAAACCAGTGTCAATGTCTGGTTTATTAAAGATTACACAAGCAAAGGTCATTCTGTCTTATGCTGGGTTTACAGATTTGTAACCCCTATGCCAAATTTTGACACCCTATAGTATTTGGCAGGGATAAATATGAAGTTACTTGATTAATAAATGCAAATAAATGTATGCTGATGATTCTTAAGACATTTCTAATATTACTTTACCAATAATTTTAAAGCTAGCTTATTTATTAAAGATTTTACTTAAGTTACATAAACTTGAAAAAGCATTTGACTAGTCTTTTCTTTTTTCCTGATAAAGTATCTGATTCACATGCTTTTATTTTCTTAAGCCAATTAATTAGCACTCTTCTATATATTTTCAGTAGTGAAACACTGTGTATGCATCACATAAATACATAAACATATTAGGCATGTGGGTAGAAGTACATCTTACAGCTTTATAAAAACCCTTTTTTTTCCTATTTTAGACTTTCAGATTCTTGATAACCTGTTTCACAACCCTAGGAAGTTGTCAGCTAAATAGCCTTAAATTTGCATATTAAAGCAAACAATAAGGTGAGATCAAACAGCAAAATTTACATCATAAGGTACAGAGAGAAAAAGTGTTGGTGCTAGAGGGAGATTAAAGATGAATGCCAAGTCAAACATAAAATTATAATCTATTATAGAATTGTATAAGGAGACCAGTTTTTTTCTCAAAGATTTTATTTAAAATATTTATTTATTTATTTTATTTTATTTATTCCAGTGGGAATTCATTTTTATTGCTAATAACAATAGCAAATGCTCATTAAGTGTTTACTCTCTGCCAGACATTTGCTAAGACTTTACATATATTATCTCCAATACACTTCACCACAATCTTTAGTAAGTAAAATTATTATTCCAAGACAAGCGAACCGAAGCTTCAAAGGTGAAGCCAGGATCTAACTCGGGTCTCTGGGACCAACCACCACCCAACACTGAGGAGACCAGTGTTATTTAGATAGGGACTACCTATCTTTTAACTAGATCTCTGAGCTCTGGACAGAGCCTACATTGAATCCTAGGTCTCCACAAAGGGAAAATTATTACGAGGTTAGACCACATGATGCTTTTACAGTATACTTAATTTTTTTTAACAATGACATTTCTAAGTATCTAAACCACATTCTTCCTTAAAAACCCAAGAGTAACCTCTGTTGCAATGCAATACAAAAATAAGCAGTTTAAGAGCTGAGATGAACTTGTCTGTTTACCTTCTTGGGGTTTCATAAGGAAAAACAGGTTTCTCCCCCAAAGAAATTCTGGTGCCTTCTCCATTTTCTTTAAAGAACTCCAGGCTATTATAAACTATTTTAGGTCCACCATGCAGCAGAGGGTGCAAGAGAAAGGAGAGATAGCAGGAGTAAATGAAGAAACAGAATTCAGTCAATTGAGAAGAGAAAGCTTTTGCTCAAGAAAAAGATAAGGTCCTAGGAGAAAAACAAAAACAAAAACATAAAGGCCTTTTAAATAAAAACACACATATATGCACACACACACATCTTAATTAAAAGTCAGCTTTTAATTAAGCTGACTTTTAACCATTGAACTCCTTTTAAAAATACCTTCTTAAATCTTATTACCATGTTTCAGCTAGGACAAATTGCTGCAATTTCAGAAGTACAGCCATTGCCTTTTCAGTTTGGCCTGGCTAGCAAAAAGGTGACCTTGTTATGTAAATAAAGCCCCACAATAAAAATCAAAAATCTTTTTTTTTTTTAATGTCTTTTTGCTGGCTTTCTCCTTGCACCACCCCACCGTCTGTGTGTCTGTGTGTCTGTGTGTGTGTGTGAATTTAACCCCTTCTGAGTTCTTGCTCCCCATAATTTGGAACTTCCTTCAGATTTGATCAAGTCAGATAGAGTTGATCAAACCCAATGGGAAAAAGACTGAAACAACAACATAAATGGAAACAACCAATGACAACAACAACAGAAAACAGTTTTGCAAACAATTAGGATCAGCTGGTTTTTAATCTTAACTTTAGCCAAGACAAACTCCAATTCAGTTACTTACCTAAGGATGAGGCTCAGACTGAAGACTGCTCTCTACCATCCTAGAAGTAGGGGAAAAAAACCTTTCCTTCCCTGTTGGAAGTGAGCTCAAACTTCATAAAGAGTTTCCTGCCTTCCACCATCATGGAAGCATGAAATACTTGTCTTCCTTGTGTTGGAAGCGTGTACAACTCCAAACAAAGGAGTTGTACAGCAAAATAAACTTTAGATCTCAACCAAATTTTGGGAGATCAGGGATTCTCTGGAGGGGCTGCTTCCAGGTCTTAGCAAATTGTACTATTGGTTTGAGACATAAGCATAGCTCAAGTTGATACCAAGCACAGATAGAAGATTTTTCAAAGGTCAGGAGCACCTCCTCTTAGACTACCTTTGTGGTTATAAAATGTGAACCCTGAAAATCTGAGACAGGTCTCAGTTAATTTAGAAAGTTTATTTTGCCAAGGTTGAGGACTAGTTCCTGTGACACAGCCTCAGGAGGTCCTGACTACATGTGCCCAAGGTAGTCAAAGCCCAGTTTGGTTTTATACATTTTTTGGAGACATGAGACATCAAACAACATATGTAAGACGAACATTGGTTCAGCCTAGAAACGCGGGACAATTAGAAGCAGAGAGGGGCTTCCAGCTCATAGGTAGATAAGGGAAGATTGTTGTATTCTTTTGAGTTTCTGATTAGCCTCTCCAAAGGAGGCAATCAGATATGCATTTATCTCAGTGAGCAGAGGGATGACTTTGAACAGAATGTGAGGCAGGTTTGCCCTAAGAAGTTTTTTCCTTTAGCTTAGTGATTTTGGGGCCCAAGCTATTTTCCTTTCGCAAGGCTCAAGTAATAGTAAAGCGAGGATAGTCTAAGAAATCTCAGGTCTTCAACTTGAATGAAAGTTGTTCCACATTAGGAGTCCTCTGGTTGTCCCATACAATAGCTAATATTCTGTAAAGAGAATCACATTGATCCTAGGTTTCATTGCCAGTATAGTGAAAGATAATTGGGCACACAAGTAAACTAGACATCATCAATAAGAACAAAAAACAAAAACAAAACACAGCAGATAGCAGAAAAAGACACAAATTTCAGCAAAATCAGTTATCAGATATAGATTATTAAATAATTGTACTTATATGGACAGTAATAAAAGACAAAAAACTTGAAAATATCTGCAAATTAAAGATATCTATTTATGTATGCATTTCTAAATTAAAAACTCAATGCATGCTTTAGCAGTAGATTATACATCACTGATGAAATAATTAGTGTAAGACAGATAAGAAGAAATGATTCAGAAAGCAGCAAGTAGATATAAAAAGCTGGAAAATACAGATGAAAATAAGAGATGTAATGAATACAATAAAGAGCTCTTACCTATATCAAGTTGAAATCCAAGCAGGAGAAGATAAAGCACTTTAGGGAGTGCAATATTTCAGGGGATAATAGTGGAGAAATTTCCACAACTGATGAAAGACACCAATGCAGAAAGCCCCTCCTTTCTCTAAAATCCCAAGCATAAAAGAGAATAAGTAAACAACAGCTAGATAAATTATAGTGAAATCACAAAAACCTGAGACAAAGAGAAAAATCTTAAAAGTAGCCTGATAAAAAGACATATTATTTTAAAAAGAGTAGATGAATATCTGGCTTTAAAGCAGCAATGGAAGCTAGAAAATAGTGAAATGATGCCATCCATATACTGAGGAAAAAAACCATCAACCTAGATTTATATACCCAGTGAACATATGATAGAAGAATGGAGGCAAAATAATGCCAGGTGTTAGACAAAAAATTATAAATTATCACCAACAATCAAACACTAAAAAATCTAATATCTCTGTATTAAGCTAGCAAGCTAGCTATTATCTATCAGTGTATAATGAATATAGTTTATTTTGAAGGCAAATTATCCTACATAATATCTCAGATAATTTATCTCAGATAAGTGTGACATACATGAAGAAATAAAGGCTAACTGAAGATATTATTAAATTATAATAAACTAAATGCTTTAATTGAAATAAGACAATTGCCAGAATGGAAAAAATCCAACCTTCAGCAGTTCACAAGAGATGCATTCAAAATGTAAGAATATGAAAAGTAAAAACATATAAAAAGTTAAATTATGCACATACTAATAAAATACAATTTTTACAGCTGTATTAATTTTAGACATTTTTAAGGCAAAATGCAATCTTAGAGAGGAAGGTCACATTATAATGAAAAACGTTTATGTTGACCCAAAATGTCACATTTAAAAATTATGCACCTAGTAACATAGTAACAACAGACATAAAGTTGACAGATACAAGGAGAAATAAATCAATAAGCACAGTTGGTGATTTTATCATAACTCAAAAATCCCAAAAAGGATTATAAGAGATTTGATCAAAATGCTAAACAAACTTTACTTAATGGACAAATACAGTATTTAAAATATGGTAATATTTGTCCCATGGCTAGGACACATTAATCTAGAAACCAAGACATAGAGGGTGGAGAACAGCCTCTCAGGATTACACCTCATCACTCACTTGAAAAATGTTTCTTTGCCATCTTCACATCTCTGGGCTGTGATTATATAATGGTCTTAGGGACCCACAAAGGAAGACTTGTGCCAGCGCACTCAATAAAGGTTTCACTAAATTGAAAACTGAGACTGCAACATGGTCATTTCAGGTATTTTTTTGACACTTGATGGACAATCAATATATGGGTTACTATGTTGTCTAAATAATTAATCCCAATTTTTAAGGGGAAATAAGATTGTTGATATCCAATCATGACATACAGACTTATGTTTGGATCTCAGGAGACCTTTTTGGGAAATCTTCCTGTACTCCAATTTCCAATGATAAAAATCAGTTGAGATACAATATAGCCCCTCAAAAGATCATACACCTCAGGAAAAAATTCTGAGTAGTCTATCCACTAGCGAATTATACTTTCCACCTGAGTCTCTGACTGAAAGCATAAAGCACAGAAGAAGTGATGATTCCCGTAATGGCAGACTACATCGTGATAGTCATCCCTCATACTGAGAACAACCAAATAATCTGAATGTGTCTTTAAAATATGATGGAAGACATCATTGGGCTAACAAAGAAAGAACTTTATGCAGCAAAAATGCAGGAGAAGAAGAAAACCCAGAGAGATACTTTGAGATTTTGTAGCTGCTTTTTCCTTAGGGAAATTTTTCAATTCCAGAAGAGACTACTGGAAGTCTACAAACTGAGAAGAAATTTTAACAGGTCTACAGGCTTAGGAAGACAAAAACTAGAGTCTAAGTCCTGCCAAGGAGAAAGACAGACTGGCAAAATCTTCAGGCTTTGGGCTAAAACCCCCAAAATTAGTCCTCAAGGAGGAAGAGTAAACCATGCCTAGACTACGACTTCTCATGCTTTAGCATCATCATATGTTCATCTTCATACCTGAATAGATTAAAGTTTTTCTGTGATTGATAGTGCTCCTTTAGCTTTAATCCAGAAGCAAACAAATCTTCTGTGTAGGAAGGTAGCATCTTTCTAGGCCCCAAATTATCTCTATAATTTTTCACATATGATATCCAGCACACAATCTTAAATAGCTACGCATAGGAGGTGACAGAACAATATGAACAAAACCCAAAGCAAATAAGAAAAGTTGAAACAAACACACAGAGAATCCAGATAATGGTGCTTTGAGACACAGATTTTAATGTTTATTATGAATTCATTATGCTTAATATTGATAAAAATAGAGCCTTATGAAAAATAGTAAAATAAATATTCTAGAATTGAAAACTTTAAGGAAAAACTAAAACTAAGTACTTAAAGATGAATTTAACAGCTCTTAACCTAAATAACCATCAGAGAGAGGCTCTCTAAACCAAAAAGATATGTATTTGATAGTACAGCACGGGAATTGGAATATGCATGCCATAGTAAACTATGTGTGTATTCAGGGAAGTAAAGGAAGATAAAGTTGTTTTTTGTCTTTAGTGAGGAAGATTACATAATTGTTTTGAAATGATTATCCTTGGCTACAAAGATCAATAACAAGGGTGATGCCAGTCCTAGCTGGGACAGGCAGTTGCTGAGCAGATGTCCTTGTAGAAGGATATTTATGTGTAAGCTTGCCATGGCCTTTGAGCAAGGCTGTGGATTTTGTAGAATGCATCTCTTGTAAACAGCTTAGAGCTATATTTTTTCAAATTTAACAAAACATAACTTTAAGATATAAAATTAGGTAGAATCTTTATGATGTTTATTTTATTTATATTAACTTAATTTTTAATAGTTTATTTAGATTATGAAAACTGATATATTAGTCAAAGTTATTATTTTAAGGTTTTTGGTTAATTACTTTTATAGTTTGTAAATATTAAGTATTTAAGAACCTTAAAGTTAAATACATGAGTACTTTGTTGATAACTTAGAAGATAAATTAGTTTCATTTATTAAAAGGTTACATGAACAAAGATTATTTTTTAAAGGCTGGGTTTGTAGTTTTATATCTTTTGTGACAAATCTTGATATATTAAAATATTTAGTAGAGACAAATATAAAACTGCCCAGTTAAATTGGGTAAAAATATATATTTTTTGGGGGGAAGATCCAAGATGGCCAGTAAGGAGCAGCTCAGGATTGCAGCTCCCAGTGAAAGCGCAGAGGGTGAGTGGACGCCACATTTCCAGATGGATTTTTATTGCCCACAGACCAGGAAATTCCCAGGCAGAGGAGCCCCACAGGTCACCAGTGTGGCTATTTTGGCTGGCGCAGCTGTTTTGCCGGCTCCCCAGCACAGCAGTTCCTGGTGCAGAGTAAACGGGACAGGGTCCCCTTCTAGCCAGCGAGGGGAGCTCCAGGAAGGCAGAGTCACCCATTCATCTGATTTAAAAAAAGGGGACTGAAACAGGGAGCCAGACCAGGAGATTCCCAGGTAGAAAAGTGCCACGAATCTCAGCGCCGCTGTTTCAGCCGGCGCAGTGGGTCGCTGCATGGGAAATCACACAGATCCCGGCACCCTTTCAACAGGCCACTGGAACACCTGGGAGAGAGTCAACAGTTCAACTAAAAAAAAAAAAAGGCTCTGAGGCAGGGAGCCAGGTGATCAGGCTCGGCTGGTCCCACCCCGCCCCCGCCCCCACAAAAAAAACAGCAATTGGAAACACTCTGGGTTGAGAGTTTCACAGCAAGCACAGCTGAACCCGGGATGGTCCAGCTCTCTGGGGCAGGGGCGTCCACCATTACCGAGGCACTCCACCACTATGGAGGCAGTCCGCCACTGCTGAGGCAGCCCACCATTGCCGAGGCAACCTGCCATTACAGAGAGAGTCCACCATTACAGAGGTGGGCCACCAATGCCAAGGCAGTCCTAACTACACCCATATAAACAGGACTGCAGGGAAGTTCATACGGCAGCTGGGCGAAGCCCACAGCAGCTCAGCAAAGCCTCTGCAGGCAGACAGTGACTAGGCAGCCTCCTTGCTAGGCAGGGCAGCCCTGAAAAAAAAAAAGGCAGCAGCACAACTGAAAATCATAAATAAAGCCCTAACTCACCGGGACAGACCACCTGGGAAAAAAAAGGGGTTTATGGGTTCTGCTGCAGCAGAATTAAACGTACCTGCCCAGCAGCTCTGAATGAAGAACGGAGCTCACAGCTCAGCACTTGAGCTCCTATAAAGGACAGACTGTCTCCTCAAGCAGCTCCCTGACCCCCATATATCCAAAGAGTCACCTCATAAACGAGAGCTCAGACTGACATTTGGCGGGTATCCTTCTGGGACAAAGATAGCAAAAGAAGAAATTGGTAGCAACCCTTACTGTTCTGCAGCTGCTGCAGGTGATCCCCAGTCAAGCAGGACCTGGAGTGGACCTCAGCAGTCCTACAGCAGAGGGGCTAGACTGTTAGAAGGAAAACTAAGAAACAGAAATAACTTCATCATCAACAAACAGGATGTCCACTCAGAGACCCAATCTGAAAGTCAGCAAATACAAAGACGACAGGTGGATAAATCCACAAAGATGGGAAGAAACCAGTCCAAAAAGAATGAAAACACCAGAAACCAGAACACTCCTCCTACAGATCTGGAGAAACCAGATCTCCTCCTACAAGGGATCACAACTCCTCACCAGCAAGGGAACAAGGCTGGATGGAGAATGAGTGTGATGAAATGACAGAATCAGGCTTCAAATGTGGGTAATAAGAAACTTCTGTGAGCTAAAAGAACATGTTCTAACCCAATGCAAAGAAACTAAGAACCTTGAAAAAATATTTGACTAAATGCTAATGAGAATGGACAACTTAGACAGGAATATAAGTGAATTGATGGAACTGAAAAACACAATACGAGAACTTCGTGAAGCATGCACAAGTTTCAACAGCCAAACTGACCAAGCAGAAGAAAGGATATAAGAGGTCGAAGATCAACTCAATGAAATAAAACAAGAAGGCAAGGTTAGAGAAAAAAGGGTAAAAAGGAATGAACAAAGTCTCCAAGAAATATGGGACTATGTGAAAAGACCTAATCCACATTTGATGGGTGTACCTGAATGTGACGAAGAGAATGAATCCAAGCTGGAAAATACTCTTCAGGATATTATCCAGGAAAACTTCCCCAACCTAGCAAGGCAGGCCAATATTCAAGTCCAGGAAATACAGAGAACACCACAAAGATATTCCTCAAGAAGAGCAACTTCACGGCACATAATCATTAAATTCACCAGGGTTGAAATGAAGGAGAAAATGCTAAGGGCAGCCAGAGAAAAAGGTTGGGTTACCCACAAAGGGAAGCCCATTAGACTCACAGCAGATATCTCAGCAGAAACCCTACAAGCCAGAAGAGAGTGGGGGCCGATATTCAACATCCTTAAAGAAAAGAACTTTCAACCCAGAATTTCTTATCCAGCCAAACTAAGCTTCATAAGTGAAGGAAAAATAAAATCCTTTGCGGACCAGCAAGTACTCAAGATTTCATTACCACCAGGCCTGCTTTACAAGAGCTCCTGAAAGAGACACTACACATAGAAAAGAACAACCAGTACCAGCCACTCCAAAAACATGCCAAATGGTAAAGAGCATCAACACAATGAAGAATCTGCATCAACTAACAGGCAAAACAGCCAGGTAGCATCAAAATGACAGTATCAAATTCACACATAACAATATTAACCCTAAATGTAAGTGGACTAAATGCCCCAATCAAAAGACACAGACTGGCAAATTGGATAAAAAGCCAAGATAGAGATAGAGACCCAAAAAACCCTTCAAAAAATCAATAAATCCAGGAGCTGGTTTTTTGAAAAGATCAACAAAATAGACAGACCACTAGCCAGATTAATAAAAAAGAAAAGAGAGAATAACCAAATAGATGCAATAAAAAACGATAAAGGGGATATCACCACAGATTCCACAGAAATTCAAAGCATCATCACAGATTATTACAAAGAACTTTATGCACATAAAGTAGGACACCTGGAAGAAATGGATAAATTCCTGGACACTTGCCTCCTCCCAAGCCTAAACCAGGAAGAACTCAAAATTCTGAATAGACCAATAACAAGGTCTGAAGTCGAGGCAGCAATTAAGAGCCTATCACCCCAAAAAAGCCCAGTTCCAGATGGGTTCACAGCCGAATTCTACCAGACATACAAAGAGGAGCTGGTACCATTCCCTCTGAAACTATTCCAAATAATCCAAAAAGAGGGAATCCTCCCCAACTCATTTTATGAGACCAACATCATCCTAATACTAAAACCCGGCAGAGACTCAACAAGAAAAGAAAACTACAGGCCAATATCCATGATGAACATAGATGCAAAAATCTTCAATAAAATACTGGCAAGCCGATTGCAACAGCACATCTAAAAGCTTATCCACTGTGATCAAGTAGGATTCATCTCGGGGATGCAAGGCTGGTTCAACATATGCAAGTCTATCAATGTAATTCACCACATAAACAGAACCAAAGACAAAAACCACATGATTATCTCAATTGATGCAGAGAAGGCCTTTGACAAATTCAACAGCCCTTTATGCTAAAAACCCTCAATAAACTAGGTATTGACGGAACGTATCTCAAAATAATAAAAGCTATTTATGACAAACCAACAGCCAATATCATACTGAATGGGCAAAAACTGGAAGCATTCCCTTTGAAATCTGGCACTAAACAAGGATGCCCTCTCTCACCACTCCTATTTAATATAGTACTGGAACTTCTAGCCAGAGCAATCAGGCAAGAAAAAGAAATAAAGGGTATTCAATTAGGAAAGGAGGAAGTCAAATTGTCTCTATTTGCAGATGACATGATTGTATATCTAGAAGACCCCATCATCTCAGCCCAAAATCTCCTGAAACTGATAAGCAACTTCAGCAAACTCTCAGGATACAAAATCAACGTGCAAAAATCACAAGCATTCCTATACACCAATAACAGACTTAAAGAGAGCCAAATCAAGAATGAACTGCCATTCACAATTGCTACAAAGAGAGTAAAATACCTAGGAATACAACTAACAAGGAACATAAAGGACCTCTTCAAGGAGAACTACAAACCACTGCTCAACGAAATAAGAGAGGACACAAACAGATTGAGAAACATTCCATGTTCATGGTTAGGAAGAATCAATATCATGTAAATGGCCATACTGCCCAAAGTAATTTATAGATTCAACACTATACCCATCAAGCTACCAATGACCTTCTTCACAGAACTGGAAAAAACCACCTTAAACTTCATATGGAACCAAAAG
Source organism: Aotus nancymaae (assembly GCF_030222135.1). Classification (NCBI taxonomy): domain Eukaryota; kingdom Metazoa; phylum Chordata; class Mammalia; order Primates; family Aotidae; genus Aotus; species Aotus nancymaae. The sequence continues at coordinate 996,869 of NW_026988553.1, forward strand.
AGAGCCCATATAGCCAAGTCAATGCTAAGCAAAAAGAACAAAGCAGAAGGTATCACACTACCAGACTTAAAACTGTACTACAAAGCTACAGTAATCAAAACAGCATGGTACTGGTACCAAAACAGAGATATAGACCAATGGTACAGAACAGAGGCCTCGGAGGCAAAACAACATATCTACAACCATCCGATCATTGACAACCCTGACAAAAACAAGCAATGGGGAAAGGATTCCCTGTTTAATAAATGGTGTTGGGAAAACTGGTTAGCCATGTACAGAAAGCAGAAACTGGACCCCTTCCTGACACCTTACACTAAAATTAACTCCAGATGGATTAAAGACTTAAACATAAGACCTAACACCATAAAAATCCTAGAAGAAAATCAAGGCAAAACCATTCAGGACATAGGCGTAGGCAACAACTTCATGACCAAAACACCAAAAGCATTGGCAACAAAAGCCAAAATAGACAAATGGGACCTAATCAAACTCCACAGCTTCTGCATGGCAAAAGAAAAAGTCACTAGAGTGAATCGGCAACCAACAGAATGGGAAAAAATTTTTGCAGCCTACCCATCTGACAAAGGGCTGATATCCAGAATTTACAAAGAACTAAAACAGATTTACAAGAAAAAAAAAAAAAGCCTATTCAAAAGTGGGCGAAGGATATGAACAGACACTTTACAAAAGAAGACATACATGAGACCAACAAACATATGAAAAAATTCTCATCATCACTGGTCATTAGAGAAATGCAAATCAAAAGTACACTGAGATACCATCTCACGCCAGTTAGAATGGCGATCATTAAAAAATCTGGAGACAACAGATGCTGGGGAGGATGTGGAGAAATAGGAACATTTTTACTGTTGGTGGGAGTGTAAATTAGTCCAACCATTGTGGAAGATAGTGTGGCGATTCCTCAAGGACCTAGAAATAGAAATTCCATTTGCCCCAGCAATCCCATTACTGGGTATATATCCAAAGGATTATAAATCATTCTACTATAAGGACACATGCACACGAATGTTCATTGCAGCACTGTTTACAATAGCAAAGACCTGGAACCAACCCAAATGACCATCGATGATAGACTGGACAAGGAAAATGTGGCATATATACACCACGGAATATTATGCAGCCATCAAAAATGATGAGTTCGTGTCCTTTGTAGGGACATGGATGAACCTGGAAACCATCATTCTCAGCAAACTGACAACACAAAATCAAATACCGCATGTTCTCACTCAGGCAGGTGTTGAAGAATGAGAACACATGGACACAGGGAGGGGAGCACTACACAATGGGGTCTGATGGGGGGAAATAGGGGAGGGACAGTGGGGGATGGGGAGTTGGGGAGAGATAGCATGGGGAGAAATGCCAGATATAGGTGAAGGGGAGGAAGGCAGCAAATCACACTGCCATGTGTGTACCTATGCAACAATCTTGCATGTTCTTCACTTGTACCCCAAAACCTAAAATGCAATAAAAAAATGTGCTAAGTGGAAGTAGCCAGAAACAAAAGGCCACATATTATATAACTTCATGTATAGGGACTGTTTAGAGCAGGGACATGTATAGAGACAGAAAGCGGACTAGGGTTGCATGGGGCTGGGGGAGTTGTGAGGTATGGGAAGTGGCTGGCAGTGAGTGCAGAATTCTTCATGGGGTAAGGAAAATCTTCCTGAATTACAGAGTGGTGATGGCTGCACAACTGTGAATATAGAAAATATCATTGAATTGTATACTTTCAACATGCAAATTTTATGGTATGTGAATTATATATCGATATACTTATAATTTAAAAATTAAAAATAAACGTTTAAGTATAAAAATTAAATTCAAAAAAATGTACATTTTTTAAAAAAGAAATTTATATTTTTATTTTATTATTTTAAAACTAGTTTATGAGAGATGTATTTAAGTCATGGGAACTAAATGCATTTGGGTTTATTATTATATATTTTATATGAATGGGTATTTAATTTTAATGAAATTTATTTTTTGGAAACTGCCATTTATTTTTCATCAACCTTATTTCTATCTTGTATAAGGGCCTGTGGAAGAACAGCTTAGGATCACTCAGATATTGTTCCTACCCATTCAGTGGTCTGAGCAGTGGGAGCTGCAAATCAGTCTTCCCTGGCAGGATGAGCACTCTAGTCTTGAGTAGAGAACTACTTGATAGGCACTGAGGACACCTGCACACTTTCAGACCAATCTGCAACCTCAGGCTGAGTAGCAATGAACTCAGGAGCTGCAGGAGTAGTCCATTCACCCCAAAATTCCTCCTTGGTTATGGTCTTTTCAGCAGCGGCTGCTCTTCCTTTTCAGTCTCTTCAGGATTTCTGTGGAAGCAGAGATCAGGCAAGACCTTCCACGGATGCTCATGGGGGATGATGCCATGTATATGTCGAACTTCCAGGCTGGAATTCACTATCAGACCCACTAAGTGAACTCCCTTGTTGCATGGGATGGCAATGTCCACACAATGCAGAGCAGAATCTGTGTTCCACAGAGCAATGGGAGGCAGGTTAAGATAACTCTGTGAGAGGTGGTGATCACCCCTGGGGTCAGTAACCACCAGAAACTGGAGCTCCTGGAAGGCTACCTGGATTTGGTTAGCGAAGCTTCCAGGAGTGAAGTGGCCAGCAACAGGAGTGGCTCCAGTGGCAGTGGTGAGATTCAGCACAACCCAGCAGCTAGAATCCCTGGAGAATAAGACAGGGACATCATGTCCTCTTCAGATTTATGATGCAAATGCCATCACTTTTCTTTTTATACTTGTGCTGTTCCATTTGAAAGTCAAGGTTGGTGCCACCTAAGTGGGTTCCTCTGCAAGCAACTTGAGGATATCCTCCTCCTTCATTAGAAGAATATCAAGGGTTTCAGACATTGTGAAGGTTTCTCTTTAAGTGATGCCAGGAATCCAGAACAATGCCCAAGGACCAGTCTCTGGGTAGTGTGTAAAAAGCTGAATATAACTTTTAAGGGAGATTTGATTGATGATATGAGACTTTATTATGTAGCTGCAGTATATACATAGTATATGCAGATATGTGTAAACACACTTGAACACATATATGTATGCAAATAAAAATTTTGTTTTCATTTTAGAATTTTGGTTATGAAATAGTAAGATCAAATTATTGGTTTATAGAAGACAGCTGTATCTAAATAATATTTTTAACAAAATTGGGACCTGTTTACATGAGTAAACTTTGTCTTGATAAGTAATTTAATGAAAGCTATGGACTAAAATTGTGAGTGAAGTAGTTTTGATAGAAATCTGATTTTTAAAAACATAATTATTTTACTTTTAAAATCAGTTTATGGTTACATTTTTAATTGTTTATATGTTTGTTAGGACTCGCTGAATTTTATAAGAAAAACAGTTTTGAACTAGCAATAAATTTAATTCTTGCTTGTCAGCTGGTTTGCTTATTAGTAAATGTGGGTGGAGAGAAATTTTAGTAAGTTTTTTTTGGCTCTTTTTGTTTTTGTGTGGCAGAAAAAGCAAAATTTTTATGTTGAACAGAGATATATTATTGTTTTGAGCTTATGGTTTTGACTTGTTTGATTTGAGAATCAAACTTATAAACATTTATTTAGTTTTTTCTTAGGTTATTAATTTGTAATTAAGTGTTTTATTACCACAAGTGATTGTTAGGCAAATTTAGATTTATATTTCTAAAAGGTGTTTAGGTTATTGGTGATTATGTAATTGCTGTAACTTGTGAAGTCATTAATTTGGAAGTCTTTAAGCCTTTTTTTTTGGCTAGAAACTCATAAGTGTAAGTTTTATTTCAACATTAGTAGAAAAGTTAGATAGAAGGAATAAGTTTTGGTGTTCAATATAACAGTAGGATAATTATAGTTATCAACAATATATTATATCTTTCAAAATAGCTATAAGAGAAGATTTGAAATGTTCCCAACAAAAATAAATGATAAATGTTCAAAGTGATGAATATGATAAATATTCAAAGTGACTTGATCTTTACACATTCTATGTATGTGTCAAAATATTACATTTAACCCATAAATATGTACAAATAATATGTATTAATAAAAATGTAAAGTAGGTAGAGAAAAATACAGACAGGAAGAACTTAGAGGGCTTTGTATGTTAATATTCAATTGTAGAGGTTTTTTAGAGAATTTGGATAATGGCTACCTGAATTTTCAATTTTTGATGTAATTTTATTACTTTAAAAATGTGTACAATATGTAGTTGGCTGGAGTTTCAGGAAACTTGGCATGTCTTAATGCCTGAGAAATTTGTTTTGTATTTTATTAATTTTTTTGAGAATAAAGAAAATTTTGCAAATTTTGTTAGAGAATATTAGGGGTTTTGGCTGGCATTTTAGATGGCAGTGACTTTCTTATTGGCTTGTAATTAGCTATCCTGTGTTCACTATTTAGAATGTCTATTTTTGTTTTGGGGATATTTTTAGAAACAAGAGAGAGGAGTTAAACTAAATGAAAAGACACTAAGATAAGAATGTTTACAAAAATTTTAACCCAGATGTGTAAATTAAACAAAATATTAAACTAGGTGTGTAGACTAAACTGAAAGTAAATTTATTAGAAAATATATGCTTAACAGACAGAATGTAAATTTTGTAGAAATTAGATTATTTAGTCTAAAAGACACTTGTCTTTATATTCAAAAGGACTTACCAGAAAGACAAAAAAAATTATTTCAGGAAGGTTATGTGGCCTTTTATTAAGGTGGCCTTATTTAAAGTAGATTTTGAATAATAATAGAAATCATTTCTTAAAGGCCGGGCGCGGTGGCTCACATCTGTGATCCCAGCATTTTGGGAGGCCTAGGTGGGCGAATTATGAGGCTAGGAGATCAATCGAGATCATCCTGGCCAACATGGTGAAACTTCATCTCTACTAAAAATACAAAAAGTAGCTGGGCATGGTGGTGCATGCCTGTAATCCCAGCTATTCCAGAGGCTGAGGCAGGAGAATCTCTCAAACCAGAGAGTCAAAGGTCGCAGTGAGCTGAGATCGCACCACTGCACCCCAGCCTGAGCAACAAAGCGAGACTCTGTCTCAAAAAAAAAAAAAATCATTTATTTAAGAAAAGGAGGGTTGGTTTGAGAGAAGACTGTTCACATTATCTTATATGACAATAGGGACTTTGCAGATGTTATTAGATCAAAGATTTTGAGGGGATTATCTTGAATTTTCCGGGTGGGCCATATGTAATTACAAAATTAACTATAAGAAGGAGGCAAGAAGTTAACGTGAATAATAGGAGATGTGATGTGGACATAGGAGATTGGAATTATATGGGCATGAGGCAAGGAATGCCAGTAGTCCCTTAAATATGGAAAAAGCAAATAATGTATCTTCCCCTGAAGTTTCCAGAAGGAACCAATCCTTCCAACACCTTAATTTTATTACTTTGATATTCCTTTCTTTTTTTATGTATTTCATGTTGTTAATATTTATTACTTCAGGAGATGGAATTGGGGTAAGATGGGGCAGATGTAATTTTTCTTTCACATAATGTTGGATTTCTTGTGTGTAACAAATAAGCATAAATTACTTTTGTAATTCTTTCAATTCTTTTTGTTTGTTTGTTTCTTTTATGGGAGTTAGATAGAGTGGCTTTTATATTCTATTTTTATGCATTTTCCAATTACTATTTTTCTCAAAGAGACAAATTATATACATAAAGTAACCTGTGAACTGCCAAAAAGAAACGGTTTTCTTTATGAAAGTTAATAAGCATTATGTAGCAGTCTTTAAAATTCTGACTCTTAGCATCTAGATTCCCGTTGTTTTCACAATCTACTCAGGTAGCATTTCTTTCTTTTTTTTTCATTTTCGGTTTTGGAGTACATGTGAAGAACATGCAAGATTGTTGCATAGGTACACACATGGCAGTGTGATTTGCTGCCTTCCTCCCCTTCACCTATATGTGGCATTTCTCGCCATTCTATCTCTCCCCAACTCCCCACCCCCCGCTGTCCCTCCCCTATTTCCCCCCAACAAACCCCAGTGTGTGATGCTCCCCTCCCTGTGTCCATGTGTTCTCATTGTTCAACACCCGCCTATGAGTGAGAACATGTGGTGTTTGATTTTGTGTTCTTGTGTCAGTTTGCTGAGAATGATGGTTTCCAGGTTCATCCATGTCCCTACAAAGGACGCGAACTCATCGTTTTTGATGGCTGCGTAATATTCCATGGTGTATATGTGCCACATTTTCCCTGTCCAGTCTATCATCGATGGTCATTTGGGTTGGTTCCAGGTCTTTGCTATTGTAAACAGTGCTTCAATGAACATTCGTGTGCATGTGTCCTTATAGTAGAACGATTTATAATCCTTTGGCTATATACCCAGTAACAGGATTGCTGGGTCAAATGGAATTTCTATTTCTAGGTCCTTGAGGAATCGCCACACTGTCTTCCACAATGATTGAACTAATTTACACTCCCACCAACAGTGTAAAAGTGTTCCTATTTCTCCACATCCTCTCCAGCATCTGTTGTCTCCAGATTTTTGCCATTCTAACTGATGTGAGATGGTATCTCAGTGTAGTTTTGATTTGCATTTCTCTAATGACCAGTGATGATGAGCTTTAAGATTCCTTTTTAATTACTATAAGAACTGAAAGAGAATAAGCTTGTGTTACTTCAAGTCATTAAGTTTGTAGTAATTCATTGCAACAGCAGTAGGAAACTCATGCACTGGGTTTTATGTTTCTTTTTCTCTTACTTGGAGATTTTTCATAGAAGCTACTTTGACATATTGAAAGTATATTTTTCTTCTTATGTCTCATACACTCTTTTTTTCTGTAAATTCTATCCTTTTGTCTCTTTTAGTTTAGCTATTTTCTTTCTACCTCTCTTCCAGATTATTCTTCCTTCCACTGTCTAAAACGCTGTAATATTATATATTTTAACTTGAAAAAAATCACTGTAAAAATTGATGATTCTTAAAACCAGTTTTCTCCTGGAACCATCTCCAAGATGTGACAAGAGACCAGAAAGCCAAATAGAAAGCAGCAACTAAAAGGCTCAAAAGCTAAGCAGAAATTTTTGCATTCTCACAGTTCTGGAAATATAAGAATTAGAACTAAAGATTAGTAAAATGGATGGAGCTTCTTTAAACACTCTAGTATTAATATCTATGAAGATCAACATCCTAGAAATATTGGAAAACTGGAAATGGATAATCCATTTCAAAAACAGAAATCAACCCTCAAATAATCTTTTTTTTAAATTTAATTTCAGCTATTTATTCATGGATCCAACCCACATACTCTTACGGTTTCATACTCTTATGGTTGAAGATAAGTAAACAACCAAAAACGATATTAAATAATATCTGCTAAAATTCTCTCGTTTTAAAGGTTAAGACATTAAAGCTGAAAGATTCATTATCACCCCATATTTCACATTTAGCATGAGAATGACTGTTGTTTTTTATTTGTTTGTTTTCAGCACCATTCATTGAATAGGGAGTCCTTTCTCCATTTCTTGGTTTCCTTGACCTTGTTGAAGATCAAAGGTTGTAGGTGTGTAGCTTTATTATTAAGTTTTCTGTTCCATTCCATTGGTCTATGTGTCTATTTTTGTAACAGTATCAAGCTGTTGTGGTTACTGTGGCTTTATAGCATAGTATAGTTTGAACCTGCGTAGTGTGATACCTCCAACTTTGTTCTTTTTTTTTAACTCAGGATTGCTTTGGCTATTCAGGCTCCTTTTTTGGTCCCATATGAATTGTAAAGTAGTATTTTTCTAATTCTTCACAGAAAACTTTGGTAGTTTGATAAAAATAGCATTGAATCTGTAAATTGCTTTTTATGATTTTGGCTCTATGAGCATGGAATATTTTTTCATTTATTTGTATCCTCTCTGATTTCTTTTAACAGTGTTTTGTAGTTCTCCTTGTAGAGATCTTTCACCTCCTTGGTCAGCTGTATTCCCAGGTATTTTCTTTGTGCCTAGTGTAAATGAAACTGGTGCATAAAAGTGGTACTGATATTTGTACATTAATTTTGTATACCAAAACTTCTAAAGTCGTTTATCAGTTCTAGGATTCTTTTGTCAATCTTTAGGATTTTCTAGGTATAGAAATTTTAAAATGTTGAAAGAAATTAAATATGAATTACCTAAAAAAAAGGCAAGTCGTTTTGTGTTCATGGATCATAAGAGTTAGTATTGCTAAGATGGTTATACTTACTTTCTAAAGTGATCTATAGATTAATTGCAAACCTCATCAAAATCTCAATGTCCTATTTTACAGAAATGGAAAAGTTGATTCTGAAATTCACACGTAATTACAGGGGGCCTTGATTGCCAAAACAATACTGAAGAAGAAGAGGAAATTTGGAGGACTCACGCTTCCTGATTCCAAAACCTATTACAAAGCAACAGTAATCAAAACTGTCAAATGTGGACACAGGATAAACATATAAATCAATGGTATATAATTAAGAGTGCAAGCAAATATTGATACATGTATGGTCAACTGATTTGTGACAAGGATTCCAAGACCATTCAATGGAGGAAATAATAATCTCTTCAACAAATGATGCTAGGACAATTGGATAACCACATACAGAAGAATGAAGTAGAATTCTTACCTTATATCATATACAAAGATTAACTGAAAATGGATCAAAGATATAAATGCGAGATGTAAAGCTATAAAATTCTTGAATATGGGGTACATATTCATTACCTTGAAATTGGCAACAGTTTTTTACATATGAAAAGAAGCAACAAAATGAATAAGTAAATTGGAATTCATCAAAATTTTGAAAATCGTGGATGGGAAGGGACTATCAAGAAACTGAAGGCAAACTTCTGAGTGGTAAAAATACTTCAAGTTCATATATGTGGTAAGTGTCAATATCCAGAATATACAAAGAAAAGTTTTATTTATTATTATCTTTTTTTGAGGCGGAGTTTCGCTAGGTTGGAGTGCAGTGGCACAATCTCGGCTCACCGCAACCTCCGTCTCCTGGGTTCAGGCAATTCTCCTGCCTCAGCCTCCTGAGTAGCTGGGATTACAGGCACGCACCACCATGCCCAGCTAATTTTTTGTATTTTCATATTAAGAAAAATTAAAACTCAACAACAAAATGATAAGCAACCCAATTATAATGGGCAAAGGATTTGAAGAGACATTTCTCCAAAGAAGGTATACACATGAAAAAAATGTTCAACATTTGTCATTAGGAAAATCTAAATCAAAACCACAATAGTATATTAGTTTTCATTCACTAAAATGGCTGACATTAAAGAAATAAAAATGGAAAATAATAAGTGCTGGTGAAGACATGTAGAAATTAGAACCCCTATATATTGCTGGTGGGAATGCAAAATGTTGCAGCCCCTTTGGAAAACTTTGCCAGTGTCTAAAGAAGTTTCGATTTTTTTTTGTCTTGTCACACCACTGATTGAAGCAAAACAACACAACATGCTGCCACTTCACCCAAAAGCATTGTTTTTCATTCTCCCCTTTCTTGACAGCTCAATAGGTCATTAGCCACAGGCCCATTGAGTGCTTTTAAAAAGGGGGAAGAAGTTTTGATTTTCTAAATGTATATACAGATTCATGATCCTTCTGCACTTCCTCCTATTATATTTTGACACAATTTGAAAAATGAGTTATGGTTGAAAATACATATGTGGAATCAAGCAAACGCTTAGGCAGAAGAAATATAAATTAACTACTGGAAATTGAACCTGGTTTAACCTGGACTTTCCCAATGATTCATTTTTCCTTTTTAAGCTTAGCAATAGAACTTCTACGTCATACCAAAGAATATTGCTTTACAAAATGAGACTACTAAACCTCCATCTGAAATAAAAGTTAAGATTTTGTTCTTCAGGAATCTTAATATTTGCTAGAACAATATAAAATAGAATGACAGAATTCTAAGAATTTATACAATAAAGAGACTTCTAAAATTCTTATAAAGTGCCTCAGAATTTTTTTAACTTTTATTTTAAATCTGAGTATACATGTGCAGGCTTGTTATATAGGTAAATTCATGTCATGGGAGTTTGTGGTACAGATAATTTCATCACCCAGGTATTAGACCCAGTACCCATTAGTTATGTTTCCTGATCCTCTTCCTCCTCCCAACCTCCACCATCTGGAATTCCCCAGTGTGTGTTGTTCTCCTTTATGTGTCCATGTGTTCCCATCATTTAGTTCCCACTTATAAGTGAGGACATGCAATATTTGATTTTCTGTTCCTGCATGAGTTTGTTAAAGATAATGCCTTCCAGTTCCATCTATGATCCTGAAAAGAACATGATCTCATTCTTTTTTATGGCTACATCGTGTTCCATGGAATATATAGTATTCCATAGTACATCTGGCACATTTTCTTCATCCAGTCTACCATTGATGTGTATTTAGGTTGATTCCATGTCTTTTACTGTTGGGAATAGTGCTGCATGAGAATATGTGTGTACGTGTCTTTATAATAGGACAATTTATACTCCTTTGGGCACATATCCAGTAAAGGCATTGCTGTGTTGAATGGTACTGCTGTTTTCAGCTCTTTGAGAAATCATCGTGCTATTTTCCACAATGGTTGAACTAATTTGCACTCCTACCAGCAGTATGTAAGTATTCTCTTTTCTCTGTAACCTTACCAGCATCTGTTATTTATTGACTTTTTAATAATATCCATTTTTGCTGGTATGTGATGATATCTCATTGTGGTTTTTATTTACACTTTTCTAATAATCAGTGGTGTTGAAGCTTGTTTATTGTACTGTGGCTGTTGGTCACATGTGTGTCTTGTTTTGAAAAGTGTTCTTTCTCAACAGAAGACATTCATGTGGCTACAAACAAACAAACAAACAAAAAAGCTCAACGTCATTGATCATTAGAGAAATTCAAATCAAAGCCACTATGAGATATCGTCTCACATCAGTCAGAACGGCAATTATTTATTTATTTACTTAAGATGGAGTCTTTCTCTGTTGCCCAGACTGGAGTGCAGTGGCATCATCTGTGCTCACTGCAGCCTCCCCCTCCCAGGTTCAAGCAATTCTCAGCCTCAGCCTCCTGAGTAGCTGGAATTGTAGGCGTGTGCCATCATGCCCAGATAATTTTTGTATTTTTAGTATAAACAAGGTTTTGCCATGTTGGTCAGGCTGATCTTGAACTCCTGACCTCAACTTATTCACTTGTCTTGACCTCCCAAAGTGCTGGGATTTCAGGTGTGAGCCACTGTGCCTGGACTGGAATGTCAATTATTAAAAAGTCAAGTAACAACAGATGCTTGTGAGGTTGCAGAGAAAAAGGAACACTTTTACACTGTTGGTTGGAATCCAGATTAGTTCAACCATTGTGGGAGACAATGTGGCGATTCCTCAAAGATCAAGAAACAGAAATACCATTTGACCAGCAATCCCATTACTGGGTATATACCCAAAAGAATATAAATCATTCTATTATAAAGATACAAGCACATGTATTTTCATTGCAGCACTATTCACAATAGCAAAGACATGGAATCAACCCAAATGCCCATCAATGAGAGACTGGATAAAGAAAATGTGGTACATATACACCATGGAATACTATGCAGCCATAAAAAGGGATGAGATCATGTCCTTCCTGGATGGACTTGGAAGCTGTTGTCCTCAGCAGATTAATGCAGAAAGAGAAAACCAAACACCACATGTTCTCATCAAATAAGTGGAGCTGAATAATGAGAACACATGGATACATGGTGGGAAACAACACACAATGGGACCTATGTGAGGTGTGGGGGGAGGGAGAACATCAGGAAGAATAGCTAATGAATGCTGGGCCTAACACCTAGGTGATGGGTTGATTTGTATAGCAAACTACTGTGGCACATGTTTACCTATGTAACAAATCTGCACACCCTGCACATGTACCCTGGAACTTAAAAAAAGTTGAAGAAAAAAGTGTCTGTAATGTCTTTTGCCCACTTTTTAATGGGGTTGCGTGTTTTCTTTTTGTAAATTTGTTTCAATTCCTAATACATGCTGAATATTAGACCATCACTGGATGCATAGTTTGTAAATATTTTCTCCCATTCTGTAGGTTGTTTGTTTACTTTCTTGTTAGTTTCTTTTGCTGTGCAGAAGCTCTTTGGTTTAATTAGATACCATTTCTCAATTTTTATTTTGTTCCAATTACTTTTGATGTCTTCATCATGAAATCTTTGTCCATTCCTATATCCAGAATGGCGCTGCCTAAGTTGTCTTCCAGGGTTTTTATAGTTTTGGGTTTTACATTTAAGTCTTTAAGCCATCTTGAGTTGATGGGAGAGGTCCAGTTTTAATCTTACACATATGGCTAGCCAGTTATCCCAGCACCATTTATTGAAAAGGAAATCCTTTCCCCTTTGCTTGTTTTTGTTGACTTTGTGAAAGATCAGATAGTTGTAGGTTTGTGGCCTTATTTCTGGGCTACTTTGTTCCTTTGGTTTATGCATCTGTTTTGTACAACTACAAAGCTGTTTCGGTTTCTGTAGCCCTGTAGTATAGTTTGAAGTCAGATAGCGTGATGCCTCCAGCTTTGTTCTTCTTGCTTAAGATTGCCTTAGCTATTTGGGCTGTTTTTTGGTTTTATATGAATTTTAAATTATTTTTTCTAATTCCATGAAGAATGTCCTTGGTAGTTTGATAGGACCAGCATTGAATGTGTAAATTGTTTGGAGCAATATGGCCATTTTAATAATATTGATTCTTCCTATCCAGGAGCATGGAATGTTTTTCCACTTGTTCGTGTCACAAGAAGTTAATCGTAGAATTATCGCATCACCAAACAATTCTACTCCTGTGTATATACCCCCCACAATTGAGAAGAAATGCTTGTATATGAATGTTCCAATCAGCATTATTCATAATAACCAACAAGCGGAAGCAACTCAAATGTTCATCAAATGATGAATGCATAAGCAAAATGTGATATATCCACAAAATTAAATATTATTAAACCATAAAGCAATGGAGTACTAGTACATGCTACAACATAGATAATCCTTGAAAACACTGTATTATATTATTATTTTTATATAAAATGTTCAGTATAGACAAATTTACAGAGACAAAAACTAGGTTTGTGGTTTCCAGGTCCTCGTGGCAGGGTTTATAGAGAGGGCCTGCTTAATGGGCATGAGATTTCCTTTTGTGGTGAATGAAGAAGTTCTGAAACTAGATTGGTAATGATTACACAACACTGTGAATCTACTAAATGTCACTGGGTTATACACTTTACAATGGTTAAGATAGTAAATTTAATAAGCATATTTTACTACAATAAAAAAATAAAACACGAATATTAGAAAAATTCTTCCACAAATAGAAAACAAACATAACATTTGGAATGTATTTTATGTGACCTGAAAAATATTGATACCAACACCTAAAAAGGATACCAAAAGAAAGAAAAAGTATAGGCCTATCTTCCTCATAGATGCAAAAATCCCAAATAAAACTTTTTCAAATTGAACCTACAGATACATAAAAGGGAGAATACCTAGTGGGGTTTATTTTAAGAAGGCAATATTTGTTTGGTACTTAAAAATAAATGAGAAAAGACATGAAGAAACTTTGTTTGGAATGAAAAGACATGAATATAACCATTAACCTGGTCTTGATCCACAGCCAAACTACAGACCCTGAATAAGAAATATATCTTTGTTGTTTAATTACACAGGAATTTTTGGAGTTAATGTTTAGCAAAAGTTGAATAATAGATATGGGTTTACCATATATATGACTTGGTAACCAATATTGTAAAAATGTCAACTGTCTCCAAATTAAGCCATAGTTAGTACACTCATAATCAAAATCTTGGTATTATTTTTTGCTGTTGGAGAACTTGAAAAGCTGATTCTAAAATATGTATGGAAATCAAAGTGCCGAAAATGGCAAAGCATATCTTGAAGGGGAAGAACAAAATAGGAAGACTTATAATGATAAATAGCAAGACATGTTGTAAAAGAATAGTAATTAAAACAGTGTAGCATTGACATAGAGACACAAATAGATGAAACAAAACAGAGTCCGTAATCATCCATATACAGATCTTATAAGATCTTCTGATTTACGACAAAGATATCTCTTTAAACAGTGGGGAATGGATGGTTTTTAACATAAATGGTCTGAATGTATGAGTTACCCATACATTGGGAAAAATACCAAATCCTAACAAGTATATCACACCATACACGAAGATCAACTCCATATGGATACTAAACATGAATGCAAAAATTAAAACAATTAAGCTTTTTGGATAATGTAGAATATCTTCATGACTTTAGAGTAAGCAAACTTTCTTAAATGAGAAAAAAGACATAATAAAAATATTGATAATTTAGACCTCATCGAAATTACAAACACTGTTTATCAAAAGATCTTGTGTGCTGCAACTTTCTTAAACTCAATTAGTAGTTCCAATAGCTTTTATATGAACTGTTTGGAATTTTCTAAGTAGAAAATTCTGTCAACTGTAAATACATCCAGTTTAATTTTCTTTCTAATATGTGTGCTTTTTAAATTTCCTTACTGCACTTACATTATTTAAACTTCCATTTAAAATAATGTTAAATGGAAGTGGAGAGAATGCATATTTTTGTCTTCTTCTTAATCTTAAAGGGAAAACATAGTGTGTTTCAGTATTATGTATAATGTGAACTGTAGATTTTTTATATATAAACTTTTCTGAGTAAAACAAGTTCTTTTCAGTTCTTAATTTGTGGGGAATTTTATCATGAATTGATGCTAAATTTTGTAAACTGCTTTTTCTGCATCTATTGATATTATGTTATTTTTCTTCTTTATCCTTAATTAATAAATTTAGAACTATTTAGGTTATCTATTCTTTCCTGAATGATCTTTGATAGTTCATATCTTTCAAAGGATTTGTCTATTTTTTCATCAGTTATCAAGTTTATTGGGATAAATTCAATTATATGAGGCCCTTACTATGCCTTTAAGAGCTTTATTGATGAGTAATTTACCTACCTCAAATTTCACCTGTTTCAAGTGCATAATTCAATTATTTTTAGTAAATGTATAGAATAATACAGTCATCTAAGTCCAGTTTTAGAGCAATTCCATAATCACAAAAAAATCCCTTATGCCCATTTGCATTCAATCCCCATTCCCAGCCCCAGACCCAGGGAAATATGAACCAATTTCTGTTTCTATAGATTCACCTTTTCAGGATATTTCACATAAATAAATCCATCCAATATAGTTCTCTTTTTGGCTTGCCACAAGGCTATTGAGGTTCATTCATGTAGCACAGCAGTATTCTTCCTTTCTCTTCTAAAATTCTATATGATCTGTAGTATTAATAGTGCCTTTTTTATTCCTCATATTGCTAAATTGTGTTTTGTCTCACTTTCTCTCACACATACAAAAAGTTCATCATGACACTTTTATCAATAATGTCAAAAAAACATATTGTATTGATCTTTCTGTATTACTTTTCTGTTTTCAATGCCCTTGATTTCCTATCTTTATTATTACTTTTCTACTGCTTGCTGTGCATTCGGTTGTTCATTTATTTTCTTAAGGTGGAAGCTTCATGCTTATTATGCTAGTAATTGAGGTAAATTTGTGGATGTCACAGCCCAATCTCAGTTTTGGACAGAATCTGTGTGCCTAGGTCTCAAAGATGGCGTTTCCCCTGTGTTCCTGCTTCTCTCTATGGCAGCCAACCTCTCCCTTGTTTTGGTGGCAGAGACAGTTTTCTGCCCCTTCCTTAGTTACAGTAGAATTATAATTGTAATGGTAGACTTCTTTAGCTCAGAACTATTTCTGCCACTCTCCCATGGTGTTTTTGTTTTGCTTTTTTTTTGGTGGGGGAGGGTAGGTGGGGGGGGCTTCTACCCATTTCCAAGCAGTAATTTGTGTTTACCTATACTGTGTAGGTAACAAAATTAGCTTCTCTTGTTGCTGGTGACTTAAATATTTTGCTTTATGTAAAAGAAGATTTTAAGGAGCGTATTTGGGTGTCTTCATTTTTGTGCAATGACATCTAATACCTTCTTACATGTCTGTACCACCAAAGTGGACTCTTTGTTCTCCCACACTAGAATCAGTCTTTCTGACAAAAAACCTAGTAGAGGTTCAAGGAAAGAGTTCATGAGTGAGCTCAAACTCCTCTGTGTCTAGGGCTCCCAGGCATCCTACACAATCATGCTAGACATGCTTGGCCTTTGGAGTTTGTTAAAAGTTTAGATGATTATTTTACTGTTTGTATGGTCACTAGAACTTCTTTCTCCTGTGCTCTGATGCAGATGAACCGGTACACATATCCTGTCTGTCTTTGTGACCTCAGGTTCCTGATTGTATCAAGAAATACGAGAATTTTGTACTTTATCTTATTACTCTTGGTGTTAAGGTGGGAGCAATGGTTTTCCCAGCCTCTATAACCTAGGTAGAAGTGGAATTTTATATTAGCACTTTTGAAAAGCCTGGTAGCATCTGCCAAATCTAGGCATATGCATATTCTATGAACCACCAGTTCCACTTCTACATATACAAGTAGTAAGAATGTGTACCAGAATTCACATACAAGAATGTTCATAGTAGCATTGTAGCATAATAGCATTAGCCTAAATCTGGAAACAACCCAAATCTCCTACAATAGTATAATGCCAAAATAAATTGTTGTGTATTTATACAATGAAATACTATATATCAATGAAAATAAATAAACTACTATTAAAAGCAACAACATAAATGAATCTCACACAAAATTTAAAATAAAGAGTGTAACAAGGGAATCTCACAAACATAATTTGAACAAAATAGGTCAGATAGAGAATACATGCTGTGTGATTCCACTATTATGAAGTTCAAAACATGCAAAACAATTACATTAGAATCAGAAGAGTAATTATCTCTAGCATGAAAGCCCCACTCAGAGATAGCCCTGAAAGACGGTGGTGAAGGGAATTTTCCCAGTTGGCAAAGTGTCATGCTGTATGTTTTGCCATTTACTTAGTCTGGAATGAAAGATGTCCAAAGGTACAAATCTTTACTAACTTGTTACCACTTGTCAATGATTTGGCTGTATGGCCAGGGACTTGGAAAGAATGCAATTGGAAGATTGGTGACAATGAAAGATCTCCCAGGATGGTCACAGAGTGTCAGTAAAGCGCATATACTGCAGAGAAGTTTCAATAATTATGTGAACAAAAAACGACACTCTGCGAATTTCTGTTAGCAAATCCTTGCTCAATACGTTCCATGAACAGAGTGGCTGTAGTGACAGGGATAAAAGTTATAAACAGGCTCAACAAGTTATCTGGCTACTATGACTGTTGATTACCTTTCTGTCAAAATTGGAGAGCTGTACTGAATCCTGGACATGGCATCATTTCCTTGGGGGAGACTGGGTAGCCATGTGTGGCAGCTTGATTATAATAGCCCTATTCCATCAATGAGAAGGAAGTGGTTCATCCCCACTGGAATTGACATGTTATGAATATGGGTTTGGCTTCTCTGTCTAAAATACTTCTGCGGGCATCACAGTTCATAAACTGATTGGTTGCCTAATCAACCATAATAGTAATTGAACATAGTATTGCTTTTTTTAATGAAAGAAATCATTTCACTGCAAAATAACTGCCACAATAGGCTCATGCCCAATAATTCAATGTTTTACCACATACCTCATTACTCAGAAGCATCTGGTATAATTCAATGATACAATCGTGTACTACGGGGATAAAACAACCAGAAATCTTGGGGTTCCATTTTACAGGATGTGCTATACGCTTTGAACCAGGGACCAGTTGCCTTAGTTTGCACAGGCTGCCATAACAAAATCCCATAGACTGGATGGCTTAAACAACAGAAATTTATTTTCTCATAATTCTGGAGGCTGCAAATCCAAGGTTGAGGTTCCAGTAGAGTTCTGGTGAGGGTCTACTACTTAGTTTCCCGAAGGCCGCCTTCTCACTGTGTTTTCACATGGAGAGTGATCTCTGGTGTCTCTTCGTCTTTTATGAGAGTACTTGTTCGATTGGTTGAGCGTTTCATCCTCATGACCACATTTAACCTTAATCACATCCTTAAAGGCCCTATCTCCAATAAAATCACGCAAGGAGTTAGGGCTTCAACACATAAATTTTAAAGGTACATAATTTAGTCCATAACACCCGGTATGTGAATCAAGGAGTCTCGTTCCATTCATTTTGGGATCTTCATTCTACTGACTCAAAAGACAAAGAAGGATTATTATATTGGCTGGGATGATTGATCCTGATAAAGTGGAACTGAGTTGCTGCTACACAATGAGAGCAGAAAGTACCATGTCTTGAACAGAGATTCTCCTGTGTTTTTTTTTAGTACAGTTATGTACCACATAACAACTTTTCAGTCAATAATAAACCACACATATGATAGTGGTTCCATAAGATTATAATATTGTATGTTTACTGTACCATTTCTATGGTTAGATGTCTTTACATTCACAAATACTTACAATTTTGTTACAATTGCCTGCAGTGTATTCAGTACAGTAACGTGCTGTTCAGGTGTGTAGCCTAGTAGCAATGAGCTCTGCTCCGTAGCCTAGGTGTACGGTAGGCTCCACCATCTAGGTTTGTCTAAGTACACTCTATAATGCTCGCACAATGATAAAATCACCTAATGATGCATTTCTCAGAATGTATCCCCATCATTGAGCAATGCATGACTGTACTTTCACCAAAATAAAAGTTAATGAGAAATTATAGTAACCAAAAAAGAAAAAAAAAGGCAGGACCATTAAAACTTCAGATTTCTCAGGGATGAAGGTTTGAGTCATGATACCAGATAAATAACCCCAGCCAGTTAAGGTCACAGGTGAAGGCAAACAAAATATGGAATGGGAAGTTAAAAATTCCACTATGATCTCATGACAAGGTACAGAAACATGGATTATATTAGCTAATCATATTTTTTCCTTTCTTTTTCATTTCCTCATACTATTTAATACAAGTTTATTTGGTGGTTAACTTTGCAATTTTATCTTTTTATAAAAGAATATTCAGCATTGTGACTGAATTTAATGAGAAATTAATATATCTCAGAGATAGATTATATGAATGTTTCCCAGAAGTAAATGCAATAATTTTATGGTCTTTCCATCTCCTTGCTTTAAAGAAAGGATGAGAATATCTACTTTTGTACAGAGGATACTTGGTTCTTTCAGGCAGACACATAAAGTGGTTGTGTTATTTCATGAAAGTATAGAAGTATAGAAGGGTATGTATGGATGATGAACAGCCAAAGGGATAATATGCTAGATATTAAGTAATTGGCTCTCAACTCCAAACCCACCCTTCTACACTTCTGCTCTGTGATGCTGGGGCTGAGACTCAGCAAATCCCATTTCTGCTTTGCCAGTAAGGAGTGTTAAGGGAGATTGGAAATCTGAAAGGAGTTGGGACTTGCTCCTTTCTGCCTACTTCCTATGGGTTTCTTTTCTGCTGCCCACTCCTCTAAGAATCACCCTATTTACATTTCGAATCACCCTATTTACATTTCTTCACCTACAGGCAGCAGTGCCTTCCCCTAGCAACAGCTGACTCCAGTTTGCAGTGTTTGAAATTCTTGCAGAACCAGCATCATCCTGCCTTCTTAGGGGCAGCATAATCAGCCTCCTAACATTTCTCTCTGAGAGGTCTGGGTTTTATTCCCATGAGCCCTTGTTTTGAGCTTAGAAACACCAGCACTCGCTGCCAGTGCATTTTCCCAGAGGTCTGGGTCCTAGCCCCAGGCCCCTTCTCTGAGCTCAGAGACAGGAGAACCAGCCAGATGGAGCTCCCTTCTCAGATGTCTGAGTTTCAGCAACAATAGGATACTTCTATAAGTTTCTACATTTTAATAATTTCAATCTCCTCTCTTTGTTCTACCACCCTATTTCCTGCAGTTATCATTTCCCTGACAGTTTAGCATTTCATTTTTCCCCTTTATCAAAGCTACATCTACTTAACAATTTTTTGTAATACCTTTTCTCTGTTAAAAAAAAATGCTGTGACTCTTATCTCCTACTTAGACGTGATGTAAACATTTAGGGAGTGTTGGGAAATGGTTATGTCTAAAATATAGTCTATAGGTGACAGTATATTAATGCAGGATATTCCTGATGGGTATAAGGGAGAAATGGGTATTACCTACAGGTCCTAGAATTGTAACTCGATGCATGAACTGATGAGCCTTCTGATTTAACAGTGGGGATGAGTCTTTTCAATTTTAAGAGTGTTAAATAGCATTATTTTCAGTAGAAGAAAAAAATAGATGTGTATATGTATGTTGAAAAGTTGATATTAAAAAGTCAAAGTGATGAACTTTAATGGATACCTGCCATTCATTTTGACTGCTCAAACTCTAAATCAAAGGTTGAAGTGAGAAGAAGCCATGATTACACAGAATGCACTCCGTTGGAAGTAGTGGTAGCAAAGCTAATGCACCTGTTTCCTGACGCAGCAGTGACCGCCATGGTTCTAATACCAGTATCCCGTGTCCTGCATAAGTAGTGCAAACCACAGCATATATGGCAGGATATATGGGAGGGAGCCATATAGGTACCTTGCTCAGCTCAGCTGTACCATTTTCCAGTCTGGGAAGTCTCCGAGTCTGGTTCACCAGCACTCCAAGAGTAGATATGTTACTCAATTCTCTTTTAGCTAATTCCTTTTGTGCTTATATAAGTCTGAGTGAGATTTGGTTGTTTGCAATTAAGAATCCTTAACAACACACTTTTTTTCTTTGAAAGAGTCTCCCTCTGTTGTCCAGGCAGGAGTGCAGTGGCCTGATCTCAGCTCACTGCAACCTTCGCCTCTGGGTTCAAGTAATTCTTCTACCTCAGCCACCCAAGTAGCTGGTGTTACAGGCATGCACCATGACATCTGGCTAATTTTCATAGTTTTCATTGAGACAGGGTTTCATCATGTTAGCCAGGCTGGTCTTGAAGTCTTGACCTCAAGTGATCTGCCCACCCCAGACTCCTAAAGTGCTGAGATTACAGGTGTGAGCCACCATGCCTGGCCTTAGCAATATACTTCTGTTCTCTGCTAGTCTATTCTCTGACTCTGCTTGTTATTCAACAGGTCACAGGGAAATTCTGTAGGCTCAGAAAACTAACAGAAAGGCTAACTTGTCTTTATTTCAAGTCTGCAGTCCCATTTCTGCCTTGGGATATGGGTTTCTCTTTCTCCAGTGCCACACATGTACAGTCAGTCAATCTGAATGCCTTCCAAACCTTAAAACCCAGGGTACTCTTCTTCATTTAAAGCCCATCAGAGGCTCCTTAAAGATGGGTTGTCTGACTTTCATAATCCTATCATATGCCCTGGGTGTGTCATGAAGCTCATGTACTCAGTGGAGAAGCCCATAAGTAAAGACTGCAGCTCCAAATAACCTCCAGAGTGGGGCATAGAGAGATATGAAGAGCTTTAGGTCAGAAGTCGGGATGAAAGTATGAGGAAGGAGATCCAGTCCTGGTCTGGCACTGTCTCACTCCTTCTATGACTTTTAATGGGTCACTTACTTACCTTCTATTTCCCATTTGTCCACTGATGGGATTAAACTAGACGATCTCTAAGCACCACTCCTCACCCCTGCTTCTTACTGGCTTTGCTAACTTTGTTATAAGGATTTGACTGGAGAAAATCTGAATCTAAAAATAGAATCAGAAAATATTAATTTAGACATTAAAATTCCCTAGAGACCTTATTTGCTTGAGGAGCTTCCATCTTTGTGCCATGTCGTGGAAATAACTGGTGAGCGTATTCCCTCCCAGGAGTCCTCTGCTGCTTAAATCTCAGCAAGTAACCTTGATAACTGATAAAAGAAAAGTGTCCTTCTTACATGAAATAAAAGAAGAAAGACTGGAACTGTAGCAAAATTTATATCATCTGGTAGAGAAAAATTAGGTATAATCAACATTGTTGGAGACTGGAAAGGAAACTTACAAAGGGAGAACTTGGGTTGGCAAAGTAGCTACTGTCCCAGGGCTGATGTTTGGTCCCAAGTGGCCTTATCAATAGAGGAGGATATGTACACAACTTTTAGGCTACCATTCTTCTCAGTGGAAATGGAAAAGTAAGAATCTAGCACCTGCCAAATCAGCCTATCTCCCAGAGCCTAATCTCTGAGTGGGATGAATTTGCATTGCACCGCCTACATACACACTTGTGCATGTGCACGTACGTGTGAATATACATGTCCACACATGTGCTTACACACATGGGCACACACCCACAGCTGTATCCCGTACAGGGCCTGGCAGCACAAGGCGTGTGTTGCATGAAGTAAGCAAACAACAGAATGAATTGTCTCTAGGGCTGTAACATTGTCTGAATTAGCAAAGTAGCTGAGAACAAGCTTCTGGACATCCCTTAACCACTTCAATGAGTCACTGCATAGCAGACCTGGCCAAGTGCAGCAGGAATTTTCTCTCCTCTCCTAGAAGGTCCGTGCCAGTAGAATTGTCCAGGAAATGTGGGATGAGTTGGGAGGAGAGGCTTTTGAAGAGTGACAGTTTGAACAGGAGAATAGAGGAAAAGGGACAATGAGTATAAAGAAGGCAGTAGCATGCCAATTCCAGTGGCATGATATTGGAGCTGGTGGACCTAAGAGCAGAGTGGAATTGGAAGGAGAAGCTGGGGTAGGACATGAAAGGATTTTACCACTTGAGGTGACCTGAGGTCAAAATAAAAGCAAAATCATATTCTTGAAAATCGAAGGGCTCAGGAGGAATCATCCCAACAAATAATTTTAAATTGCCCAATTTCTAGGTATTAGTTTCATTCAAAGGCATTATCCCATGCATGTGTCCTGTCCCTCCAGCTTGCTTTCCCTTACATCCTAGTTTTCTGCAACAGGCACTGATAAGTTATTGAGTGCTTACCATGGGCCAGACCCTGTCATGAGCACTTTATACACATTCATTCATGTGTTTCTCATTCTCATAGCCCTAGGTTATAGGTGCTGCTATTATCATTGTCCTGCCTCACAAATGAAGAAGCAGATATGAAGTTTGGTTAGTGATGTTATCCAAGATAATACTTAGCAAGTGGCAGAACTAAAACTTAAACCCAGGTAGTCTGACTTCAGAGAGAAAAGTCTTAACCATTATATCAAACTGTCTTTTTTACTGACTGCAGTGACTACAACTCTTTAGAAAGACCAGTCCTTATCATGGGAAACCAACCACATGCATAATATCAAAAAATGCATGTAAGGTGTTATATTTCATGAGTTCTTGAAACTAACTCAAGAGATTACTAAACCTCTCTACTCATTTCATATCCCCTTTTGTGATGGTCAGCTTGCTTCCTGCTTTTTTCTGCAGCCATCTGCATTTAGAGAATATAGCCTTCCTATCTTACTCCCCTCTTTTGCCAGAGCCTGGCATTGGGTTGGATACTAGCATTGCCTGACATGATTGTCATGTTATTCACCATTCTCTAGTGCTTCCCCTTACCTGTTGTAACATTGTTTCCTGAAACTAGCTCTGGGGTGTGTGGAGATCAGGTGAGAGAGTTAAACTAAACTTTTCATGGTTGAATAATGACTGGGAGAAAATGGAAAGATAGATGAAGTGCTAGTAGGTCTGGCAGCCAGATCTGGATGGGCAGGAAGCAAAGACAAGTGTAACAGAGAAAGGCAGAGTGCTCACTACCAGTAAATACCCACTATGAACAAAGCACTCTGCTGGTGAAGAGGTTTCCTTTCAGCATCCTAAGGATGTAGGTCATGACCCAGGAATCTGTTCTCTAGAGTTGTCAAGCAGCAAATTATCATTGGTGGATATGTTTGCCTCCTCCATTAAACTGGTATGTCAATGGTGGGCACTGACTCTTGTACTTCTACGCATTCATCACAATCCCCAAGAGTAAGAAGCCTGTGTAAATATGTTTCTCAACCATCCAGCTGCCTCCATACATTCTTTAGAACCTCTCTCCTTTTCAACTTCTTTCAAGATTGATTCATTATCATAAATGTGATTGTGAGGTCCCTGTGGTTATCATCCTTGTTAACAATTGCTATTAAGGTTAAGTATTACAATAATACCTCTGAAAATTATCATTAGAACTTCTCATGACAATACTCATGATCATAATTGAGCTCATAGAAGCTTGTAATGCTGAAGGAGAAGTTGCCAGTACAAAGCTTGGTCAGATCTAGAATGTCAGGGAGAAATATTACCTAAGGCAATTTAAACACGCAGAGAAAGTGCAACTGGGGATTTGGCTTGTCAAATCTACCCAGAGGGTGCTTTGCAGTTAATGCCAGTCACTAAAAAGTGTGCAGAGGTCAGTCAAAAGACTGACGAGTGTAGCTGAGTGGGCTTTCAGAAACAATTCCTTGGGCTAAGGATACCTGGGCTGTTGCTAGATGCTAAGCTACTAACTCTATCCTCTGACCGATCATTGGCCTCAGGAGCTAAGCACAAGACTCAATCATATACTACCAGACTTTGCAAATAGCACACTTCTTTTCAGAAAAAGAGATGTCTCCATGCGGCTATGAACCCTGGTTCCCATCAGGCAGGACTCCCTTCTCATCACCCTGTACATTTTACCTCAACAAGAAAGTGTATAGTATCCATATGTATCATGGTTTCTTGAGGATGCCAGGATTTGGGTGGAGAGAGGAGAGAAGCAGCACTAGGTTTTTCTTGTTGAAAGGCTGTATCACCAGTTCCTATTAAATCCCGCTTCACTTGACTTCCAGCTTACCCAGCCTTAGTGCCTCCTGTGAGACTGTGTTTTTCTTCTTCAATTAGGTGGAGATGTCCGGTGTTTTGTTAGCTACCTCCACAGGGTTACAAACATAGCCATGAGCACTACTCCTGTCCACAGGGTACAGGTAGGAGTTTTTCACAATAGAGATTTTTGATACTAAGGAAGAATTCTCTTTCCTTATTGAAATACAGTGTAAAAGCTCAACAAACAAGTCTTATTACGTTATTGTGAATAATGTCACACTAGTAATATCAAACATATGCTATTTAGCACAAAGTAAAGAGAATTATCAAGTCTAACTAGATTGAGAAGGACTGGTTTCATGAGTGACAGAAAAAGGCATATTAGCTTGATCTATGGACATATGTAAAGTTTTAGCCAACAATTATAGGATACAGATTTTTCTCATTCATGAAAAAATGCACCAAAAAACAATGATCACCATCTAGGTTGTAATGAAACCCTTAATAGACTTCAAAGAATTAGGTATCATTCAGACCGATCCTTTATTACCATAAAACTAGGTAAGAAGCTAATAATAAAAGTGGTAAATAGAAATAACCATATTTTAAAAAAATTAAACACACATTTCTAAATAACTTATGTTTTAAATCAGAAATCACAATGGAAATATAAAATTACCAGAACTTAATGAAAGAAGCACATATGAAACCTTCATGACACAGCCAAGTCAGTACATTTATTTTTAACAGCATTCTGAGGTAAATGAACATACAATAAACTATGCATGTTTAAAGCAAACATTATTATGCCTTTTGACGTTTGCACACATCCTTGTTACCATCATCACAATCAAGAGAATTAAAACTTCTACCACACTCTGAAGTTTCCTTTTGCCCCCGCATAATTCCTCACTCCCTAGGTCCCTCCCCACCTTCTATCCCAAGGTAATACCTGACATAATTTGTCATTAGCAGATTAGTTTAAAATTCTATTTAAATGCAATTTAAAATTCTATTTAAATGCAATTATAAAATCCTATTTAAATGCAATTTAGAGTGAGCAACCATTCAGGTTTTCCTGGGACTGAGGAGTTTCCCAGGATGCGGGACTTAAAGCCATGCTAATAGATGTTTAATTGTATATTATTGTGGTTTATTTGGCATCTTCCTAATAAGTAATGATATTCATTTTTATATTTGTTTGTGATTTGCATATTTTCTTTGGTGAAGTGTCTCTTCAAACATTTTACCTATTTTTAATTGAATGTTTGCCTTATGGAGTTTTCTGAGTTATTTTTATGATCCATATAAAGTCCTTAATGATTTGCAATTATTTTCTTCTGATATATGCCCTGTATTTCATTCTCTTAACAGTGTATTTTGAAGAGCAGAGATTTTAATTTTCATAAAACCTATATTTTTTCTTTTTTATCATGTTTTTAGTGGTATGCCTAAGAAATCTGTAGGTTATAACCATTTTCGTTTGTTTTCTTTTAGAAATATAGTTTGGCATTTTACATTTTGGTCTCATCTATTTAAAGATAATCTTTATATATGATATGAGGTAGAGATCAAAGTTCATACCTCGTATGGATATGAATGGAATATAGATAGCCAATTTTAAAAGCAAAATTTGTTGAAAAGTCTATATTTCCTCCACTCCCATGCCTTTGTAGCTTTATTGCAAATCAGTTGTTCATGTATGTAAAGGTCTATTTCTGGATTATATTCTGTTCCATTGATGTATTTGTCTATCTTGATGCTGATATAACAAAATTTTGATTACTGTAGCTTTATAATAAGTCTTGAGTATAGAAAGTGTAATTCTTCCAACCTTGTTCTTTCTTATCAAATTTATTTTGGCAATTCCAGGTAATTTGCATTTTCATATGTACTTTATAATTAACTTGTGAAGTCTGTAAAGAAAAGACTGTTAGTTTTATTGGGATTGCAGGAAATTTATAGAAAAATTTGGGGAGAATCGATGATTTTACAATATGTTGTGTTTAGACAAAAGAAAGAAGATATTTCTATTATTTAGATTTTCTTTCATTTATCTCAACAATGCGTTAGAATTTTCAGTTAATATGTCTTGTTCACATTGTATTTGATTTATCCCTAAGCATTTCATAATTTGATACCATTGGAATTTGGCATTGTTCTTATGCCTTTCAATTCCAGATGGCTCATTTCTAGTATGTAGAAACAAAAAATACTTTTAAAAATGGATGACTTTCATTTCTTTTTCTTGCCTAATTGGCCTGCCTAGAGCCTCCAGTCCACTGTCAATAGAAGTGATTAGAGTGGACAGCCTTGACTTCTTTCTAATTTAGGAAAAAAAAAGCCACAATTTTCATCTTTAAGTAAAATATTAGTCATGGATTTCTCATAGATGGTCTTTATCAGGCCGAGAAAGTCCCCTTCTATTACAAATAATAATTTACAGAATGTTTTTGTTATGGAAGTGTTTTGGATTTCTCAATTGCTTTATTTTTGTCTATTGAGAGTATCATAATTTTATCTTTTAGTTTGTTAACATGGAGAATTATAACTTGACTGATTTTCAAATGTTAAATCAAACTTGCATTCTTGATATAGAATCAGTTTGATCAAGATATATTATCATTTTTATATGTTGTCACAGTCAATTTATTAAAACATTGTTCAAAATTGTTGCATCTATGTTAAGGGATATATGTCTGTAGCTTTCTTTTCTTGTAATGTCTTTTTAACTACTTTGGGAAAGGATAGCCTCAGAAAATGAGATGGGACGTGTTCTTTCCTCTTCAATTTTTTCTAAGAGTTTGTGTGGAATTGGTATTATTGCTTCAACGAATGTTTAATAACATTCACAAATAACTCCATCTGTGCCTGAAGTTTTATTTGTGTGAAGGTTTTTCACTATAAATTTAATGACTTTAACAGTTATAAGGTTATTGAAGTTATTTATTTTTTGGATAGTTTATGTCCTTCAAAGAATTTGTCCATTTCATGTGAGCTATCAATTTTATTGTCATAAAGTGTTCCATAATATTTGATTTTGTTTCTTTTCTTTTTCTTTCTAATATGAATAGAATTTGTAGTCAATTTCCTTTCCCATTCTGGTGTTAATAATTTTTGTCAACTCTCTTTTGTTTCTGATCGCATGGTAAGAGGTTTATTGATTTTATTAATCTTAAAGAACCATCTTTGTCTTCATAGAATTTATCTGCTGTTTGTTTGCCTCTGTTTTATTGATTCGTGCTCTTATATTTATTATTTTCCCAACTTATTATTACCATTTGCATTTCTTCATTTTTTAAGGTGAAACCTTAAGAAATTAATTTGAGACTTTTTTTTTTACTATAGGCATTTAATGTTATACATTTCTCTCCTAGTGCTGCTTTAACTGCATCCCATAAATTTTGATGTATCATGCTTTCATTTTGTTAAAAAGTTTCTAATTTCCCTTTGGATTTCTTCTATGACTCATTAGTTATTTAACACTGTACTTTTAGTTTCTAATCTCTTGGCAATTTTTCAAATATATTTCTGTTATTATTTCTAGTTTAATTCCATTTCGGTCAGAGACCATACTTTGTATGATGTGTATTCTATTAAATTTATTGATACATGTGTTGTTATCCAGAATATTATCTATCTTGATAAATATTCCGTGTATACTTTAAAAGGATGCATATTCTGTTGTTGTTGGGTACAGTGTTCTAAAAATGTAATTTAAGAAAGACCTAAAATCAACAATGTCACCTTCCACCATAGAAAACTAGAAAGAATACATTAAATCCAAAGCAAGTAAAAGGAAAAAGTAATAATAACAGAATAAAATCAATTGAATTGAAAGTAGAAAAGGAATAGAAAACATCTACAAAACCAAAAGATAATTATTTGAAAAGATTGATAATCCTAATCAATCAATTGATAAACTTCTAGCTAAACTAGACGTTCTAGGTAAGAAAAAAAGAGAGAAAACAGAAATTAACTGTATCAGAAATGAAACAGGGGCCATTACTACTTATTCCATGGACATTCAAAAGATAATAAACCAATATTAAGAACAACACAAATTTGATATTAGGTGAAATGGATCAATTTCTTGAAAATAAAAATCAACTAAAATTCACATGAGGAGAAATAAATGGCCTGAATAAGCTTCTACCTATGAAGAAATTCAGTGAATAATTAATAACTTTCCAAAGTAGAAAGCATCAGGTGCAGATGGTTTCATTGTTGAATTCTGCCAAACAATTAAAGAAGAAATGATGTCAATTTCTGTAATCTCTTCCATAAAATGAATGCAGAGGAAGTACTTTCCAATGAATTCTATAAGGCTAGTACTACTCTAAAACCAAAGTCAGAAAAATACATTGCAAGAAAGGAAAACTACAGACCAATATCTCTCTCATGAACACAGATGTTTTAAATTCTCACAAAACATTAGCAAATCAAATCTGACAATGTGTAAAACGAACTATATACCATGAACACATGAGATTTATCCTAAATATGTAAGAATTCACCATTCAAATTAACGTAATCCATTGCATTGACAGGCTAAAGGAGAAAAATCATGGGATCGTATCAATAGATGATGAGAAAGTATATGACAAACCCAACACTCATTCATGATAACTCTCAGCAAGCTAGAAATAGAGAACTTCCTCATTTTGATAAAGAATATTCACACAATCCCTACACCAACATTGTACTTCTTATAATTTATTTTTAATTGACAAATGGTAATTACATATATTGATGAAATACAACGTTTTATTTTTGTACATATTGTAGGAGAATTAATCAATCACCTCATCAACTTATTTTTTGTGGTGAGACTGTTAAAAATATATTTTTTAGCAATTAACATCATACTTAACAGTGAGAAATAAGAAGCTTTCTGCCTACAATTAGGAAAAAGGCAAGAATGTCCCTTCTTGACACTGTTATTCATTATCAGACTGGAAATCCTAGGTAATTCAGTAAAGCAAGAAAAGAGAAAACATGATATATAGATTGGGAAGGAAGAAATAAAACTGTTCATGAATGACAGAATGGTGCATGTAGAAAGTCTCAAAGAAATCAACAAAAAAGCTTCTGAAAGTAATAAGTGATTATTGCAAGGATGCAGAATATGCGCCAAAGTCAATTTATTTTCTATATACTAGCAATGAACAATTAGAATTTGAAATTCAAAACACAACACTATTTAAATTTCAACCAAAATGTTAAATACTTAGGTACAAATCTAACAAAATACATACAAGATCTATAGTATGAAAACTATAAAACTCTGAAAAAAGAAGTCAAAGAAGATCTAAATAAATTGAGAGATATTTCCGGTTTATTGATTTAAACACTCTATACAGTTATAATGTCAGCTATCCCCAACTTGATATAGATTCAACGCAATCTCAGTCCAAATCCCAGCAAGTAATTTTCTAAAACGGAAAAACTGTTTGTTTGTTTGTTTGTTTGTTTGTTTTTCCAACCAAGCACTGAACCTTTGACCTTTGGTTTCCTTAACCTTTGGGTTTAAGTTCTGGGGTACATGTGCAGATCTTGCAGGACTGTTACATAGGTATACACATGCCATGGTGGTTTGGTGCCTCCATCCTCCCTTCACCTACATTAGGTATTTCTCCTAATGTTATCCCTCCCCAACATCCCTAACCCCTACTATTGCTCCCTTAGCCCCCTGGCCCCCAGCAGAGCCCAGTGTGTGATGTTCCCCTCCCTGTGCACATGTGTTCTCATTGTTCAACACCCACTTATGAGTGAAAACATGTGGTGTTTGGTTTTCTGTTCTTGTGTCAGTTTGCTGTGAATGATGGTTTCCAGCTTCACCCATGTACCTGCAAAGGACATTAACTCATCCTTTTTAATGGCTGCATAGTATTCCATGGTGTATGTGTGTCACATTTTCTTTATCCAGTCTATCCCTGATGGGCATTTCGGTTGGTTCCAAGTCTTTGCTATTGTAAACAGTGCTGAAATGAACATACATATGCATGTGTCTTTATAATAGAATGATTTATAATCCTTTGGGTATATACCCAGTAATAGGATTGCTGGGTCAAATGGTATTTCTATTTCTAGATCCTTGAGGAATTGCCACATTATATTCCACAATGATTGCACTAATTTACACTCCCACCAACAGTGTAAAAGCGTTCATATTTCTCCACATCCTCTCCAGCATCTGTTGTCTCCAGATTTTTTAATGATCACCATTCTAACTGGCGTGAGATGGTATCTCAATGTGGTTTTGATTTGCATTTCTCTACTAACCAGTGATGATGAGCATTTTTTCACATGTTTGTTGGCCACATAAATGTCTTGTTTTGAAAAGTGCCTGTTCATATCCTTTGACCACTTTTTGATGGGGTTAAGGGACAAACTGTTTCTAAAGTGTAAATGGAAAAGCAAAATAACCAGGATAGTCAACACAACACTGAAGAAGAACAAATTCAGAGGACTGACACCATCTGACTTCAGGTACTACTAGAAATCTACATTAGTCACAGCAGTATGGTATTAGTGAAAGAATAGACAAACAGATTAATAGAACAAAATATAGAGTTCAGAAATAGACCTGCACAAATGTAATTAATTGATCTTTGACAAATGAGGAAACGCAATTTAATGGAAGAAATAATAACCTTTTCAACAAATGATGCTGGAACAACTGGTCACCCATGTGCAAAAACAACACCATGAATCTAGATACAGATCTTATATGTTTCACAAAAGGTAACTCCAAACAGATCATAGACCTAAATGTAAAATACAAAATTATAGGCCGGGCGTGGTGGCTCACGCCTGTAATCCCAGCACTTTGGGAGGCTGAGGCGGGTGGATCACGAGGTCAAGAGATCGAGACCATCCTGGTCAACATGGTGAAATCCCGTCTCTACTAAAAATACAAAAAATTAGCTGGGCATAGTGGCGCATGCCTGTAATCCCAGCTACTCAGGAGGCTGACGCAGGAGAATTGCCTGAACCCAGGAGGCGGAGGTTGCGGTGAACCGAGATCGCGCCATTGCACTCCAGCCTGGGTAACGAGAGCAAAACTCCGTCTCAAAAAAAAAAAAAAAAAAAAATACAAAATTATAAAACTTCTAGAAGATATCTTATGAGACTAGGAGAACATGAGTTTGGTGATGTATCTTAGTCATGGAGACTGAGAAAATGATATATATTTGTGAAACTCATCAAATCATATACTTAAAATAGATAAACTCTACTGGATATAACTTATACGTCAATAAACTGATTTATTAGAACAAGTTACATGAGCTATAGTAAATTAAACACAAGGCACTAGGACAGGAAAATAGACAAACGAAACAAAAATAGAAAGTCTGAAAGCAGACCCATACACATTTGGAGAATTTATTTCTCACAATGCTGGCATATAGAATTTTTTTCAGTATGAATATGGCTATACCAAATACCTATGTGGAAAAAAATAAAATTGGATTTTTAACTAAAAACAGATCCCAGATATACTGTAAATCTAAATGAGAATAGCAAAACAATAAACTTGCTAGAATAATGCATAAGAGATATCTTCCTGGCGTTGGAGTAGAAGATTTTATAGCCAAAAAGTAAAAGATTTGTAAACTGAACTGCATTAATAACCAGGCTTATGTCCATTAAAAACAAACAACAACAACAACAACAACAACAAAGAGAATGTAAAGGCAATACACAGGTTTCTGCCATGGTGAAACTATTCAGAATTTCCCGCCCAACATCATTGAGTCACCTTCATGCTCTTTATTATAGGTCCCCTAAAAGGGGACATTTGGCGAAAGAGTTCAGCCTTTAGAATTTTTAAAGCTTGTTCTGGATATGGGGGCCTTCAGAGGATGAGAAGGAAATGTTCTCTGTCTTTAAAGCACAGTGCCAGTTCACACTTCCCATGTTTGAAGGCTCAAGATCTGAGGTATGAGATGCAATGTGGGAAAGGGATTGGGGAAAGGTACAATGTTTATATCATTAGATTTTGTAGGCTGGGTTAGCTAAATTTCCATTACCTTGTGTGCCCCTGTCCCACTGTTTAGTAGCAGATCCATACGCTGTTGGTGTTCATTTCATCTCAACTTACTAAGCAGCAAAGATATTGTAAGAGGGCATATTTTGTGCTAAGTCCATCAGTATGGTCAATAACTTAGAACAAGTTAGCATTTCAATTTGTGCCTGGGCTAAGGAGGTAAAAAACAACTGTGCATTTTGAAAGATGAATTTGAAGGAAATATAACAGGTCCAGGAAAGTCTTTTTAGGTAACAATGGGTTCTCATAGTAATCCAGAGTCCTGTCAGGAAAACAGTCTCAGTATAAAGATGAAGCCAAATCTACAGATTCAATGCTTCTTTTACCAACCTACCAATGTCATTTTTCGCAGAATTAGAAAACTATTCTAAAGTTCATATGGAACCAGAAAGAAGACAGAATTGCCAATGCAATCCTAAACAAAAACAACAAGGCCGGAAGTATCATATTTCCTGTCTTCAAACCATATTACAAGGCTACAGTAATCAAAATACATGGTACTAGTATAAAAACAGGTGTATAGATGAGTGGAATAGAATAGATAACCCAGAAATACAGGCACACACCTAAACCAAACTGATCTTCCACAAAGTTGACAAAAATAAGCAATGGGAAAGGGGCTCCCTATTCAATAAATGGTACTGGGATAACTGGCTAATGAAGAATGAAGAATTAAATTGGACCCCTACCTATTACCACATACAAAAAGTAACTCAAGATGGATCAGAGACTTATTATATTACATTTACTTAAGAACTCAAACTATAAGAACCCTAAAACAAAACTTAGGAAATACCTTTCTGGATATTGGCCTTGACAAATAATTTATGACAAAATTATCAAAAGCAATTACAACAAAAGCAAAAATTCACGAGTCGGACCTAGTTAAACTAAAAAGCTTCTGCACAGAAACAAAGAAACAACAACAAAAAACTATTAACAAAGTAAACAGACAACCCACAGAATGGGAGAAGGTATTTGCAAACTTTGCATCCAAAATTTGTCAAGCCACTGTGGAAAGTGGTTTGGAGATGTCTCAAAGAACTTAAAACAGAACTACCGTGCAACCCAGCAATCCCATTTCTGGGTATACACCCAAAGGAAAACAAACCATTCTGCCAAAAAGACAGATGCACTTGTATATTGATCACAGCACTATTCACAATAGCAAATCATGGAATCAACCTAGGTGCCCATCAACAGTGGATTGGATAAAGAAAATGTGGTATATATACACCATGGAATACTACATTGCCAAAGAAAAGAATGAAACCATGTCCTTTGCAGCAACAGGGGTAGAGTTGGAGATCATCATCATTTTTTTGAAATTTGATTTAATTTTTTTTAATTGCATTTTAGGTTTTGGGGTACATGTGAAGAACATGCAAGATTGTTGCATAGGTACACACACAGCAGTGTGATTTGCTGCCTTCCTCCCCATCACCTATATCTGGCATTTCTCCCCATGCTATCTCTCCCCAACCCCCACCCCCTGCTGTCCCTCCCCTATTTCCCCCCTACAGACCCCAGTGTGTGATGCTCCCCTCCCTGTGTCCATGTGTTCTCATTCTTCAACACCTGCCTATGAGTGAGAACATGCGGTGTTTGATTTTCTGTTCTTGTGTCAGTTTGCTGAGAATGATGGTTTCCAGGTTCATCCATGTCCCTACAAAGGACACGAACTCATCGTTTTTGATGGCTGCATAGTATTCCATGGTGTATATGTGCCACATTTTCCCTGTCCAGTCTATCTTCGATGGGCGTTTGAGTTGGTTCCAGGTCTTTGCTATTGTAAACTGTGCTGCAATGAACATTCATGTGCATATGTCCTTATAGTAGAATGATTTATAATCCTTTGGATATATACCCAGTAATGGCATTGCTGGGTCAAATGGAATTTCTATTTCTAAGTCCTTGAGGAATGGTCACACTGTCTTCCACAATGGTTTAACTAATTTACACTCCCACCAACAGTGTAAAAGTGTTCCTATTTCTCCACATCCTCTCCAGCATCTGTTGTCTCCAGATTTTTTAATGATCACCATTCTAACTGGCGTGAGATGTTATCTCAATGTAGTTTTGATTTGCATTTCGCTAATGACCAGTGATGATGAGCATTTTTTCATATGTTTGTTGGCCTCATGTATGTCTTCTTTTGTAAAGTGTTTTTTTATATCCTTCACTCACTTTTGAATGGGCTTGCTTGTTTTTTTCTTGTAAATCTGTTTTAGTTCTTTGTAGATCCTGGATATCAGCCCTTTGTCAGATGGGTAAACTGCAAACATTTTTTCCCATTTTGTTGGTTGCCGATTCACTCTAATGACTGTTTCTTTTGCTTTGCAGAAGCTGTGTAGTTTGATTAGGTCCTGTTTGTCTAATTTGGCTTTTGTTGCCAATGCTTTTGGTGTTTTTGTCATGAAGTCCTTGCCTATGCCTATGTCCTGAAGGGTTTTGCCTAGATTTTCTTCTATGGTTTTTATGGTGTTAGGTCTTATGTTTAAGTCTTTAATCCACCTGGAGTTAATTTTAGTGTAAGGTATCAGGAAGGGGTCCAGTTTCTGCTTTCTGCACGTGGCTAGTCAGTTTTCCCAACGCCATTTATTAAACAGGGAATCCTTTCCCCATTGCTTGTTTTTGTCAGGTTTGTCAAAGGTCGGATGGTTGTAGATGTGTTGTGCTGCCTCTGAGGCCTCTGTTCTGTTCCATTGGTCTATATCTCTGTTTTGGTACCATTACCATGCTGTTTCGATTACTGCAGCCTTGTAGTATAGTTTGAAGTCCGGTAGTGTGATGCCTCCCGCTTTGTTCTTTTTGCTTAGAATTGACTTGGCTATGTGGGCTCTCTTTTGGTTCCATATGAAGTTCAAGGTGGTTTTTTTGAGTTCTGTGAAGAAGGTCATTGGTAGCTTGATGGGGATAGCGTTGAATCTGTAAATTACTTTGGGCAGTATGGCCATTTTCACGATATTGATTCTTCCTAACCATGAACATGGAATGTTTCTCCATCTGCTTGTGTCCTCTCTTATTTTGTTGAGCAGTGGTTTGTAGTTCTCCTTGAAAAGGTCCTTTATGTTCCTTGTTAGTTGTATTCCTAGGTATTTTATTCTCTTTGTAGCAATTGTGAATGGGAATTCTCTCTTGATTTGGCTCTCTTTCAGTCTGTTATTGGTGTATAGGAATGCTTGTGATTTTTGCACATTGATTTTGTATCCTGAGACTTTGCTGAAGTTGCTTATCAGTTTCAGGAGATTTTGGGCTGAGATGATAGGGTCTTCTAGATATACAGTCATGTCATCTGCAAATAGAGACAATTTGACTTCCTCCTTTCTTATTTGAATACACTTTATTTCTTTTTCTTGCCTGATTGCTCTGGCCAGAACTTCCAATACTATACTGAATAGGAGTCGTGAGAGAGGACATCCTTGTCTAGTGCCAGATTTCAAAGGGAATGCTTCCAGTTTTTGCCCATTCAGTATGATATTGGCTGTTGGTTTGTCATAAATAACTTGTATTATTTTGAGATATATTCCATCAATACCTAGTTTATTGAGGGTTTTTAGCATAAAGTGCTGTTGAATTTTGTCAAAGGCCTTCTCTGCATCAATTGGGATAATCATGTGGTTTTTGTCTTTGGTTCTGTTTATGTGGTGAATTACATTTATAGACTTGTGTATGTTGAACCAACCTTGCATCCCCGGGATGAATCCTGCTTGATCATGGTGGATAAGCCTTTTGCTGTGCTGTTGCAATTGGCTTGCCAGTATTTTATTGAAGATTTTTGCATCTATGTTCATCATGGATATTGGCCTGTAGTTTTATTTTCTTGCTGAGTCTCTGCCGGGTTTTGGTATCAGGATGATGTTGGTCTCATAAAATGATTTGGGAAGGATTCCCTCTTTTTGGATTGTTTGGAATAGTTTCAGAGGGAATGGTACCAGCTCCTCTTTGTATATCTGGTAGAATTTGCCTGTGAACCTATCTGGACCTGGGCTTTTTATCTTAAGGGAATTAACGAATAAACAGAAAACCAAATACCACATGTTCTCACTTATAAATGGGAGCTAAACGTTGGGTACACAGAGACATAAAAATGGGAACAATAGACACTGGGAACTATAAAAAAGGGGAGGGAGGGGGCAGAACAAGGGTTAAAAAAGCTATCAGATACTATGCTTATTACTTGGGTGATGGGTTCAATTGTACCCCAAACCTCAGCTTCATACAATATACTCATGTTGCAAACCTTCACATGTACCCCCTGAATTTGAAATAAAAATTGAACCTAAAAAAAAAAAACCCTCACACATCTGATTATAAAACCCTTTTTAAAGACATCAGAAAATTTATGGTATAGCTTCATAGACCTCTCAGATGGAGAAAAATTGCTTTCTAAGAATCTTAAAGCATTTATGCGATATGAATGTCTCTTGAACAGTAGAATTTTTCAGAATTTTGGGGACATGATTATGCCATGACTGCCACAGAATGAGCCGAAGTTAAGGAGGGACTTACCTCTTGAGATCTGAGGGTTTGGCATTTGTCTAAAGGAGTTGATTATTATTGTACCCATAAAACTCTACAAAGTTTTTAAATTAATTATACCAACATACACTGAAAGGGGTAGAGAAAATATAAAATAAAAGGAGATCTTTGGATCACCCCAAATTCTACAGTAAGGAAGCAACCTGATAAAACTCCTGAGCTGCAAACACAGGCTACTTTTTCATGGAAAATAAATATTCTGAATACAGAACAAAAAGTAAGGATGGCAGAGCCAAGAGAGAGGGAAAATCACCCCTAGGGAGCAGGGCTTTTCCATAATAAAATAAGTGTCAACACATGTCCATATGGCTTGAGAATTGCTACGGAGCAGTAAAACTTATATGCCTCCCATTTTTCCTTTCTGAACAGTAGTATCTATTGTAGATATCCTATGCCTCTTCTACCATTGTATCATGTGGGATAGATAACTTGTCACTTTAGTTCACAGGCCCTCAGATCAAGAAGAATCATACTCAGGAAATTGAACACAGAGTCTTATTCACAACTACACCTAGTTTAGATGACAAGATACTGGACCTGATGCCATAGCACATAGGGACTTTGGGTGGGGTGAGGGTGAGGATTCTTGGGAGAGGTAGAGTGTGTTTTGCTTGTGAGAGGAATGTAACTAATGTGTGGCCAGAGGGTGAATTACGGTGGTTTTAAAATGTGGTAGTAAATCCTTTGACACTCTTCCCATCAATAGGAGCTAACTCTCCTCCCCATGAATTTGAGCAGGGTTGAGATTGCTTTGATTAGTGCAAAGTGGAGATGATGCTATGTAACTTCTAAGACTAGGTCATAGGAGAAAATGAAAGCTTCTGCCTTGTGCTGCTACAATACTCACTTTTGATGTCCAAGGACAGCAGATAAGAAATCCAACAATCCTAAAGTCTCTTTGCGGTGAGAATGTTCAAACCACATAAAAAGGCCATGTGTAACTGCTCCAGATAACAGATTCAGTGGAGCCAAACCTTTAGATATTCCATCCCTCATGACAGACATGCGAGTGAAGAAGCCTCAGATGATTCCAGACATTTAAGACACTGTGAGTCACTCAAGTGTTCCCAGTGAAGGAACTGGATACTGGGTGTTGGAGACAGTCATCCTCGCTGTGCCCTATCCAAATTTCTGACCCACAAAATCACTGACCATAATAAATTGACTTCCGTTTTATGCTTTTACATTTGAGGTGGTTTGTTATACAGCAATTAATAACTGACTGTTCTTCTTATCCAGAATATATAAATAATGCAAAAACTATTAAGGAAAAAAGCCAGAAAACACAAAAGAAAAATAGACAACAGAACGCAAACAAGCAGTATCCAAAAGAGGATATCAAAATGGCCAACACGTACATGAAAAGGTGCTCAACCTTATTAGTCATCAGGGAAATGCAAATTAAACCATAATGAGATACCACTTCACACCCACCAGAGTGGTTAAAAATAAAAATACAGACAACAAATATATGTACAGCTAAGAGAACTCTTATAAACTTCTGGCAAGAGTATAAGTTGATTCAAGCACTTTAGAAAAATTGTTTTGCAGTAATTTCTCCAGTTAAAAATATGCATAGCCTAGGAACAGCAATGTCACTCCGAGGCCTATATTTAACAGACATCCATGCACATGTGCAGTAAAAGACTTGTACACAAATGTTCATAGCAGCACTATTCATTAAAGTCAAAGACTGAAAACATCCCCCATGTCCATCAAGAATAGATTGAATAAGTTAAGCTGGTTCATATTAGTAAGATGGAATGTGGTGCAACAATTAAATGAATGATCTACCACTGTATGTAACAACATAGATGGATCTCAAAACATAGATGGTTATTTAGTAAGAAAAGCCAAATGTAAATAAGACATCCTGTAGATAGATAGATAGAAAGATAGATTATAATATATATGCATATAGATAGATTATAATATGTCACAAAATATTATATGTAATATATCATAAAACAGGAAAAAAACAATTAGTAGTTGTAGGACATAATATAATTTTTTTTGAGGATGGAAAAAGGAAGTACTAATAGTAAAGGAGCATGAGGGAATTCTGGGTTTGTGGAAATATTGTTTCTTAATCTAAGCGGTTGTTACATTTGTGTATTAACTCTGTAATAATTTATTGAGCAACAGGTATGCAATTTTTTAAGTAGGTTATACTTCAATAAAGGAAAGTGGAAAAAGGACAATGGAAATTTAGATTTGACAGATTAAATGACGCTGAGACAGAAAGGGGAAGTTGTGAATTCACTCTATGAATACCAGCCACCAGGCTAGGAAGACTGCTGTGAGGGATCATGTTGAATGAGAGCTGTCTCATCAGATACAAAGTTCTTATATATGTGAAGGTTTCCCAACAGACTGCAAGAAAGGGAAAATTGTGGTCAATAAGAAACATTAATAAAATGATAAATTTAAACATGCACAAGTAAATAGAATATATTTAAAAATCCATTGGGGTGGTGGGGTTTATTTGTTTCTATTAAAGAACAGAGAAAGAAAGAAAAGGTGGAAAATTGTCCACTGTGAAATTTATATTAGAATATACATTGGAACTTTCAAAACTTAATTATTGGAAAATAATATGGTTTGGCTGCATCCCCACCAAATCTCACCTTGAATTTCCATGTGTTGTGGGAGGGACCTGGTGGGAGGTAACTGAATCATGGGGGCAGGTCTTTCTCATGCTGTTCTCATGATAGTGAATAAGTTTCATGATATCTGATGGTATTATAAGGGAAAGTTTCCCTGCACAAGCTCTCTCTGGCTGCTGCCATCCAAGTGAGATGTGACTTGCTCCTCCTTGCCTTCCACTATAATTGTGAGGCCTCCCCAGCCATATGGAACTGTAAGTCCAATAAACCTCTTTCCTTTGTAACTTGCCCAGTCTCAGGTATGTATCAGCAATGTGAAAATGGACTAATAGAGCAAATTGGTACCAAGAGTGGAGTTCTGCTGGAAAGATAACTGAAAACGTGAAAGTGGTTTTGGAACTGGGTAACAGGCAGGGGGTGGAGCAGTTTGGAGGGCTCAGAAGAAGACAGGAAGATGTGGAAAAGTTTAGACCTCCCTGAAGACTTGTTGAATGGCTTTGACCAAAATGCTGATAATGATGTGGACAATGAAATCCAGGCTGAGATGGGCTCAGATAGAGATGAGGAACTTGCTGGGAACTGAAGCAAAGATGACTCTTGTTATGTTTTGGCAAAGAGACTGGCAGCATTTTGCCCTTGTCCTAGAGATTTGTGGAACTTTTAACTTGAGAGAAATGATTTAGTGTATTTGGTAGAAGAAATTTCTAAGCAGAAAAGCATTCAAAAAGTGACTTGGGTGTTGTTGAAGACATTCAGTTTTGTTTTGTTTTGTTTTGTTTTTTGAAATAGAGTTTCACTCTTGTTGCGCAGGCTGGAGTGCAATGGCATGATCTTAACTCATGACAACCTCCACCTCCCAGGTTCAAGTGATTCTCCTTCCTCAGCCTCCCAAGTAGCTGGGATTACAGGCATGCACCACCATGCCTGGCCAATTTTGTATTTTTAGAAGAGATGGGTTTCTCCATATTGGTCAAGCTGCTCTCGAACTCCTGACTTCAGGTGATCTGCCCGCCTCAGCCTCCCAAAGTGCTGGGATTATAGGCATGAGCCACCATGCCCAGTGGTACTCAGTTTTATAAGGGAAGGAGAGCATAACATTTGTAAAATTTGCAGCCTAACAGTACGGTAGAAAAGAAAATTCAATTTTCTGAGGAGAAATTCAAGCTGGCTGTAGAAATTTGCATATTAACAAGGAGCCAAATGTTAATCTTCAAGACAATGGGAAAAATATGTTCAGGGCATGTCAGAGGTCTTCATGGCAGCTCTTCCCATCATAGGCCTGGAGGCCTAGGAGGCAAAAGTCGTTTTGTGGGTTGGGCCCAGGGTCCCTGTGCTGTGTGCAGCCTAGGGAATTGGTGCTCTGCATCCCAGCTGCTCCAGCCATGGCTGAAAGGGGCCAATGTAGAGCTTGTGCTGTGGCTTCAGAGGGTGCAAGCCCCAAATCTTGGCTGCTTCTAAGTGGTATTGGGCCTGCAAGTGAACAGAAGTCAAGAATTGGGGTTTGGGAACCTCAACCTAGATTTCAGAAGATGTACAGAAACTCCTGGATGCCCAGGCAGAAATTTGCTACAGGGGTGGGGCCCTAATGGAGAACCTCTGCTAGGACAGTGCAAAGGGAAATGTGGGGTTGCAGCCTCCACAAAGAGTCCCTACTGGGGCACCACCTACTGGAACTGTGAGAAGAGGACCACCATCTTCCAGATCCCAGAATGGTAGATTCACCAACAGCTTGTATCATTCACCTGGAAAAGCTGCAGCAGCAATACCAACCCATGAAAGCAGTGGGAGGGAGGCTGTACCCTGCAGAGCTGCCCAAGGCCATGGGAACCCACCTCTTGCATAAGTGTGACGTTGATGTGAAACGTGGAGTTAAAGGAGATCATTTTGGAGCTTTAAGATTTGACTGCCCTGCTGGATTTCAGACTTGCATGGGGCTTGTAATCCCTTTGTTTTGGCCAATTTCTCCTATTTGGAATGGCTATATTTACCCAATGCCTGTACCCACCTTGTATCTAGGAAGTAACTAAGTTGCTTTTGATTTTACAGGCTTATAGGTGGAAGGGACTTGCCTTGTCTCAGATGTGACATTGAACTGTGGACTTTTGAGTTAATGCTGAAATGAGTTAAGGCTTTGGGGAACTGTTGGGAAGGCATGATTGGTTTTGAAATGTGAGGACATGAGATCTGGGAGGGGCCAGGATGGAATTATATGGTTTGGCTATGCCTCCACAGAAATTTCACCTTGAATTCCCATGTGTTGTGGGAGGGACCCAGTGGGAGGTAATTGAATCATGGGGACAGGTCTTTCCCATGCTGTTTTCATGGTAGCAAATAAGTCTCACAAGATCTGATGGTATTATAAGGGGGATTTTCCCTCACCCAAGCTCTCTCTTTGCCTGCTTCCATCCACGTAAGATGTGACTTGTCCCTCCTTGCCTTCCACCATGATTGTGAGGCTTCCCCAGCCATGTGGAACTGTTAAGTCCAATAAACCTCATTCTTTTTTAAGTTGCGCAGTTTTGAGTATGTCTTTATCTGCAGTGGGAAAATGGACTAATACAGCAAATAAGCAGCCCAGTTTAGGAAATGGGCAAAATATGTCAGTACACACTTCAGCAAAGTGGAAATACAAATGGCAAATGAACTCATCAAAATTTGTTCTACATCATTAGCCATTAGAAAATGTAAATTAAAACTATGATGTCACAACACACATTTGAGAAAGGCTGAAATTAAAAATAAAATAATATTGATATTACTAAATTCTACCAGGGTGAGGGGCAACATGAACTCTCAAATAAATATAAGTGGTGGAAATATAAAATGATACAACCTCTATGAAAAATGATTGTATAATTTCTTATAAAACATAGAAGTAGAATATGACTCAGCAATGCCACTTCTGGGAGAAATAAAAAGTTATGCTCACACAAATACACAAATACCTACAACATACAAATGAATGCTTATAGCAGTTCTATTTATATCTGCCCAAATTTAGAAACAACCCAAATATTCTTCCCTGGGTAAATGGATAAACTGGTTTATCCACACAGTGGAATACTACTGAACAATAAGAAGGCATGAAATAGTAACTTGTTCTATTCTTCCCTTTATACAACACTCACAAAAAGACAAAACTACAGTGATGGAGAACTACTGAGTGGATATCCAAATTAGGTATTGGGAGAAGGTAAGACTATAATGAAATAACACATGGGAGTTTCATGGTTTTTTTTCTTTTCTTTTCTTTTTTTTTTGAGAAAAGTTATGGACTGTTTTGTATCCTGATTATGATTGCTGTTACATGAATCTATTCATGGGTTTTAATTTATACACCAAAAATTTTAGAAAGAATTTTACTGGTTGATAATTTAGGAATAAATATGGAATGACTATACTTATATCAGAAAAAATAATTTTATTAGAGCAAAAATCATTAGTGATAAATTGGAATAGTCCATAGTTTAAAAAGAGGCAATTCAAAAAGGAAACATAATGATCCTAAATGCATATGTACCTAAAATCAGAACTCCAAAATTCGTGAAACAAAAACATATAGAACTGAAAAGACAAATAGTTAAATCTACAGTTATATTCGGCCACCACAATAGTCCTCTCTGAGTAAACAATAGAAAACATGAACAGAAAATCTGAAAAGATATAGAAGCACTCAAACACTATCAGCCAACTTCATCTATTTGGCAGTTATAGGATACACTACACAACAACAACAGAATATACATTATTTTTAGGTGCACACAAAATTTTCAGCAAGATACACTATAAAACAACATTTAACAAACTTGAAAGATTTGAAACCATACGAAGTATATTCTCTACCCATAATAGAATTAAACTAAATAATACAAGGGATAGCTGCACATTTTCCAAATATTTGAAAATTAGACAAGACATTTTTACTGACTTATGGTTTAAAACAATTTTAAGAGAAATTAGAAAATATTTAGAAATGGATGAACATAAAATACAACATATTAGAATGTATGGAATTCAGTTAAAACAGTGTTTAGAGAAAAATTTATGTTATTAAATGCTTATGTTAGAAAGGAAGAACTAACTCAAATCAATAATCTAAGCTTCCGTCTTAAGAAATAATCAAAAGAAAAGCAAATTAAATCATAGGCAATTGAAATATGAGAATTATATAGATAAGAGCAGAAAACAATGAAATTGAAATTAGGGAAACAATAAATAATATCAATAGGAGCAAAAGCCGTCTCTTTGAAAAAAAATCAAAGGAACTGAAATATCCAATGACTTTTTAAATGTTGTTAAGAAACCATGGCTTTGGACATTAAAGTATAAGAAACTAAAGAAGCATATCAAGG
The DNA here is from genome assembly GCF_030222135.1 of Aotus nancymaae. Taxonomy (NCBI): domain Eukaryota; kingdom Metazoa; phylum Chordata; class Mammalia; order Primates; family Aotidae; genus Aotus; species Aotus nancymaae. Next base: position 1,041,115 of record NW_026988553.1, read on the forward strand.
GATATTTAATGCCTGAGTTTCCAGAAAGAGCAAAAATGACTGAACATATATTATCATACAAATGAATAAATGTCTTATGATCTAGAAGCAATGTGTAATTGTTTAAAAGTTTAGAATAGGTAGCAGATCATTTGGATTTACAACAAATACATATAAAGGAACAAAGTGATCATATGTAAAACTATGGAACAATTTTTATTTTGCAAAGGAAAAATGCTGTTTAAATATATAACAAGCTTGGTAAAAAAGTTATTGGTTAAAAGTCTGCGGTTTATTCCATCTGATTCTGTTTTGGAGAATGTGAACTGGTGTTTCAAAAGGAAATAATAAAAATATTGTAAAATTATTTCATTGCAAAGCAGTAAATTATGTGCATATTTATGAAGAAAAATACTACAGGAGAGAAGATGATCCCTGTGTGGTTATTTTGAAATGGAAAGAACAAATAGTAGATGATATAGTGGTTAGAACATTCCTGAGGAACAAGATTAATATGGAATTATATAAATGTCAGAAAAACCATTCATGACTTTGTTAGGACAGTGTGTGAATGAAATTGTTGAAACGGAGAAATTTTGAAAGCAAAACATTCAGTATGTATGATACAGCAAATAACTAAGAAGGTAACAGCTTCAGTAGTGAACTATTTGTTGTTGTTTCACTTTATTTCAGTTATTTATTTATTATTTTTTATTATACATTAAGTTCTGTGATACATGTGCAGAATGTTCAAGTTTGTTACATAGGTATACATGTGTCACAGTAGTTTGCTGCACCCATCAACCTGTTATCTACGTTAGATATTTCTCCTAATGCTACCCCTCCCCTTAGACCCCACCCCCTGACAGGCCCCCGTGTGTGATATTCCCCTCCCTGTGTCCACATGTTCTCATTGTTCAGCTCCCACTTATGAGTGAGAACATGCAGTGTTTGGTTTTCTGTTCTTGTATTAGTTTGCTGAGAATGATGGTTTCCAGTTTCATCCATGTCCCTGCAAAGGACATGAACTCATCCTTTTTTATGGCTGCATAATATTCCATGGTGTATCTGTACCACATTTTCTTTGTCCAGTATATCATTGATGGGCATTTGGGTTGGTTCCAAGTCTTTGCTATTGTGAACACTGCTGCAATAAACATAGGTGTGCATGTGTCTTTATAGTAGAATGATTTATAATCCTTTGGACATATACCCAGTAATTGGATTGCTGGGTCAAATAGTATTTCTGATTCTAGATCCTTGAGGAATGGCCACACTATCTTCCAAAATGGTTGAACTAATTTACACTCCCACCAACAGTGTAAAAGTGTTCCTATTTCTTCACATCCTCTCCTGACTTTTGAATGATCAGCATTCTAACTGGCATGAGATGGTATCTCAATGTGGTTTTGATTTGCATTTCTCTAGTGCCCAGTAATGATGACCTTTTTTCATATGTTTTTTGGCAGCATAAATGGCTTCTTTTGAAAACCGCCTGTTCATATCCTTTACCTAATTTCTGATGGAGTTGTTTTTTTCTTTTAAATTTGCTTAAGTCCTTGTGGATTCTGGATATTAGCCCTTTGTCAAATGGATAGATTGCAAAAATTTTCTCCCATTGTGTAGGTTGCCTGTTCACTCTGATGATAGTTTCTTTTGCTGTGCAGAAGCCCTTTAGTTTAATTAGATACCATTTGTCAATTTTGGCTTTTGTTATGAAATGGTGAATCACTGTTCTTTTCATGCAGTGTCTTTTGTGTGTGAAAAATAAACATATAAACTTAAGAGGCGATGTGTTGCAAAGACACTAAAGAAAACACAGATTATTGTTAAGAAACTATTGCATCCTTTTTATGAATGTCAGTGCTTCAAAAAGTACATAATCAATAGTGACAAGGAATTAATGACATTAATGACTGAGAGACATATTTTTAAAAACATTATCATAAGTTGTTACAAGAGACATATAAACAAACTTTTGACAAAAGACATAAACAACACTATAAAAATGAAACTTATTACAACAATTCCTCCTTTCGCTATCACCTGCATACAATCCTTCCTTTAAATATTGAATCCAATGATGTCATTGGAAATATGGCTTAAACATAAATATAATTTTCCTTTTTGAAATAAAAGTTATTATTTGTCTAGAGAAAAGGTATTTAAAACAAGATAGATTCTTACCTGTGAAGCACTGTATTTGAAAGTCTGAGATAAGTTGGATGACTACGCAAAGTTTACTAATTGGATTTCAAAGTCTTTTTGTTTTTCTACAGTTACATGAGCAGCAAGCATGCCAAAGGCTGAATAGAATTCATCAAGAGGCCGATCAATATTTCAAACAAAACATTTAGAGAATATGTTTATTTTTGGTAATCTAAATCACATTTTAAAATATATACAATATTTTGTTACAATGGTAATTCATATGCACTTCAGGAGTGTTAGAAATATTGAAAGCATAAATAAGAGAATAAAAAACATGTTTTCATAAGCAGGACAAAAATATTGTTAATATTTTACTGTATATACTCCCAGTTGCATGTAGGTATGTTTCTTTGAATATGTACATGTGTTTCATAGTCTTTCAATCTGGTTTTATTTGAGGAAGTTTATATGCTAAGGCATTTGTCAGGCATCATGAAGCACTGACCCCCAGGTATTTGGACCTGAGATTGCTTCTTTCCCCTTGCTCTGCTTGTCATGATCATCTTTATTTAGTCACTATAGAGCTGTCAGCTGCCAAAAACAGCACACCATGTTAGAGGAGATAAGTGTCTGGGTATTAGTAGTTATACACTTAATCATGGACAACAGATACCAAGAGCACTAAAAGTAACATGATGTGGCAGATACAACATTGAAAATGGATGATATAAATCTATATACAACATGAGCCACCTCAAGTATATATGCAAATATATATATTCACACAAATGTGTATACACATATGTATTTGTTTATACACATGTAGATGCTTATATACATAAATATATACATATTTTTGTACATATACACATATATACACATGAAGATATATATCTCTTTGTACACATATATACATACATGAAGATATACATATATCTTAGTATATATGTATATATACACAAATATGTATATACACAAATGTATACACACATATATAGGAAGCATTTTCTATTTGGATTTCCAGAAGTGTTATTCCTCTTTTTCAAGCCTCTTGTACATTTCCTTCCTTCATTAAGCTTTGTGTGATTTTGATTACCAAATAAATGTGTTTGTAAGAGACAAAATGGCATCATGTAGCATGTAAGCCAGTATCTACACAATAATCACTTGATTTTACCTAAACCTATAATCTCAAAATACTTCTACTGATGCAGCCAAACCTAATGTCCAGCCGTGGCACCTATCCAGATAGAGAAGACCCATTTTCCTACTGCCCATGTGACAGCTCCACATGGACAGGCTACATCACTTCTCTGACTACATAATACATACAGACCTCATCCTCCACACTATTCCTCATCAAAGCATCACCAAGTTTTCCTCCTCCACCCTCATTCTTAACTAAAGGCACAGCATCACCTAATCATCAACCTCAGAAATCATCAGATCAATACAGTTTCTCTCCATCAGTTCACAGTCCCTCACTTCCTAAAGTGCTCACATGTCTTTCCACCTCATCGTCTCCCCTATACCCCTCACAGAACAAATTAAGGACCTAGTCACTTTCTTTTGTTTTGTTGACTTAGTGTGTTCTCAGCATATGTTCAATAAATGCTTGCTGGATGAATGAATGAATGAATGAATGAAATTACTAGGCATGGGAATTCACTGATTCAAATCTTGGAGGCTGCCCCACCTAGGCTTCCTACCTCCCTGAAGAAACCCACAGTTCCCTCACCTGTGCTCACTTGAATTTAGAGTTTTCATGGAAATTACTGCTGAGAGTGTCACTGTGGACACCTCCTCCCTAGGGTCAAACACTGACATGGAGATGAGGATGCTCCCAACAGAATGGTGCATGAAACCTCCTGCATTGGACCCTGCATGTCCCTGTCAGTTTAACAATGAAGGGTGCCATGTCCATAGGGGTTCCATCCAACTTTCCCATGTCCAGATCTTGTACCAGTCCTCTACCCTAGACAGTGTCTGGTGGCAACATAGGCCAACGATCACAGCCCAAGACATCTGCCCCCTTGTGTGCCAAGATTTCGGAAGCTACTGGAGGCCATGGTGTTCCTGGCCTATCTTGGCTGTTGTTCATCAGTCAGTAACCCACTCACACAGGCCAGCTTCTATGGAGGGTGCACAGGAGATAAAACAATAGCCCCCAGTAGGCATGAAGACAGCACCCAGCCTTGGGACGCTGGCAAGGATGCAGAGGAGCATTGGAGTGGTCAAGAGAGGGAGCTCACCCAGAATGATGCAGTGAACCAGCCATACTCTTCTTGACAGAGGGAAGGTGATTCTGAGGGAGGGTGTAGTGTCCTGCACACCACTCACGCAATCAGCCAACAGGCCTGCCCATTCAGATCACATGGCCCCTTCCAGATAGTGATGATGGTGCCTCAATTTCCCAAGCCTATTCCTGTTCATTTTCCTGTTCTCCCTCCTCCCTTCACCCTTCTCTCCCTCAGATCCCTGCCCCCATCAGGCTGAACTCTGGATTCAGAGCACTGAGTGCCAGCCTGCCTGGGGCTCTGTGGTCTTGGTTTTTCATGTGGTCTCTTTCATGAACTCTGGCAATTGCTTTCCCCTGGATCCTCCCAATGGCCCTCAAGGGCTGAGGGTCTTCCTGTCTGACCAAGTTCTTAAAACATAGGAGAAATTTCCTGTGCACATTTCAAACCATTTTGGATTTTTATGAGAATGTGAATTGGTACACCATTTTTGCAATGAAATTTTAGAAATATTATAAAATGTTAAACCACTTATACGCTTTTCATTTTCACCCAAAGGCCATGTTAATACATTTCTTATAAGGAAATATTGCTGTTTGTTCAATAATTCACATTCAAATATGTTGATTTGATTCTATTCATCATATAGCAAATGGGAAACAACTCATGCCCATTAGGAAGAAAGAGTTTAATTAATTATGCTGCATGCCTACTTAAGAATTATAGAAAGTAGTTCCAAAAGAGAGATCTATATATGTACTGCTGTAGAAAGATCCCATATCTATTTTATGAAGTGACAAAGGCTAGTGGTAGATCAATATGTACATTATCATTCTTGTGTAATAAATAAAAGCAGTATATTGTTATAGAGTATCTGTCAATTAAAAGCCTAAAGTCAGTTTTAAAATAATACATACCAGATTGTTAATTGTGGTGACCTCTAAGGAGAGGGATTATCTGCGGAGGAGTTTTGTAAAGGGGAAAATTGTGAATTATACACATTTCTATAATTTTTGCAATAACAATATACAAACTACTACCTTTGAAATAAAAATTATTTGTACTTAACAACAGAAAAGGTAGCTATGTCAGTTAAAGTAACTGCTAGCTGATGCATCAGACAAACCTTGAAATTTGAATGGCATGACACAAGTTTATTTTATGCATACATAAGTTGTGATACAGCTTGGCAGGGCCTTTACACTCTCATGTGACCCAGGGATCCATGTTATTTCCACTTTGTGATTCCATCATCTCAAAATTAAGCTGCAAGGTTTGACACTGAAAGGAGGGAGAAAGTGGAAAATGGCACACCCGCTCTCACATTCCTGAATGTGACAAACAATGCTTCTGCTCATATTTCAGTGGTAAGGGGCTGTCACACTACTCTTCCTAACTGCAAGTGGACTGTACTGTTCCCATGTGTCCAGAAAGGAGAGGAAGACAAGATGTGGGTAAGTTATATCGCCTCCTTCATAAACTGTTACATAGTGCTCAATAAAAAGCAACTATTATAATTTGGTGTTACACAATCCATTTCATTTCTAGGAGTTTCCAAAAAGGTCAAATTTGCCTTGAAGTTCTCCAGCTTGTTTAAGTCCCTGGTATGTCACAGATGCTTTCTAATATAGGATCACAGCTGTCCAAGAATCTTGAAAGTCGCAGCAGGAAGGCTTCCTTTTGCAATACACTTTATTTGTTTTTAACTTTTACTTTTGGTTTAGGGGTACATGTGAAGGATTATTACACAGATTTGTTGTACAGATTTTGTCATCCAGGTATTAAGCCTAGCACCAAATAGTTACCTTTCCGCTTCTTTCCCTCCTCCCACCCTCCACCCCCTATCAAATAGACCCCACTGTGTTATTTCCTTGTGTTCATAAGTTCTGCTCATTTGGCTTCCTCTAAGTAGGCTTAACATTTTTCCTCCATTTGATTCCTGATCAAAATCATAACCTGTGAGTCTCTGTTACCCTCCACATGCCTGAATACCTGTCAGGTGCCTCTAGGCACACTGAAAGCCAGTATTTTTCCATGGAGCAATTAAACAGGCAAGAGGCATTAGAAGGCTGCTTAATTATTCCTTTTTCATCAGAGCTGACATATATTCCAAGGAATCATGATTCACCTCCTGGGAGACTTCAGAGATTTAGGAATTTAGCCTCAGTAAGTAGATGTTTGTTCCACTGGGATTTTCAAAGTGTTTCCTCACCTAATGTTCATGAGGGAAGCTTTGGTGTTTGACCATTCATCTGTCCATGTGTTCAGAGGTGAATTCCAAATAAAACACCCTGTAAATGTTTGATTCCAAGTATCAAGGTGATTCCAAACTCCTTCTAACTTCAGGGGGATATCCCAAGAACTAATAGATAATATGGCAAATCAGACTCTACTCAATGCCTTCGGGAAACATCTGGAGACTGTGTCAAAAATAACCAGAGTGGTACCCAGGTGTCTAAAACTTACTGTCCCATGTGAATTTTTGTATCAAAATAATTGTTGTAATCACACGGCTTCCTGAGTGAGAGATGGCACAGCCAGAAGACTTATACAGGGAGAAGGAATGCTCCCTGTCAGGAGGAAAGCAGGTGATTCTAGGCTGTTCTGTGGGGACCAATGACAAACTGGTCAGCAGGCCAGTTTCTAGTGTCAGACAAAACACATGGAAGTGACCTGGGGAAATGTGCTTTAATTCTGGAAAGTGCTAGGACTGGACAGAAATGCTCACATCTGGGCAGAGTCAGGTCTTGAGGAAACCAGCATACACCAGCCCTAAATGGTATTTGATTCTCATTGTCACCTCCAGGTCTGCTTTTAGTATGTTGGCCCCAAGATCTTTCTTTTTCTTTTTGTCACCTGAGAGACATGGTGCAGTGTTGAGAAGAGACATGAAGTAGCAGTCAGGTCAGCGTCAGGCTTGGGGGAGTGGGAACAGCATGGCCTCTAAAGAATTCAGACCACGGGTCTGATTCCAGCCCTGTTCCTTACTAGCCGTGTGATCCTGGAAAATATCCAAGAAATGTCCTGTTATTACATCCCAATTCACAAGCCCTGTGAGCCTTGGATTCTTCATCTGTGAGCAGATGTGATAAGCCCTGTCTAGTAGGACTGTTGGAGTGTGTGTAATGTAGGTGAAGCACCTGGTTCAGGGTCTAGTGTAAATTAGAAGTTTAAGGACTGGCAGATGGCTACTGTTTGTAACATTATTTGGCGCCAGGCCCTAGGACTCTAGGATTTTGCTGTTGTCGTTGTTCTCCAGGACTTATCAGAGAACATACAGCTCAATAGGACATGAAATAATTTGACAAAAAAAAGAAGTTTCATACATAAAAGTCAGTAAGTGGTTGCCTCTTACAGAAGGTACTTCAAAATTTGGGTATATGAGAGTTTTCTCCAGCCAGATGCAGCTCAAAGCTCCTAGGATTTGAGGCAAAGACCAACTCCTTCCTTCGCTCTCATAAGCTTTTCCATGCAAACCACTATTTTCATTCATTTTATCACCACCAAAAATCTAACCCTTGCTTACAATTGGTCAAATTACACTTGAGATAACCTAGTTAGAATTCATTTTTAATAGAGTCAGCTCTAGTTCTCCATCAGGCAGAAAAGCAACTGGCCAGTGGCTTCTGGGTGTGCTTCCCAGGGAGACTCATGCTTCTCTCTCAGAAAATGCTTTCAAATGATGAGTGTCCCTCACCTAGCTCTTACGCTGTGTTCAACAGCACTGGGACAAAAGCACAGGATGCTATCCATTCCTGCCCCACTACTCTCTGTTTATCCACCATCAAAAAGGAACTGCTCAGAGCAGTTTTCCACTATGGGCTTTTCTCACACCCTCTGAGATTCTGACCCTGGACACCCCACCTCCCTGATTCATTAGAATCAGCTTCCTCCGAAGAAACTGCAGTTTCCCAAAGCCCAAAAGGCCCCACATAGGGCATTTACATGTGGATCACTCTCACCTGGAGCCCCACACCCTCACTCTTCTCTTACTTTTCCTCTACATCTTAAGGACTTCTCACCACCTCAATTACATAACTGTAGCTCCTAGAGTCTACTACCCTCTGGGTAGGGTGAGTCTGGCTTACCTTAACATCTCACTACTAACCCAGGGCCTTCCACAGATCAAATGCTCAGTGCATAGAGAAGAAATGAGCCAGTGAACAGAGAGAATTATTAATTCAGATTTAATTTCTCTTACAGTCTCAAAGAAGCCAAGGAACTCCAGGTATGCATATATTTTTTAAAGTTTTACAGGACAGACTGAGTATAAGGCAAGAATTATTATGTCCTTCTCCCTGTAGGAGTCCTCTGGCTGTCCCATCTCTCACCCAGGAAGCCATGTGATATCAATAACTATTTTGATATAAAAATTCACATGGGACAGTAACTTTTAGACACCTAGGTACCACTCTGATTATCTTAATTTCTGAATCTCATCAATTTTACTGCTAATACATTCATATTTCTAAGTGAATACTTATTCCACTGCTGTTACTTTGTCCCAATTCACAAAATAGAATGCATTTCTCAATCTGAATAAAAAACAAGACTTTTACTCCTAAACTATGTAAACAGCACTATGTGTGACTACTGTCATTCATAAATTTGGATGCTGAAATTCATTCAACCGCCCATTAAAAGGAACATTTGAACAATTCCAAAACAAAGATTAATCTCAACATCACCCAATAGAACAGAAACCCACTACTAAGAATGCTGGCTGCTCTTCAAAGAATGAAGAATGGGCCTCATGTCAAATAAGGCAGGGTAACTACTGGACAGGGCCCTGGAAAGCACACTGGCCCAGCGCTCCTCCCACTGGCCTTGGGTGCAACTCATGCCCAGACTCCCTCTTCCTCCTCTCTCAAAGCCTCTTCACACCAGGGTGGGTAGGAAAAGCGACCTCTTGCAATGACCTTGACAACATGCTCCAGGGCTCCCATGCAGTTGGTTTCAGCAAGCCCCCCTGGACCCCACAGGAACTCATAGCGTGCAGGATCACTGCCGGGCACCTTCAGGTAGTTTTCCTGCACCTAATCTTGGATGAGCAGCTTTCTGGGCTCCCCAAAGACACTGTGCTCTCTCCCAACATACACCTTCATCACACTCAGCTGCTCCCAGATTTTCTCCTCAGGAGCCCATTTGCCCTGCATTGAAATCATGCCCAGACAATTATTAGGAGGCCTGTCTTGAGGAGGCCTGTCTTGGGCATGCTCTGATTATTATCAACCACAGGCCATCATAGGAGAGGCCCAGGCAGGTGACAAGGGTGTAGGTGTTGCTGGTGGGGTCCACCTCCTTCATGTCAATGACAGAGACCAGCTGCATGGACTCGGAGGCTTTGTTGAAGATCGCAGGAAAGAGGTGCTTGTAATTTTTGGTGACACTCTCCAGCATTTCTGCCTTTGTGACCAGCTCCTTGGCTCAATACTTAAGGAGCAGAAAATGAATCAAGTCAGCCATCTTCTTACTGAGTGCTGTTCAGAACACAGACTCCAGGTCAGGAGAGGTGTTTGATCCCTCCTCTCCTTGGTTCCTGGAGCCCTCAATGGATTGCCTCCATAGAGTGAAATTGATGTCAGTGGGGGAAGGCAGAGGCTCCCTAAGGACTCTCGAGAGGACCTTGTGACCCAGTAGCAGGCACATCCTCCAGGGTTACTGGGACCAGAGTAGAGGAGGAGGAGGTAGCAACCGGAGCCTGAGCACCCATCAGGCCCAGGGCTTCTTCTTGGGCCTCAGGGCCTTCCTCAGGCTTGCAGGATTGACTCTTCTGCGCAAGAGACATGATAATTCTGGTCAGGGTAGCAGGCAGCAGTGTGGGCAATGGAGACCTGCAGGCCTGGAGAGAGAGGGAGTGTGTGAGAGGCCTCAGCTGAAAACCGAACCTTGGAGGCTCTAGCAAAGGCTTACTGTTTACAGATTTTCTCCTTCGGTGCTCCTCTAGGGCCTCCTGGGGATCCTCTGGGGCTTCCTAGCCATCCTGGTCGACCTGTCCCCTGAGAACCTGAAGAAAGAAGTGAGAGAACACCTCAGGGTACAACAGGCAAGCAGAGGCTGATTCTGTAGGACTGACTGACAGTAGGGAGAATGAGGCCAGGCACTCTGGAGTCCCATGTGTTCTGGGACAGTGGCGGGTATTAGTGTGCATTCTGTTCATTGCTGGCACTAGACATCTGTACCTCTTTTTTCCTGTGACCTGAGGACACTGCCTCAGATCAAGGCCTCAGTATTTATTTCCTGGAGCTCCTGGAAGAGGAATCCATGGGCCTTCAGGCTCCCACTGCTAATAGGAGGGTAGGCTGGACTCCATGAGGCCGCCACCCTCTTGGGGTGGATGGTCTCCTCTGTGCTCAAGCAAGGACCTCGCCTTTCTCCTGGCAAGACCTGGATCCCATCCTTTTGCTGGCCTGAGAAACTCAGATCAAGGGTTCACATCCCTGATGAGGAACAGGACATGAGGAGACACATCTGGCCGCATGTGCCCAGGTCCTCCTGGGTAGGACAACAAGAGATGTTGAAATTCTTTAGAATCCATGTGTCCTGGGTGAGGAACCTGCTTGGTCCTCATCTTGTCTCCTGGCAGAGCCTAAGACACTCCTTCTACTGATCTGAGTGCAGCCCCCTCAGACCAAGGCCTCCCAATCCCTGATACCAGTGATCTCAGGGTAAGGGATGGACCTCACCAGACAGCCCTGCCCATGCTTTCTGGGTTGATAGCAGGGGAAGGGCAGATTTCTGTGGAGTTCTCATCTGTGTTCTGGCCCAAGGGTACCCTCAATCCTCCCTCATGTTCCTCACAGGAACTACTGAAAGATCTTGGAACCACTCCAACTGTTGATCAGATGGGGTCCCCTGTGTTGACCTGAGTCACCGTCTGAGAGCAAGTTCCTCACTTCCCTGAGATCTGAAAACAGGAATGAGATGAAGTCATATCCTGTAACCCCCACATGGGGTGTCCAGGTATGACTCCTTTGGTTCTGGGGTGAATGTTACTATAACCTCCTGTGGGTTACTCATCTTCACTCCTGATGGGGCCTGCCCTTCCTCAACCTGAAACCCTGTGAGATGACCAAATAGCTCCCCTTTACTGCAAGACCCCATCTCCCTGAGGGCTCCTCAACTTTCTTCCTGTGGCACAAATGAGATTGGCACATAGGGCCATCCTTGATGTGGTCCCCTCTGAGCAATAATCAGGCGACAGCCAGACTCTGTGTGGGTCCCTTCTTTCTGAGATGAAGTATCCCCAATCTTCATGAATGGGGCACACCTTGGGGCCTGTGGATACTGGGACTCCTCCCTCTATTGACCTGAGTCACCACTGCTCTGACCACAGCCTTCTCTCTGTCATCCAGAAGGTGCAACAAGCATGGGGTACAGGTGGCCACTGTGCACTGGACCTCTCAGGGCCCAGGTCCCCATTGATCTGGACTCCAAGTTACCCTAAGTCCTCCATCTTCTTCCTCTCCTTGATCCTGGCAGGGTTGGGCCCCACCCCTTTGCTGACCTGAGTCTCCATCCCTCTGATTCCCGAGAGGGAAAAAGGAGGCACTTCGGTCACAGACAGGGGTAGAGTGGGCCCCCTATCCTGAGAACTTCAGTCCTCTGAGGCCTCCCTCTACTCCCAGTAAGGCTTGGGCCCTCCTGAGGAGCAGAGGCTCCCCTGAGGCCCTGCTCATGATACTAAGTCCCTTCCCTCCTTCAGCCCTGGATGTGGACGTCAGGATCCATGTGCCTGTCTGTCATTTCTGGGCCTTCTGTGTGTTGACTGCAGGGAAAGAAGCAGATTCTGCCAAGATGGGATTGGGGATGGGGATGGGGATGGGAATGGGAATGTAAGTAGGGTGGGGATGGGATTAGGGATGGATATAGGGGTTGGGATGGGGGTCCAGTTCCCTCTCAGGGTCCTGACCTTGATGCCTGGCAGAGCCTGGACCTAGCCGTTTCCTGACTGGCCCTGCCCTAGTCACACTAAGGTCTGACTGCAGAATCCCCTGCAGCTTAAGTGGCAGTGGGGAGGGGGGATGGTCCAGCCCGAGAAGTCTGTCCCCGGGTGGTTCAGGGCTGGCAGCAGAGGCAGTGCTGGATTATCTGGGGTCCTCTGTCTGGGTGGGGGCCTCCTCAGTCCTTCCTCAGGGTCTCACCTTGTCTTCTCACAGAACCTGGGCCCACTCTCTTCTGGCGATCTCAATCGGCCTCTCAGAACTATGCCCTTGATTCTTAAGTGGCAGGGGTTGGCGGGGTGCGCTGGATGGCTCAGCCTGAGAAGTCTGCCCCCGCATTGTCCAGGGCTGGCAGCAGGAGTGGTGCTAGATTATTTGGGGTCATCTACCTGGGGTGAGGGCCTCCTGAGTCCTTCCTCAGCGTCTTGCCTTGCCTCCTCACAGAGCCTGGCCCGCTTCCCTCTGCCAATCCCAAGCTGCTGGTCAGACCAAGAAGTTGGCTTCTCTCTAACCCCCAATGCACAAGTCAGTGGCGTCACATCTGGGCACCTGCGGCTTCCCTGGGTTGAAAACCTGGGCAGAACCGGACCCTGTCAGGATGGGGCTATATGGAGGGTGAGGGTGGGGGAGATGAGTTTGGGGGTGGAGTAGGGATGAGGATGGGGTGCTCGTGGAGGATGGGGGTGGTGATAGGATTGGGAATGAAAATGGGAATGGGGATGTGGTAGGGGATGGGAATAGGGGTGAGGGACCCTCAGCACTCCATTAGGTTCCTGACCTTAATGCCTGACAGAACCTGGATGCTGCCATCTCCTAACCAGCCCTTTCCTAGTCACACCAGGCTCTGTTTCCAGAGTACCCTGGGGCTTAAGTGGTGGGGGACTGGGGGTGACCCTGACTGAGAAGTCTGCTCCTGGGTGTTCCAGGGCCAGCAGCAGGAGCGGTGGTGGATTCTTTGGGGCTATCTGGGGTAGGGTATCCTCAGTCCTCTCTCAGCCTCTCACCTTGCTTCCTCACAGAGCCTGGGCCAGCTTCCTTCCACCGATCTCAAGCTGCACCTAAGACGAAGAACCTTCCTTCTCTCTGACCCCCAATGCTCAAGTCAGTGGCATCACATCCAGGCCACCTGGTACTTCTCGGGGTTGGCAGAATGGGTAGAACCGGATCCTGCCATAATGTGGGTGAGAGTGGCAGTGGAGGGTGGAGGTCTTGGTGTTGAGGATGGGGTTGGGGGTGGTGGTGGGGATCATGGCTCTGTAGGTGGTGGTAAGGGTGTGGATGGGGAATCCTGTCATCCCTCAGGGTCCTGACATTGATGCCTGGCAGAGCCCGGGCCGCTGTTCTCTGCTGACAGTGTCTACTTCCCTCAGACCAAGTTTCTGACTCTGAGGTGGGACTGGGGGAGAGGTGTGGTCAGAGTGTCTACATTGCTAGGGTCTTCCAAGCCTGACAGAAGAGGCTGAGCTGGATTCTGTGGCCCCTCTCTGTGGGGGCGGGTGGACCCTCAGTCCTTACTCATGAGAGTCCTCCTTCTGACTGCTGGCTCTTTGATGAAGTGATGGGTGGAGGAGGCAAACTTTTGTCCTAAATGATTCACTTTGCATCAAAGAAATATGTTTTACGTATCTTCCAAGTATAGATGTAGGTAGCAATATATATTTATTTCTATGAAAGAATACGTACCCTTACTATGCATGATTCACTTTGACATTCTATTCTGCTTCTATAAACAACTGTTTTGCTTTTATTTTATATTTTTTATGTTTTTGTATTATTGTACTTTAAGTTCTGAGATACACGTGCAGAAAGTGCAGGTTTGTTACATAGGTATACACGTGCCACGGTGGTTTGCTGCATCCATCCCTCCCATCATCTACATTAAGTATTTCTCCTAATGCTATCTCTCCCCTGGCCCCCCACCCCCAACAGGCTCCAGTGTGTGATGTTCCCCTCCCTGCGTCCATGTGTTCTAATTGTTCAACTCCCACTTATGAGTGAGAACATGTGGTGTTTGGTTTTCTGTTCTTGTGTTACTTTGATGAGAATGATCATTTCCAGCTTCATCCATGTCCTTGCAAAGGACATGAACTCATCCTTTCTTATGGCTGCATAGTATTCCATGGTGTATATGTGCTACATTTTCTTTATCCAGTCTATCCTTAATGGGCATGTGGGTTGGTTCCAAGTCTTTGCTATTGTGAACACTGCTGCAATAAACATATGTGTGCATGTGTCTCCATAGTAGAATGGTTTATATTCCTTTGGGTATATACCCAGTAATGGGATTGCTGGGTCAAATAGTATTTCTGGTTGTAGGTCCTTGAGGAATCGCCACACTGTCTTCCACAATGGTTGAACTAATTTATACTCCCACCAACAGTGTAAAAGCCTTCCTCTTTCTCCACATCCTCTCCAGCATCTGTTGTTTCCTGACTTTTTAATGATCGACATTCTAACTGGTGTGAAATGGTATCTCATTGTGGTTTTGATTTGTATTTCTCTAATGACCAGTGACGATGAGCTTTTTTTCATATGTTTGTTGGCCGCATAAAAACACAAATCCTCCCCCACTATGTTAGTTACAGATTGTTATTAGCAGAACTCTGGAATCATACCTTAACCAACACAGTTTTCCTAGTGTCCTGGTATTACTCTAGGGGTATTGGCATTGTATTTTGAGGTGCTGCTTCAGATTGTGCAACAAAGTGAGGTGGAAATTTAAAAATGTTCATCCTATTTGTTCTGTCATCTGCCATATAGGCAGGTTACAGACCTAGCCTACATCTCTGTTGCTGACCTTCTTCCAACCAACACTGCCCCAAATACAAGTACCAGTTCAACACAGTCTTCAGTCTCACCCAGGCCTTTCTCTGTTTCGTTGCTTAGATTTTATTGCTGACACTGTTGTCTTCCTTTCCTTTCCTTTTCTTTCTTCTTTGTTTCTTTCTTTCTTTGTTTCTTTCTTTTCCTTCCTTCCTTCCTTCCTTCCTTCCTTCCTTCTTTCCTTCCTTCTTCTTTCTTTCTCTCTTTCTTTTCCCCTTCTATAATTTCCCAGGATTGATTTGGGAAGCGAAGAATAGCAGCCCAAGTTTGATTGCAATTTTGGTGGCTACAGGTAAGGCACTAAATTGCAAATAATTTAAGCAGAATTGACGTTTTTACAGTGTTCTGTTCCCCGTCAATGAATAGGTTATGCTGCTCTTTATTTCAGACCCTTTTTACCTGAATCTGTCGGTATACCTTGGTAGTTGCCGCTATAAAGACTTCATATATTTTTGTTAGGATTTTTTTCGAGTAATTCTTGGATTTTGTTGCTATTTCAAATGGCATATTTTCTATTATTTGTTCTAATTAGGTATTGCTTTTGCCTGTCAACGATTTTGATTTTGCTATAGTAATCTGTTACACTCCTTTGAATTTTCAAGATCGATAATAGTGTTATCACTAAACATTGTGTATTTTTCCAATATTCACACCCCTTATTTATTTTGATACTTATAGCTCTTACTTTGTTTCTCAATGATGATTTAAAACATAGAGATAATAGCCTACATCTACTTCTTGTTCCTGACATTAATGATAACTCTTTGAATGTTTCACATTTAAGTATGTTTACTGTTGATTTTTGGAAATGGAAGTTATCTTTCAATATAGGTCAATTAAATATTTTACCATGAACTCATATTGAATTTCTTTCAAAAGGCTTTTATGTGTTCATTGACATAATTGTATTTTTAATCCTCTATTTTGTACATAAAGAATTACAATGAAACTTTTTTTTCTACCCTGGAATCATATTGTCTTTCCTTGGGCAGAGCCAGTTTGTTCATTTAATATTCTACTCATTTGCATATGATATTTGCTGCTATGTAAGAGACCTTGCTTGGTGTGTTTTTTATATCAGGTGTAGGAGGTTGTCCTCATCTGTTTTTCGAATCCAAGTGGGCTAGTCTGGGAGAACGAATTAAACAATTGTCTATGTTTTGTGTGTGTTGGAAGAGCTGAGATAAAGATGGTGGTTACTTTCCCCTGATCATTTAGTAGAATCAGCCTCCAAAATTGACTAACCTGGAACGTTTGAGGGTGGCTTGAGCCTTGAATATCGTATAGCTTCCGTTTGTATAGTTTAAAGTTTTATTTTTGGATCAATTTGGTCACTTATTTATTTCTGCAAAGTGGTCAGTTTCACTTATGATTTAACTTTTAATGGAATATTTGTGATAAAAAATGTTTTATTAGGGAGAGCCTCACACATACAGAGGTATAGAGAGACATATAAAATGAACCCAGCATATCTGACACTCAGCATCAACAACCTTAGTTACACAGCAAATCTTTCTAGTTAGACATTCACCTACCTGCATCTAAGCTGCTGGAATAACATGGAGCAAATCTAAGACATCATATGATTTCATCTCTAAATAATTCAATATGCATTTTTAAAAGATAAAGACTTTGTATTAAACAAAAACCCAATATTATTTTCATTTCTAGTAAAACAAGATAAATGATTATCAAATATCCAACTGTTTTACAAACTTATCAAGTAGATTTATACTTTATAAAAATTGTGTTTCTTTGTATGAGTACCAAAATGTAGTATTATATAGTGATTTTTTGGTCATACCCCTTAAGTCTTCTGTCATCTGTAGGTCCCTTCTGTGTGACCTGTTTTCTTGCATTGTTTTGTTGTTGTTGGAAAGAAACAGAACTTATGTTCTTTCCAGTTTTCCATAGTCTGGATTTGGCTGAATACAGCACTATGATGTCCTTTATCATATTTTTCAGCCCTTAATATCTAGGGCTACAAGATGCTCCAGGCTCATCAGGTTTATGCCCTGTCCTAGTCCTAAAATAAGCCATTTCTCCAGAGATCTGGTTCCTTTTAATAGGAAATCGTTCTAGAAATTTACGTCTGGATACTAAGTGTGCTACTTTTGTTTTTGTTATTGAATTTAAAAACTTTTTACCAAACTTACGGTTATGTAAATTTTCTCTTATTTTCTTATAGAAGTTGTATAATTTTTGCATTATGCATTAGGTCTATGATGTATTTTGAGTTAGTTTCTGTGAAATACCTAATGATTTGTCTAGGTTATTATTATTATTATTTGTGTATAAATGTTCAATTTTTCATGCACCATTTGTTGGAACAACTATACTTTCAGCATTATTGCCTGTGTCATAAATCACCTGAATATATGTGTGCAGGTCTATTTCTGGACTCCATTCTGTTTTTCTTAATCTAAAAATAAAAAATATCCATTCACCAAATGAAATATCTTGGATGTCTCTATTTTTGGTGATTATGAAATAAACTATTGTATACATTCACATACAAATTGGCTAAATACCTAGGAGTGGGATTGATAAATCTTATCATAAGACTACATTCAGTTTTTTTAAGAAAATGCCAAACTGTCTTCCAAAGTGGCTGTAACATTTTGCATTTTCACCAGCAATGCATGAGAGTTTCTGTTGCTCCACATCTTCACTAGCAATTGGTCTTTTTTTGTGTGTGTATTTTAGACATTCTAATGGGTGTGTAGTGGGATCTCATTTTAGTACACAATTCTCTAATGACAAAGGACGTTCAGCACTTTTATTATGCTTATTTGCCATCTGTATATCTTCTTTGGTGTAGTGACTGTTCAGATCTTCAGCTATTTTCATTTATTTTCTATTGTTGAGTTTTAAGAACCCTTGTATATTGTAGAGACAAGTTCTTTATCACATATGTGTATTACAGATGTTTTCTGCTAATGTGCAGCTTCTGTTTTTATCTCTTAATTCTATCTTTGAAAAGGACAAGATTTTTATTTTAATAAAGTCCAACTTAGCTAATTTTTCCTTCATTGATGACACTTACGGTGTTGAATTTTAAATCTCATCATTAAACTAAAATTTATGTAGATTTTCTCTTACACTTTCTTTTTTTAAAATTTTACTTTAAGTTCTGGGGTACATGTGCAGATATTGCAGGATTGTTACATAGGTATACAAATGCCATGGTGGTTTGCTGCCTCCATCCCCCTGTCACCTACATTAAGTAGTTTTCATAATGTTATCCCCACCACCTGCTATCCCTCCTCTAGGCCCCCCACCCCCAACAGACCCCAGTATGTGACGTTCCCCTCCCTGTGTCCATGTGTTCTCATTGTTCAACACCAACTTATGAGTGAGAACATGCAGTGTTTGGTTTTCTGTTTTTGTGTCAGTTTGCCGAGAATGATGGTTTCCAGATTCATCCATGTCCCTGCAAAGGACATGAACTCATTCTTTTTTATGGCCGCATAGTATTCCATGGTGTATATGTGCTACATTTTCTTTATCCAGTCTATCATTGATGGACATTTGAATTGGTTCTAAGTCTTTGCTATTGTAAACAGTGCCACAATGAACATACGTGTACATGTGTCTTTATAATAGAATGATTTATAATCCTTTGGGTATATACCCAGTAATGGGATTGCTGGGTCAAATGCTATTTCTATTTCTAGATCCTTGAGGAATCGCCACACTGTCTTCCACAATGGTTGAACTAATTTACACTCCCACCAACAGTGTTAAAGCCTTCCTATTTCTCCACATCCTCTCCAGCATCTGCTGTTTCCGACTTTTTAATGATCACCATTCTAACTGGCATGAGATGGTATCTCAATATGATTTAGATTTGCATTTCTCTAATGACTGGTGATAATTAACATTTTTTCATAGGTTTATTGGCCACATAAGTATCTTCTTTTGAAAAGTGTCTCTTCATATCCTTTGCCCACTTTTTGATGGGTTTGTTTGTCTTTTTCTTGTATATTTGTTTTAGTTCTTTGTAGATTCTGGATATTAGCCCTTTGTCAGGTGGGTAGCTTACAAAAATTTTTTCCCATTCTGTTGGCTGCTGGTTCACTTTAATGATTGTTTCTTTTGCTGTGCAGAAGCACTTAAGTTTAATTAGATCCCATTTGTCTATTTTGGCTTTTGTTGGCATTGCTTTTGGTGTTTTAGTCATGAAGTCCTTGCCTATGCCTGTGTCCTGAATGGTATTGCCTAGGTTTTCTTCTAGGGTTTTTATGGTGTTAGGTCTTACGTTTAAATATTTAATCCATCTGGAGTTAACTTTTGTATAAGGTGTAAGGAAAGGGTCCAGTTTCAGCTTTCTGCACATGGCTATCCAGGTTTCCCAACACCATTTATTAAACACGGAATCCTTTCCCCATTGCTTGTTTTTATCAGGTTTGTCAAAGATTAGATGGTTGTAGGTGTGTGGCATTACTTCCAAGGCCTCTGTTCTCTTCCATTGGTCTTTATCTCTTTTTTGGTTATGCGTTTATGCTTTCTTATAGAAGTTGTATGGTTTTTGCATTTTGCATTAGATTTGTGATATATTTTGAGTTAATTTTTGTGAAATATGTATGGATATGTCTAGGTTATTATTATTATTATTTGTTTATATATGTCCAATTGTTCAGGCACAATTTATTGGAAAAAACTATGCTTTTATCATTATTGCCTTTGTTTCAATTCACCTGACTATATGTGTGCCGGTTTGTCTCTGAGTTCTATTCTGTTTTATTAATCTATGTGTTTATTCGTTGTTAATGCTTATGTCCTCTACCAAATTCATATTTTGAAGTCCTCAGACACAGTGTGTCTGTATTTGGAGATGGGGCCTTTAAGGAAGTAATTAATATTAAAAGAGGTCATAAGGGTGGGGCCTTGATCCCACAGGATTAGTGTGCTTGTAAGAAGGGACACAAGAAAGCACTCTTGTGCTTGCATGAGAGCTCTGTGTGTGTGTGTGCATGTGTTTGTGTGTCTCTTTCTCTCCCCCCTCACTCCCTTCCTCCCTCCCTCCCTTTCTCCCTCTCGCCATGCACATGCACAGATGAAAGGACAAGAATGAACATAATAAGAACAGGCCATCTACAAGCCGGGAATAAGAAACCGACCCCTCCAGTCCTTTATCTGTGACTTCTAGCCTCCAAAACTGTGAAAAAAAATTAATTTCTGTTGTTTCAGCTAAATAACCTGTGCCATTTTGTTATGGAAGCCAAAGCTGACTATGATATAACCCCAGGTTACAAAATGTTTCCTCTGTTTTCTCCTAGAAAAAAATAATTTTGACATTTAGGTCTATGATTCATTTTGAGTTAACATTTTTGTGTGGGGCAAGGCATGTTCAATGGTTAGTTTTATGTGTCAACTTGTCTAAATTATAGTACTCAGTTGTGTGGTCAAACAGTAGCCTAGATGTTGCTGTGAGGGTATTTTGAAGGTATTTTGTAGATGTGATCAACATTTAAAATCAGTTGATTTTAAGGAAAGCAGTTTATCTCTATAATGGGGGTGTGCCTCATCCAATCAGTTGAAGTTCTTAAAAGACCGAGGTTTCCTGGAGAAGAAATTCTACCACAAGATTGAAACATAAAAATACTGTGTCAGTTTCTAGCCTGCTGGCCTGTCCTACAGATTTTAGATGTATCAGACCTCATAATCACCTGAGACAATTCCTTAAAATATCTTTCTTTCTCTCTCTCCCTTTTTAGATAGATAGACAGACAGCTAGATAGATAGATAGATAGATAGATAGATAGATAGATAGATAAAGTATGGATTAAAATTTAGTTTAACATAAGGATATACAACTGTTATAGATCAAATTGTTGAATACACTATCATTTCTCTTCTCTAATTTTCATTTGCATCCTTATCAATAGTTAGTTGTCTATATATGCATATACATATGAATCCATTCCTGGACTTTATTCTCCTTCATTGATACACTGCTATAATTATGACAATTCCACACTATACTGATCATTGTTAGTTTATAATCCTTGAAATGAATTAGGATAACTCTCCCCAACTTTGTTCTATTTTTTTAAAGTTTTCTTTGGCTATGCTAAGACTTTTGCATTTCTATATGAATGCTAGAGTCAGCCTTCCTATTTCTATTTAAAAAATTCTGGAATTTTGATTTTTATTGCATTGAATCTATCAGGAACTTTGAGGGCAAATGGCATCTTAATATTCAGTCCTTTGACTAATGCATAAAGTTTATATCTCTATTTACTTAGATCCTCATTAAATTTATCTCTGTAATGTTTTAGTTTTCAAAGGACAGATCTTATACAACTTCTGTCATATTTATTCGCTTAATATTTATTTGCTAAAAATAAATATTACATGTTAAGAAAAGCAATGCAATGCTATTTTACATTGCATTGCTTTTGTCTCAATTACCAATTGCTCATTTCTAGTATAAAAATACAAGTATAATGATCTATATTCAGTGACATTGCTAAACTCTTATTAGTTTTAGAAGCATTTTTAGATTGATAGAGTTGTCTGCATATACTCTTATTTTCTGTAAATAAAGAGAGCTTTACTTGTCCCTTTCCAATATGAAGGCCTTTTTGAAAACAAAAAACAAAAAACTTATTACACTGGACAGATCGTCAGGCACATTGTTGAACTATTCTACTCAACACTACCCTGTTCCATGAACTCATCAGTCTTAGATTTTAGTTTCCTACATGCAAATATTCTGCATAATTTATGACATGAAAATCAGCCTAATTCACCCTACACTGTTAAAATCCAAGCCTGGGTACTACATCTACTGAGATGAGCATGACCCCACAGTTGAAACAAGACTCATAAGATACCCAGTGGAGCAAATGTATTCATTGGAGTTTGACAGCTTGAAAGCAGTGATTTCAGACCAGGAAAAACTGAAACCCCAGGAGACTTCTATGGATACTTTTCCATTGGTGGGATGGAAAAGTTCCTTGATAGTAGCCAAGTGAGTGGTCTTCAAGATGCATAAGATAAATTTTTAGGAGGGAAGTAGGATGATTCACACCTACACATTGACTTCAATACAGCCATATCACCTTGGAAGGATTTCTGGTAAGATGTACAAAAACTAGATAATGGTAAATGGTGGGAGAAAACAGAAGGAAGCACCGAAATGGGTGACTTTGGGGAAAGGCTTAGAGGAAATACTCTCTCCCTGCCATATAACTCACCCAAGTTGAACAGAGGAAGAAAGGAGCAATGTTACTCAGTTTGGGAAAGCTCTTTAAGAGTGCTAAAGAAATGTCCCTTTTTTCTTCAATCAGAGAATCCTGGCTTTTTCATCAAACTCCCCTCTTCCCTCTTGCCATTCCCCTTCTTCCCTCCTGCCCACAATAATATCCTTATGGTGCTTTGTGATGTCTAAGCTCCTCACCCCCCAAGAGCCACCATTGGCTAGGTAGTGGCTTGCTGATCCATAAAACTCAGGAGTATGGATTCATTGTCATGGGGGAGGGAGATGTATATATAGGGAGGCCAGGAGGTACAGAGTAGATGATTGGGAGACACTGACATGGCAAAGACGTCCAGGAAACCACAAGCCTCAAGCCCAGGTGTCGAAGAACAACTACCTACCAACACTAAAGAGGCAAGGAACAGGAAGGCTACCTATCAAACTAGGTCCAGAAGTCCTATCAAGGTGAGAGAACCACCCAAGCTCCTCTTAGTCTTCCCCTTGACTCCTCCCTCCCAAGACTCTTACCCTGTCCTCGGCTGGCACACCCCCACCCCAGGCTGTACCCCTTCTGCTGAAGCCCCTGTTCCCACCCCTTCTCCAACCTCTTTTCCAAAAGTAGTGCCCTTCTGTGATCTCCCTGTTGTCCTTCCACGTTCCTAAGACAATCCAGAAGGGAAAAGGAACCCTTTGAAGGAGTTCCAGGAAAAAAAAACAAAACTCTCCAAAAAAGGTCACTGCTTCAAGAAAACCTGAAGAAGGAAGCGGGCCAAAACTTTCCAGCCTCTGCAAGCAGCTGAATGAGGAACTCAATCAAAATTAGCCACAGCAGGACCAAAGCAAGGAGACCTCCACCATCTCCAGTGTCTCCCTGGGCAACCAGTAATTTCCGGGCAAGACCTGACACCTCAGATTTACCTGAGAAGTCTCCAGAGGTCTAATCCCACATAAACAGGGTCTAGAGTACATTTCACACCCCACAGGGTACACCCTGTGGTGATCAAAATAAAATGAACCTGTTGTAAAATGATGATGATGATGATGATGTGTGTGTGTGTGTGTGTGTGTGTGCATGATCCAGGATGATGGGGAGGGAGGAAGGAGGGAAGAGGTGAAAGTTTGGGAAGGGAGGAAGGTGGGATCCTCTTCAATTTCTTTAAATTCAACTTGCCTTTCTTTCTTCAGTTTCATAGGGTGGAAGTCTTGGTTATTGATTTTAGATTTTCTAATATAAGCATTTAAAATATGCTATACATTTCCCCCAAGGATTACTTTAGCTGAATCCCTCAAAATTTTGTATGTGTATTTTTATTTTCATTTAACTTAATGTATATTCTAAAATTCTCCTAAGACTCCATCTTTGATCCATAGGTTATTTAGGATCATATTTTAAAATTTCCAATATATGAGCATTTTTTCCAGTTATCTTTGTGTTTGATTCTGAGCTTAATTACATTATGGTCTTCAAGAAGCATCTTCGAGAAGATGCTTTTTATTATTTCTAATGTTTTCAATTTGTAAGGTTTGTTTTATGGCCCAGAATGCCATCTATCTTGGTAAATATTTCATGCACACTTGAGAGGAATGTTTATTCTGCTATTGTTGGATGTGGTGGGTTTTTTTTTTTTTTAATTTTAATCGTGTCATCTATATCCTTTCTGATTTCCTGCTTACTTTTTCTCTGAAATACTGAGAAACAATTTAAAGAATTTTGACAAATATATAGTCCCACGAAACCACAACCACAGTGAAGGTGCAAAATATATTAATCATCCCCAAAAGTTTCTTCCTGTGCTTTTACAGTGAAACCATTCCATTAGTAGAAGTGACTCGAGGTGAGCAGAAGTGAGCATCTGCCAACCATGAGCACGTTCCCTATTAACAAAAGCAGGTAGGCACAGAAAGTGGCAGTTGCTTTCGCCCACAAGCAGCATCGAAGAAGAAAACCAGATTGATAGTGTCATAGAAGCCCAGCTTGCTGGTCTGGTCATAGGCTGTTCCTCCCTTTCTTGTGCATGGCCTGCTCCCAAGTCTGGCTCTGCCTTCCTGACCTCCCTGGCTCAGATGAGTGACTCATACCACCTCATCATCTCCCCTACATCCGCCACAGACTGGATTAAGGGTCTTGCCACTTTGTTTTGTTACCTGATGTTTCCTCAGCATGCATTCAACAAAATGTTGCTGGATGAATGAATGAATGAATGAATGAATTACCAGGCATGGGAATTTGCTGACTCAAAGTGTGGAACCTTCCCCTGCCTGAGCCTCCTGCATCCATGAAGAAACCCACAGTTCCCTTACCTGTGCTTGCTTCAGTTCAGAATTCTTGTGGAAAATACCACTGACAGGGTAACTGCAGATGCCTTTTTCTCAGGCCCAAACACTGTCTCGGAAATAAAGATGCTCCCAACAGGATGGTGCATGATGCTTCTTGCACTGGACCCCACATGTTCTGTTAGCTAACAGTGAAAGGTGCCATCTCCACAGGGTTTCCATCCAACTTACCCATGTCCACACCTTGGGCCAGCCCTCTACCCCAGACAGTGTCTGGTGGCAACACAGGCCAGTGATTACAGCCCCAAGTCACCTGTCCCCTTGTGTGCCAAGAGCTCAGAAGCCACAGGAGGCCATCTGAGTCAGGGACACTAGCTGGATGATTTTCAAGGCATGTCCACAGAAGCCCTTCATCTGTAGAGTCTGACCTGATTAGTCCTGGGGCACTATTCCTCCAATTTCCCCTCCATGCAGCCATACTACCACCTTTCAATGATCATTGGCACTCCTGGCGAGTCTCAGCTGTTGGTAATCAGTCAGCAACCCATCCACATAGCCCAACCTCTATGAAGGGTCGCCAGGGGATAAAACACCAGCCCTGCAGTAGGCACAAAGACAGCTCCCAGCCTTGGGATGCTGGCAAAGGTGCACAGGATCACTGGAGTGGTCAAGAGAGATAGCTCACCCAGAATGATGCAGGGAGCCAGCCATACTCTTCCTGACAGAAGGAGGGGAATCTTGAATGAGCATAAGGTGTCCGGCAAGCCACTGATGCATTCAGCCGACAGGCCTGCCCATTCAGATCACATAGCCACATCCTGTTGGTGATGATGATGTCCAGATTTCCCAAGCCTACCTTTGTTTGTTGTCCCGTCCTCCTTCACCACTTCCTACTTCTCTCCCTCAGGTCTCTGCCCCCATCGGGCTGAAATCTGGATTCAGAGCTCTGAATGCCAGCCCGCCTGGGTCTCTGTGGACTTGGTTTCACATGTGGTCTTGCTCATGGACTCTAGTAATTGCTCTTCCCTGCATCCTCCCAATGTCCCTTGTGAGCTGAGGGTGTCTTGTCTGCTCTCCTTCCCTGGCTCCTAACCAAATCCTTTGAAAGCAGAGGATAAGTTGAACATCGCTTTCAACATAAATTTCAACATAAATTTGACTTTTGACAATGATAGTTAGACATCTGCTATAAGAGGGATTTCCAAGAATGGTACAGAACAGTCAGAGTACTTCTGTAGGGTGTAGGCATGCTCTGTGTCACAGGGTAAGCAGGTGATTTTGGACTTCTCCACTGTGTTCTGGGCACATCCTCCAGCAGAGACCAAAGTGACAAGCTAGGCAGCAGACCAGGTTCCAGATTTGGATAGGAGGGAACACTGGGGACAACCAGGGGAAGGGTGCTGTAATATGGGAAAGGGCTGGCTCTGAAAAGAAATGCCACCTCCTGGGTAGAGTCAGCTCTCAAGGAGCCCTGGGGATTGACACAGGAGGTCCCTGGGTTAATAAGGTCCACAGGCCACCCCGAAATGGTGTTTGATTCTCATTGTCGCCTTATCTAGGCCTGGTACTGCTACCTTGTCCTCAGAGTCCTTATTTTTGTCACCTGAGAAACATGGTACAGTGCTGAGAAGAGAAACGAGGTACTACTCAGGAGGTCGGCCTCAGGCTGGGAGGCATGGGAACAGCATGGGTTCTACAGGAATTCAGATCAGGAGTCTTGTTCCAGCCCTGTTACTTACTAACCATGTGTTTCTGGAAAATGCCCAAGCCCTGTGAGCCTTGGGTTCTTTATCTATGAAGCAGGTGTGATAAGCCTTGTCCAATAGGACTACTGGAGTGTGTGCCAATAAGTGAAGCACCTGGCTCAGGGCCTGGAGTATTTAGAAGTTTAATGAATGGCAGATGGCTGTTATTTCTATTATTTTACACCAGATACTACCACAGTCTACTCTGAAATTTTTGTTATCATTGTTATCCAGTACATCTCAGAATATGCAGCTCAATGGGACATGGAATCCCAAATCAGTCACAAATGTTGCTTCATATATAAAATTCAGCAGATTTTCCCTGTTAGAGGATGTATTTTCAAATTTTCATGTGCAGGAGTTTCCCCCTGCTGAATGCTGCTCAAAGCTCATGGAATTTGAGTCAAGGATCAACTCCTTCCCTCTCCCCAAGCTTCTTTTCCATCCAAATTATGATTTTCATTCATTTCACCACCACTCAAAATCTAGCCCTTGCTTAGTGCTGTTCAAGTTACACTAAAAGTAACCCAATTAAAATGTTTCTCTAATGGAGTCAGTTCACTTCTAGGCATCAATTCATAGGCTTATTGATTATGAGATCCTTATCTCTCAGGAGACTCTGCATATGATATGGGCATCTATCATCTAGTTATTGTGCTGTGTTCAACTTCACTGAGACGAGTGCAGAACACTTTCCATTCCTGCCCCAGGTGGAGACTCCTTTCTGTTCATTCTTCACCTAAAAGGAACTATTGAGAGCAGTTTTACATCCCAGGATTTTCTCTCAACTATGTGAGACTCTGACTCTGGCACCACACAGGTTATTTGGATTCATTTTCACCAGAAGGAATGGCAGTTTCTCAAAGCCCCAAAAGTCCTGGTTCAGGGGATGTACACTTGACTACTCTCACCTACAGTCCAATACCCTCACCCCTGTCTTTCTTTCCTCTAGGTCATAGAGGACATCTCGCCACCTTATTACTTGACTGCAGCCCCTAGACTCTACCGCCCTATGGGTAAAGGCGGTTCTGGCTTAACTTAGCATTTCCACTATAGACTCATAGCCTTCCATAGACCAGATGCTCAGTGGATATTTGGGGAGGAAATGCACTAGTGAGCAAAGGTTTCATTTATTACAGTTTAATTTTGACTTAACAAGATCCAGGGATAAAACTTCTAATTTTGCAGGATGATAAACTAAAAATAATAAAGAAATAAAAATATTAACACTTAAAATTATTTTCTCTATTTTACTAACATTTTTTCATATTTCCAAGAAAATTGCTATTCCAATTCCGTGTTATTTTATTACAGATTACAAATAAGATGGAAAGTTTCCTAATTTGTTTTACAAAAGAGCAAAACTGTTTCTTAAACTGGATAAACAGAAATAAATGTGTAACTTTAGATTCTGAAGCTCATAAACTTTCTAGTACAAGTAACAACATTTTAAAACACCAAGAAGAGTCTGAGTGCAGTGGCTCACACCTGTAATCCCAGCACTTTGGGAGACTGAGGCGGGTGGATTACCTGAGGTCAGGAGATTGAGACCAGCCTGGCCAACATAGTGAAACCCCACCTCTACTAAAAACAAACAAACAAACAAACAAAAATTAGCCGGGTGTGGTGGCATGCACCTGTAATCCCAGCTACTCAGGAGGCTGAGGCAGGTGAATCACTTGTACCAAGGAGGCAGAAGTTACAGTGAGCCGAGACTGCGTCACTGCACTTCTGCATGGGCGACAGAGTGAGACTCTGAAAAAAAAAAAAAAAGAATAAAATACCAAGAAGAAAAGCAAAGAAGTCCCCAAGTTATCCAAAGAGAACAGTAAGACAAAGATGTTAGGCACTGTATTTTCCTCAGCCTCAGCCTGGCCCTGGACTACATACATCATTGACTTATCTTGTCATTTGTTTTCATAAATTAAAAAAAAATGACATGTAATTGTAGATATTTATGAAGTACAATTTGATGTTTAGATTCATGTATATGTAGTAAAATAAATCAGGTAGTGTATCCATCACCTCATGCATTTATCACTTCTTTGTGGTAACAATATTGAAAAGCCTTTCTTCTAGCTGTTTTATAATATATAATATCTTAATGTTAACTACAGTCGTCGTACTGTGCAATAAAAAACTAGAACTTATCCATCCTATTTAATTGTAATTTTCCATGTTGGCTAACCATTTCCAAGCCCATCTTCTCCTTCCTCTCCCCAATCTCTGGTAACTACTGATCTACTCTCTACTTCCATAATATCAACTTTTTTTTAAGACTCCACATATGAGTGACATAATGTGGTATTTGGCTTCCCTTTTAAAACACAGTGAAGAGTCTATCTGACTTTTTTCAGGATAGGAGAAGCTGGTTGTAGCACTAGAACTTGCACTGGCCATGGCAGTAGAATCATCTGTGGTGGCAATAATGGCCTAGGCTCTCTCTTTCTCATCTTTCAAAGCCTCCTCATACCACAGTGGGAAGGATCTGGGCTCACTCCCACTTGCCTTGGCCAAAAATTTCAGGAGACTCATCTTCCTAATTTCAGTGTGGGCCCTGGGACCCCACAGGAATTCATACTGTGCAGGATCACTGCCGGGCACCTGACGGTACTCTAGGTAATTTTCCTGCACCCAATCTTGGGTAAGCAGCTTCCTGGGCTCCCCGAAAATGAAGTGTTCCATCCCATCATACAGCCCCATCATATTCAGTGCTTTCCAGATGAACTTCTCAGGGGTGCAGTAGCCCTCTATGAAGATTATGCTTAGGATAAATATGAGAATGCCAGTCTTGGGCATGCTCTGGACATCACTCAGCATCCCGTCATAGGTAAGGCCCAGGGAGATGACAAGGACGAAGGATTGGCCAGTGGGGTCTACTTCCTTTACATCAAGACCAAAGACCAGCTGCATGCACTCAGAGGCTTCACTGAACATCACAGGGAAGTGGTCTTCATAATTTTTTAGGACATTCTCCAGTATTTCTGCCTTTGTGATTGGCTCCTTCATTTGATACTTGAAGAGCAGGAACTCCACCAAATTCGTCACCTTTTCATCTATCTCGCTTCTGGGTAAAGACTCAGTGTCTGGCAGGGCCTGTAGGGTGCTTGGATTCTCCTCCTTTTGGTTGCTAGAGCCCTCATCAGATTGGCCTAATGGAAGGGAGGCAACGACCAAGGGGGAGGAGCAGGCTATCTGAGCACTCTGGGAAGGATCTGATGTCTCATCGTCAGCAGAAACCTCCTCTGGGGTGCTTGGTATTAGAGGATAGCAGGAGGAGGAGGAGGAGGAAGAGGAGGAGGAGGGGAAGGAGGAGGAGCAGGTAGAAGTGGATGAGGAAGCATCCTCCTCCAAAGCCCAGGGAGCCTGCGCACCCTCAAGGCCCTGTGTCTCACTTTGGGATTGAAGGTCTTCTTCAGGCATGAGACGCTGACGCTTTGGAGCCCGAGGCATGATGACTCTGGTCAGTGTAGCAGGTGGGAGTGTGGGCAGGAGTTGAGTGATGGGGACCCACAGGCCTGGGGAGAGAGGGAGGATGTATGTGGCCACTGAGAACCACAGCTGAGAACCACACCCTGGAGGTTCTAACAAAGGCCAACTTGCAGGTCTCCTTCAGTGCTGCTCTGTGGTGTTCCACAGCTCTTGACCTCTTGGTCTCCCTGTTCCCTGAGAACCTGAAGAAGGAAGCGAGAGACGGCTCTTCAGGATGCAGCCAGCAGAGGCCACAGCTCCAGGACTGGCAGTAGGGTAGGTGGAATTGGTGCAGTGGGGTCCACTTTGCTATGGAGCAGGTGGGGTCCTTGGTGCACATTCAGGTCATGCACCTCACCTTGACGCCTAGCACTGTTTGGGCCCTCTCTGTTCTGTGATCTGATAACACTGTGTTAGAACAAGGCCTTACCTCACAGTCCCTGGAGCTCCTGAAAAAGGAACGGAGGGGCCCTCAGGGTTCAGGCTGCAAGCACAGCCCCAGCCTCCGAGTGCTGTCAGGAGGATGGACTGGACTCTGTGAGTTCCCCACTACTCCGGAGTGGATAGCCCCTTCTGTGTTCACACAGGGCTCTTACCTTTCTCCTGGAAGAGCCTGGACCCTGCCCATTTGCTGACCTAAGAAATTCTCAGATCAAAAGCTCACATACCTGATACAAAATAGAAGACATGAGGGGACCCACATCTGGTGGAACCACAACTATGGAGGTCCTCCCAGAAAGGACAGCAAGAGGTGACCATATTCAGCTGAGTCCATGTGTCCTGAGTGAGGAGCCTGCTTGGTCCTCATCTGGATGCCTGATGGGGCCTGGGACCCTCCCTTTATTGACCTGAGGCCACTTCCCTAAACCAAGGCGCTATCTCCAGAAGACATGGAAAGAGGAAGTGAGGGGAGTCCATCTACCCACAGTTCCCTGTGAATTCCCATGGCTAACAGAAGGGGCAGGGTGGGGTTGAGTCCTGTGTGTTTAGAGAATGGGGTCCCCTCAGTCCTCACCTTGACTCCTGGCAGGGTCTGGGACTCTCCCTCTGCTGACCTGAGTGCAGCCCCCTTAGACCAACACCTCTCCCTCCCAGAGACCAATTGTCCTTGTATGACAGGGGTCCTCAGCCGATAGCCCTGACTAGGTTCTCCAGAGTGACGGTAGGGTCATGGCAGATTTTTGTGGGGCCTCCATCTGTGTTATGGCCTGGGGGTACCCTCAAATTTCCCTCAGATTCCTTACCTGAACTCTTGTCAGATCCTGCCACCCACTGTGTCTGTCAAACAGAGGGGCTCCCTGTGTTGACCTGAGTCACCCTCTGAGAGCAAGGTTCTCACCTCCCTGAGATCCTAAAACAAAAGTAAGAAGGAATCACATCCATCACTCCTGTGGGGTGTCCACGGCTGATGTCTCCACTTTATAACCAAGACTCCATTTCCCTGAGGATTCCTCAACTTCCTGCCTGTAGTTAAAGTGAGCTTGCCACTTAGTGCCAATCCTGATCAGCTCCCCCCAGAGCTAAGAACAGGGGACAGCCAGACTCTGTGGCATTCCTTCTTTCTGGGCTGCAGGTACCTCCAGTCCTCACAAAGGGGGCAAACCTTGCTGCAGATTCTGGGACTCCTCCCTCTGTTGACCAGGTGTGGAACTGTGTGATAACTTCTTAGCAACCCTTGGGCCAAGGTCCCCACCTCCCTGAGACCGAGGACGCAGAAATGGGGGAGGGAGCACCACATGATCACACTTGCATGGGATTCCCAAAGCTGACAGAAGGAGTGGATTTGGCGGGAGGGGGGACAGTGGGGACAGGGCAGGGACTTCCTCTATTTGGGTATCCTCCAGATATTCAGCTTCACTCCGACAGAGCCCGGCCCTTTCCTTCCTGCTGAACCGTGTATGGGTCTTGCACGCCAAGGCCACCATCTCCCTGGGATCCCTGGTGAGAAAATGGGGGCTACTTCCCTTCCTTACAGTCCTGCCAGGGGTTCCAGAGCTGATAAGAGGTATAGGTTTTCTAGTTATGAGATGCAGGGATCCGCTGAGTACTCCCTCGGGGTTCTGGGACTCCTCCCTCTGCTGACCTGAGACTCCACTCCTCAGACCATAGCCCTCTCCTCGTTGACACCCCAAAGGCACAGTAAAGACACATCACATGGGCCACCGTGCTTGAAACTGCCCAGAGCTGAGGTCTCCACTGATCTGGACTACAAGTTCCCGTGAGTCCTCTCTCTTCTTCCTCCTCTTGACTCCTGGCAGGATTGCTCTCTCTTCCACCCTTCCCCCGCCCACCCCCCCAACCATCGCCATTGACCTGAGTCTCTGTCCCTCGGATTCCGGAGGTTGAGTGAGGAAGTGTCTCAGTCTGAGACAGGGGTGGGGTGGGCACCCTGTCCTAGGATCCCCTCATGCCTCCCTCGTGTCCCAGCAGGGCCTGGGCCCTCTATCTGCTTCCCCGAAACCGCATTCATAGTACCAATCTCCTTTCCTCTGTCAGCCCCAAATGCGGAGGAGGTCAGAATTTGCGTTCCTGGTTGCCATGCCCAGGGCTTCCCAGGGCTGATATCAGGGGCAGACCCCTTCCTGAGGGTCCTGACCTTGACGTCTAGCAGAACCTAGGCGCTGCTCCCTCCTAACCAGCTCTGCCTTGGTCACACCAAGCTCTGATTCCCAGCGTCCCCTGCGGCTTAAGCTGCCGGAGAGAGTGGGGGCGGGGACGTGACCGACCAGCCTGAGAAGTCTGCCCTCAGGTGGTCCAGGGCTAGAAGCAGAGGCGGTGCTGGATTATTTAGGGCTTTCTGTCCGGGTTAGGGGCGTCCTCAGTCCTCCCTCAGCCTCTCACCTTGCCTCCTTACAGAGCCTGGGCCCGCTCTCCTCAGCCGATCTCAAGCCTGTCTCTCAGAACGAGAATCTCGCGTCTCTCTGATCCCTGAGGCGTAAGTCAGTGGCGTCACATCCGGCCCCTGGGGCTTCCCTGGGTTGACAGCAGGGGCGGAGTGGATTCCGCTGCAGTGAGGGTGGGAGTGGCAGAATAGGAGTGGGAGTCCGGATGAGGTGGGGTGGGGCTGAGGATGGGGTTCCGGCAGGGGTAGTGGTGAAGATGAGTGTGGGGAGGGGTGTGGGGGTGGAGACTGGGGTGGGGATTGCGGGGATGCGGGTCGTGGTGGTGGTGGGGTCTTTCAGTCATCCCTCATTGTCTCAACCCTGATGCCTGGAATAGCCTGGACCCCTGTTTCGTGCTGAGGATGTCTGCTCCCCTTACATCAGGTTTCTTGACTTGGAGTCCTCTGAGTTGACAGTGTGGGGAAGGTTGTGATCAGGGTGACAACATTGCCAGAATCTTCCAGGGCTGACAGGAGGGGCTGAGCTGTATTCTGTGGCCCCTTTGTGTGGGGCGGGTGGACCCTCAGTCCTTACTCAGGAGAGTCCTCCTCCTGGCTTCTGGCTCTTTGATGAAGTGATGGGTGGGAGATGCTCTGTTTCTGTTACCTCTAAGCATTTTCCCAGCTGCACCTCTTGCAGAGCATGGTTGCAGGTCCCAGGCCAGATGGTCCCTGGGGAGCTGCAGCACCCGTGATTGTGGTGACCTCTGGGAGAAGATGCACATCTTCCCATGGGGGCTCTTCCCAAGCCGGAAGTAGACTTGTCATTGTCATTGTTTTTTGCCCTAAAGGGTATATTTTCTGCAAGAAAGAGGCTGAGCATTGGAGTGTGGAGAGGTCCTACTGTTTTGAGTTTAGCTGTCATTTTATAGTCCAATGCCGTGATTTCTATTTTTCTAACCCTCATTCCTAATAAATATATACTTTAAATGTCTGCCAACTGTATATTTTAAATATATATATATATATATAAACATTTCAAGGAAGAATGACTACCTTACTCTGTGTGGTTCACCGGTTATCCTATTTCTAGTCTATTTTTTATATTCTAATAATTTCTCAAAAAGACCAGTCGTCACTATGGTGCCTTCAGGTGGTTTTTAGTACAGACTCCAGAGTCATACTCCCTCAATCAACCCCACCTTTCCTGATGTCCTGATATCACTCCAGGGTTACTGGCATTGTGGTTTGAGGTGCTGCCTCAGATTGTGCAATAAAGCAGGGCCAGAAGTTTAAGTATTTCCTCCTACTCATCCTATTTGCCATCTATGCAGGCTACAGACCTCCTCAAATGCACTGTTGTCTTCCACTCCTCCTACTCCAAACACAAGGTCCAGTTCAACATTCTGCAGTCTCCTTAGGGTTCTATCATGTTTTGCTGTATAGACTTTGCTGAGTGTTGATTATGTTTTTTTCCCTTCTTCCTTCCAGGATTGATTCTGGAGTGTAAGTTAGTAATATGAACTTGATGCTCATTTTGGCCTAAAGGTAAGGCACTAACTCTGTAAGCAATTTAAGGAAAATTCACACTTTTAAAATATTCTGTTCTCCATTAATGGATATGGTATAATGCTTTATTTATTTGGGACTTCTTCCACCTGAATCTATCAGCAAACTTTTACAGTTGCTTCCATTAAGATCTTGCTCATTTTTGCTGGGATTCTTTTTTAGGTAATTTTTGGAGATTTTTACTGTTGTTAATGGGATTTTTTTTATTATGTGTTGTATTTATTTACTGCTTTTGTATGGCCAGTTTCTTGATTTTGCTATAATGAGCTTCCACAAAATGTTTTTCTTCTAAAGTCTTTTATTCATTTAAATATTCCATATGTCTATTCCTTTGAATTTTCTTTAAAGGTAGCATTGTCTCCAAATATCTCTCTTTTTAAAATTCATGTATCTTATTTATCCTGGTACCCATAGCTCTGGTTATGTGTTTCAGTGCAGTTTTGAACAGTAGAGAAGATAGCATACATTTTTGTCTTGTTCTTGGCTTTATTAGGAATTCTTATAGCATTTCTCATTTAAGTGCATTTGCTATAGATTTTAAGTAATGCAAGTTCTATTCTAGTGTTAGTTTACTTTATAAAAGATAATAACTCTTTTGTGAAACATAAATTCAATGTAATTGTATTTTCTAACAATTTTAATGTGTAATCATCAAATGCCCAGATAATTTCTACATTTATCTGGCAGACATATACTTTAAAAATTAGTTTCTTTGAATTAGTGTTTAAATATGATCTAATCATTGTAATGGTTGTCACTTAGTGCTTTTTAATCTATAATTTATCTGACCATTAAAGTTTTTTTGCTTACAATTTAAAACAAGACAAAAAATATCGTGTGTTTTGTCCAGTTTCCCATAGTATGAATTTTGCTGAATGCAGCACTTGTGATGTCACTTAAGAAGTTTCTCAGACCTTACTTTCTGACACTACAAAATGCTCCAGGCTCATTTTATATACAGTTGTCCCTCAGTATCCCTGTGGGATTGGTTTCAAACCTTCCATGGTATCAGAATATCTCATGTACCCCATAAAAATATACACTTACTTTGTACCCACAAAACTTTTTTTAAAACAACCTCCCATGAATACTAAAATTTGCATAAGCTCAATCTCTTATACAAAATGGTATAATATTTGCATATAACCTATGCATATCCTTTCATATACTTTAAATTATCTCTAGATTACTTATAATTCCTACTATGATGTAAATGCAATGTAAAAAATGTTGTTACTCTATTTTTTGGGGCATAAGGATAAGAAAATAAAAGTCTGTACATGTTAAGTACAGATTCTGTTTTTTCAGAATATTTTTGATCTTTGGATTTTTAAATCCATGGATGTGGAACCCACAGAGGGGTAACTGTGTTTCATGCCCCAGTCCCAGAGTCAGCCATTTCTCCAAGGAACTCTAATTATTTTTACTAGATGATGGTTTTAGAAACTCACATCTTAGTGCTAGGTGTGCTTGTTGCTACTGGTAGAGTTGTTACTTACAGCCTTTCTCAGTTCACAGAGCAATGAAATATATATGTGTATCTACACACACCTGTAAATGTAACCATCTGTATCTATATTAAACTAAACATGACTTCATGCTGACATCTCCAACTCTAATCCATTACAACAAAAATTATTCTAGCCTCCTCACCTTGGTTACCTGTAACATCCCATTCCAACAATAAGAAAGCCATCTCCTGTCATCTGTCAATCCATTCAGTTAATTGTTCAATTCCAGTATACATGTATAGTGGTTTTAGAATTATTAATCTGTACTCCTGTGGGAAACAACTTTACTAACTATAGTATAGCACTTATATACAGTTCCTTTTGATCTCAGCTTTACAACATTCATTTCCAATTTACTTAGGGCAGCAAATTCCCCTCATGCTCCTCAGTGAGATTTTTTTCATTCATTTTTAATACTTAGAATGCTTTGCTGTATTCTGCATTTCATCCTGGAATTTCTTGATCTCTTAAATTATTTTTTTAATTTTTATACATTAAGATTCACTCTTTGTGCTATAAAGTTTTATAATTTTTGACACATACTGTCATTTATGAACCCTTACAGTATCATAAAAATAGTTTCATTGCCCTAATAAATCTCCTGTGCTTAACCTTTTTACACTTTTCTACATATGTTTACTGTTTGTATAATTTTTCCCTTTCCAAAATGTCATATAAATGGAGTCATATACTCTATAGCCTTTTCCAACTGGCTACTTTCATGTTGCAATATGCATTTAATATTTTTTCATGTCTTTTCATGTCTTATAAGTTATTCTTTTTTATTTATGAATAATATGCCATTTTAAGGCTGTGTCACAGTTTGTTTATTCATCATTAAAGGACATATTTGAGTTTGAGGTGATTACCAACTAGGCATCTAGAATCATTTATGTATGGGATTTTGTGTGAACATATGTCCTCAAATCAGTTAGGAAAATACCCAGGAGTGTGCTGCTGGATCTAAGGTGAGACTATGCTTTGTTTTTAAGAAAGTGACAAACTATCTTCAAAAATGACTATACCATTTTGCATTTCTATCAGCAATGAGTGAGAGTTCCTGCTATGCATGTTTTTCTAGCAACTAGACTTGTATTTTTAAAATTTTATACATTCCAGTAGATGTGTAGTGGTATTTATTGTTAGTTAATTTGAAATTCCATAATAACAAATAATATTCATATATTTTCCTATGCTTATTTTTTACCTATGTATCTTCTTTGGTGAAGTGTCTGCTGAGATCCTTTGCCCAGTTAAATGAGTTTTCTGGCTTTCAACTGTTAAGTTTTAAGTTGTTTTGTATTTTGAATACAAGTGCTTTATTAGGTAAGTGTTTTGCAACTGTTTTCTCTCTGTGGATTTTATTTTCATTCCCTACAATATTTTTCACACAACACTCAAACATTTTCTCTTTCATGAATCTGAAAACTCATCACTAAATCCAAGGTTATATAGATTTTCTCCTAGATGTCTTATATAGTTTCTGCATTTTACACTTAGGTCTACGAGCTACTTTGGATTCGTTTTTAGTGAAAGGTCTAAGGTTTTGTCTGGATTTGTTTTACATTTTATTTTATTGCACCTTTGTCAGAAATAAGTTGATTCTATGGGTGTTGGTCTATTTCTTGACGCTATTCTATTTAACTATGTTTTCATTATTTCACGAATTCCACATTGTCTTGATTATTATAACTTTACAGTAAGCCTTGAAATTAAGTAAAGTGAGTCCTCTGACTTTTTTTCTTCTATATTTTATTGCCTATGCTAAGATACTTTTATACATATAAAATATAGAGTCGTTTGTTGATATCTAGAAAATACCTTGATGAGAATTTGATTGGAATCATGTTGTAGGTATAGAACATATTGGGAAAAACTGACATACTAACAATTTTCTGTCTCTAACCTATGAATACAGAATAACTTTCCATTTATTTTTTCTTTGCTTTCTTTTATGAGTGCTGTGTGGTTTCCATATATAGACCCTATACGTATTTTGTAGATTTATACATAAGTATTTTGTTTGGGGGAAACTATTATAAACAATGTTTTTAATTTAAAATTTTAATTGTTTCTTGATAGTATATGACAAAGCAATTTATTTTTTATATTAATCTTGTTTCCTATGACCTTGTTATAATCACTTTTTGGGTCATCTTGTGTTTGTTGTTGTTACCAAGTCTATGGCATTTTCTACACAGACAAACATTTCATCAGTGTACAAAGAGAGGCATAATTTTCCTTCCCCCAAAGTACATATTCTATTTCAACTTCTTGTCTTTATGTATTAGATAATACTTCCAGTATGGTGTTGAATAGAAATTGTCAGAGAACACATACTTGCTCTTTTTCTGGTCTCTCAACCTTAAGTATAATATTACATATAGGGCTTTTGTAGATGTACTTTATTAAGTGGAGGATGTCCCCTCGACTCCATATTTGCTGAGATTATTTTTATCATGAATGTGTTGGATTTTGTCAAATGAATTTGCTGCATACATTGATATAATAATATGATAGTTTTTCTTTCACCTGTTGACATCATGAGTTACAGTAATTGATTTCTGAATGTTGAACCAGCCTTGCATACTGGTAATAAGTCTCATTTGGTCCTGATGTATAATTATTTTTATACGTTGTTGAATTTGATTTGCTTATAATTTGTTGAAGATTTTTGGATCTATGTTCATGAGATATATTGGTCTGTAGTTGTCCTTTCTTGTGTATCTTTAACTGGTTTTGGTTTATGGAATGGTCTCGCAGAATGAGTTAGGAGTGTTCCCTCTGCTTCTATTTTCTGGAAGAGATTGTGGATTGCTATTAACCATTATTTAAACATTTGATAGAATTCAGCAGTAAAACCATCTGGGCCTAGTAATTTCTATTTTGGAAATATATTAATTATTGACTCAATTTATTTTGATGATATGTTTATTCAGGTTATCTTTTTATCTTTGTGTGAGATTTTGTAGTGTGTATTATTTAAGGTAATTTTATCTAATTTACCAAATTTGTGGGCATAGAGTTGTCATAATATTCTTTTATCATCCTGTTAATGTCCATGGGCTCAGTAAAGATGACCACTTTTTCATTTCTGATATTTGTAATTTGTGTCTTCTATTTTTTTCTTGACTAGCCTCACTAGAAGACTGTTAATTTTGTTGATCTGGCCAGATAACTAGATTTGGGTTTATTGATTTTCTCTGTTGTTTCCCTGTTTTTAATTTCACTGGTTTAAGCTGAGCTTTTCGCCATTTCTTTTCTTCTGCTTGCTTTAGATTTAATTTGTTCTCTGTTCTTTATACTCATAAGATGTTATCCTAGGTTTAGATTTTAATTTTTCTCTAATACATACATTTAGTTCCATAAATTTATCCCTAAGAACTATTTTGCTATTATCCCACAAATTTTGTTAATTTGCATTTTTATTTTAATTTAATTCAAAATAATTTAAAAATTTCGTTGAGGCTTTTTTCCTAACCCTTGAAATATTTGGAAGCATGTTCTTTAATTATACATTAAATCATCTCCTTCTTTACCTTTTGGTATTCTAATTACTTAAATGTCACCCCTTCTGAAATTGACCTATAGTTCTTGAATTTTTTTCTGTTGTTTTGAGTTCTTTTTTCTTTTTGTATTTTAATTTGGAGAGTTTCATTTGACATATTTTCAAGCTCACTGATTCTTCAGTGTGTCTAGTCTATTAATGAGCTTATCAAAAGCTTTCTTCATTTCTGTTAGTGTTTTCTATTTCTGGCATTTCCTATTGAATATTTATTAGAGTTTCCATATCTTTGCTTCCATCTGTTTATCTATTGCTTTTGCATGCTGTCTACTTTTTCCATTACAACCCTTAATATGTTAGTCGTAGTTTTATTATATTCCACGTCTTTATCATTTCAATATACATGTAATAGTTGAATCTATTTCTGATGCTTGCTTTGTCTTTTCAGACTATTTTTTCTTGTCTTTTCATGCCATGTAATTTTATTGTTGTTGAAAAGACAGGCATGCTATATTGGGTAGTAGAAACTGAAGTAAATAGACCTTTGAAGTGTGAGGTTTGGCCTGTAGTTTCCCATGGGAGAGGCTCCCAGAGGCATCTGACAATCCCTATGCCACTGCTACAACAACAGTTCTATCCTTACTGCCCTTGGTCTGTGGAAGAAACAAAGAGCCTGAGGGATACACCCAAGCTTACAACACATCAAAGTCACCATACGAAGAGGATACTAGTCTCTCTTCCCAGTGAGATCTTGACTCCTTGCTCCCCAACAAGCAGAGCCCCAAGCTCACACCAGCAATACAGCTGCCAACCCACTGTCTGAAACTCCCAGTAACAGCAGCTCTGCGTTTTTCTCAGGTGGAGCTTCCAGGGGCAACCAAAAGCCTCTCTGTCACTGCCTCTGCAGTGGTACTACCCCTGCTACCTTCAGACTAACAAAGGATCAAAGACCTTAAGTGCCTTATTCACGCCTCTGACAAGCTTCAGTTGACCCAAAGAGAAGAGGCCAGTCCATCTTCCATGAATCCCACCCACCATACCCCTGTTCATTGTGAGGCAGAGAACCCCCTGTTTGAGTCCATAGCACAGATGCCTCATCCCAGGCTGATTGCACTGAGAGATTACTGACCTGCATTTCTCTGGGATGGAGTCCTCAGGAGACAAGCAAAAGATCCTTGGACAAAACCACTACTAAGATCCCTTTCTCTGCTGCCTCCAACTTGTGGAGGAAACATAAACAATGGAGTCACCCCAGAGCTGTGGTGCACAACCTTGGAGTGCCAAGCTGTGATCTACAGCCAGCACTCAAGTAGGAGAGGAGCCAACACTTTAAGAGCACTGAGAGGAAGCATGGCTGCAAATATAGGGGAGGAAATATAGGGGAACAAAATGACTAAAAGCCTATCAACTGACCACTATGCCTAAGCGCCACCTACTGGATTATGCCCCAAAGCTTCCACACCAAAAATACCTCACTAACATACCCACCCTGTGAAACCAAAGACAAGAAGTCAACTACAAATAAAGACCCTACACAATGTCTCAGCTCTACAAACATTCAGAAAAGAAGTCTATTGATTGCACTCAATCTATGTCGTAGTTAAAGAACACTCACATACAGAGATGAGAAAGAACCAATGCAAGATCTCTGGTGGCAACTCAAATAGCAAGAGTGTATTTCATCCTTCAAATGATCACACTAGTTTTCCAACAAGAGTTCTTAACCAGACTGTATTAGCTGAAATGACAGAAAGAGAATTCAGAATATGGGTAAGGAGGAAGATTCAGGAGAATGGCAAAACCCAATACAGGGAAACTAAGAATCACAATAAAAAGATACAGGAGGTGACAGATGAAATAGCCAGTATAGAAAAGAACATAACTGCTCTGATAGAGCTAAAAAACACACTGCAAGAGTTTCACAATGCAATTACAAGTATTAATAGCAGAATAGACCAAGCTGAGGAAAGAATCTCAGAACTTGAAGATTGGCTGTCTGAAATAAGACATACAGAAAATAAAGAAAAATAATGAAAAGGAATGAATTAAACTTCTGAGAGATATGGGATTGTGTAAAGAGACCAAATTGATAAATCATTGGCATCCCTGAAAGGGACAGGGAGAAAGCAAACAACCTGGGAAAGACATTTCAGGATATTATCCATGAAAACTTTCCCAACCTCACTGAAGAGACCAACAGTCAAATTCAAGAAATACAGAGAGCCCCTGAAAGATTATACACAAGAATATCCTCCCCAATACACATAATAATCAGATTTTCCAAGGTCAAAATGAAAGAAAGAATGGTATAGGCAGCTAGAGAGAAATGGCAGATCACCTACAAAGGGAACCCAATCAGACTAACAGCTGATCTTTCTGCAGAAGCCCTACAAGTCGGAAGAGATTGACAGCCTATATTCAACATTCCTAAAGAAAAAAAATCTTCAACCAAGAATTTTATATTCAGTCAAACTAAGTTTCCTAAGAAAAGGAGAAATAAGATCCTTTTCAGATAAGCAAATGCTAAGGGAGTTCATTACCCCCAGATCCACCTTACAAGAGATCTTGAAAGGAGCACTAAATATGGAAATGAAAGACTATTACCAGCCAATACAAAAGCACACTTAAGTACACAGACCAGTGACACTATAAAGCTACCACACAAACAAGCCAGCATAATAACCAGCTAACAACACAATGACAGGATCAAATCTGCACATATCAATACTAACTTTAAATGTAAATGGGCTAAATTCCTGTCTAAAAGGTACGGAGTGGCAAGGTGGATTTGAAAAAAAAAACAGCAAGACTCAATAGTATGCTGTTTTCAAGAGCCAATCTCACACTCAATGATGCCCATAGGCTCAAAATAAAGGGATGGAGGACAATCTAACAAGCAAATGGAAAAACCAAATCAAATCAGTGGTTGTTATTCTAATTTCAGATAAAACAAACTTCAATGATCAAAAACGACAAAGAAGTGCATTATATAATGGTAAAGAGTTCAATACAAGAAGAAAGATTTACCTATCCTAAACATATATATGTATATACCCAACACAGGAGCACCCAGAGACATAAAGTAAGTTCTTAGAGACCTATGAAGAGACTTAGACTTCCACTCAATAATAGTGGAAGACTTCAACACTCCATTGACAGCATTAGACAGATCATTGAGGCAGAAAAGTAACAAAAATACTCAGAACCTGTACTGAACATTGGACCAAATGAATCTGATAGATTTCTACAGAACTCGCCACCCAAAAGCAACAGAATGTACATTTTTCTCATGGAAACCTGTATGCATGCAAACTAGAAAACCTAGAAGAAATGGATAAATTCCTTGATACATACACCCTCCCAGGACTGAACCAGAAAGAAATTGTTTCCTTGTACAGACCATAATGCACTCCCAAACTGAATCAGTAATAAATAGCCTACCAATAAAAAAAGTCCTGGACTAGACGGATTCAAAGCAGAATTCTACAAGATATACAAAGAAGATCTGGTACCATTCTAACTAAAACTATTCCAAAAAATTGAGGAGGAGGGACTCCTCCCCAACACATTCTATGAGGCCTGCATCATCTTGATTCCAAAACCTGGCAGAGACACACACAAAAAGAAAACTTCAGGCCAATATTGGTGAACATTGATGTAAAACTCCTAAAAGAAATTGCAATCTGAATCCAGCAGCACATCCAAAAGCTAATCCGCCAGAATCAAGTAGGCTTCACCCCTAGGATGTAAAGTTGGTTCAACATACATGATTCAATAAATGTGATTTATTACATAAACAAAACTAAAGACAAAAAACAAACATGATTATCTCAATAGATGCATAAAAGCCTTTCAATAAAATTCAACATCCCTTCATGTTACAAACTCCGAATGAACTAAATATTGAAGGAACATAACTCAAAATAGTAAGAGCCATCTATGACAGAACCACAGCCAACATCATTCTGAATGAGCAAAATCTGAAATCATTCCCCTTGAAAACTGGCACAAGACAAGAATGCTCTCTCTTGCCACTCGCATTCAATATAGTGATGGAAGTCCTGGGCAGAGCCATCAGGCAAGAGAAAGAAATAAAAAAGCATACAAATATGAAGAGAGGAATTCAAACTATTACTGTCTACAGATGACATGATTCTATATCTAGAAAACTCCACAGTCCTGGCCCCAAAGCTCCTTCAGTTGATAAGCAACATCAGCAAAGTTTCAAGATACAAAATCAATATACAAAAATCACTAGCATTCCTATACACCAACAACAGCTAACCCAAGAGCTGAATCAGGAAAACAATCCTATTCACAAGTGCCACAAAACGAATAAAATACCTAGGAATACAGATAACTAGGGAGATGAAAGATCTCTTATAAAAAACAAAACAAACAAAAAACACTGCTCAAAGAAATCAGTGATGACACAAGCAAGAGGAAAAACATTCCATACTCATGGATAGGAAGAATCAATATCATTAAAATGGCTATGCTTCCCAAAGCAATTTATATATTCAATGCCATTACTATAAAACTACTAATGACATTCTTCACACAACCAGAAAAAATCTATTTTAAAATTCACATAAAAAAAATCTCGAATAGACAAAGTAATTCTAAGCAAAAAGAACAAAGCTGTAGGCATCATGCTACCTGACTTCAAACTATACTACAGTGCTATGGTAACCAAAACAGCATGGTACTGGTACAAAAAACAGACATATAGACTAACAGTACAGAGCAGAGATCCCTATGCGTACAACTATCTGATCTTTGACAAAGCTGGAAAAAAACAAGCAATTTGGAAAGGACTTGCTATTCAATAAATGGTGCTGGGATAACTGGCTAACCATATGCATAAGATTTAAACTGGACCCCTTCCTTACACTATATACAAAAATCAACTCAAGATTGATTAAAGACTTAAATGTAAAATCCAAAACTATAAAAACCTTGGAAGACAACCTAGGCAATACCATTCTAGACAAAAGAATGGGAAAAAATTTCATGATAAAGATGCCAAAAGCAATTGCAACAAAAGCAAAAATTGACAAATGGAATATAATTAAACTTAGGAGGTTCTGGGCAGCAAAATAAATGATCAATAATGTAAACAGACAACTTACAAAATGGGTAAATTTTTTTTTGCAAACTATACATTTGGCAAAGTTCTAATATCCAGCATCTACAAGGAACTTAAACACATTTACAAGAAAAAGTAAACGAAACAACCCCTTTAAAAATGGGCAAAGGACATGAACAAATGATTGTTAATAGAAGACACAGATGCAGTCAACAAGCATATATAAAAAGCTCAACATCACTGATCGTTAGAGAAATGCAAATCAAAACCATAATGAGA
Organism: Aotus nancymaae; assembly: GCF_030222135.1. Classification (NCBI taxonomy): domain Eukaryota; kingdom Metazoa; phylum Chordata; class Mammalia; order Primates; family Aotidae; genus Aotus; species Aotus nancymaae. The sequence continues at coordinate 1,085,719 of NW_026988553.1, forward strand.
TACCATCTCACAGAAGACAGAATGGTTATTATTAAAACGTCAAAAAACAAATGCTGGCAAAGTTGTGGAGAAAAGGGAATGCTTATACACTGTTGGTGGGAGTGTAAGTTAGTTCAACCATGGTGGAAAGCACTGTGGTGATTCCTCAAAGAATTAAAAACAGAACTACTATTCAACCCAGCAATCCCTACTGTGTATATACTCAAAGGAACATATATTGTTCTACCATAAAGATGCATGCAAACATATATTCATTGCAGCACTATTCACAATAGCAAAGACATTGAGTCAACCTAAATGCCCAACAGTGACAGACTAGATAAAAAAAAATGTGGTACATATACACCATGGAATACTATGAAGCCATAAGAAAGAACGAGATCATGTCCTTTGCAGGAACATGGATGGCAATGGAACTGGAGGTGATTATCCTGACCAAACTAATGCAGGAACAGAAAACCAAATACATGTCTCACTTGTAAGTAGAAACTAAATGATGAGAACTCATGGACACACAGAGGGGAACAACAGGGGCCTACTTGAGTGTAGGGGGTGTGAGGAGGGAGAAGATCTGAAAAAATATCCATTGGATATTAGGCTTAGTGCCTGCATGACAAAATAATCTGTACAACAAACTCTTATGATGCAAATTTATCTATATAACAAACCTGTACATGTAACCCTAAACCTAAAATAAAAGTTTGAAAAGAAAGAAAGAAAGAAAGAAAGAAAGAAAGAAAGAAAGAAAGAAAGAAAGAAAGAAAGAAGTTGGATGGTATTTAATGTTCTCTACCAAGTTGTAGGTGCCAGAAGCTCAAAATACTTTTAATGTCGTTGGTTTCTTTTCCTCCTCTGATGTTTTGGGGATTTCCTAAAAACTACTGCTTAAATAGATTCTGTGTCCCACAGTGCTTTCAATCCACTGTTATTATAGTAGAAATCTGTTGATGTGGCAGTAAGGTGTGGGAAAGAGAAAGTCTTCTACAATCTCATGATTAAGCCTCAGTCTTTTAGTATGTCTTTCTTACTGGGCTATATCCTTCAGAAATTTTTCTTACTTTTCTCTGCCCCTTAGATGAAGCACCAGAGACTGGAATACAGTAATTGCCTTTTTGCCCATGTGAGATAAGGCCCTGGTAAAATGATTTTCACTAGAGAATACGTCTTTGTTATAGAGAATGCACAGGATGCATTTCAAAATGATTACTTTCTCCCTTCCACTGCCAAATATATGAAGTGGCTTTTTTTTTTTTTGGCTTCTCAATGTAAGAATATGATGAAATTCTTAGAGGTAAAAACCATGAAAGTATGGAGCATCTCAGGATTATAGGTCCAGAGGTTTTCAGTCTCATGCTAGTTTACACTCAATCTCAAGCAATCTGTCAATGTTTCAATTTACAATTTTCTACTGGTTTCTGGCTCCAGTAGCTTCTGCTTCAGATAAGCTGGTCTCATCCATGATGGTCTTTATTCACCTGACATTCCCAATTTTTGAGTGGCATTTTCTATGCAATATCAGTTATTTAATGGGTCCAATAACAGTCATTGATTTTCAGATCATTCACCTTTTTTTCTTGTTGTAATGATGGGAGTGAAAACTTCCAAACACTTTACTCTTGAGAACTGAAACTATAAGACTACCACATTTTTAATGAAAATTAACAACTTAATTTTGAAGAAATAAAAAATAGAGAGGTACAAAAATAATATAGTAGAAACCTGTATACTCACTATCAGATTTTTATTTTGTGCTATAACCACAGTTTATGACTTAATTTGAGCAAATGACAGTGAAGTCTCATTCTGGGCCCACTCTAGAGGCCCAGTCTTCTCAGGTAGGAATTTATAGCCTCAGTAGGTCATTAGAGGTTATTTCTATTCTTTTACTGCTTTATTGTTAGTAACCTTGATGTATGACAGTTTGCATATATGTGAGCACATCTTTAGAATGGATTCATAGTAGCAGAATATTTCTAGTTCAAATGATATGTGAATTTTCTATATATTCTTCAGTAAATCTTTGTAATATATTAATATTTTATTTTCTGGAATATTGTTCATTTAAGATAAGTTGTCAGGTATTCTGGCTTGTTCCCTGTAATATCTTATGTTTTAAAGACTCCAATGTATTTCTATATCACTTTTTAAAAAATTTTCACATCCACTGGATTTTTATTTTTCAAGGCTTACACCCCAAAAATCACACTAGCTCATCAGCAAAGGATCCAAACCAAGAAGAAATCCCTGAATTTCCAGAAAAAGAATTCAGAAGGTCTACTATTAAGCTAATCAAGGAGGCACCAGAGAAAGGTGAAGTCCAACTAAGGGAAATTAAAAAAAAGATATAAGATATGAGGGGAGAAATCTTCAGTGAAATAGATAGCATAAATAAATAAGAATCACAACTTCAGGAAATAATGGACACATTGAGAGAAATGCAAAATGTTCTGGAAAGTCTCAGCAATAGAATCAAACAAGCAGAAGAAAGAACCTAGAGCTCGAAGACAAGGTTTTTGAATTAACCAAATCCAACAAAGACAAAGATAAGAATTATAAGAAATGAACAAGGCCTCCAAAAAGTTGTGTACTTGGGTTAGGGTCCCAAGTACCTGGGACCAGAGGTGCACCACCATGCCCAGCTAATTTTTTTTTTTTTTTTGTATTTTTGGTAGAGATGGGGTTTCATCATGTTGCGCAGTTTGGTCTTGAACTCTTAAGCTGAAGCAATTTCCCTGCCTTGGCCTCACAAATTTCTGAGATTACAAGCATGAGCCACCACTCCTGGTCAAACTGGCACATTTTAAAGTAAGATTGTTGGATAAATAAATATTAAGTGTTGTTTTAAACTATATACTTCTAACATATTTAATGCATTTTACCATGACATCTGCTTTTTATGATAATACTATTTTCCCTACTGCTTTCTTTCTTTTGACATTTGCCTTGAATGCATATTAGATATTTTACATGTATTTATTTTCCTGCTTTCTTGGACATTTTGTTTTAGCAATGCTATGTAAATAGTATGTAACTAGATTTCTTTTTAAGATTAATTTGAATGTCTGTTTCTTTCAATGGGGTAAATTTAATCAGCTTATATTCATTCATATCACATATTTTTATGTAAATATTTTGTAAAAGTTTTATTGAGATTTATTGAGATAAAATACCTTGCAATTCGCATATCGTGCAATTCACTCATTTAAAGTACACAATTCCAGTTTTGAGCATACTCGTAGAACTGCCCAATTATCAGCACAATTAATTTTAGAACATTTTTATCATTTCAAAAGAAACCTTGTGTACTTTAGTTATTACTCCCTAACCTATTAATTCCCTGCTACTTGGGAGACCATTCATCTACATTTTACTCTATAGATTTGCATACTCCAATATTTGGAATTATATAGTATGTGCTGTTTTGTCACTGAGTTTTTTCAACATAGCATCATGTTTTTAAGGTTCACCCATGTTGTAAAATGCATCAGTACTTTGTTCCTATTTATGGCTGAATATTTGGGTGTTTTCATCTTCTAGATATTATTAATAATACTGCCATAAACATATATGTACAAGTTCTTTGGACATATGTTTTCACTTATTGGGAGCATATATCTAGGAGTAGAATTTCTCGGTCAAATGATAATTGTCTATTTAACTTTTTGAGGAAATGCCAAGCTGTTTTAAAAAGTAGCTACACTATTTTACATTTCCACTTACAGTGTACAAAAGTTCAGATTACTTCATATCCTCACTAATATTTATTGTTGTTGTCATCTGACATTTTTTATTGTAGTCATTCTACTTGGTATAAAATGGTATCTCATTGTGGTTTTAATTCATATTTCCCTGATTATGGGCATCTTTTCATGTTCTCATTGGCCATTTGTGTACATTCTTTGGAGAAATGTCTGTTTAAGTCTCCTGCCCACTTTTAAATTGGGTTGTTTGTCTTTTTGTTGTTGAATTGTGTTGTTCATGCGTACTAGATATATGATACCAAATATATGATATGCAAATACATTCTCCCATTCTGTGAGTTGACTTTTCATTTTCTTGAGAGTTTCCTTTGAAGCACAAAAGTTTTTAAATTTGATGGAATCCAATTTATCTAATTTTTCATTTTGTTGTGCTTTTGGTCTCATATCAAAGAAAACATTGCCAAATCCAAGGCTGTGAATATTTACCCCTATTTTTCTTCTAAGATTTTTACAATTTATCTTTTACATTTAGGCCTTTGTTCCATTTTATTGTGTATATTTGATTCTTCTCTCTTTTCTTCTTTGTACTCTTCACAATTTGGGCTTTCTTGTATATACCCTTATTTGGAAGTCTTTTTTCAGGTATTTGAAAGCAACTTGGATCTTATAATCTAACTTTTTGATTACCACAGCTGTATCTGCATTATGGTACCCCAAGCTTAGTAATACTGTGGCTCCTGCATACTCTTAGATGTACTGACTTGGTGGTCTTGGATAAGATCTGGAAGAAATCTCTGGATTACCAGGCAGAGACTTTTGTTCTCTTCCCTTACTTTCTCCCAAAAAATTCTCTCTCTCTCTCTTTCCTCTCACTCTCTCTCTCTCTCTTTCTCTCACTCTCTCTCTCTCTCTTTCTCTCACTCACTCTCTCTCTCTCTCAGCTATTTCTGTCTCTTGAGTGAACCTCTTCTCAGTTGCATCTCCTGGAAGTTTTACGCTCTGTAATAGGTACACTAGGATGGGATCAGAAATGTTGATGTTGTGAAAGAAAGTTAAAATGGAGGCCAGGCCTGATAATCACTGAGCAGACAAAAGAAGTTAGGTCTCGGGAGAGAGATCCAAGATGGCTGATGACTAGCAGCCCGGGCACGTACCTCCCAGTGAAAGCACGGGGAGCGAGAGGACGCCACACTTTCAGACGAATGTTGGTTGCTCACGGACCAGGAGATTCCCAGTGGAGGAGCTCCGCGGGTCGCCGGGGCGACTCTTGTGGCCGGCGTGGCGGTTTTGCTGGTGCCTTAGCACGCCAGTTCTTGGGGCAGAGTCCGGAGATTCCCGGGCAGAGAAGCACCATCAATCTTGGCACTGCTGTTGTGGCCGGCTCGGTGGATTGCTCGGGTTTCGGCGCGGGGAGTCGGCAGGTTGGACGTCAGAGACCCAGTTGGAAAGTCGGTAATTATAAAGACGACAGACGGACAAATATATAATGAAGGGAAGAAACCAGCGTAAAAAGGTAGAGAATACTCAAAATCAGAATGCCTCTCCCTCTACAGGGGATTGCAATTCCTCATCAGTAACGGAACAAGGCTTAATAGATTACACGTGTGTTTCAATAACAGAAGCAGGTTTCAAAACGTGGGTGATAAGAAACTTCTGTGAATTAAAAGAACTTGTTCTAACCCAATGCAAAGAAACTAAGAACCTTGAAAAAAGGTTTGACGAAATGTTAACGAGAATGGACAATTTAGAGAAGAATATAAGTGAATTGATGGAGCTGAAAAACACAACACGAGAACTTCGTGAAGCATGCACAAGTTTAAACAGTCGAATTGATCAAGCAGAAGGAAGGATATCAGAAGTCGAGGACCAGCTCAGTGAAATGAAACGAGAAGACAAGAATGCAGAAAAAAGGATGAAAAGGAATGAGCAAAGTCTCCAGGAAATATGGGACTATGTGAAAAGACCTAATCTACGTTTGATAGGTGTACCTGAATGTGATGAAGAGAATGAATCCAAGTTGGAAAATACTCTTCAGGATATCATTCAGGAAAATTTTCCCAACCTGGCAAGGCAGGGTAATATTCAACTCCAGGTAATACAGAGAACACCACAAAGATATTCTTCAAGAAGACCAACCCCAAGGCACATAATCGCCAGATTTATTAGGGTTGAAATGAAGGAGAAAATACTAAGGGCAGCCAGAGAGAAAGGTCAGGTTACCCATAAAGGGAAACCTATCAGACTTACAGCAGATCTCTCAGCAGAAACCCTGCAAGCCAGAAAAGAGTGGGGACCAATATTTAACATCCTTAAAGAAAAGAACTTTCAACCCAGAATTTCCTATCCAGCCAAACTAAGCTTTATGAGCGAAGGAAAAATTAAATCTTTTGCGAATAAACAAGTACTTAGAGAGTTCACCACCACCAGGCCTGCTTTACAAGAGCTTCTGAAAGAAGCACTATACATATAAAGGAACAACCAATATCAGCCTTTCCAAAAATATATCAAAAAGCAAAGAACTTTAACACAATAAAAAATTTACATCAACTAATGGGCAAAACAGCCAGCTAGCATCAAACGCCGGTATTAAACTTATATATATTTTAATTGGATAAAAAGCCAAAACCCATCGGTATGCTGCATCCGGGCCCATCTTACATGCAACAATACACAAAGACTCAGAGAGAAGGAGGAAGATTTACCAATCTAACAGAGAGTAAAAATAAACTAATAAACAAAAAGCAGGAGATGCAATTCTCGCCTCTGATAAAGTAGACTTTAAAGCAACAAAGATCAAAAGAGGCGAGGAATGACATTACATAATGGCAAAAGGATCAATGCAACAAGAAGAGCTAATGATTCTATAGATCAACGAGATAGAAAATTAACAAGGATATTCAGAACTTGAACTCAGACCCGGAACAAGTAAACTTAATAAACATTTATAGAACTCTCCACTTCAAATACACAAAACATACATTACCACCTCACACCTATTCCAAAGGTGACTATATAATTGGAAGTAAATCACTCCTCAGTAATCGCATAGCATTTCATAGGTTTAAATTAAATATTGGTTGGCTGTTTGTTTGTTATCTTCTTCCCTTATTCCTTCCTGACTACATCATTAAGTATAATTATCAGTATAAAAGAGGTTTTCAATACCCATTACTAAATTGCATTCTAGCCTGGGCAAGAAAGCAATACTCCCATTCTCTCTCCCTCTTTCTTTTCCTTCTCCCTCCTCCCCGTTCTCTCTCTCTCTTTCTCTTCCTTTTTCCTCCTTCCTATTCTCTCTCTCTCTTTTTCTTAAAAAAAAAAAAAAAAAAAAAAAAAGAAGTTAGGTCTCATAAGTGACCAAAGCCTTGCTATTTCTTGTAAATGCCCATATTAAAGAGAAACATAACTTAAGATCAACCAGTCAGAAGTAGCCAAAAAACTTATCATTGTGTAATTAAGAACTTCCCAATGGGATAAACCAGGTAAGAAAACTGTATAATGGCTACTAATCAAATGTTTTCTTTGCTTTCCTTCTGTGTCTATCCTTTAAAAGCCTCCCCACTGTGATCCTTCAGTGGAGTTCCTGAGCTGCTTCTGGTTTAGAGGTACTCAATTCATGAACTATTTTTTGCCCAAAAAAACTCATTAACATTTTATTGTGCCTCAGTTTATATTTTCATCAAAGTTCAGCTCCTTCCTGGAAGATACCAATACTCTTCAACCTGGGCCTCGAAGAGAGGGAGCCTTATGTTCTTGGCTACACCCATCTGGAATGGAGTTTGCTTCACACTGTGATAGGGAAGAGCAAGGGAGTGGGTCATGGTTCAAATGCTACAGACTCTCACTGTTGTTACCAAATGTCAGATTTTCTTGAATACGTTTTTCTTCATTTGCTATATGCACTTAGGCCATATCAGGATATTTTAAATTGTTTTAAAAATAACTGTTACCAGTTTCACTGGGGAGCAAATCCATCGAGCTCATCATGTTGCCAATGCAAGAAGAGAAGTGGAACTCCCTTGGTGTAATTTTTGTCACGTAGTTTTAATTTTTATATTTACCTTAAGTTTCACATAATTTATTTTTCCATTTTTGCTACGGTCAGAATGTTTCATGTGGAAACTTAATCACCAAAGTGAAAAGCAAATTTCATGTTGAAACTTAATCACCAAAGTGAAAAGCATTAAGAAGTGGTTAAGTCATGAGGGCAGAGCCTTCATGGATGGGATTGAACCCCTGTTGAAGGACTTGAGAGAGTGGCTCTTATCATGCTCTTCTGCTCTTCTACTGTGTGAAAACACAGTGTTCATTTCCTTTTCTTTGCCCTCTATACCTTCCACTATGGCAGGATTCAGTAAGAAGGCCCTCACCAGACACACAACCAGCTGACACTTTTGATCCTGGATTTCCCAGCCTCAAGAACTGTGATAAATACATTTCTATTCTTTATAACTTGCCTAGTCTGTAGTATTTTCTTATAGCAGCACAAAGACAAATTTTTTCTTCCCTCATGTTTGCTAGATAAATAGTTTGTATTTTCCCTTTAACATAATCTACTATTTTGAAAGTTCTACTATTTATTTCCATTCAGCAAGTTGTTGACTTAAAATTTCTAACAAGTATATTTAAACCTATAATCTACCATCAATGGAGAACATTAATCCAATTTTAGCATCTTCCTCAAACAAGACTTTTAGGAAGCTTTTATTTATTTTCTACTCTTCCCATATTTTTGGTGGTCTCATTGGTATCAACTGAATATTTCAAATCATTATTTCAATAGTATGTCATTTCTGTTTTATAAACCACTACATAAAAATGTTATTAAATTTTATAGCCTTATTATAAAAACTATTTATTGTAAGCCATAAGATTTATTTTTTGCTTTCTACTATTTCTTATATTTTGCTTGGATTTTATATTCTCCTTTTGCCAGAATATGTCTTAGAATAATTCTTTCCATGATACTGCATAGATGATTGTCTATTTTCTGAGTCCCTGTATCCCTGAGAAGGCTTTTATTATGCCTTCACATTTGATTGATACTTTTTTTCTGGTCAGGGAATTTGAGTTTAAAAATCTTTTTCCCTCAGCAGTTTATAGATGGCACTCCACTGTTTCTAACAACTTGCATTGTGCCTGAGGAGTCTGTTAACACTGAGATTCACATTTTTAATGGTGTCTCTTCTTTCTTTGTAGAAAACTGTAGCATTTTACTTTTATCCATGAAGTTTGAAAAATGATCTAAAATATGTCCAGGTTTATCCTGGTAAATCGTTATTGCTATTGTCCAAATGTTTTTGGCTTTCCTCCTGGGCACATGGTAGACTATACTCCCACCCCCTTGAAGTTGTATTGGCTGGGAAAATTTGATAAGAGATAACATTATTTTCATGAAGTAACTTTAAGAGGAGTACACAATTTGCCACATTCTCTTCCATTTGCAATAATGATTGTGGAAGCCCACATTGATCTAAACCTCTCTAAGTCTGATCCCTGAGTAATTACAATGAGCAGAGCTCTCCTGCTGCCTTAACATTGAAGAGGCAGTTTAAAAAATATATATATTTTGTTGTATCAAGCCACTGATATTTTTGAATTGTTTAATATTACAGTGTAATGCAACCTATCCAGGCTAAAATACGAATCAGTATCTATAGGTGGGATATTTCCGTAACAAAAATTATAACAATAACATTGATAATAATATATATGTGCATTTGCTGAGGTGCCAGATGATGGGTATTGAGTAAGCTGTTATCAGAGGCTGGAAGAATGGTGATCCACGTTTTTTAGTGCTTAAATATTTGCCGAAAGTGTTAGCTGCATTCATTTGTAAGGCAGATAATCTACCTAATGAATGTGTAGCTCTAGAGGCAGAGACTGGAAAAGAGAATGTTGGTACTTTATGTTAGCTAGTATTGACTGAATATGACAAGGTATTACAAGAAAGAACTGAGAGCAGAAAAGAATTGGCTAGGCAAACAATGATGAAAGTGAATATAGAGTCCAGAAATCTGAGAACTTGCAGGGTTGGAAGAGGTAATTGCTTCTCAGCCCCAGTGAGTAAAAGACAAAACACAGAACATAGGAGGCTTTTGGTAACAAAAGTTTATTAAAATTCAGCTGCCAAGCAAGAATTAAATCAAGGCTGTGGCCATTTGATCATTGTAAAAATCTCTCAATGGACTGTGTTGTCTCAAAGGAAAGACCAAAGACCAAATTAGGGCCGTTGCTGCAAGTAAATCTCTCTCTATCTCTTTTTTTTTTTTTGAGACAGAGTCTTGCTCTGTCACCCAGGCTGGAGTGCAGTGGCACAATCTAGGCTTACTGCAACCTCCATCTCCCTGTTTCAAGCAATTCCCCAACCTCCCAAGTAGCTGGGATTATAGGCGCAGGCCACCATGCCCAGCTATTTTTTATTTTTTTGTATTTTTATTAGAGATGGGGTTTCACCATGTTGTCCAGACTGGTCTATAACTCCTGTCCCCAAGCAATCTGCCCATCTTGGCCTCCCAAAGTGCTAGGATTACAAGCATGAGCCACTGCGCGTGGCCAGCAAATCTTTTTTACTGGACAAAATGGTTTGGGAAAAATTAACTTAGCTTATAGCCATCCCATAAAAGCCTGATACCTACAGTTAAATTGTGAGAGACATGAGAATGAGAAAGCAAGTAAATATAGCGAATATGCAAAGGTTGTTCAAAATGAATTATAGGTGCAGTTATTGGCATTTGGAGCTGAGTCAAACTAAATAGATAAGAAGCCTGTACTAAATTAACTGTGACTGTATGACACTTAAAATGACTCTTGGGCTCCAAATCTACTATAAACAGGAAACAGGTTGTGAGTTCTTCAGCCCCCAGGGAGTATATATTTCCCAATGCTCAATCCAGATGTGGTCAAGGAGAGTGACAGGAAAGAAGTAAACCCTTTGAGATAGAGACAAGGTCCATAGAGAAAAATTGACTCAGGGGATTCCTTTCCAGGAACCAGAATTAGGGCTTAATCAAGGAACTTTTCCAACCACTAGGCAGGGGACTCTTTCTGTGTCTGTCAGATATAGCTGTTTCTAATCTTTAGGTTTTCCTGCATTCAGAAGTCTTTTTGTCATCTATATGGAGCTTTAGTTTATTCTGTTCTGTTAAGTTTCATGATTAATTTTATCACATATAAGCTTACTTTCCAAAATTTTCTCCATGTTGTAGACTATTGGTAGCACTCTTTAAGGTTTTCTAATGCTTCTATGAGATTATTCATATTTTTATGTTTCTTTCACAATACTTCAATGTGTTTATGGGAAGGAAGAGAGGTAAACATGAGTTATTAGACATCTTGAAAGTGAAGTCCCCTAAGACAGTAGTTGGTGGACATGTAAAGTGAGAGATTTGACCATTCTTAATCCTATTTAGATCCATTTTCAATGACTGTAGCGTTTTCCAGGAAGTTTAAGGGGGAGAGTTTTTGTCATACAGTTTAAGTCTGGATGATGGAAATGCAGTTAGGGGAGCCAAGTTGAAGGGTCAGGAATGAGTCGGAGTCTGATGGATGGTATTTCATATTGTCTCCCCGTCACCCTCTTCCTTTAGGAAGGAGTAGAGATAAGGTTGCTATATATCAATTACCATGCATTTGTCTTCAAATAAAAGAAAAATCTAATTTAAGCTAGCTCAAACAGTAAGGAAACATTGAATCACATAATATAGAGTCTTGAGGTAGGGCAGGGTTTAGGGCTGGTTGATTCAGTTGGTTTACTGATGTCATCAGGGAATCAAGTTCTTTCCATTTTGTGGTCCATACATTTCATACTATGGTTGACATCGCTTGGGTTATAAGACAGTTGACACTACTGAATGGAGTTACTGGTTTTCTCATTTGCATTCCGGAGAAGAGGATCAACTCACCCAGAATCGCTTAGCCAGATTTTCATTTCTATTTCTGAACTAAATATGGGGCAAATGGGGATGGATTACCTCAGATTAATCAAGTCTGCCCCAGTTACTAAAAAAGGATAAATTTTGCCCAACATATATATGATCGACGTGGAAGGAGTGGAATCATAAACAAAACCTAGGGTTCTGTTAGAAAGGAGGAAGGGAAAAATGGACACTGGGCATTATCAATTGAGCAGAAGTTGGAAAACTATTTTAAAAAAGAGCAATGTGGTTGAGCAATGAAGAGCCTGGAAGGAGGCAGATGCACTTGTGCATATTGCTTCAACTTCCTGTGCCTTTGTTTCCTCATGTAAAAAACTGAAATAAAGTAATACCTACCTAGCAGAGTTGTGTGAGGGTTTGCTCATTCACAAATATTTTTGAGAGTTTACTGTGTCTTGGGCACTCTTCTAACAGGAATTGCTATAGTGAAAATGAAGATTAAGTCCTTTTCCTGAGAAAGCTTGATTTTTAGTATGTGTATGGGTGTGGGAGTGTATGCAGTGGGAGAGGAAAAAATTATAGCTAAAAAATAGTCATAAAAATATAATCTCAGACAATGCTAAGTGCCATAAACAAAGGAGAGTTGGAATCAAGGGAGTGAAGAAAGGGATATTTTTGAGAGTGTGCACCTGGCAGTGAGGGGATGACATGTGAGAAGAGACCTGAGGTGAACTGAGCAGGCTGGGTGGCTGGGGTGCAGTGAGCAGGGGCCAGACTATGTCAGGTTATACAAGCCTCAGTGAGGGATGGAGGCTTCTTTGTACCTGTGGTTGGAAGCACCTGGAAGGTGTTGAGGCATGACATACTCTGATTTCGTTGACAGGCCACTCTGGCCACTGTGAGGTGATTACTCTGCAAGGGGCCAAGGGAAAACCTGGGGAGGGGGACAGGGGCAAGAAGGCTGACACCTCCCAACCCCACCACAAGGCACATGGCTCACATTACACATTCAAACTAGGTTGGGGCAAGTGGGTCTCCCCAGGTCCTAGGCTTCACGTTAACATGTCCAGGGACTTCAGAGGGGATTCTCATGGCCACTTTTCCCTCTGTGCTCCCCAAGGTTGGAGAGCTTAATAGGAGGCGCTGAGCAGATCCTTCCCTCTGGTGTAACCCCCTCCTCCATCTCTGTTCTAAGGCCTACTTGCCTACTTGTATGATCCACTGTCCTCCAAGGGAAACGGGTCTTGCCCTCAGGAGAAAGCCAAAAGCTCCTGGGGGTTGACCAGCTGCACTTACTCTGGGGGGGCCCATCTGCTGAATTTGGAGGAGGAGGATGGATCCACTGGCAGGCCCACTGCGGCTGCCTGGCTAAACCAAGGCCTCTCATTGAGATTTGAAAAAAATATTTTTTAATAGCGTTTGGTGGTACGAGTGGTTTTTTTGTGTTACATGAATGAGACTTCATCAGTAATAGAACTGTTACTTTGATCTCCATCGACCTGACTCAGGCTTCTGGGATTCAGTAGTCTATAAGGAAAGACAGAACCTATAGATCTGGCCTTGGGGGTCCCAACTCTGAGCTAGTGCTGTGATCTTTATTGTGACCATCATGTACCAGCATCCCAGGGATGGGGCTCTTACTGGGCATTTCTCCTCAGGCGCAGGGACCAGTGCCAGTAACATCACCTGGGAGCTTGTGGAAATGCCGTGTCTCTGGCTGGACCCAGACCCTCTGAGTTAGAATCTGCATTTTAACAAGACCCTTCAGGGGATTCACAGGCACTTCACAATGAAAGACACACTGACTTATGATATTTCCTTTCAGTCTATGTGGATGCAATGACAGTTTAAGTGGGAAGTGAGGTTTTTACAATGATGACTCAGTTTTTGTTCTGCCCAATCCTCATGCCTACCTGTAATCTTGTAGTTATTATCTTTGCATTCTACAATTACCAAAGCAGAAAAATATTATCAAGCCTAATATTATCATTTCTCCTCACTAATGTAGTTATTTGTTTTGTGTTTCCCATCCATAGTAATAACATTTACTATTGACAATTCTGTTGCAATCATTTATGTCTATAATCCTTAGCAAAAGTTACATTGGAATAATAAGAAGTCAGTAAAAGGAGGGCTGTTCTTCTGTGAAATACAGTCTTTATGCCTCAGATTCAGATTGCTCAGAGCCTCTGCAGCAAAGATTTGGGATGTTTCCTAGGCCTGCTCAGAGCAGCAAACCCCACCCTCTTGGAGAATGAGACTTATAGAGGGACAGTTCCCTCCTCAGAGGCTTCTCTAAGGGACTCCAATGAGCAAACACTCTTAGCCCCATGAGGACTGTCCAGGCCAAGTGGTGTGTGGGAACAGGGAGCAGGGGTTTCCAAGAGGATACAGTGGCTGTCTCCATCCCTTCCTATAGTGCAGGCTCCAAATCTTATCAATGGTCCATGGCCTGCATTGAGCAAGGTCCTGGAATAGGGTTCAGGGTAGTGATAAATTCCAATGCTAATGTGGGATGAACTTCTGTTGGGCTTTACCTCCTTCTTTTAGGATATCTGTGGAAATTCTGAAAGACCCTCTCTCCATAATATTGAGCCTGCACATTGTTCTGAAACAAGAATTGTTTTGACTGGGTCTCACATTTTTCTAGGTGGACTTATAGAGTCCCTTACATTCATTATTAGTTCATTTGTTCATCCATTCATTATCTTACTCTGTATCAGACCCAGGGCTGAGAACTCATTTTTCCATTGTCTTCATTTATCTTATTTACCTAACAAGTCATTCTCCTATTGACCTCATTTTCTTAGTCTGATGTACACTGGCTGCTAGAGAAAATCTTAGCAATAAGCAGATTGGTTTCAATGAATATTCATAATCTCCAAGTTCAACTGGCTCTTTGACTGCCTGGTCTCTACTTTGACTACCTTAAACCTTCTTTACTCTCTTCAAACCACTTTTCCTTCACTCTCAACATATACTTTCACTCCCGTATTTCCAAATAAAATAGAATTCATCAGACAGTTTCCCCTGTATTTCCTTCACCCCATCTAAAATTTACCTGGAACTTAAAAGTCATCTATCTGGGATTACTAAGGAATTTTCTGTTGTTGCTAAATTTAATTATAATTGCTCTACTGATTACTTCTAAATACTTATCTCTGGTTCAAATCTTTCTCCTAACCTTGGATCCATGATATCCAACTTCCTCCTGAACATCTCTAATTGGATGTCCCCAAACTAAACTCAAGAGATCCTGTACTCTCAGCACCAAATTGTAATTAAAAAATAACACAGTCATCCGTTTAGACGTTCAAGCTAGAAACCTGGTTATCAAGCTGTATCCCTTCCTCTTCTATATTCCCATATTTAGTACAGATCAAATTCCATACATTGTATTTTTTAAAGTGTTCTTCTATTTGTCTTTGGCCAGGGTGTTAAAAAGGCTGGACTTTGCATTTTCACTCATCCAGAACACTATCTATTGCCCGAACAACTTTCCTGGCCTCCTACATGGCCTCCCTGCAATCAGTCTTACTCTTTGTCATTCTGTTCTACCAGTAGCAGTTAAAGAGATCATTTTAAATCTCATCCGACCATACCATTCTCCTACTTAATGTTTCTCAGTGGGTCCTCATTGATCTTCAGATAAAGTTCAAACTCCTGACCCTGGCCTATACAGCTCTGCATGACTGCCTCTTACTTATCTCTGCACCCACATCCCTATCATGTGCTTCTGTACTATGTTCTCTGCCCTCTCCCAGTACTATCCTTTTGAGTTACACTTGATTCCTAGCAGTTTCTCAACAGCTACTTGCACTTTGAGCCTCTGAACCATTGCAAAAGTTGTTTTCTATACATGAAATACTCTTTCCCTCTGTTAATCTCAAAGAGTGGGGGCAAAGGAGCACAAAGGACAAAGAACCACAGTTTGAGAAATTCAGCTCAAGTTTTATCTTGAGCTTCCAACTTTTCAAATAGAAGAAAAAGTATATATCTAGATCATTTTGAAAGGAGAGAGAGAAGAAAGGTTCATCTTCCTTGATCTTTCTCGTCACTGCTTCCAGTCTCCCAAGCCTCCTTTTCCATTTTCATTTCTCCCATCCCTTCGGGTGATTGACAACTAAATGAAATCCGCTTGAAAGATAGCTTCAGTAGGAGCTTAGGAAGGCGCACCAAAGTCCTGACATACCAGTAACTGGGGCATCACTGTAAGATGCAGATATTTTCACACAGCTCCTGGAGAAGATTGCACCACTCTTTTTTTGTTTGTTTGTTTCAAGTTACATCCTTGGCCCCTTGTTCTGAGTACACTCTTTCTAGCTTGAACCTCCAAGATAAAAGTGAAACTTCTGTTAGCCATGAAGCATTAGATCCACAGGGGCAAAGGACAGGGAAATCAAAGTGATTGGATGGGGGCATTTAATGCCTTTTTTCTTGCTGTCTTCATTCTCTGCTTGATGACGAAGAATCATTAATGCAATAGCCTTGGTCTGATTTGCTGATTTATACACCATATAAAAGACAATTTAAAAATTCATTCTGTTCAAAAATTGCATTTGTATGTTTACATTAGAGGAAAGTTGTGCCATACAATAAATGTTGTTCATATGTGAATAACTATAATTAATTGAGTGGATGTCATAAAATGAAGCAGTCACTGGCTTCAGTTTAAAGTTTTCCTGGGAACCAAAGCAAGTCAAGTACCAGTTTTGTCTTCCCTGGGAATCTCTTGCCAATGTGGAAATATGTGCTTTACTTTTCCAATTGATAGAATGTGACTGTTGGCAAACTCAGAGTCCTTCATGTACCAAAATTTCACAGAGCCTTTGCTGAGACAGTGCTCCACAAGCCTATCTCTTCTTGGCCCCTGGGTCTGCTGTAAAGTGTGAATCTGAGCCCCTAAGTGATTCCATAAGAAGTGGGCATCCCGCCCAGAATCCAGAGCTCAGGGGCTTCCCCCAAAATCCAGACATGACCTTAAATGCAGCTGCCCCTGCCCTTACAACCCCATAGCTGCTGGGATTTCCCTCCCTGACTGCTCGCTGAAGACATTTTTCAAGTGAGTTTTATTTAGTTGTCAATCCCTCAAGGAGGTGGGTGAGAGCATGATAAGGTCAATAATGGAAAGGCTTGGAAGTCTGGCAGCAACAGAGAAAGAGGTCAAAAAGTATGATCCTTTCCTCACTCCCTCCGTCACCTACTCTCAGATTTATCTGTAACTTACACTGTGGCTTAGAGTCTCTGTGAATCTCTTCTCCTCTCCTTCCAGAGTCAAAAACACATTGACTATTCTGTGCCTGGAACTTGCAATAACCTGATATGTACAGAAATCACCAGTCACCCCCTCCCCCGCCACCCAGAAGGAGGTCATGGTCCTGTGGCAGATAGCTAGCTAACACATTGTTATCAGCACTGTGACAGTCATAGCATGATGGGCCTGGGAGCAAGGAAAGGGACAGAGCACACTCAGGGATTGAGCAGAGCCTCTGATATTCAGACCCTCAATCCCTTGACTTTCTCCTAGTGAGGCATTGCTTTCTAGGCATCATTGTTCTGCGGTCCAGAGCTGCCTCTGTGGCTTTGACCAATATTCTAAATGCTCTGGTCCTTGTCCTTAAGTCCTGACACTTATCAAGCTCTCAACTTGTGTGGCTTGTTTTTGTCCGCTCATGGTCTTCCCAGGCAATTCAGTCCTTCCCAATTCTGTCTAAGGGTGCTCTTAGTTCACCCATGAGGACAACAACATTGCTTGCAAAAATCACTGAGCTAGAATAAGGTTTTTCTAAAGATGCAAATCTAAAAATTGGACACCTTTGCTTCAGGTACCCCTTTTTTGTTGCATGTTATTGGAAACGGCCCTCTGTGCCAGTGCTGGTCTGTTTTGTTCTCTGCTATGTTCCTACCACCTTACATAGGGCTCTATGAGCAGTAGACATTTGTAGATTGAACATCCTGCCACCCCAAGCCAGATTCAAACAAAATTTGAATCAGAAACCTTATATTCTAAGATTTTAAAATGTTTACTCTAATTAATGAACCAACACTGCAACTTACATTTGATTGGTGAGCCTTAGTTATTTTCCAGTGTTTAAAGTCTTAGAAATGAATAAAGGTGAGGGGAGGCGTATTGGTTTCCTGTGATTGCTATAACAAATTACCACAAATTTAGTTACTTAAAAAACCACAAATGTATTATTTCACAGTTCTGGAGGTCAGAAGTCCAAAATGAGTATCACTGGGCTGTGATCTTTCTGCAGGCCCTATGGGGGAATCTATTTCGTTGCCCCTTTCAGCTTTCAATGTCTACCTGCATTTCTTGGCTCCTGGCCCCTTTCCTCCACCTTAAAAGCCAACAGTGCTGAGTTAAGTCCTTCTTCGGCTGTGATCTCTATGGTTTTCTTTTTTTGCCTTTGTCTTTCACTCATAAGGATCCTTGTGATTACACTGGGCTCACGTGAATAATCTCAAGTAATCTCCTTATTTTAAGGTCAACTGATTAGCAACCTTAATTCTCTCTACCATGTAAAATAATATATTAACAGATTCTGATGATTGTGATGTAAACATATTTGGGAGTGCCATTATTCTGCCTACCACAAACTCTCAAAACGTTTCTGATTGATAGCCATCCTTACATCTTGCCCTCTGAGCCTAGTACCCTATCTCACCTCTACTTCCTTGGTCTCTGCTTCCCTCTATCCCTCCCTTCTTCTATCTTACTTTCTCTCAATCCTTTCTTATTCTCTCACTCCCTTCTCCTCTTCTTCCTCTCTTTTTCTTTTAGTTTCTTCTCCTCAGCCTATAAACTTTCTAATGTTTCTCCCACATAAAAATGCCCAACTTATCACAATCTTTCTTAACCCCACATTCCCTCCAGCTGCAACTATATTTCTTGTTTTCCTTTCTGCAGAATGTCCTAAAGGAGTCATTTCTGTTCACTATCTTTCCTCCCTTCTCCCTCACTTGTCAATCCACTTGACTTCTGCTCTTATTGCCCCACAGTGTTCTCATGAACTTCACCAAAGATTTTGTCTATAAATCTAAAGGAGATATTTTCCATCCTTGTCCTTCCTAAAATCAGCAGCAGCAGTTGATGGCATTGAACATGACCACTCCTCTATCCTTCTAGAAATACTATCTTTCCTCCCTCAGCCTCTGTTCATAACACCACCGCCTCCTGGTCTTCCTTGTGCTTTTCTGGCTGTTCATTCTCAGTCTCCCTTGCTGATTGCTTGTCCCAGGTCCACCTCTTAAGTGCTTCTGCTCCTGTTCAGAATGTCTGGGCCACATTCTCTTCTCATTCTGCATGGCTGGGGGTGTTAGGCAGGGGCAGGTGACATAGGGAGGTCCTGAGGTTTCAGTTACAACCTTTACTCCACTGACAAAGCCTTGATCCTGTATTGCTTTCTTGAGTTCAAGCCTCCAGACCCTGAGCTCCAGACCATGATATACAATTGCCTCCAGCACACCTCCACCAACCGTGAACCATAGACACCTCCATCTTCATATGTCTGGTGCTGAGTTTATCATCTTCCACTCAAACTTACTACTCCTCCAATGTTTCTTGCCCATGTCCAGAAGCATTGCCCACATTCCTCAGTCACTGAAGTCAGATGCGTTCTTGGCTGTCATCTTTAATTCCTCCTCTTCTTCAGGACCAATATCTGATTAGTCTTTATGTGTCAATGATTTCAGCTTCTAAATCTCTCAGATCAAGTCCTCTGCTTCACTCCTCATTCCACTGTATAATTCAAGGCTCACCATGTCATAACCAGATGATTACACTGGGCTTGCATGCCCATGCATCCCTTCTTATTTCATTCTCTCATTGAAGCCAGAGCATCTCCTCATCTAATGCAGAACTTGGACCCAGTCATGACCTCACCATGCCACCATTATCATTACTCCTCCACACTCTTGCTTAACATCTTTTAGTGTCTGTCCATTGCTTTGAAGGTAAGGTCTAAAGGCATTCCCTAGCCCTTGCAGAAGCCTTTGCACATGACCTGTCTCTGCCTTCCTTCCCAATTTCATCTAATAGCCTCCTTCCCTTTTCTGTTTCCTCTCTAACCATAATTAACTACTCAGTATCTGTAACCTTACTCTTTGTACACAATGTTCCTTTGGCTTGATTACTTCTACTCTTCTCTATTTCTATCTCTATCCTTCCTCCTTACCCTCATCCCACTCTGGATGAGGACAAGCAACCAACCTATTCAGTCTAAGTCACAGGTTAGATGCTAGTTTTTCCAGAAAGCTCTTCCCTGAGTGCCTCAGACTAGTCAAGTGCCTCCATCCATGGTCCCCCAAACTCTGACACTCAACCTTTTCATAGTTCTTTTTCTGTCTCTCTCACACTAGATTACACCCTCTTTAGAGTACACCTCATGCTTGCCTTCACTGCAGAACCCCCATCATTTGGCACAGGACTGACACCCATGCCAAGGAGATTTTCAATAAATATCTGTGAATGAATGAGTCCCCTTCCATTTGTTACATGAAGCACAACAGCAGCCGGCTTGCATCTGGCAAACAACCATATCCAGTTCAAAGAGTTGTTGTTAGTGCTTAACACTGCAACTGGCACCCTGGAAGCACTCAGTGAATGACAGTTTTCAGTGTTAGTATTGTTGTTATCACTATCCCTTACAGCCCATTCATTTACTTAATTTGACCCTAAGTTGCTGTGTAACTCTTTCACCTTGCAAATTGTTCTGGGTTAAGATTTTGAGAAACCAGTCTCCGTCTTATTCATTTCTTCACTCAACAATCATTTCCTGAGCCTTCTACTATGTACTAAGCACTGTGCTGGTATCCGAATATGGAGAGATAAAGAGAAAGGTGGAAAGAAGGAAACTCAAAAACCAAATATATGTCAGGAATTTAATTAATAATATTATCTGCTCTGTAAACCAGTATCCCTACTTTCACAAGAGCAGATATTTTCCCCAGGAAGATATTTTATTTCCGGAGAACAACCAAGATGACTTTTTTTTTTTAATTTTCAAAATAAAGAAAATCACAAATTACCATCCCATATTGGAAAGCATATAATTTTGTTGAGAATTGTTATACTACCTTACACTTTCCTCTGATCTGATTGCAGCTCAAGGGATAAACATGAGCATGTCAGTCAGTATTTATCCTGTCAGGCACTGGGACTTTGGGACTTCAGGAGTATTGGATTTCCCTCCCCCAATACCTACTTTGCTGCTATTTGCATCCCAAATGCACATCACAACATTTCCTTCATGTAAACAATAAAAACCATTTCAGAATACCTTGTACACAGACACAATTGACTTCACTTCTGAAAAATGTGGCTGGAATCCTAGAATATCTGGCCCCACAGGGCCCTTAAAGGTCACATAGCTCAACATCCTCATTACACAGGTGACTATTTGAGACCTTAGAGATGTGGGGGGCCTATTTCAAGTCAGGAACAGTGTTGGGCTTAGATGTATCTCCTACATAAGTAATATGATTTGGCTGTGTCCCCACCCAAATCTCATCTTGAATTGTAGCTCCCATAATTCCCAGGTGTTGTGGGAGGGACCTGGTGGGAGATAATTGAATCATACTGTCCTCGTGGTAGGGAATAAGTCTTCTGAGATCTGATGGTTTTATAAGGGGTTTTGCCTTTTGCTTGACTCTCATTCTCTCTTCCTGTCATGTAAGATGTGCCTTTTGCCTTCCACCATGATTGTGAGGCCTTCCCAGCCACATGGAACTGTGAGTCCATTAAACCTCTTTTACTTTATGAATCATCCAAAACTTGGGTATGTCTTTATCAGTAGCATGAAAACAGCCTAATACAATGTAAGTGGCACTTACAGATTCCAACCATATTTCATGTGCAATAGCTCATTTAATCTTTGTAGTCATCCCTGGGAAAGTTTTATTATTATGCTTATGTTACATAGAGGTTAAATGACTTGCCCAAAGTCACACAGTTGGGACAGTGGTATATCCCAGATTAGAATTCAGTATTCTTGTCTCCCAGTGCCTGTGTCTTTTTGCCATTCACACTTGCTTCAACCAACACCAGCTTTTTCCCCTGATCGTGTTGGTATCTTATTTTTCTCATGGATTTTGATAAAGGCCAGACCTGATCCAAGCCTCTTACATGGCCACCTATTAATACTTACAAGAGGAAATGACCACCTGCCCAAGATTCAGACCCTGCTGTATCTATCATCATGGCTTCTTGAAAGGGATTGTAGTGTGACCACACCCTAAAACTAAAGTGTCTAGAACTGATTACCAGCTGAAGTAACCATAGACCAGAGCGCCAGCCTTGGGCAACCTACCCCATTGACCTTGATGTGGAGGAGGTCTGCTAGTGGCATTGAAGCCTTGAAAATTTGGCTCATCACAGGACATCAGCTCAGCATGGATGTTGTTTGAAGAAAGCAGATGGTTTCAGGGTCAGTAGCAGCTTCTTCTGACTACAGCATGGAAGGAATGTGGTGACTAAGGAGACCTTGGATTTCACTAGTACTAGTTCTACTTGGAGTTCACTAGCTCTCCACTTTGCCAGTAAGAATTCATTAAACTTCACTAAATTTCTTTCTATCAAGAGGCAGGAAGATGATCAGTATGATTCTAGGCTAGATCTATATTTCAGAAAAGAGACCCAGCTTGAAGTGTATGAAGATCCTAGAGATGATACCCAACATGACATGTGCACATATAAAATTTCCTTTGCTGGAATGCAGAGTTTTAAGCCTCCAGCCTTGTACAGCTTTCAGTGTTATTCTGAGGCTATAATAAAACTGAGCAGGCTGCAAAAGGACCTAGCAATATTGTTGTTATCCTTCATGCACCTTTGTGCATTTTATTTGACCCTTCAATTATCTGAATGAGGATGTGTTTGCTGGACAGCAAGGGTGAAGAGAGGCTTCAAGGATGGGAAACTCGAAGACTCTGGGTCTGCAGGAAGTTGTTTTGGAATGGAGACACCAATCACAAGAGCCAGGAAGTGGCTTTCCCCAAAGCAGATCACATGTGTTGCTAACACCTTTCTGAACTTGTCAAAGCCAACCTTCTGAAATCACAAGTCATCAAAATGATGGCATGCAACCAGGTTCTCAGGTACATGACATGTTGTGTCCCTCTTACTACCTTTTAGGTCCAGAGCCATTATACTCATCATCTACCCTAATGGGTAGAATGTCTGGATAGTCAGGACAAATACACTTTGCTGTATACCTCAATACGATTTCTCTCACTTCTGGTCCTTTGTGCATCCTGTCTGGAATACTCATTTTTTTATTGCCTGATAAGTTCTGAATCATCTTTTGAAACCCAGCTCAAAGCTTATTTTATTCAATAAGTAAAGTTCTGAATCATCTTTTGAAACCAGCTCAAAAGTTATTTTATTCAATAAGTATTTGCTAAGTTTAGATTCTGGCTTTGGTCCTACACTTGTGTACGAGGACAGCTCTCCCTTGTGGTTCTTAGTCTAGTGGGAAGTTGCAATGAAACATGGTGAGTGTTGGGGTAGTGAGAGTAATAAGGAGTGGAATAAAAGCACACAACATGGTAAAGCATCTAGTCTGGAAGGACACAGGCCTGAGAAATGTGACTTTTCAGGTGAGAACTTGGGGGTGAGCAGAAGTCAGCCAGTGAAGACATGGAGAAAATGAACATCCTATACTGAGGGAACATCCTGCATAAAGTCCATGAGTTATATTAGGACTTGATGTTCAGCTGCTGTGGTTGATGCAATGTGAGTGAGAAGCAGGCATTGTGAAAATAGGAAGTTGAGGAGTGAACAGGACCATGTCACACAAAACTTTGAAGGTGAAGACTAGAGTTTGAATTTTAGTCTATGTGTAGCAGAATGCAATTGGAGGATATTCAACAAGCAAGTGACATGATCTGGTTTACTATTTAAAAGGGCAGCTTTGTAATGATCCAGGTGAGAGATCATGATGGAGCCTTGGACTGGGGTACAGGTAGTGGAAGTGGGGAAAAGCAGGACTAATATGGATTTAACTTGGAGGCTAAGCTTTCAAGATTTTCAGATGTAGTAGATGTGAGGATGGGAGAGAGGGGCCAAGAATACCTCATAGGGTTTTGGCCTGAGCATCTGGGTGAATGATGATCTTATTTATTGACAAAAGAATGACCAAGGGAAGAACCATGAGAGTGGAGAAATCAAGAGTACTGTTTTGAACTTGTCAAAAAATGTGATGTGAAAGAACTAAGTAAAGGTATTAATTTGGCAGTCATCAGCATAAAGGCGATGTGGTGGGGTTTTAAATTATTATCTATCTATTTATTTATTTTTAGAAATGGGGTCATGCTCTGTCCCAGGCTGAAGTGCAGTGGCGCAATCATAGCTCACTGCAAAGCCTGGGCTCAAGAGATCCTTCCTCCTCAGCCTCTTGAATAGCAGTTTTTATACACTTCTGCAAAGTCTTTGGCCCTCTCCACCCTTCCTCTTGACTCTGCACTGGCCTTAGGCATGCTGCATGATTTTCCATGTTGGGCCAATAAAAACCGTGCAGCTTCCATTTGTTTCTAGAGATGTTTGTTATGAGAACCCAAAAGCTATGCTATGAGAAGCCACAGAGAAAGGCCATGTATAGAAGCTCCAGTCAACAGTTCCAGATGAACCTGTCCTTCAACACTCAGAGCCAAGCTGCCAGACATGTGAGTGAAGGCCCCTATCCCCCACTGTGGAACCCAGGACCTCTTTTAACTTCTCAGTTTAGGACTCAAATTTTGTCCTGCTGAATAGGACTGGAGCTAGGCAACTAATACTCCTATGTCTCACCACAGAATCCCTTGCCACATGGAGCTGGGAAGTGGATCCTCCAAGCCCAGATGTTCTAGTCAATTAAATCACCTTCTACTTGTTTGAATCCTCCCATCTGTGACTCTGGGCATCATGGATTAGAGACAGACCATCTCTGCTGTGCACTGCCCACATTCTTGACTTATCAGTACAATAATATTGGTAAAACTTATTGTTTTGCTTTGGGATAATTTGCTACTCAACAAAAGATAATGGTTATATGTGGTAACTGAAGTCATCAGGAGAGATGAGAGCACTCAGTGAGAGTGTGGAGAGTGGAAAGAGAACAGGGAAGACACTGGAGGGAACTGGAGGGAAATTTACTGGAAGGAATTTATTTGCCTTTAAGAAATGAGAGAAGTTAAACAGGAAAAACATGAGAAACAGAAAAGTGGCAGAGGAAAAAAAAGCAGGGATATCAGGAGACTGCAGTGCTATGGAATCCAAAAAGAGACATTTTAAAGAATAAAATAGTTTTCAACAGTGTCAAATGCTGACAGGTCAAGTAAGATAACTGGAAAATGCCTTTAGGTTTTAGTAACAAGGGCAGTGGTGACTCAGCAAGAACAGCTTCACTGAGAGCAGATAACAAAATTAGAATTCTTTGAGAAGACAGGAGCAGAGATGAAGAACAAAGGAGAGACTGGGCCTTAGACAGAGGGAGACCACTTTTTCCTGTGACAGCGGAGAAGGGAGAGCTTGTATATGCAGATCCCAAGAGCTCTGTCATAAAAAGTTTAGGGAGTTCCCTTCTAAGAATTTCTGTTATCCCCTGAGCTGAAACTTTAGAGGAAAAAAAAAACAAAAACAAAGGAGGAATGTCTGTTTTGTTTCTGCTCTTTGCTCTCCCCTTCCTGGCACCAGCACCCCCTTAATCTCCTCAATTTAGGATCCAACTTTTCCCATGCTAATACTGGAGTTGGGCCACTAATAATCCTGTATCTCATCACAGGAGACCCTGCCACATGGAGCTGAGGGCAAGGATCTGAGTGTGGGATGGGGTAGGGAGGCTGGGGAGATCAGTTAGACCTGAGAGTTCGACCTTCGTATTTTCAGGTTTAGTGTCCTAGTTGTCCTTACTTGCTGTCTGATCAAATTCTTTTGAAGTTACCAACTCTTCCAAGTTATGTAACAGGGAACAAAAAGATGGGATTTGTGTTCCTGGAATGGGCTGGTGTGAGAGCAGCAGCACAATCAGTGGGGAGTGGGCAGGATGTGGTAACACTTAAGGGTAGATGCTGGGTACTCTGTTGACTTGGCTCTAATCAAAATCTGGTTTTACTAATGGGGAAAGTAGGTCTCAGCTCAGGGGAGGGACTTGGCCAACATCACCTAGCAATCATGATGGGATTGAACCCTGACTGAAATCCAGGTGTCCATTTTTTCTCAGTGCTTTTCCCATGATAGCAAATTGTTGGAGCTGAGGCAGAAAGAAGGCAGAACAGGTCTAGGTTTCTCCTGCCATTTCAACAGCATGGATGGAACTGAAGGACCTCATGCTAAGTGAAATAAGCCAGACACAGAAAGACAAATACTGTATGATCTCACTTATATGTAGAATCTAAAAACAACAACAACAAAAACCTAACAAACAATCCCCGCTAATAGTTGAACATATAGAATTGACTATAGTATTCTTTTCACTATGTATATGTTTATCAAAATATCATGTCATACACCTTAAATCTATACAACTAAAAACAAAGAAAAAGAAAGGTGGGAGGCCCCAGAAAGCACCTTTCCCATTAACAAAGGCAAGCGCTTTGGGCCTTATTTCAACAGATGGTCACATGATGAATGTTCTTAGGCTAAAGGGAGTTTGTGTATCTAAAAGCTGTTGAATCTGGAAAGGAGAGATCCCTGACTCTGCTTCCAATTCTAGGGCACCTTTAACAGAATTTCCCCCAATTACTTTCTTCCTCTTACTTTCCCTTTCCTAGTTCCATCTCCTGCTGGACCTCTTGCAAAGATTCAGGGCCTGGGTAGCCCTCTGAAGGTTATCATAACACAGACGCATCCTGGATAGGCCTGTGGGCTGTGCTTAAAGCTTTCAGATGGGTCTGGGGCTCAGTCATGCTTTCCTCTCCTGCCTTCAGTACTCTAGCACAAGAAACTTATAGATCATTAAAGGAACCCCCAGATTTAAAAGCCCATAGGAGCGAACAGCTATTTCATTAGGGAAAAGCTATATAAAGTGGCTTAAAATAGAGCACATTTATTAGTACTACTTTGCAAGGCTGCACGTTGCATTTGTTTGTTTCTGTTAGTCTCCAGTCATCATGATGTGGCTAGTCTCCTCTCCAACACTGCCCTGAAGAAACACTCCCGCATGTAGCTCTGGTCTAGATTCTCATTCATTTATTCAATAAACATTTACTGAGGGCCTACTATGCGCTAGACACTCTTCCACAAGCCTCTAGACTGACACCCTCAATGAACTGCTGGGGATATCTCCCTCATGCTCTGAATACCATAAATACTCAATTCCAAGAATACCAGTCCCAGCCTGTGGCAGGGTTTCAAACTCTAGGAGAGTTCAGCAGCACATTTGCTGATGGGAACAGCTTGAGCTTTCCCCTAAGACTAAGGAAACAGTTTTCAAAGGCAAAGTAGTTTCAGAAGGTTTTGAAAGAAACAGCAACACTTAAATATTTGTATCAGGCAATTTTACAAAACAGGCTGCCCCCTGTCTGTCACATGGTTGTTCTGGGGTTGTGAGTGAACTGGCCAGGGACAGTGGGATTGCTGCAGCATTAGGACATTCGTCAGAGCTGGAGCATTCATTGAATGTCAGATGGTGCAAGTCCTTGCTTTTACTTCAGATAAGAAAAAATTGTATGTGATTTGACATAGTCTCCCAAGATTTTTACCATCCCTTAGGAGCCAGTGACTTCCTCAAGCAGATCTCATGAGATCATTTCCCAAATTTATTCTAACTCTGTAAGAAATAAGGGTCATCATCCATTTCCCAACACATAGCTCAACTAATAAAATACTTACTCTCAATTTGCCTAATAACTATTGCCTAAGGGAACTATTGCCAAAGGGAAATAACAATCCATGGAAAAGATAAATCCTTTAGAATTGCAATAAAAATGCACTTCTCTATTTCCTGGGAGTGGATGAATTTAGCAGAAGAAGCAATAGTACTGTTTCACAATATTTCATATTGGGTAATGAGACCCTCGAGTCAATCAAAGCTATGTTTTCACACGAGTTCCATTTTGGATCATTGCAATATATTTCTTGCTCTGGGGGCACCTTTCTTCCATCTTATTCTAATGGTTGTTAAGAACTGGAAAGTAATGGTGGCATGAGATTGGGGGTGAAATTCAAGAACATAGTACTGTCTGTGTTAGGCAAAGAGTGACCAAAGACAGTTCTGCAAACCAAGTACAATTCAGAAAGGGTTTAATAAACAGCAGCTAAACATTGCACCAAAGCATTTGGAAACACAATTTCTACAGAGAGGCAAAGGTCAGGCTTCCATTCTAAATTCCTTAAGACAATCATTAACAGCCCCGCCCTCCCACCCCCCATATCCCCACATATCCACAAGACTACACTCTTCTAGTCATGAATTTACCTACAGACACAGTCTTAGGAATAATGGGACTGGCATGCATTATCCCAGCAATGGCAAGGAAGCAGGGGACAGGAAAAGGATGGATGAAAAGGCAACCAGCAGCTAATGATACACCCCTTAGGAGCTTTGTTCAGGGGATGGGCAGGGAGAATGCGCTTGTGGTGCCCTCTGTGGCTTTACCCTGGGCTTCTAGGATACTCTGGACTAGTGCAGGTATTCAGATCCAAAGTGGCTGGGGCTGCCATCATGAACAGTCTCATTCTCTTGGGCTAAGTCTATTAAAAGTGATCTTCTTGAGTGACACATTGTGACTTTCTAAAAACCTTTTTGGTGCCCAACCAAGTTCCACTAATGACCCAGAAGGCTCGCTGAGATTGTGCTGATTCTGAGGTCATGGTGGACCTGGCTTCTCAATCTGTTATTTTTGCCTTGGGAAAGGGGCACATGATAACTCTTTATTAAAGACACTTGTAAGGAGCCTAGGCAAATCATTCAAACTTCTGGGATTCAGTTTATCTACCTTATAAAAATTGCATATTTATGCCTGTGTCTTTTACTCACATTAAGATTAAGAACAAATGGCCTCTAAATGATATATTATAAAATTGGTAATAAAGTTAATGATCTAGTTGACTCAATAATTATTTGTATGAATTTGCAATTCACACCTCATAGAATCGGCATCAACAGAGAACCAGAGGTTCCTGATATGGTGGGAGAAAAATGTCTGGGCCAGGATGTGGAGTGTGGAGTGTGAGGAAGAAAGAATTTGACTTTCATCTGCCAGTAGCCCTCTCTTTTGAGCCAGACGTCAATCCTCAACTACCATCCATTCCAAACCTCTTACCTAATCCAGCATAACCTAGTTGTCTTGGCAGGGAGGTGACTTTTGTATCTCTCCCATATTTTAAAAAAATATTTTTAATCTAGATCACTCTGTTTCTATTTGCAACTTTTTAATTTAAATAAAAAACACTTGATCATGTTTTCCTGAAAAGTTTACAGGTGGTAATGATTCCAAATTAAGTAGTGCCCAGTTGGCTACAAGGGGGTCAAAGGCAGTGGGGGAAGAAGACTTTTCTGGAGGAGAGATGTACCAAAGAGGGGACTATTTTCCTGAGGGGCTGGATGTGGTATGGCACTAGCCATCTTGGTGCCAGGCTGGCACAGCTATTTCTATTTATTTTGGCCATACATGGTAGACAGTGGTTGGTATCAATTGTCCCACCAGTTTCCAAACCAAGAAATGAGTTGGGGGTGTAGAACTGGCTCCCACCTTTGCTATCAGTATTTATGCCTAGTAGGCCTTGCTGAAGGCAGGGGAGGTGGCAGGCAGGATCACATGGCACAGCCCAACCTGGCTGCCTAGTAAGTCAGAGTCATCTGATCTGGATGGCCAGTCAACAATTCTCCTTGTTCTGGGCCTCTCAAACAGCCAAGGGTTCCACTACAGAGAGTAGAATCTCTTGTTCTTTCTGCAGTGGGCAGAGTGCAATAAAATACATGCAGTGCCCTCAGCTGAGGGAGACTGGCAGACTAAGATGAGCAACTGGACAAATGGCAGTGTTTGGCTTTGATGGGTGTATACTGAGCAATGTTAGAGAGACAAGTAATTTTTCTGTAGTTATTTTTTTCATAGAGATTCATAAATATGAATTGAGAGTCACAGCTTGATAGAGAGGTAAAAAGAAGAATCCTGATATACATGAAGGGGAGCCCTGGGGTTTGGGTGCCTGGATGCTTCATGGGGTATATGGTGCTCTGGTTGCTGCACTGCCACCACTATCTACTGTTTGCGAATCATGCCCTTAATAGCTGACTCCCGGTTGACATATGTGGCCCAATAGACCAGATTGAATATGGCAAAGAGCACAGGAAAGATGATGCGGGAAATTTTGTCAACCTTGCTGACACTGTTGTAGGTCTTGGTCTCAGTCGGGCTGTCCTGCACATAGGTGGCCTTGGGTGAAGCAATGATTGTTGGGGTTGAGGAGGCACTGGGAGCAGCGCCCTTGGAGATGGTGGAGAATTCAGTGTCCTTGGCCAGGTTGATGGGATAGGTGGTCCCCACGATGTTGAAGGTGGTGCTGGTTTTCTTTGCCGGGGCTGCTGGTGTTTTCTTCTAGAGGTCAGGAAAAAGAGTGGGGGAAAGGGAGAAAAAAAGCAAAGCTAATTAATTCATTACACAGAGAACCTTCAGAGGCTGCAGGGAGGAGGAGCCATGAGGGAAGTTAAGAAACAGGGCCATGTAGCCAATAGCACTAAATAGCCAGGTTTGTGTCAAGGAATAACTGAAGATAAGTATGAAAAGAGAAAACTTGCATCATCCTGGCTTACTAGCTATGTGGCTTTGGCTAAGTTACTTTTCCTCTTCATGCCTCAGTTTCTTCATCTGTAAAATGAGGATCAAAATAATTAGCAGGATTGTTGAGAGGATCAGATGAGAGCTAGAAATCGCTGATAAGCTGTGGAATGTTGGTCACATGTGGAAACTTATATGTCATGTGATTTGATCCTCAGAGCAACCCCTATGAAGTAGGTGGATGAGATTACTCCCATTTGACAGATGAGAAAACTCAGCCTCAGACTAAGTGGCAGAGCCTAACTTGGAATCGGGGCTCCTGACTTTTATCCAGGGCTGCACTGTGCTGCTTTCTGTAGGCCCCAGACACTTTTTGGTTACCCGAATAATAACTCCAAAAGGCCGTGACCATCAAGTGGCACATCTCCTGTGAGGAAGAGAACTGAGTGAGTCTGAAAAGCAATTTTGTCATAAAGACAATACATACCATGACATGTTGACATGCATCATTACAACAGCATCCCACCCTTCATGCAGTGTAACTGTTCAGGAAGCTCAGGAGCAGGCCAACGCTTTCCACACAGCTATGTAAAAGACTCTCTGACACAGCAAAGGTAGAGACAGATGGGGAGTTGCTATGGCACTGCCCTTTGGGCTTACTTTTCAGAGTGAAATGAACCCAAACACCCAGTGGGAAGCAAGCACACACACATGCCCATTTGTTCTCATATATATGAACTTGTGTATACAGACAGCCTCACAGCGGCTCCCTTGATGCAGAAGAGAGAAGAGGAGACAGTGCTTAGGCCTGGATATGAATAGAGAACCTGAGGAACAGGAGAGGTCAGAGGAGCAGGCCAGCTCCAGCCCCAGGCCAAACGTGGAGGCCTAGTTCATAGTCTATAGATGGTTTGCTGCCTCATTCCTCACTCTGGCCTTTTCTTCCTTCCATCCCCATTTGGCTCTAGGGAAAAGTGGTAAAAATGAGCTTCAGAAATGCCCTAATTTCACACACCTCATTAGTCCATTCTTCATGTTACTTTGCTTCCCAGAACCCAGGCTTTACTTCTTCATTTCTTCACTTCATACTTGTTTTCTTCATGTGTTTCTCTATTCGCATCCTCTGTTGCTGACCTCTCTCTGTCTCCTAATCTCTTCATACATCCTTTCTTCTTAACTTCAGAGTCCCCATCACTCTTATTTTTTCTCCTTTAGATGTCACTGCCATTTACTATCATGATCCTAATAACTTTTGCCCAATATTTACTGAATGTCTACTGGGCCAAAAACTATGCTAGGTACTTAGAGATAAATGGAAAGGGTAAAACATGAGTCCCTGTCTTCCAGGGGCTCACACACCAGTGTGAGAGAAAGCCTTTTAAGCACATGATTGCCATTGATTATGATCAGACTTCTCAAAGATCTGGGCCAAGTGCTATGGGAATTCAGTCAAAGGAGGGACAGAGTACCTGCAGGCACTGGAAAAGGTAGCTCAAAGAAGGCAATGAAGCTTATTGTCTGGGTCACAAATGATGAGCAGGAGCTCATCAGATGAGCATGCGGCAAAGGCCAGTACTGGCCAAGGACACTTTATTTATTTATTTTAGAGACATGGGTCTCACTCTGTCACCTGGGCTGGTGTGCCTTGGCATGAACATAGCTCACTGTAGTCTTGAACTCCTGGGCTCAAGTGATTCTCCCACCTCAGGCTCCTGAGGAGCTGGGACTACAGGCGTGTGCCACCATGCCAAGCTAATTAAAAAAAAAATAGAGATGATGTCTCATGATGTTGCCTGGGCTGGTCTTGTACTCCTGGCCTCAGATGATCCTCCCACCTTGGTTTCCCAAAGCACTGAGATTACAGGTGCGAGCCACTACACCTGGCCATGGGCACTATTTTTTGAGTTGACAAGAAGTTTACTGTATCTGGGTCACAGTGTGCACGGCAAAGAGTTGCGGAAACTGAGGCTGTGTAAAACAGGCAGCAGCAAGACCCTGAAAGGCCCTATGTGCTATGCTCTCTTGCTCTGTCTGCTTATTTTGGCCTCAGTGTTTTCAGTCATGGAGGGGAAGTGCAACAGACAAGAAGATGTTGGTTTAAGTAAATTGAACAGTCTGACTAATAGGATATTTTGAAAGCAATATTCTTTCTCCCTGAGGATTGCAATCACGTTGTTACAAGTGGAAGGGGGACAGAACTCTAAGACTTCTAAAAATCTTGTAAATTATTTAAATACTACATGTGACTCATTTATAATTAGCAAATTCATTGTGTGAATAGAGTCCTGCTGATAAATGTCTTTGCTGTTAAATAAAAGGGTGCTTTACTTGTTTGCCCACTTGCTTATTAATTTGTGTAGTAATCTCTTTTTTAATGGGTAGACCAAAAAACATAAGAAAGAAAAACACCGCATGTTCTCACTCATAGGCAGGTGTTGAACAATGAGAACACATGGACACAGGGAGGGGAGCATCACACACTGGGGTCTCTTGGGGGGAAATAGGGGAGGGGACAGCGGGGGGGTGGGGAGTTGGGGAGGGATAGCATGGGGAGAAATGCCAGATATAGGTGAAGGGGAGGAAGGCAGCAAATCATGCTGCCATGTGTGTACCTATGCAACAATCTTGTATGTTCTTCACATGTACCCCAAAACCTAAAATGCAATAAAAAAAAGAAAGAAAAGAAAAAAAAGGAAAGAAGATGTTGCCCTGACTTTTCTAGAAGTTTTTAAATGTTATTTCACTTAGCCATCTTATAAACTGGCTATGATCAAGTCTCTGAAATGATGGTTCTGAACAATGAAAACTTTTTTTAGCTCCATAGACACTTTATGTTCTGTAGATGGGGAGAAGTAGAAGTCAAATTAATAACAGATTTTTAAGTAATAAGAGAAAATTACCTTTTAATTTCTTCCACCATTTTCAACACGACACATTTCAATCAGCTACTATAATTTTTTATCTAAATCATCAATGAAGGAAATCAAAGCAAAATTTGAGTGTCAAGAAAATAGGAAAAGGAGCCATAGATTAATGGTTAATATTTACACATTTCTACACCTAGTTTTCCAATAATTCTCCTTGATAGATACAGACTGAGATGACTTAACTTTGACCAAATTGCCGTTCTATTCCTACCACCTGGCCAAGTATCTGGCTCTTAGGCACATGATGGATGTTTACTGAATGAAAATTACCCACCACTGAAGATTATAAATGTGATTTCTGGTTTGTTTCCCCTGAGTCTTGACCTTTGCTACATAGCATATCTCTGAAGTTCAGCCTAGAGTAATTTCCTCACCAAAATGTGGAAATTGACTCCTCCAAATGTCCCAAGGAGTTTGAATCCAGAACACAATCACTTTTCCTTCTAAATGTCTATTTCATGTGGGTTTTATTATGAGGCAATGAAAACATTTATAGAGAAATGCATGTCCCACTCAAGAGTCTTCCTCTGATGATATTCCTGTCAATCGTCTCTAAAGGTGAACTCAACTGGAACCTCAGAGTATATACTTATACAGTCCAGTGCCTCTGTGTCAGCCCCCTTACAGGCACTCAGCTTTTCTGAGCTCATTTCCAGAAGTGGGGCAAAGCAATGGAACATATGCTATGTGGGATTCAAAGATGAATAAAACCAACAATAAAAAACCAAACAACTCAATTTAAAAATGGGCAAAGGACTTGAGTAGACATATTTCCAAAAAAGATTTGCAAATGGCCAACAATCACATGAAAAGATGCTAAACTTCACTAATCAGAAATGTAACTCAAAGCCACGAAACTCCACCTCACATTAGAATGGGTACTACCAAAAAAACCCTAGAAAATAACAAGTGTTGGCAAAGACGTGGAGACATTGAAAGCCTTGTGCACTATTGGGCATGTAAAATCATGCAACCACTATGGAAAATGTTATACTGGTTCCTGAAAAACTTACAAATAGAATTACTATATGATTCAGCAGTTCCACTTCTGAGTATATATCCTCCAAATTAAAAGCAGGGTCTCAAAGAGACATTTGTATACTCACGTTCATAGCTTCATTATTCCCAATAACCAAATGGTGGAAGCAACCCAAGTGTTCATTGAGAGAACAATAAACAAAATGTGGTACATACATACAATGAATTCATTTAATTCACAATTACTCAACCTCACAAAGGGAGGAAATTCTGATACATATTACAACATAGCTGAACCTTGAGGTTGGTAAATGAAATAAGCCAGTCACAAAAGGATAACTCTTATGTGATTTCACTTCTATGACATATCTAGATTAACAAATTCATAGAGTCAGAAAGTAGAATGGTGGGTGCCAGGGGCTAGAGCAGAAGGAAATGGGAAATTCTTGTTTAATGAATACAGAGTTCCAGTTTTGCAAGATGAAAAGGGTTTAGGAGATTGCACAGCAATGTGAATGTATTTAACATGGCTGAACTACACAATTCAAAATGGTTAAGGTAGTGAATTGTATGTTATATGTATTTACCACTATATGTATATACATATGTGTACATACATGTACACATATTATATACATACACATGATGTGTATATACATGTATATAATAAATCGAGACCCTGCCCTCAGGAAATCTAGTTTAGTGAGGAAGTTTAATTAAAATCAGAGAGAATTAAAATATAAGGGAGAAAGCACAAACTAGAAACATTCAGAGAGGCATAAATAATGAATCAAGGGAGTTCAAGAAAAGAAGGAATTTGGAATGGTCAGGTAAGTCAATGGAAAGGAGAGAAAATGCAGATGGAAGAAAAATAATCACTTGTACCACTTTCCTGAAAAGATGAGGGGTATCTAGAGCAAAAGGTGGAATTTCCCAGGTCCAGATCATAGCTGAGAAAGAAAGAATGAAAGAGATTAGATACTATCTATATTTTGGTGGAGAGAAAGGAGCACAGTAGCTTGAGGGAAATCTCATACAATGGCTCTTACATTCCCCATGAGGAAGGTAAAAGAAATAGTCAAGATTTAAACTAGCTTTTTTTTTAGATGGAGTTTCACTCTTGTTGCCCTGGCTGGAGTGCAATGGCATGATCTTGGCTCACCACAACCTCTGCCTCCCGGGTTCAAGCGATTCTCCTGCCTCAGCCTCCCTAGTAGCTGGGATTACAGGTATGCGCCACCACGCCCAGCTAGTTTTGTATTTTTAGTAGAGACGGGGTTTCTCCATGTTGGTCAGGCTGGTCTCGAACTGCTGACCTCAGGTGATCCACCTGCCTCAGCCTCCCAAAGTACTGGGATTACAGGAGTAAGCCACAGCGCCCAGCGGATTTAAACTAGATTTTGTAGGAAATAGAACACAGAACTAATTAGGAACAGAGAATAACTGCAGGCATAGGTTGAAGGAACAGTAGAATTCAAAAATATACTCATAAATGTCACCAATCCATCAATAGCTATGTATTTTTTTCAGAGAGAAATAAAGGACTTGGATTGAAGTGACTAGAGAGGTCAAGAGTGCTGGTAAGTGATAGCAGTGATAAACCACAGGACCTATGCTGGATATAGAAGCAAGGAAAACAGAGGAAATCATCCATTTATTAAGTATTTTCTGAGTATCTACTATGTGACAGGTTCTGTTCTAGGTGCTTGGGATGCCGGAATAAATGGCAAAAACACAGCTCCTGCCCTAAAGAAGTCCCATTTCTGTAGGAGGGAGGGTATGTAATAAACATAGAAGCAAACAAATACATGAGGCAATGTAATGTCAGGAGGTAGGAATTATCATGGAAGCACATAAAGCAGGGCAGTGCAGAAACAGATGAATGCTAGTGAGAGAAGGTCTGCCTGAGAAGGTAAGTAGAGACCTGAACAAAATAAGAAAGCAAGCTGTGTAAAGATCTGAACAGCAAATATTCCACAGAGAAAGATTGGTAATGACAAAGTACCTGGACTTGAAATGAAAGTTATTTGTTTTTGCAATCCTAGTCTCTCATAAAATAGACTTTAAACCAACAAAGATCAAAAGAGACAAAGAAGAGCATTACATAATGGTAAAAGTATCAATGCAACAAGAAAAGCTAATGATCCTAAATACATACGCACCCAATACAGGAGCACCCACATACATAAAGCAAGTTCTTAATGACTTACAAAGAGACTTAGACTTCCACACAATAATAGTGGGAGACTTTAACTCTCCACTGTCAATATTACACAGATCAACGAGACAGAAAATTAACAAGGAAAACCAGGACTTGAATTCAGACCTGGACCAAGCAAACCTAATAGATATTTACAGAACTCTCCACCCCAAATCCATAGAACATACATTCTTCTCAGCAGCACATCACACCTACTCTAAAATTGATCACATAATTGGAAGCAAATCACTTCTCAGCAAATGCAAAAGAATGGAAATCATAACAGTCTCTCAGACCACACATCTAATAAGAAGCTAATATAAAAACTATATAAGAAACCCCCAAACAACTCAATAGCAAGAAAACAAATAACCCAATTTAAAAATTCACAAAGGACTTGAATAGGCATTTCTCAATAGAAGACATACAACTGGCTAATACTTACATTTTTTAAATGCTCAAGATTACTAATCATCAGAGAAGTGTAAATTAAAACCACAGTGAGATATCATCTCACACTTTTAAGATTGTCTATTATCAATAAGACCTAAGGTAACTGTTGGTGAGGATTTAGAGAAAAGGGAACCCTTCCATATTGTTGGTGGGAATGTAAATTTGCATAGCTATTAAGAAGAACAGTCTGGAGGTTGCTGAGTTAAAAACAGAAATACTAAATGGTTGAACAACCCCACTACTGGATATATATCCAAAGAAAATGAAATCAGTATGTTGAAGAAGTATCTGTATTTGTATAATAATTACAGCCT
The DNA here is from genome assembly GCF_030222135.1 of Aotus nancymaae. NCBI lineage: Eukaryota > Metazoa > Chordata > Mammalia > Primates > Aotidae > Aotus > Aotus nancymaae. The sequence goes on from NW_026988553.1 coordinate 1,122,865, forward strand.
TATTCACAAAAGCCAAGATGTGAAATCAACCCAAGTGTCTATAAACTGATGAACAAATAAAGAAAATGTGGTATAGACAATGGAATACCGCTCAGTCTTTAAAAAAGAAGGAAATCCTGTCATTTACATAAGCATGAATGAACCTGACGGACATTACGATAAATGAAACAGGCTAGGCACAGAAAAGAAAAATACCACATGATGTCACTTACATGTGGAATCTAAAAAATTTGAACTCACAGAAGCAGAGGGTATAATGGTGGTTACTGGGTACTGGGATTGGGGGTTAGTTGTTGGTCAAAGAATACAAAATTTTACTTAGATAAGAAGAATAAGTTCAAGAGATCTAATGTACAATAGGGTGACTGTAGTTAATAGCAATGTACTGTATTCTTGAAAATTGCTAAGAGTAGATTTTAAATGTTCTTACCACAGAAAATGATAAGTGTGTGAGGTAATGCATATGTTAATTAGTTCAATGTAGTCATTCATAATGTACACACATTTCAAAACATAATTTTGTACATGATAAATATATGCAATTTCATTGGTCAGTTAAAAATGAATAAATAGAAATAAAAAAATTATGAAAAGTGAAGTACTAAAGTGACAGCTGTGCAGCAAGCAAATTGCAGAGGAATCAGTCCAGTTTGCAGAAGGATACTAGAGGGATTTATATCATCATTTATCATGATATAACCACTGGTCATTGATAGAACTGAAAATTTTGCTATAATTGTAGTACAGGATGCAGAAAGGGTTACATAAGTGAAATAAATCATTATTTATCATGAAAAGGCAACTGGTAGTAAGCAAAACTGGTAGCAGTATAAATACATTATATAAAAGTACAGAAATAACTATTGGAAGGATTAATATCAACTATAAGAATTAAAAATAAATACCTACAATGGGCTGGACAATGGATTTGGGTGCATTGGGGTAAGAATTTCTTGATTTTCATTATAAATTTTCAAGTTCAACTTTTTAAAACTATGTCCATTACTACTTTGTTATTCAACATTAAAAATAATAAAACCAAATTTAAATTAAAAAAAGAAATCTCAATATTTTAAAAGAAGAAAATTATTCTTAGAACTACTTGTAAAATTTGTACAACTTCTTGTCTAAATTTTGCAAAAAAATAGTAATTCTTGGACCCTCTTTATTTTCAAATGCTCTAGAATAAAATTTTATCTTTTTTACATTGGAGAACACATTCAAATTCTCTCCAAATCTTGGAAAAGCTTAGTGTCTTGTCCTTAATGGCTTTTAAGTCAATGGATTATTCCTGCAAATGTAGCTACAAATCAAATTACCCCTTGCTATTTTTTTGTTGGGTAAGTAATATTCAAGATTGCTTAAGTTTTACTCATAAACTGGTGGTCTTTCTACCTTGTTCTGCCATAGGTATAAGTGGCCTGACAGTAATCACAGTCTCAATTTAAAAAACAACATCAATTGCAATTATTTCTGGAATATCTGTGGCATGCAAAACTAAACTACATGGTCCCAGCACTCAGGAGCTGATGGTCTAAGAAAAGTATATACATATATATATACACACACACACACACACATATACAGGCAGAGCACTGATACAGGACCAAGTGCTAAGTGTCACAGGAGAGAGAAATCCAAAATCCTTCCTCTTTATTTTGTTCTGTTTACCTTACTGACTACTTGACTGTTTCCTTACAAATCTATTGCCCTTGCAAGTGGAAGCCACTCCTCCATCCCCTCCTGCTGCTTCTAGGCCATTACTTACTCCCTTACTCCATGCAAAAAGTTTCATCCTCGGTGGCTCAAGCCTGTAATCCCAGCACTTTGGGAGGCCGAGGCGGGTGGATCACGAGGTCAAGAGATCGAGACCATCCTGGTCAACATGGTGAAACCCCGTCTCTACTAATACAAAAAATGAGCTGGGCACGGTGGCGCGTGCCTGTAATCCCAGCTACTCAGGAGGCTGAGGCAGGAGAATTGCCTGAACCCAGGAGGCGGAGATTGCGGTGAGCCGAGATTGCGCCATTGCGCTCCAGCCTGGGTAACAAGAGCGAAACTCCGTCTCAAAAAAAAAAAAAAAAAAAAAAAAAGTTTCATCCTTTGATGTTCACTTCATCTGGCTTTATCACTCTATTTTTCTTCATCTTGCTCAACTTACTAACATTATTTCAGTCTCTCCATGTTCGTTTCATATATAAGATTTCGACAACCAGTTCACATTATTTGCAACTACCCCAAGTTGTTTTTCAGTTGGATGACTCGTCTGACATCATAAACTAGAATTGAGCCTATTACATGAGATCCGGATTGTTCCATTTACCAGGCACTGCTACTGTTTCCAGCACTAGGTGAAGGTTTCAGAAATGAACCAGTCTAATTGTCTGTATATTTGTTCTAGTGTTGTTGTTTTTTTTTCCAGAAAATAAGTGACAATAAGTCAGCTAATCGTGTTAGTATTTTTCGAACTGTTACTTGACATCAGAAGAGTTTCATAATGAGCTTTGTGGATCCATGAGGCCATATGTTCCATAGAGCTCACCTCTATGTCATCCTTGGTCAATACAGAAATTGTAATTTTCTCTGTGGTTATTTATCCTCCCATCACTTCTTATCCATATCCTCTTCTGTGCTATTTTCTTGACTTATCCTCCTACTCCTCATAAAATGTCCCTCACTTCCCTCAGGAACTTGTATTCATAGAAAGATAAAACATTCTGCACCAGCAGCTTCTTCATTGAATGACCCCTCCACCTCCTGTTTTAACTGACATGTGATTCTCAGCTGAGACTTCTCTCCCACTGCCTTCCTGCTTGGCAGAAGCTGTTAATCTGATTCTGATTTTCCAGAAGTCTAGTTTACATCATCTTAACCCCCAGTACTGCTTTCAGACCATTACTCTCTCACTCTTTTATACTAAAGGTGTCTTCTTTGAAGTGTCATCTCCTCACTTAGATTCTCATACATCAGGATTTCCTGTTTTTCTTGTTTGTCCTTTGTATTTTCTTTGCATTATCCTTGTCTTCTTTCCAGCACTAAATGTTAGAACATTTCAGGGCAGATCAGTCAGATCTGCAGACGAGTCAGCAGTCAGAGCTCTTGCTTTTTTTTTTTTTTTCTGAATCTGTACTCACTTCTCAAGTGACATCATTCAATCCCAAGACATTGAATCAATGGCCATCTAGAGGTTAACAACCCCCAAATATGTATCTCTACCCCAAAACTTTTCCCTGAGCTGCAGGCAGATATATGTAACTGTGTAAGTCTCTATTGGGTTTATATTTCTATTGGGATGTCTGATAGGAATATAATTCTTATATAATTCTTATATCCAAACACAACTACTCATTTTCCCCCTAAACCTGCTTTTGTTCAAGTATTCCCAGCGCAGCCAATAATGCCACTATTCTTCCAGATGCTCAGGCAAAAAACCTAGAATCCATTCTTAATTATTTTATTTTTCTCACCTGCCCCCCACTCTGCTCTCAGACAACCCAAATCTAACTCATCAGCAAATCCTGACTGCTTCACATTTACAATATAACTTGAATCTCTCTACTGTTCTCCCTATCTAGCATTCAAGACACGACACCTCTCAATAGCCTCATTAGGACCAGCATCCTAATTTTAGTCCTCTACTTTTATGCCCTCACATCTATTCTCTGCCCAACAGTAGAGAAGATCAATTAAAACAGTAAGTTATAAAAATTCTGTTCAAAATACTTTAATGGCTTCCCACTACATTTAAATCAAATTCCATTATCTTACCATGGTGTTCAAAGCCTTTTATAGGATCTTGTCCTTAGATCTGTGATGGTACCTCCTACCACCTTTTTGAATTTTTATTCCCTCCACTCACTCATCCCATAGTGGCCTCCTTGATTATTCATACATACATATATATATATATATATATATATATATACACTTTAATTGCACTTTAGGTTCTGTAGTACATGTGAAGAACATGCAGGATTGTTGCATAGGTACATACATGGCAATGGGAATTGCTACCTACATCCCTTTCACCTGTATCTGGCATTAATCCCCATGTTATCCCTCCCCAACTCCCTACCCTGCACTGTCCCTCTCCTATTCCCCACTACAGACCTCAGTGTGTGATGCTTCTGTCCCTGTGTCCATGTGTTCTCATGGTTCAATATCCGCCTATGAGTGAGAACATGTGTGTTTGATTTTCTGTTCTTGTGTCAGTTTGCTGAGAATGATGGTTTCCAGGTTCATCCATGTCCTTACAAAGGACGCAAACTCATCGTTTTTGATGGCTGTATAATATTCCATGATGTATATGGACGACAAATGATGTTCAAACTACTCTCTACTACTTTTTCTCAGCTACTCATGACTATCCTGCTCACTCTCTCAGTTACTCCCCAAAATGATACTTCCATACATAACAAGTGTAGTAAAAAAACTTCTCTAATACAATCCCAAGTAATAATTGAAGACAAATTATCGTGGTACTAATACAAACTTTGTTGCAAAAGGAAGAATATGACCAATAAAGGATTTTTGAAGAATACACACAAAAAAGAGAACACCTGAAAAATAAGTCAACAAAGATGATAAAATAAATGTAAAGAAAATAATACTGCCATACAAATGAAGGTGAATAGGGATTGCTGATAATGGTCAGGGACAGGGAAGATATACTTGATAAAACTGAGCAAAAATGAAATGAAAAATAACACAGTGAAAAAGCATTAGAGAAGAAATTGTGAATATGGGAAATAAAAAAACTCTGTGATATGTATAGTCTGTGCTGCTGGGGGAAAAATAGAACAAATAAAAGGTTTTTAGGAAAGCTTTCTTGAATCATAGGGGGCCATGAATCTATAGTCATAAAGGGCAATATGGTATCTAATCAGTAAAATACACAAATTGACCAGGATATATCCTTGTAAAATTACTGGACTTCCCAAATACAAAAACACAATAATTTGAGCTTCTTGATCATAAAAAAAATCACCTATGTTGTAAGAAATTATGAAGCCGAGCTTTAGATTTCTGGATAACAATATTCAATGCCAGAATTGAGTATTACAAGCAATGTCTTAACGGAGTCATCAGAAGAAGAGAATGTGACCCATGGATTGTACAATAGCCCAACTATTATTCAAGTATAAACACAATAGACAGATGATTTTATACATTTGAAAAGAAGAAAATATGGTTCTCATGAGACTGTCTTAAAGAAACTTCTAGAAGATAGCTAAATGATGAGATCACACAGACACATAGAGGGAAACAACACATACTGGGGCCTTTGGGAAGGTTGGGGGAAGAAGGAGGGAGAGGATCATTAAAAATAATGAATGGATACTATGCTTAATACTTGGGTGATAAAATAATCTGTACAGCATACAGCAAACCCCCATGACACAAGTTTACCCATGTAACAAACCTGCACTTGTACCCCTGAATTTAAAACAAAAGTTAAAAAAAAAGAATTGATGTAACTATACAATGAATAGAACAACAGATAAAAGGATTATTTTAAGAAAAGAACCAATTTAAATACAGAACTATGACTAAACAATTATAGGATTTAAAATTGCATGGAAGGATATAAGTGTTATAAAACTTAATAATGCAGAAATTGTAGTATAGCAAACAGAAGTTAGTAGATGACAGGAACTGGTAGAGAGAAGGAGCGGTAGGAGTGAGCCTGTACTGATTTCCTTATGTTCGTAGTGGGTGAGGGGCAATCAGATGCTGTTCCTAGCTGATAAACCAAGTTATAGAGAAATAAATTTTAAGGGTACAAAAGTAACAACTAGATTAAGTACAATAAAGCCAACCAAAAAATTCTTATTGTAAATTAAGGAAGTAGAACTATACTTATTTCTTCATAATTTATAGCAAGGAGTTAATAAATTTTATCTAAATAAGTAGTTAAAAATTATTCACAAATTTTGCCAACTCTCCAATCTATACTCTATACAATACATATTTTCTCCTAATTTGAAAAAATCATAATCATCTAGATCTAGCGATCTGAACTTATTAAAAGCAGCCAGGGACAACAATCTTGATTTCACTGTATTCATATTTTATTCCTATAAATTCAGCTGGTTTAGTGTTTTTAATCTTTCTTTTTCCTTCCCATCAATCCACCAATCCAATCAACATTTATTCAGCTTTTACTGTGAGTTAGATGCTATGCAAGGATGTTGGCTAGCTAGAAATAAGATGGAGACAAACCCCTGACCTCAAGATGTTCAGAAACTAATACAGATAAATTATTTTAATATCAGGGCACCCATGCCTCAAGAAAAGATAAATCTGTGAATGATTCAAGAAAGGCTCTATGGAGAAAGTAGCATTTCAGTTGGGTCTTGAAGAAGAGTAGGTCTTTAGCAGGCAGGGGGAAAACAAAGAGCAGCCCAGGTACAGAGTACAAAATAAGCAGACGCAGAAGGAAAGATAATCATTTTGTTTTGATATAATTTGAATATACTGGAAAGAGGGGCAGAGGTGGCCCTAGAGATTGTTTTCTGGGTTGAAGATAGAGTCCAAGCCTCTGGATGACTTTGTAAGTACCAATGGGTCCCCCTTGAATCTAGCAGCATCACATTTGGGTTTGATCCTTCACAAGACATCAACCCTCCATGATACACGCCCTCTTTTCTTCCCCCTTGGATTACATGCCAGGTTGCCAAGAAGCACTCCAGTTGAGAATTGGATTGATGACCCCAGTGAATAGCACATAGCCCTGCCCAGTTCCTGCAGGCTATAGGCTGCCCACTCCTGGTCCCAATACAGGTCTCTCAGGGGGTGCTTCTCAGTTCCTCTTTTGCTATATCTTACCTTCATCTCCAGGGCCTCTGGAACCTTCTTGCCTTCCCATGCCCAACTCCGCTTGGTGAAATAGTTGACAGTGGCAAATTCAATCAGTGCAGAAAATACAAAGGCATAACAGACGGCTATGAACCAGTCCATGGCCGTCGCATATGCCACTTTAGGTAAAGAATTTCTGGCACTGATACTCAAAGTGGTCATGGTAAGCACAGTGGTGACACCTGAGGAGAGAAAAGATAAGAACCAGTTGCAACTGGAAAACATTGAGAGCTTATTCGATGAAATTACTGATTTCCTATTTGAAAGGAGAAGCTTTACCCCACTCAGAGTGGCCCCTTTAAAATAATAATATTAATTAAAAAAACAGACAATCAAATCTAATGGGCCCACCTAGTAACCAGCCCATCCCAATTGGCAGAGGAATAGGCATCTGCAATGGAGTACTTTTAATAGTTGTCCTCTAGCTTCTGCTTAAACGTTTCCGTTGAGGAGCAGGTAGTCCATTTTACTGTAAGAGAGCATTTTAATTAGACAAAACTAGCTTATAAGCTGAAACCTGCCTTCTTTTAGCTACCGGCCCACAGACCAATCTTCGAGTTTCTTCTGTGGCCATGCAAGAAAAAAAAATCTGCTCCTTACTCTCCAGAACAGGCCTTCAGAGAAATGAAAAAGGCTATAGTTTCTGGCAAAGCCACTCATATTCAGAATGAACATGGAGATTCATGTTCACCTCATGAACTCCTTTTCTTGTTCACTTCCTTCCCTTTCCTTGAAATTTTCTTCTGAATAGCCCGGAACTGAGCCCAAGACTCAGGACATGGTCTGAATTCAGTAGGATGATTACTTCCTTAATTTTGGACACTCTTCTGATAATGCAGCAAACTATTGTGGAAAGTGGCTCTGTAGCTGCATCACACCCTAGGTCCCTATTGGGCAATGAAAACTATTCCAAAATCTGTTTCTTGTGAGTTTTTGCCAAATCCAAGCTTGTCTTTAGATCAATTGATTCTTTTGGTGGGGGAGTGTTATTCTAATTTCAAGAATTTATTTACCTTTAAATTCTACTTTATGTTTTTTCCTAATATTTTCATATTTTAGATATGCATGTGAGATATATATATATATAATTGTGATTAATGGTAGAGTCAGAATGAACTAGGTTGAAACCTGGGCAACCTCACTTACTAGTAATATGATCTTAAATAAGGTGTTCCACCCCAGACAGCCTCAGTTTTATCATGTGTAAAAGGGGAGTGATAATGCCAGATAATACAGATATTTGTTGTATATTCTACATATATATATATATAAAATATCTCTGATATGCTATAGACTCTCTCTCTCTCTCTCTCTCTCTATATATATATATATAATGTATCTGATATGCTATAGACTCTCTTTATATATCTCTCTATATATAGATATATATGGAATGACAGAGTAATCATTCCATAAATAGCTTCTATAATTAACATGACTATTATTTTTACTGTTGTTAAAACAATAGTGTTGTCATAACTATGTAATTAATCATAGTAGTATAAGTATAATCACATTGCTAATATATCATAATAATTTTACAATTGCTAGCAATGTTATTCTAGTCTCAATGACTACTATACTAGAAATTAGATGTTCTGAGTGCTGCCACTTACTTGCTTTGTATCTTAGGGAATTTCTTTATTCTCTCTATGCCTCCGTTTTGCTCATTTATGAATATTTTCTACTGTCTCTGTCCCCCAGGATTTTGAAAAAGCAGTAGATGTATAAAGTCATTCAAACTTGAGGAAGGGGAAATGGTCAGACTGTCTTTCCGAGTGTTGGCATGGTGAAGAGGATGGAGAAAGTGAGCCTCCTTAGCCTGGGTAAGTGGGACATGGAATGAAGTCTGAATCAGGTGAAAGATGCTATATACGAAAGCAAACAGAGAAGGCACTGCCTCCATTAACTTTACCCAAAGGGTCAGCCATGTGTGCTGATGCCTATGGGGCTTCCTTTTCTATCTTGGTCTGCTGTAGCACCTTACTTATATATTTTCTATATAAATGAAAATCCAGACTGGAAAAGACTGAGTACAATTTCACCAGAAGTATCCTAAAGGAGTACCTTTGCACAAACTAGGCAGGGAGTCATCAAGGCTGATTAGTCAAAACACATTTTAAGCCATGTAAGGAATCAGCCACATAACTAATACTTATTAACAAACTATCTGAATCTGTAACCTGGTAATCTGTGAGAATGGATCCAGGCCATGGAAACCTTCAGATCACACTGAGCAAGGAGTTACTTAATGGGAGAAACAAGTTACCTCATTAATGGTTAGTAGCAAATGCAGTTGTCCACTCTGACACCTTCATGGAAGTGTGTTGCTAGTGCTTAGATGAAGAGAACTGTATTGTTACATAAGTGTTTCTGTGCCATGTCTCAGTAGAGATTTTTAGAGCTCTAGTCTCTAGGGCTTAATTAAAACTGTCTACTTATGGAAAGCTCTTAGCTAGTCAGAGCTGATAGGGCCCTCAATCAAGCCTTTGGTACACTTCATGGATGGACAAAGAGATTCTTGGCATTTTAAAAGATATTCAGCCTGTCACCAGTGCTTCTCTTTCAAGACTAGAAAACATTTCTGAAAAGGCTCAGGTAGAACTGACTGTCCTCTCTAGTCTCCTTTGATCACTTCTAGTGCACTTACTTCATAGCATGTGTCTCTTATATCAAACCGCATCTGTGATGAGTGGAAACGACTTTAATTCTCAGGAACAGCCAACTAGCCCACTGTACCGCATTTGCTCCCATCAGAGTTAGTATTGTACTTTTCTTACAGTAATTATTAAATATATTATTATTAATGTAGCTCTTACTGTCTTTTCTCCAGCATTACTAACTGTCTTTTTGTGCCTTATACAGAGTTAGGTCTAAAGGATAAAAAATTTAGATATTTCAGACCATAGCATTCAAAACGAGTACCCATTCTCCCCCTAGGAGATAATCAGAATCGATCACATTTCATACATCTGTTTACCTCAGACACCACACACCACTACAAGGGCAAGGCTATTTGTTAATTCACTTTCAGTCAGGCTTAATTCTGTTTTACAAAGTCCTATCTAACCCTATCACCCATATTCTTATAAACTCTTTATTGCAAACTCTTCTTACTGTCTAATTCTGCTACTCTATGACTGGGGAGTCTATATTCTCAACCTGTTATCTGAATGTGTATCCCCCTTTTTGTCTTAACTGAAACCTGACTCTCCTCTTGAATACACTGTTTTTGTTCTCAAAATGTGGTGATAATTCAGAATCAAGAGCTCCAGAGGTGCAATCCATATTTTCTTTGATATCTACTTCTTAGAGCATTACAGGACCACAGTGTAGTTACCAGTGCTCTTTTGAGATGTCTACCATCTGGTGACACCCCTTTCTGCCCTTTTCATAAGTATCATCTGTAGAATACTCCCACCTCCCCAAAGATTCCTTTGTGCCCATACCATCCCCTCCTTGGTCTTAGGTAACCACCAATGTGCTTTCATTTGCTATGGATTAGATTTTTCTCTTCAAGTTTCGTATAAATATTTCACAGTATGTACTCACTTGTGTCTGGCTTCTTCCATTCAGCATAGTATTTTTAGGTTCATCCATGTTGTTGCATCTATCTGTGGTTTGTTCCTGTTAATTTCATAGTAGCCTTCCATTGTATTGATATTACCTAATTTGTTTATTCATTCACCCAGTAATTGATATCTGGATTGTTTCCCGTGTTCAACTATTGTGAATAAAGATACTGGGATGATTTACATGTAAGTCTGTGTGAGTATATGCTTTCATTTCTCTTGGCAAATACCTAAAGAATGGAACTACAAGACTATATAGTAAGCATATGTTTAACTTTATATGGCATTGCCAAACTGTTTTCTAAAGTAATTTTACCATTTAACATTCCCAGCAGATGTATGAGAGTTTCAGTCAGCATGCATCCTTCACTTAAAAAAAAATAATAACATTAAGCCAGGCGCAGTGGCTCACGCCTGTAATCCCAGCACTTTGGGAGGCAGAGGTGGGTGGATCACAAGATCAGGAGTTCCAGAGCAGTCTGGCCAAAATGGTGAAACCCTGTCTCAACTAAAAATACAAAAATTAGCCAGGCACAGTGGAGCATGCCTGTAGTCCCAGCGACTCAGGAGGCTGAGGCAGGAGAATTGCTTGAACCCAGGAGGTTGAGGTTGCAGTGAGCCGAGTTCATGCCACTGCAGATTCTGTCTCAAAAAATAAAAATAAAAATAAAATTAATTGATACTTTAACAATTTTCTCTGATAGTGAAAGTCCTTGAAACATTTTATCTCCATATATCCCCATCTCAATGTATAAATATTACATTATGTTCTAGTATTTTATTTTAAATGTATTGGTCAAGCCACTGTTACCATTTCATACATTCAGTGCTTATTTTAGCCATTCTAGTATTTAAAATGATGTCTCCATGAGGTTTTAGTTTACATTTCTCTAATTAAAAAAAAATGATGTTAAAGATTCTTTCACATGATTATAGGCATTTCTATATATTCTTTGATGAAGAATCTGTTCACATCTTTTGCCTGTTTAAAAATTTGGATTCTTCATGTTTTTATTATTGAATTTTAGGAGTGTTTTATATTTTCAGAATATATAAATATTTCAAAATATATTTTGTTAGGTCTGCACAGATATAGTATGCTTTATCTCAGGCTATGGCTTGCCATTTCATTTTCTTAATGCTGTCCTTCGATGAGCAGAAATTTTTAATTTTGATGAAGTCCAATTTATTAGTTATTTTCTTTATTGTTATATTTTTGTGAACTAAGGAATTTCTGCTTCCTAAAGGATGCAAAAATATTGCCTTGTATTTTCTTTTTTTTTTTTTTTCTTTTTGGAGTAATTTGCAAGATACATTATTTTTTATTTATTTATTTATTTATTTATTTATTTTTATTTATTTTTTTATTGCATTTTAGGTTTTGGGGTACATGTGAAAAACATGCAAAGTTGTTGCATAGGTGCATTCATGGCAGTGTGATTTGCTGCCTCCCTCCCCCTCACCCATATCTGGCATTTCTCCCCATGCTATCCCTCCCCAACTCCCCCCCCGCTATCCCCCCCACTCCCCCGCAACAGACCCCCGTGTATAGTGCTCCCCTCCCTGTGTCCATGTGTTCTCCTTGTTCAACACCCTCCTATGAGTGAGAACATGTGGTGTTTGGTTTTGTGTTCTTGTGTCAGTTTGCTGAGAATGATGGTTTCCAGGTTCATCCATGTCCCTACAAAGGACGCGAACTCCTCATTTTTAATGGCTGCATAATATTCCATGGTGTATATGTGCCACATTTTTCCTGTCCAGTCTATCATCGATGGGCATTTGGGTTGGTTCCAGGTCTTTGCTATTGTAAACTGTGCTGCAATGAACATTCGTGTGCATGTGTCCTTATAGTAGAACGATTTATAATCCTTTGGATATATGCCCAGTAATGGGATTGCTGGGTCAGATGGAATTTCTATTTCTAGGTCCTTGAGGAATCGCCACACTCCTTGTATTTTCTTCTAAGAATCATATTTTCAGTTTTTATATTTAAATCCATGATCAATCTCAAATTAATTCTCCACCATGCCATCTTTATCATAAATCAAGTGTCCATCTATATGGCTGTATTTTAGGCTTTCTTATTTTCCTTAAAAATCTTTTGAGATAGGGTCTCACTCTGTTACCCAGGCTGGGGTGCAGTGGCATGATCATGGCTCATGGCAGCCTCAACCTCCCAGGCCCAAGCAATCATCTCAACTCAGTCCCCCGAGTAGCCGGGACCACAGGGATGTGCCACCACACCTGGCTAATTAAAAAAAAAATTAAGATGAGGTCTCCCTGTGTTACCCAGGCTAGTCTTGAATTCCTGGGCTCAAGCAGTACTCCCACTTCAGCCTTTCAAAGTGCTGTGATTACAGGCATGAGCTGCCACTCCTGGTCTCTCTACTTTGTTCTTTTTTAGAAAGATATATTGGCTTTCTTGCTTTTGATTCTTACATAAAAGTTTTGTAATCATTTTTTATATTAACATTTTAACTTGCAGGTTCTCATATCAATGCAATTAGTGTAAATACCAATTCTAAATTAATATGAGGCCAAGTTTGAATTAAAAAATGAATTATCAAGGAACCCCATATTTCACACTAAGCCCAGGCCAAAAGAAACATGCTTCTTTATTGTCCTCTGCACTGATAAGTATATTTTTCTAGTACTCTCTTGCATTGAAAGCATAACTCTTCAATGATATTGAATTTATAGGACGTGTCCTTGTATTAATTTCCTTTGGCTTATGTAACAAATTATCACAAATTTAGTTGCTTAAAACAACTAAATGTCTTCTTACAATTCTTGATGCTAGAAGTCTGAAATTAGTTTCACTGGTCCAGTGTCAAGGTGTCAGCAGGGTGACTCCTCTGGAGGCTCTAAGGAATAATCTATTACCTTTTTCAGCTTCTAGAGCTGTAAGACAGATTCCTTCACTCATGGTCCCCTTCCTCTTTCTTCAAAGCCAACAGCAGAGCATGTTTAAATCTTTCATCCTTCTATCATCACACTGCTTTCTCCTCCATAGTCAAACCTCCTTCTGCCTTATTCTATAAGGATACTGTGATTGCATTTAGGCTCCATTCCAGATAATATAGAATAATCTCTCTATCTCAAAATCTTTTAGTTAATCACAACTGCAAAGTTATTTTTGCTGTATAGGTCACACTCACAAGTTCCAGGGACTAGAATATGGGTATGTTTGGAGACCATTATTCTGCCTACCACAATCTTAATTGTAAATGTCTTTCTTATATAAATTTAAAAGTCAAACTCTTGTTTACCAATACCAGGAGTCCATCTGCATATCTTCCTGCCACAACAGTATCAGTTCATATCATTAACACTCAAGTTTTCAGTTTGTCCTTTCATTTGGGCCGCTGAGTATTTCCTTTAATTTCTTAAACTCGGGAGTTTGAGACCAGCCTGGCCAACATGGTGAAACCCTATCTCTATTAAAAATACAAAAAAAAAAAAAAAAAAGTAGCCAAGCATGGTGGTGGGTGCCTGTAATCCCAGCTACTTGGAAGGCTGAGGCAGGAGAATCGCTTGAATCCAAGAGGCAGAGGTTGCAGTGAGTCAAGAACACACCATTGCAGTCCAGCCTGGGTGACAGGAGTGAAACCGTCTCAAAAAACAAACAAACAAACAAAAGAACGGTTTCTGTTTCACCTAGCTTTTCTAGGATTTTATAAAGGAAGCTTTTTCAGGGTATCTAATTTGCTATATTTCCCAAAGTGAGCATATTTAATCCACTCTCATACAACTTCTGCTCCCTCCACTTCACTAGAACTGTTCTTTTCAAGATCACTAACAGCCAAGTGTTTCACAATACCCAACAGACAGTTTCTGTCTGCAGTTCATGTAAACTCAGTACAATTCAACCCACATGAGTATTCTCTGCTTTTTGAAATACTTTACTGATTTGACTTCCATGATATCACATTTGATTATTCTTTCTTTTTCCTACTTTACAGGTCATTCTTTCTCTTTCTCCACTGCTATCTTCTACTATACCTGACCTACAATGCTACTTCTTCCTAAAATATAATTTACTTTTTATTTCACTACCTGGTAAAACTTCAGGATATTGGTAGAAACACATGCCATCGCCATGGAGGCAGTTTAGTAGCTGAAAAAAATATTTATCGCCTACAGTGGGAAAAATAGGCAGGAAATGTTTTATATGTTTTAAGTCTGTGAGGAAAAGTGCTAATGATATGCAAATGTATTCCTAGATATCAGTATACTCATGATGAAGAAAATGCCTTTGATTGTGGGTACTATTAAGAAAGTCTTTAAACCTTGTGTGGCCTTTACAGAATATCAGATAATTCACACTTTCAAAAAGACTAGAGAAGAAGCAGAAAAGACAGACACACAAAAAAGGTGGATCTTAACAAAGCCCACAATCCAATACTCTGTTGACAGCTTGGTTTCTAACCCTTTAAATTCTCCACTCTGTGCACTAAATTCCTCTCTTTTTCACTAAAGGATAATTCCCTCTCCAGTTTTTGGGGCAAGCAGGACTGAGACAGGAAGCATTTCAGTATCTTACTGAAATTTCACTATCTTCTTATTCTAACTTCCTCCTTAAGACTTCAGTTGTCTAAAGCTCCGTGGACTGATGATTCAGTTGCTACTGTTAAGCTCGGGCATTTCTCCCATTCTCTCCAGGAATTATTCTTCCACCTTTCTCACCTCTACTGTGACTCTCCATGATAAAACTTTCCCTTACGCTCCATAAATTATCACTCACCAAATACTGTGCGGGCAGGAACAGACTCTCTGTTGAGCCAGAACGACACTTGTGACAGAATGACAGTCATGATACATGGCAAGTACGTCTGGATCACAAAGTAGCCAATTTTTCGCTTGAGATGGAAGTGGGTTGTCATGACGACATATTCTCCTAGAGAGAGAGTAAAATTAGGCAGTAAGTAGCTACATAAACATTGTTAAATTAAGTTGGGCCCCGATTCAATTCACAAAGCTCCTTAATCTTATATTCAAGACAAGGTATTTCAGCACCTCCCAAGTTCATGTAATCAGAGCCCTTTAATAATCACAAAACTGTGTGTTTTTTTGTGTGTGAAAAAACAATGCTATCGGTGTACCAATACAGCTTGCTCAAAACAATTTTGAGACAAGTTCATTCAAGTAAATTAATGTTCTTATTTAAATAATAATAAAAATAATAATCTACAGCAGTTGCTGTGTGATAGGCACTCTTAGCACTTTAACATTATAAGATATTTAATCATCACAAGAACCCTATGAGGTAGGTACTATTGTTATCCTCATTTTGTAGGTCAAGAAACTAAGGCAAGGAGAGATGGAGCAACTTGCATAAGGTTAACCAGCTAGTAAGTAGTAAAGCCCAAGGTTGTCCATAGTTTATGCTTTTTAACTATTATGCTCTGCTGTTCTAATGGACTTACTTGGTTAGACCCAAAAGTTCACATAGCAGAATGTGAGCTAACCTACATTATCCCACTTCTAAAATAAGAGTGAGCACTTATTGCACTTTTACTGTGTGCCAAAATATTTTCTGAGTGTTTGTGGAGTGTTAACTTTATATCCTCCTAAAAGCTCTATGAGATGGGTACTAATAATTACCCCATGTTGTTAAATCCATTAGTCAATTCTCCCTCTTACTGGATTTGTCAGCAGCACTTTAAGCAGTTGATCCTTTACCCCTCTTGTAATCACTCTCTTCACAGAACCTCTATGCCATGATGATTTTCTGGTTTCTCTCCTACTTCACAGACCACTCCTCCAAAGCCTCCTTTGCTGACCTTTTAATTTCTAAACATTTGAGGATGTCAAAATTGCACTTGTACTTCTTTTTTGTCTCACTCAGACACTGGCCATTCTCATCCAGCCTGTGCCTTTAATACCTTAATCTCTAATAACTCCCCAATGTATATCTTCTACCAGGGCTTCCTACTTGTTATGGGTTGAACAAAGATATACTGAAGCCCTAGCCCCTGTTACCTCAGACTGTGGCCTTGTTTTGAAATAGTGTTATTGTGAATGTAGTTACTTAAGATGAGGTCATGCAGTACTGGAGTAGGGTGGGCCCCTCATCCAACACAACTGGGGTCCTTGTAAGACAGGAGAGCACCGTGTGAAAACACAGACATACAGGGAGAAGGCCATGTGACAACAACAGGCAGAGATTGGAGTGGTGCAGCTGCGAGCCAAGGAACGCCAAGGATTGCAGCCACCACCAGAAGCTAGGGAGAGACGAGGGACAGATTCTCCCCTCAGAATCTCTAGAAAGACACAACCATGCTGATGCTTTGATTTGAGACGTCTAGCCTTAAGAAATGTGACACACATTTCTGTTAAGTTACAGTTTGTGGTACTTTATTACAGGAGCCTTAAGGTTCTCTACTCAACTCTAAGATTTATATATTAGACATCACTACTTTGGGATCTAATAAGCATCTTGACTTAACATGAAAACCAAGATTTTGGTTTTCACTTTCCCCATCCCATGTTCCCATTCAAAATGTCTCACCTAAGAGACTTTCCACTGACTTCTCAACCCCACCATGTTCTCTTTCTCTCTCTTTCACTCACTCTCTCCCCCTCCTTCTTTCACTCTCTCTCTCACACAGATAACACACACAAAATCAATCAGTCAGCCAATTCTTCCAGTTCTTTCTCCAAAATATATCCATAATTTGACCACTTCTCACCACATCTACTGCTACCACGCTGGTCTAAGCTGTCATCAGGCCTCACCTAGAGAACTGTAATAGCTTTCGAACTGGTCTCCTTGCTCTGTCCTTGACTCCTCTTCAATGCATTCATAGATCATGCCACAAATGATCTTATTAAAACATAAGTCATATCTTGTCTGTCTTCTGTTCAAGACCGTCCAATGGTTTACCATCTCTCAAAGAGTTAAAGCCAGAGTCTCCAAAATAGTCCCCAAAGACTCTTGCAATCTGACTGCTCTAATAGCACTCTTATCAGAGCTTCTTATTTTTCACCTCTCTTCCTCCACCCACATTTGGTTTTGGCAGAATTCCCAATTAAGGCAATTTCCCACTTTTCTACTCCACCCACTCCCTTGTAGCTAAACCTAGGAAGCAGCATCTGGTCATTCAAGCCTCCATATGCAATCCATAGTATGTGTTCACATCTCAGCTTGTTTATGTGAACACAAAAAAATACAAGTAGGCTTATTTTTAATTTAGCAAATTAAAAATTACAACTTTGGAGTTCCTATCTCTTTTCTTTCTCTTTCTCTCTCTTCTTTTTTTTTCAATTCTTTTCTTTTTTTGTTTTATCTTCTGTGTATGTCCACCTCTACTTTTTTCTGTCCTTTCCCTTTCCTTCACTCTCCCCACTGAGAAGGTATTGGGGATTTGTTTTCCATGAGATTTGGACTTTGATTAGCTTAGGCAATTTCCTCTCTTTACCATCTTAGTCTCACATTTCCAAATCCTACTTATTAATGCTAACTCTGATCATGTAAAATATTTAATATATAAAACAGGTAATAAATATTCATAATTACATTCTGTGGCTCTAAAAGGCAAAGCAAATGGACTTTTCAAAAGATTATCAAATTAACCATTTGTTTTGAATAACTGACTCAAAACAGTTGAACACATTGATTTTCTTAATCCTCTCCTTTTCTATACTTCTTTCTCTTTCTGTCTTAGTGTCTCTCTTCTGAAGAGGTGAAAGGAATTCTCTTTAGTAAGAACTGACACCTTTTGCTAAGTTGGGAAGTTTTCTCTTGTTTCTGTCCTTGTATTGCAGACTATCTGGGTCCAGTGTGAAATTGTAAAAGGGACAATGGAAAGACATTTTTGTATATTTACAGGTATTCACAACTTATATCATTTCTATGGTTGGAACTTACAAGCAGACTTTTAGAAAGCTTAGCAAATTATTATTATGTCAATTAACTCAATCTGTTTTCTTAAACACACTCTGATATTTTTATCTCTATATATCTTCTTCCCTGCCAAAGAGAGAACCAAAGCTTTTAATCAAATTGGAAGATTTTAACAATTCCCTCCATCCCACTTCCACCCTTGTGTCCCAGCTTATTAAGCTCATTATGTACCATCTGTGTTGTGTGTTGTATGTGAAATATTCAAGGGTACAATATAAAACATACAATGCATATGTATTCACAAATCACTCATTATCTATGTATCAGAAATGCAGAACAGTTTAGCTAAATAATGCTTTACATAACTGAATATATTTTTCTAAAGTAGATTTGTTAGAGTATCTCCCTCCTTGCCCCTATTGCTGAGTCTCTCTGTCTTTCTTACTATGAAGGATGACCCTTTAAGTGATTTGGGGGAATTTTCTCCTGCCTTTTCACTCCAGCCTATTAAACTCCATCTGTGTTCAATGTGAAGTATTTGAGGATAGAGTGTAAAACACATTCACAACTTAGCTAGTTTCTAAGGTTTTGAAACACACAAGAGGGTTTTTTAGCTTGGCAAATTAACTCATCATAAAAAGTAAGTGGATATATTTTCTTAAATCCATCTTGGGTATTTTTCCATCTATCTCTATTCCTTGTCCTTTACCTTGCCTCCTGTTTTCTTTTTATCTCCATCTCTCTGATTTTTCTTTGTCTTATTTTATGCATCTTTACTTACCTGTGCTATACATTTAAAGAAATAATATATGCAATGATAATAATAATAAAACTGTCATTCTGAAAGTAATCAAATTTCTAGGAAAGATTGATAAATAAGGATCATACATCCAAACTATCTTTTTATTTATTTATTTATTTTTTTGAGACGGAGTTTCGCTCTTGTTACCTAGACTGGAGTGCAATGGCGCGATCTCGGCTCACCGCAACCTCCGCCTCCTGGGTTCAGGCAATTCTCCTGCCTCAGCCTCCTGAGTAGCTGGGATTACAGGCACGCACCACCGTGCCCAGCTAATTTTTTGTATTAGTAGAGACGGGGTTTCACCATGTTGACCAGGATGGTCTCGATCTCTTGACCTCGTGATCCACCCGCCTCGGCCTCCCAAAGTGCTGGGATTACAGGCTTGAGCCACCGCGCCCGGCCCAAACTATCTTTTTAGAAAATTAATGTAATAATTTCCCAAATTAGGGGATGGCGTCAACAACTAGATACAGACTTTGTGGAATTTCATTCAGTTATTTAATATATGTTTGAAGCTGGAGCAAAGAACAGACGGCCACTGCTTGAAGCTACTTTATACTGAGGACTGACGGCATTTGGAGAGAAAGCCAGCCATACCAATCAGAACAACCATGGATTATGGGTACTTTCTCTGGCCCAGATTTCCATTCATGCTAGACCCTACATGGAAGAGTGTATGCAGAATTTAGAAAAAAATGCACGTAATTTATGGTCACAATAAAAACAATACACATATATGTGAGGTAATAATATTTATATGGTTCCTAAATCAATAGGTATAAAAGTAAGCGCAGAAAAACGTCTCTCCCACATCTGTCCCCAAATTACTCATTTCACATCTCCTTCCTTTAGGTAAACACAATTAACAACCCCTTGTGTATCTTCCTAGAAATACTGTGTGTGTGTGTGTGTGTGTGTGTGTGTGTATGTATATATACATAGTTTGAAAACATTTATCTACAATAATTAAACTAATTTGATACATATAAAAATAGACAATGAAAAAGAATAATAAATACTAACACAGGCTTAAATGTTTGCATGTGTATTTGTGTGCACACATGTGAATTTAGTATCTGATAAAAGCAGCATCTCATATCAATGAGGAAACACTAGATTATTCACTAATGGATATTGGAACATTTGGTTACCTCATAGTGCAAACCAAAAATAAAACTCCAGATATATTTGAGATGTAAATTTTAAAAATGGAAATAATGCAGTTCCAAAAAATGTTGGAAGGCTGTCGTATTCATATAGCAAACTGAGCACCAACATTTACCTCCTCTTTCTCTTAAGACTTCATCAAGTGCCAGTGAAGACAATAAAATAGAATAAACAAACCCATAAGAAAGAAAACGACAGGAAAGAATGAATGAAAGAGCTCAAGAGAATTTTGGAATTCAGAAAGTGCTGATGGAGAAAGCAGGCATCAGTGTAGATGGGAAGCAGCAGCAGGAGCTCAGCTTACAATGGAGGTCCCTGCTGGCAACGCCCAGAGAGGACACAGACCTGGAGGCTGCAGGGACAAAGAGAGAGGGTCTCAAGAATGGAAACGGAAAACAGGAGCATTAATTACAGATCTGAACCTGGTAAATTACAAGCCCTACCTCCATAGGCACAATGACTGTATCAAGATGTTTACTCTCCCGGTCAAAAGAAAAATAACCAGAGTGCCTTTTTCTAAAATACACTGAAGGGTCTTCCCATATAAAACTAGGGAAATTTAAGTGGGTGGTAGGTCCTTAAAGGAGAAATGCAATCCCGACAAAAGGCAGTATTTACACAGTCACAGTAATACAAATGTCCCTTGCGGGTTTTGAGCTTTTTAAATCAATCTACGGAGAAAGTATTGAAAGCTTAATTAGGGATATAGAACTGTATTAGTTTCCTATTGATTGGTACTTTATCAAATTACCCCACATTTGTTGGCTTAAGACAGCACAAATTTATACTCTTACACTTCTGAAGGTCAGAAGTCTAAAGTGGGTCTCGGGGTCCTAAAATCAGGATGTGGGTGAGGCTTCATTAATTTCTGGTGACTCTAGGGAAGAAGAGATTTTCTTGTCTTTTTTGGCTTCTCTAGATAATCCACATTTCTGGGGTTGTGGCCCCATTTGTCATCTTTCAAGCCAGTTGTAAAATATCTTCTACCCATTTTCTTTTTTACTCTGGTCTTCCTGCCTCTCCTTATAAGGACACTCATGGTTACATTATGCCCACTTGAATAATCCAGAATAATCTCTTTATTTTGAAATCAACTGATTAGGAACATTAATCCTCACTTTCCATGTAACCTAACATGTTCACAGGTTCTAGGGAATAGGATGTGGACATCTTTTGGGGGACCACTATTCTCCCTACCACAAGAACTAAGCGCAAATTTTAATCTGTTTCTGCAATGAAAGCAAACTTTTAGCTGGAAGAAGTTGGAAGAAAGAGAGGAGGATATGGGGACAGAAGGGTTGATAGAATAAATATAGATAACTATTTGATCCAGCTATCAAGACTTGGAGGAAAGAAAAGGTAGGAGCAATGGAAGTGAGATAACTACTCATATACCTTAGAGTAGGGAATCGATATTTCATCTCTAAAGGTGAAAAATAGCAGTATAAGCACATTATTTAGAACTATAGAGGGAACCAACAGAAGTAAACCATAAATGGTTAAGATAGAAACTGCTCCTTTTCAGTATATACCTTTCTGTTATTTGATTCTCTTTTCTTTTATCTCCTTCTTCCCTCCACCTACCTTTCTTCCTGCCTTCCTTCCTTCCTTCCATCCTTCCTACTAAATGAAAAGTAAAAAGGGAGTGGTCCATGTCGTTTTTATGTGTATAGATTCTGGAGCAAGTTTGCTGCCTTGTTTCCAAATCTTGCTCCACGACTTACTAACTGTGTGACTCAGAAAATTATTTAATCTGTCTGAGCCCTGATTTCCTTATCAATAAGCCTCAGATAATACCACCACCTACTTAAGACTGTTGTTCAAGGGTTAAATGAGTTAATACATGCGCACAGTGAAATGCTTGGCACATATTACATGCTCAAAAATTGATCATGATTAATTCTACCACCATATCCATGTATTACTTTGATAAACAATAAGAAAACAATGACAATATCTTGTTGCATTAGTTTTCTAGGGCTGCCATAACAAATTACCACGCTTTGCATGGGTTAAAACAAAACAAATGTATTCTTTCACATTTCTGCAGGTTGAAGTCTGATATTGAGGTGTCATCAGGACAGCACGCCCTCTGAAAACTGTAGGGAAATCCTTCTTTGCCTCTTCCTACCTTCAGGTTGTTTTCTGGCAATCTTGGTGTTCCTCAACTAATAGAAGCATCACTCCAATCTCTGCCTTCATGTTCACATAGTGTTCTCCATGTGCACACATGCACCTGTGTGTGTGTGTCTCTATGTCCCAATTTCCCCATTTTATAAGGACACCAGTCATATTGGATTAGGGCCCACTCTACTGCAGTATGACTTTATCGTAACTAATTACATCTGCAGTGACCCTGTTTCCAAATAAGGTCACATTCTGAGGTATTGTGGGTTAGGACTTAAACATATCTTTTCAGGGGACACAATTCAACCCATAATACCTGTGTTGGCAAGGGTGAGGGGAAATTGGCATGCTCATACACTGATAACGGGAGTGTGAATTCTTTAACCTTTCAGAACAGCAGTTTGTCAACATGTATCAATTTTTTTAATGTGTCTACTTTCTGAAATAGCAATCTCAGTATCATGTCTGTATCCTAGGCAGATAATTACACAGGAACGAAATGCTTTATGGAAAAGAAGGGTGTTTACAGTGTTGTTTATAGCATTAAAACAGAATATAATAGTAGATGACTGTTTAAACAAATTGTGATCCCTCTATATGAGGACATTAACAAAAATATACTATTTTAATGAGTTTCATAATGAAATGCTACAGTTCCCAGTGACAACACGGCATATCATCATTGTCAACTATGCTCTGGCATGGCAGGAAGGCTTTTCACTATAATTGTTCTTTTAAGTAACCAAAATAAGTAATAATAAATGTGTGGTGTGTTCATTCTAACTGCTAACATATTTTACTAAACCTTGTGTGCATTTTACTTGGATTCTGTGCATTTAGTGACACAAAAACACATTTATAATATAAAATGAAATAAAAATCAGCTTATAAATATCGATACTTTGGTCCCATTTACATAAAAACATATTTATATAGAAAATGCAGAGGGAGCCATCTTTTGTACCAAATGTAAAATAATCAGTTAATGTACCCATATCTTCTAAGATATTTCTAGATAGCGGAAACAAAAAGTATTTTAATTTCCAGTATTTGCTCCTCTGTGTAGTTCTAATTTTCCTGTCATGAACGTTATCTTCTGTGTCTAAAGATAAGACCAACAGCGGTTTACCCAAATGAAGTGAGAGTAGGGTCTGCTTGGGCAGCCAAAAATTGGTCTCAAGAGTTGATGCCAGGCCGGCAGTGCCCAGGATGGATGGGGAGATGAGGAGAGTGAACGGATGCAGGGACTTCTCTTGCTTGCTCTCTCCAAGGAGAAAATCCCTGCAACAGCAAAGGCAGGCCCTCAGCCTCTAGGGCCCAGCTGTGCTGTGCACTGCTTTGGGCTATGGGTGCTGCAGCCTCACCCTCATCCCAGGGCCTCCTTCCTCTCTTCCTTAAACTGGGGTGGGAACGGGAGGGGAAAGGAGGCAGTAGCAGTGGTGGTGGCATCTCTGGAAGCAGGAGGCTAGCTTCTCTGCTCACACATGTAAAGGGTCCAGTGGAGACATGAGAGGACAGGAGTGTATGTGAGACCTGTTGATGGCTTCTCTCCATCCTTCCTTTCACAGTCCCAGGATCAGGGCCCTAGAGCCTGGCAGCACCTGTGCAGCTAGTGCAGGAAAAGTGTATCAATGCCCCTGCTTCACCTTCAGCAGAGTGAGCCAGGGATGAGTCTCTGTCTAGCTCTGGCCACACTCCCAGGGCTCTGAGCCCCGGCCACACAGTGGCCCAGGTAAGCCAATGCACGATGGCCAGGAGCACTCCTCGGTCACAGGGACGGGGCCCAGGTGGCCCAGACACTCCCACTGCTGGCCATCTCTACTGCTTCTGCCAAAGCCAGGCACTTGACCGCAGCAGCAATGCTCACCTGTTGGAGGGAAGGGACTCTTCAGATTGGAGCCAACTGCACCTTGCCTACCTATGCCACTTGGACTGGTCCAGGTGGAGGCCTGCCACACATGACTCCAGGACCCTGTAGAACAGCCCACCCAGCCCCGCAGCCCTACACTCCCTATCCCTTCTGCATCTTACTCTGAACAGCTTTCAGCCTCCCCAAAACCCATGTTCTCTCATCTTTCTGGACTTTTGACATCTCAGTATTGTCTTTGTCAAGAATAGCCTTTCCCCACACTAATTCTAGATCTCTAAATCCTGTTTGCCCTTCAACTCCATTTCAAATGTCAATTTTTTTTAGACACTCTCCCCTGATTTTGAGGTGGAGGGAGAGCAGGGGGCAGAGAAGATGATAGACTGTGACATCACAAGGGGGAACAACATATGCTTAGATAATGAGATAAAAGGACATTTATAATTGTGGAGTCACAGAGACAATTGTTGCGTGAAAATTAATGTTGAAAGCTTTTATATTTCATAGCAAAAACATTATGTGATATGTGGACCCCAGTATATATTCAATTTTGGCAAATATTCTAAGGTTAGTTGAGATTCAGAATATATCATGCCTCAGGCCCCTTGAACTGGTCAGGGGCCATTTTCAAAGGGACAGACTTAAGGCCACAGAACAAAACTTTAGTTCCATTTGTCAATATCAAAGTGTTAGCTATTGATAAGACCTAGCAGGTTTTGCCAACTAAGCTTTTATTCTAAGTTAGGTGATCCACTTAGGAAAATAATTCTATGACTACTTCCTGGACATCGGGGCTGTGTACTTGACCTTTTCTGGGATTATTAATGTGCCACCTCAGCATGGGCTGAGTTAAGCAAATATTTTAATGAAATCTTTAGGACCAAAGCTCAGCTCTTCACCCACCATGGCCTCCATTTGCTTTCTCTTCTCATACTCCAACCAGAATACCCTTCACTTTCTGTACCACTCTCCAAGAGGCAGCAGGCTATTGTGGTTAAGAGGATGGTCTGGGGAGCCAATCTGCAAAGTGTTCATTTTGGTTTTGCCATTGCATAACTGTGACATGGAGCAAATTACTGATAATAATTTTCTCATGATAATATTAACTATATCACAACATTGTTTTGAAGATTAAATAAGTTATAAGCACTTAGAACATTGACTGGCATGCGGTACAAGTTACAGCAATATTTGTTAATAAAATAAGTTAAATACCTGTACTAGACCGGATTATCTCTGTCCCAACAACATGGCCCAGCAGGTCATACTGGTTCAAGCGAGAGCCATCCTGTGCCACTTCCACAGATTTGTTCTTTCCAAGAGTCCAAGAATAAACCACTTCCGCTGTTGTATAGGCATCTAAGGCAGAGAAGGGTCAATAAAGAGAAGTTGAAGGAAACAGAGAATGATTACCCTTGATACTAAACTGCAATGAGATTGAAATAAAATTTCCATCTTCAAAGAGTTCTGGGTATGTGGTCTGTCTTCAACTGAAGTACATCCATCCATCCCTCCATCTATCCATCCATGTATCCATCCTTTCATCCAATGAATCCTCATTGAATAGCTACTGTAGTATATGCTGTGTACATAGAAATGAACCCAAAGTGGTCTCACACTTCAGTGACTATCTTCTAGACTGCCAATAAACTTTTCCTTCTGTTGGAGAGTAGACAGTAGGGGCAGGGTTTAGGAATGGCTAAAATATTATCTCATGTAGATGTCACAGACTCAAACGCCTACAGGAGCCAGAGAGGTTGACATAATTTGGATATTTGACCACTGTAATTCTTATGTTAAAATGTGAACCCCAGTGTTGGAAGTGGGACCCAGTGGGAGGTGTTTGAGTCGTGGAGGCAGATCCCTCACAAATGGCTTGGTGCCATCCCCACTCCAGTAATGAGTGAATTCTTGCTGTATTAGTTCACAGCCTATCTGATTATTTTAAAGGATCCTTGCACCTTCATCTTTCTCTTGCTCCCTCTTTTCATGTGACACGCTGGCTCCCTTTGCCTTTCATCATGAACAAAAGGTTCCTGAGGTCCTTACAAAAATCAGATGCTGGCTCCATGCTCCTTGTACAGCCCCTCCTCCCCAAACCAAGAACCAAATAAAACCCTTTTCTTTATAAATTACCCAGCTTCAGGTATTCCTTTACTGCAAAGCAAAACAGACTAACACAGAGGTACCTTGAATAAGTAAAACAGGCTAGTTGTCACAAAAACAAGCTGACAGAAAAGTAATAAAAAATAATTAATTATGTGGTGAGCATATGAGAGAAAGCAAAAATTCAAACTGGTAATATTTTAAGTTAAAAAAGAAAAATTCCAAATTGAAATTATAATAATTAATTTTCTTAACATTTTGATATGCAAACTAGACATCTGACACCTTTTCTTCTGCATCAGCATTAGTGTCAAGACTTGTATTTAGAATTCCAATGCCAAGTACAGAATTTGTATAGATTAATTTTAACAGGGGTGCGAGTAAGGGAAATGGTGAGGAATGAGGTGGGGTTACTTAATTTTAGTCAATATATTAAAGAAAAGAGCTGATTCCTTCCCTAACATGATTAATTCTTTCCACCATGGATTTTATATCTAGGGTGAGCACTTGCCCTAACTTAGTCACCCAGGATCATAAAGGGAAGCTGGCCACATACTATATGCACACTTTTCCTCCAAGTTTTGAGCTGCCTGTTGTTCAAGCCAAAGGGGATGAGGGGCTCCTCCAGCTCATGGTGGCAACTACTATACTCCCAATATACTGTATATAAACCTTTTATGACAAAGCAAATAATTTCTGGTGAATCTGCCGATAAACACATATAAATGCTAGGTCCCTGAAAAACTTTGCAACAATATGGGATATACATTTCACAAGTCTGACATTAACAGCTATTCATGGGTACTAATTGTGATCTGCTTACATTACACTTTTTAAAACTTTTTCAATATACCTAAATAAGTCATTTCCTGCTTTGTTCGTAATGAGCAACACACTGAAAATTTCTCCAATCACATCAAAATTCTCATTGACATCATAAACAAATATTCATAGCTCTATGGTATTTTTTATATTTGTGTTCTCATAAGCTGCAAAAGAAAATATCACAGGAAATTTAACTTTTCCACATAATTTGCTTTGTATGTAGTCTCCATCACTTCTTCAACACAACAACAATAACACTTCTAGTTGGACACATAATTTTTGATGCAATTAATACACATTTTTATAAGTTTGGTATCTATGAAATATTTTGATGCCTATAAAGGTTTGTTGCTGAATGCATGAGTGCATTTTCTAGCAATAACATTTAGTGTATGCATTCAAACCCAAAACCTAACTTTCAATGTTTTTTAATTAATATTTTCATTGTACATTTTTTCCATACATAAATCAGTTTTTTGTAATGAATTGCAAAATTTTGATATATGAAGTTTTATGTTTTCAACAAAAGCATACTTTATGTGCTTAAAGATGTGAAAAATCCTTTATTTCTATAAGAAAATGTAAACTCTCCCATCTTGTTTAAAATACAGCCATCTCAGCCTGTCTTAAAATTTTTTAAAAATTGAAAGATATGATACAAGAACTCTTTCACTTTCCTCATTGCTACTGTGAGCTCTTAATTCTATTGAGAGTAAAACAAAAGTACAAGTGAGATGACTACTGGCAATTGATATTAGACCCTTCTTTCAGGAAGCGAGGTGAAAGTGATAGAGATTATGAGGAAAGGGAAAATATATCCTCATCTACAAGGGATAATATGTATTTAGCCTTGATTGATTGAAGTCATGTAGAATTTGAGCCAGTGTTGTCAATCTTCTGATTTTGTGAAATAATAAACAAATCTGGAACTTTATGTTACATCTCCAAAATTTAAAATCTTAGTAAATAAAAAGTTATAGTGTGTGGATCAAACAAATCACACCTGAAGCTCCCAATTTGCAATCTCTGTTCTAGAGACTTTCTCTTATAGATGGTTATGATTCTTATGATTCCACCTTAAAAACAAAGCATCATCTGCTACTTATGGGATATCTAGGGCTCTTGGCCTGAATTGTGGACCTTTAAACTATTATCACCAAGAAGAAAGGAAAATCTTCTCAGAAATCTTCTCATACCCTTACCTAAAATTTATACTGATATTGTATGAGGCAGTCATAGTACTTTAAGTGAAATGTGATTTCACAAGACCCTTGTGCTCTCATTTTCCCCCATATTCTTTTATTTTTAGTACATATGTTTTGGGTACCCCTACTCCTAAGCAGCGAACCATCTGTATATGTCTTCTTACCTTTGCTGTTCAGATGGTTGTAACCCCTTATGTTTAAAGGATAGTGCCATGTTCTATCTAATCTACCCAAAATTTTGACAATATAAAACTAGAACAGGTTTGTTCAGGGAAAGAGTAGGCAATGGAAGATTTTTTTTCCACCCCTAAAAAAGGAAAGGAATTTCCTGCTGGATCTCTTAATTTAAGTTGAGTACCCTGAATATTCACCCTGAAAATCCAAGCAGATCCTAATGCAGATATGACAATAAACTGTGCAATGATCAGTGTCTCAGAAAATTCACTTGCCCAGAGTAGCAACTTAGTTTATGCAAAAAGCAATGGTTTAATTTATTTGGCAATAATATATGGGATCAGAGGGATTTGTGGAGGAAAAAAAAATACCCTCTTCTCATATGATAGATGGCAAAGCAGGAAAGAGGATGAGTGAAAGAGGAAGATGTAAATTTAAAAAATTGAAAACTACTTGATTGAGTGTCTGCTTGGAGCCTGATCTGTACTGGTAAACAAAGTTTATGAAGGCACAATAACCACCATCACATCAGGAAGCCCATAATTTACTGGTGTAGACAGAGAAAGCACAATGGGACTGTAGTGCAATTTTGAACTTAGGAGTATGCACACTAGTGAAATAAACATAAGTGTTAAGTAAAACCAGAGGTGAGCACTATTACTCCTGCTCAGAGTAGAGTGTTACAGAGGGATTCTTAAAGTAGATGATACTCAGAAGATGAGGCCACCTTTAGTAGGTGAAAGGATATTCCTAGCAAAAGAACAACCTAGTCAAGGCAAAGAGGACTTAATAATATCACTGAACTTGCAGGCCAGAGGGAAGCTTAATAAATAGAATAAAATATCCAAATTAGCCTGGGTGCAGTGGCTTAAGCTATAATCCCAGCACCTTAGGAGGCCAAAGCAGGAGGATTACATGGGGCCAAGAGTTTGAAACCAGCCTGGGCAACATAGAAAGAACCCATCTCTACAAAATATTTTACAATTAGTTGGACACGGTGGCACATGCCTGTAGTCCCAGCTGCTCAGGAGGCTGAGGCAAGAGGATCAATTGAGTCCAGGAGCTCAAGGCTACAGTGAGATATGATCGAGCCCCTGCACTCCAGCCCAGGCAACAGAGCAAGACCGTTGACTGCAAAAATAAATAAATAAATAAATAAATAAAAATCCAAATTGCCTACCCTAAGAAATAAGGGTTTTGCAGTCCTGGATTTCTTTCTTTTATTATATAGTCCCCAGAAGAAACTTCTAATGGGCAAGTGGGAACCTCTGTTGGAATATACACATGTGTGTATATACAAGTGTGTACACACAACGAGTTGTGGACATGCCTAAAGGAGAGAGATGATATGACCAGATATAAGCTTGGGAAGGATCACCCAGGCTGTCAAACAGATGGCTGGTAGAAAAGAGTGAAACTGAAGCCAACACCGTATTAAAATGTCATCACAATGGCCTTTTGGTGTCAGTGAACCACAGGCATAATATACTGGACAGTGGGTTGAACTGAGTGGGACAAAGAGATTTCAGAAGTAGAACTGATTATAATTTTTGACTTTTCATGGTGGTTAAGAAAGAAAAAAGGATATTTTTAAAAGATTCTAAATGATCCTAAGATTGCAGCTTTTGCAAATACATGGATAATGATGGAATTTATTCACTTACTGGGGAACAGAATTCTTCCCAGTTAGACCTCTTTCTGCTTTCCTTATTTTATGGAATTGGGCTCTTTTAATTCCTCAGCTATAAAACTTTTCCCCCTCTTCTCTGTTCCAATCATTCTGTTTTCATGAGGAGCTGGGGTAGGGTGGAGGGATTGATTCCTTTAGAAAGGATATCTACCTGACAATTAGAACTTTTGCACTCCCAGAATGGGCCCCTCAATATCATTCATATGAGTTATAATGGCAAAAGCATCTCCTTGCCTTTAGTTGCTTAGCAAAATGCCTCCTTCTGTTATCTGAGCCTTGATATGTAACAGACCCCAGGAAAAAGGGAAGTAACAAACATTCTTGCCATGGTAGCACAAATGAGAAAGCATTTCTTTTGAAATATTGTCAGAAACTGTTTGCTTGATTGATTCAATCAGTTACCCGTTCAACAAATATTAAGGCATTATATTAGATAGTGAAGATACAGAGGTCATAAAACATTTGAGGCCCCATCACCTCATTGAGCTTACAGTTAAGTGAGAAAATACAGATAATACAACGAGTAAATAAACAAATAATCTAGTAACAGTAATACATGCTATGAAGAAAATAGAGTTATAAGGTGAGGAGGGGCGTCATTAGATACAGTGATAAGAGAAGATCTCTCTGAGAGGGTGATTTCTAATCTGAAAGATTAAAAAATAAGAAGTCAATCATGCAAGAGCTTGATGGAAAATATTTCAGGCCAAAATAATAACAAAACAACAAACTTTCCAAACCCCAAAACCAACAAATGTTAAGTTTGCTAAGTGGTAAAGAGTTCTAGGAACTGGCAGAAGGCCAATGTAATGGGGAGAGGGATATGATATAAAGTTGAGGAGGTAAGTAACCAGAATACACGATCTAAACCAAGATAGAGAACACAGAGAGTTTTAGTGAAAAGAACTTATGTTTGATTTGGACGTGGTAAAAATCCAAGGGTTCTACAGATTTCCCAGCACCATATGTTGAAGAGACTGTCCTTTCCCTGATATGCATTTTGGTGCTTTTTTTCAAAAATCAGTTAGCTTTAAATATATGGGTTTATTTCTGTATTTTCTATTTCTTTTTTTTTTTTTTAATTTTTGTAGACTTAGGGAGTAAAAGTACAGTTTTGTTAAATTCATATATTGTGTAGTGGACAAATCTGGGCTTTTAGTGTACCCATTGCCCACATAGTGAACATTGCACCCTATAAGTATTTTTTCAATCTTCACCCCCTCATACCCTCCCACCTTTTGGAATCTCCAATGTGTATTATTTCACTCACTATATCCATGTGTATCAATTATTTGTCTCCAACTTGTAAGTGAGAATATGTGGTATTTGAGCTTATGAGTTATATCACTTAGGTTAGTGGCCTCTAGTTCCATCTATGGTGCACCAAACACAGGATTTCATCCTTTTTATGGCTGAGTAGTATTCCATGGTGAATGTGTATATATGTGTGTGTGTGTGTGACACACACACACACACACACACACACATATACCAATTTTCTTTATCCAGTCATCTATTGATGGACCTTTAGGTTGATTCCATGACTTTGCTATTGTGAATAGTGCTGTGATAAACATACAATTGCATGTGTCTTTTTATGTTCCATTGTTCTATGTGTCAATTTTTATGCCACTATCATGCAGTTTTGGTTACTATGGCTTTGTGATATATTTTAAAGTCAGGTAGTGTGATGCCCCCAGCTTTGTTCTTTTTGCTCAGTATGGTTTTGGCTATTTGGGGTCTTCTGTGGTTTTGTGTAAATTTTAGAACGTTTTCTCTATTTCATGAAGTATGTCATTGGTGTTTTGATAGCAATTGTATTGAATGTGTAGATTGCTTTGGGTAGTATGAACATTTAAACAATATCGGTTCTTCCAATCTATGAACACAAGATGTCTATTTATTTGTATCTTCTTCAATTTGTTTAATCCATGTTTATAGTTTTCATTGTGGAGATCTTTTACAACCTTGGTTAAATTTGTTCCTAGAAATTTTACTTTATTGTTTTGTAGCTATTGTAAATGGGATCACTTTCTTGATTTTTTTCACATAGTTCACTATTGGCATATAGAAACGGTGCTGACTTTTGTATGTGCATTTTGTATCCTTCCACTGTACTTATTTTCTTCATTAATTCTAACAATTTGTTGGTTAGTTCCTTAGGGATATATATGATTGTGTCATCTGCAAACAGGGACAATTTGACTTCCTCCTTTCCAATTTGGATGCCTTTTATTTCTTTATGTTGCCTAATTGCTCTGGTTAGGACTTCTAGCACTTCTAGGACTTCTCACCACTAGTTGTGAGAAGCGGGGAGAGTGGGTATCTTGGTCTCGTTTCAAAGTTTCAGATCTTATAAAACAGCTTTCAACTTTTTCCATTCAGTATGATGTTTACTGTAGGTTTGTCGTATATGGCCTTTATTGTGTTGAGGTACATTCTTTATCTATACCTAATTAGCTAAGAGCTTTCATCATGAAGAGATGTTGAACTTTACTGAACATTTTTTTTTCATCTATTGGAATGACCATGTATTTTTTGTCCTTGATTTTGTTGATGTCATGTATCACATTTATTTATTTGCATTTTTCAACCATTTTTGCATTCCTCGGTTGAATCCCACTTGTCTCTTCAACATGGTCCTGAGAAAATTGCATGTCCACTTGTACAAGAATGAGACTAAACCCTTTCTCTCACCATAAAAAATAGAATCAAAATGGATTAATGACTTAAATGTAAAACCCAAAGCTATAAAATTACTAGAAGAAAACGTAGGGGAAATTCTCCATGCCATTAGTCATCTGAGCAAGGATCTTTTAGATAAGAATCCAAAAGCACAGACAATAAAAGCAAAAGTAGAGATATGGAATTTTATCAAACTAAAAACCTTCTGTACAGCAAATGAAATAATCAACAGAGTGAACAGAAAATATTCAGAATGGGAAAATATTTTCAAAGTATACATCTGATAAGGGGTTAATATCCAGAATACATAAGGAACTCAAATAACTCAATGTATAACAAAGCCAAATAATCTGATTTTAGAAATGGGCAAAATATCTGAATAGACATCTCTCAAAATAAGATATACAGATGGCCACCAGGTATATAATAATACTCAGTGTCACTAATCATTACAGAGATGCAAATCAAAACCACGATTAGATATCATCTCACCCCAGTTAGAATGACTATTATCAAAAGGACAAACGAGAACAAGGGTTAGAAAAGATGAGAAGAAAGGGGAGCTCTTTCTTATACACCATTGGTAAGAATGCAAATTAGTACTGCCACTATGAAAAACAGTATGGAGTTTCCTCAAAAAATTAAAAACCAAACTACCGTGCTAACCAGCAATTCTACTACGGAGTATATATCCAAAATAAATAAAAATGAATATGTTCAAGAGCTATCTACACTTCAATTATTATTTTAGCACTGCTCAAAATAGCTAAGATATGGAATCAATCCAAGTGCTCATCAACGAATGAATAAGAAAACATTTTTATATATATACACACATATACAAATGCATTTATATGTATACATTCTATTGTGTGTGTGTATATATATGTGTATATACACATATATGTGTATATTCAGATATATGTATATATGTATATGTATATATATGAATTCCTATATATGAATATACACATATGTGTATATATGTATGTATACACATATATACACATAGATACATATAATATACATATATAGCATATATAATTGTATATATTCAAATACATAATTATATATGCATATACATAATTGTATATGTATACACACATATATGTGTATATATGTGTATACATAATATGTATATATTCATATACATAATTGTATCATTCATATAAATAATTTAAAATAGATGATATCATAGTAGAGAGTAGAATGGCAGTTACCAGGGTCTGGGGAAGGAGAATAGAAAGGGCCTAGAGGGAGCTTGGGTAATGGGGGGAGATTGATTAATGGGTAAAAGGTACAATTGGATATAAGGAATAAGTTCTGGTGTGCTATTGTGCAGAAAGTTAATTATATTTAAAAAAATATTGTATGATACATTTCTAAATAGATAGAAGTGAGGATTTTGAATGTTCTCATCACAAACACATAATAAATGTTTGAGATAATGGAAATGTTAAATACGATCATTACACAATGTATATATTTATTAAAACATCTAATTGTACCCAAAAAGTATACACAATTATTTGTCAATTAAAACAAAAATAATTTTTAAAAATTCAGATGTTCTGATGAATCTGAAAGCTACAGCCTAAGGCTCGTATATATAAAACCAAATGGAAATAGGCACTATATTGGTTCATAACTAAATCATATAATTACAATTCTCAAAACTTTAATTATTCACACTGACAGGACAAGTTATAGCCACTAGTAACTGGCAAATTAAGACAAAATTTTGGATTTCTAGTGCAGACTACATATGCTTCTTCACATATTGAGACAATCATGTGGTTTTTGTCCATTTTATTAATATGTCATATTATGCTGAATAGTTTTTGGTTGGTGAGCCAACTTTGTATTCCTGGCATAACTCTCACTTAAAGATGATGCATAATGCATTTTATAAGTTGCTTGAATCAGTTTGCTAGAGTTTTGTTGAAGATTTTGGTGTCTATAGTCATAAGAAATACTTGTCTATAGTTGTATTTTCTAGTGATCTTTGGTTTTGGTATCAGGGTAACACTGGCCTCAGAATGAATTGAGAAATGTTCTTTCCCCTTCTATATTTTGGGAGAATTATTTGTGAAAAACTGGTATTGGTTGGTATCAAGTCTTTAAATGTTTGTTGCAATTCAATGGTGAAGCCTTAGATCTAAGCCTGGGCTTTTCTTTATGTGAAGTTATTAAATTATTAATGTAATGTATTTACTTAGTATAGGGCCAATAAACATTTCTATTTCTCCTTCAGTTAGTTCCATCAGTTTTTATATTTCTATGACTTTTTTTCCATTTCATCTAGGCTACCTAATCTGTTGGTGTACAGTTACTCATCGTATTCCCGTAAAATACTGCTTATTTCTGTAAGGCAATTATGATGTGCCTTCTTTCATGCTTTTAGTGATGTGATTCTGTTCTTTTATTTGCTTCATTTGTCTGGTGAAAGGTTTATCAGTTTTGTTGATCTTTTCAAATAACTTAGATTTTTTAAAATTTTCTTTAATTTTTAAAATTATTTAATTTACTTTTACTATAAGATTTATTATGCTTTTCTTCTGCTTCCTTTGGATTTAGTTTGGTCTTCTTTTTTCTAGTCTCTTAAGGTGAAAGTTCAGATTATTGATTTTAGATCTCTCTTTTAAATACAGGCTTTACAGTTAGAAATTTCCCTCTAAGCACTGCTTTAAACTGATGCATCCCATAAGTTTTGGTATGTTATGTCATAATTTTCATTTGTTTCAAAATATTATCTAATTCCCCTTGTGATTTTTATTTGGATCATTGTCTATTTAGGAGTGAAGTGTGTTGTTTGATCTCAACATATTTGTAAATTTTGGGAATTTCCTTTTCTTACTGATTTCTAATTTTGTTCAATTGAGGTAAGAAAATGTACTTTGTATGGTTTCAATACTTTTAAATTTATTGAGTCTTATTGTATGACCTAACATATGGTTTACCTCAGAAAATGTTCCATATGCACTTGAGAATAATGTACAGTCTGATGTTGTTTGGGGGAATGCTCTACAGATGTTGGTTAGGTCAAGTTGCTTTATAGAATTGTTCAAATCTTCTTTTCTGTGTTGATCTGCCTAGTTGTTCTATCCATGTATTGAAAGTAGAATATTGAAATCTCTCATTGTTACTGTTGAATTGTCTTCTTTTTCCCTTCAGTTCTATCAGAGTTCCTTCATGTATTTTGGGGCTCCGTGTTCAGGTGTGCCTATCTTTATAATTGTTGTATTTTTTCTGATGGATTGACCTTTTCATCATGACAAAATCTTCATGGCTTTTGGAGAGTAGGGAATAAGAGGATGGGAATAGGACTCTAATAGGAATAGAGTCCTATTCCCATCCTCTTATTCCCTACTCTCTCTTACTGAGAACTAATCATTTTTCTTGAACAACACTCTTCAGAGTGTTAGGAGCCTTTTGTTAATTTCCAGAGTTTGGAGAAAGTTAATTTTGACAATGTTTGAAAATTGTCTCACTGCTTTTATGGAGGAGTGGATTTTCAGAAGTCTTAACTCTGTCATTCCAGAATTGCTTTATCACTACAGGTTTTCTAAGATTAATTTTAACTGCACACTTAGGAACTTTAGAATTTAAATCACTCTCCTTGATGTACTTTATTTGGCCTCCAAGACAACATGTTCCTTTTAGATTTTCCCATATGTCACCTGGCTTCTCCTTCACATTTATTAAATTATTCTCTTTTTCTCTAGCTTCTAAATGTTATCATGTCTAAAGAAAAAGTCCTTCCTTGATTCTCTTCTCTTCTCTGTATATCATCATTTCCATAGTGATTTCATCTAGCTGTATGGCTTTAAACATCATCTGTGTGAATGACACCTAAATTAAATCTCCAATCCAGATCTCTTTTATGAACACTGGAGTTACATCTCCAGTAATCAGCACCCAGAAGCATCATTTGCTTCCCTTTCCAATAACAACCCCCACCAAGGGTAACCACTATCTTGACTAGTGCTTCTATGTGGAAACTCCTTCTTGACATTGTGTTGAGAAAGATACATATTTTTCTGAATATCAAATCTTGAGAAAAATACTTGAGAAATGAGCAAAAATAGAAAAAGTATTATAATGATCTTATAAGAATTCAAGCGTAACAATAGACATAGAGACCTTACTAGTTTGAAGGAATCTATTGATGTTAACTCAAAACCAAGAGCAGGAAATACTGCCACATTGAGTTAAAGTTTTGAAATTTTCAGGTGTCAGGACAGATTAAAGTGGTTACAACCTGATCATTTGATTTTGCTTATTATAAGTGTGTTGATGGCCCTCTATGCTGCTGATGGTAAGTAATTCTTGAAAATTTAATATTAGTAAGTCTATATATTAGTAAGTCTATATGCATAAGTATACTATACACATAGTATCTTATAGTATACTACACACACAGTATTCTAAATGCATAAAATACTATATACTACATGCATAGTATACTAGCATAGTATACTATACACAAACCCTGAGAATGTTCTTCCAAGAAATAACAATTTTAAGAAGCAAATTAAATCCTTAAACTGGCAATTTTGAACAGTGATTCAGTGTAGTACTGTTTACTTTATTAAGATATTCAAATGTTGTTATTCAAATACTATCAGTTTCTCAGCATTTTCCAGTATCTGAGTAATTTTCCATTTACTACCAGTCTTTGTGAATACTTTAAACTTACTATTAATATTTTTATTTATTAAAAGTTGGATATCCATGATTTAGAATAAAAAACATTAAGAAGTTTGAAAGTGTGCTATGAATAACATTTAACTTATAAAATACCTAGGAATTCCAACTTTTTGTTGATGGATAAAATATTAAAGGCTTTTTTTTTTTTATGAGATGGAGTCTTGCTGTGTCACCAGGCTGGAGTGCAGTGGCACAATCTTGTCTCACTGCAACGTCTAATTCTCTGGTTCAAGCGATTGTCCTGCCTCAGCCTCCTGAGTAGCTGGGATATCAGGCACATGCCACTATGTCCAGCTAATTTTTGTATTTTTAGTAGAGACAAGGTTTCACCATGTTGGCCAGGATGGTCTTGATTTCCTGACCTCATGATCCACCCGCCTCAGCCTCTCAAAGTGCTGGGATTACAGGCATGAGCCACCGCGCCCAGCCAATATTAAATACTTTTAACAGTACATATTAATTTTGCCTGTTTGTGTATATAGTATAAATATAATCACACTCTATATACACTTATGTATTTGGCTTTTGCTCAGCATTCTGTCTGTGACCTCATCCATGTTGTTGAGTGTAATATAATTGTCATTGCTGTATACTATTCCGTTTTGTGACTATGCTACAGCTTTTTAATCCATTCTGATGGACATTAAGATAGTTTCCAGTGGGGTTATTACAATTAGCTCTGCTACGGACATGCTTAATATGTCTTTTGGTATACATAAACAATGGTGCTTGTTTGGAACTATACTTAGGACTAGAGATGCAAAGTTATATGATATGCACATGTACAGCACTATTAAATAGCACTAAAAATTTTCCAAAAGCTTGGTACAAATTTACATTCTTATCAGTAGTGCATAAGAGTACAGATTTGCTCAACATCCTCACTAAGAAGTGGCATTTTCTGTCTTTCATGTTAGTCATTCTAATGGGTGTGTACTGGTAGCCTCTGGATTTTATTTTGCATTTCCCTGCTGACTAATGCAATCAGTCAGTGCGTGTATGTGTGTGTGTGTGTGCACATGCATGTGTGTCTGTGTCTGTGTGTGTGTGCATGTAGGTGTGTGTGTGTTTGGAGCTTGGGAAACTGCTTTAAAAAGTGCCCATTAAGGACTTTGGCCTTTTTTCTCTCGAGGATTCAGAGACTTTTTATACAGATTTGTATGTCTTATGCTTTTGTGTCCTTTACTATTCATATGCAATGCAAATACATTCTCCCTTTCTGTGGCTTCTACTCACTCTCTTAATAGTCTTCTAACAAAGGTAATTTCTTAATTTTTAATATCTTTCAAGTCATTCTATTTTGCCTTTATGGTTGATGTTAATCTATGTCCTGTTTAAGCAATCTCTACTTTTTCCAAGATTATGGAGATATTCTGTTATGCTTCCTTCTATTAATAAAAGCTGTATTGTTTTACCTTTCACTCTTTCACTTTTAGATCTGCGAACCATCTGGAATTTATTTTTGTTTATTATGTGACATAAGAGTCAATATGAATCTCTCTCTCTCTCTCTTCTATTCTGTTGCATGAGTATATTTGCCTACTTTGCAACAATAATACCTTTTCTAAATTACTGTGACTTCAAAATAGGTCTAGATATCTGATATCAAATTAGATTTTAATGTAAATTTCCCAGTTTCATTATTCTTTAAAGTCACCTTAACTACTCTTGGTTACTTTAAATATTTCCATATAAACTTTAGAATCAGCATTTTTTTCATTCTGTTTATCCTGCTTCATGTTTATGTGATTTCTTGAATATTCAGGCTAATAATTTTCATCAGTTTTAAAGTGTTTGGCCTTTACTTAATTATTGCTTTTGCTCCTTTATCTGCCTGTTTATCCTCTGCAAATTACACATTGCAATTTATTTATTTAACTTTTATTTTAAGTTCAGGGTACATATGCAGGATGTGCCTGTTTGTTACATAGGTTAATGTGTCATGGGGGTTTGTTGTACAGATTATTTCATCACCCAGGTACTAAGACAAGTACCCATTAGTTATTTTTCCTGATCCTCTTTCTCCTCCTACCCTCCAATAACCCCAGTGTGTGTTGTTCCCCTTTGTGTGTCCATGTGTTCTCATCATTTAGCTCCTACTTGTGAGAATATGCAGTATTTGATTTTCTGTTCTTGTGTTAGTTTGCTAAGGATAATAG
Source organism: Aotus nancymaae (assembly GCF_030222135.1). Taxonomy (NCBI): domain Eukaryota; kingdom Metazoa; phylum Chordata; class Mammalia; order Primates; family Aotidae; genus Aotus; species Aotus nancymaae. The sequence goes on from NW_026988553.1 coordinate 1,162,658, forward strand.
CCCCCAGCTCCATGCGTGTCTCTGCAAAGGACAAGATACTCTTTTTTGATGGCTTCAGAGTATTTCGTGCTATATATGTACTGTATTTTCTTTATCCAGTCTATCATTGATGGGCATTTAGGTTGATTCCATGTCTTTGCTATTGTGAGTAGTGCTATGATGAACATATGTGTGCATATGTCTTTATAATAGGATAGCTTATATTCCCTTACTATGACGAACATACTTTTTACTTGTTTCTATATTTAGCTCTCTATGCTTCAGTTTGCTTTTTCCTATTTTCCTATTTCCTATTTACCAATTTTTCAGTCATCTGATCCTGTCTTCTGCTTGTCAGATCCATTGAATTCTGAATTTTAGATATTGTACTTTTCTGTAATTCTAATTAATTCTTCTTTATAGATTCTAATTTTCTGTTAAAATTATATATATTTGATCTGTTTTAGTAATAATTTCCTCTTTTTTCTTTACTATGTTCACCATAGCTTTCTAAAGTTTTTGTCTACAAACTCTGACATCTAAATCACCTGCATGTCTCTTTATATATTTTGGTTTTGGGCTTTGGTTTTAAAACTTGGTTTTAGGTCTCACAGTCCTGCCTATTCATATGACTAATGATTTTCCATTGAATTCCATGCATTGTGTATAAAACTGTAGTATTTTCAAACAGAAGTCTCTTTTCCACCAAAGAGGATTCATTATTTACTTTGCTATACAGATAGTATGGGAGAATTATCACCTTAATCTCATAGAGACTTGTGCTGGGTTATAGTTTTGGCTAAATCTAGTCTGTCTCTGCTATTCACTTGTTACTAGGATTTAGGTCCCTAGGATCTTAAACTGGTAGTCTGGCATGCCTTCTTCTTTTTTAGCATTGGAAGGCTGCAGAAAAGGAAGATCTGCTTTTCAACGTTTTTCATATTAGCTTTTGTCCTCATGTTCTGTGCAAATTCAAAATTCAACAATTGTATTGAGAGGGAGATCAGCCATGAATTTGAGACGTTTTAGATATTTCCTTTATGTCATCCTAGCCCTGTGTGATCATCAAATCATTGCTGTTTCTTCTCATTCACCAGTATGAACCCTATGCCCAGGGCCAAACGTGAATTCAAGCTGCAATCCAAGGCCAGAATTGGCAAATGCCCCCAGAGATGAAAAGTTGTAGGTCACAAGTTCATCTATGAGAGGTTCTGCCTGTTCTCCAGAATTTTAGATTCTACAATTTTTACTGCGCTTTATTGCTTCTGCAGTTCTAGGTTTTCTAGCTGTTAATGAGGAGAACACTGTTCACCAATCAATAACTCTGTCCTAACCAGAAATATTGCAGTAACTGCCTACCTGGGCTCTGCGGTTTGATCCTTCTTCTACTTATATCTCTTAAAAAATTCCTAGTAATTATTTTAAAACATAGGTCAAATAATGCTGCTATTTTATTTAAAGTATTCTAATTGTTCTTTGTTTTTCCTTAGAATATAATTCAAAGCCCTTTAGTGGCCTATAAGACTTTAGATTATCTGGCCCCCACTTTGGTCTCATCCTCTTCTCTTGCTCATCCCTTTCTCACTCTAGCCAGCCACAGTGGCTGAACAAGTCACCTACTTTTCTGACATAAGGTATTTTTCCTGATTGTTCCTTCTACTCAGGGCACTATTTATATAGATATATATAGATATATATATACACATCAATAAACTCTCTACTTTCTTAATATTTCTGCTTGAATGTTACTTTTTAAAAATTAGGGTGATTCCTAGGCTGGATAGCTATGGCCGGATTAACAGGGCCCCAAATTGACCTTATACTCAGCTTTGCCCCTTCACAGCTATGCAGGCTTGGACAAGTGATAAAACCTCCTGAGCTTCCACTGCCTTATCTGTAAAATAATATCTGTGCTTCAGATATTATTCAGCTGGGAGGGCTGAATATTGCTTAATTCATCTGAGAATGTTTAGCAAGAGTACACTTAATAAATGTTAATAAACACCACTCACACAATAAATCCCATTTCCATTTAAAACAAAAATTAGGGTGATGCTAATCACCCTATTTTCAATTTCAGTGGGAACACAAATCCTCCACCTAGGCATGGATGATTCCCCTAATTCTGTAGCACTTTTATGTTTTCCCATGTTTCTTCTCATATTACAACATGCCCTGTACTGTACCCATTAATCCATTATTTTATCTTTCACTATCACTCTTCTCTCTATAATATAAGCTCCACAAGGGTAAGGTTTTTGTTTTATTCATGGATTCATTCCAAGCTCCTAGAACAGAACCTGACACACAGAAGACAGTCTGTAAAGATTTGAAAAACTAATGATTGAAAAAACATGTTGCATTTAATTATTTGGGTCTTTTCAAATGCACTTTCTATTTCAAAACACAGTTTAATTTTGATGTCATCAGCACAGATCTTGATATATTACTCTGATGACACTGCATATGAAATTCACTCTGAAATTCTTAGGTTGAAAGACTCACTCAAATTGTATTCAATTTTGATTTTTCTGATTTATTTGCAAATGGACTATATATTTACTACTTTCTCTGTAAAATTTACAGCTACTGGAAAATATAATACTTTCAAAAGTGAGCAAATCTTCAGAATCCGTTCCTGCATATCATATACTGTTGAGAATTGGACAACTGGACAGAAGTATATGAAGATGCAGGTAGAATACATATTTCAAAAAATATAAACACATTCTGTTTGACAGAGCTTGTCCTTAGGTACCTGTCACTGTATTATATATCAATTCTGTCTTGCTCTGTCCTTTGGACAATTTAGGAAACAGACATTAATGTTTCAATCTAATGACATAGAAATTAGTCTGAAATGGCAAAATGAAGTTTGCTTCTTAGAAAGAAAACTCTGTTAAAGGCTAAGTCTCCTCCTCCTGATTAGTTAGTACTACTCAACCCCACTCTCTGACCCACTCCCATGCCAGCCTGGATTAAAGGCCTCAGCTTTGGAAACTCCTAGTGAACAGAATAGAATATGTTAAGTTTCTTTTGGAAGATCTGGCAAAAGAGAAAGAGAGAGAGAGAGAGAGAGAGAGACAGAGACAGAGAAAGAGAAATACATACAGCTTCCAAACTTCAGTGGGCAGGCATGCACATCCATGGGAAAATCTTCCAAATGCATGGGACACTCCGCATGAATTGTTAACCTAAAAGAAGGGCAAACAGAAAATGAAATTCAGCTAAAATAAGTGTTATTAAATACAGGGCTGTATTCCCACTCAGCAGCAATGAACTGTTCCTAAGGATAACAAAAGTTTTGTTTGTTTACGTTAACTGAGATTCAAGTCTTTATGAACACAAAGGATGGATAAAATGAGCTAGATAGCCTCTCAAAGAGGCAATAAGTATTCATATTTTTGGTTCTAATCTGAATCCCATTGAAAATGTGAATCCCTTTGAAAAACAAATATAACTTTTCTGCCCTAACTGTACTTTCTTAGCCACCCCCTAAGAAGCCTGGAAACACCAAGTTCTGACTCATTCATTCCTGATTGCAGTTTAATTATTTCTGAAATATTTCTTCTCAGCAGGCTATTCTGTGAGTTAACCAATTTAAAGATTGCAATGAAGAGAAGAGATATGTAGATAGAGTATCTTTACCCTGATCATTAACAGACAGACACAAAAGATAATTCTGCTGCTCACAGGAACTGCTATAGCTTTGTTGAAAGACATGGCTCTTGAAGAACACACACACATACACACACACACACACACACACACACACACACACACAGGGAAACCGACCACTCCAGAAAAAAAAAAGGGTGATAGGGGACATTAGAAACCTCAGAGGTCAAGTCTAAAGAGCTTATATTCTGGCAACAGAGACATCAGGAAAAGATGCTGGATGGATTGCTCAGTGGAAATCTGAATGGGAGATGATATATTTACATATTCCCCTGCATTAGTCTCTCTGAATAGTCTATTTCAGGGTTTCCCCTATTGATTTCTTTTATTTTTTTTCAAGGCTTAATTTTCCTTGAGCTAGATAGTAGCCTCCTATGTAGATATGGGGCTCACACTGCAAAAATTAAGAGTTGGTTGGAAGCTAGCCCTGATGAGCTAACTAGCCTTTATATTTCTTGGATATATTGGACTCAACTCCTGCCATCCTTTTGGAGTCCTAATAAGTTGAGAAACTGATTATCAATTATAATGTCACTCATTTCCCCAGTGGTTTCTTCCCTTAGATAGGTACTCCTGCTCAGAACTTTTCAGGACCCAAGTACTCCTTAGGACCAGAAATCTTGCCTAATAAAATATCAATATATGAGACTGAAAAGAATATGCCTCACATCTATACAATTACCAAGGAAGCCTATGGGGAAGTGTTTTGTTGAGGCAACAAATAAAGAAGTGCCTGCAAGTGATCCCATGTGTAGGGTCTCCATTTCTCCCTCTTTACATAACAGCGCTACTGTAACAGTGTTAGGAAGCAAGATCTTAAGAAGAAGATATCCCCAGGCTATTGCTGCTTAACACAGTTTCTCTTTGGTTAATGAGAGTAAGATACCAGGAGATATTTCTTACCAAATTACAGACATCCATGTGTCTAGGAAGGCATAGGATGCTCAATGTATAATTGTATCATGATGATGAACATTGCTAATAACCTATGAGATGCTCACAGCATGTTAACAACTTCTAAAGAACATTCACATCAATAATTCCACTCAGGTCTGCCTCTAACATTTGTGATGTAGGGACCCTCAATTTCTGGAACTAAGGATTTTATTTATCTCATTGCTCCCCATAGAGACCCTGTGAGGGACATATCGCAGGCATTATTATCATCTCTATTTCCTAAATAATAATTCATGGAGTTAAAGTGACTTTCTCCAGTCACACAACCTGGAGAGCTAGAGTGCAAATCTGGTATTCTTTCTACATCAACAATTTTCCGTTCATCTGAGGGTAACTGTCTCCTCAGGTCCTCAGTAATCTTTAAGTCATATGTATCTGGTTACCTTTGAGCAAGTATGTTCTATGTATAAGGTAGTCATGAGAAGATACTAAGAAAATAAGGAAGAACCAGAGGCACAAGCCATAATCGTTCCCCTCATAATGATCACTGTTATAGGAAGAGAAATATAACCTTCACATATACAGTTAACTATTGACATGGGGCAGGAGTTGAGTACGTTAGCCTGAACACAGTCAGAGTGCTTTCTGTTGCGGAAAAAGTTTGAGGGGATATTGAAAATCCTAGCTATGAGAAGGTAGATAAGGAGGGCAAGAAAGTCAGACAGCATTGACATGTTCAAGAACCAATAAAAAGAGCACAACATAATTTGGTTTATGAAGTGTCTTGCCCACATAAATATCTGCTTTTTCTCCCTCCTTTGTGCTTAGGTGGGATGAGCAAGAAGTGGATGGGAAGGAAGATAGAAAAGTTATTATAAATCAGTTTTGCCCCTAATCAGAAATCACTACCTTTGCATCTGCTTTGATAGTCTATTTGTTATGGTCTTATTCTCCACGTCCCCAGAACTTCTGGCTAGACATAAAGTAATTTCCCCTTAGCATTATTCATAAGAGGCAGTGGAGATAATAATATAAGTGTAGAGAAGGAACACAATTTTCTTTATTAAACTCTCATGGAATCTTTTCAGTATCCAACACAAGGAGCATATTTTTCACTGAAATACATTTCTCTTGTGTCCAGTTCTTTGAATCATAAAACCGCTTTTATGCCTTAAGAATAAAAGTCAGATTGGTGGGGTATTGCAGGCTAGCTTTGGAATTCAGTTTTTGTCCAAGACACATTGGAAATTTTATAAATATCCAAGGGATGAGTTAGAGCGGCAAGAACACATGCCATCTAGTCGCAACCTCTTACTATTTAGATGGGGGATAGTGAAAATAAGAAATGTGTTAAGTATTTGCTGAAGAAACACATACTTGCTTTTTGCCTTCCAGGCTGGTGTTCTTGCTAATACATGCCTGGGCACATTTCATTTATTTAGCTTGCTTTAAGCAATATATATTATTGCAGCTCTGATCATTTGTGTGGTGGTAACATATCCATTGGTTTTAGAAATCAGCCATGATTGGAGGTGCTGGACAGACTACCTAGAAGCTGGCTGACTGAAATTAAACTGAGCTTGATTTTCCTGCTAATTCCTTTCAGAGCTGTATTTGTTAATCTCAGTTTCATTATTCATCCAATGGCTGGCAATATCAAAGTTTTGCTTTCAAGTAGCTCATTTCTAATATCTGTAAAATAATTTTCTTCCCTACCCTTGGAGGCTGGTCAAGTTATTGACAGAAAGTTTTGACATCCAGAATTATGAGTTTCTGCTACAAGACAGGGACTGACCCCAAAAGAGTCCTGATCTATATACAAAGTTCTAAACCTAAAGTTGAGGAAAAAGTGTAACTATCTTCAGTCATAGATGTTAAAACACACATTCTTTTACTAAATTAAAATATTTATACTTACTCTGTTCCAGGCCCATTCTTCTGCCTAATATCACTGCAAAGATGTTGTGTTTATACATTCATCTAACAAATATTTACAGAGTACTTAAGTATTTTGCGCTAGATCTGTGGACCCAGTCTTTGATGAGCTTACTGTCTAAGACAAATAGCATGTATATACACAAATAGTCCCAACACAATCTATCAAGTTCTATGATAGGTGCTGTGGGTACACAGAAAATGAAGGAATTATTATTCCTGAGGTCATCCTAGAAGGCCTTATAGAACCAAGATTACCTAAGATGAAGCTAAGAGGATAAGTACGGTGAGGCAAAGAAAGGCATTCTAAAGAATATTATATATGCTAAAGCGCAAAGGCACAAACAAGTCTGGCCTATTCGGGTAATAGTTTGTGATCCAGAAGGGCTAGAAATAAAGGCATAAGGGCTGGAATTGAGGATACCTGGGAAGTGGTGGGAGATGAGGCTGGAGCCAGATCTGCAGAGCTATAGGCATCACACTAAGCAAGATCAACTTTCTACGTATTGGACTAACAACTGACAAACTCATACTGCTCTTTCAAGAAGATCATTCCAGGGACTGGGACTGTTTTCTTGTTACTACCATTTATCTTGCAAAATAACTGAGTGGGCATGGCTAGCAAATTGCCATTTAATTTATGGAATTATGGAATGGAGACTGAATCCTACAGAGTTGACAGATCAGTGAGGTGGTTATTACTGAAGTGGAGTTAAGAGAAGACAGGAATATGAACCAAGAGATTAGCAGTGGAGATGGAAACAGACACTAACAATATTTGTAAGAAAAAATAAGTCAAACTTTGTGTTTAAGGATTGGACTTTTCTCAACTTTAGTTTTTCTCAGCTATAAAAAGGAATAGTAGAGACAACATCCCCTTCTCCTATATAACCCATCCATCTATTCAACATTTATTCATTTAACAACATCAGGGATTTATAGGGTGCTGGGAGGCACAAATTAGAAAAAAAAAGAAATCGAAGACTTTATATACTCCAGAGGATTATCACTGTCATCATTATTATCTTTACTATATGTAGAAAATAATTTCAAAGAGAAAGCTGGGGCAGAATCAGAGACTTTAAGTGCCATGGTTGCCTCTGACTTCAGATCAGCAAAATAAACAAACCCTGTAAAAATTTCATATCCTCTCTCCTTTTCCAACCTTTCTCTCTCTTCATGGATTCATTTGTGAAGCTCTACTAAGTCTGGTTTTATTTTTGCTAGCAGTTTTCAATGGGCTTTCCAAAAAAGGTCAGAGTCCCCTGGAAACGTGGCATTCACATCATAGAACTATAGTCACAATCCAGGGGTTGACTTGCTTTGCTTTTTATGCAAAGACCAGATACAAAGTAAGAGGCAATCCAGGGAGCCCCTTCTTTGAGAGAGGAGGATATAAATAAGAATCTGATGACCTTCTCAGCCCTGCATCAGCACCCTTCTCCCCCACATACATACTTCAGTTATTACCCTCATTTTACCGTGCTCTGCCAATGCTAACTCTCTTGCCCTCCCCACTTTGTAGCAAATACATTGGTTTTTATCCCATCTTAATTAGTTAAAGTTATATTGTTGCATTAGCCTCCTAGGTTGTGTCTCTGCTCTTCCCCTTCCCTCTTACAGTATATTCTGTATAACAGCCTTCCAGTGTTTGCTGATCTATTACAGAGTGAAAAGCAAAGTCCTTATCAAGGCTTACAGGGTTTAATATAATCCTGTCTTCTGCCCTCCCCTGCTCACTCTGCTTCAGCTCTGTCAACACACCTCTCTCTCTTACGTGATGACCTTTCCAATCACTATGCTCTCTGCCTAGGATGTTATTCTTTCAGATGCCTGGATAACTAATTTCTGCATTTCTTTCAGGTTTTTTGCTTAATTAGCATCTTCTAAATGGGGCTTATTTTTATCTCCACTCAGTTTACTACCTGTCCTATAGGTAGTAAACCTCACTGTGGTTTCTTTTTTTCATAGTTCTTAAATATAATGCACCATCAAACTTAACATTTTCTGTTTGTCATCTGGTTTTCCTCTTTCCTTTCTATAAGGTTATGGATTTCTAATCTTTCTTTGATGTGTACCAAGATCCTAGCAAAGTTTGTAGCACATTATATGTACTCAATGAATACCAACTCAATGAATGATTTACTGAATGACTTTTCTTTCCTATAGGTACATATTTCTCTTGGACTCTGCAGAGAGGAGGTGTAGCTTGGACAAGATAAGGCTTAAGTATTGCTAGAGTTCTAGGCAAAATTGTATCTTAACGTGATTAATTAATAGTGTAATATCTCAATTTATTCCCTTCAATGTGTATATAGTTTATTTCCTAGAATTTCAGAGCTATGAGAGCTTTATAGAAAGCATCTAGTTTTATCCCCTTATATATTTATGTCTGAGAAAACAGAAGGAACAGAATTTCCCCAAATCAGTCAACATAGTCTGGGAGTTAACTAAAAGTTTCCTATTCACTGGTGTAGTCAACAAAAGATCCCCAGTGGATGCCTGAAACCACAGACAGCATTGAACTCTCTATGTACTATATTTTTTCTTATACATACACACATATGATAAAGTTTAATTCATAAGTTAAGCACCATACTCTTGCACTTTGGAGTCATTAATAAGTAAAATAAGGACCCAAATGCCCATCAGTGATAGACTGGACAGGGAAAATGTGGCACATATACACCATGGAATATTGTGCAGCCATCAAAAACGATGAGTTCGTGTCCTTTGTAGGGACATGGATGAACCTGGAAACCATCATTCTCAGCAAACTGACACAAGAACACAAAACCAAACACCACATGTTCTCACTCACAGGTGGGTGTTGAACAATGAGAACACATGGACACAGGGAGGGGAGCATCACACACTGGGGTCTGTTGGGGGGAAATAGGGGAGGGCCAGTGGGGGGTGGGGGGTTGGGGAGAGATAGCATGGGGAGAAATGCCAGATATAGGTGAAGGGGAGGAAGGCAGCAAATCACACTGCCACTTGTGTACCTATGCAACAATCTTGCATGTTCTTCACATGTACCCCAAAACCTAAAATGCAATAAAAAAATAAGTAAAGTAAGTGTTCCTTGAACACAAGCAGTATGACAATGAAACAGTTGATTTGACAGCTGAGATAGCTACTAAGTGACTAATGAGCAGGTAGCATCTACTGAACAAAGGGAGGATTCACATCTCTGGTGGGACAGAGCAGGATAGCCAAGATTTCATCATACTACTCAGAATGGTATGCAACTTAAAACTTATGAATTGTTTAATACTAGAATTTTTTATTTAATATTTTCAGACCTTGGATTATAATGAGTAACTGAAACCATGAGAAATGAAACCACAGATAAGGGGATACTATTTTACATAAATGAAAATACAAAGATTGTTGTCCACTTAGAGTTTACATCTCAGTACAGGAAGACAAAAAGTAAACAAGATAAGTAAGCAAATTATATAGTTTATTGAAGTGTGATATATCCCAGGAATAAAAAGAAAAACAGTATTGGGAAGGGGTTGCAATTTTTAATAGGGCGTTTAGCAAGTGCCTCACTGAACAGCTGACATTTGAGCAATGATCTGAAGCAGATGAGAGAATGAGCCTTGTAGAAACCTGGGGAAAGAGCATTCAAATTAGAAGGGGTAGCAGTGCAAAAGCCCTGAGGTAGAAGTGTGTCCAGTGTGTTCAAGAAATAGCAACTAGGCTACTGTGGCTACATTGTAGAGATCAAGGGGAAGAGTAATAGAAGATGAGTTTGAAGAGGAAACTATGGGGCATGAACTATATAGTGTAAGGGTTCCTGGATATTTTTGCTTCCACTATGAGTGAAATGCAGAGACACTGTGGATTTTAAGCAGAAGGGTAACTTGGTCTAACTAACATTTTAAAATCATGGCAACTTTATAGTTAAAAAGGTGAAGGAAGTCAAAAATGAAACCAGGAAGATGAAATCTAAAACTGCTTTGTGATTAAAAACTCTCAAAAATCTAGGACTAGAAGGCAACTTCCTCAATTGATAAAGGGCACTTACTAAAATCCTCATCTAGTATCATAGTTAATAGTGAAAAACTAAGATACTTCCCCTAAGATCAAGCAAGGATATATTTTCTTCTTTATTCTCTTTATTGAAGAATTTACCCAGTCGGATAAAAAAAAGAAATGGGGAATGACTGCTAATGGTATGTAGTTTCTTTTTTGAGGTGACTAAAACATTCTGAAATTAGATCTTGGTAATGGTTGCACAACTGTGAGTATATTAAAAATCATTTAATTGTACACTTCAAAAGGATGAATTGTATGACATGTGAATCATATTTCAATAAAGCTGTCTAAATAATTAGGCAAGCAAAAGAATATAAGAGAAAGATTGGAAAGCAAAAATCAAAACTGTCTTTAGTTGAAGGTGACATGTTCAGACATTCCGTGTTCACAGATTTAGAAGACCTAATATCATTAAGGTGGCAATCATCTCCATAATTGTTCTATATATGCAACACACTTCCTTTGAAAATCCCAGAAGTTTTTCTTTTTGTGAAAATGAGAAGTTGATTCTAAAATTTATATGCGAATACAAAGGATCTAGAATACCCAAAGCATCTTTCAAAAAAATCGTGAGTACTTACACTTTCCAATTTAAAGCTACAGTAATCAATATGGCGCAATTTTTACCTAAAGATTGTATATGGACTAATGGAAAAAAATAGAAAATCCAGAAATAAACTTTGATATTTATAGTCAATTGATTTTTGACCAAGGTGCCAAGCAATTCACTGTAGGAAAAAAAATAGCTTTTCAATAAATAGTTGTTGGAGAATTTAATATCCAAGTGCAAGATACGAACTTAGACTATTACCTCACCCAATAAATAAAAATCAACTAACAATGGATTGTAAATCAAAATTTAAAAGCTAAAATTTCTAAAGGAGAACATAGAAGAAAATCTTTGTTACCTTGAGTGACACAAAGATTTCTTAGGTATGACACAAAAATCATGATCCATACAATAAAATATATGATAAATTGGACTTCATAAAGATTCAACTGGTGCTTGAAACACCTGAGAGACAGAGTTGCCCATTTAACTGAAAAAAAAAGGGGGCTGAAACAGGGAGCCAGGTGATCTGGCTCGGCGAGTCCCACCCCAACAAAGACCAGCAATCTGAAATGCTCTGCATTGAGAGCTTCACAGCAAGCACAGCTCGATCCTGGACAGTACAGCTCTGTGGGGGAAGGACTACCCTTACCGAGGTAGTCCACCACTACTGAGGCAGTCTGCCATTACTGAGGCAGTTCTAACTATACCTCTATAAACAAAACCACAAGGAAGTTCACACAGCAGCTGGGCAGAGCCCATGGCAGCTCAGCAACACCTCTGCTAGCTGACTATGACTAGGCTACCTCCTCGCTGGGCAGGGCATCTCTGAAAAAAGGGAGCAGAACATCAGGAACTTATAAATAAAACTCCACCTTCCCAGGACAGAGCACCTGGGAAAAAAAGGTGGTTATGAGTTCCGCTGCAGCAGACTTAAATCCACCTGCCCAGCAGCTCTGAACGGAAAAACAGAGCTCACAGCTCAGCACTTGAGCACCTATAAGGGACAGACTGTCTCCTCAAGCAGCTCCCCTATGCTCGTTTGTCCAAAGAGACACCTCATAAAGGAGAGCTCAGGCTGACATCTGGCAGGTATCCTTCTGGGACAAAGACAAGAGAAGAAGAAACTGGCAGAAACCCTTACTGTTCTGCAGCCACTGCAGGTGATCCCCAGGCAAGCAGGGTCTGGAGGGGACCTCCAGCAGTCCTACCACAGAGGGGCCAGACTGTTAGAAGGAAAATGAAAAAACAGAAACAAATAACTTTATCATCAACAAAAAGGATGTCCACTTAGAGACCCCATCCAAAAGCCACCAACTACAAAGGCCACAGGTAGATAAATCCACAAAGATGGGAAGAAACCAGTGCAAAAAGAATGAAAACACCCAAAACCAGAACACCTCTCCTCCTCCAAGGGATCACAACTCCTCACAAGCAAGGGAACAAAGCTGGATGGAGAATAAGTCTGATGAATTGACAGAAACAGGCTTCAGAAAGTGGGCAATAACAAACTTCTCTGAGCTAAAAGAACATGTTCTAACCCAATGCAAAGAAACTAAGAACATTGAAAAAAGGTTTGACAAAATGCTGATGAGAAAAAAAACAGCTTAGAGAAGAATATAAATGAATTGATGGAGCTGAAAAACATAACACAAGAATTTCACAAAGCATACATAAGTTTCAATAGCTGAACCGAACAAGCAGAAGAAAGGTTATCAGAGATTGAAGATCAACTCAATGAAATAAAATGAGAAGGCAAGAATAGAGAAAACAGAGTAAAAAGAAATGAACAAAGCCTCCAAGAAATATGGCATTATGTGAAAAGACCTAATCTATGTTTGACTGGTGTACCTGAATGTGAGAGAGAGAATGAATCCAAGCTGGAAAACACTCTTCAGGATATTATTCAGGAGAACTTCCCCAACCTAGCAAGGCAGGCCAACATTCAAGTCCAGGAAATACAGAGAACACCACAAAGATATTCAAGAAGAGCAACCCCAAGGCACATAATCGTCATATTCACCAGGGTTGAAATGAGGGAGAAAATGCTAAGGGCAGCCAGAGAGAAAGGTCGGGTTACCCACAAAGGGAAGCCCATCAGACTCACAGCAGATCTCTCAGCAGAAACCCTACAAGTCAGAAGAGAGTGGGGGCCGATATTCAACATCCTTAAAGAAAAGAACTTTCAACCCAGAATTGCATATCTTGCCAAACTAAGCTTCATAAGTGAAGGAAAAATAAAATCCTTTGTGAACAAGCAAGTACTCAGAGATTTCATCACCACCAGACCTGCTTTACAAGAGCTCCTGAAAGAGGCACAACACATAGAAAAGAACAACCAGTACCAGCCACTCCAAAAACACACGAAATGGTAAAGAGCATCAACACAATGAAGAATCTGCATCAACCAATGGGCAAAACAGCCGGATAGCATCAAAATGGCAGGATCAAATTCACACATAACAATATTAACCCTAAACATAAATGGACTAAATGCCCCAATCAAAAGACACAGACTGGCAAATTGGATAAAAAGTCAAAACCCATCAGTGTGCTGTATCCAGGAAACCCATCTCACATGCAAGGATACACAAAGGCTCAAAATAAAGGGATGGAGGAAGATTTACCAAGCAAATGGAGAGCAAAAAAAAGCAGGAGTTGTAATTCTCATCTCTGATAAAACAGACTTTAAAGCAACAAAGATCAAAAGAGACAAAGAAGGACATTACATAATGGTAAAAGGATCAATGCAACAAGAAAAGCTAACGATCCTAAATATATATGCACCCAATATAGGAGCACTCAGATACCTAAAGCAAGTTTTGAATGACCTATAAAGAGACATAGACTCCCACACAATAGTAGTGGGAGATTTCAATACTCCACTGTTGATATTAGACAGAACAACAAGACAGAAAATTAACAAGGATATCCAGGACTTGAACTAAGATCTGGACCAAGCAAACCTAATAGACATTTACAGAACTCTCCACCCAAAATCCGCAGAATATACTTTCTTCTCAGCATCACATCACACCTACCCTAACATTGACCACACAATTGGAAGTAAATCACTCCTCAGCAAATGCAAAAGAAGGGAAATCGTAATAAACAGTCTCTCAGATCACACTGCAATCAAATTAGAACTCAGGATTAAGAAACTAATTCAAAACCACACAACTTCATGGAAACTGAACTGGCTCTTGAATGTTGGCTGGATAAACAATGAAATAAAGGCAGAAATAAAGATGCTCTTTGAAACCAATGAGAACGATGACACAACGTACCAGAATCTCTGGGACACATTTAAAGCAGTGTCTAGAGGAAAATTTATAGCAACAAATGCCCACATGAGAAGCAAGGAAAGAATTAAAATTGACACCCTATCATCAAAATCAAAAGAGCTAGAGGAGCAAGAACAAAAAATTCAAAACTAGCAGAAGACAAGAAATAACTAAGATCAGAGCAGAACTGAAGGAGATAGAGACACAAAAAGCCCTTCAAGAAATCAATAAATGCAGGAGGTGGTTTCTTGAAAAGATCAACAAAATAGACGGACCACTAGCCAGACTGATAAAAGAGAAAAGAGAGAAGAATCAAATAGATGAAATAAAAAATATAAAGGGTATACCACCACTGATTCCACAGAAATACAATCTACCATCACAGATTACTACAAACAACTCTATGCACATAAACCAGTAAACCTGAAAGAAATGGATAAATTCCTGGACACTTGCACCCTCCAAAGCCTAAACCAGGAAGGAGATCAAAACCTGAATAGACCAATAACAAGGGCTGAAGTTGAGGCAGCAATTAACAGCCTTCCAACCAAAAAAAAGCCTAGGTCCAGATGGGTCCACAGCTGAATTCTACCAGACATACAAAAAGGAGCTGGTACCACTCCTTCTGAAACTATTCCAAACAATCCAAAAAGAGGGAATCCTTCTCAAATCATTTCATGAGATCAAAATTATCCTGATACCAAAACCCGGCAGAGACTCAACAAGAAAAGAAAACTTCAGGTCAATATTCATGATGAACATAGATGCAAAAATCTTCAATAAAATAGTGGCAAACCGATTGCAACAGCACATCAAAAAGCTTATCCATCACAATCAAGTAGGCTTCATTCCGGGGATGCAAGGCTGGGTCAACACATGCAAGTCTATAAATGTCATCCACCACATAAACAGAACCAAAGACAAAACCCACATGATTATCTCAATAGATGCAGAGAATCTGGCAAGAAAAAGAAATAAAGGATGTTCAATTAGAAAAGGAGGAAATCAAATTGTCTCTATTTGTGGACAACATGATTATATATTTAGAAGACCCCATTGTCTCAGCCTAAAATCTCCTGAAACTGATAAGTAACTTCAGCAAAGTCTCAGGAAACAAAATCAATGTGCAGAAATCACAAGCATTCCTATACACCGATAACAGACTTAAAGAGAGCCAAATCAAGAATGGACTGCCATTCACAATTGCTAGAAAGACAATAAAATACCTAGGAATACAACTAACAAAGGATACAAAGGACCTCTTCAAGGAGAAATACAAACCACTGCTCAAGGAAATAAGAGAGGACACAAACAGATGGAAAAACATGCCATGCTCATGGTTAAGAAGAATCAATATCATGAAAATGGCCATACTGCCCAAACTAATTTATAGATTCAATGCAATCCCTATCAAGTTACCAATGACCTTCTTCACAGAACTGGAAAAAACCACCTTAAACTTCATATGGAACCAAAAGAGAGGCCGCATAGCCAAGACAATTCTAAGCAAAAAGAACAAAGCTGGAGGCATCACATTACCTGACTTCAAACTATACTACAAGGCTACAGTAATCAAAACAGCACGATACTGGTACCAAAACAGAGATATAGACCAATGGAACAGAACAGAGGCCTCAGAGGCCAGGCCACACATCTACAACCATCTGATCTTTGACAAACCTGACAAAAACAAGCAATGGGGAAGGGATTCCCTGTTTAATAAATGGTATTGGGAAAACTGGCTAGCCATGTGCAGGAAACAGAATCTGGACCCCTTCCTGACACCTTACACTAAAATTAACTCCAGATGGATTAAAGACTTAAACATAAGACATAACACCATAAAAACCCTAGAAGAAAACCTAGGTAAAACTATTCAGGACATAGGCATAGGCAAGGACTTCATGACTAAAACACCAAAGGCATTGGCAACAAAAGCCAAAATAGACAAATGGGGTCTAATTAAACTCCAGAGCTTTTGCACATCAAAAGAAACAATCATTAGAGTGAACTGGCAACCAAAAGAATGGGAAAAAATTTTTGCAATCTAACCATCTGACAAAGGACTAATATCCAGAATCTACAAAGAACTAAAACAGATTTACAAGAAAAAAAAAAAACAAACCCATTCGAAAGTGGGCGATGGACATGAACAGACACTTTTCAAAAGAAGACATATATGAGGCCAACAAACATATGAAAAATGCTCATGATCACTGATTATTAGAGAAATGCAAATCAAAACCCCATTGAGATAGCATCTCATGCCAGTTAGAATGGTGATCATTAAAAATCTGGAGACAACAGATGCTGGAGAGGATGTGGAGAAATAGGAATACTTTTACACGATTGCTGGGAGTGTGAATTAGTTCACCCATTGTGGAAGACAGTGTGGAGATTCCTTAAGGACCTAGAAATAGAAATTTCATTTGACCCAGCAATCTCATTACTGGGTATATATCCAAAGGATTATAAATCTTTCTATTATAATTGCACACATGTTCATTGCGGCACTGTTTCCAATAGCAAAAACCTGGAACCAACCCAAATGCCCATTGATGATAGACTGGACAAGGAAAATGTGGCACATATACACCATGGAATACTATGCAGCCATAAAAAAACGATGAGTTTGTGTCCTTTGTAGGGACATGGATGAATCTGGAAACCATCATTCTCAGCAAACTGACACAAGAACAGAAAATCAAACACCACATGTTCTTACTCACAGGTGGGTGTTGAACAATGAGAACACATGGACACAAGGAGGGGAGCATCACACACTGGGGTCTGTTGGGAGGCAATAGGGCAGGGACAGTAGGGGGTAGGGAGTTGGGGAGGGATAACATGGGGAGAAATGCCAGATATAGGTGACGGGGGTATGGAGGCAGCAAACCACATTGCCATGTATGT
Organism: Aotus nancymaae; assembly: GCF_030222135.1. Classification (NCBI taxonomy): domain Eukaryota; kingdom Metazoa; phylum Chordata; class Mammalia; order Primates; family Aotidae; genus Aotus; species Aotus nancymaae. Next base: position 1,179,941 of record NW_026988553.1, read on the forward strand.
ACTTATGCAACAATCCTGCATGATCTGCACATGTACCCCAGAACCTAAAGTACAGTAAAAGTAACCCCCCCCCAAAAAAAGTACTTGCACAGAAAACCAGACATTGCATGGTCTCACTCATAAGTTGAACAATGAGAACACATGGACACAGGAAGGGCAACATCACACACTGGGGCCTGTGGGGGGATAGGGTGTCTAGGGAAAGGATAGCAGGGGGTGGGGGGATTTGGGAGGGATAACATTAGGAGAAATACCTAATGTAGGTGACAGAGGGATGGATGAAGCAAACCACCATGGCAAGTGTATACCTATGTAACAATCCTGCACAATCTGCACATGTACCCCAGAACTTAAAGTATAATTTAAAAATTTAATGTAAACAAATACATAAATAACCCTTACAACTCAATAATGAGAAGAGAAAGAATCTAATATAAAAATGAGAAAAGCATTTAAATATACATATGTTATCAAATAAGATATTCTGTTAGCCAATAAGCACATGGAAAGATGTTCAACATCATTTGTATTTAAGGAAATGCAAATTAAAACTACAATGAGATACTACTACATGCACACTATAATGGCTAAAATAAAAAAGACCAACAATTTCAAATGTTGACAAGGATTTGGGAAAAAAACATAGATCATAAATTGTGGTGGAAATCACACTTTGGACAATATTTTGGCAGTTTCTTAGAAAGTTTAACATTAGCTTACCATAAGACCCTGTGGTTTCATTCTAATTCTTCACTAACAAAGATAAATGAAAACTTGTCCAAATAAAGATCTGTTTACAGCAGCTTTATTCACAATAGCCAGATGGTGAAAACAACCCAAGTGTCCATTATTTTGTGGCATATCTATACAATGGAATGTTAATTATCAATAAAAAGGAATATGCACAATGACATGGATGAATCTCAAATGTGTTATGCTAAGTGAAAGCAGCCAGACACAAAATGTCACACATTGTATGATCCATTCACATGACATGTGCAAGAAAGACAACTATAGAGACAGAATGTAGATTAGTGATCAACTGGCATTGGGATGAGAATGGAATGTTTTTGGAGGTAATAGAATGTTCTAAACTTGAATCTTTTTTATAGTTGCACAATTCTATAAATCTACTAAAAATCATTGAATTGTACATATAAACTGAAATTGTACAATGGAATACTGTACAATTTTATAATATTTAAATTATACTTCAGTTGTATAATATGTAATTTTATTATATGTAAATTTTATATTTTATATGTAATTTTATTATATGTAAATTCAAGAAGTTCTTATTTTAAACAAATCAATAGTAGCCTTACAGTACAGTGTTTAAGAGCATGGAGTCTCTTTTTTCTTTTTAGAAAGTGTGCTTACATTCACCATTTATTAATTTATTTGTAGATTTAGTGGGTACAAGTGCCATTTTGTTATACAGATATATTACATAATGGTGAAATTAGGGCTTTTAGTGTAACCACCACTCAAATAATATACATTGTGCCATTTAAGTAATTTCCCATCTCTCACCCTTCCTACTTTTCTGCCCTTTCAGGTCTCCAATGTCTGTTATTCCACTTTCTATGTCCTTGTGTATACATTATTTAGTTCCTACTTATAAATGATGACATGCAATATTTGACTTTCTGTTTCTTAGTTGTTTCATTTAAGGTAGTGGCCTCCAATTCCATACCTGTTGCTGAAAAGGACATAATTTCATTATTTTATTGAGAAACAGTGTTCCATTGTATATCTATGTCATATGTTATATATATTACATATATATATTTATATAATATATAATTACATATTATATATATTTATATAATATATTGTATTACACTATATTAAATGTACATTATATAATTAATATACTATATAATTATACATTATATATATATATTACATATACAAAACATTTTCTTTATACAATCATCCATTGATGGACACTTAGGAAGTTTCCATATATTTACTATTGTGACTAGTGCTGTGATAAACATCCAAGTACAAATATCTTTTTGATACGATGATTTATTTTCCTTTGGGTAGATACCCAGTAGTGAGACTGCTGAAACAAATAGGGCTACTGTTTTTTCTTCTTTGAGAAATCTCCATATTGGTTTTCATAGAAGTTATGCTAATTCATGTTCCCAACAGTGTATAAGCATTATCTTTTCTCTGCATCCTTGTCAACATCTGTTTTTATTTTTGTATTTCAGTAACAGCTATTCTGACTGGTGGAAAATGATATCTCACTGTGGTTTTAATCTGCATGTCACTGATAACTAGTAATGTTGGGCATTTTGTCATATGTTCATTGACCATTTGTATGGCTTCTTTTGAAAAATGTCAGTTCTTGCCCTTTGCCCACTTTTTAATGGGGTTATTTTTGTTTTCCTTATTGATTTGTTTAACTAAGCATATCATTTATTGGTTGGATGCATAGTTTGCAAATACGTTCTCCCATTCTGCAGATTGTTTATTCACTTTGTTGATTATTTCTTTTGCTGTGCAAAAGTATTTTTCGTTTAATTAAATCCCATTTGTCTATTCCTGTTTTCATTTCATTTCCTTTTGAGATCTTAGTCATAAATTCTTTGCCAAAGCCAATGACCAGAAGAGTTTTCCTAGATTTTCTCCTAGTATTTTAATAGTTCCAAATCTTACATTTGCGTCTTTAATCCATCATTCTTCTGCATATTGCAACCCAACTTTCCCAGTATCATTTATTGAATAGGATGTCCTTTCCTCAGTGTATGTTTCTGTTGATTTTTTTCAAAGATTGGTTGGCTGTAGGTATGAGGCTTTACTTCTGGATTCTCTATTTTTTTTTCCATTGATTTATTTGTCTACTTCTATACAAATACCAAGTGGTTTGGGTTTCTGTAGCCTTGTAGAATAATTTGAAGCCAGGTAATGTGATGCCTTCAGCTTTGTTTTTTTTTTAGGATTGCTTCAACTCTTTGTGCTCTTTGGTGGTTCTATATTAATTTTAAGATTATTGTTTCTAATTCTGTGAAAAATGATATTGGTATTTTGAGTAGGAAATGCACTGAATCTTCAGATTGCTTTGAGTAGTGCGGTCATTTTAACAATTTTGATTCTTTCAATGCATGAGCATGGGATGTTTTCCCATTTCTTTGTGTCATTTCCAATTTCTTTCATTGGTTTTTTGTAGTTTTCCTTGTAGAGATCTTTCACGCTCCTGGTTAAACATATTCCTATGTACATATTTTTGTAGCTATTCTAAATGAGCTTGCATTCTTGACTTGTTTCTCAGCTTGATCATTACTAGTATATGAAAATGCTACTGATTTTTGTATGTGGATTTTGTATCCTGAAACTACTGAATTCACTTATCAAATTTAGGAGCCTTTTGGCAGAGTTGTTGGGGTTTTCTAGCTAGAGAAATTAGGCAAGGGAAATAAATAAAAGACATGTAAATAGGAAAGGAAGACATTAAATTGTCTTTGTCTGCATATCACATGATTACATATATTGAAAATCCTAAACACCCCAACAAACAACTGTCAGAACTAATAAATGAACTCAGTTGCAAGATACAAAATCAACATGCAAAAATCAGTAACATTTCTACACACTATTTATAAAATAAATCAAGGAAATAATCCAATTCACTATAGTTACAAAAAATATGCTTAACAATAAATTTAACATTTTCAGAGATTAAAGATCTATACACTAAACATCGATAAAAGAAATTGAATAAGAAACAAATAAATGGAAAATCATCTTGTTTTCATGGATTGAAAGAATTCATATTGTTAATTTATCGATACTACCCGAAGTGATCTACAGATTCAATGCGATCCTTATCAAAATTCCAATGACATTTTTCAAAGAAATAGAAAGAAATCATAAAATTTGTATGGAACCACAAAAGTCCCCAAATAGTGAAAGCAATTTTAAGCAAAGATAACAAATCAAAAAGAACAAAGCTGCCCAGCCTAGTCTCAAATTCCTGGCCTCACGCAATCTTCCCTCCTTAGCCTCCCAAAGTGCTGAAATTGCATACGTGAACCCACCCCCAACCTGCCAAAACCATTTATAAAATGTCTTCCCTACATTCAAGAATCACACATTAGTTCCAGTATTTCCTCTCTAGATTGTAAACAAGACTGAGGATAGAAGTAAATTGACTTTTCATGCTTCTATATTCATATCCACATACATCCCCACCAAAGCATTGCCCTTAGTAGGCATTCAATAAATATTTCTGAATGAATAAATGGCTTTTGTAAATATGAGCTCAACTTCACTGTTATCACTAGGAGAAAAAAATATATTTCTGGCATACGTCTTCCTTAACCCACATTATCCTCCAATTGCTAGTTCCACATGAAAAGTAGACATCTCAAAAGGATATTGACTTATTTAGTGACCTGTTCATGTACTTAGTATTTATAATGCACATATCATTGTTCAACATAGTTTTCTCAGTTCCACTACAGACATATCCATCAAGCTTTCTAAAAAATTAATTTTTAACAGTAAAACATTATATTAACTTCCAAAACAAAAGAACAAAGCATTACACTATTTTATTTCTATAGTAATCAAAACAGCATGGTACTAACATAAAAACAAACACATAGACCAGTGGAACAGAATAGAGAGCCCAGAAATAAATCCACACATTTACAGTCAATTGCTTTTCGTAAAAGATGCTAAGAACACACTGTGGGGGATACTGTCCATCAAATAAGGGGTTAATACTCAAAACATATAAGGAATTCAAACAACTCAATAGCAAGAAAACAGCCCAGTTTTAAAAATAGGCAAAAGATGTGAATAAACATTTCTCATACATGTATGAAAAGGGGCTTAACTTCATTAATCATTAGATGAATTCAAATCAAAACCACAATCAGATATTACCTCACACCTGTTAGGATGGCTATTATAAAAAGACAAAAGATAGGTATTGGCAAGAATGTGGAGAAAAGAGAACTTTTTCACACGGCCATTATAAAAAACAGTATGGAGGTTCCTCAAAAATTAAAAATAGAAATACCATATAACCCAGCAATCCCATTACTGTGTGTACATCATCCAAAGGAAATGAAATCAGTAGGTTGAAGTGATAACTGCATTTTCATGTTTATTTCAGTATTATTCACAATAGCCAAGATATGGAATAACTTAAGCATTCATTGGTAGATGAATGGATAAAAAGATGTGGTATACATACACAATAAAATACTACTTACCTTTAGAAGAAAAGGAAATCCTGCCATTTGTGACAACATGAAGGACATTATCCTAAGCAAAATAAGCCAGGCACAGAAAGACAAAAACTCTATGATCTCATTTATATATGGAGTGTATAAAAGTTAGACAGCACTTTGGGAGGCTGAGGCGGGTGGAGCACGAGGTCAAGAGATCGAGACCATCCTGGTCAACATGCTGAAACCCCGTCTCTACTAAAAATACGAAAAATTAGCTGGGCACGGTGGCGTGTGCCTGTAATCCCAGCTGCTCAGGAGGCTGAGGCAGGAGAATTGCCTGAACCCAGGAGGCGGAGGTTGCGGTGAGCTGAGATCGCGCCATTGCAGTCCAGCCTGGGTAACAAGAAGCGAAACTCCGTCCCAAAAAAAAAAAAAAAAAAAAAAGTTAGACTCATAGAAAGAGAAAGTAGAATAGTGGCCAGGAAGTGGGAGAATTGAGGAGATGTTGATCAAAGTGTATAAAACTTCAGTTACATGGGAAGATTAAATTCAAGAGATCTATTGTACAACATGGTGACTACAGTTAATAACAGTGCTTTATATAGTTAAAAATTGCTAAGAGAGCAGAATTTAAGTGTTCTCATCACAAAAATTGAGATGTGAGGTAATGCATATGAAAATTAGCTTGATTTAGCTGTTCCACAGTATATAAATATATCAAGACATCCTGTTGTACAACATAAATACTTGTTATTTTTATTTATTAATTCAGAATGGAGCATGGATTCCAAAGCCAGACTGCCAAATTTAAAACCCAGGTCCACCATGAACCCAGCTTGTAGTAGTAGCTATGTGTAAGTTACTTCAGTTCTCTGTGCCTTGTTAGCTAACACCTTGCAGATGCTAACTGAAGCCCTAAGACTTGATGATACTACAAAGGGGAGTGAAAGTATCTAGGAAAGACAAGAAGTCTAAAGACTGAGATTCAGCATACTGGGTTTATATCTTTCCACCGACTCTGCACACACCTCAAGCAGAAGCTATATGTATCAGAATCTCAAAGTAGGGAGGGGAAATGAAGCAAAGGGTAAACCATAGACTGTATATGGTCATTTGAAACATTTGGTCCAGCAATTATGCTATGCCATCTCATTGGGTCCAAAATCACTGCTATTGACTAAAAGTCACATGTTAAACAATTTCTTTTCTATAACTTTGGAATTGAGACAAATTAGTGACTTGGCTATTTGGTGCCCTATTTCATCTTTTTGGAAATACCTAAGTATATTTTCAAAACAAGCAAATATAACAGAGATTATTCTTACCATATGATTTGATTTTCAACATTTTATTATACCATCGATACAAAAGCCAGTATTTAGTTTGCATTTCTTATAAAGTGCTTGGCATATTAAGGATATTGGGGGGGTACAGATGTTTTATCTCCTGAACTAGATTGAATACCACATGTAAGTCATTTGCTTTTAGATGCAAATACACCCAACACACTAACCCAATGAGAAAATTTTCCAACTCAGAAACTATTACATCCATGTCCTCAGTGCCTGCTATGGTCTGAATGTTTGTATCCCCCTGAAATTCAAATGTTGAAATTTTAACATAAATGCTAATGTGATAGTATTAAGTGGTGGGCATTAGGGAAGTTATTAGGTCATGAGGGCTCTGTTCTCTTGAATGGGATTATTGTCCGTATAAAAGTGGTCTAAAGGAAAATATTAGTCTCTTCTGCCATGTAAGGACACAGCAAAAAGTTGGCATATTTGAAGCAGAGAGCTATCCTTTAGACACTGAGTGTACTGGAGTCTTGATCATGGACTTCCTGACATCAAGAACAGCGAGAAGTAATAAATTTCCCAGTCTAAGGTGTTTTATTGTAAGAGTTCAAATGGATTAAGACAGTGGCCATTTGCCTTCAACCCAGGGAGAGTGACACTTCTGGAAAGTGAGGTTCTGGTTATCACAAGCTACTTCTCCATTACTTTACCTTTCTAATGCAGCAACCTCTAGTCGAGCACATATTCCTTACCCAGAATACTGTGGAGCTATACACATAACATTTGTATACTTTAAAATTTGCAAGTTATATCTCAATTAAAGAATTTAAAAATCTGCAAAATTAACTGAATGAAAATGAGTCATCTAAATTAACTGCCCCACAAAAAAAATCAAATCATTCTTAGATTTTTGCACATAGAATACTGATTATTTTTAAAATAAGGGCATAAAATAGGAAAATTAATAAATAAGGTTAGAGAAAAAAGGTTCCCACACTAACTAGAACCCTAAAAGTTAAAAATCTAAAGTTTATTGAATATATGTACTGGTTGTTCAGTGAGGCTATCAATGTGTTAAGTATAATGTAGGAGGGAACAGTTTGAACTTTGTAGGAGACAAGTGGCTCTGGAGATCAGTATGAGCCCTACTGAAAGCAATCTGTCAATTAGTCCTTCTCGAATGTTCTCTCTAAGGACAAAAACACTGCTTCAGGAGTGGTTGAAGTGCCAGGATGGCTATTTCTATAATAATGGAGTAAAGGGCAGGATTTGGGATTTATGGTGAAAAAGAAAGAATAATAAATCATTAATAGCTATTATCAGTACAGCGTGAGTCACTTGAAATGTACCACCACCAAACACCCAAACCAAGCAGCACATTAGTCACAAGAATGCCAGTTGTCTGAGGTGTCCCATTAAATCCTCAAGGTATAGACTAGAGGCTCAGTACACAGGAAGGAGGGCCACCACTTCACTGCTCCATTTAGCCTTAAGAGGGAGCACATCTGAGTTTTAACAATTATCTCAGAGGTGTAGCTTCAACCTCATTTTCTGACACACTTTCCCCCATTCTTCAGCCATTTGTAAAAACTTATGATTTTACAAAACAAAACTCTCATGTGTCTGGAATTTTTTCCTGCCTGGACTACCCTTTCCTTTTTATATGCACAACATATTTCCTTCAAATCTTTTCTCAAATATTTCCTCTTCCATGATGCTTTGTCTGTGACCTACAAGTTATGTGGTTTCCTCCAGCTCACAGCAATCTAAGAGCATTTTGAACAACAGTCTTAGACCTTACCACATACGATTATTAATGTATGTTTACCTCTCTGTCTTCTGCACAGGACCATGAGCAACTTGAGAGAGTAGCCTGTTTATCATTGTAATTCCATCCCTGGTATGGTAATTGGCATATAGCAGATGGTTGACAGCTGTTTCCTGATTTACTAAATATTTCTGTGAGATAGGCAGAGCAGGTATTTTCAGCAATATGTCCCCAAAAAAGAAACTGAGACCCAGAGGGGAGAAATGCCTTGCCCATAGTTACACTGCTGATTTGTGCCAAAGTTGGGACTCGCACCCATGGCTCTTAATTCCTTCTCTTATGTTTAGTCCACCCAACACAGAGTTTCTACTCTGTCTAGGGGTAACATCTGAAATAGCTGGGTTCTTTGGAATAAGAGAGACTCTTATGTTGATCTGTAAATTCCTCTCTTAGAATAAACTTTTCAACAGACTCAATTTGCCTGGAGACCAGTTTCTTTCTTGGAAAATAAAGGCAGTCCTTGTTATTTCAAGGCCCTGATTTCCACATGAAACTGGCAAAAATGGAATAAATGTGAGGAAACTTCTCAGGAATACTTTTTTTCCTTCTCACCTTCCAGCTCAAATGTTAGTTCCCCTGTGAAGCCCTGCCACACATCTGGGTCCATGCCCCCAAGTCTCAGTGAACCCTGTAACTTTTAGTTCATAGGACTTCACTGTTAGCTTTGTGTGAAACTTCCATTATGCCTTATAGTACGGTGGATGGTGTGCCCTGTCTTTCCTCCTAAGATATGAGCTCTTTGAGAGCAGAAGTTGATGTCCCTGCATGAAGTGCACAGAGTAATTTGGGATTGACTGAGGACTTACACTATTATTTCCCTCTCACCTCATTGTAAGCTTTCTCAGAGTCTAAATGAACCACTCCATCTCTTCTATGCTCTTACTTCTGTTCATTAGAGTGAGATTCACTAAGTGTGGCTCTGTGAGTCAGTGGCTAGCTTAAATGAATAAGGAACTACAGGTGGAATCCCCTAGAGCAAAAGCCATTACAAAAAAGACTGTGTGAAACAAGCTATCAATGCTTCGTTGATCTGATTACATTAAGTCCTATACAACTAACATTCTGGCCCAAATTCTTTCCCTGGTTCCTGGCTATTTCAGAGGCAGAGTCTATAATGAAAACACAAGTGCAAGCTATTTGCATCTAAATAAGGAAGTGAATAATTTTACTGATGAAGTTTGTGGGAAGAGGGTTCCTGACATGCAGAATTTAGACTTCAAGTAGTTTGCCTTTGGAACATTCAAAGCACATAAAACTGACTCAGTCATACAATCAAAAATAAAGGAAGGCATCATGGTCTTAATATAATAGTAACCCTCACTTAATTGGTTCAGAGCACCACTTTCCTCTTAATGATTCAACATGGAGAAACCAGTGCCTATTTCCTTTGAGCTAAATATAGGACACTATTACTGTGTAACATAACACGTAGGTGACATTTTGTGCAATGTATTCAATTTTACAAAATCCCATTGCGTCAACGGTTTCCTGAGTTCCAGACCTGCCTTTCCAACTGCAGCTTGTCATGTCCACCTCAGATTCGTTATTTAAAATTGATAGCTCACACCTTCCCTTATTAGAGGAAATGATGTGATGTAAAAGAGAAAAAAAGATTTTTCATGAACAGAATGACTTGGGTCTCTATATACGAGCTCTGCACTTATTGGTGGTATGACTTTGCTCTGTTAAAACTTCAGTTTACCAACTGTAAAAATGGGGATATTAACAATAAAAACAAAAACAGTCCACAGAACACGAAGAAGTAACAACAGTGCTATATTATGCTTCTGTAGTACATACACATGAACGTTGCTTTGAGGATTAAATGAAACAAATACATATGAAGCAATTAGCACAGTGTATGGCATATAGCAAATCCCCAAGACATGTAAACTCTCTATCCCTTCCTCTCCAAATTCTCTCCTTCTTCTCCTATAATGAGTTTGCTGTTCTTGTTGTTGTTGTTGTTGTTGTTGTTGCTGTTGTTAATGGCACCACAATTCACTCATTATCCAGGGAGAGTATGTCAGGGACATTCTCAATGCACCTTTCTCCTCAATACCCTCTATCCAATTGAACATCAAATTCCATTGAAAAGCTCTCTCATATCATACTTGCCCTTCTTCTTCCACTCTAACTTCTCACTGCCTTTTCTTAGACCTCTGTCATTCTTTCTGGACTATGAACAGGTCTGCTAACTAGTACTTCTGCCTATTTATCTTCCAGAGTGCAGCCAGAGATTTTAATTTTTAAAAAACTGGGATTGGCAAACACTTGCCAAATGTTCACCAAATCCACTTTCTCTTTTACTTGGTAATGTTTCTTTTCCCACCATGTCCATGTGACCTCATTCTAGTTAAACTAATGTCAGTAGAAATGAGTATGCCACTCAAGGCCTGGTCTATAAATACCTCCCATATACAACCTGTCATGTTATTTCTTCTTCTACTGACTTAATACAAATAAGCACAGTGATCTTGAAAACCATGTATTGTACCACTTGGAAATGAGCCACTTGTCAATGGGGAACACCTGCTTTGAACTTTAAGAAGCAAGAAATACACTTCTATCATGTTTGAACTGCTACTCATTTTGGGGTTCAGCAACTAGTGTTATCACAGATTATCTTATCATGTCACTCACTTTTTAAAAAAACATTATGTTGGTCCAAGGATGCATATTTACAGTTAGATAGGAGTAATAAATTTAAGTGATCTATTATACAGCATGGTGGCTAGTTGACAATAATGATGATATATTGTATTCTTGAACAATGCTGACAGTGGATGTCAAATGTTCTCATCACAAAAGGATAACTATGTGAGGTAACGCATTTACAAAGTAGCTAGATTTAATCATCCTGCAATGTATATATACTTAAAATCATGTTGTACACAGTAAATACAATTTTATATGTCAATTGAAACATAAATAAATTTTTAAAAAATGCTTCCCTGTAACTACAGGATAAACATAATCTGTATCACTTCTTGATTATTATCCCTAATCTGTCATGCAGAAATCCTTCCAAATAGGTACACTATTTGGCTATATTTCCCACCCCCTTTCTTTATCACTGCCATGTTCCAAAATCTTATTATTCCTCCTCATTCCATGGAAATGCTAACAATTGGGTCATCATTTTAATACACCCCTAATACTTCCATTATCCTAGGCAACTTATTTGCTTATAGGAACCAGCCATACAACATCCTGAATCCCACACTTGCAATCAGGCACCAAGTGCCATCAATGCTACCTCTTGAACATATTTTATGTCCATATTCCTCTTCAAAACCCAATTTAGTGGAAAGAGCAGTAACTTGAAGCCAAAATAAGTGTTGTGAAGCCCAGAGATGTTTTACATAAAGTACCTAACATATAGTAGGTGTTCAACACATAGTATAATACATATACATAGTATATACAATACATAGTTGTCATTAGGATTATCATTTGAGTATTGTGGCAGCTTCTTAGCTAGGCACCTGATCTTCGGCCTTGCCTTCCTCCAAACTGCCTCCTACACTGCTCCCAGAGTGATCTATCTTAAATGCAAATTTGTTTGATTTCTTCCTCCACAATAAACTCTTTAATGGATCCTCATCATTTTTATGCCAACATAGCATATAAGCCCCTCTCCCCACCTCAGACTGTTTCCTTGCACTGTATTCTGGTCCAGTCACACTGAACTTTTAGTCCTTCAATGTGTCATCACTACCTTCTCCTCCCACTCTTCAAGCCTTTATGCCTGCTATACTCGCTTTCTGGAATATTTCCTCCCTGTCTTTTAGTTTACTTCTAAAGATCTTTTAAGTCTCAGAAATCATTCAGAAGGTGATTTCCTCTGGAATTTATTGTGGCTATTCCCCACAGACTCATTTCACTGTCCCCGCTAGATGCTCCCATAGTACTCTCTATTTCCCCTATCATGTCTCACAAAGAAGCATAGATTTTCTGATGTATGAAGTCAATTCACGAATACATGTCTTTGTGTACAGTGTTTCTTCTGCCTGGAAACTCTCCTCTACCTCAGCCCTGTCTCTCATTTTTTGATAGTCACCTACACTTCCTTCAAGATTCAAGGTATAAACTATACATCACCTCCTTTTGCAGCTTTCTTTGATAACCCATGTCATTTTGGATGTGACTTCTCCTGTGATTCTATCACATTTTGCACATCCATTTCAGGAATTTTATATTATAGTGCAGCTATCTTGCACAGGTCTTTTTAACTGTAGTCATCAAGAGCATGATCTTATTTATCTCTGTAGCTCAGCAGATATCCCAGAACCTTAAACACAATAAGCACTCGTGAATGTGCTGAATCAGTGTTTTAAGTCAATAAGATAAAATCTACTTAAATTCAATAAATATATCTCCTTCATAGTCAGATAGTCAACAGGACTTTTTTACTGTATTATATATTATGCAACATTTGTATACAATGAACACATTTATCTATATCCTCATAAACAAATATGATGCCATTAATAAAGATGAAGTTCTCTAAATATCCATACCTGAATAATAGAAAATATTTTATAAATGTGTGTATCATCTTGGGCTGGGCTCTGCTAATTATCTATGCGTTGTTCCAATTTTAGTATCGTGTTGCTGAAGTAAGCAGCAGGTAATGGGTTTTTGCTTGTATTTTTATGATTGTTCTGAGGTCCCAAGATGAGGCAAAGCAAGGCTTCTTTCTAAACTGCCCTAGTTACACACCCATGCAATGCTTGGTCCGATTTTAGTAGGAAGCTGTCCTTCTGTAGTTTTCCCATGGACTCCAGATAAGATTCCTGAGGGTCAAAATAATAATAGGGGTGCTACAGAATAACACTTTCTGAAAAATTCTAAGTGTTCTACAGATTTTATTCAATTTGGCAACAGCTACGTTATTATCAGACTAGAGAAAGCGGACACTTTGTGACATGAGAAAGGTCACAAGGTGAATCAATTGTGGGGCTGTAAAACCAGGCAGGCTTTTATTTTTCCATTTTGAGCCTAGGTCTCCCTCCAGGCCCACCTTCCTGGATTCAAGGTGCTATTGTGTAGGAAACCAATGGCTTCATCATACCTCTGTACTTCTGTACTTCCTCTATTCTGTAAATCAAAATAAGCACAAGGGCATTCTACATAGACTCTAATGTCATCAAACTTGACTTTCTTGTCAAATTCAGACTAGAATAAAGGGCCCAATTATCATCATCTTCCCATTCATTCAATTTGATTTCAAGGCAGCTAATCCTTTGCTTTGCTTTACCCTTTGCTCTCCTCAACCTGCATCTTCTATTCTTTATATTTCAATATTCCCATCCCCCCCCTTTATTCTGTCTTCTCTATCTCTCCTCCAAAACCCAAACCTATCCTCTACGCTTTTTTCTTTTTATCGTTGCTTCGCCTCTATACTGTTCTTTTCATTCATTATTCTCCTCACTATTTCTACTGTGTTCAGATCTTCTCCTGCCCATTAATCTCTCCTTCCTCTCACTTCTCTCTATTTGCTTACAGTCTTCTACCCATCTACATCCCCTCCTCATTATTCTGTACCTCTATCCACCTCATTCCATATACAGCCTCTCTTCTGTTTACATCTACTCCACTCCATTCTTTCCACAATCATGCGAATTCTTATCTCTTTTTCAAACTCTTCACTTTCCTATACTTTATTACAAGCATGCCTCTCTTCCATCTATTTCTTCACTAATGCTCTGCTTATCCAAATTCTCCTTTATATATTGCACTCATTTATATCTTTTCTCTGTCCTATCCTCCCCACCTTCATTTCAACCTTTATATAAAACCTCATAACCTTTCATGCAATGTGAGAAGAGGTGTCTCTCTCTTCCTTTCAAGTGAAACTAACTGTAGTTTTGATAGCATCTCCTTTATGGTATTTATGAGAACTTGCTGTCAGCAAAGTGTTATTTCTATGGTATCTTAAATCTTTTTCTTCCTACTGGATATTTCGTACTATCTCACAAATTTGTGTAAGTCTTTCCTTTGAAAACAAAGCAATTTATTTTACCCCTGAATGTAGCTATGATACATCCCTCCCTTTCATTTTCAAACAAGCTTCTCAAAGGTATTTTCTATGTGAACTGTCTCCACTCCAACTCTTAAAACTCTCCATTGTACTAGCCACTCTATTGAAACAGTGTATGTGAAGAATACTAATATCCTCCATGGTACCAAACTTGAGATATACTTTGTAAAATGTTCAAACAATAGTGAAGTACATGAACTTGCAGCTACACTACCATATTAATAATGCTGGCTCAACCATCTACTACACAAGTGAACTTGAAAAATTATCTTACCCACAGTTTTTCATCTGTAAAGTGGGATGATAGTACCTATCTCATACAGTTGTTAAAGTTATTACAAAGAGTATAAAAGCAGAATGATTAGAACATTGCCTTTAGTATTGTAAGTACTATATTGATGTTAATTAACGTACTTATTATACTATTAGTGGTGTTATTATTGATGACTTTCATTTTTTTGAAACTTTACTCCAGTTTATCAGTCAAGATGTAAGCTTAGATTAATATGCAGTAGGAAACAATCTGAAAATCTCAGTGTCCTAATGCAACAAAAGTTTATTTCTCACTCACACTATCTGTGGATAGGGCACGGGGAGCCACTCATTTTTATGTCATCTTCAATAAAGGATATAGAATGATACGGCCAAGACCACCTGGCATAATGCTACTTACTGTGGCCAGGGGAAGGCAACATGGCAAATTATGTATTGGATCTCGAAAGGGTTCCCATTCTCCCTCAGAGCTGACACATGCTATTTACACTCACATTTGGTTAGCCAAAGCAAGTCATTTGTCCATGTCCAACTTCACGGCTCAGGGAAGTATACTTTTTACCCAGATGGAGGTGAACTGAAAATATTGGAAACTGGCAATATTGACTACCACACTTAGCTTTCAAGATACTTACTGCACACTGTTAACAGCTCCGTGGCATTTTCTTCCTGGTTTCTTTCATAGGTTCCTCTTTCCCCTCCACTGCCTTACTGATAGTAGTGCTAGATGACTAGATACCTGGCATTAATTTCTTCTTACTCTATACTCTTTCCTGAAGTGATCACATCCATTCTCACTGTTTCCATTTCTCCCAATATACTAACAATACCAAACTTTATATCTCTACATCGTATCTCTCTCCTGATCTTAAGACTTGAATATCCAACTGCTATTAGACTTCTTTCCCTACAATCTACAATCATCTTAAGCTTATCTTGTCCAAAATTAACCTTACAGACTTATCTAAATTTGTCCTAACTTTCATATCGCCTACTCCAGCCTATAGTACTATCTTTCACCCATATTATTTGGATAGCTACTACATTCACAACTCTTCCTTTCTGTCATTCTGAATTTGTCTATATTTACGGTGTATTTCCTCAACAGATCGTCACTTCTCCATCTTAATCCAGTGTTCTGAATTGGAACACCACTTCTAATCTAGACTATTTCAGCTGTTTCTTAATCATTTTCTCTAATTCCAGTCTTTTACCTTCAAATGCATTATTTACATTGTAACTATAGAGCCATATATAAAACAGAAAACTGACCACTTCACTCTATTGCCTAAAATATGTCCTTCCATTCCCAGCAACTGCTCACTCGGTTTTCTCTGTCTAGAGTGTCTTTCATCTCTTCCTTCTGCCACTACCTACAAGTTTCTTGACTCCATTCTACTTACACAATAATATAAAACACTAATGATAATACTAATAATCAGGAACCTA
This sequence comes from Aotus nancymaae, assembly GCF_030222135.1. Taxonomy (NCBI): domain Eukaryota; kingdom Metazoa; phylum Chordata; class Mammalia; order Primates; family Aotidae; genus Aotus; species Aotus nancymaae. Next base: position 1,196,024 of record NW_026988553.1, read on the forward strand.
CCTGTTGCCTTACCCAGGGACTCTTCTCTCAGCCCAACCCAAAAGAATGAGTTAGATGACCCTCCTCTATCTTCCAACTATTACCCACCTCTCTAGCATTTTACTTAACATTATTTGCTATTATCCTATTAGTCTTTCTCCCCTGTTACACTGTGGTTGTCTTAAGGTCAGAGACCATGTTTCATTAATGTTTGCATTTCCAGAATTTAGTTTAGGGCCATGTATATATTAGGAAGTCAAAACATTTTGGAGAATGAATTAATAAAAGAAAACTTCTCTTTCTTCCAGCTACAATTTCCCTCCCTCTTGTTCATCTCCTCCCATGTCTCTTCCCTTGCTCCTCTATGTCTTCTCTTCTTTATTCCTACCTACTATATCCTTTTCATCACATTCTCCTATCACTTTAGGATATCCTAATATGTAATCTAGTTTCTTTATTTTACACCATCTTATCCTTTGTCTTCTCAACTTTTCTCCTCTTTTTTACCTCTCTTCTCATATTCTCTTTCTTTTCACCATTCTCATTTCCCCAATATATATGCCTGTATGTATTCTATTTAATTAGTCTTCCCTCCCCTCTCCATCCTCATCTTCCCACTTCTATCCACTTTCCTTCTTCATTATTTTATCCTCCACTCTATGCTCATTTCTTCTCTATGCTCATTCCCCCCGCTGTCTCTCATCTCCTCTGTCATCCAACTTCTCTCTTAAGTAATTATTATTACCCTATTTTCCATGACCATCTTCCCATCTTCCAAATTCTTGTAGGAAAAACACCAACAAATAGCAAATTTGAAGTAGTGAGGGACTAGTATACAGATAAACACACTTAATTTATTCACTACGTATTTACCAGGCATGCATTATTTGAGGTTTGTTCTGCAAAATAGCAAATACACCAATTCCAAATAGCCATAGAAGCTCCACTATACAAAATTAACACTCATTAATGTTGGAGAAGCTTCAGGAAGTGATAACTGACAGCAGAGGAACAACCAAAAGCATAAAAAGCAAACCCAAGAACCGAGAAAGTTTTTTAGTATTGGGGAAAGAATCTTTACTGAAAATGCTTTCTTTTTCTTTTTTCTTTTTTTTATGCTTTCAAACTTATTCTTTTTAACAGCAAAATTCAATACCTAATAACTCTATGACAAAAATAAGTCATGAAATACATAAAATTGTAATGTTTTTATCCACTGGGAGGTAGAAAAGTATGAAATATGTTTTATATTTTATGAAGATTTCTCTCTATATATATGCCCACACACATAAACACCATAGATTGATAGATAGATAGAATCTTAAACTGTTTGTAAAATTCACTTATCATCATCCTCAGCATCCTAAAGTAATGTGGCATAAAATAAATATTACTGTATTTTTAAATTTATGTTTATAAAACACTATATGTTTCACAAAATACCCATAGCTATCTCATTTGATTCTCACAGCTCTGCATCATAGGGATAGTTTGTTGCTGCAGTTAAACCTAGTCAATTCTAATTATCAGTGTTCATGCCTGTGTATATGTTTTTGTGAATCTGTGTATTTAAGTGTCCTTGAATATGTATGTCCTTCTGTGTTAGTACACATGTGTCTTTTGGTATGCATACATTTATAAATTACAAACATATACCTCTGTGTTTCTAAAAATGTTCATATGTACATCTCCCTATTTATGTGTTTATTAGAATATATACGTCTGTGAGTATGTATGCACACAAATGTATTAGGAAGTGTATACATACCTGTACATTTCTTTTTTTTAGGTTTAAAATGTTATTTTTTTATTGGTTTTGGGGTACATGTGCAGATCATGCAGGATTGTTGCATAAGTATACACATGGCAATGTGGTTTGCTGCCTCCATCCCCCCATCACCTACATCTGACATTTCTCCCTCCCCAACCTCCCCACACCCCTGCTGTCCCTCCCTTGCCCCCTGCCAACAGACCCCAGTGTGTGATGCTCCCCTCCCTGTGTCCATGTGGTCTCATTATTCAACACCCGCCTATGAGTGGGAACAGACAGCGTGTGATTTTCTGTTCTTGTGTCAGTTTGCTGAGAATTATGGTTTACAGATTCATCCATGTCCCTACAGAACACAAACTCATCATTTCTTATGGCTGCATAGTATTCCATGGTGTATATGTACCTGTACATTTCTAATATATAAACTTGAGAGAATTTTGAAAGGATACTCTAAAACATTCTGCTTTCAACCCCAGTCCTACTCCTAATATACGTTGGGTGGGAGCCACCATTCTCTGACCTCATTGTATAGAGGAGGGTCCCGTTGTCTACCAATCTGAGCAGCTTATTGGGCGTGGTCATGTTATGAGCCACCGATTTCTTGCCATTGTGGAAGAAGGTGTCAGGTGTCCAGATCTTACTAGCCAGGAGATTGTTCAGTGGAAGGATTTTCATGGGTCCATCAAATTTCAGTCTTTCATCATGCCATGTCTGTCGAAAAAATACATCAATAGTGTACTCCTAGGGACAAAAAGAGAGAAAAACAATATTTCAGTTGAGTTCTGGTAAGGGCTCACAGTGCCCTTAGCAAATATTAATTACCTTGCAGCATTTCCTCTGATGCAGAGAAGCAGCAGTCTATTAACAGTAGCTACTGGTGACTAAGGCAAATTATTATGATTGACAAATAATGCCATGGTGATTAATAAACATGGGGATAACTTATTTGACAAAGCATTTTTTTTTAGGAAGATCACTGTCAACACATCCCCACACACCACACAAGCTGATCGCAAGACTTTGCCTTATGAGAAGGCAAGCACTCCCTTCTCTATGCAGTGACACACAGATAAAAACAAGTTTCTTACCTTGTCTCTACTGCTTAATGATGCCATATGAACATCAAAGGCCAATATAAAAATAACCACAAAACCAAAATCTTACATTTCATCAGACATTTCATCTGAGCCTCAAAATAACAATATGTCTGATTAGTGAATAGTTTATTATCCTCAATAAATAATGAAATGAAATATTATAGATAAATAAGAGAAAAAACAGATCTTATTGATAAATAAGAAAAAATGAGTAAATGAATAACAAAGTTATGAAATGGATAAAAATTGCTAATAAACATGAAGAAAATGTTCAAATTTGCTGTTTATCTACATACAAAATAAATTAACAGTAAATGTTACAGGTATTGATAACAGCATAATAAATTGTTTGAGTATATCTTCTTATAGCTATTAATTATAAAACCTGAACAACAACTGTATATAATCTATATTACTTGAAACCAATGGGGCGTGACTGAAAGCAGACAGAAACCTAAGGTGAGTTTACCTTTGAATGATAGCAGCAGCAATAGATTAGAATTGTGAGTTTGTGATTTTTCTTTCTTGAATGTGCTTCCCAATCCTAGAATTCATGTGGCATATACGACCTTACTGGCTCAATGTGTCAGAGAACTTGGAATATTAGGGGTGGAAGACTCAAAAGCAAGAGAATCCCAGAAGGGATGGACCTTCAAATCTGAATATATATTCTGCCAAAAGTTCTGGCTGATCATTATACTACACAGAAATGGGAGAGGCCCTGGGGCCCAGGTTAAAAAAAAATTGGCAGAAACAATGGGATAGTGGTCTACTAAATGAAAGAACTGAGCTGGGTGATGTTTGTGAATTTGCTGCCATTTAGACTGCCATTCCTTAATCCATCACAATTCAAGTGGAAGAAATCTGAAAATGTATTAGTTTATCAGCGGAGAAGCTCAGGATTAGGAGATGAAAATTCATGCAGAAGTCCTGGGAGCAGGAGAACCACTGAGAGGCAGAGTCTCAAAATCTGAGTACAAAGTCTGACCAAATCTTTGACCACTGAACTACGCAAGGCACAGGGGACAGTTATAGCCACATCAAAAAAAAAAAATGAAAGCCAGAATTTGCTGAAAATTCTTTGGTTTAAAATCCCCTAATGGCTTCCAATCATATGTGAAATGAACTTTTCCCTACCATAAGCTGGCCCTTGCTTTCCTCTCTGAGTTATTCTCCAAATACTTTTTTCTTTAAAGTTCAGCCATTCTGGCATTTCTCTTCCTTTAGTATACCAAGAACATTCCTCCCTACAGGTTTAAAGATTGTATAATTGGTTATCTAAACTGGAACACTTTTAAGAGGAAGAGGAGGCGGGACTCTGGCAGATGAGGAGCTGGAACTAGACTTTCACATAAAGCCAAGATCCTGAAGAGTTTAGCAAAAGGGTGAACTAGGTTAACTTAACTAGACAAAATCAGCTCACAACACAAAAGTTCAAAAAAGAAGGAGGAGGAGTTGAGGAAAAAGTGTTTCTACTGAGATGTAGCAACCTCAATTCTAACCATATGTGGGATTGATGTCCAAATGTATAGTGTCTACCTGATCTAAAATTTACAAGCTGAGAAATTAACATAAAAATTGGTCTTAAGCTGGGTATACCACTAGATTGACTTGCAAAGCAAACACAAAAAAATTGGAAGGACAGAAACACAAATTAATACTTGCTTAAAATTACCTCACTGTCCTCCACAACAAAACACCTAAGGAAATGGTTACAAGTAAAAATCAACAGATATAACATAAAACTGAATTAGAGCCCCTCCAAAGACTTCATATAATTATCCAATAGTGATTATGAAAAAGCTATAATTAAAATTATAAAGGTTATGAGGGGAAGGGAGAAAAAAAAGTGAATTTGGAAAAGATCTATCTAGTTGAAGTTTACTTTCTGTAAAGGAAAAATAGTAATTGAAAATTAAAACTCAATGTGTATGTTACATAGCAGATTAGATATTTCTAAAGAGACAGTGAAATGGAAAATACATATGAGGAAAAATTGCTCAGTTCACATTTTAGACATACCACTGATAGAAAATATGAGAGGTATAGTACTATGAAGGATAAAAGTAAAAGTTTCAGTATACATGTATTACAATTCTAAATGTGAGAGATTAGAGAACATAGGAGAGAAACAATAGTCAAAGTACTAATGGACTACAATTTCTAGAATTGTTGAAATATACGCATCCTTAGCTTCAAGTACCATAATGAGTTGCAAGCTCAATAAATTAAAATAGATCCCAGCCAGTACATAATGAATTTAAAGAATACCAAAGAAGAGATTTTAAAAGTTGCAAAACAGAAAAGACATACTACCTACAAAGACATGGCCACTTGACTTATAACCACCATTTATGTTGACTTCTTAAATGCAACAACAGAAACCAAAAAATAAATAAATAAATAAACATAGACTTTGAAAATATTGTTGGGGACAGAGAAAGATGGTACAAGAGAAGTCTCCACTGATTGTCCCTCCCCCCACAGCAAGGACACCAATTTAACAACTATCTATACACACACAAAAAAGCACCTTCATAGGAACTAAAAATCAGGAGAGTGCTTACAATACCTTATTTTAACTACATATCACTGAAAGAGGCACAGAAGAGGAAGGAAAAACAGTCCCGAATCACTGACACCACCCCTCCCCCATCCCCTGACAGTGGTGGCGTGGCATGGAGAACTGTTCTGTACACAGACAAGAGAGAGAGCACAGCAATTGTCAGACATTAAACTAGTACCTCCCTGTTAAAGCAGAAAGCAAAACCAGACCAAACTTAGCTGACACCTGCCCATGGAAGGAGCATTTATCCTAGCCCTAGACAAAGGGGAATCACTGATCCCAGCAGTCAGAACCTCAGTTTCCACAGCCTTGCCACCTCAGGCTAAAGTGCTCTGCAGCCTGAAATAAACATGAACAGCAGTCTAGGCCACAAGGGCGCAACTCATAGTTGATTCCCAGTGCTAAACTGTGCCCGAAACCAGCGGACTGATTATGGGGAGACATGTGACCTATGGAGACACTAGACAGGGCAGCTAAGGGAGTGTCAGCTTCATTCCTCCCCTAACCCTAAGCTGCACAGCTCGCAGCTCCAAAAGTGATCCCTTCCCTCCACTTGAGTAGAGGAGAGGGAAGAGTGGGGAAGACTTTGTCTTGCATCTTGGATACCAGCTTGGCCACAGAAGGATAGGGCACCAGTCAGAGTTGTGACAACCTTTTTACAGGCCCTATCTCCCAGATGACATTTCTAGAAACACAATGGGTCAGAAGGAAACCTATTGCCTTGAAGGGAAGGAACCAGCCCTGGCAAGATTACCTGCCAATGAAAGTGCCATTGGGCCCTAAATAACCAGCAGTGATACACAAGTACTACGTGGTAGGCCTTGGATGCAACTCTGAGATTTGCTAGCTCCAGGTGAGACTTAGTACATTCCCAGCTGTGGTGGCTATGGGATTAGATTCTTTCTGCTTGAAAAAAGTAGATGGAAAAATAAATGGGATTTTTTTCTTCCACCTTAGGTGCAAGCTTGGCATCAGTGTGTTAGAGTATCAAGCAGGCTCTTGGAGACCCTGATTTGAGGACTTGGCTCCTGGACACCATTTCTGGACCTGCCTTGGGCCAGATGGGAGAAGACTACTCTGAAAGGTGAGTCCCAGGCCAGGCAGTATTCAGTACAAGCTAACTGAAGAGCTTTTGGGCCTTAAGAGAAGATCAGTAGTGTCAGGCTGTGGTGGTGGTGGCCATGAGATGAGACTCCTCATAGAAGAGAGAGGGTGGAGTAGGAAAGACTGCATGTTATGGTTTGAGAGCCAGTTCAGCTGCAGTACAAAAGAAAAACCAGAAAGATTTCTAAGATTTATGATTGCAGTCTCTGGCTCCCAGACAGCATGTCTAGATCTGCCAAGGGCCTAGAAGTACTCACCACCCCAAAGGGAAGGACACAGGCCTGGCTGGCTTTGTCATATGCTTATTGTAGAGCCCCAGGGCATTGAGTGAACATAGGCAGTAACCAGGGAGTAGTTACAGGAATCCTTGGGTGAGACCCAATACTGTGCTGGGTCCAGGTCTGACCCAGCACAGTCACAGTGGTGGTGGCTATATGGGTGCTTTTGTCACTTCACTCTCAGCTTCAGGTGGCTTAGAACATTGGGAGAGACTTAATTTGTTTGTAAGTTAGTAAGAGAAGGGGACAAAAGTCTTTGCCTGGTAATGCAGAGAATTCTTCCAGATATTGTCTAAGAACATTAAAGCAGAACCTCTACAAAACTGCAAGAACCTCAATAGAGGTTGAGGTGCCCCCTAAAACAGATACAGATTAGATCACAACACCCAAGTCCTTTCAAATATCCAGAAAGCCTTCCCAGAAAGGATTGGTACAAACAAGTCCAGACTGAGAAGACTATGATAAATACCATACTCTTCAATGCTCAGACCTGTTGAATATCTACAAGTATAAAGACAATCCAAGAAAAACAAGATCTCTGCAAATGAATTGTATTATTTCATTCTCATGATACTAATGAAGACATACTCGAGATTGGGTAATTTATAAAGGAAAGAGGTTTAATTGACTCAAAGTTCAGCATGGCTAGGGAGACCTCAGGAAACTTACAATCATGGCAGAAGGGGAAACAAACACGTCCTTCTTCACATGGTGGCCGCAAGAAGTGCCAGACAAAAGGGGGAAAAGCCCCTTATAAAAACATCTGATTTCATGAGAACTCTCTCACTATCATGAAAATAGCATGAGGGTAACCACCCCCAATAATTTCATCACCTCCTACCAGGTATCTCCTATGACACACGGGGATTTTGGGAACTACAATTCAAGATGAGAACTGGATGAGGAAACAGTCAAAACATATAATTCCACCCCTGGTGCCTCCTATATTTCATGTCCTTACATTTCAAAACACAATCATGTCCTTTCAACAGCTCCCCAAATTCTTAACTCATTCCAGCATTAACTCAAAAGTCCAAGTCCAAAGTCTGGTCTGAGACAAGGCAAGTCCTTTCCACCTATGAGCCTGTAAAATCAAAAGTAAGTGAGTAACTACCTGGATACAATGGGAGACATTGGCCAAAACAAAGGGGCTACAGGCCCCATGCAAGTCAAAAATCTAATAAGGCAGTCATTAAACCCTAAAGTTCCAAAATGATCTCCTTTGACTCTGTGTCTCACATCCAGGCCATTCTGATGCAAGAGGTGGGCTCTCATGGCCTTAGGCACCTTCACCCTTATGGCTTTGGAGGGTACAGCCCTCCTCCCAGCAGCTTTCATAGACTGGTGTTGAGTGTCTGTGGCTTTTCCAAGTGCATGGTACAAGCTGTCAGTGGATCTACCATTCCAGGGTCTGGAAGACAGTGGCCCTCTTCTAACAGCTCCAGTAGGCAGTGCCTCAGTGGGAATTCTGTGTGTGGGCTCCAACTCCACATTTCCCTTCCACACTGCCCTAGCAGAGGTTCTCCATGAGTGTTCTGCCCCTGCAGCAAACTTATTCCTGGACATCCAGGAGTTTCCATACATCCTCTAAAATCTAGGTAGAGGTTCCCAAACCTCAATTTTTGACTTTGGTACACCCACAGGCTCAACTTCATGTGGAAGCTGCAAAGGCTTGGGGCTTCCACCCTCTGCCATGGCCTAAGCTATATCTTGGCCTGTTTTAGCCATGGCTGGAGCTGAAGCAGCTAAGGATGCAGGATACCATGTCCCCAGGCTTCATGAAGCAGGGAGTTTCTGTGCCTGGCCCATGAAACCATTTTTTTCCTCCTAGGCCTCTAGTCCTGTGTTGGAAGAGGCTTCTGTGAAGGTCTCTGACATGCCCTGGAGACATTTCCCCATTTTCTTGGTGATTAACATTCTGCTCTTTGTTACTTATGCAAATTTCTGCAGTCAGATTCAATTTCTTCCCAGAAAATGGGTTTTTCTTTTCTGTCGCATTGCCAGCCTGCAAATTTTCCAAACTTTTATGCTCTGTCACCTCTTGAATGCTTTGCCACCTCTTGAATGCTTTGCCACTTAGAAATCTCTTCCACCAGATACCCTAAATCATCTATTTCAAATTCAAAGTTCCACAGATGGCTAGGACAGGGGCAAAATGTCAACAGTCTCTTTGCTAAAGCATTAAAAAAGTCACCTTTGTTCCAGTTTCCAACAAGTTCCTCATCTCCATCAGAGACTACCTCAGCCTGGACTTTTTTGTACATAACACTTTCAGCATTTTGGTCAAAGCCATTCAAGAATTCTCTAGGAAGCTCCAAACTTCCCCACATCTTCCTGTTTTCTGAGCCATCCAAGTCTCTAGAAAGTTGCAAACTTTCCCACATTTTTCTGCCTTCCTCTGAGACCTCCAAACTGTTCCAACCTCTGCCTGTCATCCAGTTCCAAAGTCACTTCACATTTTCAGGCATCTTTACTGCAGTGCCCCATTCTGTGATACTAGTTTGCTGTATTAGTCCATTATCACACTGCTAATAAAGACATATCTGAGACTATAACTTATAAGGGAAAGAGGTTTAATTGAATCACTGTTCAGCATGGCTGGGGTGGCCTCAAGAAATTTACAATTATAGCAGAAGGGGAAGCAAACCCATCCTTCTATGCTTGGTGACAGGAGAGAGAAGTGCCAAGCAAAAGGGGAAAAAGCCCCTTATAAAACCATGAGATCTCGTGAGAACTCACTATCACAAGAACAGCATGAGAGTAACACCCCTATGATTCAATTACCTCCAACAGGGTCCCTCCTGTGACACGTGGAGATTATGGGTCGTACAATTCAAGATGAGTTTTGCGTGGGAACACAGCTAAACTATATCATAAACTAAATAAGGCACCAGGGAGCAAACCTGGAGAAACAGAGCTATGTGACCTTTCAGAGAGATAATTCAAAAATGTGTTGAGGAAACTCAAAGAAATTCAATATCATACAAAGAAGAAATTCAGAATTCTATCAGATAAAATTAACAGAGACTGAAATAGTTAAAAAGAATCAAGCAGAAATTCTTGAGCTGAAAAATTCAATTGGCATACTGAAGAATGCATCAGAGTCTTTTAATAGCAGAATGAATCAAGCAGAAGAAATAATTATTGAGCCTGAAGACAGGCTATTTGAATATACACAGTAAGAGGAAACAAAAGTAAAAGAAATTAAAAAACAATGAAGCATGCTTACAGGAACTAGAAAATAGCCTCAAAAGGGCAAATCTAAGAGTTACTGACCTTGAAGAGGTGGTACAGAAAGAGATAGAGGTAGAAAATTTATTGAAAGGAAAAATAACAGAGAACATTCCAAACCTAGAGAAAGATGTCATTATCCAAGTACAAGAAGGTTATAGAACATCAAGCAGACTTAACTCAAAGAAGACTACTTCAAGAACATTTCATAATTAAACTCCCAAAGGTCAATGATAAAGAAATGATTATAAAAGCAGCAAGAGAAAAGAAACAACATACAATAGATCTCCAATACATCAGGCAGCAGACTTTTCAATGGAAACCTTACAGGACAGGAAAGAGTGGCATGACATATTTAAAGTACTGAAGTAAAAAAAAATCTTTTACCCTAGAATAGTAAATCTATAGAAAATATCCTTCAAAAATGAAGAATAAATAAATAATTTCCTAGAAAAACAAAAGCTGAGGGATTTCATAATCACTAGACCTGCCCTACAGCAAATGCTAAGGGGAGTACTTCAATCAGAAAGAAAAGAACATTAATGAGTAATAAGAAATAATCTGAAGGTACAAAACTTACTGGTATTAGTAAGTACATAGAAAAACACAGAATACTACAACACCGCAACTGTGCTGTGTAAACTACTCTTATCTTCATAGAAAGGATAAATGATGTACTAATCAAAATAATAACTATAACAATTTTCCAAGACAGTACAATAAGATATTAATAGAAACAACAAAAAGTTAAAAAGTGGGGGGACAAATAAGAATTTTTATTTGTTTTCTTTTTGCTTGTTTGTTTGTTTATGTGAACAGTATTAAGTTGTCATCAGCTTAAAATAATGGGGTATAAGATAGTATTTGCCAGCCTCATGGTAAATTTAAACCAAAAACCATACAATGGATACTCAAAAAGTAGAAAGTAAGAAACTAAATCATATCATCAGAGAAAATCACCTTCAGTAAAACAATAGCAGGAAGGAAATAAAGAAGGAAGAGAAGATGACAAAACAAATAACAAAATGGCAGGAGTAAATCCTTGCTTACTAATAATAATATTGAATGTATATTGACTAAATACTATAATCAAAAAACATAGTGGGTGAATCGATGAAAAAAAAAAGAGCCAGTGGTCTATTGCCTATAAGAAACACACTTCATCTGTAAAGACATATGTAAACTGAAAATAAAGGGATGGAAAAAGATAATCCATGCAAATGGAAAGCAAAAAAGAACAGGAGCAGTTACGCTTATATCAGACAAAATAAATGTCAAGACAAAAACTGTAAGAAGAGATGAAGGACACTGTATAATGATAAAGGGTTCAATTCAGCAATAGGAAATAACAATTGTAATATATATGCACCCAATGCTGGAGCACCCAGAAATATATAGCAAATATAATTAGAGCTAAAGCTACTGCACAGCAAATGAAACAATCTTCACAAAGTGAAGAGACAACCCACATATCAGGAGGAAATATTTGCAAAATATCCATATGATATGGTTTGGCTGTGTCCCCACCCAAATCTCATCTTGAATTGTATTTCCCATAATCCCCATGTGTCATGGGAGGGACCCATTGGGATGTCATTGAATCATGGTGCAGTTATTCTCATGCTGTTCTTGTCATAGTGAGTGAGTGAGATCTGATGGGAACCCTTTTACTTGGCACTTCTCTCTTCTGCCACCATGTGAAGAAGAGTGTGTTTGGTTCCCCTTCTGCCATGATTGTAAGTTTCCTGAAGCCTCCCCAGCCATGCTGAACTGTGAGTCAATTAAACCTTTTCCTTTATAAATTACACAGTCTCAGGCAGTTACTTATGGCAGTGTGAGAACAGACTTATAAAGTACATTAGTACCAGGAGGTAGTGGGGTGCTGCTATAAATATATCTGAAAATGTGGAAGCAACTTTGGAACCGAATAACATGCAGAAGTTGGAACAGTTTAGAGGGCTCAGAAAAATACAGGAAGGCCAAGTGCAGTGGCTCACACCAACACTTTGGAAGGGTAAGTAATGCCAACACTTTGGGAGGCCACAGTCAGTGGATCACTTGAGGTAAGGAATTCAAGACCAGCCTGGCCAACATGGTGAAATCATGTCTCTACTGAAAATACAAAAATTAGCCAGGCAAAGTGGCATATGCCTGTAATCTCAGCTACTTGGGAGGCTGAGGCAGGAGAATTGCTTGAACCTGGGAGGCAGAATTTGCAGTGAACCAAGAATGCACCACTGCACTCCAGCTTGGGTGACAGAGTGAAACTCCATTTAAAAAAAAAAAAAGACAGGAAAATGGGAGAAACATTGGAACTTCCTAGAGACTTGGAGGACTCAGAGGATGGAAGATGTGGGAATGTTTGGAAATTCCTAGAGACTTCTTGAATGGCTTGGACCAAAATACTGATAATGATATGGACAATGAAGTCCAGACTGATATGGTCTCAGATGGAGATGAGAAACTTGTAGAGAACTGGAATAAATATAATTCTTACTATTCTTTAGCAAGGAGACTGGTGGCATTTTGCCCCTGCCCTAGAGATCTGTAGAACTTTGAACTTGAGAAAGATTTAGCCTATCTGGCAGAAGAAAGTTCTAAGCAGCAAAGTGTTCAAGAGGAAGCAGAGCATAGACGTTTGGAAAACTTGCAGCCTGAAAATGCAATAGAAAAGAAAACCCCATTTTCTGGGGAGAAATTCAAGCTGGCTGCAGAAATTTGTGTAAGTATTGAGGAGTTGAATGTAAATTGCCAAGACAATGGGGAAAATATATCTTGGCATATCAGAGACCTTTGTGGCAGCCCCTCCCATCACAGGCCTGGAGGCCTAGGAGGGAAAAATGGTATCCTGAACCAGGTCCAGGGCTCCCCTGCTGTATGCAGTCTCGGGACTTGGTGCCCTGCATCCCAGCTACTCCAGCTGTGGCTGAAAAGGGCCAAGGTACAGCTCAGTCCATTGCTTTGGAGGGTGCAGCCCCAAGCCTTGGCAGCTTCCACATGATGTTAAGCCTGCAGGTGCACAGAAGTCAAGAATTGAGGTTTGGAAACCTCTGCCTAGATTTCAGAGGATGTATGGAAACTTCTGGACGTCCAGGCAGAAGTTTGCTGCAGGGGTAGAGCCCTCATGGAGAACCTCTGCTAGGGCAGTTTGAAAGGGAAATGGTGGGGTTGGATCGCACACACAGGTGCCTGCTGGGGCACTGCCTAGTGGAGTTGTTAGAAGAGGGCCACCATCCTGCAAACCCCAGTATGGTAGATCTACTGATAGCTTATACTATGCACCTGGAAAAGCTGCAGACACTCAATGTCAGCCTGTGAAAGCAGCTGGGAGGGGGGCTGTACCATGCAAAGGCACAAGGGTGGAACTACCCAAGGCTGTAGAAGCCCACCTCTTGCATTGGCATAATCTGGATGTGAGACATGAAGTCAAAGGAGATCATTTTGGAATTTTAATATTTAATGACTGCCCTATTGGATTTTGGACATGTATGGGGTCTGTAGCCAATTTGGCCAATTTCCCCCATTTTGAACAGGTGTATTTACCCAATGTCTGTACCCCCATTGTAACTAGAAAGTAACTAACTTGCTTTCAGTTTTACAGGCTCACAGGTAGAAAGGGCTTGCCTTGTCTCAGATGAGACTTTGGACTTGGACTTTTGAGTTAATGCTGGAATGAGTCAAGAATTTGGAGGACTGTTGGAGAAACACGATTGTGTTTTGAAATGTGAGGACATCAGATTTGCTAGGGGTCAGGGGCAAAATGATATGGTATGGCTGTGTCTCCATCCGAATCTCATCTTGAATTGTAGTTCTCATAATCCCCACACATCGTGGGAGGGAACTGGAGTCATGAGGCATTTACCCTCATGCTGTTCTCATGATGGTGAGTGAGTACTCATGAGATTTGATGGTTTTATAAGGGGCTTTTCCCCCTTTGCTCAGCACTTCTGTCCCTACAGCCATGTGAAGAGGGACATGCTTGCTTCCCCTTCTGCTTTGTAAGTTTCCTAAGGCTTCTGAAGCCATGCAGATCTGTGAGTCAATTAAACCTTTTTCCTTCATAAATTACCCAATTTTGGGCAGTTCTTTATATCAGCGTGATAATGGAGTAATACACCATTTGGCAAGGGATTAACAGCCAGAAGATATAAGCAGCTCAAACAACTCAATAGAAAATATAAATAAATAAATAATTATGTTTTAAAGTGGGCAAAGATCTGAATAGACGTTTCTCAAAAGAAGCCATACAAATGCCCAACAGGTGTATGAAAAATGCTCAACGTCACTAATCATCAGGGAAATGCAAAACAAAACCACAATGAGATATCATCTCATCTCAGTTAAAATGGCTTCTATCTGAAAGATAGGCAATAACAGATGCTTACAAGGATGCGGTAAAAGGGAAAGCTTATACACTATTGGTGGAAATGTAAATTAGTATAACTGCTATGGAGAACAGTACAAAGATTCCTCAAAACACTGAAAATAGAAATACCATATAATCCTGCAAATCTTTTACTGGGTACATAACAAAAGGAAAGGAAATAAATATATCCAAGAGTTACTTGCAGTCCTATGTTGATTGCAGCACTATTCACAATAGCCAAAATATGGCATTGACATAAGTGCCCACAAATGGATTAATGGATAAAGAAAATATGGTATATATATATAATGAAATACTATTCAGCCTTAAATATAAAGAAATCCTGCCATTTGCAGAAACTTAGATGGAACTGGAGGTCATTATATTATGTAAAACAAGGTAATCACAGAAAGACAAATATTGTATATTCTTACTCATATGTGGGAGCTAAAAATTTGATCTAATGAAGATAGAGAGTAGAATGATGATTAGTAGAGCAGGGGAAGGGTAGTGGTGAGGAGGAATTACAGGACAAAAAAGAATATAAAGACATTTATTACCACTGAACTGTACACTTAAAATGGTAAATATGGTAAAGTGTATATGTATTATTTTACCTCAATGAGTAAAAGTAAAATAAATAAATAAATACTACTGAAGAAAACACAACGTAGCTATATGCTATGTACATACAAGAGACACATCTAAAGATGTAAAAACACAGAAAGTTTGAAAGTATTGTGATGGACAAATATGTGTGGGAAAATCGTAAACATAAAGGTAAAGCTATAAAGTACAGACAGAAGGGAGTACTTAAAAATATTCTTTGAGATAAAGTATCATTACACTAAAAATGGAGTATCTTGAGTGGAAAATGTTAACAAGGCTAACTTTGTATGTGTCAATAACATGTACTCAAAATATCTAATGGAAAAATTGAATTAAAAGGAAAAATCAACAAACCTTTAGAATCATGATAAGTGAAAGACCAATCAGACAAATAATTTATAAGTTTAAAAATTAGAACAGCCCAATTGGTAAGGATGAGCTAATAAACACTTGCAGACTTATCTACTTAACACCTAGTAAAACACACATAGCACATTTACTTCCACACCCCCACCACACACAAAAAATGACCATGTGCTAAGACATAGGGCAAATCTCAAGAAACACAAAAAGATTTTATTTTCCTGTAGACCATTCTCTTTCAATATGAGTCATTAAATTTTGAATTAACAAAAAACCTTTATAGTTGGAAATTGAAAAACACTACAAAAATTTCAAGAAACAGAAAAGAAACCATAAAGGATATTTGAAAATCTTTAGAAGTAAACAATAGTGAAAATGTTTACATATGAAATCTTCTTTGGGGCTCTTAAAGTGGTGCTTGGAGGGAAATTGATAGCCATAAAGATGCTTTAAAGATAGCCTTTAAGGAAAAGGAAAGCCAATAAGCTAATCTATCTTAGGAAACCAAAAGAACCACAGAGTACCCCAAGGAAAGTAAAGAAAGAGATGATCCAGATAAATTAGTGAAACAGAAAGTAAAAATAAATAATACAGATGATGAACAAAACAAACAAAAAAACAGTTTACTTTGAAAACACTAATGACATAGCAAACTTCTGATAGGTTTAATCAAGAAAAAGAGACAGGGAGAATTTTTTTTTTTTTTTTGAGATAGAGTCTCACTCTGTCTCCCTGGCTGGAATGCAATGGCACTATCTCAGCTCACTGCAACCTCCACCTCTCAGGTTCAAGTGATTCTCCTGCCTCAATCTCCTGAGTAGCTAGGATTACTGGTGCCTGCCACCATGCTCGGCTAATTTTTGTGTTTTTAGTAGAGACAGGGTTTCACCATATTGGTCAAGCTGGTCTCAAACTCCTGACCTTGTGATCCACCCACCTTGACCTCCCAAAGTGCTGCAATTGACAGGGAGAATTGTTACAAGTAAGGGTAGGAATATGGGTACATGGAGCTCCATTACACTATTTTCTCTACTTTGGGGTGTGTATGTGTATGTGTGTGTGTGTGTGTGTGTGTGTGTTTTACATATATATTTATTAATAGGATATAAATATATTTATAAAAATAAATATATTTTAATATAAAATAAATATATACATTTATCATGTATTTAATTTAAACATATACATATATTTACATATTTGTTTTAAATATAAAATAAATATATTTATAAGATAGATATAGATAGATAGATATGAATAGGAGACAGTTAATTTGGGAATACTTAGGAACATACATACAGAGACACTACAAATAAAATAATACTGAAACAAACTTACAATATGTATAAAAAGTAATATCTCACTGTAATATTGGATTCTTTTAAGGAATGAAAAGATGGTCTAATGTTAGGAAATCTATTGATGTAGTTAATAACATTAACAGATTAGAGAAGAAAATTCATGCAATCATCTTAATAGGGCCAAAAGAGAAGTTACAAAATTTCAAATACATTCATTATTAAACACACACACACACACACACACAGAGAGTCCACAGTAATTTTTAGTTCAAAAGTGGCAATATGATGAAACAGGGTCTGCGTAGAGTTTATACTTTTGCTGATCCAGGTGGTGGCAAAGGCATCTTGTGTTTAGTAGTACAGATCGACCACCAAACATATAAAAAGATGCTTAAGGCTGGGCGCAGTGGCTCATGCCTGTAATCCCAACACTTTGGGATCCGCTGAGGTGGGCGGATCACCTGAGGTCAGGAGTTTGAGACTAGCCTGACCAACAGGTGAAACCCCATTTCTACCAAAAATACAAAATTAGCTGGGCGTGGTGGCACATGCCTGTAATACCATCTACTCAGGAGGCTGAGGCAGGAGAATTGCTTGAACCCAGAAGACAGAGGTTGTAGTGAGCCTAGATTGCACCACTGCACTGCACTCCAGCCTGGACTCCATCAAAAAAAGATTTAAAAAAAAGCTTAAACCTCAAAAGTAATCAGAAAAAAAAGCAAACAAAATAAATTAGATACCATGTTACACCGATCAAAGTGTCAAAAATAAAGTGTGACAATATGAAGCATTATCAAAAGTGTAGAGAAATTGAGCTCTCATACACTGCTTGTGGAATAATAAATTGATACAATTCATCACAAGAGTATTTGGCCCTAAACTGAAAAAGGTTAAAAATGTGCAAGCCCTAACAAATCACTAATTTTATTTGTAGGTACATACCCTAAAGAAACTAAAGAATGTTCACAAGAAGATGTGTGCAAGAATGTTTGTTGTATTACTGCTTTTTAATAGCAAAAAAGGAAACAGTCCGAATGCACATTAACCAGAGAATAGATGAATGTATGAATACATATTCATACAATGTAATAATCTATGATAGTTAAAATAAGTGAATTGGAGTAAAATACATAAAAAGTAGAGCTTTTAATACATGGTAAAAAATGTTGTAAAATGATACACATGCTATGGATGAGTTTTATATAAAAGTTTTGAAATATAAAAGCCACTATTTGTTATTTATGAATGTATGTGATATATGCATTTTTATTTAAAGTATGCATAGAAATGACTTAAAGACAAAAGCAACTTCATGGCTGTGAATGTCTTTGAGGAAGGAGGAAACGGAAATTTTATCAGGATAAGGTACACAGGTGACTTTGCTTGTATCTTTAAAGATTATTTTTTACATAATATGCCATAAAAAGACATATGGCACATTTTTAAGATTTAAAAGAGTTGAATGATAGTATCTATTTTTTTATATACTATTCTCTACACAGTAAAAGCTACTGAGGAAAATCACAAAGTGATTATTTACTCCTCAAGTATTCCATGACCTTTGGCCAAAAGCAATCAGATTTTGACCTGACCATTATAGAAATGTAATCAATTCCTTCCTTGCAAATTGAGCCCTTGTATATGCTCCAAGGATGACTACCTACAAATTGACAAATGAATTCTGTTGTTTTATGAGGCATTTAAATCACATCTTCCAGATAATAAGCCTAAGTCTGCCTCCTGGGAAGGACACTTAATACATGTCCTACGCAAGGCAGAGATGACACTTACTTCTTGGAGAGGCATTTCTGTCTTGTTAGAGCTTTAATGGCTTCAACTCTCTAACACTGTTCGATGTGTCAAAGCAGGCTCACAGATTAAACCTGCAAAGTTTGTTCAGCTTTAGCAGTGTATGGGGCCAAGGTACTTGATAACTGCATTACAATGAAGGCCTTGCCATTTTCCCATTACAAGGGCCACACCCTCTTATTTTTGCCATCCCATCTTTACTCTGCTCTTTGCCTTCTCTTCATCATTCTCTGTTTTGAAGAATCATAATTGATATCCTTATTTCAGATATATTTAGCCCATGAATTAGTCTTATTGGCATTGTTTATATGTCCTGGTTGCCTATGTTACATAAAAATATCCGAGGAGATTCCTGGTCATAGACTCCCAAATAAAGCTCATGGACATGGGCTCCTTGCTATATTGCATCTGGAAATGCCATATCCTGTGGAATAAGAAGAAACTGACAGCCTAAAATAGACAAAGGTTCTCATCCAGTCTGTGCCTCAGACTGCCAGTAAGGGAAAGCTTGAAGTAGACATAGCTACTTTTTCCAGTACTAGAGAGGAAACAGGTACAATAATTTCAAGTCTGCTGTCAACAGGAAAGAGGGCCCTGTGCTACTGTCTTTTAATTAACACAGTTTTTTTTTCCTGCATGGTGTTTGGATACTAAGATAACTGCATAATTTTCATAAGCAGTTGCCATATCAGAATGTATGTTATCTGAATCTGTTATCTAGAATTATTTCTACAATGTGTTTTTCTGTGTTTTTATTTCCCAGGCTTCCATTTTATTCTTCTTATTAAGCTAGATGATTAGTTATTTTATTGCATTATATACTTGCACCATTACTTGATTGTCCACTATATACCCTAGGAAATTTCTCTGTGGCAGCTGACACTAGTGGCACTAGCTGGCACCTAGTGGGATCTATGCAAAGTATTTCTAGGGAGAGGGTGAGGCTAATAATACCTAAAATCTGCATATTAAGTTTCCCAGTTATTATCGCCCTGACTCTTCTAACATTACTCCTCTTTTCCCTCTTTATTTTCTCACTAGTTTTCTTGGTATATTTCAGATAAATATTTGTTGATACATACCGTGGGACCCTGTGTTCCTGCACCTCTGACATGCTCAAGGACTAGAGGAGAAGGTGGAGCAGTGCCTGGAGCCTTAAGATCCTGAGAGCTGAGATAGAAGCTAAGTCAGAAGAGAATATGAACCAGATAGAAAAGCAGCCAATGTTTTTCTCGGCTGTTACCTTTCTGCTTTCCTTTCCAGTGACCAACAATATGCCTAGAATGATATTGCTAAGCCACTTCCCCACTCTCTGCATTGCAATTCTTTGCAACCTTTCTCTTATTGAGACTTCCATCCTCTTCCCAGACATCTGATGGAGAAAATGGTCCAAAGTCTCCTAATAATAGATAATTATAGAAGGTCACATGGCCCCAGTTCTCTCAAACTGGGATAGTTTTCTTTGTTCTGTTTCTCTCCTAGGAGACCATGGACACAGGATTGGAATTACTACTGAGGAGCTAGACAGTTGGTGTAACCAGCAAGCTCAATTTGTTGCAAATGATTAACACAAGGCTTACTACAAGCCTATAAAACTGCCAGGGTAACCATTTTCCAACTTATCTATTGCACTCTGAATTAAATTTCTATTTTTTCTCTGGCTTTCTCCTTAGAAACATCCACCACTGTTTAGCTTTCATCTTTGCTCAGTTCCCTATTGTCACATTCCTTATTTTCATGAATAGAGAAGCCACCAAACTTAGTAGCTGAAGCTTGGAATCATCCATCATTGACTCCCCAGTCTTAATACTCACTATTATCTCCTGAGGAAAGATGTTTTCACTCTTTATCTGCAGGGCTTGCTACTAATGTTTAATATCATCTCAGCAAACACATGCAGAGGACCTCTGCCAGGTTCTGTGGTAAATGCTGGAGAAGGAGATGTCCCTGACATGTTTTCTGACTTTGAAAAATTTTCAGCCAAGTGGAGGAACATAGTCATTATTTTTCCCTCAAATTTGATTTGTTCTATCTCATTTCTTCTTGCACTTAATAAAAAGTTAGGAGTCTACAGTGTACCAAACACTGAGTCAGGCACTTTATGGTATTGAGATGAACAAAACAGACATGGCTCATATCTTTATGAAGCTTTTTGTGAAAAAGCTAAGGAGCTGCATCTGTAAGGGTCAGTGTGTGGCCAATGAATGTAATGGGTGGAGGTGTGTCAGTATTCAAGCTGGCAGCATAAATTTCCTCCTTTGTGAACAAAAAAACTGCTTCTATTTCCTTAGGAAAGTATTTTGGACCAAAACTCCCTCTTTTCCTGGTAGTGAGCGAAGAACCCAGGCAGCCCAAATTTTCATTTACTTTTCCAAGTAGTCTGTGGTATCAGGGGAGTCTGGGTTCTTGTTGCAACTAGTTGCCAAAGTCAGAAGACTGCCTAATGCTTTACCCAATTTCATCCCTGACCCTGGGATCAATTACAACAGTCTACTTAATAGAACAGAGAAAAAATAAATTCTCAAAACATCTGAAATATGCTTTCCAGTCAGACTGATTGTAGCTATTCTGCCTTGTGACAGGATGGATGTGCAGCTAAAACTAATGTGAAATTTATTTGATCAAAGTCTTCCCTTCCTATCAGGAAGGTGCCATTCTGTTGCTTCAGCTAAATAATGAGGAAGAAAAACAAACAAGCAAATTGAACATTAAACTTCAAGAGAGAGAGAAAGAAAGTCTCAATTGTTAGAAATGTCTCCAGAGCCTGGGCACACACACACATGCCTGCTTTGGTGAGGAAGCAGAACAGTGAGGAGCTGATTGGGACAGGCACTGTATGTGTGCTTCTCTGGTATCCCTGGGTTTAGGTATCTGTTTGCATGTGTGTGTGTCTATAGAATGCCTAGAACAGTGTGTGGACTGTGTACTATATATGTATTTATTATGTGTATATATACTTGTCTGAATGTTATTTGGGGCTGTTGGTGCATGAATGAAAATGAGTGAGTAAGTGTGTGTATGTATGAAAAGAGTCACTTTATCCTTTTTATAAAAATCTTAATTCATAATTAATTCCCAACAATAGAAAAAGAGCTACATATCCCTGGTAAGTATGGTCACCTCCAGTGGCCTGTGAGATCTCTGAATATAGCTTGCTAGAGCCCTTTAATACATAGTTGGGCTCCCTTAGGAGCCCAGTAAGTACTCCTTAGAGTACTTGCTGAATGACCAACTGGCAACAATTTTAACACCTACCTGGATTTTAACATATGCCTGTGGGACTTACTAGTCAACAGGTTGACAGAGGGCAAACAAGACATACAGGTTTTCTTGCTGCCCCTAAGAGAGAGCCATCTCCTTCATTTCTTATATATCATACATGGCCCTTAATGAGCTCTCCCTGTGTGTCAAATGCTGTTAAGTGCCAGAGAAGCCATGGAGACTTGATACTTACCCTGGAGGAGTTCAAAGGAAGTCTAATGTACCCTTCGCTTTATTTTACACTTGAAAGATAAAGTTCAGACCTCTCCTTTACCCATGCCTGGCCCTCCAAACATTTGCATACTGATGATTTCTTCTCCTGAGAACTAGCCGGCTTATCCAATTGACTCCTAGACCTTGCAGCTGCTTGAAAAATCATGTAAAATCAACATGCCTAAATCAACTCTTAGGCTCCAGTCTTTTCCTCCTTGTAGTCCATCCTGCACAGATCACCAGATCAATCATTCCAAAACAACACATATAATTTTACTTTCCTAACAAAATCCACCCAGTGGTTTTGCATTACCTATAAAAAAACCTCTACTACTTCCCTATACAACTGTTTGTGTTCATCCAACAGGTGGAAAGCAGCTTTGTCCCCTGCCAAGTAGTAAACCCACTGAAAATAGACATACGGCAAAAAACTCTAAGTACTGAACGTGGGCGTTTCATTATCTTCAAACATATTTTCCCTGACACTAGGATTTTTATTTGCAACACAAAGTCAGTCTTTCAACAAAAACTTACTGACCATCTAATAATGGCCAGGTATACAGAGCAGATACTACCTTCTTTGTGTCTCTAAATCATAATTATTCAATTAAATATTTGATAGTAGATATGGATAGGTTGTCTATTTGTGTGGGGTCTTCTGCTTCAACTCTCCACTGCATTCGTTTTAAATACAATGGATAATGATGAGAAAAGGGGCCACCCCCTTGCTAGCTCTGCTGTGCCCTGTCTTATATTTTGAGTCTGCAATTAAGCTCTCTCCATGCCCAAATCTATACCAAGAATAGTTTCCAGAAGTGATTTAGACTCTTTCTCCAAACTATTTGTATAATTCTGACCATTCCATGTCCCTAGTGGATGAAGCCCAGTTGCAAAGAACAGAATTCTTGGATGACACCACCAGCTGCTTTATTGAGAATCCCCACCACAATTTTCTCTTCATATGACCTATCTGTACTAATATCTGTGGTGCCAGCAGAGTGTGAAGGGAGAAGTCAACTAAGGTTTAATTGAGGATAGGGAGGCAAGCCAAGTATTGAATTATTTGTCATGGGACAAAAATAAGGGTAGGGTACTCCTGAAATGGGGTATATACTTTATATGTGAATAGGTGGAGAAAGCAGGGCATAGATAGATTTGACTAAATGTAGGGTGGCAAGAGTAGGAAATTCATATGAGAAAAGACCACTCCTTAGAACATAGCTACAAGGCCCTGCCGTAGGAAAGCTCCAGTTTATTTTCTTTAGTCTATTGCATCCTCTTTCACATTTACCTTTGCAAGAACTATACTTACCATGTCAGTATCTGACACAGGGCCAAAACTGGTCACGTAGATGTCAGTCTTCACCTCAGTCACTGCATCTAAGTGAAAGAAAGTAGAAAAGCAGAATGTCAGGAAAGGCTTTTGTCTTAGAAAGAGTCCAGTGCAGTACTCTGAATGACAGCCAACTTACCACTTCTGAGAAAGGAAGACCCCTCAAAAACTTCTCATCTGTGCTATTTCTTCACAGGAAACATCCTGGGTATAGATTCAAAGTCTATCCCTTTAGCAACAAAGCTTAGATAGGGCCCTTAGGGATCCCTGACATTCACAAGAGCTGAGCTCTCACACTGGGCTTACCCTTACATGTAGTAGGTTACAAATGTTGCAATATCCAACACTTTTCCACTTCTAGGAACATAGGATGATTGTGCTTCCACTCCCCTACCTTTTTGAAGTAGGGAAGGGTAATATGAATGGTTCTGGATGTGGGAGAAAGTAATATGTGTCTCTCATGGCTGGAACAATTAATGTCTAATGCAAGATCCTCCATGCCATGATGATCATAAAAACACACATTGATACAGTGCTACAATAATATTGAAAATGTCTGGAATGACAAGCTAATATATGGAGGACCACTGCCCTGGAGAGTTGCCTGGATCCACAATAGACTGCATGAATGAGAAATAAATTTTTATTGTGTTAAGTGTCTCATATTTGCAGATAACTGATATCATTTGATACACTCTTTACATCTATTTTCCTTCACTGTAACCATTTGTTTTACTTTTCTATCTTCCTTCCTAACCCAGGGGCTTCTGAAAGATTTATTACTCAGATGTTGCTCACTAAACATTAAGTTTTGCATGAATGGATTAATCTTATCACATATCACATATTTGCCATATTGGAAATTAATACTGTCTTAGTCCATTCAGGCTGTTACAATAAAATACCTTAGACTGGGTAATTTATAAAGAACATAAATTCATTGCTCACAGTTCTGGAGTCTGGGAAGTCTAAGATCAAGGCACCATCAGGTTCAGTGTCTGGTGAGGGTCCATTCCTCATAAATGTTGCCTTCTATATCCTCACATGATGGAAAGGGCTAAGGAGCTTGCTCAAGCCTCTTTTATAAGAGCATACCTCAAATGGAGCATGAGCTAAGGCAGGCTACTCCCGTCTGGCAAAGCCATTCCAGCCTACCAAACACCTCAAGATTACAGTAAGCCAAACAAGTCTCACTCCAGCCCAGTATACTTGACCCTAATTGAGCATACTAGTAACACACCTAATAGGAGTAAAGCCCAAACAAGAGTTGATGTATGTCTATAATAGAGCTGGCTACTGCAGTTCATGGTGCTATTTATTTTCTCTCATGGAATGGTAGTGAATGCATCTACTCCATCTGCCCCATATTAGCTGTACTCATTCAGACCTGAGTTTTGGCACAAATGTATTTTAGCTCTTGTTCATTTCCCACTTTCCAGAACCATTCCTTAGGCTTAATATATTGTGCCCATATTCAGGCACTTACATGTTCAATATACTCAAGGCCACTGCACTCATCCATAAACATTCCATTTTCAGAACAGACTTTGAGTATCATTTAATAATAATCCAGACTATAATCAATTCACCAAAAGACACAATTTACTCCCAAGCTTAATCAGCAAATAACAT
This sequence comes from Aotus nancymaae, assembly GCF_030222135.1. Classification (NCBI taxonomy): domain Eukaryota; kingdom Metazoa; phylum Chordata; class Mammalia; order Primates; family Aotidae; genus Aotus; species Aotus nancymaae. The sequence continues at coordinate 1,220,938 of NW_026988553.1, forward strand.
GTCTCTGAAACTAGAGCTGTGTTTTAAATAGCTGGGCTTACATGTAGAGCAGATGATTATTTGGAGCTATTTCTGTACTTGAAGAAGAAGACACAAAACTTCAGAACACAGAATATGCCCCCTTAAGGTTTCTCCTTTCAGACACATTGCCAGGCTCATTTGCTAAAGAAGCAAATGCCCGTATACCTACTGTATGACATAATGATCTCCAATTATCCTATCCCCAAATACATAAAATAAAATAAATTCATTAATGGAAAAGACCATGATTATATTTGAATCCTGCGGGGATCACTCCAGGATAGAGACCCCTAAGTGTCTCTGCCATAATGGAGTTTGAGCCCAGACACATTTCTCCCCCTCTGGAGGCAGTCGAGCTGAGGAAAAGAAGGAACTGAAAGAAGTTTGATTTTGCAGAGGTCTAGTTCTGGTTCACTGATCTAACAGCTTGGCTGGGTGAAGGCTGTGTGGTTTCACTGTGCATTGTATTTCTTGAAGTTTCTGTTCTGGGCTAGTTTTTATGACTCTGTTACCAGGTACTCACTGAACCTTATGACTATTTATATGACATTTGAAATTGTTACCTCTAAGATTTATACCTTGGTTTGACTGTTGTAAGATGTGATCTTGTTTCTGTGTTTTTGATTATCGGATAAGTAGAAAAGGTCACCTGTTTGTTTTATGACTTCTTGATCAATCTTTATGACAGTTGATTGTATGCTTCTCCTTTTACTAGTTTTATCTTGAATCCCAGGCTTGCAATGTTGTGACTTTCCCTTCTCCTTTGTTGTAGTAACCTCACTAAGTAACCTGACATCAGCCACCGCAGGCTAAAGGGTATATAATGAGACCCTGTACACAAAATAAATTGCTGACTTGGGCAGTCCTCATCAGTCCTCCAGACCCCATTCTGTTCTATCTCTCTTTTCTTCCACACACTCTCTCTTCCAGGTATTGGGACCCTCTTGCTGGTCAAGAGACCCCCGGCAGATGTGCCATTCTCACGGACCACAACAGAATCCAATATGTCAGGCAAAAACATTCCAGATACAGAACAATTTTCTACATTAATATAGTTGTTAAAATTGTAAGATAGTCATGCAGACTTCCAATGTCCTATAGAAAAGAAGAGAGATAGTGGGAAACGTCTACAAAATTTATAGGTGACATGGTTTGGCTCTGTGCCCCCACCCTAATCTCACCTTGAATTGGAATCCCCATAATCCCCACATATCAAGCCAGGACCAGGTGGAGGTAATTGAATTGTGGGGATGGTTTCCCCCATGTATGCTGGCTGATTGAGAATACTGCCAGCCTACAGTTCGAGAGTAAAATGACAAAGTGCCCAAGACAGAAGGCACTGAGGGGACAGGTATAAGAAATTTTGTTTGTGAACTTTTTTTAAGTGAGGCAAAATGGGAAAATGATACCACAGAGGGAAAGACAAAAGAGAGAAGTGAATGCACAAGATCTTTGTGCTCAATCAAAAACTAAAAACAAGAAGAAAAGAAATCAAAGCCTGTGGAATCAAAAGAAGAACCTATCAATTATTTCCCATCCAGAGTTTTCCCATATCTATTCTATGGGTAAGGCTCTGTTCTAGGCCCTGGAAGGGAAAAGAGAAATTAATAGGACATAGTTTCTGTCTTCAAGTAGCTTGCTGAGGAAGAGTAAGAAAAAGGGGGACAGAACAGAGAAGCATGTTACTGCCCATTTTGTAGCCAGAGATCCTTCTTTTAGAAACTGTTTCCAAATTCCATTATATTGGACTAAATACGTGGTTGTTTGCACGACAGGAGAGACTCTACTCATTGCCTTGCCTTGTTCCTCCACTTCCAGGATGAAGTCTTCCAGATTGTTGACTATAGCTTAAGCCAAAGGATTTCAAAGGGAAAAACAGACACAGTTGTATTTGACAAAAATCCAACTGGAGAATCTCTCTGGAGCTTGACTAAACCATTGATGCTAACTATGTCATTTGAGGGGCATAAGGGTAATATCTTCATACTCAAAAAGTTATTCCTAGGGTGTATCTTCAGTATCTTCTGCTGTTATTTACTCTTCTTATGTTTTCAGAAATAAGGACCATCTGGGGATTCTAAATGTCCATCATGACATGAAGACACTATTCCTATTACCTGAAAGTTAATGTTAAGTTACTTATGTATTATTGCTACCAGGAAAATGTAGATAGAATTCTATCTTTTCATCCCTGACCTTGGGTATATTCCAGGTGTCTAGACCCAGGTCTTCTTCAACAGTGGTTGGTAGCTCTCTGCTTCTCCACACTAATGGGATCCAAGAAAAAGAATGGTCCATAGAGGAGTTATAGCAGGAAGGTGTTATAGTAGTAGAATATTTGTGGTAATAGGTAGGTCTCATATCCATTAAAAGGAGACTGTAAAAGAGAACTGCAGAAAATTTATTTATAGAAATGGCAAACAATTGCAAAAGCTATTATTGTAAGGGTGAGTTTAAAAATGAATTTTCTGTTCTTGTGTCAAATCAAGAAAGACACTAAAATGTGGAAATGTTGATGGTGGGTGAGAGGGTGAGGGCCTATAAATGTGTGGCAAGGTAGAAGATGGGATGTGATGTGAGTTATACTCAGCAGATAAATCAGCTCAAAGCTCATTAGCAAGATGATTAATTACTGGCATTATTGATTTGAGAGAAGACTCTACTGTAGCTAGCTATGCTATGACATATATATGCAATATTTTTTTTTTTTTTGAAGAAAGAAAGAAAGAGAAAGAGAAAGGGGGAGAGAGAACAGGAGTCTTGCTCTATTGCCCAGGCTGGAATGCAATCTAAAAATAGGTATTAAAAACCTCTTTTGTGCTGATAATTGTGCTTAACAGTGGAGACAGGAAGGAATAAGGGAAGAAAATAACAAACAGCCAACCAATATTTCATTTAAGTCTGTGAAATGCTATGCAAATGCTGAAGAGTGATTTACTTCCAATTATGTGGTCACTTTCAAAATAGGTGTAATGTGATACTGAGAAAAATGTATGTTCTGTGGACCTGGGGTGAAGAATTCTATAAATATTCACTGAGTTTACTTGTTCCAGGTCTGAGTTCAAATCATAGATGTCCTTGTTAATTTTCTATCTTGTTGATCCGTCGAATATTAACAACGTGGTGTCAAAGTCTCCCGCTATTATTCTGCGGGAGTCCAAGTCTCTTTATAAGTCATTAAGAACTTGTCTTATGTATCTGGGTGTTCCTATATTGGGTGCATATATATTTATGATCATTGACTCCTGTTGTTGCATTGATCCTTTTACCATTATGTAATGTCCTTCTTTATTTCTTTTAGTCTTTGTTACTATTAAAGTCTATCTTTTTTTTTTTTTTTGCTCTCCATTTGATTGGTAAGTCTTCCACCAACCCTTTGTCTTGAGTCTTAGTGTGTCCTTGCTTATGAGATGGATCTGGATACAGCGTACCGATGTGTTTTGACTTTTTATTAAATTTGCCTGTCTGTGTCTTTGATTGGGGCATTTAATCCATTTAAATTTAGGATTAATATTGATATTTGTGAGTTTAATATTGTCGTTTAATGCTAGCTGGCTATTTTTCCCATTAGTTGATATAGATCCTTCATTATGGAGATACTCTTTACCTTTTGGTAAGTTTTTGGGATGACTGATACTAGTTGTTCCTTTCTGTGTATACTGCTTCTTTCAGAAGCTCTTGTAAAGCAGGCCTGGTGGTGATGAAATCTCTGAGTGCTTGCTTGTTCACAAAAAAATTTATTTTTCCTTCACTTATGAAGCTTAGTTTGGCTGGATATGAGATTCTGGGTTGAAAATTCTTTTCTTTGAGGATATTGAATATTGACCCCCATTCTCTTCTAGTTTGTAAGGTTTCTGCTGAGAGATCTGCTGTGAGTCTGATAGGCTTCCCTTTATGGGTAACCTGACCTTTCTCTCTAGCTGCCCTTAGAATTTTCTCCTTTATTTCAACTCTGGTGAATCTAATGATTGTGTGTCTTGGGGTTGCTCTACTTGACGAATATCTCTGTTGTGTTCTCTGTATTACCTGGAGTTGAGTATTGTCCTGCCTTACTAGGTTAGGAAAGTTTTCCTGAATAATATCCTGAAGAATATTTTCCAGCTTGGATTCATTCTCTTCATGACATTCAGGTACACCTATCAAACGTAGATTAGGTCTTTTCACATAGTCCCATATTTCTTGGAGACTTTGCTCATTCCTTTTTACTCTTTCTTCTCTAATCTTATCTTCTCATTTCATTAAGTTGGTCTTCGACCTCTGATATCCTTTCTTCTGCTTGATCAATTCGACTGTTAAAACCTATGCATACTTCATGGAGTTCTCATATTGTATTCTTCAGTTCCATTAATTCACTTATATTCCTCTCTAAATTGTCTATTCTCATTAGGATTTCATCAAACCTTTTTTCAAGGTTCTTAGTTTCCTTACATTGGGCTAGAACATGTTCTTTTAACTCACAGAAGTTTCTTATTATCCAACTTCTGAAACCTAATTCTGTTAATGGAATGCACTCGTTCTCCATCAGGCCTTGTTCCCTTGTTGATGAAGAACTGTGATCCCCTGTAGAGGGAGAGACATTCTGATTTTGGGTATTCTCAGCCTTTTTACACCGGTTTCTTCCCGTCATTGTAAATTTATCCACCTGTCATCTTTGTAATTACCGACTTTCAAATTAGGTCTCTGAGTGGACGTCCAACTTGTTGATTCCCAGCGCCGGAATCTGAGCAACCCACTGCACAGCCAAAACAGTGGCATTAAGATTTATGGTGCTTTTCTGCCTGGGAATCTCCGATCGGGCTTCCTTCTTGAATCCCTTTTTCAATCAGCTGAATAGGCGACTCTGCCTTCCCAGAGCTCCAAACGTTGACCATAAGGGGACCCAGTCCTGTTTACTCTGCACTGGGAACCGCCGCACTGGGGTGCTGGCAAAACCACTGTGCCGGCCACAAGAGTCATGCTGGCAACCCATGGGGCTCCTCTGCTGGGAATCTCCTGGTCCGTGAGCAATAAAAATTTGTCTGAAAGTGTGGCGTCCTCTCATTCTCTGCACTTTCACTGGGAGCTACAATCCTGAGCTGCTAGTAATCGGCCATCTTGGATCTCTCTCCCATATGCAATATTTTATATGTTCCAGAATCTTCTCTGGCATATGGTTGAATAAAATGGATGATTCAAGGTGGAGAATGAGAAGGAAAAGATAAGAAAACATCTTCCTGTCACTTCAGCAAGCAGGACCTCACATACAGTTAAAGCAATGATTCCCAAATTTGGCTATATATTAGACTCACATGTGGAGCTTTTAAATCTTCTTATTGTCCTACTTCCACCCCAGTCTGGTTAAATCAGAACAACTGTGGCTAGAGTACAAGAATCAGTACTTTTTTAATATGGTAAAATACAGGGAATCAATGTTTTTTAAAGATCATAAGGCGATTACAATATGCATCAAAATCAGTGCACAAAATCAAATTTGGTGCATCAAAAGCTGAGCACCACTGTATTGAAGTCTCATTGGCTTCATTGGGAGTGCTCAGGGCCCTCGGAAAAGACTGTTGTCAATTACTTCCTTGATCAGTCCTCAGGCATCTGCTCAGTCTAATTCCAGATCCAAACCTACTCTATGGAGATTGATATTAGGCATTAATTTAATTGGACCTCTTGGGCAGAAAGTGAAACAAAGTAGTAACAAAATACTGCAGTCTTTTTGTTGCTATGTACTATCCCTCTCCACCAACTGTGATTTATGAATGTTTCTCCATTTTCCTAGTTAGGTGTTTGTGCAAGAGAACCCCTCTCACAGTTTTCAGTAACAAATATTGGGGTTATACAAAGTACACAAACCTTCATATCAGACATGCTGAGTTCCTTTCCTCCCTGTCCTTCTCTAACCTCTCCTCTCTTCTCCTCACCACTCTTCTCCTCTCCATCAAAAACTAAAATAAAAGTTTAAAAGTTTCTCAAACATTTAATCATAGAATTGCTACATAACCCCACAATTCCACTCCGAGGTATAAAACCTGAAAACAGGTGTTCAAACAAAAGCTTATACATAAGTGTTTATAGCAATACAATTTACATTAGTCAAAAGATGGAAGCAGCTCAAATGTTTATGAATGAAAAAACAGATAAAGAAATTGTGGTTTATCCGTACAATGGAATATTATTCATTCATAAAAAAGAATGGCATAGTGATATATGTACTGATACATGGATGTACCTCCAATATTCACACTATATCAAGGAAAGCAGGCACAAAAGGCCACATATTGTATGATTCCATCTACAAGAAATATTCAGAATAGGTGAGTGCATAGAGAATGCAAATTCATGATTGTCAGTGGCTGAGAAGAGGAGAAACAGGGGTAAACTGCTTAATGCATGACAGGTTTTACTTTGGAAGGATGGAAATAATTTGGAACTAGACAGAAGTTGTGGTAGCCTAACACTGTGAAAATGTACTAAATGCCACTGAATTGTTCCTTTAAAATGGTTACCTTTTTACATTATGTGAATTTCACCTCGATAAATGATTTAAAACAAATAAAGTCAACTCTTCTCTTTTCTTCTTCTTTTTTGAAATGGAGTTTTGCTCTTGTCACCAGGCTGAAATGCAATGGCTCGATCTCGGCTCACTGAAACCTCTGACTTCCAGGTTCAAGCAATTCTCCTGCCTTAGCCTCCTGAGAGTAGTTGGGATTACAGGCACCTGCCACCACACCCAGCTAATTTTTTTAGTTTTAGTAGAGACGGGGTTTCACCATATTGGTCAGGCTAGTCTCAGACTCCTGACCTCAGGTGATCCACCCACCTCACCTCCAAAAGTGCTGGGATTACAGGTATAAGCCACCACACCAGGCCAAAGTCAACTCTTAGTCATCTTAATGTCCTTGTCTCCATCAACCACTACCAAATTGTTTGGAGTGGGATATCATTCAGTGTTGCTTTCATACCCATTCCCAGCATGGTTTTTTGTTTGTTTAATCTGTCTTACTTTTATTTTTTACTTTATTTTGAATGTCAGCTCTAGTACAAGTAGCAGTAGGGGATCGGTAAACACCCTGGACTCAAATTGAAGAGGCCAATGTACTATTGCTTGAACTTGGAAATTGTCCTCTCTGCTATGAGCCTGCGTTTCACCATCTGTAACCTTCTCATTTTCTCAGCAATGTTTTGAGAACACAATATTACATAAAAGTAAGGACTAAATGGATGTGAAACTGCCCTGCTATACAGAATTCATGAAAGGTAATAAGGATCCTGGGAATCTCTTTGTTTTTTCTTCCAATTAAAGAAAGAATTCCTTCTGCACTAGTAGCAGCTTATAAATGAGCAATATGTTATCAGATACACTCTTTTCTTCACATTCTTTGAATCAACTTTTGTAATGAGAGGATTACATTGTAATTGCCTTCTGTTAAAAAATATTAACATCAACCTTTTCTCTAATCATGCCTGGGTGCTTAACACTGCTTACATTTACTCTGGTCTTTTTTAAGGAAGCTAAAACACAGATCTACCTGAGCATAAAATCTGCATTCTGAGAAAATGGAACAAAGAAACTCTTAAGAGACCAAGGATATGTTTGTTTCCCTTAACATAATTCAAACAGCTTAGCTTTGGAAACTAGCTCTTTGTCTCGTTGAGCTACCACTTCTAATTTATAAGATTTTAAGAAAAAATGTTGTCTTATCCATCCTTTCATCCCCAGAGCACTTAGCAGAGTATCTGCCTTATAAAAGGGACTAAATAAAATGAATCAATTAATAATTTAATCCATCGACATCCCTGTGGATCTTATAAAGCTCATTTATTTGTTGATGGAATCAGACAACAGAGAGGCTGGAAAATTATCCCAATTCCAAAGAGAATGTTCTTACTTTAACTATGCTGTGTAACTATCAACACCTTGGGAAGATAGGCTTAACTGGTTACATAGAATACTTTCTTTATTAAGGCTAATATCAATTGGCAGTAAAATTCTGGGTCAGATTGGTAAACAAAAAAAATAAGCTTTGGAAAAAGAGATAATTACTAGCAGGTGCTGCCATGGATTCACAAAAAACAAATTATGTCAAACCTGACTTTTATGGAAAACAAAATTGCCACAATTTCACATCGGAGATAAGTTGTTGATATTGTGTATCTGAATTTCATCAAGGCACTGACAGACTGTTTCATGTGTCCATTACACTACATTGTTCTGTCAAATATCTTATTAATATGACTTTTCAGTTATCTTATTAATATGGCTTCTCTCTTCATAATTCATAGAAGAGAGAATACCTACAGTCACTAATTCATTCCCTGTGTTCCTTTTTCTGGTGGAGAATGAAAAGTATTTCTCAAAAAAAAAAATGCTATGTTAAGATTGCTAATCAGGACAGGTTGTGACATTTCTGTTCACCTTGTGTTTATTATTTCAGTTACAGCAAGCACTTTCCCAAGTACTTTCTTTCCCAGTACTTAGGTGAAAGAAAGGGAAGAAAACAAACTCCCATTTACTGAGCAATATTTGATAGGTTATTTACATAATTTATTTTCTTAATCCTCAGAACAACTTGGCAAGGTATCTCGACCCTTTTTCTACAGATGAGAAAACAGACTTGGGCACGGTAAGAAAGTTCTCCATGATTAGACAACTAGAACAGCTGGCAGAAACAGAACTGGCCTGGTCTGTCTGACTGTAAAAGCCATGTTCTCTGATGAAGACCCTGTTTAAAGGGGCGAAGATCCATGCCAAGCAGAGGCCTGAGTAGACAAAAGCTGCCTTATCATGAGCAGGACACAAGCCCTAGAGTGCTTTGCTTCAACCCACAAGCATCATCTGGCTTCTCATTTTAAAATTTTATGGTCAGAAATTATCTTTGGAGGCTATGGAATTCAAATTTGGCAAGTTTAATCATACTACTTACTGAAAATTTCTTCCTAATGGCATACATTATCCACCCATCACAACTCCCTTTGCACAAGCCAAGTGTAGATCACTAGATGTAGGACAATCATTTGGATAAGAACTGTGAGCTGAGAATTGGCCATTGTTTTTCTTCCTGGGACAATTTTGTGATCCTTGGCATTGCTTACAGGCCAAAGATCTGGGTGTGGTCCTGGTAGAAAGCATCAAAACTATTAGTGCATACATGAGACTGGTATAATAAAACTGAAAAATTGAAAAATTTATAATGTGATGGCAGGCTTTTCTCATATAACATTTGCTGAATTCTTAAGTTGCACAAGAGGCTGAAGAGGCAGGCCAAAAAATCAGAAAAGAAGAACAAAATATCCTATAGCCTTGCAGTGCTTATGAAACAAATACTCATCAGGGAAAGGAGGACTGAAAACAAAACAAAACAAAAGGCATGAGTTGAAAGCCTTAGAAAAGATCTATTATCACGTTTCACCTTAGGCTACAAACCAGTTCTAGGCAAAGAAAGAGGCCAAGTCCATATCTGACAACTGAAAAAAGGACACTGCAGGGAGACAGAGAAACCAGAAGAAAATTAGAGTTCAAATGGGGATTCAAAGAAAAAATTGGAGATTTAAAGGGGTCCCACTCACATGGATAGTCTCTTTCTCAGGCCTCTGAAAAATTTTGAAAATGTTTGAAAGTAGAAGGCTAAAGAGATAAGCTGATAACATCTGAATGGCACAACAATCTCTATTTAAGTGCTAAGGAGAAGAGACTAAAGAGGATCTAGGTTAAAAGACTTGGAGGGCTACAACCTAGGAATATCGAGAATGGGAAGTGAACTGAGTCTTATCAAAACTGAATTCAAGCCTCAACTTAGATCAGTCTCTGAATTGAGTTGATTGCTCTCTTACTTTACTTGCCCATAAGAAGAAAGAAAGGGTGAAATATCCTGGTGGAAGATAACATCATCTGAGTGCTCTTTTGTTCTTTTATTACATAAAACATACAATCAAAATGTACTATACAGTTGTCCCTTGCTATCTGTGGGGGATTGGTTCCAGGACTTCCTGTAGATACCAAAATCTATAGGTGCTCAAGTTCCCTATATAAAATGGCATAGCATTTGCATATAACATATGCACATTCTCCTGTATACTTTAAATCATCTCTAGGTTATTTATAATACCTAATAGAACATAATTGGTATGTAAATAGTTGTTAAACTGTGTTCTTTAGGCAATAATGAGAATAAAATCTATACATGTTTAGTATGGATGCAATTTTTTTCAAATATTTTTAATCCATGGTTGGTTGAATCTACAGATGCAGGCTGGCTGTATACACACACACACACACACACACACACACACACACCCCTATATACACACATATATATAAATTAAATAACAATTTAATTAAACCAATAAAAGACAAGAAACAAGACAAAAAGGAACATGACAAGGTGGGCAAGTAGAAAACAAACATTAAGGTTATATGAACATTTTTTGATAAATTACTTTAAATGTAATTAAGCTAAGTACTGTAAGTAAAAGGCTAAGAATATCAAACTGGATAAAACAACAAAATCCAACTGTCAGAGGCTAAAAAGAGAAACATTTAAATATAAGGACACATAAAGCATGAAAACAAAGGATGGATGAAGATGAACAACGCAAACACTAACTTCACCCCCGCCACTTTCCAAAAAGAAGGGTAACTTGAGTGATTGTAGTCAACATAGACTTTAGGGCAAAAAGCAATACTGAAATAAAGAGGGCTCTTCAAAATCATAAAGGAGCTAATCAGACAAAAAAATCATAATCTATCTATATGCAGTTATTATTATAAATGTATATGAGTAAAAATTGAGACATGCAAAAGGAGAAATATATACATTGCAAATCAGATAAAAATATCATTTGATCTGATTTTAAGATTTTATTTAGATGCGACACTTCATAAATTATATTCAAGTGAATGTTCGTTGTATGTTAATAATTGTGAAACAATTTACAATTTAGAGGAAACAAATTTCTCAATCATATAATGTTACAGAAGATCTGACAAAAATTAACAAAGATGATTGATTGATACACTGCACACTACAATGAGAATATTCACATTATTTTCCACAGTGTGTGGAAAATTACCCAAAACTGACTATATGCTGAACCCTAAATATGTCCTGAAAAATTTTACAAGATTGAAATCATTTAGAGTATATTCTCTTATTATATTAGAATTAGGCTAAAAATAAGAAAAATAATAAGAATAAAATCACCAACTCCCTGAATATTAAACAATACATTTCTAAATAATTCTTGGATCTAAATAAATAAGAAAATTGATTTTTTTACATAAAATACATATAACAATAAGGATACAATATTTTAAAATTTAGCTGGATTTTGATTGCAGTTAAATCACTGTTTAGATGAAATGTATAACTTTTTCTGTATTAGAAAAAGAGAAAAACAAAATAATGAGATTTTATATATATATATTTATATAAAAATATTATTTATATTTATTATATTTATTATGAAAAGTGAAATGAAGACACTGCAGAAAAAGGAAAATGATAGACCAATGTCTGTCATTAAAAGTGATGCAAAATATCAAGGAAAATATTAGTAAATTAAATACAATGATACATAAAGTAATGCATCATGATCAAGTATAGCTTATTTCTGGAGTGCAAGGGTGGTTTATCACTCATAATTTATTTATTTCATGATATAAATGTAATTCACTATAAGAACAGAAAAATGGGAAATAAATCACATGGTAATCTTGATAGGTATAGAAATAAGCATTTAATAAAATGCAGTTTATTCATACATTTCTCAGCAAACTAGGAAGAGAAAAGAACTTCCTTAATCATATAAAAAATTTACAAAGTAAACCTACAACAAATTTCATTATTAATGGTGAAATACTGTAAGCTTTCCACTGAAATAAGAAACAAAACAAGGATAGCTTCTACTACCTCTTCTATTCTACTAGAATTGAAGATGATATAAATTTGTATGCAGAAAATCTAAAAGAAATGATAGACAAATGTTGGAATTAATAAGTCAATACAAATACACTTCTAGATACATGGGCAATATATAAAACCAATCATATCTCTACATAGCTATAACAAATTTTGCTTTATCTTTCTCTTGCCTTAAGCCTCCTAGATTGAATAACAAATTTTTATAATAGCATGAAAAATCATGTCTCAAGGCATAGATCAAGCAAACGAGACCTTGAAAGTAAAAAGGCCAAAACATTACTGAGAGAAATTAAAAGATAAAATAAAGAGGAAAATACTAGTTTATGAATTAGAACATTCAGTGTTACGAAGCTTTTTAAAATTCCTAAAGTTTACTTATATATTCAATACGAAGCCAACCTCAGCAGTTGTTTTTTTCAGAAAATGATAATCTGATTATAAAATTTATCTAGAAATTTAAAGGGCAATGAATGGTCAAGATAATCTTGGAAATAACAAGGCTGGATGATTTATATTACCAGATATCAAACCTATCATAAATATATAGTAATTAAGATAGAAGCCACATCTATCATGAGAATGAAGGTTGGCTTAAACATATGAAAATCAATCATTGTAATTTACCATATCAACACACTAAAAAAAGAAAAATTATATAACTAGCTTAATAGACACAGAAAGAGCAACTGAAGAATTCTGACATTCCTGGCAAAAACTTTTAGCAAACTAGGAGAAGAAGAGAACTTCCCAAACTTAATAAACTGCATCTAGAAAAAACCTACACCTATCATCATATTTAATGGTGAAAGACTGAAAGCTTTCTCCTTAAGATTAGGAACAAGACAATGGTGTCTGTAAGGCCGATCGCCTCACCAGGAGCTCAGACAACCCCCACACCGGGAGCTTGGACACGTCCACCCCCATCGCACAGCCTAGCCCTCCCTTAAAGAACCCTGCCAAAATGCAAAAAAGTCTTGTAGCTCTACCCAATAGCAGTCGAGTCCCATATGCAAACAAAGTCTTGTAACTCTAGCCAATAGCAGCTGAGTCCTGTATGCAAACGAAGTCTTGTAACACTAGCCAATAGCAGTCGAGTCTTGTATGCAAATGAAGTCTTATAACTCTACCCAACAGCAGTCTTGCCTTGCCCACACCCTGCTCTCCCACAACTAATTGAATGCCTCCACTCCCTATAAAACCCCACGTCTGAGAGGAGTCCGTGTGACTTCTCCAGCCCCTCCTGTCAGAACTCAGAACCTTACCCGGGAGCTGAATAAATCCTTCACATTGGATCTTCTTGTGCTGGCCTCAGTTTCTTCATTTTAAACTCAGTGAGAACCCAACAAAACCTTGCAAGTGGTGCCAAAACCCAGGAGGAGTTGTAAGACCTGTCCTGGGGGAAATTGACTCCTCCACACAAAGCCGGACCAGGGAGCTGCCATTCCACCACAAAGTAAGACTTCTGTTGCCCACTACCCCACCCGCTGTCCTTGGGGTGTCCCTGTTTGAAACCGTTGCAACGTCAGGGATTCCTGCCATGAGTCCAGGACTCCGGCTGCCATGAGTCTGGGACTCCGGCTTCTTGCCGTGATTCTGGGACTCCGGCTTAGGACCTGAGTGTTGAGGAGACATCCCTGCACTCTTGTCTTCTTCCCGTGAGGGGTTTCTTAGGGTCAAGATTTTGAGGGAGACATCCCCACTTTCCTGAACCCTCACCAGTGACTGAGGTATGGGTACTCTGAAGCCCCATTAAACGTAAGCAGCCCTGCCTCACGGCAGAGCCAAACCCCCTGGCTTGCACCACCAAAACTTTTATTTTGAACCAGCCCATTGGCATAAAGGCTCCCGTTAATTAAGAAACTGTGTTTCCAGTTTCTTTCTCTCTCTCTCTCTCACCTAAGATGGTGGCCGTTCCCCACTCCTAAGATGGCGGCCGCTTCCCGCTCTTAACTCTATCTCTCTCTCTCTCTTTCTCTTCCTAATCCCTATGTGAGTGAGTGAGTGTGTGAGTTTATGTGTAGTCCCACTGCCTAATGGCTACGAGGCTTGTGTGGGCCTCAACCCGTGGTTCCATGGGGATGTCATAAGACATAATGGTGATTCACCTCTGGACTGAAAAGTTCTGAGGTCACCAGGCCCGGGGGTTATATGGGTACACCTTAGTCAAGACGCCCCTGAAACATCCCTTCGGGGACGTGGCTGGGAAGACATCAGACTGGTCTCCCATCTGGGGGGCACCCACCCTTTGTCCGTCAGTCTTATATGTAGTGCTGTCTTTATTGTGCCCTCTAATTTTCTCATGTGGCAGATAGCCCTAGCCCTGTCTCTTTTTATTTTCTTCCTTATTATACTCATTGCTGCCTATAAATTCTCTCAGCCACCTCCTCTGGGAAAGGAACACTTCTGCCCATGTTGGGTGTAATACCTGTTCCTATCCCTTCCTCACCTCTGACTGCCCCACAAAAGCCAACTATGGGGAATCAGAAGTCCCGCTTAGACCCCAAGTCGCCATTGGGATGCCTAGTCCAAAATCTACCCAAAGTAGGGCTTTCCATAAAAAAGAAAAAGCTGCTCTTCCTTTCTACCATAGCCTGGCCACAGTATCCTCTAGATAACCAGTCTAAGTGGCCTCTGGAGGGCACATTCGACTTTAATATCCTGACAGACTTAGGTAATTTTTGCGAAAAGAACAGTAAATGGTCAGATATCCCCTACGTTCAGGCTTTCTGGTATCTTCGTTCCTGCTCCACCCTCTTCCTCTTCCTTTTCTGACCCCAACACGCCTTGTTACACCTCGGGAGGGCCTGTCTAACCTTCTTCTCTCTAGCCCAGATCTTACCTTTTATGTAAATGGGAGTTCAACAGTGACAGCCGAGGGTTGACAAAAAGCAGTCGATGCAGTAGTCACAGATTCAGCCACCCTCGAGGCATGTCACCTCCCCAATGGACATACAGAATGAGGCCACCTTAACTAACCAACTCAGGCCCTCGAGATGAAGGTGACTGTTAATAATGGTGGTGGTAATGAAAGTAGTAATGATGATGAAGGTATAATGAAGGTAATGATGAAGGTGATGATGTAGGTGATGATGAAAGTGATGGTAAAGGGTAAAGGTGATAATGGAGGTGATGGTGATGATGATGAAGGTGGTGATAAAGGTGATGATGGAAGTGATGGTGATGATGGTAATGGTAGTGATGGTAAAGGTAATGATGCTGAAGGTGGTAATGATAAAGGTTGTAGTAATAATAGTGATGATGATAAGGGTAATAATGAAGGTGCAACAACCCCCAACCTTTCTCTTGGCTAATGCTAGTCGAAGCCATAAACTTCACTAATTGCTTTTATGTGCCTCCCTTAACAAGCCCCCCTTAGCCACAGTTCCCCTCCAGACAGGGTTCAACCTGTCACGATCATCTATGAGACCTGACACCACCCTAATGGGTATCCCGCTGTTCAAGATGCACTCCCGAGATCTCTTTCTCTGCTACAGAACAACCAACAGCTCCAGCTGCAACACAACTGCAAAAGTAAGATCCACCCTTTATGCACCTCCGGGAGGATACTTTTGGTGTAATGGGACCCTAACCAAGGTTATAAATGCCTCCCTTCCCTCCCCCTGTGTACCTGTTACTCTAGTCCCACAGCTGAAGGTATATGGGCAAGCCGAGTTCCTATCCCTCCTTATGCCTCCCCCTGTTCACTGAAACAAATGAGCTGTCTTCCTTCCAATAGTAGTTGGCCTCTCTTTGGCATCCTCTTTAGTAGCTGCTGGAATAGGAAGCAGAGCGATGGGCTACAGTGTCACTTCAGCTGCTCAACTGGAAGACAAGCTCCATGTGGCCGTTGAAGCGTCAGCCATCTCCCTGGCCTCCCTCCACGACAAATCACGTCACTGGCCCAGGTAACTCTCCAAAACCGATGGGCCCTTGACCTACTAACAGCAGAAAAAGGGGATACCTGTCTGTTTCTCCAGGAAGAGTGCTGCTATTACATCAATGAATCAGGCCTAGTAGAGGAGAACATCAACACTCTCCACTGCCTCCAGGAAGACCTCTGTAAAAAGCAAAATACAACAGCCTCACCTCTAAACTGGTGGCATTCTCCCATGCTTACCTGGCTAACCCCTATCATCACTCCTATCATCGTAATCTGTTTGCTATTATTAATGGCCCCTTTCCTTCTCAGGTTCCTACAAGCTCATATGTGAGAAATTGGACAAGTGGCTGTTAACCAAATGCTGCTTCATCCCTACGTCCGATTCTCAGTCGAGGCACCAGCCAACTGACCTGTCCCCCTCACTCCGCCCCTATTCAGCAGGAAGTAGCCAGAAAGAGCGGCACCCTCTATCATCGAAAGGTCAGAATGTAAGGCCAGTCAGCTCGCTGGGAGCTCGGACACCTCACCCCTGGGAGCTCGGATACATCCACCCCCCTCGCACAGCCTAGCCCTCCCTTAAAGAACCCCACCAAAATGCAAAAAAGTCTTGTAGCTATACCCAATGGCAGTCGAGTCCTGTATGCAAACGAAGTCTTGTAACTCTAGCCAATAGTAGCCGAGTCCTGTATGCAAACGAAGTCTTGTAACTCTAGCCAATAGCAGCTGAGTCCTATATGCAAACGAAGTCTTATAACCCTAGCCAATAGCAGTTGAGTCTTGTATGGAAATGAATTCTTGTAACTCTACCAAACAGCAGTCTTGCCTTGCCTTGCCCACACCCTGCTCTCCCACAACCAATAGAACGTCTCCACTCCCTATAAAACCCCACATCTGAGAAGAGTCCGTGTGACTTCTCCGGCCCCTCCTGTCAGACCACAGAACCTCACCCGGGAGCCGAATAAATCCTTCACATTGGATCTTCTTGTGCTGGCCTCAGTTTCTTCCTTTTTAAACTCGGCAAGAACCCAACAAACCTTACAGTGTCTGCTTTCACCATGTCTATCCAACATTATATATGAAGTCTAGTCAGTGCAATAAAGCAAGAAAAAAGAGCACAGGAAGAATTAAAATGGTCTTTCTTCTTATATGACATAATCATTTAAGTATATTATCTGATGAATCTGCAAAAAAAAAAAAGCTACTAGAAGTTTCATGTCTGATATGAAAACATGAGGAACTCTGCAGACCTGCTTCTCAGTGAAACGGAAAGTTATTATTATTTTTCCTTTCTGTGGAGAATGGGTTCTGGCTGTGTTGCCCAGCCTGGTCTCAAACTCCTTGGCTCAAGCTATCTTCATGCCTTTGCCTCCCTAAGTGCTGGAACTACAGGTGTGAGCCACTGGTATAAAATTTATTTTCGTAACAACCAAATAAAGTTTCTGAAAATGGTCCTATGGTCATACATAAATTTTTTTAAAATTTATTCAAGAAAGAATTTATTCAAGAAAATCTACTAAAACTGAGTAAGAAAGCAAGAATCTAGAATATTTAAACCAAGAACGATTCCCACTCCCCCCACCCCCCAGCTCAGTGAAACAGAAACTCTATTCTAGATGGGTGCAACCAAGAGTACCCATCTCTTTTCCCCCATCTCCCAGTTGAAGAGCTAACTTCCTGGGAAAGGCACGATGTCAGCATTTCTCATCCAGGAATAAGCTACCTGTTGCTGAGCTAAATTCTAGGCAACTTTGGCTGAGAGCTTCCTCCTTTCTTGCTCCCAGCCCTCACTTATGGCATGGAGACTCTAACTTGGGCATGGCACTACTGAGAGTACTGTGGCCTCAAGTGCTCTTGATCTGGCTAATGTAGCAGTGGTCCATGCTGGAAAATGCAAGCTGAGAAGACGTGGGACCACTGCCATCACCCCTCTACCAAGCACTCAGCAATTAACATAGGATCGTTTCTCAGAGAAAAGTGTGCCTTGTTCTCACCCCAAGAACTAGAACCATAACTTAGAGATTTTGCCCAAGAGAGAAGCAGACCATAGAAGAGAGAGCATCAGATCATTCCCCAAAGGAACTGACTTCATTTGCAACAAAGTATGGAGAATTTCAAGCCTGGGGTGCTGTAAAAAACAATGGAGACTGTAGTGAAAGGCAATTAGGAGAAAATTCAAAGATCCATTGGACATATAGGCTAAACTGCAGATCAGCTAGTTTGCTGAAGAGAAAATGGGAAAAAGAAAGCTGGAAAGATCCCTACTGTAGTCAGAACAAATATCAAACCTTTAACCTCTGGCACTATTGAAACCTTCAGAGATTTTTTTAAATTTTACTCTTATAGATGTAAGTGTACAAGTGCAGTTGTGTTATATGGATATATTGCATAGTGGCGATGTCTGGACTTTCACTATACCCATCACCAGAAACTGAAAAGATTTTTTTTTTTCAAAGACAGAGTCTCTTTCTGTTTACCCAGGCTGAAGTACAGTGGCACAGTTATGGCTCACTGCCTCTAGTTCTTGAGCTCAAGCAATCCTGCTACCTCAGCCTTTCAAGCAGCTGGGACTGCAGTTGCATGCTACTATGCCCAGTTAATTTTTTTATTGTTTCATATAGACAGGGTCTCACTATGTTGCCGAGGTTGATCTTGAACTTCTAACCTCAAGCGATCCTGCTGCTTTAGCCTCCCAAAGTGTTGGAATTACAGGAGTAAGCCACAGCATCCTGCCAATTTCAAAGTTTTTTGAAGTATATTTTCTTAATCTATTTAACACTGAGGTCCAGGGAAAGGAGAATTATTGGCCCCCAAAAGGGCAGTTACTGAGACCTATGATAAAAGGTTTTTTGTATCCCACCCCACCACAGGCCTTTATTCTTTATATTCCATATCTCCATGCTTTAATTTTTTTTTCCTGCCAATGACACTTATAGTCAAAACTTAGTTATAATAATGGTCCCAAGGAGAATGATTTTAACATAGCCAATGACCAAGTTAATGCTAAGAAACTGTTCCTGCTTCAGCTCACAATGCCTGCACTTCTCCGTATCACTGCCTATTAATATGTAGCTTGGATTGTGTACAATTTAAACCTGTTCCTTGTTCTAATGTAACCAAAAAAATTCCTTTTGGCAGTCAGACAGATATCTTCATTACCAACCATAAGTTTCCAACCGTTGCTTGACAATCATCCCACCCATCCCATAAGTTTAAATGTATAACTTGTCAATGAGCAACGTTTTCCTAAGACAACACACACATCTAGAAATACTTGCTGCCCTTTTGTAAGTTTAGCGAAGTTTCTTAGTGCATATAAAATTCAATAAGACCAGGAAACAAGATGAGTGGAACTGGATCTTTTAGGAACAGCTAATTAATAAAGAGAAAAACACTTTGTTGGCCTCCTAGAAATACCCCAGTTTTATAATCCAGGGTCTCCAGAAGACTGCATTATAATTTTCAGAAGCTGGTTTCAGGAAGAGTTTTAAATATTATGAAGAAAATTATTTTAGGAGTCACAGAATAATATGTCTCAAAGAGATCTCAAGTGGTCCCACAATTCTATTTTAAACTGCTTCAAGAGGAAATTTGTTGGCTATAAGAAACAAGTCAGAGTCATAGATGTCTTCTAATTCCCATTTCAGATGGATTCGGGTTTGATTAATCCACCCATTAAAAAGCTGCAAGGAGAGAGAAACTTCAAGTTACGGTTGCAGAGTGTTTGGTCATGTGGACTCCCCCAAAAATAACACTCAGAATCAAGGCAAAATATTTAAAAAGAACAAATTTACTGGTGCATAATAGATGTACATGGTTTTGGGATACATGTGATAATTTAATATATTTGTATAGTTTGTAAAGATTAAATCAGTGTATTTAGGATCTTCATCACCTTAGATAATGCATCTTTTCTTTGTGCTAGAACTGTTCAAATTTTTTACTCCTAGCTATTTTGAAATAAAAATACATTATTGTAAACTAAAGTCACCCTATTGATTATACTAACACTAAGTCTTATTTTTTCTAACTGTATATTTATACCTAATCTACTTCTCTTCATCTCTCCCTTCCTCCTACCCTTCCAGCCTCTAGTAACCACCAATGTGCTCTCTACCTCTATGGAATCCACTATTTTAAGGCCCACACGTGAGTGAGAACATATGATATTTCTCTTTCTGTGCTTGGCTTACTTAACAAAGACCTCCAGTTCCATTCATGTTACTGCAAATGACAGGAACTTATTACTTTGGTTGGGCATGGTGACTCATCACTGTAATCCCAGCACTTTGGGAGGTTAAGGTGGGAGGATTGTTTGAGCCCAGGAGTTCAAGACCAGCCTGGGCAACACAGTGAGACCCTGTCTCTACAAAAAATAAATAGCAAAATAAATTAGACTGCAGTCCCAGCTATTCAGGAGGCTGCAGCAGAAGGATCCCTTGAGCCCAAGAGATCATGGCTGCAGGGAGCCGTGATCATGCTACTGCACTCCAGCCCAGGCAACAGGCAAGACCCTGTCTCAAAAAAAATTTAAAAACAAACAAAAACAGAAAAAATCTATTTTGTAATATTCCATGGCTGAATAATATTTCATGATGTACATAGGCCACATTTTCTTTATCCATTCATCTGTTAATGGGCACTTAGGTTGATTCCACATTTTGGCTATTATGAATAGTGCTGCAATAAACATGGGAGTACAAATATGTCTTGGATATATTAATTTATTTTGTTTTAGATAGATACCCAGTAGTGCAATTGCTGGATCATATGGCAGCTCTGTTTTTAGTTTTCTGAATAATCTCCACACTGTTCTGCATAGTGCCCATACTGATTTACATTCCACCCAACAGTGTCCAAGCGTTCTCCTTTTACTGTATCATCACCAGCATCTGCTATTGTCCATCTCTTGGATAAAAGCCATTTTAACTGAGTTAAAAACTCTAATTGTAGTTTTGATTTGCATTTCCATGATTGTTAATGATGTTGAGCATTTTTCCATATACCTCTTGGCCATTTGTATGTCTTCTGAGAAATGTCTATTCACATCTTTTGCTCATTTTTAAATTGGATTATTTATTCTTTGCTATTGAGTTTTTTGAAAGCGTTATATATTATAGTTGTTAATCTCTTGTCTGATAGGTAGCCTGCAAATGTTTTCTCTCATTTTGTGGGTGTCTGTTCAGTGTACTGATTGTTTCTTTTGCAGCACAGAAGCCTTTTAACTTGATAGAATCACATTTGTTTATTTTTGCTTTTGCCATCTGTGTTGTTGAGTTCTTGGAAAAATATTATTTGTCCAGACCAACTTCCTGGAGCATTTCTCCAATATTTTTTTTCCAATAGTTTTATAGTTCAGGTCTTAGATTTTAGTATTTAATTTATTTTGATTTTATTATTGTGTATGATGGAGATAGGGGTTGAGTTTCTTTATATTCTTTATATTCCATATCTCTCCACTTTAACTTTTGCATATAGTTATCCAGTTTTCCCAGCATTATGTATTGAAGTGACTGCCCTTTTATCATTGTATGTTCTTGGATCTTTTGTCCAATATAAATTGGCTGTAAATATGTGGATTTATATGTGGGTTTTCTATTCTGTTCCATTTGTTTTTGTATCAGTTTTTAATGCCAGTATGATGCTGTTTGGATTACTACAGTTTTGCAGTTGATTTTGAGATCAAGGAGTGTGATGCCTCAAACTTTGTTGTTTATTTTCAAATTGCTTTGACTATTTGGGGTGTCTTGCCATTTTATGTACATTCAAGGATTTTTCTCCCTATTTCTATGAAGAATGTCATTGGCATATTGGTAGAGATTGCATTGAGTCTGTAGATTGTTTTAGGTAGTATTGTCATTTTAACAATATTAATAAACTCAAATGCACCCAACCAGTCTTCAACAAAGCAAATAAAAGCATAAAGTCTGGAAAGAATACATTATTGTGGTGTAATTTTTTTTTTTTTTTGACATGGAGTCTTGCTCTGTCGCCCAGGCTGGAGTGCAGTGGCATGATCCCAGCTCACTGCAACCTCCGCCTCCCAGATTGAAGCAATTCTCCTGCCTCCGCCTCCCAAGTAGCTGGGATTACAGGCGCGTGCCACAATTCCTGGCTAATTTTTGTATTTTTAGTAGAGACAAGGTTTCACCATGTTGGCCAGGCTGTTCTCGAACTCCTGACCTCAAGTGATCCACCTGCCTCAGCTTCCCAAGGTGCTGGGATTACAGAGGTAAGCCACTGTGCCTGGCCTAGGTTGTAAACTTTTTTTAAATGCTATGACACAGAAGATGGTCTATTTTCATAAATGTTCCAGTACACTTGAAGAGGATGTGTATTTTGTTGCTGTTGACTGGAGTGTTCTATAAATCCCAGTTAGGTCAAGTTGGTTGATAGCGCGGGTCAAGTTTCTGCTTCCCTTACTTATTTTCTGTCTACTTGTTCCATTACCTAATGAGGGCATTGTTGAAATCTCTAGCTATATTATTGACCATCTCTTTCTCTTTTCACTTCTCAGTCTGTACTCCTAGTAATACTATTTGCTCTCATGTCTACTTTTTCTGGTATTAAAATAACTACTCCAACCTTCTTTTAATTAGTGTTAGTATGGTGCATTTTTTCTTATCATTTTATCTTTAACCCACTTGTGGTTTTATATTTAAAGTACATTTCTCTCATGGAGAAATTTTGGATATTGCTGCTTTTTAATCCAATCTGACCACCTTTGCCTTTAAATATGGATGTTTAGATGATTTATACTTAATGTGATTATCTGTGTAGTTAAGTTTAAATCTACAACCTTGCTACTTGTTTTCTGTTTGTTTCAATTCTTTGTTACTTTTTCCCCTTTTTCTGCCTTCCTATGGATTGAATATTTTTTATTCCATTTTTAGATCATTTGTTGCTCTATTAGCTATCATTTTCAAGTTCTATAGTGCACATCCTTACCACAGTTTATCTACAGGTAACATTATCTCACTTTATATGTAATATAAAACTGTTCAACAGTATATTTCCACTTATTTGTGCTTTCTTTGACACACGGTTTCCTTATACATATATTATAAGCTACACAATATATGGTTATTATTTTCGCTTTAAGTATTTACTTATCATTTAATGAGATTTTTAAATGAGGAACTATTTTACATTTACACAGAGTTTCCATTTACACTGCCCTTCCCCTCTTTGCATAGATCCAAATTTCTACCTGGGATCATTTTCCTTGTGCTGACACATTTCTTCCAGTACAGATCTGCTGGTGATGAATCTTTTTAAGTGTTTATAAATTGTTTATTTTGCCTTTATGGGGGTAATTTATTTTATCTGATTATAGAATCCTGGGCTGGCTTTTATTTTTCTTTCATTACTTTAAAGCTATTGCTCCACTACCTTCTAACAAAAAGTCTAGTATCCTAAAGTTTTTCATCTCTATATAATGTCTTCTTTTACTCTATTTGCTTCTCAGATTTTTTTTTTTTATAATTGGTTCTAAGCAATTTTCTCCTTTCTCTTGGTGTAATTTTCTTCATGCTTCTTGTCTTTGGCGTTTGTTGGGGTTCTTGGTTTGGGGAGATTGCAATTTTAATCAAAGTTAGAATTGTCTAATTTTTTTATTTCAATACCTTTTGGGGTACAAGTGTTTTTGGTTACATGGATGAATTACACAGTGGTGAATTCTGAGATTTTAGTGCACCTATCAACTGAGTAGTGTACATTGTACTCAATATGTAGTTTTTTATCCCATACCTCCCACTCAACCTCCCACTTCTGAGTCTCCAAAGTCCACTCTGTCTGCCTTTGTGTGATCAGAGCTTAGCTCCTACTTATAAGTGAGAACATATAGTATTTGGTTTTCCATTCCTTAGTTATTTCACCTAGAATAATGGCCTCCAGCACCATCCACCCAAGTTACCACAAGGACATTATTCCACTCGTTTTTATAGCCAAGTAGTATTCCACAGTGTGTATATATCACATTTTCTTTTTCCACTCATTAATCGATGGGCACTTAGGTTGGTTCCATATCTTTGCAATTGTGAATTGGGCTGCAATAAATATATGTGTGCATGTGTCTTTTTAATATAATGACTTCTTTTCCTTTTAATAGATATCAGGTAGTGGGGTTATTGGATGAAACAGTAGATGTACTTTTAGTTTTTTTAAGGAATCTCCATACTGTTTCCCACAGAGGTTGTACTAATGTACATGCCCACTAGCAGTGTATAAACGTTCCCCTTTCACCATATCCATGACAACATCTGTTGACTTTCTTTCTTTTTTTTTTTTTTTGACAGAGTCTTGCTCTGTGCCCAGGTTGAGTGCAGTGGCATGATCTAGGCTCACTGCAACCTCCCCCTCCCAGATTCAAGCAATTCTCCTACCTCAGCCTCTCGAGTAACTGGTAATACAGAGACGCACCACCATGCCCAGCTAATTTTTTTTTGTATTTTTAGTAGAGCTGGGGTTTCACCATGTTGGCCAGGATGGTGGAAACTGGTTGGTGAAAATGCAAGTTATTCTAAATCCTGATGTTTTACCCACTGTTTCCAGTGGTCCTTTCCTCATCTCTCAGTTGTGAAGTAAGCAATACGTAAGTGAAAACTTGTGAAGCACCCTCTAATGTCTCTCTGTCTCTCTCTTCTCTTTCTTTCTTTCTCTCTACAACTTTTTACTCTCCAAGCAGCTCCATCTTCTCTGTCTTATGAATTAATCACCTTGGCCTCCCCAATTCCTCAACTTTTTCTCTACTGAAGGAGTCCACCAGACATAATTTGGGTTCACCTCCCTGCACTGTAGCCTAAAAATTTTATCCAGGCAGTTAAGCATCAGCAATCATAGAACTGAACTTGTTTGTTTTCTTCCTTTTAGGAATAAATATCCTGTGTTGCCTTTGTTTGATTTCTGAAAAACACTATATATTTGTTCATTTCTTTGTAGTTAGTTTAAGATGAGAGGGTAAATCTGGTCCTTATTACTTCATGTTAGACAGAAGTAAAAATATATACTCATATTTTCCACAGGTACTGAAACTCCACATATCTATGGCTGAACTATTTTCTATCTCTTCTTTCCATATTCTTTGTTCCAACTCCAAATCCAAAAGAAACAAAACAAAATTGCACCATTCTCCCTCCAGTGTTCCCTATTTTAGAAAATAGCACCACCCAATTATATAAGCCAGAAACCTAGAAGTTTTCCCTTTTTTCTCCTTTTTCTAACCCCCAATCTAAGCAGTCACCTAATTCTCTCCATTCTCACAGTCATTATTTTCATCCTAGAACATTGCAATTAATTTGTGACTGATCTGTCTTCCTTCAATACTGCCCTACTCCAATCCATTATTTATATAAAAGCAGGTGTTACATAGCCTTAGTCTAAAAACAAAACACAATTTAAAAAACTGAAAATATATCTTTAACTTTACTTAATGTGTTTATTGTAGTGTTGTGGGTGTAGAAATTTCAAAATATTTTTCTATATTGTAGGATTAAACAAATGGGTAAATGTATCAATTAAAAGAACCGTTGGACTGAAATTAGTAGCATCAGTGTAAACTAATTGCCATACATGCACACGTACATATACACATATACAATACATGTTTGTATATATGTATAAATATAAATACATATATAAATGTATAAATATATACAGGTATGTACATATATATATAAGCATATATATCTGTGTGTGTATATGTGTAAGTGTGTGTGAATTTGCTATTTTCCCAGTTCTATCTACTGAAAATCCTGGAAGAAACGATTCTAAATATAATTTCCCACAAAAGGTACCACTTATTCTTGGAAAAAAATGACTAATTCCAAGGCTGGATCATGGAAAGTCTAAAATAAGTCTGGAATATACTGTCATGCCATATGATAAGAAAGTACTCACAAAATGAGAGCATATGAAAAGGAAACAGACACCAAATGGAATAGGCTCCCACTAGGGAAATACGGGAAATTATTAGCAAAAATTTTAAGCAAAATAAATTTAGTCTATCAAAATGAATAATATTAATGGACCATAATCCAGCAAATAAAACAAGAATACCTTCATACTGACGTTAGCTAATTAAAGAGAAAGAAAGATTTTTTTTCTTACTATAGAATGTCATCTAATAAATGTAGAACAATAATAGATTTATAAAATCACCATTTTTCCACCATAATTGTTATTAGTCTCACAAAAAAAATCTATAGTTGCTAAGACAATTGGGTGTAAGCTGGAAAAGGCATAAAATGGTGTCAGAACATCTCTTCACAAACTACTTATTAATTATAAATGAAAAACATAGTAATTTTAGAGTGCAGCAACCTGGTAAGCATCTAAATTAACATTACCAGTAATGGGGCAAACAGACATCAAGTCCTTTCTTGAGTAATGTGCTGAGAAAGACATAATTAACTCTTGTGGTGTTACTTCGAAAATGAATAAGGAAGATCTATTCAGTCATGAAAGATGAAGAAATGCTGAGTGTAGGCTAAAGAGATATAGCAATAAATGCAATGCATAATCCTCAATCGAATTCTAAATCAAGGAAATGTTGGGGATAATTTGAAAAATTTGAATATGGACTACAAATTAGAAAATAGTATTATGTGAGGTTACATTTTGTGAATTTATAATAGCCCTTGATATATTATAATACATTTACCTTATTGTGATCAGATTGCTGATTATACTAAACTGATGGCCAACTAAGATCTCACATAACGAGTAGATTATTCCTTTTTAGAATTTCTGGCTGATATACACTTTGCTTTTCCTGGACCACACCTGTCATCCATTCTGTTACTAGAAATAGGCATTGTCTAACCTCGAGGTACAGATGCTTCTCAACTTTTAAAACTACATCCCAACGAGCCTATCATAAATTGGGAATGTTGTAAGTCTAAATCCATTGGTCTATGTCCCATAAACCTATCATAAACACAAAAATCGTAAGTCAAGCCACTGTGAGTCATGGAACAGACTGTAATACTCCATATGCACCTAGAAAAAAATCTAGAATCTTCTGAAACCAGACCAGAGAAATCACCTACTGAAATAAAGGATTATGACTAATTTTCAGTGCTCATAGGGAAGAAATTCAGCTTTATAGTAATTTTGTTGGTCAATAGACTGCTGAATGCACTTTATAACTCTTTTTAGATAACAATGGCTGAGAAGAAGATCTTAAAATAATTACTGACCTCCAAGCCCAGGTCGCAGCCGGTTGTCATAGCCATCCAGAAGACGATCCAAGATTCTGGTGAAGATAGTGATGTTGTCAGTGCTGTCATCAGGAATATCTGGGGCATGCTTAGGAGACAGTCTGAGGCAATGCAAAGAAAGGAAAAGAAAAATAATAGTGCTTAATAGGAAAAAATACATGACTAGATATTTTAATTAAAGAAGATTTCCATTAATAGACTGGGCCAATTACATAGACCTATATCTTAACTAAAATAGCAATCACTACCTATTTGTCACAATGATTGCCTGTGTAAGAGGCAGACAGTATGGTTAATACTTGAACTCTTACTCTAGCATTGTTATGAGCTTTGCCAGGCATATATCCCAGACCCATCCCAGCAGTAAAGAGACACAAGCAGAAATTCTGGACAGAATGTCACTGAGAACATTTCCTGGCATACGGTTGGTTTATCAAATTGTGTTGCATGACTAAACAGGCCTCAACATAAAGAAGGGAAATGTTACTGAGAACTTACCTCACCTCTGTCCCAGAGAAATTTAAGTTCACAGAAAAACAGGGTCAGACAGATCCTTGAATTGTATATGGTCTGCCTCTATTCTCATATTATGGAGATAGGGAAACCAAGCAGTAGTAGTCCATCAAAGGCGAAAGCTACCAGACTTTAAGACTATTACGAGATGCCTTAATAGCTTTCATTTTATATGTAGGGAAACAAGCTCAGAGAGGAAACCAAATTTTACCAGTCATATTGCTACTGAGAGGCAGACATAAGGCCATAATCCAACTTTTCTAATTTTCCAGTGTCCTTTAGGTACCTCCTGATTCTCCAGTTTGGATGACTTCTGTAAGCCTTTCTGAAGACTATGCACTTTATTAACCACCTAATCAGGCTCAGACACTGTGACTGATACTTTTTGACTTTTTGAGGAAGAGCTTGATGTCATTTGAGAGGACTAGAAACAAAGGCCCTGGGTAGTTCAGAGGAAATAAGGATATGGTGAAAGATATGGTTGTTGCCAAGGGTCAAGAAGCATGGGGTGGAATCAAGTAATGAACCAGGAGCTAGAAATCCTGGGTCCTAGTACCAGCTGTATTTGTGATTGGGCATACCACTAAGCAACTTACAGCACTTGTATGTGTTTGAGTCTCAATTTTCCTCATTCTTAACTTGAACACAGGAAGTTGACATTAATAAATATATAATAATAACTATTCCTAGCATCTAATTGATCAGGGCTATAAAAGTTAGGTTCTAGTTAAGAAGGAGTCTTAAGAGACAGTAAGTATTTCTTCCCACTAATATTCATCTCAAGCAGTGAACAAGGTTTCTGTTCTGAAAAGACCCTCAGAAAAAGCTACAGAATAGTATAAACATCAACATATCTTCCCCCTAATATTTATCCCTAGCAGAGAACAAGGCTCCTGTTCTGAAAAGATCCTGAGAAAAAGCTACAGAATAGTATAAACATCTGATTTGAATAGTTCTCACTCTAAACTGCCATACTGTAGATGATAACCAAGTTTGAATTTAATTTATAAATGTAATTTAATTCACTTAATCATCCAATGCATTTTTATTAAGTATGTGTCTATTACGGTTGCAGGTGTTGTGATGGAGCAGAAAGCAAAAAAAGGAAAACAAAGCAAGTAACCTTCCCCTACTTGGGGATGTTGAGATAATCAAATTATAAAATAGATACACATGGGAAAAAAATAAGTAGGCTTAAAGACTCTGGAAACATGCATTCGAGTTTATGAGTTGTGTGACCTTAGGCAAGGTATATAGCACCTCTGGTAATAGCTTTAGGACCTTTAAAAACTTCACAGATACGTTGTATTAAAATTTAAAAATACAATATAATAAAATTACCAGGCTTACTGCTTCACATCTATAAGTATTCAAAGTGTGTTTTCTGTTTTTTACACTAGTGGTTTATGCACTCGAATGCAGTATCCAAGTATAAATATTAACAACAAGCAATTGTCACCCACATCAGACAAAAGCCATAAGGAAACTGGCCAGAGAGGAACTGGAACCTAGACAAAAGTAGACATGACTGGCTGGTTTAGTGGACAGGTCACAAGAAATAATACAGGTGCCCCATTAGGAAGGGAGAAGAAAGAAGGGAACTGTAGTGCAGAGCTAACAAACTGATATCAGTATGCTGAGGAGATAAATACAGGTACACTGTCAGGTTACAATCCAACTTTGGCTCAGTCCACCAATGATCTAGATCCATCTGACATGGGCTGCAGGGGGAAGAGCTGTGGTAGCTCAACTGATTTTGTACAAACCCCTTTCTCATTATCTCTTAACTATCATGGCAGAAGATCTTGACCCTGGGTAGCCTAATTCAGTTTCTTGGAAGTAGATTCATAAACTGAATGATAAAACATTTCTTGAATTACTAGAAGGGGACAGAAAGGAGAATCCTCACAGAATCATAGGGAAACTCTATAGGGCTTCCAAGATTACCTATTCCAGATGGATTTGTAGATAAGAATACTAAAGCTTTGAACATAATTTTAATCACCCTGAGAGTTGATGAGACAGCTAAAATATTGATCCAAAATTCCTGAATATCAAGAATATACACTGGAAAAAAAAGACAGTTTCTTCAATAAATGCTGCTGGGAAAACTAGATATCCATATGTAGAAGAATGAAACTAGATCCCTATCTTTTGCCATATACAAAAATCACATCAAAATGGATTAAAAGACTAAATCTAAGACCTCAAACTATGAGACTACTACAAGAAAACTTTGGGGAACATCTCCAGGACATGAGTCTGGGCAAAAATTTCTTGAGCAATACCCTACAAGCACAGGTCACCAAAGCAAAAATGGATAAATGAGATCACATCAAATTACAAAGCATCTTCCCAGCAAAGGAAGCAATCAATAAAGTGAAAGGACAAAGCACAGAATGGGAGAAAATATTTGCAAACTATCCATCTGAGAAAGGATTAATAACCAGAATAGATAAAGAGCTCAGACATGGTGGCATGCCTGTAGTCCCAGTTACTTGGGAGGCTGAGGTTGGAAGATTACCTGAGCCTGGAAGGGAGAGGTTGCAGTGAGCTGAAATCACTCTACTGCACACCAGCCTGGGCAACACAGCAAGACCCTGTCTCAAAAAAATAAAAATCAATGCTAAATATCACCCCAAAATTACTTTCAATATATTGCTCTTTGGTTTTATTCTTTATTACTGATTTTTTTTTCTCCTAATGTGCACTAAATTATTGTGTGGGGAAGCTGATCTAATCTGGAACCTAAATATAACTCTTTCTTCTTCACTAACTAAACAGCAATGTGATCCTATAGTTTGCACTAACGCAAAGGTAGTTTGGGGAAGAAAGAAGAAATCGTGGCATGTCAGAATTATGGAGAACCTTAGAGATTATATAATTCTCTCCCTTCATTTTACACCTGAGACACCTAAGATACCAACACCAAAGAGAGAAATGAATTAATCAATGACATATGCTTATCAAGTTAATGTGAAGGGTGCTAAAACATGACGATTGCACCTCATATCTGTCACTACTGGTTAGATAAAATATGATAATAATAATCCATCATTTAAAAATGAAAATTATGTTACTAATACACTAACTGAAGGTTATGCAAGTTTAGTCATTTTCCTAGCCCTAAAGATGGATTTGTGGTAAATTCACAGGACTAGAATCAAATGACTAGAATTTAGTTCTGTCTCTGCCACTAACTGAAGGTGAGATCCACAGGCATACCTCAGGAATATTGTGAGTTTGGTTCCAAGCCACTGCAATAAAGCAAATATCACAATAAAGTGAGTTACAAATATTTTGGTTTCCCAGTGCATATTAAAAGTTACGTTTATACTATGCAGCACTCTATTAAGTGTTCAATAGAATTATGGCTAAAAAAATTTATATACATTAATTAAAAACACTTTATTGCTAAAAAAAAAAATGCTATCATCTGAGGCTTCAACAAGTCATAATCTTCTTGCTGGTAGAAGGTTTTTCCTCAATGCAGATGGCTGCTGACCAATCAGGGTGGTGGTTGCTAAAGGTTGGGGCAGCTGTAGCAGTTTCTTAAAATAAGACAAATGAAGTTTGCCTCATCAATTGACTCTTCTTTCAAAAAAGATTTTTCTGCAGCATATGATGCTGTTTGGTAGCATTTTATACAAAGTAGAACTTCTTTCAAAATTGGAGCCCATCCTCTTAAATCCTTACACTGCTTTATCAACTAAGTTCATATAATATTCCAAATCCTTTGTTGTTATCTCAACAATTTCACAGCATCTTCACTAGGAGTAGATTCCATCTCAAAAAAACCACTCATTGCTCATCTGTAAGAAGCAACTCATCCCTTCCAGTTTTTTCATGAGATTGCAGCAATTCGGTCACAACTTTGGGCTCCACTTCTAATTACAGTTTTCTGGCTATTTCCACCACATCTGCGGTTACTTCCTCCACTGGAGTCTCGAACCCCTCAAAGTCAACCACGAGGATTGAAACCAACTTCTTCTACACTCCTGTTAATGTTTACATTTTGACCTTTTCCCCTGAATCACAAATGTTCTTAGTGGCATCCAAAAAGGTGAATCATTTCCAGAAAGTTTTCAATTGACTTTTTTCAGATCCATCATAGGAATCACTATCTACGGCAGCTATAACCTTAAGATATGTATTTCTTAAATAATAAAACTTTAAAGTCAGAATTTCTTCTTGATCCATGGGCTGAAGAATGGATATTGTATTTGTAAGCATGAAAACAAAACTCGTTTTGCACAGCTCCATCAAAGCTCTTGGGTGACCATGTGCATTGTCATTGAACAATAATATTTTTAAAGGAGTCTTTTTTCCTTGGAAGTAGACTGCAACAGTGTGCTTAAAATATTCAGTAAACCATGCTATAAACAGATTTCCTGTCATTCAGGCTTTGTTATTTCATTTACAGAGCATAGACAGAGTGGATTTAGCATAATTCTTAAAGGTCCTCGGATTTTCAGAATGGTAAATGAACAATTGGCTTCAGCTTAAAGTCACCAGCTGCATTTGCCCTAACAAAAGAGCCAGCCATGATTTGAAGCTTCAAAGTCAGACATTTACTTCTCCTCTGCAGCTATGAAAGTTCTGAAAGATATCTTCTTCCAATAGAAGGATATTTCATCTACCAAAAGCTGTTGTTAGTGTAGCCACCTTTATCAATTATCTTAGCTAAATCTTCTGTAGAACTTGCTGCAGCTCCTCCATCAGCACTCGCTGTTTCATTTTGCACTTTTATGTTATGGAGATGGCTTCTTTCCTTAAACGCTATGATCCAACCTCCACTAGCTTCAGATCTTTTTCTGCAGCTTCTTTGTCTCTCCCAGTCCTCATAGAATTGAAGAGAGTAACAGCGTTGATTTGAATTAGGCTTTGCTTGAATGGAATGTTACGGCTGGCTTGATCTTCTAACCACTAAAACTTTCTCCATATTCGCAATAAGGCTGTTTCAGTTTCTTATCATTCATGTGCTCACTGGAGTAGCACTTTTAGTTTCCTTCAAAAGCCTTTCATTCACATTCACAACTTGGCTAACTGCTCGCCACAAGAGGCCTAGCTTTTAGAGTATCTCAGCTTTTGTCATGCGTTCCTTACTAAACTTGATCATTTCTAGCTTTTGATTTAAAGTAAGAGCCATGTAACTTTTCCTTTCACTTGAACACTTAGAAGCTATGTAGGGCTACTAATTGGCCTATTTTCAGTATTTTTGTATATCAGGGAGAAGAAAGGCCTAAGGAGAGGGAGAGAGATAGGGGAATGCCACTTCAGTGGAACAGTCAGAACAAACACAGTATTTGCCAATTAAGTCCACTGTCTTACATGAGTGGGTTTCATGGTGCCCCAAAACAATTACAATAGTAACATCAAAGATCACCAATCACAGACCACCGTAACAGATATAATAATAAAAACTTTGAAAATTTGCAAGAATGACCAAAATGCAGCACAGAGACATAAAGTGAGCACATGCTGTTGGAAAAATGGCACCAATAGACTCACTCAACACAGGGTTTCCACAAACCTTCAATTTGTAAAAAACGTGCTATCTACAAAGCACAATACAGTGAAGCACAATCAAATGAGGTATGCCTGTACTTCCACATATGTAAAATGGGGATAACAATAACCTACATTATAAAACTTTGAAATATATATGTTAGTAAATAAGATAATAAATACAAAATTGTTTTGTAAATGAGGGTTGCTCATTAACTTCCCCCCAGACTTCTGAAAATGCAATGAAAAACCTTTAAAATACATTATCTTTTAGGGTATAGGAGAAAGTCAAGCTCACTGACCATCAAAAGGATCCTCAATGAAGTCATCAAACTAATGTTGTCACTGCCAACATCCTTCATTGAGGATCCTGGTATGTTTATGTTAAGGGAAAGCAGGAGACGCACAGACGTGGAGTTGCTGATGCAGTTCATACAACATCCCAAAGAGAAAAGATATTTACTTCATTAAAAGGATGGCATTTTTCCTATACCACATATTTCCTGGGAGAGAGCAGATTTTTTAAAATAATAATAATTCCGAATTACTGAGCAGATTATGTCTCTGCATCACTCACAACCTTTCATAACTCTTCACAGCTAACCAAACAAAATCCCAATGCCTAAGCCTGACATTCCTGGTCTTCTGCAGTCTGTTCCCTAAATACTTTTACAGTTGCAAATTCTACTACATCTCTTTCTGACCAGAAATCACAAGTAAATCAGATTACTCACAAATTCCCAATATTCCTCATGTTTTCATTTTTCAATTGTAGTCTGTCCTATAACTGGAAATGTTCAACTAAAGATTCAACACTAGGGATGCCAGTTATATACTAGGGAGGAAATGAGAAATACCTAGAATTCAATAGCACACTTTCTCTTTACAGAAGCTGCTTGAAGAAAAAAAAAAAAAGAACTAACCTGATTTTGGTTACAATATGCCAAATCCATCTGAAAAAGACAGCTGTTCTTTTCTGAAATAGCTTCACCGGTAATAAAATTACAGCGGTACTGACTTGAGACATACCCACCCACTTGGTAAAATAAAGACCAAGTCCTTCATGCCTTCTTAGTAACTAAAAGCTACTGTTTCACACACACACACACATACACACACACACACACAAAGATTTAACTAGTATATGTTGTGAATGATACAATAAGATAGACCTTAAAGATATGACTCCATGTGACCATAAGCAGACATATCACAACTTAAAATGTGTCATGAACCAAAGTTTGCAAAGAAGGGTACATTCTTCCTTTGAAACAACGCCATAAAGGGTAGCTAGTTTTCTAGGCAAGAGTAAGCAAGTCTGTTTCTCATAATTAGTGTGAATGATTGTAACCATAATGCCAATGCATGAGAACTATTTTGGCAATGCTTCTTGTTAAGCAGGTATTCATAGGCCAACCTGAGAGCCATTTATAACACTGTTCATGTGGAGAGAGAATTTTTTACACAAAAGAAGGTAAAACTAAAGTACTAGAAATATTATCTCCCCTACTATTATTTGCTCTTTATCCCCACACCCACAGCCATGATCAAAGCAATGAGCTGGCCACCAGCTCAAAGACTTTCAATTAATTCTTGTGGTTGATATCCTTACAATAGAGAATCCTGACAGCCATCACTTTAAGCAAGTACTAAAATTCAGTATCAGCCATACTGAGACAACCTGCCTCCTGACATAATGCAACAGGAAGCCACAGCATCACCTACAAAGTATCGTTGATAGTGGCCTCACATGTCCATCCCTGTTCTGTTTAAAAATTCTGCACTTCCACCTCAAAAGGAAAAATGGTATGATAAAATTATATTTCTTATTTCTCCAGGTCCTATAGGAAAACAGCACTTGTCTCACCTTAACATGGTCCACCCAGCTATGTGACTCAGATATTAAGAATTCAGAGGCTGAGAGATTACTATATGTAAGTAAATGTTTGTGTATGTAAAATAAATTGACATGTGCCTCATTCTTACTGAAAAGTAACCAAACTCAAGAAAAGCAATACATCATAATGATTAACAGCATGGACTCTGGAGCCAAGTTTCCTGGGTTTCAATCCTAACTCTTCTATTTTCTAGCTGTGTGAGCTTTGGCAAGTTACCTGACCACTCTCTGTCCCCATGTTTTATCTGTAAATGAATAATAGCATCACTTAGTTATCAGGTCTGTAATAAGGATTATATGAATCAACATATATTAATCACTTAGAATAGAGTTTAGTACATAGAACACTATGAACATAAAGTTTAAACTAATATAATGGAATATGAAAACTATAGGTAAGACTAAGACATCGAATTTCAAAAAAAAATTAATTAGATAACAAGAGAGAGTGTCCAGTTTGAAGCAATGTCTGGAAAGCCATATTATGCCAAGACAATAGTTGAAAGGAATGAGAGTTACCCTCCAGACAAAAAAGCATGGAGTATATCTCAAAGCTGCTATGTGGAAAAAGAAGCAAATGTTGCAAATGTTACAGGGCCATATAACTAGGAGATGTATGAAGAAGGTGGGCTTCAGCTCAATATAGGAAGCACTTTCTAACCCCTGGAGCTACGTCCTGTGGTACTATTGCAGCTTATCACTGCATAGATTCAAACTGGTAGGTGAATCATCAACCATAATGCAGGAGGGATTCTTTCCCAGTATAGGAGCCTAGGAACTGACAGCGTCTCAGGTCCCAAGTCTGGTTTTGAAAATTTAAGATTTAATGATCAAATGCTAAGAGTATTGATGCATTGATTCTTTAATAGAAATTACATGTCAATGGAAGGGATTGGACTCTTCATACTTATACTCCAAGTAAAAGTAAGTACATGTGCAGCCACAGGTACCAGTTTATTCTGAGATTAAGAGAACTGAGAAAATTGTTTTCAAGATAAATACAGATGCTTACAAGTACTGACACATTTAGATAGCAGAACCAAGTCAGGCTGTAGATGTGACAAGGAAACAAGCAACTCCCCAGTTGTCTTGTTTTCAGTTCACAGCATCAGCTGTCACCATGGCAACCACCATATAATGTTGATACAGAAAATGAGTTAATATAGTGTCATATTCCTACTAAATCATGGTCCCTACTCTATCAGTAGCATAGAAATACACAGCTTTGTGTGCAGAATATTTTGTTTGCCTTTTCACTGTTCTCCACCCTGTTCTCCTTTCTAGAAGGCTAATATTTGTGCACTACATTAGAGGCTCCATTGGCCTCTTGCTTCAACTTGAGTATGGCTACCTTGACTGAAGATCAGAGGAAGATGAAAATTCTGAGCATGTAATTCCCTGGCTCTCTCTCTATGAAATATTTTCAGCCTGGCTGTTTTCTCCACCAAAAATCTCTGCACCTCTTAAGAAAGCTTGATTTACATGACATGTGTGCTGTTCACCTTAGGTTCTTACTCTATTCCTTGTGGTTCCTCTCCACTTAGATTGTAACTTTATGATTAGTTTCTGCAAATATATCCTTCTCAAATAATTAAAATGTCCCATCTGTATTCTCTGGGATCCTGACAAATTCAACACTTTGCAGTCAGATCTGGCATTTGCTGCTTAGATACTTACTTGTTGACTCATTATGAAAATTGCTGATATTCAATCATTCTGACCCAGAAAAATGTCAGTTTCAAATGGTTCAAGTTGACATTACTCACATAACATAATTCCAGTTTCTCTTCATCAAAATACTTAACCATGAAGCAGGAGTATAAGAAATTTATTTATTTATTTATTTATTTATTTATTTTTTTGAGACGGAGTTTCGCTCTTGTTACCCAGGCTGGAGTGCAATGGTGCGATCTCGGGTCACCTCAACCTTTGCCTCCTGGGTTCAGTCAATTCTCCTGCCTCAGCCTCCTGAGTAGCTGGGATTACAGGCACGCTCCACCATGCTCAGCTAATTTTTTATATTTTTAGTAGAGACGGGGTTTCACCGTGTTGACCAGGATGGTCTCGATCTCTTGACCTCGTGATCCACCCACCTCAGTCTCCCAAAGTGCTGGGATTACAGGCATGAGCCACTGCACCCAGCCAGAAATTCATTTATTATATGAAGTTGAAATTACTCTCTGTAGCTTTTTATTCAAAAATGCAGGACTGGGAACAAGAAACTGGTGTTGTAGACCTGGGTCCATTATTAACTCTCTGTAAGATATTAGGAAAGTTGATTTTCCTTTTTGAGCCTCAGTTTCTTCTTGTACAAATAAAAAAATCAGATTATATGCTCTCTACAGGTTTTTTCATGGGTGCTATTCTAAAGTTCCAGAATCCCATATCCCTAACTATATTGTTAGTTCCTTAAGAACAAGAACTGTGTCCCTAAAGATTCCTTACATCAGAATCATCTGGGGCATTTTAGGCACAATTCCCAGAGCTACCAAATAAAAATCTTCAAATGTGGAGCCTGCTTTATTGCTTGGAAATACTGAATGTTGAGAACCATTACATCTAGCACATGAGTTATACAAAGTACTGGTCAATAAACCACTGTTGATTGTTAAAATGGCTGGAGAGGCCAATGTAGGGGATTTAATTGAATAAATCACTAAAATTGGATAAAATAATGCAGTAATGGATTTTTTTCAATACACAAAAACATAATTAAGAAAATATGGAAACAAACAATCAAAAAGAAGCAGCAGTTCTTAAGTACCACAACTATTAGCAAAAACTCTGTATTTTAAAATTATATTGGATCCTTTATTTATGGCAAATACAAATAGATTGACAGCCCTGATATTTGTGATTTTTATGATTAATCAAGTCTAACTTCACTTGTCTTATATATTTTTTCTTTTTAGCTTTATTTTAGGTTCAGAGGTACATGTGCAGGTTTGTTATGTAGGTAAATTGTATGTCACGGGGGTTTGGTGAACAGATATTTTGTCACCCAGGTAATAGTACCCAACAGGTAGCTTTCCTATACTCACCCTCCTTCCTTCCACACTTTGCCCTTAAGTAGGCTGTGGTATATATTGTTCCCTTCTTTGTGTCCATGAGTACTCAATGTTCAGCTCCCACATATAAGTGAGAACAAGTAGTATTTGGTTTATTGTTCCTGTGTTAGTTTGCTCAGGATAACAGCCTCCAGCTGCATCCATGTTGCAGCAAATGACATGAACTCGTTCTTTTTTATGACTGCATAGTATTCCATGGTGGATATGTTCCACGTTTTTTTAATCCAATCCACTTGAATGGGCATTTAGGTTGATTCCATGTCTTTGCTATCATGAAGAGCACTGCGATGAACATATGCATGCATGTGTCTTTATGATAGAATGAGTTATATTCCTTTAGATATATATCCAAAAATGGGATTCCTGGGTCAAATGGTAATTCTGTTTTAAGTTTTTTGAGAAATCACCAACTACTTTCCACAATGGCTGAACTAATTTACATTTCCGCCAGCAGTATATGATATAGTTATAGGTTTGCAACATTATTTCTGAGCTCTCTATTCTGTTCTCTGCAACCTCACCAGCAGTTGTTATAATTTGACTTTTTAAGAATAGCCAACCAGACTGATATGATACAGTATCTCATTGTGGTTTTGTTTTGCATTTCTCTAATGATCAGTGGTGTTCTATGTTTTTTCATATGCTTGTTGGCTATATAAATGTCTTCTTTTGAGCAGTGTCTGTTCATGTCCATTGCCTATTTTTAATTGGGTTGTTTTTTGCTTGTGAATTTGTTTAAGTTCCTTACGGATGCTGGATATTAGACCTGTGTTGGATGCATAGCTTACAAATACTTTCTTCCATTCCATAGATTGTCTCTTTACTCCCTTGATAGTTTATTTTGCTGTCAGAAGCTCTTTCATTTTATTAGGTCTCATTTGTCAATTTTTGGTTTTGTTGCAATTGCTTTTCGTGTCTTCATCATGAAATCTTTGCCAGGTCCTATGTCTAGAATGGTATTTTTTAGATTATCTTCCAGGGTTTTTGTAGTTTTAGGTTTGACATGTAAGTCTTTAATCTACCTTCCCAGCATCATTTATTAAATAGGGATTTCTTTCCCCATTACTTGTTTTTGTCAACTTTGTGAAAGATCAGATGTTTTTAGGTCTGTGGCATTATTTCTGGGCTCTCTATTCTATTCCATTTGTCTATATGTCTATTTTTTGTACCAGTACCATGCTGTTTTGGTTACTGTAGCCCTGTAGTATGGTTTGAAGTTGAGTAGCATGATGTTTCCAGCTATGTTCATTTTGCTTAGGATTACCTTGGCTATTTGGGCTCTTTTAGGGTTCCATAGAGATTTTAAAAATTTTTTTCTAGTTCTGCAAAGAATATCATTGGTAGTTTGATAGGAATAGCATTGAATCTGTAAATTGCTTTTGGAAGTATGGCCATTTTAACAATATTGATTCTTCCTATCCATCAGCATGGAACTTCTTCCATTTGTTTGTGTCATCTCTGATTTCTTTGAGCAATGTGTTGTAATTCTTATTGTAGAGCTCTTTCACCACCCTGGTTACCTGTATTCATAGGTATTTCATTCTTTTATGGCTATTGTGAATGGGATTGTGTTTTTGATTTGGCTTTCAGCTTGGATGTTGCTGGTGTATGATGCTACTGATTTTTGAACATTAATTTTGTATCCTGAAACTTTGCTGAAGCTTTAAAATCAGATCAAGGAGGTTTTGGGCAGAAACTATGGGATTTTCTGAGTATAGAATCATATTGTCTGCAAACAGAGATAGTTAGACTATCTTCTGATTGGGATGTCTTTTATATCTTTCTCTTGCTTGATTGCTCTGGCTAGGACTTCAGTACCATGAAGAATAGGAGTAGTGAGAGAGAGCATCCATGTCTTGTTCTGCCTTTCAAGAGGAATGTTTCAAGCTTTTGTCCATTCAATACGGTGTTAGCTGTGGGTTTTTTATAGACAGACCTTATTATTTTGAAGTATGTTCCTTCAATGCCTAGTTGGTTGTAGAGAGTTTTTTAATGAAATAATGTTTATTTTTATCAAAAGTCTTTTATGCATCTACTGAGATAATTATGTGCGTTTTTGTTTTTAGTTTTACTGATATGGCGAATCACATTTATTAATTTGCATATGTTGAACCAACCATGCATCCCAGGGATAAAGCCTACTTGATCATGGTGGATTCATTTTCTGATATGCTACTAGATTTGGTTTGCTAAATTTTATTGAGGATTTCTGCATGTAAGTTCCTCAAGGATATTGGCCAAAGGTTTTTTTGTTGTTGTGTCTCTGCCAGGTTTTGGTATCAGGATGATGCTGGTCTCATAGAATGAGTTAGGGAGGAGTCCCTTCTCTTCAATTATTTGGAATACTTTCAGTAGGAATGGTACCGGTTCTTTATACATCTGTTAGGATTTGGCCGTGAATTCATTTGTTCCTGGGCCTTTTCTAATTGGTAGGCTTTTTATTACTGATTCAATTTTGGAACTTGTTATCGGTCTGTTCAGGGATTCAATTTCTTCCTGGTTCAATCTTAGGAAGTTGCATGTTTCCAGGAATTTATCCATTTCTTCTACATTTTCTAGCTTGCATGCATAGAGATGTTCATAGTCTCTGAAGGTTTTCTGTATTTCTGTGGGGCCAGTAGTAACATCCTCTTTGCTATTTCTGATTGTGTTTATTTGGATCTTCTCTTTTTTTCTTTATTAGACTAACTAGTGGTCTATCTATCTTATTCATTCTTTCAAAGAACACACTCCTGGACTTGATCTTTTGTATTTTTTTCTGCATCTCAATTTCCTTTACTTCAGCTCTGATTTTTGTTATGTCTTGTCTTTTACTAGCTTTGGGGTTGATTTCCTCTTGGTTCTCTAGTTCCTCTAGGTGTGACATTAGGTTGTTAATTTGAGATCCTTATAACTTTTTGATGTGGGCATTTAGTGCTATAAACTTTCCTCTTAACACTCTTTAGCCATATCCCAGAGATTCTGCTATGTTGTATCTTTGTTCTCATGACTTTCAATAAATTTCTTTATTTCTGCCTTAATTTCATTATTTACCCAAAAGACATTTAGGAGAAAACAACCCTAATATTTGGAGCCATGCTTTTAGTAGTCTCATCCCTCAAAAGTATTAATTGCACTGGTCTTGGAAGAAAGTAAATCAACAAAATGTTTC
The DNA here is from genome assembly GCF_030222135.1 of Aotus nancymaae. NCBI lineage: Eukaryota > Metazoa > Chordata > Mammalia > Primates > Aotidae > Aotus > Aotus nancymaae. The sequence continues at coordinate 1,262,101 of NW_026988553.1, forward strand.
CAATTCAAGAAATATAGACCTGGTGTGGTGGCCTACACCTACAAACCCAATACTTTGGGAGGCCAATGTGGGAAGATCTTTTGAGGACAGGAGTTTGAGATCAGCCTGGATAAGACAGTGAAACCCTATCTGTACAAAATACTTTTAAAAATTAGCCATGTGTGGTGGCTTATACCTGTAATCCCAGCTACTCAGGAGGCTCAGGCAGGAGGGATCACATGATCATGTGAGCCTAGGAGTTTGATGTTACAATGAGCTATGATCACACCACTGAATTTTAGCCTGCATATCAGAGTAAGACCCTGTGAAGAAAAAGAAAAAGAGGAAAGAAAGAAAGAAGAAAGAAAGAAAAGGAGGAAGGGAGGGAGGTAGGAAGGGAGGGAGGGAGAAAGGGAGGAAGGGAGGAAGGGAGAGAGGGAAAGGAAAGAAAAGAAAGAAAAGAAAAGAGAAAAGAAAGAAAACATGCAGTGATTTTATTACCTCTTTATTAAAACCAAGCACCTCACTCTGCTTTTTCAGGTAGGATTTCTTGACTTCTTCTTTGACATAATTACTAAAACCCTAGGCTATCTGGTTTTCTAAACACCAACAGTATGCAAACAAACCATTGTAAACAGGAGTTGAGATGTAAGAACTAACACTGAAGATAGAACCAAAAAGGAAAAAAAAAAAAGATTAGAATGAATATAATGAACATGTGCTTAGGAGATGTTTGTTTGTTTGTTTGTTTGTTTCAAAGATAGAGTCTGTGTGGTCCAGGCTGGCCTTGAACTACTGGGCTCAAGAGATGCTTCTGTATCAGCCACAAGTAGCTGGGACTATAGGCATGCACTACTGCACCCAACAGTGAATTTTCTTTATGATGACCAAAAGTCACAAAGAAACAGGACTATCATATTCAAAAAATCCTTGTTTAGGATTATAAGAAAATATACAATACATTTTTAGAAATCTGTATTATCAGAGTTGAAATGTAAAAGGCTTTAACACTTGAATTGGTAAGGTTCATTTATTTAGAACCTTCATCTTATTTAGAATCTATCATGGCCCAATGAAATGAAATACATGAGAAGTTAACAAAACAGAACTGGTTTTATTTTCCAGATTGGAAGAAAGAACAAAAAGAGTCTTATATACCAAGATTCTAAGGACATACAAGCCCAGTTCTGCAGCCCCAGCCCCAGAGATTATTGTAAAAAATGCTGATATAAGACAGAAAGACTCAGATAATCAACAATAAGATAATCAACCCTGCAAAAATAATTAGGAATACTTCCTACTCAAGATGCATGATTCAAGAATATGGGACAATAGCCAAATGTAAAACCAAAAAAAATAGTCACTATCAAAGCACAAAATATCTTGTGTAATATTGAAATATTGCAGGGCTAAGAGGTCACTTCTAGTAATGATATTCCTTGGATAAAAAGGGATTTTAAAGTCTAAAAGAAGTTCAACATTGCTGAATAACCAAGAGTTTGGTGGCAGAAAGACTAAGAAATAAGGCTAGCAAGGTGGGTAGAACCTGGGTCTTGATGGGTTTTATAAAATCATGTAAAGGAGTTTGTATTTCATTATAGGGACAATAGAAAACCAAGAAAGGGCTCTAAATAATGTAGGTATGAACAAACATGTATTATAGAAAAAAAAATAGTTACAAAGTGGAGGTTAGTTTGGATGAGAACAAGACTTTAGGAAATAAGACAAGGTTTGTGCAGAGGTACAAATGGAGGATAACATTGGACTAAACTAGGGTGCTAGCAGAACTGTTGGAAAAAAGTAGACGAATCCAAGAGATATGGGAGGTAGAAATGACAAATCTTGGTGATTGATTCGATATGGAGAGTAAGGGGTAGAAAACTGGCAAAAATGGTTCCAAGTTTCTGGCTTGAGCAACTGGGTACATGGTGGTACTACTGACTGAAAGAGGAAACAAAATGGAAGAGGAATATGTTTGTCTGTTTGTTGTTTGTTCTGTTATGTTTGTTCTTTAAGGTGGGGGAGGGAGATGAAGATAACGAAACCACATTGGATATGCTTAGTTTAAGAAGTGTGTGGAATAGCCAAGTGGGCATGTTCAGTAGACAGTTGGATATAGAAATCTGACATTCAAGAGAAGGCTGGAATGAAGATTGAGATGGGAGTCATTGGCATTTACATATATACAGTAACTACATCACATAAATGAATGAAATCATGTAAGAAGTATGCCTAGAACAAAACAAGGAAAAACACAAACACCTGAGGGGTGAACAAAAAAAGACTAAAAAAGATCTTTATATCACAGAGGTCTTTGATGTACCTGTGTAGTATTGTGGAAAATATTCCAGAAAGCATAGTCATAAAAGTGTAAAGAAAACAAGATATAGTACTTATTATTGATATAATAGTATTCTCAGATCCCTTCCACTGGGCCAGTGAAACCATCCTTCAGCTACTTTGGAAAATTACTATCTGTTGAAGGGAGTCAGTCACCTCACCTAAAATGTCTGGAAGACTATGCCTTTCTCCATGGGATCCACAGGCAATGACTCATTGAGATGAGAGTATACAAGCATGGTTCCTTTGCCTTAAGATAGGACAGATCTTTTAGTGTCATGTATGCCCCATATCTTCTTATGAGGTCAAATTGAGGCTACACCTTTGTTTTACTTCTTCTCTTTCCCTATCTTCCTTCCCTTACTTCCTTATAGGTTTCTGCTGTAAGTGACCTCTCAATAAATCATTTGCTGAAGAATCCTTCTTTCATACCTTGTTTCTAGAGAACCTAATCAAAACACCAGAGAGTTGTGGTGTCTCTGAAGCCAAACAGATAATTATTATTAAACCATATATTTATACTTTATGCATGTTTCTACATGTATTTTTATTTCATAATCAAATAAAGTTATGGAGGGAGAAGTCAACCATATTGGAACATATGAACAGACAAGTGTTCATTTTAGCAACAGAACCAGCATTGGACTTCTTGGCTGCAGAAGTTGCCTTAGAGTCATGGGGTTGGAAGTCAGACAGTAGTAAGTGAATGAATGGGTGAGAGGTAAATAGATACAATGAAGCATAGCACTCCTTCAAGAAATATGGCTATGAAGGGGAGCACATAATTAAGGCAGTATCTGGAGGAAAAAATTTTAAATTTAAGATGAGTGATTTTTAAACATTATCATGTTTAAATGTTAATGAGCCAGAGCCAATAAAAAGGAAAAGGTTGAAGATCTAATAAAGGAGAGATAAAATTGAGGGCAAAAGACTGGAAAGAATTGTTTATTAGATATTACAAAGGTGATTCAAGCCTGGTCCAGGGTGTTGTCAAAGAAGAAAAAACTTTGACATGTTTTTCTACCTTGAGAGTCTGAGCCTATGACTTTTTTCTAAATCTAATGTAATGTATTCAGAGACCAGAGTACTTGAGTTCATCTGGTGGGAAACATCTGAAGTTTTGGTCTGTGGCAAGCATTTATCACAATCTTCTTTCATCCTAAGAGTTAGGGGTACTTACCCGCCAATGTCCTGCTTCACAAAGTCCCCAGGTTCTTGTCGTCTTGATTCCCCTTGACCAGTGGTTCCAGGGAGAATATTAATCAGGAAAAGAATCCCAAGGCTGGTCATATAATAGTGACTCATTTGTGTGATTATCATCTTCTTAGGCACAAACTTGGAGAGACCTGTGAGATTCACAGTTTAGAGAAGGGGTAAGAGGTAAGGCGTAGAAAACAAAGTGAGAGAGTAGAAAGAGGTAAAAGAGAGAGAGAGAGATAAAGAGATGTTACTAAACTCTATTGGAGCCATTTAACTTCTCCAGTGTCTAGTGACTCAGTGCTTAATTCAACAGTCCCCTTTTCCCAGCTTGTCAATGCCACCAAAATCACTCCCAATATACCCTTCTCCTAAATACACCAGAGCCATCTAAGAAAGGATGCATAGAGTAGCACAAAGAGCTCTAAGTCAGTAATCGGGAGTCTGAGGTTACTGCAACATCTCTTTCCTTGGCTTCCTGCCATGTAACTACGTAACAGGATTTCCCTCAGCTTAGATTACCTCTTATAATCCAAGATGTTAAAAATATTCTCTCATGTCTTTATTTTATTTCCCTCCAATCCCCTGTTTGATTATTAGTGTTACAAAATCCTTTGCCTTGGTTAACTGTGTAATATTTAGAGAATCATAGTTTTCTAGTATATTAAGACCTGGAGTCTCTTTATAGCATTTTTGGGATTGATTTTCATCTTCATAGAGTTAAGCAATTTTCCAAAATAATAAATGGCCTGAAGTGGATAGACTGTTTCCTCTAAATTAGGCTGAGAAAATATTGAATTAACGAGACATGATGGCTCTTGAATAAGAATGCTGTATTTCCCCATAAAGAGATATTTGAAAGCAAACTTGCTCCTTTAGGTAGGGGCCACAACATAAAGATAAATCCAAGCCTTCTTCCTGGCACTAAAGAGGTCAGCAAATTGCACTGGTGATAGAATTAGTGATTTAGATTTCCCTATAAGCAAGGCTGTTTTATGAACTCTGGATCAGTGGAGATTTACCCAAGGCATGGGGTTAAGAAAGCAATCAGTGAAGTGACGGTTACTTGCTACCTCTAATTTGTGGCTTCTTAGAATATGAGACACTGAGAAATGGAAGGAGACCTAACTGTGAACCAAAACCATACCCTTTTTCAGTCATATCAGTGGATAAATTTTCAGAAGAAATGGAGGGATATATAACTGTTTTTTTTATTCCCAGAAAAGCTTACGCAAGAGACCAATATGTAAAACAGATACACATTAAGGAGCTATTCTGGTTGGTGAGATTAAGAACAAAAGTCCTTTTAAATTCATCCCACATCCCTCAAAAAAGCAACCACTGGGATCTATATTAGGCTGTCTTCATGAATCTGGTATAGGCATATGAAAAACTACAACACTGGAGAAGATAGACTTCTGACATGATGAAGTGTCTACATTAGAGATAGAGATATCATAGCATTAGATTACACCATATGAAATTGCCAACCTTTGACAATTTTGGTTTTAGCAAAGAAAGCAATTTCTTATGGTTAACCTAATATAAGAGCTGTGACATCCATGGTTTATGAACTATAAAAGAGTTAATGAACATTTTACAGGAGTATACAGGAATGGTACAGTTCAGAAAAACCATAGTATATGAGTAAGAAAAGATGGTGCATGATCAGACAACTCTGACCACAAGTAACATCCATGGTAAGGGCAGTAACCATCATATATGCTCAAATATTCACAGTGCTTTAGATTAGCAAACCCTAATGTTGTATAATCACATGACAAGGATTAATGCTCAGATAATCATGATACATGAATTGACAACCACTCTACAGGAACAGAGACACTTGGGCCAGGATATGAAGTTTAAATTGGAGAAATAATCAATGGAATATAAGACATAGCCATGATGCATGCTTAGAAAACATAAGTCCATGAATAATAATCCTGAGTGTAGGAGAAGATGGCCATGTGTAAACAGAGATCTATAGTGTGTGTTCTAATATATCACTATGGCTTATGTTCAAATTATCATGGTAGACAAGCAACAAACTATCACGCTAAGAATAGATGACAATAACATAGAATTCAATGTCCATGATTTGGAAGGAGAAAACTAAGACATATATTATGATACATTAAAAAGACAACAGCATCACATGAAATCATACTAAATAACATGTCTGTGATAGTGAAACAAAGAGCCTTCAAACATGATCACACATCCATGTAGCTGGAGGCAAATACAGTATATGCAAAGACAAACATGATACATGTGAAGAAGTATTTGGTATATCAATTCTTAACCATGATATATGCACACACAATATATGTATCATAGCAACCATGATACAGGAATTAAGTGACATGGTTTAGGAGCAGACTGCAGTGCTATGGAAGTAGACTACCATGGTGAAGGAACAGAAAAGGTCATGGTCCATGAGTAAGCATACAAGGTCAAAAAGTTTTCACTGAGCAGAAAGGTAAGATACAGTTGCAAGTGATCATAGTGAAGAATTGATATCCTTCGGGTAATGATGACAATAGTGAATAAATGCTATTTGTAATATATGAACACAAATATAATGCACATATTCATGGTGAATAAAATGAAAATTATAGTAAAATGGATATTCCGGCAACTATGATGTATGAGCAGGAAGTAAAACCTAATGCTGGTTTTAATCATAAAGCCAGGCTATGTTGCAAAAGTAGACAACCATAATGCATGCTTATATAAGTACAGTACACACACACACACACACACACACACACAAAATGTTCCATGATTTTACAGTCAACTATGGCACAATAGCAGATGCCTTTGGTAGAAGCAGATTGGCTATGAAACAGGAGAAGACAATGCTTGTTCAAACTCAGATAACCATGGTGTTAGAAGAGATTATTCATGATACAAGAACACATAATCATGACACATGCTCAGGCCATCATAATATGTAATTGCATGGCCAAATTAGCAAATAATTACAACCAATTCACCCTACTCAAGAGCTAAAAGAAGGAACAAGAAACAAATAGACAAAAATGTCATTAATAAGATGATGACTTGCAAATTAATATCTTCATTCCAGATATTACCTGGAATCCATATATGTAACTAAATATGGATTCCAGGAGATAACACATATCTTAAACTTATATCGTAACTCATAATAAAACTTAAATTCAGGTTAGGTTTAAGATGCATCTCACAAAACTCTGTACCTAAATGTCTGAGAGGCATCTTAAACATAACATGTTCAAATCTGAAGTTCAGATATGCACCCACATACACATATATAGATCTGGTCCTGTACAGTGTTTTCCATCTCAAGTAATGGTAACTCCACACTTCCATTTGCTCTGACTAAAAACTCTAAAGTCATTCTTGACTCGCCTTTAACTTTCATACCACACATCTGATCTATTAGCAAGTCTGATTGGAATTCCATTCAAAAGGAAGCATATCCAAAACAAAGCCTCAGATCATCACCTCTGCTGCTACCACTCTAGCTTGTCATCTCTTGTCAAGATCATTGTAAAAGCTTCTTATCTGGTTTTGCTGCCTCTATCCTTGCTCCCCTAGAGTCTGTTCCCCACACAGTGGGCAGAGGGAACTTTAAAAGTGTTAAAGCAGATAATTTCTTCCCTCTGCTCAAAATCCTCCAATTTTTTCCCATTTCAAAAGCATCGCTCTCCGCATTTATCAAGAATACAATATATTACTAACTCTAGTCACCATGTTGTACAAGAAATCTATTGGACTTATTTCTCCTATATAACTGAAATGTTGTATTCTTGGACCAACATCTACTCAGCCAAGCCCATACCTCCCAGCCCCTGGTAACTACCATTCTACTCTCTGCTTCTATGAAATCACCTCTTTTAGATTATTCGACACATAAGTGACACCATGAGGTATTCTTCTTTCTTTGTATGCTTTATTTCAGTTAACATAATGTACTCTAGGTTCATCCATGTTGTCACAAATGACAAGATTTCACTCTTTTTGAAGGCTGAATCATATTCCATTGTGTATATATGCCACATTTTCTTTATCCATTAATGCATTAATGGACAGTTAGGTTGATTGATATCTTGGTTATTATGAGTAATGCTGCACTAATGTGGAATTACATATATATCTTTAACGTACTAATTTCGTATCACTTGGATATATACCCAGTAGTGAGACTGCTGAATCATATAACTCTATTTTAAAATTTTTAAGAGAAATCCAGACTATTTTCCATAATGGCTGTGCTAATTTGCATTTCCACCAACAGTGTGTGAGGGTTCCCTTTTCTCCACATCCTCGCTAACATGTTTGGTCTTTTTGATAATGCCCAGTATAATAGGTGTTAGGTGATATCTCATTGTGGTTTCAATTTCCATTTCTTTTAAGATTAGTGATATTGAGAATTTTATCATATACCTATTGGCCATTTTTGTGTCACCATAAAAACTATAACTACATGAGAGAATACAAATGCTAATTAGCTGGATTTATTCATTCCACAATGTATATATACCTTGAAACATCACGTTGTACATGGTAAATGCAAACAATTTTATCTGTCAATTTAAAAATAAGTAAATACATGATCTACAAGGTCCTACATGATCTGATCTCCAAATAGCTGGCTAGTCTCACACCTTACTACCCTCCTGTCTCACACACTCCACTTCAGCCAATGTGGCCTCCTTTGCTGCTCATGAAATATGTCAGGCATGCTCCTGCATCAGGGCCTTTGCACCTGCTATTTCCTCTACCTGGGATGTTCTTCCATCCAATTTTCATATATTTTGTTCCCTCATTTCCTTCATAGTGCTTTTTGTGTGTGTGTGTGTGCAGAGAGTAGCTTTTTTTTTTATTGCATTTTAGGTTTTGGGGTACATGTGAAAAACATGCAAGATTGTTGCATAGGTGCATACGTGGCAGTGTGATTTACTGCCTTCCTCCCCTTCACCTATATCTGGCATTTCTCCCCATGCTATCTCTCCCCAACTCCCCACCCCCAACTGTCCCCCCCACTCCCGCCCAACAGACCCCAGTGTATAGTGCTCCCCTCACTGTGTTCATGTGTTCCCATTGTTCAACACCCATCTATGAACAGATAGTTTACATAGTGTTATTAAAATATCATCTTTTCATCGAGGGCTTCCCTGGCCACCCAATCTAATACTCCAAGCCTTCCACAGATTCCTCATACATTCTGTGCAGTTACCTGCCCTATTTTTCCTCCTTTGTGTGCAAAAAGAAGAAAAATTGCTTTTTTCTCAGATAGAAAAGCTCAGTGGGGATGAGGATTTTGTTTTTTTTTTATTCAAAGATATATGCCCAATGCATAGAAGAATATCTGACAAATAATAAGTAGTACTTAATAAATAGTGAATGAATGAATGTTATTGTAACTAAGTCACATTCCTAAGTGAGGAAAATTGGTAAAGAAGGATAAGGTGTAAGATGGGCCTTGGAACCTGCCAGACCAAGAGGCTACTGGGTACTACCAAATACTAGTTGTGTTAGGCTTTAATGACCTACTTCTTCAATTAAAAATGGGAATAATAACATCCATCCTGTCAAGGCTATAAATATTATGTAAGATAACATGTGTAAAATGCCTAATTAAACACCTGCTACTGGGATAAGTCTTCTGATAAGTCTTGTTCAAAGATCAATTCATTTTATCACAAACATATGAGCACCTTCTATGTACAAGGTACCAATATAACCAATTATTCTATTGGAATTCCTAGAACTTCTTTATTTCAGTACCTAGAAACCATCAGATACTGACATTATGCTTACAAATGTCCCTGCTTGGATGACAGGAGGGCTGTCTGCCAGAACTTTACCAGAACAAAGTCATTCCACGTGTTACTACCCAGATACTACAATGCCAATTCTGCCATTTGTTTGTCTCGACTTATCACCAGAGTTTCATTTAAGGTCATCTAATTTCACCTAGCCTCAAAGCACTGTCATTCATAAAGGTTTTGGAGTCAAAACATGTTAGTTTCAATTCTGGATATACCACATAGAAATTTGACATTGGGCAGGTTATTAGATTCAACATTCTAATCCAAAGAATGGATTAATCACTGTTCTTATAATAATTAAATAATCTAATTCATATATAGCATTAGCCTTATGCTTGACATATAGCAAACGTTGTTCACTGTAAACTACAGGTCAAGTATTTGACGTCTTTTCCTCCAATGAGCCTCAGCTCTACTCTAATCCAGTTGTCCCTTCCATGGCCACATCCTAAGACTTGTCATTACAAATCCATGATCTCAAATCACTCTCTGACCACATATTTCCAACATTTTTCATCTAGTGCCTTCATACTGTCAATTCTTCTCCACACATCCACCCCACTCCACCCCACCCCAAGGATTTCTAATCTATCAATCTTACAATCTTTGAATTGCTCATGATCAACTTCATGTTCTCGTTTTCTTTCTTACGCTGCTTGGATAACATACATAGTCCATAATTAAAATCAGTATAATAATTCTCTGGTATATACCCTGAACACATTGTATCTGTCATACTCTATTGTATCTGCCTGGAAAACCATAAACCTTAGTCAAATCCAACTCTCCATGTACAAATAAGCACCTTAATAGACACAGAAGAATCTACATAAAGCCTGACTGGCCTCTCTATAAATTTTCTTCAATATACTTCAAATGTCCCGCTATCTTTTTGCATTTGCCAAAACAATTCATTCTCCCACTTTCAGAGATAACTAATTTTTTACTTTCTTTTCTCCCTAGGAGAAGAAATAACAATGTTCCCAGAATCTCTGCAAATAGCTTTTCTTCTTATTTTACCAAGCAATCAAAAGGCAATATTCTCTTCTTCTTAATATCAACTATACCAACCTACCAGAATGTCAGCCATACACTTTAACTTTTTCTCTGTTACTAGAAGTGTCTGCTCCTATCTAATGCTAGCACTCCCACATGTGCCCTGGGTCCCATTTCTTGTCTCCTGCTTAAAGATATTATTTGGTTATTGCCTCATCTCTCCCACACATGTCAGTTTGTCTCTCCATACTGGCTCATTCCTTGTAGCATAAAAGTGATGCAATATCATCAATCATTTTGAAAAAAAATAAGAAAATCCACCCTTGACCTGACATTCCTCCGACTCTCATTTTTTCTGTCTGCCTTTTATGGTAATCCACTTCAATAATTATCTCTATCTCAACTTCCTCAACAATCATTCTCTTATACTATCTACATCAATCAAGTATTTTCATCTATCACTCCACTGAATCCACTCTTAGTATTAATTCATTCAAAATCTATGGAGTATCATCTATGTACCAGGCACCATTCTAAGTTCTGGGAATACAGCAGTGGACAAAACAGCCAAAAAGTGAATCAATGAAGAAAAAGAAGAACATAAAACTCTTCTCCACATCCATACGTTGATTTCTCTCTTCCATGCCCTATATTCAAAATATCAGCTTATCTTGTTGATTTTGGAACAGATCCAAACTCTGACCCCTTCTCACTGTCAGAATGAGGTTTTGTTTGTTTGTTTGTTTGTTTGTTTGTTTGTTTGTTTGATTTTAATATAATTCAGATTCACTCTCTTCTCAAACTTTCCCAGTGGATATTTTTGGAATCCCAGGTACTTGCCATGACCTGGAAGAATCTACTTTATTTGACCACTGGTTACATCTGAAACCTCACCTTTTTCTACTCTTGGTCTCCCATACTCATACCAATTCATACTTGTTTTCCTAATATTTCTTGAAAACACACAGCATGTTCCTGCCTCAAGAGACTTTGTACTTGCTCTTTCCTCTATCATAAATGCTTTTCCCATATCTCTCCCTCTGCCTCCTTATACAATTCCATTTTCTTATGGAATATATGACTACCTAAAATTACATTATGTACTTGCTTGTTTGTTTCCATTTCTCCCACTGGATATAAGCTTCATTAGTGCAGGAACTTAACTCTAACTTTGGGCAATAGAGTAGTGCCTAGCACATGATGGGTACTCAATAAAATATTTGTCAGAAAAAAAGTGTTAATTTTTTTTTATGAATTCATGCTCACACAACTCTAGGCATCCTTTTCTTCTCAAGGATATATTCTCAAGACTATCCTTCTTTTCTAAAACCTTTCCCCCATGCCCTTTCAATGCTTCATTTTATGGAAAACAAATTCTCCTATGCTCTCAGTTTTTTAAGGGGAACTCTTCCTTTCTCTTTCCCTTAAATAAATTGACTTTATATTAAAGGTACTACTTCATTAACTTTCCTCTGAAGTGTGACACGTGCATACTCCCATATATTATGCAACTGAGAGGCAAGATGAAAACTATCTCATTTTCTCAATGCCCCATTGAAATCATCCCTCCTCTACACATGTGCACCACAATCCTTCTTTTTTGGAGACAGAGTCTCACTCTGTTGCCCAGCCTGGAGTGCAATGGTGTGATCTCAGCTCATTGCAACCTCTGCCTCCCAGGTTCAAGTGATTCTACTGCCTCAGCCTCCTGAGTAGCTGGGATTACAGGCACACGAGACCATGCCCGGCTAATTTTTTGTATTTTTAGTAGAAACAGTGTTTCACTATGTTGGTCAGGCTGATCTCAAACTCCCAACCTTGTGATCCGCCCACCTCAGCCTCCTGAAGTGCTGGGATTACAGGCGTGAGCCACTGCACCCAGCCACAATCCTTATCTGAGGTTCATGCATCATATCTGTATTACTCACTGCCTTTTAATTTTACATCTGCCTCCTTGTAGCCTCTCCATATTGATTCAAAAACTATGCTCAGTTCATACTTTTGTCATTTTGTGGCTTTTCTGTATACTATTTTTTTCTTCAACATTTATTTTAAGTTCCAGGGTACATGTGCAGGATGTGCAGGTTTGTTACATAGGTAAACGTGTGCCATGGTAGTTTGCTGCGCAGATCAACCCATCACCTAAGTATTAAGCCCAGAATTCATTAGGTATTCTTTCTGATGCTCTTTTTCTCCCCACCCTCTGTGTATGTTATTCCTCCCCATGTGTGCAATGAACATACACCTGCATGTATCTTTATAATAGAGTGATTTATATTCCTTTCAGTATATAGCTAGAAGTGGAATTGCTGGGTCAATTGGCATTTCTGCTTCTGGATCTTTGCGGAATCACCAAACTGTCTTCCACAACGGTTGAACTAATTACATTCCTATCAGCAGTGTAAAAGTATTCCTTTCCCTGTGCAACTTCGCCAGCATCTGATGTTTCTTGACTTATTAATAATAGCTATTCTTACTGATGTGAGATGGTATCTCAATGTAGTTTTGATTTGCATTTCTCTAATGATCAGTGATGTTGAGGCTTTTTTCATATGTTTGTTGGACACATGAATGTCTTGTGAGAAGTGTCTGTTCATGTCCTTTGCCCACTTTTTAATGGGGTTTTATCCTGGTAAATTTGTTTGGATTCCTTGTAGACTCTATATAGTAGATCTTTGTCAGATAAATAGGCTGCAAAAATTTTCTCCCGTTCTGTAGGTTTTCTGTTCACTCTGATGATAGCTTCTTTTGTTGTGCAGAAGCTCTTTAGTTTAATTAGATAAGATTTGTCAATTTTTGCTTTTGCTGCAATTGCTTTCGATGTTTTTGTCATGTAATCTATGCCTTTGCCTATGTCCTTAATGGTATAACCTAGATTTTCTTTTAGAATTTTCTTCATTTTATAGTTCTGGGTTTTACATTTCAGTGTTTAATCCATCTTGAATTAATTTTTGTATAAATTATAAGGCAGGGGTGCAGTTTCAATTTTCTGCATAAGGCTAGGCCATTCCCCCAGCTCCATTTATTAAATAGAAAATCCTTTCCCCATTGCTTGCTTTTGCAGGTGTGTGGTCTTTTTACTGAGTTATCATTTATTTTCCATTGATCTACGTGTGTTTTTGTGCCAGTACGATGCTCATGGATAGGAAGAATCAATATCATGAAAATGGCCATACTGACCAAAGTAATTTATATTCCCATTAAACTACCACTGACATTCTTCACAGAATTAGACAAAACTCTTTTAAAATTCATATGGAACCAAAAAAGAGCCCGAATAGTCAAGATAATCCTAAGCAAAAAGAACAAAGTTGGAGGCATCACACTACCCGGCTTCAAACTATACTACAAGGCTACAATAACTAAAGTTCATACTTTTCATGTCACTATCATTTTCAGTATTTCACTGTTTGTGTAAATAATGTATCTATCATAGTTATTTGATGTGTACAATCTCTATGACTTTCTCTTCCATTCAGTCACATCCTGTATCTTATGAATAACTGTTCATATATTACAAATATTAAACTATGGTATTTGATGTTTGGCCTTATTCTGTAATTCTTCTACTTTATAAACTTATACTCCTACTCCACTTGCTCTTCGAAATTAGTGTCCCAGTCTATTGATCCTTTCATTGTCACCCAGGTTCTTGGGCTTGCCTAGTGTTACTTCCTTTTGTTTCAAGGCTGGATCCAAAGTAAATTACTTGAACCACTCTTTCATCAGCACCTTGTTTATATGACCTTCCACTGTATTTGCGTAGAAACCCTATTTGGGATCAATCCTCAAAGAATCTGTGTTCTCTTAGATTGAAGAAAGTAGCTGAACAAAATCCCACAACAAATCCATTATTTCCAATACCGGCATTCTTCAATAATCCTTCAATTTGTCGTAAACCAGCCCTCTTCCCTATTCCTCTCAACTATTTTAAACCTTTGTTATTCTTCTCAAGTTGCCTATTTAAGGAAACTAGTATATTCCTTCCATAAAAATTCAAGATGATCAAAAGAGACAAACCACCCGTATTAGACACTAACAGTGTTGCATTCATATCCACTTGGATCTCTTCACCAGTTTTATATACCCTGAGTCCATTGAGCCGTCCCTCACAAAAGGCAGCATCTGCATTTCTTTGTCTGAGGACTACCGCTATAGTCAGATTGCTGAAACTAACTTTTGCCTGTGCACATTGACAATCAGAAGTGCCTGAGAATTTGAGTTTCCAAACTAAGGCAGCCCTAAACTAAGACTTACAGATACAGAGGTACAAATAATGCAGCTCCCTGACAGGGACAACACTGAGATGTGACCCAAACAGTTTCTATGATACTTTCTTGTTATATTACCCTTGCTTGGCCTCCCTCATTTCCTTGCTCCACTTCCTAAAACTGGAAACACTTCCCAATAAACTACCTTCAGATGAATCCTAACCTCAGAGCCTGCTTGTGTGAAACTCAATTGAAGATATCAGCCTGTCTCAACCTACAAAATTAACTCACTTTTATATTTATCCTTACTTTCTCTTTTTGTTTCAGAAAATGAGGTGAACCTTCCCTATATTAGGGTAATCTCTCAACCTAAGCTCCTGACCTCATCAACATTTTTTCCTTTCATTGACTCTTTCTAGCCTATATCTTAAATCTGTTGTTGTCTAATGACTCCTTCCTCTTAGACTATAAACGTAATCAAGTTTCTTCCACCTTAAGAGAAATTCTACCAATATGTTTCTTTCTAGCTCTTATCTTCTTTCCTTTATCAATCAAGTTTCCTGAACTAGTAATTTATAATTGTTTACTCCAGCTTATTCACCTCCTATTTGCTTCTTAATCATCTACATTCTGCCTTCTTCCCTATTGAATTTAATGTTACCATTCTGGTTATACTGCAGTTCTGTCTATTTCTACTCAATATTTTTTGTGGGATTCTATATGGATACTTCTAATTTGGGGATCCTTGCCTCTGAGTTAATACAACTCAAAATATATCACCTCTCAAATTCTTATTAAAAGAGACAGGAAAAACAGAAAACAGTGGGTGGAAGGGAGTTTGATTGTCAAGAATAATGGGAAAAAGGCAAAAATCCAATGTCTGAAAGGGAATTTGATTATATACATTGCTATTGAAGATGGATTCAGATAAACATTCTTGTACTATACAACACATGTTTCATCTTTTAAAAATACTAAAAGACTGTTAGGAAAACACAAATGAATGTCACATAAACACCATAATTTAGAAACCTAGGGACTGAACTAGCAAAAGATTAGTGTGATCATTTCCTAATATAATATATTTTGTACTGTACTCTTCTGTGAGGTACATATAGGTATAGTTGCCATTTTTTACTCATCCCCTGTTGTATTAGCAGCAACTCATAAAACCTTCTGCTTCAATAATAATACTGCAGACTAAATAAAACAAAAACTTAGAAATAAAAGATAAATGAAATAAATTGGGTTGTTGATGTAGATTGACACAGCACTCAGTTTGCAATGATTAAGTTGACAAATATGAAGATAGATTCAAATATCATAATTAACACAACTGAATAAACAGAAATTGAAATTTGTTCTCTAAATAACGCCATCTCAAGAATAATTAAGGCAGCAAAACTATAAAGCAAAACTTTATTTTGAGGCGAATAAACCCAAAACTGTACAGATGGATACATTAATAAATTGCCATTACTCAATGTCTTTATGATTAAATAAGAGAGAAATAAAAGCATCCTAAGGAAATTTAAAAAAAGAAAAGAAGAACAGCAATCCAAGGAAAAGTAGGAGAAAATAAATACAGAGCTACCAAACCAAGTTGTGGTTTTGACAGCTTCATAGAGCAAGGAGTGCATAAACAAAAGCCTAGAATTTTCCAGTGGTGTGGAGTCTGACCACACACATACACACAAACATGTATGCACACACATACACACAAACACATCTCACACTTTCAGATTATCAATGAATCAGAAGCAAGCCTATATATCTTATTCAAACCCCAGGAGACTGCAAGAGAGTGGCTTTAGTTTGAACAGGGTATAGAGAAATTAAAACAAATAAAACAGACAGAACAATCCCCCTGCAAAAAGGATTTAAACCACAAGAAGACCTCTCTTACTCTCTCAAGTTTGCAACTCAAGTTCACATTAATGTTTGATCCAATAGATCTCAAGTTATGAATTTAATTTAAACTACTTGTAAACTGTGCCTCAGGTAACCTGCAGAAGTAAACATAAATCATCACTGGAAAATGACATTTTTGTATTCAGCTTTGGGGAACCACCATAAATAATTTTTCAGAGACATTGGTCATTATACAGAGAAAGATCACTAAACACAAGGAATCTAGGCACAATGAGAGAGAAACAACAGAAACACCTAGAGCAGAAAGCAAATCCCCATACTTCAGATATTGAATTTATCAGGTGCCTATTATATAAAAGGTTTAGGACCTCCACTGAAAGAAGTTTAAAATATCTGGAGGACATTTAACAATAAAGATTTTATTAAAGAACCAAATACATCTTCCAGATATAAAAAGACTTTGGAAAGTAGTGTGTATTACTAAAACACCAGCTAAATCGAAATAAAAGTAGACTGTATATCTTTTATATTAGAAGAGAAGAAAAAATGATTTTACAGCTATCCATCCAAATATGAAATAAATAAATGAAACACACACACACACAAAGGAAAATGAACATAAAATGGGCAAGCTAAATAGAAAGCATTAAAAGAAAGTGATGGCTTCAAACCCAGACATATCAGTAATTTTTTTTTATTGCATTTTAGGTTCGGGGGTACATGTGAAGAACATGGAAGATTGTTGCGTAGGTACACACATGGCAGTGTGATGTGCTGCCTTCCCCCCATCACCTATATCTGGCATTTCTCCCCATGCTATCTCTCCCCAACTCCCCACCCCCCAGCCCTCGCCTATTTCCCCCCTGACAGACCCCAGTGTGTGATGCTCCCCTCCCTGTGTCCATGTGTTCTCATTGTTCAACACCCACCTATTAAGAAACTAAAGGCTCCAGTGCAAATAAAAAAGTTATCAGATAAGATTAAAAGTAATCAAAACTAAACTAACTGCATATTGTTTATGAATCATATCTAAAACACAAGAAAACAGAAAAGTTGACAGTTAAAAAATATACATTATGTAATTATTAATCAAAAAATTATCTATAACAACAAGAAATAGACTTTTATGTGAAAGGTTTTAATAGAAATAATGAGCAAAAAGGTTCAACTTACCAGGTAGATATAATACATTTCTATACACCTAATAACAAAGATTCAAAATATATAAACCAAATATTGATACAACTACAAAGAAACATAGACATCTCTCATCATAATGAAAGATTTTAGCATAACTCTCTCAGAAATTAACATATTAGAGAGATTAAAGAAGTTAGGACAGATATAGATTTGAACAAGATAGAGAAACAAATGTGACTTCATGGAAATATGGAGAATACCATACCCTTGATGGCAAAAAAAAAAAAAAAAGACACATTTAAAAAATCTCACTAGGTATATTTACAAAAATGTACAAAGCTATAAAGAGAATCACAACAAATTTCAATGATTAAAATAATATAGTGTAATATTAGGGTTCAGGTATTCAGGATGCCCTCAGCTCCCCTGAGGGGAAGTTTCTCCAGGTTCTTGGTCTCCTGCCCTCTCAAGAATGAGAGAGGGGATCACGGCACAATGCGCAGTAAATGCCGGACTCAAAAGTGTTTGTAGAAAGTGATTTATTTAGAGAGAGAAAGAGAGAAACAGGAGAAGGAGAGAGAAAGAAACAGCTAACTCTCACACTAAGTGAGAGAATCCAGAAAGATGGAATCCAGGAGAGGAAAGCAGCTTCCACGAGAGTGTTAGGGAATAGAGAGAGAGGGAGTTTAGGTGGAGAAGACAGGCTTCCATGAGAGAGTGTGGAAGGAGAATTTAGAGGGAAAATCCAGGACAGAGAAAGACGGCTTCCACGAAGGGAGTGTTTGTGGAAGGGGACCCAAACATGGAGTCTGAAGGGGTGTGGAAGGAAGAAGGGGACTTTTAACCTGGGAGTAGCCCTTACTTTCTCTAAGACCCCAGGTAAGTGAAAGGAGTTCCTTAGAACTTCCGCTGGAGTGATTGACTCTTAGTTTCTTCCCGTGTCCCTGAAATTCAAACATAAACCATTAAATCTCCCGGATGGAGAGAGATGGGAGGGGAGCATGGCGCTGGGAAGTTCTCACCCTTAAAACTATGCCCCCTTGTGGACCCGGAAAGAGAACACATTCCCTCAATAGGATACCTTATCTTGCCACATGCAATTAAGGTAGAAATTAATAAGTAGGTGATAATGATACCATCAATAAGTAGTTGAAAATTAAGCAACACACTTTATTATTATACTTTAAGTTCTAGGGTACATGTACAGATGGTGCAGGATTGTTACATAGGTATACACATGCCATGGTGGTTTGCTGCATCCATCCCCCTATCATCTACATTAGGTATTACTCCTAATTTATCCCTCCCCAATTCCCCCATCTCCTGCTCCTAGTCCCTCTCCTAGTGCACCAAAAACCTCCCCAAAAACCAAACACTGCATGTTCTCACTCATAAGTGGGTGTTGAGCAATGAGAACACACGGACACAGGAAAGAAACACACTTCTAAATAACTCATGGTGAAATACAGTCAAAATACACATTAGAACATATTCTTAACAGTACAATAACAAAATTGCTATCAAAATTATGGCATATAGCTTACACAGTACTTAAGAAAAAACATTAAATACATATATTAAAAAGCTAAAAAATAAAATGTAATGAACTAAATGCCTAGTTCAATCAGAAAGAATAAGAAGACTAAAATAAGTTCCAAAAGAAAGAAGATGATAATTAAAATATGACCATAAATTTTTGAAATAGCAATAACATAATAGATATTTATTATCATCTTCCTTTTCTTTAACTTATTTTTTGATTGGTTGATAAAACTTGACAAGTGAATTCTAAAATTTATATGGAAATGCAAAGCCAACAATAGCCTCTTGAAGTTTTGAAGAATAAGGCAAAGGACTTTGTCTACCAAATATCAGAACTTATATTTTAAGTCTCCTTATTATTCTTAATTAACAAATTATTACTGCCTACATTTATGAGGTAGATTGTGATTTTTTTTTTTTTTTTTTTTGAGATTGAATATTGCTCTGTTGCCCAGGCTGGAGTGCAATGGTGCAAATTTGGCTCACTGCAACCTCTGCCTCTCAGGTTCAAGTGTGTCTCATGCCTCAGCCTCCCAAGTAGCTGGGATTACAGGTGCTCACCACCACACATGGCTAACTTTTGTATTTAAATATGATGTTTTGATATATCTATACATGTGGAATGATTAAATCAAGATAATTAACCTATCAATCACTTTGCTTACCTATAATTTTTTTTAATTGCATTTTAGGTTTTGGGGTACATGTGAAGAACATGCAAGATTGTTGCATAGGTGCATACGTGGCAGTGTGATTTGCTGCCTTCCTATAATCTTTTTATGGTAAGACATTTAAAATTTACTCCCTCATTTTGAAATATACAATACATTATTACTGACTACAGTTACCCTGCTGTGCGATGGATATAAAAACCTGTTCCTCCCATCTATCTGAAACATTGTACCCTTTGATCAACAACTTTCCATTTCTTTCTCTCTACCCCACTCAATCTCTGGTAAGTATCATTCTACTCTCTGCTTCTATGAGTTCAACTTTTTAGATTTCACATAAAAGAGAATGTGCTATTGGTCTTTCTGTTCCTGGCTTATTTCACTTAGCATATATCCTTCAGCTTCATCTATATTGTCACAAATGGCAAGATTTCCTTCTTCATTAAAGCTGAATAGTATTTCATTGAGTATATAAAGAGTAGTGATGCTGAGCAATTTTTTTTCATGTACTTGTTTGCCATTTGTATATGTTCTATTGAGAAATGTCTGTTCAAGTTCTTTGCCCATTTTTTGATCCAGTTATTTGTATTCTTACTATTCATTTGTTTGAGTTCCTTATATATTTTGGATACTAACCTCTTATCAGATGCATGGTTTGTAAATATTTTCTTATTCAGGGGGTTGTCTCTTTACTGTGTTGTTTCCTTTGTTGTGCAGAAGCTTTTTAATTTGATGCCATCTTGTCTATTTTTGCTTTTGTTGCCCATGCTTTTGGGGCTATAGACAAAAAATTATTGCCCAGACCAATATCATAGAGCTTTTTCTCATGTTTTCTTCTAGTCATTTTATATTGTAGGTCTTACGTTTAAGTCTTTAATCTATTGGAGTTTATTTTTTTATATGGTGTGAGATGAGGCTCCAATTTTATTCTTCAGCAAGTGGATATTCAGTTTTCCCACCACTATTTATTCAACACACTATCCTTTCCCCATTGCATGTTCTTGGCACCTTTGTCAAAAACCAAAAGACCATAAATATATGGGCTTATTTCTGGGCTTCCTATCCTGTTCCATTGGTCAATGTGTCTCTTTTTATGCCAGTACAATATTGTTTTGATTACAATTGCTTTATAATAGACTTTGAAATCAAGGAGTGTGATGCCTTCACATTTGTTTTTTTGTTCAATATTATTTCAGCTATTCTGGATCTTTTGTAGTATCATATGAATTTAAGGATTGTTTTTTTATTACCTTAATACCAAAGCTAGACAAGAACTCACACACACACACAAGAAGAAAATTACAGGCCAATATTCCTGATAAACACAGATTCAAAACCTTTCAACAAAAAATTAACAAACCAAATTCAACAACACATTAAAAGAATAATTTGCCATGATCAACTGGGATTTATTTCTAAAATGTAAAGATGGTTTAACACATGCAAATCAAAAATTTATGGTACTCCATATTAACAAAGTAAAGGGTAAAAACCATATGATCATCTCAAGCAACATAGAAAAAGGATTTGACAAAATTCAACACTCTCATGATTTAAAAAAAAAAAAAAACTCTCAGTAAAGGCCACATATGACAAACCTGCAACTAACATCATTCTCAACAGCGAAAAGTTAAAAGCTTTTCCTCTAATATCAGAAACAAGAAAAGGATGCCCACCCTCACCACCTCTTTTCAACTTAGTAAAAGAATTTCTAGCCAGAACAATCAGGCAAGAGAAATAACTAAAAACCATTCTCAAAGGAAAGGAAGAGGCGAAATTGTCTCAACTTACTGATGACATCATTTTTTTTTCTTTTTTTTTTTTTTTATTGCATTTTAGGTTTTGGGGTACATGTGAAAATCATGCAAGGTTGTTGCATAGGTGCATACGTGGCAGTGTGATTTGCTGTCTTCCTCCCCATCACCTATATCTGGCATGCTATCTCTCCCCAACTCCCCACTCCACCCTCTGTCCCCCCCACTCCCCACAACAGACCCCAGTGTATAGTGCTCCCCTCCCTGTGTCCATGTGTTCTCATTGTTCAACACCCTCCTATGAGTGAGAACATGCGGTGTTTGATTTTGACATCATTTTTATATGTAGAAAACCCTACAGATTCCACCAAAAAAAAAAAAAAAAAAAACCCTCTTCAAGCTGATTAACAAATTCAGTAAAGTTGAAGGATACCAAATCAACTTATAAAAATCAGGAGCATTTCTACATACTAAGAACAAACTATCTGAAAAAAATCAAGAAAACAATCCCATTTATAACAACAACAAAAATAATATATTGTGTAAATTTAGCCAATGAGGTAAAAGACTTGTATACTGAAAACTATAAAACACTGATGAAAGATATTGAAGAAAACACAAATAAATGAAAAAAAATCTCGTGTTCATAGATTGAAAGAATTAGTATTTTTCAAATGTCCATACTACCCAAAGCGATCTACAGATTTAATGAAAACCCTACCAAAATATACCAATGACATTTTTCACAGAAATAGAAAAAAAAAGACTTTTTAAAAAAATTAATTAGGACAGAGGATATTGGTGCCATGAGAGACAAACAGATAACAATGAATAGAGAGTTCAGAAACAGATATAGGTTTATAAGACAATTGATTTGTGACTAAAGTAGCACCAAAGACTTTCTGGGAAATACAGGCTTTTCAATAAATGCTTGTAGGACAATTTTTTATTTTCAAAATTTATAAAAATATTAAATTAAAACCTTACCTATAGCATACAAAAATATATTACGGGTGAATTGAAGATCTAAATATGAAAGGCAAAATGATAAAGCTTATAAAATAAAAATGAACTTCTTCATAATCATACAGTAAGAGAATATTTCTTATACTTACACAAAGTGATAACCATAAAGGAAGCAACTGTGAAAACAGGCGGCATTAAAATTCAGATCTCTGTTAATTAAAAGATGCAAGAAAATGGGTAAATAACAAATACAGAATGGTAGATGTTTGCCACACATCATACATATATCTGATAAAGAAACATTATCCAAAATGTATAAAGAATTCCTACAACACCTTAAGAAAAAGAGAGAAAAGCCACTAGGAAAATGTACGAAAGACTTTAAAAAGCATTTCACAAAAAAGGAAGGTCAAATTATCATTAACCATAAGAAAAAGTGTTTACCTCATTAATAATCATGGTAATGAAAATTAGAGCCAAAATAAGCTCTCACTACACACGAATTGATTGACAAAGAAATGTAAAGTCTCATAATACGAAGTTTGGCAAGAATAATGAAGCATGAGGAATCTCTTACACTTCGGGTAAGAGTATAAAATGGTACAACTTCTTTGGATAAAAGTTTGTCATTAGACTATAAATTTGATGATACACATACGCATCATGGACTATTTCTACTGTTACACATATATGTTAAAGAAACATACATTAATGTACCAGGATAATTGTTAAAGCATGTTCATAGAAACACTGTTCTGTAAAAATAGAACTGGAAACAGCCTGAAGGTCTATCTCACAATAGAATGAATACATTGTGCTGTATTCATACAAAGGAATATCACACAACAATGGAACAGAATAAACTACAATTACATGCAACAACCTGGACACATCTCACAAACCTAATGTTAAACAAGCAAGAAGCCACAAAGGAAAAGCATGATTTCATTTATACAAAGTTCAAAAACAGTAAAACGAAACTGTATTTTGTTATACACATAATAAAGTTATTTTTAAAAGTAAGACTCAGGATAGTGAAAGTAAAGTGGGAAGGAAAAGGTTGAAATTAGAAATAAGTTCATTACAGGCTTCCAGAGTACCCACAACATTATAGATGTTGACTTAGTGGTTGCACAGGTGTTCACTTCTTAATTATTCTAAAGCAGTGTGCATCTTTGCATGATATATACACATATATATATAGTGTTTCTTATTTTTAAACTAAAACACAGAAAAATAAGTCCTATGCACAGTTGAATAACAAAAATTTCAGATTGTTGATTACATTGATATACATCCTTAAAAACTTAGTCTTAAGATAGACTGAAGAAATGCAATTTAAGCAACAAGGCACCATTCTACCTATCAAATGAACAAAAGGTTTTTAAAAAATGTTAAATAGTTCTGTTAAAGATAGGACGAGGCAAGAATTCCATATATCTGCTAATGAGAGCGTAAATCTATACTTCCTTCCTTGTAAACAATCTGGCAGCATGAATAAAAAGCCTGTAAAAGATAAATTCAAGCTCTGACTCAGTAACTGTACTTCAAGGAATCTACTGGACAGAAAAAAAACAAAGATTCAAAAAATTCATGTTCAAACATCTTTATTGCAATATAACACTACATTAGTTAATTTTTTAAAAATAATTTAAATGTATATATTAACAGAATGGTTAAATAAACTGGTTATTGAGACGTCTAAATATTATACAGGTAAAAGTTACATTTTAGAACTATTTTTATGTGGAAAAGTGTACATGATATATTAATATATTTGAAAGTCAGGATATATAACCCAGAAAGATAAGTTTTCACTCAAAGAGATGTCTTTGCCCAAGGTCACAATACAGTGAAAACAAGAGTATCTTGCCCAAGGTCACAATACAGTGAAAACAGAGAATGGACTTGAACCAAATATTATCAAAGAGAATAACTATACCACAGGAGCATTCAATCAATGAGTGCCCACCTGATCATGGTGCATTTTCTATGTAAGATCATCAAACTGGACAAATAAACATTCTTAAGGGCATCATCATTGAATCGCATAACTCAGTGGTCCATAATGATAATCAGGAGCCAATTGTAGATTGTCAGCTTGCATGTGTACAGATAACCCTGACCATAAATTAACTGATATTCACAATGCATAAGTTGACAACCACTGTTTATGAGAAGATAGCACTATTCCAACAACACTATTCCAAGAATACTATTCCAAGAACAGTAGTATTTAGGGTGAATATCAAATTTGAAATGGTAGATAAGTATATATCCACAATGAAGCAATGATGTTATCACCAATAGTATGAAGGTATTCAACCATGTAACATATCATAATAGTACTGGGGCACACAACTATAGGATGGTGATTATTCAGGCAAATATTGCATATATTTTTAAAATTCTGAAACAAATGGATTTACTTCAGGAGCAGATGCAACAATGCAAAAGGTTATGCTAATACATGCTCAAGCACACAGGGTACATGAACAGCTCTCACTTAAGTTTGAAAAATTCATCATCATGGACACTCAAACAACCCTGCAACACGTGCTGCAAGGCATGCAACAGCGGACATTTAGAGATGCAAAAGGAAAAGAATAGTAATAGAAGAGCAGGCAAATATGGTATATGAGCTAACCATCTAGGGCTTATAATACTTCATTCTTAGTACTGTAGTAAACAATCATAGTTCAGGCATAGATACACAGTGTAAATAAGCACACTCTACAACTTAAGACAGAAGGAGAAGGCACTAATGATCTGTTTACTGAAGTATATGTGTGGCATGACTTAAACACACACAAAGCACAGAAAGTAGTAACTTTGGTCCAGAAGTAGAGGGTAATGGTATAAAAAAGAAAACCTTGGCATAGATCAAGAAGGCCATAGCACATAAATATCCATCAACAGTGTTTTATTATTTGACCATAATGCATAACAAACAACCTCAGATTATGAATTGAAACTTATGAAACAGGAAGAAGTAGCCATGGTGCAGAAATAAATGGACATAGTACAGGTGCAATCACAAATACTGTGTTATGTGACATACAGAATGTGAATTTTTTAAAATGGCTTTGGTCCAGGAGCTGAAGGAATTAATGCAAATGGAGATCCCATGGCACATTCCCAAACAACCATGCCGCATGATGAAGAGGCACTACTAGAGTCTGAGGATTTGACTATGATGCATAATCAGAAAGCCCTGCAACATGAGCTGACAGCCGTTACATAAGAGGAGATAGCAATGATTCAAGAACAGATCTATGCAGCCTAAGTGCAGACAGTAATTGATATATGAAGGAATGTAGCAGATGGCAATGATGCAAAAGGAGATCATGAATACCATATGATCACAATGTACCCTAAGACAACTGCAAAATGAGCTCTTGGCTATGTTATGAGATGATATAGAAGGAGACAGCAGTGATGGAAGGGAAGAATACCTCAGTGCCGGACCTAAAAACCATCATGCATAAGCTAATACATAGTTCAATATACAGAAGATGGCATTCTCATCACAGGATCAAACTGTAATGGCTCATGCTTAGAAAATTATGATTTTTTAAATATGATACATGGAAGGGAAGCATGGTAAATGATTAAAAAAAATATGAGCAGAGAGACATGCTTTAGAGCTTGTTCACATAGATAAGATATGAGATTTTTTAAATACAATACAGAAATAAATATTTAGGGGAAAAGTAAATCGCAATAGTAAAAATTAAAACAACACAGTATATGTTTAAATAGTGATATGGTATGAACAAACATTCCTGGTGTTTGAGCTTCTAATATACAATCAGATAACTGCAAAATGTATGCTGAGAGTCAGGACACAGAGCTAAATAATATGATACAGAAACTGACAGCAATGACAGGAAACCAAAAAAGGGAATTCAAATGAAATAAATTTGATATATAAACTTATTTTGATAACATGAATGATGGCAATCTCATTAAAACAGTGGACACAATTACGCCTTATGCAGAAAACCATGGTATGTGAGCATATTAGATAACCATGGTAATGCACATACAAGTATGTTTTAGGAACAATTAGAAATGGTAGGTCAAGAAAGCCATAGACTAATACTTACTGAGATGGGCATAGTACAATATTTACAAAATAAGATGGCATGTAGTAGTCCAGGAGCAGATGGCAGTGACCCTATAGATAACATCATGGCAAATGGTTGTACAACAGTTGTACATTGTAAAGCCAGCACCAGTGCTTAACCATTTGACTATAATGCACACCATGATAATCTCAAAACATAGGCTGCCAATCATGATAGAGAATGAAGAAAAAATTCTACTATAATAATGATGATGATGATACTATTAAAATTATACTTATTTAGAACTTATTATATGCCAAGTACCAAGCAGTTTAAAAAGCAAGCATATGAGATAGATGTTATTATTTTAGGGAAAAACAGAAAGATAGAAAGTGATTTGTATATAATGCAGTCTAACCTCATTATACATCAGTGGTGCTATGCTACCTCTAATGGATATGGTAATTCTTTTTAAAAAGAGGAATTAATGGCTATATTGCTAATAGAAACAATAATTCCTGTTACATAAATAAATATATAGTCCATTGCCAGAGATTCATGGTGTATGAGCAGTCACACAATAGTCACCACATTTGACCAGAGGCACACTCAGATAATCCTGCAATATGAACTGACATCCAGGATGACGGAAGCACAGGCAAACACAATGCTGTCAAAATTAATAAATTGTTATTCATGATATAGATGATTCCATACTTTTATCAGTTCAGGAGGAGACAATGACAACCGCATTTTTACACCATCAGAGTGTATGAGCAAAAGTCTATAGTACAACCCCATACACAATATATGAGCAGAAATTCCTTATGAATGCTTAGTCTACCATGGAGAATGAGCCAACACCTACACATAAAAGAAAACAGATATGACACAAAGAAAACAGTCACATAATTGAAATTGTGCAGATGATCACAATATATAATCAAAAAGCCACAATACAAGAAAGAATACCTTGGTCTAGGAGGAGATGATAATAGTAGAAGACACCATGACACGTGCTCCAATGATCACATGCAAGAAAAGCCACCACTGGTGTTTGAGAATTTAAATTTACACCAATATACACTAAAATATGAGCTATCATTTATGATACAGGTACAGGTGGAAATAGTAGAGTAGTCAAGTACTTTGCTATTCTTTCTCAGAAAGACATGATGAATGATGAAAAACAACACAGCAATGGATGGCTTTGCCAAAGAAGTAAAGGGTATATGTACAAAAGGAAAAACCAAGACATAACATCAGATGATTATGCTGAGTGGACAGCCATCACCAGTAATTTAGCATGTGACTAAGGTGCACACCAGACATTATTCTCAGAATGCAAGCTAACAGTAATGATAAAGAATAAAGAGACATAATACAAATAATATAACAATATCAGCAAATACCTATCATTTACATGTGTTAGGCACTAATCTAAGCATTTTACATTTGCATCTTTGAATCCTCACAACAATCCTATGAGGTAAGAATCATTATTATTTATTTTACAGTTTAGAAAACAGAGAAATGGAAGGGTGAGATGACTTGCTAAAGAATTTCAAACTATTTAATAGAAGAACTGGGATTTAAGTCCAAGCAATGAGTATTATGCATATACACTAATGGTGCCATGCTTCCTCATATGGATGTGATACAAGATTAGAAACACAGAGCATAGGAACAAATGGCTTTGGTCCAGAAGCAGACGGCAATGTAGCAAAAGTAGACACCGTAGCACATGCTCAAACATCCGTGGTGCATGAGCAGCCACCACAGGAGTCTGAGCATTTGACCACGATGCACACTCAGGTTCTGCAACAGAAGCTGACATCCAATACATAGGAGTAGATACCGAGGACGAAGAAGGAGGCAAACATACTATATAACTAATAATAATGGTACACAAAATGACATTGATGGTACAGAAAATTCCATTTTTAGTAAAATGTAGACAATGATGGTGCATTTTCATAAATCCTGATGAATGAGCAGAAGATCGTAGCTAAATGGCATAAGCACATTCATACAACCATGGAAAATGAACCAGTGCTCACTTAGAGCCAAGAGACATTTTATGGTAGAAACTAATAAGTAGAGACCTCACCGATGGATACGATACAAGATCAAAACATCTCAATACATGAATGATTATTTCAAATGCAGTTCAGACAAAAGTTGATGAAAGCCATTGGTAATATTCAACTATTTGATCTTGATTTACACAGGTACACGAAAGCAGTTTACACTATTATGTAACAGTTATGCCAAAGTAGCTAAGAGACATAGATATAGCACACAAACTTGTTTTCAGAGAATAAAACCATGGCGTGGTGCTTACTTAGATATTGTGCTTTACACAATAGCCATGGCACAGGGATAAACAGCTTTGTCCATGAGCAGATGTCAGATATGTCAAAAGAGACCTGACACCATATGCTCAGATGACCATTGCATGAACAGCCACCACTAGCATTTGGGCATTTGACTAGATGGTTACCTACACATCCAATGACATAAAGTGAAAGAATGATACAGGATCAGGTAGACATGAAACTATGATTCCCAAAATGGATAGGGTTGGTGGTTAAAAATCATTATTTTCTTTAGCCTGGGAGAAGATGGCAATGATTAAACAGGTGAAGTCACGATATGTGCTGAAACAGGCATGTTGCATGAACAGCCATCACATCATAGGCATTTGAGCATTTGACTGTGATGAACAATTAGAAAGCCCAGTGACATAAGATAACATCTATCTTTTTGGAACAGATAAACAATGTGAGGGAAAAGGCAGAAGTGATCTAAGAGTACAGAACCATAAAATATGAGTAAATACCAAACTGATATACATGATGCATAAAAAATATTTCCCTGTAGAGCAGTAGACAATGAAGGTTCCTGCTCAGAAACCATGGGGTATGAGCAGACAAGCATGCTGCATGCTCAGACAACCATGGTGCATGAGCAAAAACCTATAATACAAAAGCAGGTGGGTGTTATACAAGAGTGAATAACACAATGAGGAATATGCCCAGATGGACAGGACATTTGAATAAAGGAGACATAACACATGAATACAATTTATTTAGGCAAATAGCATAGGACAATGATGCTAGAGGAGATATCATGGCACATGCTCAGACAATCATGGTCCATGAACAACTAACACTAATATTTGACTGTTTAACCATGATGTACACCCAGATATCCCAATAAAAATAAGCTGATGACCATAATATAGGAGCAGATGAACAAGGATATTAAAGAAGATGCTGATGATAAAACAGCAGAAAACAATAGTGCAGTATCTAATAGAATACTACAGATGGCCATGATTCAAAAGACCTCCATGGCATATACTCATATAATGATGCTTTAAACACTATTACAAGTATCAGCATTTGACCATAATGCACACTTCAAAAACTCCATCATCATCATCATCATCATCATCACTACCTGCCAGGCAATATTAAAAATATTTTATGTATAATAACATATAATCCTCACAATAACTTTATTATATTTTTTGTCATTTTGCAGGAAACCGAAGCATGAAGATATGAATTGATGTGTCCATTTTATGAACTAATGTGTCTAAGATCTCAAAGCTAGTAAGTGGATAATCCAGGATTCAAAATCAGTCATTTTGGCTCCAATACCCATTATTTTAAATATGACAATAAATGACAATATGCTGTGACTCTTCTGACAGACATGATACCAGATTTTAAAACAGAGCAGAAAAATGAGTGGCTTTGTTCCAGAAGCAGATGGCAATGTTGCAAAAGTAGACACCATAGCACATGTTCAAACATCCGTGGTGTATGAGCAGCCACCACAGGAGTCTGAGCATTTGACCACGATGCACACACAGAAGATCCACAACATGAGCTGATACCAGGTTATAGGAG
Organism: Aotus nancymaae; assembly: GCF_030222135.1. Taxonomy (NCBI): domain Eukaryota; kingdom Metazoa; phylum Chordata; class Mammalia; order Primates; family Aotidae; genus Aotus; species Aotus nancymaae. The sequence goes on from NW_026988553.1 coordinate 1,292,581, forward strand.
TAGACAGATGACAAAGGACAGAGAAAACTCATCACAGCAGTGAAAACCATAGTGTAGAAATTAATATACATGGCGCAAAATACTCATTCTCAGTAAAAGTAGACAATGACTGTGTATTTTCACACAAGCATGGTGTTTAAGTTGAAATACATAGTACAACTTCAAGCACAATATATGAGCAAAAATTCATTATGCATGTTTATATTATCATGGAGAATAGGTCAATTCATACATGAAAATGGGGATAGATATGGTATCCCAGGAAAGAATCACAGAGTAAAAACTGCTCAGGTGATACAAAAAATACAGGTATGTATGGCATTTTGTCTGAAAGAAGATCAAAATAATGCAGGATACTCAGATGAATAAGATGCCAAAAAGCATGTTTCAATATGTGTTCATTACGTACAATCAGACACCTACAGGACACAGGCTGTCGATTATGACACAGGTGCAGATGGACATGGTATAGAAATAAAATATGGTGTGATTTTTACTCAGGTAGACATGGTATGTAATAAAAAATAACCATGCAAGCAATGAATGACTTTGGCCCAAGAGAATATGGCAGTGGTACAAAAGAAGACTCACATGAACATAATAACTCATAAAAAATAACCATGGTTATTGACTCTAGACATTTGTGTTTGGGCATGATATAAACTCAAATAATGCCGTTACACACACTAACAGCTATGATACCATTAGTAAACATGATACAGCAACAGACAGCAAATATGGAGAAAACACTCA